>NC_138291.1:144285000-146685000 GCF_965601325.2 Salmo salar | reverse complement strand
ATGATCCTTTGTTGTTGTGGATGATGGTCAGAGGTCACAATTCCTGTTCTCTTTTCCTCTCTCCAGTACCCTCTGCAGGATGAGGTCCAGAGACGCCCCATGCCGCTTGCTGCCTCCCAATGCTGTGAGTGGCTGACTTCCACACCATAATATCCCACTAGATGGCGATCTCTCATCCCCGTCTCTCTCTGGCTTACCATTTAGTTTGGGCTTTTCACGTTCTATATTTGCTTGTCGTATTCCTGAGTTATGTGTGAATCTCCTAACCCAGACTTAACATCAAGTAAGCCTTTTATCCAATACATTTTTTCCAAAACAGTCACTGCTCATGCAAAGTTATGAAGAATGTCAACACACAGGGATGCCACTTTCATGCATGGTCATAATTCCCCCTCCCAAGTCAGGCACTGTTTTTGCATACTCTCCACTACCTCTCACTTTACTTCTCTGCCAACACCCTCACCAGGCAACTATTTCGGATGGGCTGACACACTGAGTATGTAAAACAGTCTTTTTTGTGATGAATTTTATCCCTTCCCAAAGCTTCACCTTGGCCTATCCTCAATGCATTGTGCATGTTATCCAGCACCAAAAACAATCGCTACAGCCAGCCCCCCCCCCCCCCCCCCCCCCCACACACACACACACACACACACTCCTCTACACCTCATGTCAGAGTTTCATCTATATTTCTTGAGTTTCATCACCTTTATCAATTTCCCCACGGGACATGGAAATACACACATCGTTATTATTTCTACCTGCATGTAAACAAAACTGGACAATAGCAGTTAAGCCAAGATCTGTTTTTGCAGTCAGCGGGTCACCTTGATAAGCATAGTGGAAGTTGATGACTTCCTGAACAGATGTCAATGAGATGCAACCGCATCGTCACACAGACAGGGGGCAGTGTTCGCCAGCCTGTTTTGAAAAATGGAAACATCAGTTTGTCCTGAACTATCTATTTCACTTATCAGTCTGGAGCGCAGCCCAGCTCAACTTGCACCTTAAGCAGGCCACTCAGCTCAGGGTCAGCATTCTGCAATCCAAAGGACCTGTCTGCGTGCCAAAGTTGAGACTGCGTCACTGAGGAGAGACAATGTCAACATTGCATTTGAATTTCTTAACTGATTCATTTTGGAGTTTCCCTTTTTGACTGTTTAATGACTTATACGTTCAGTCGCATCACATTCCCCTTCCCACTGTGGTTTACTTCCTGGTTGGCTTGCATTCAAAGGTGCATGACCCTTGCCCTCCTTACCTCCCTCTTACCTGACCCTTCCTGACCCCAGTGTATATCACCACTTGTTCTTATTGTGTAACTCATATATGTATGAGGCGAACATGTTTTTCTTTTTTTTTGTGAAATTGTGAGCATCAGTGGGATATTGTAGTGGAGATTCTGTAGTCATTTTTAGCAGTTGTTATAATGCCTAGGTCTCTAGAAGTTATCTTGTGGAGCTTGTCCTTTTGCCCCTCTTACAGCCCTGGATGACCATGACAGTGCGGTGGACGACCGGGACAGTGACTACCGTAGTGAGACCAGCAACAGCTTGCCCCCACGCTACCACACCACGACCCAGCCCAACTCCTCCATGCACCAGTACCCCATGGGCCCCCGGCTCCAGAACCACCTGGACTCCTGCACCGACTCCATCCGCAGCTTTGACATGGACTACAGAGACCACCGTGGTAGCAGGTAGAGCTTCTGAATATCAACCGCAAACGTACAACACATGCCTCTACACAAAATTCACAGAAATGCACAAATTCAACCCGTAAAAGATTGCACACCTGTTCATATATTCTACAGTCATACATATTGACAGATAGTGAAGGATGTCCAGAGTTAGGACATTAATAAAACATGTTTAGTGCTGTATCGGACATTTTATTTTGTTTTGTTAATTTTCTATGTTTAAAACAAACTATGTAAATAAATCATATTGCAAATACACCCAGTTAGCTGAGGGCCTGGATCTTAACTGTTTTGTTTGTTAGAGGGCTTCCCTCTTTCAGACGATTAAGGGACATCCACCCTCCTGGGACAGAATGGCAGAATCAATTGGCTGCCTTTGTTGTACCCGGAATCCAAGCATATTTCTCAAGTAATATGAGTAGCTTTAAATCTAGTCAGTTTATGTTCATTTGTCACTGGCACATGGTTTGACACCGCATAGGAAGGAGGTAAACGATGTCACCTGCTTGAATATAAGAACAGTGCCCCCGAGGACGTGCTACTTCCATCTGCTTAGGGTGTGCGCAACCGTGCAAGATAACCCAATAGCAATTGAGTCTTTGGTGTTTTGTGTATTTGGATCTAGTATAGAATTTCATTTAGTTAATGGAATGTGAAAATGCAGTGTAGCTTTGAAGAAGGAACAGATTTGGTCTTAAACAATGTCGAAATTGTCCAACTGCTTAGATTGTTTTCCCATATGGAGCACAAATAATCTGCCAACTCCATTCATGTACCCAGTGTAGAGTGGGTCTTTGCTCTCTTACATGTGTGACTTGCTGTGGAAAACATGTGCTTCAGTGAGATTGTGGTAAATCTCAGTCTGTGTGGACAGATAGAAAGCTGATCCGGATAATTCCATAACATCTGAAAAGAAAAGTGGGATTACAGCCAGGAAAAACTGATTTAAAATTGACGTATTGTTATATGAAACTTCTTTGGCAGTTTGAATGAAACTGAGCTTAGTTAAGCCTGCTCTTGTCTCATATGGGTCTTTGTGACCCTGGTTTTGGAAGGGAAGGTTCAGTAAGAGGGAAATACTGCCCTCCCTGACCATATTTCTATGCAGTCTGTAAAATTACTTTGGACAGAGATACTTCAGGTTGGATTTCAGGGCTTTTGTGCTGTTATTGATAATCCCCCAGAATGACAAGATCACGCACATAACACGGGCATATCAAACAAACTGAACACACATTCACCAAATAGTTATTTACACATGACAAACATTTTTATTTATCGTATGTATTTAATGCTTATTGTCTGTCACATGGGCTTTATTACTTTTCTGTTCTCTTATAATTTGCAATAATTTCTGTTTGCTTTTTTCTTTCCGGTTTTTGTCCCCCCTCGCTCATCCCATTTTGCCTCTACTTTAATCCATGAACCTAAACTAGAGCAATAAACCATAAAGGGAGGGTCAGGATCATCCCTGTAGATTCTGGCATGGGTGTGGAGGATTGGGAAAGCAAATACAAAGTGCAGGGGAGAAATCAGCTGAGCGAGTTCCTGGACAAGGAAGAGAATTGTTGGGTTGAGGATGATGTTATTCTCCGAATGGGGAGAGCTCTCACTGAGCCCTCAGGCAGCTCGCTCTGCCAAAGCACACAACGCAGTGGCATCCTACCTGCCACCTACCCAGTGTGCTATGACACTATCGATCGGCGGCGGAGAAAAAAGATCCGGGATCCAGGAGGGCTGGCCTTCTCAGAGGCGGAGAAACTCACAGACGAGCCTTTTCCCCCTGACCTTGCACTCCTCCGCCAGAAGAGAGGGGAGCTAGTGCTGCGGCAGGTGGCAGAGATCGAGGAAGAGGAGGAGCAGATGACGCCATGCCTCAAGCCATACAAGAATGGACTTCTTTACAAGACTAGGATGTGGGCCAAAAACAAGCTGGGGGACACCTTGGAGAACTATGTGGCGTATCAGGAGGAGGAAGCTGCCAGAATGAGAACAGGTTTGGCGTACGATTCAGAGGAGGAGCTCCAGCACTCCATGGGATCAGAGGAGGAGCTCGAGGAAATTGCCTCCTTAGCGGAGGCCATTCACTCTGAGAATGGGAGGGTCCAAGGCAGGTATGCTTCATCCCATGGAGGTCACATAGACAAGTATCAGAGTTATCTGGTTAAGAAGAGTGGAAAGGGGAAAATGGGAGGATGGGCTCCTGAAGCAATGCTGTCTCCAGTGGAGGAACCAAGTGACGAGTATGTAGATCCCATGGATGAGCTCCAGTGCCTAGTTGAAACAGTATCAGAGTACCTGGCTGAAAAAGAGGAGGAAATAAGCAGGTATGGGTCTCTTCCCAAGTCATCCAAGTCAAGGTTATCTTCCCAGGGCAGCATAAGAACAGAATCTACTGGAGAGGACCCAAGGACCCCTATTGATGTCAAGGAAGAGACCCAGACAGAGGCTCCACCTGAACCAGGAATATCTGGAGTGAAACATGCAATGAGTTCATTATTCAGTTCCTTCACAGACAAGGTTAGTTCAGCACCCAAGCAGCCACACTCTGGTTCTGCAGAAACTAAAGAAGTACCACCTGCACCATCTTCTCAATCTGGTATATCTAAGCTATTTTCATTCATTCCAAAATCCACCAGTCCTGCTCGTGTAGCTCTTGTATCTCCTACAGCTCACCCCAACAGAACATTTTCCTTCAATTTGCCTTCCCAGTCTGATGCCAAGACACAAGTCCAGAATCAAGAAATGCCAGCCATGAGAACAGAGATGTATAGTACAAGTGATGAAGTTCAGGACTCTGCAACAAAGCCACAAACACCAGCAGTCACTTCAGTTGTTGAGAAAATGAGTTTTGCTATAAAAAAATCTGGTGAAGTGGTAGTGAACTCCACCGAGGGAAAACAATCCCCAGGGAGAAGTGGCTCAAGAGAGGGCTTTCAAAATCTTGTAAACTGGGAGGAGAAACATATCCAGCAAGGTGAACAGTCAATGGCTGTGGGAGGAGGCAGAAGACTTGATAATTCAAGAAATGTACCCCAAAATAAACAATTTGTTAATACACAAGGAAAAGTTGTGCATATGAGACCTGACTCTATGACTGCCTCTCAGCAAAATGTGCCTACTTCAGTGGATGGGAAGTCCATCAGCCAACCAGAACCAGCGAGTTCAGGGTTCTTTAGCCCTTTCAAGAAATCGTTCAGTTCATTGATTGCACCAGTTAACCCTGTTCCCCCGCAGGGCCCTCCACCTGTTGCAGTGTATCCTGTATTTGGGTCGGCACCAGATATTACATCAGAGAAGCCTGTGGAGGAGCCATCTTTAGGCAGTAAGCTAAAACTCCAGTTTCTCTCCTCTGACAATGTATCTTCCCAACAGCCTCCAAAAGCAGCAGGAGGAGGAATGTTCTCTGGGTTCATGAAATTTGCTTCTGGTGAGGATGTCAGTGCTTCCAAACCCCTAGAAATTCCCAGTCAAGAACAGGCCCAGCATCACCAATTGCCCCCAGTTCCACATCAGCAACATCAAAGGCCTCCACCAATGTCTCTTGGGATGCAGCAAGCTCCTCCTGAACCTCAAGGTTTTTTGACAGGTCTTTTTAAAGGGGCCGCCACTGACGATACATCTAAGGTTGGCTCCAATCAGCCCCAGCAAGGAGGGCTGTTGTCAGGACTTCTTAGATTTGGCTCTGGAAGTGACTTATCTGGGAACCCACCACCACAGCAAGTCCCCTCAAACAGTCAACCTCCTAGTGCCAGTAATCGTCAACAGTTCCCTCCTCAACCTCCCCCACAACAAATTGCACCTCCTCCTTCTCAGCCTGGGGGTATTCTCTCAGGGTTACTGAGGTATTCCTCTGCAGAAAACCTTTCACCTAATGTACAATCTCCCCAGGGCCAACAGCAAGGGGTGTTCCCTAGAAATCACCCCAGTCAGAAACAAGCACCAAGCCCATCCCAACAACCACCCTCTCAACAAGCACCCCCACAACAAGGAGGACTTTTCTCTGGGTTGTTTAAATTGGGTTCCTCTGATAATGTTTTGAGCACCCAAACAACTCCCCTCCAGCAGCAACAACTGCCGTCTGGTGGTCCTCGTAATCAGCAGAACTTCAACCACCAGAATATGCAAGGGCCAAACCGTGGTCCACTGAGGGACCAGGCTTTTCTAGACAATAAACCAGGCTTCTCTAGACAACATACAGTTCCGAAACCTGCTCAACAAGGTGGTCTCCTTTCTGGACTTTTTAAGTTTGCTTCTGCAGACAATGTATCTACCAATCAGTCCCCAATACCTCAGACACATTCTGCAGCTCCTCTCAATCAGCCTAGCCAGCAGTACCCAAACAGGCAGAATGTGCCGTTGCAAAACCAAAATCAGCCTAGTCAACAAGTACAAGACCAAAATCAACCAACACAGCAGCCTAGTCAACAGGTACAAAGCCAAAATCAACTAACTCATCAGCCCAGTCTGCTGTCTGGGCTATTCAAAAAATCTTCCACAGAAAATGTGCCTCAGCAGTCGCCACCAATCAGCCAAGAAAGACAGCAACATGTAATTTCGCCACCAAATGTAATCTCGCCAAATACCAGACAAAATCTAACTCCTTCACGGCCAGAGACTGCAAGCCAGCCTGGAGTTCTCTCTGGATTGTTTAACAAGTTAACAAAACCCTCTGGAAATGTTGAGGCCTGCAATCCGTCACCAGCCATGCAAATACAACATCATACAGTAACTCCAGCTGGACAGCCTACACAGCAAACTCATCCATCTACACACATACCACATCAGGTCCCACATGAACCCAATGAGGAGGCTGACAAAAAGCCAGGCTTTCTATCAGGACTATTCAATAGGAATCCAACAGATGAAGCCTCCACTCATAAATCAGCAGAAATTGTCAAGCACAATCTAGAGCCAAAGACACTATCTGAAAGCTCCCCAGGTTTTCTCTCAAGCATGTTCAGAACTGGGCCAAGCAACACTGTAGCGAACCATACTTCTGAGTCTGAAATGGAGAGGAGAGAAAGTGGTCTCCTTGGTCGCTCCTTTCCAAGACAAAACAGAAATGTTGCAGAAATTGCACCTGGCTCATGGGAAGCTGAGACTTTAGATTTAAGGACATCAGCTACTTATGCTAGGTCTTTTCAGAGCCGACCATCCTACACATCATGCAGCACTGGCCATTTACCTCAGTTAATGCACTACCATGGTTCTCTTCAGTCAAACCACCCAGTAGCCACCTCTTACAGTGCAGAAAATATGTTATCCCTTTTACAAGGGCATCCAAATACTGCAGTGATGTCATCCCAACAATATCTTAATCAAAGTAACCATTCTTTATATTCAATAACCGGACAGGATGGTTACCAAGATCTGTTGGAATCATATGGAGTCAATTCTAGTTATGGTGAAAACCAATGGATCCAAGAATCAATTCTGTGGCAGCAGCTTCAAAATCAGTCACAGACTTATCACACAAGTGATGTGAGTTATGTACAGCCTCCAGAAGGAGCAGTGTTCCAAGACTCCACTCTCTACTGTAGCTCCACAAATATAGATAATCAATATAGTTCCCCTCAACCATGGCATGAAATTGACTATAACAAAGAACCGATTAAGCACCACCAACAAGAGGTGCCCAAAAATGTTGACAGCAATCCATATGCCAAGAAAAAATTATGGAACAGCTATGATGACTTGGGAAATCTGCATACTAATCAAATGATGGAACAGAAGGAGTACTGGACTGAAGAAGAGGGTGCATTGAACTTGAGCACCAAAATGAGTAATGCTAAGTTTGGTAAGTGGAACTCCTTTGATAATGGTAGCTGTTACAGTCTGAATGGCATTTCATATCATGAGGGCTATTATGAGGAAAATCCACCTAATCTATCTTATTCAGCTAATTGGCAATATAGTGACCAAGGCATGGTTAATCAAAGTCAATTGAGTTTGACTAGGTCATTTGATTGCAGTTACCCTAAACCTCACAATGGAGAGATGGAAGAGTGTATGTACTTGGAAGAGACAGAATGGTACCAGCAATGGCTTGTACTTTTGGAGCAAGGTATGTGGTGGCCAGCTGATGATGGGGATTGTGGGTACTTTGTTTACACTGATCATGAATACATATATGCCTTGCTAACAGATGCAGGAGGTACGATGGTCTATGCTTGTGCACCTGAGGGAGAGTCCTTGGGAACTGGGCCTGATAACTTCCCAAGTGCTTGGCTACAAAATGAAATGGTCACAGTATGTGGATTTAAAGTCCCTCTCTATAATGAAGATGAGCTCCTCTGGCTCCCTGGACAAGATCAGGGTGATCCCAAACTCCTCAATGCCCCCCTGGACCTATCTGCTGCCTATAGAAAAGGAAATCAGATCATGAATTTGAACCTGGAGCGCTTCTCTCAGATGTTTGAGAGCTCCTTCCTTGCACAAAAAGAACAGGCTGTAGATTTCTCACTATATAGACTGAACAAAGTCAGAATGGATCCAAGACAACCCAACCATGCCTATCATAATCCATATATGGAAGTCATAGACCTTTCGTGTTCTAACAGGGATCAGAAAGGCCCTTATTGGAACAATCAGCAAATGAAGGAACTTCTCTCTCAAAAGGTTGCTGTCTCACATAATGCTACCCCCACCATAGATTCCTCTCAACAACGCTTGAACAACTGTTACCAGCCTCGTCAAAGAAGGCGTTCATCTTTTGGGGTCAGAGTCAGGCATGTAGATGACACACCAGAGGAGGAATGGAGACAGAGAGTGACTCCAGGAGAGGAAATACCTAATCGCCAAGTCAAGAAGTTCTCTTCATTCATTTCCTCAATGGTTGGCAAAACCGCTGAGTCAGATTTGAACAAAGGAAGAGCTGGCTTGGCTTCTCGCGTTAATGGAGAACAACATAAACCACCTGGGACTGAGGCTACCCCAGTGGACCAACAGGCCAAGAGCATACTTTCATCAGGTTTCCAGAGTCTCAAATCAAAGATTATCAAAGAAGATCCCCCTGCTACAACAACTCCGGCTCAGAGTGCAGTTCAACAGACAGAGAGACCAGCCGCATCCACCTCTTCGAGAATTCTACCCACACCTCCCGCATCTGGACAATATGGGCAACCTCCAGCACAACCACAGACTGTTACTCAGAAACCTAGACTTGCACGACAAGCCACCATGTCTCAGCAAGCTGCTCCACCAACACAGCCCACAGTGCCAACCAGTTCCATGGACCCACTCAATAAATCTGTCTCTCCCCTACAACCACAATCACAGTACACCACAGATAGATCATCTGTAAAACCAGTGGAAAAACCAGCTGAACAACCACAGGGAGGATTTATGAGCTTTTTCAAGTCTGCCCTACTGATCGAGGAGCCAATGCGAGAGCCCCCTAAACCCCCAGAACCATTGTCAAAACCACAAGATAGAACTGGTTCTACTGCTAGCTTACCTGGCAGCACATCCCCGAATAAACAGGAGGACACAGGCGCTTCTAATCTTTTTGGGTCAATAGGCAGCTTCTTTAGTGCAGAGTCTCCTCCATCACAGCAACCAAAACCTGTTGTTAAAAATGAGCCAAACAGAGTTGTTACACAAGGTTCTCAATCAAGACCATCTCTACAGAAACAACAAACAATGGACGGAGTGCAACGTGGGGTACCACATCCAGCTCCTGGTCAGCCACCAGGTAAAAGCATGTCACAAGTATTTCCTCCCAATACAAGCACTGGCCCCACCCCAGGCCGATCACAGACTATGACACCAACCGGACAAACCAAACAGGAGCCACCCCCCAAACCATCAGGTGGACTGTTCGGCTTTATGGGAGAAATTGGAGACATGATCTCTGGTACACCAACAACTACAACTGCTACTAAAGAGGAATCTCCTGGTATGGGGTTATTGTCCATGTTTGGGGGGTCTAGTCCTCAGCAGGCACCAACCCAAACTGAGTCATCTCAAGCACCTCCTCCAGAACCACATGTTAAAAGTTTATTCTCAATGTTCGGTGGACCAAGTCCACCACGGGGACCATCACAGGCGGCAACACCACAGGCACCTCAATCTGAACCCAGTCCACCACAAGCTCAACCACAAGCTCAACCTCAACCAGAGACTAGCTCTATTCTTGGGGGACTCTTTTCTGGTTCATCTGCCAGTGAAAGCCCACCAAAAGGATTATTTTCAATGTTTAGTGGCCCCAGTGCCCCACAACCTCCAGGACAAGTTGGGTCAGCTCCAGAGTCCTCTGTCCCAGAATCTACAGTGCATAAAGAACCACCTACCAAAAATGTGTGTTCCATGTTCAGTGGCCCTCTGTCACCCCCACAAGCAAGCCCTGTTGATTCGGTAGCCACAGTACCTACTCCTGAGTGTGCCAATGCCCAGAAGGAATCCATCTCAGGTATTCCACCTCAGGAATCTGCCCCACCTAAAGAGCCACCAGCTACAGCTGCCCCTCAAACTGCGGGTTCTATGTTGGGAGGGTTGTTTGGAGGATCTAGTCCGCAGCCAGCTACAACTGCCCCTCAAACTGCAGGTTCTATGTTGGGAGGGTTGTTTGGAGGATCTAGTCCACAGCCAGCTACAGCTGCCCCTCAAACTGCGGGTTCTATGTTGGGAGGTCTGTTTGGCGGATTTAGTCCACAGCCAGCTACAGCTGCCCCTCAAACTGCGGGTTCTATGTTGGGAGGGTTGTTTGGAGGATCTAGTCCGCAGCTAGCTACAGCTGCCCCTCAAACTGTGGGTTCTAAGTTGGGAGGGTTGTTTGGAGGGCCTAGGCCCCAGCCAGCTACAACTGCCCCTCAAACTGCGGGCTCTGTGTTTGGGGGATTGTTTGGAGGACCCAGTCCACCCCCAGCACCTATTCAAACAGCAAAACCCCCTGAGAACAAAATATCAACAGCTGCACCTCGCACAACTCAAGCAGATGGCACTATAAAAATAAAAGAGCAGGGAAATGCACCTGAAGATGGTCCTGCAGTTGAGGCTGTTGATTCTGCAAGCACATTACCTACCCCTGAGTGTGCAAGTGCCCAAAAAGAATCCATCCCAGAGGGTGCACTTCAGGAACCTGCCCAACCTAAAGAGTCCGAAGCCCCTAAAGAGCCACCAGCTTCAGACACTCCTCAAACTACAGGCTCTATGTTGGGAGGGTTGTTTGGAGGGTCTAGTCCCCAGCCAGCTACAGCTGCCCCTCAAACTGCAGGTTCTATGTTGGGAGGTCTGTTTGGAGGGTCTAGTCCCCAGCCAGCTACAGCTGCCCCTCAAACTGCAGGCTCTATGTTGGGAGGTCTGTTTGGAGGGTCTAGTCCCCAACCAGCTACAGCTGCCCCTCAAACTGCAGGTTCTATGTTGGGAGGTCTGTTTGGAGGGTCTAGTCCCCAGCCAGCTACAGCTGCCCCTCAAACTGCAGGTTCTATGTTGGGAGGTCTGTTTGGAGGGTCTAGTCCCCAGCCAGCTACAGCTGCCCCTCAAACTGCAGGTTCTATGTTGGGAGGTCTGTTTGGAGGGTCTAGTCCCCAGCCAGCTACAGCTGCCCCTCAAACTGCAGGTTCTATGTTGGGAGGGTTGTTTGGAGGGTCTAGTCCCCAGCCAGCTACAGATACTCCTCAAACAGAACCCACAAAACCCCCAGAGAACAAAATATCAACAGCTGTGTGTGATACCACTCCAGATACCACTGCCAAAATAAAAGAGCCGGGAGACACCCCTAAAGATGGTACTGCGGTTGAGGCTGTTGATTCTGAAACCACAGCGTCTACCCCGGAGTGTGCCACTGCCCAAAAGGAATCCATCCCAAAGGGTGCACCTCAGGAACCTGCCCTACCTAAAGAGCCAGAAACCCCTAAAGAGCCACCAGCTACAGGACTTCTCTCCCTGTTTGGAGGTTCTAGTCCCCAGCCAGCTACAGCTGCCCCTCAAACTGCTGGTTCTATGTTGGGAGGTCTGTTTGGAGGTTCTAGTCCCCAGCCAGCTACAGCTGCCCCTCAAACTGCTGGTTCTATGTTGGGAGGTCTGTTTGGAGGTTCTAGTCCCCAGCCTGCTACAGCTGCCCCTCAAACTTCTGGTTCTGTGTTGGGAGGTCTGTTTGGAGGTTCTAGTCCCCAGCCTGCTACAGCTGCCCCTCAAACTTCTGGTTCTATGTTGGGAGGTCTGTTTGGGGGTTCTAGTCCCCAGCCTGCTACAGCTGCCCCTCAAACTGCAAGTTCTATGTTGGGAGGTCTGTTTGGAGGGTCTAGTCCCCAGCCAGCTACAGCTGCCCCGCAAACTGCAGGTTCTATGTTCAGCGGTATGTTAGGAGGGTTAAGTCCCCAGCCCGCAGCTACTTCTCAAACTGCAGCTTCTATGTTTGGGGGGTTGTTTGGAGGGTCCACTCCCCAGCCAGCTAAAACTACTCCTCAAACAGCACCAGCAAATCCCCCTGAGAATAAAATATCAACAGCTGCCCCTGACGCCACCCCAGCTGATAGCACTGACAAAATAAAAGAGCCAGGAGACACGGGCACCGTTACTTTACACGAACACTCACAATTATCTGAGGCACCAAAACAACCTGACACCAAAACTCAGCCTCAGGAGTTGGTTGGACTCAAACCTGATGGTAATGCTGTTGAAGTAGCCCAGGATCAAGGGATTGAGAAACTTCCTGCTCCAGCTGTGGACTGTCAATCAAAAGAAGCGGAAATCCCTGCATCATCAGGGCAACCTGATAAAACAGAACAGCCCTTGAAATCAGAACAACCTCCAACGAATGATCAGTCCAGTTCTGGAAAAGAAAAGGCTGCATCTGTGGAAGGAGAAGTAATACATGAGAAGCCCATTGTAATTGTGGGAGAGCCTGAGAGTAAGGGAATGGACAAATCAGGCCCACCAGTGGAAAGTACCCAGAAAATTCCCCAAGCTGACCAGTTGACTAAGACTGAAGAGCCAGCCCCCAAATCCCTGTTTGGGGGTTTTATGACAGGAACCAGTGATGCAGGAAAGTCTTTTGGATCCATGTTTTCATCTCCCCCCACAATTCCCAAAGCCATTCCCACAATGCCTCAAGCAGAAGCAGGTGGTGGTCTGTTCTCAGGATTCAAAACGATGTCTGCAGGCCTGTTTCAGGAGGAGAAGCCAGGCGCAGCAAAGCAAGAACCATCCACAGCCTCTCTATTTGGGACAAAATTAGGTTTCTGGGGGGCTGCTGCCGAACCTCCCAAGCCACAAGCTCCTCCGGTTATTACCACTCAGCCCAAAGCTAATGATAAGCCAACCAAGGAGACAAGTGATCAAAGTTCGGTAGGTCCCCATGACTTAGCCAAACCCCAGATTTGCATCTCCACACCTGACGTAGATCCTTCAGCATCCCTGTCCCAAATGGAGAAGGAAAGCCTTGTAGAACCACTCCCCTCTGCAGATTCCACCTCTGAAGTGCTGCTGGACAACCAGTCCAAGAAGGACCTATTGAGTTCTAAAAGGCCAGTAGAAGCATAATAAATGGTCTTCCCCAACACCATTTATGATGCATTGATATTTTGGGGAGAGTAATCCGGGTCCAGCTTCGCACTCCACCCCACTGAATTCTGTGTTCTGTTTTTCCTTTAACCGTGTTTGTTTTTAGCGTTTGTGCTACTGTAGCCTTGTGGTGTTGGTGGTTGATTGTGAAGTATATTATACCCATCGTGGTATAGTGATAATAAGCTAAGTATTTCTTACTCTTGAACTCCTAACGTAAGATTAATTCTATTTGCAATTAGAATTCTATGAATGCATTCAAAAGAAAGTCTAACCTTACAGAATTCCCTGTTGTCATTGTTTGATCAAATTAGAGATTTCAGTAACTCATTGTCCCCCAGATATAGAAATACAGAAAACCAATACAGACAAACAATGATTGAGATAATTTAGTACATTCAAATTCATTTCAGGCAATTGGTGTATGCATTCTAATTTGCCAAAATGTAATTTTTTTTCTCTCTCTAAGGTTAGATGTCTTTTAAAATGGTGTACAATTCAGTAGAAACAATGGACTAGTTGTAATAACGTCTATATCCAATTAATGAGCCCAATCAGTTGCATGATTCAAAGTGTTTTTTTTTCCTCACAACAGTTATTATTCTAATATTAAGTCTCTTCCCTTACCTCTTTTTCACCACTCCAGTCCGGTGGAAAGTAGTCGCTTTGGGTCCTCTGGAAACCTGAGCCAGACCAGCTCCCAGCTTAGTGAGACAGGCCAGGAGAGTGCTCCAGGCTTAGGGCTAGAAGAGTCCTTCCACTCTTACCACAGTACCACCTTCTGCCCCTCTACCAATGGCCAGCAACCCACCAACGGACACCTCCCCAGCAATGGACACGCTGTTTTGGGGCAGGAGGAATTGCGCAGACCCTCCCTGGATGTGGGGAAGAGCTTAAATGGCTCTATGAAGAGATTGGACCACTCAGTCGAGAAAATATCCAATAAAATGCTGCAAAGGTGAGTCTGACCTCCAGCAAGTGTCATACATTTCAAACACTTAGATAAGCATCCACATTTTCGAGCAGTAAATATTACAAGTACAGTATTAGTGAGTGGTCATTCTATCTCTTTCTCCCCACACACCCCAGTTTCCACGACAATGGGCCTCCATTGCCCTTCTCTCCATCCAGAATACGCTGGTTGAAGGCCATCAACAAAGTGAGGGTACAGCTGCAGGAGGTAGGAAGTTATCGCAATGTAACTTGTCGGTCCTTTGCTCTTATCTTTTACTCACTCTCTACACATTTGCAACCACCATTTTATTATCCTGCTACCTGTTTGTATTGTTTCCCCATCTGCATGGTTGGGTTTCACCTCTATGGTAGTTTGAACTAGGCAAACTATATTTCTTATTGAAAGTGTATTTAGATGGATTTACTTGTTTACTGCTATCTGGGTGTTCCCTCAGTGAGGTACCAGAGGGGTTTTCATGTTGTACATGCAGATCATCCCTCTAAGGTCTACTGGGAGTTACTTATTGTTGCATAAACATGTATTGAACAACCAGAATGTGTTACTCTGCTTGGTATTTCAGTACAGTACACAGTTTACTCTCTGGAAAATGTACAACCTTTAATTTCTTGCACTCTGGCCTCTCCAAACAACCCCCCCCACTCCCTCCCTCCCCCCTCTCTTCAGACCCCTCTAGTTAATTTCACCTCTCATCCTGACACCATGTAATTGTGAGAGGTAGGCCTTGGCTTCTCTTTGTAAAGTTACACGTGACCTGGTGGCCCTGTGCTTCAGAGGTGGGTAATTATCATTAATGGATTGTTAACTCAAGAATGAATCGCTCTCTCACCCAACAAAGAACCTCTCAAATGTAGCCTCTCGTCTTCTCGTGCTATATCAGATTAGTGTTTTCCATAATACAACCCAAGCTACAACCAAATTATGTGTAGTTCATAAGTAAGTATGTTGATGTCCAAAATATCTTCTGAAAAACAGAGTTCAGTCTACAGTACTTATTTATTTTGCTCCATGATCCCTGTTGTCGTCTTCCCTGTCTATGGATCTATCCCTCTGCAGCAACTGAGCTAATGGAGTGGTGAATTGAGCCTAGGGGAGAGACTGAGCAACTGAATGAGAGAAAGAGGGAGAGATGCAGGAAAATGGGGAACGAGTGTGAGGGGAATAAAGTACAGCTTCAATGTTGTTTATCCCATTTTTCTTTTGCGTATTTTGCCGAGCAAATGTAGGCCATGCTTTTTCCTGTGATGAAGATGCTCACTTGGGGTGAAAGGATATTGGGGAAGTGTTGCACATACGGAAATAAAAACTGACACGCCCAGTTAGATATAAAAAGGTACAAGGTAAAGGAATGGGCTGAGATGTTGGCAGAATAATACTGTCAGAAACCATGTTGATTTCACATAGTAGACTTGGTGCTTAGGACTCATTTGAATGAGATGGTGGCCAAACCAGTATCTCCAAACTGTCGCTCAAGGAAATTGAATACATCAAAAAATGAATGACCTCTGTCAACCTCAATTTATCCTTATTCTCTGTGAGGTCGGTATCTGGGTTGGTGCTGCTTTGAGGTTTTACATTGAAGCCAGTCTGTCTGTTGGTCAGAGACAGTTCATATACAGTGTGAGGCCTGCTTTCAGCTGTAGCACAGATTATGTTGTCTAAGCATGCACTCGATTAATCAAACTCCACCCGCGGTTAGAGACCAGTGCTGGTCGTAATGAACAGGTTACAGTTGTTGTGCAGTGTCTGGTTATGAGGGAGCAGTTGTCATAGCCCTGATCCATTATACTAATTGCTATAGGGCCGGTAGAGAGAGGGCCATGTAAATGCCTGCTGATGGAAGGCAACAGGAGAGATGTAGAGCAAGGTGAAAGCCATACACAGTAAGTGTTATTTATTTTGGGACATCAGGAGGGACTTAAGACACAAGCCTGTATCCTGACAAGACTGTGTAATGAAGTACAATTAGTCATTCATCAGTCAATAAAGGTGTCAAAGGACAGGATAAATCTAATTGGGTGCTACAATGCATCTTAACACACATTTTCACACATTTTGGAATGGATATTAGCTTGTGTGTTTGTCTGGGTACATCAGTGTGTATGTCATATACAGTGCCTTCACATTTTGTTGTTAGTCTGAATTTTAATTGGATTCAATTGAGATTTTGTGTCACTGGACTACACATTACCCCATAATGTCAAAGTGGAATTATGTTTTTAGAAGTGTTTACAAATGAATAATAAATGAAATGTATTCAACCCCTTTTTTTATAGCAAGCCTAAATGAGTTCAGGAGTAGAAATTTGCTTGACAAGTCACATAAGTTGCATGGACTCTGTGTGCAAAGAGATACAGACATCCTTCCTAACTCAGTTGCCGGAGAGGAAGGAAACCGCTCAGGGATTTCACTAAGTCCAATGGTGACTTTAAAACGGTTAGAGAGTTTAATGGCTGTGATAGGAGAAAACTGAGGATAGATCAACAACATTGCAGTTACTCCAATACTAACCTAAATGACAGAGTGAAAAGGAGGAGGCTTGTACAGAATACAAATATTCCAGAAACATGCATCCTGTTTGCAATAAGGCACTAAAGTAAAACTGCGAAAACTGTGGTAAAGACTTTTACTTTATGTCCTGAATACGAAACGTTATGTTTGGGACAAATCCAACAACACATCACTGAGTCCACTCCTCATAATTTCAAGCATGGTGGTGGCTGCATTGTGTTATGGGTATAGTTGTCATCAGCAAGGACTAAGGAGTTTTGTTTTAGGATTAAAAACAAATGGAATAGAGCTAAGCACAGGCAAAATCTTAGAAAACCTGGTTCAGTTTTCTTGCTAACAGACACTGGGAGACATTCACCTGTCAGCAGGACAATAACCTAAAACACAAGGACAAATGTACACTGGAGTTGCTTATCAAGATCACAATGTCTTGAAAATCTTTGGAAAGACTTCAAAATTGCTGTGTAGCAATGATTAACAACCAACTTGACAAAGCTTGAAGAATTTAAGGAATGTGCAAATATTGTACAATACAGGTGTGCAAAGCTCTTCGACTTACCCAGAAAGGCTCAGCGCTGTAATCGCTGCCAAAGGTGATTCTAACATGTATTAAGTCAGGGGCCTGAATGATTAACTATTACAAATATATTAGTGTTTTATTTTTCATAAATTCTAACATTTGTAAAAATAAAAAAATCTTCCACTTTGACGTTAGTGTTTTGTATAGATTGTTGACAAATCCATTTTAATCCCACTTTATAACACCAACAAAATGTGAAAAAAGTCGAAGGGTGTGAATACTTTCTGAAGGCACTGTATGTGTGAGTTATGAAGTCAAAAGGGTAGGCACACAGCCAAACGGAGAGAGTGAGTGAGGACAGCGGGAGGAGACCGATAAAGAGGGGGAAATGAAGAGGGAGACTGAGAGCTGGCATTTTCACAGTTTCAGATTAGCTTTGTGCTGGAATATGTCGCCAGAGGACAGAGCGAGCGAGAGAGAGAGAGGGAACAAGAGAAAGTGAACGCACGAAAGAGTGGGAGAGAGGGGTGGGAGGGATACTTAACTGGGAATGAACTGTCATGTGAGCCTACACTCCTCGCTCCTGCCCTTCCTGTGTTTGTACATCTGGAATGAGAGAGAGTCAACACTTCCCCTGCGTCTGTCAATCTGGGTGAAGACGACCAGTCGTATGTGCTTTGAATGTAGAGCATGGAATTAAATGTACAGTACCCGGAGATATTTAACGAACGGAAAAAAATCCATGGTGACTTTTACGATTTTGCGCTTGTCATCTATTGAGCAGTTTTCCACATGGGGTAAGGTTTATTGAATGATATGCATCTGTAGAAATTGTGTTCTTGCATGAAGTTTGCATTCAATATTGCACTACATAAAGAGAATGTTTGCTCCTGACTTTTATTTGTGAAATGTACTACTAATAGAATATCTGCTTTTCATAACAAAGTGTAATATTGAATTATAGTTGAGTAATGTTTTTACAAATATTAAAGGACAACTTTGCTCTTTGTTTACCTTTATTTTACTAGGCAAGTCAGTTAAGAACAAATTCTTATTTTCAATGACGGCCTAGGAACAGTGGGTTAACTGCCTTGTTCAGGGGCAGAACCACAGATTTGTACCTTGTCAGCTCGGGGATTCGAACTTGCAACCTTTCGGTTACTAGTCCAACACTCTAACCACTAGGCTACGCTGCCGCCCCTGTTGCCTGAATAAGAAAAAGAGCGGCCAATCGATCAGTTGAAAATGAACAAAGCAAACCAGACTTTTTTTCCCCAGGCCGCAGACCATGAAGGAAAGAGAGAAAAGACATTGCTCTTGGGCACTTCAGTGACTCTGTCAGAATTACCCAGACAGGCTCCTAGCAGCTGCCTCCCCCTCTCCGTAGTCTGGACAGCTTACTGTGGAGGCTGAGCCACTGGCCATTCAGACTATATGGGCCACTGGCTGGCTAGGTTAAATGGGCCAGTAATGGTCTTCAGGAGCTTCTGCTGAAAGTAATTTGTCTAAATTACATTTAGATAATCAATGTGTATTTTACCTCAACGTTTCTGTTAATCTTGTCCCTGTTTATTTTCTGATTGTCATAGTTAATGGAGTATGATATGAAATGGCTAAAATGGGTCATTTAAATGGAAAGTTAATGGATGTGGATATCTAATTCCTGACAGTCGTGGACAGCTGTTATAAATGTATATACATCACTAATAGCCAAATGGTTCTGGCAGGCTAGCTGTTCTTATTGCTATGCATGATTATGCCTTCCTGCCAACTGTGCTCTTATCATGCTAATGCACACCTCCAGAACTTGAGTGGTATTGGACAGAGGTAAAACCTCTGGTATAGGAGCGGGTTAATGAAGTTTCCCACCAAAATTAGTTTTGTGACCAACTGTGGTAAATTTGCAGCAACTTGTGAACGTCTGGCAAACAATTCTAGGAAACTTGTGGCCAACTTTCTGTTTGCTGCAAACTCCGTATGAATATGCAAATTAGATCAGGTTTTTGGTTACTCTGTTAAACAACATTGAAATGTATCGACATAAACCAAATCTCATAACTTTAAATGAACTTCAGAGAAAAAAACTAAACATACTAAATGTACAGTACCAGTCAAAAGTTTGGACAGCTACTCAATCCAGGATTTTTCTTTTCTTTTTACTATTTTCAACATTGTAGAATAATAGTGAAGACATCAACTATGAAATAACACATATGGAATCATGTAGTGACCAAAAAAGTGTTAAACAAATCAAAATATTTTATATTTGAGATTCTTCAAAGTGGCCACTCATTGTCTTGATGACAGCTTTGCACACTCTTGGCATTTTCTCAACCAGCTTCACCTGGAATGCTTTTCCAACAGTCTTGAAGGAGTTCCCACATATGCTAAGCACTTGTTGGCTGCTTTTCCTTCACTCTGCAGTCCAACTCATCCCAAACCATCTCATTTGGGGTGAGGTCAGGTGGTTGTGGAGGCCATGTCATCTGATGCAGCACTCCATCACTCTCCTTCTTGGTCAAATAGCCCTTACACAGCCTGGAGGTGTGTTGGGTCATTGTCCCATTCGAAAAACAAATGATAGTCCCACTAAGCGCAAACCAGATGGGATGGCGTATTGCTGCAGAATGCTGTAGTAGCCATGCTGGTTAAGTATGCCTTCAATTCTAAATAAATCACTGACAGTGTCACCAGAAAAGCACCATCACACCACCTCCTCCATGCTTCACGGTGGGAACCACACATGCAGAGATCATCCGTTCACCTACTCTCCAACTCACAAAGACACGGCGGTTGGAACCAAAAATTCTCATCAGACCAAAGGATGGATTTCCACCGGTCTAATGTCCATTACTCGTGTTTCTTGGCCCAAGCCAGTCTCTTCATATTGGTGTCCTTTTAATAGTGGTTTCTTTGCAGCAATTTGACCATGAAGGCCTGATTCACGCAGTTTCCTCTGAACAGTTGATATTTAGATGTGTCTTACTTGAACTCTGAAGCATTTATTTGGGCTGCAATCTGATGTGCAGTTAAGTCTAATGAACTTGTCCTCTGCAACAGAGGTAACTCTGCGTCTTCCTTTCATGTGGCGGTCCTCATGAGAGCCAGTTTCATCGTAGTATTTGATGTTTTTTGTGACTGAACTTGAAGAAACTTTCAAAGTTAATGAAGTTTTCTGGATTGACTGATCTTCTCTTAAAGTAATGATGGACTGTCGTTTCTCTTTTGCTAATTTGAGCTGTTCTTGCCATTATATGGACATGGTCTTTTATCAAATAGGGCGATCTTCTGTATATCCCGCTACCTTGTCACAACACAACTGATTGGCTCAAATGCAATAAGAAGGAAAGAATCTCCACAAATTAACTTTTAACAAGGCACACCTGTTCATTTTAAATGCATTTCAGGTAACTACCTCATGAAGCTGGTTGAGAGAATGCCAAGAGTGTGCAAAGCTGCCAAAAAGGCAGGCCACTTTGAAGAATCACAATTATAAAACATACTTTTTTTTTTGGTTACTACATTATGCCATATGTGTTATTTCATAGTTTTGATGTCTTCGCTATTATTCTACAATGTAGAAAATAGTAAAAATAAAGAGAACCTTGAATGATTACAGTAGGTGTGTACAAACTTTTGACTGGTACTGTACATCACGTCAGAGAATGTGTAGGAATATATGATACATTTTTAAAACCCAGTGAAACAAAGCCCTATTGTCTAAATATGTTTTTCACAAGATAAGATTTCATAAGATAGGATTTATTATTAGAATTGATGTGCACTCTCTGATTGCAATCTGAGAAAAACAAAACGTGTGTGTGTGACAGTCTTAAGTGGTGTTAACTCAGATCTGTCTAAAAGACAGTGCCAGAGCAAATCAATAGATTTTCACATTCACTGACACACTTTGGCTATTTTAGGTGACAACACATACACACACACACACACCATGCTGTTTTGCCATACAAATACGGTCTACATTTGGGTCGAAAATATTGGGTTAAAATATTGTTACACAGAGAACATGTTTTAAAATGTTACATTTGAAGTTCACTCTACTAAGGACATGGACTAATAACTCATTACTTGTATGTATTTTATTCATAAAGCACTTTTCACAATCGCTAAAAAGGAACATTTTGTATTTAAAATAAATTGTTGCGATAGAATGAAAGTGTAACACAACGCGCTTCAGTAGTTGAACCAAAGGCTAATAAGCCAGATACCATACTGTAGGCAAAAAGCAGGCACAAATGCATTGAAAAAGAAACTAAAAGTAATTTTAACAGAGCTATAAATCGTGGCTTAAGAGCATATTAGCATTGGAATGAGACACTCATGGCTCATCCGTCTATTGATCTATTAATTCATAGGAACATATCAGCAGGAGGGCTGTGCGTCCTCCTGTCACTTCTCACACTACATACAAGAGCAGATACTTATCCACTATTGTTCAGTGGAAAAAATACATGCTCGCAACAGTCTTGCTGCGGGGGATTTTGTTCTTTGCAGCTAATACACTGTGGTCTGTAGGAATTCCCATGCTGGGGCACAGTGGGAAAATTGATATCAACACATCATAGTACTTGAAGCACACATCCAGTGCCCAAAGCAGTGTGTACCTTGCTCCAATGCTGGTGCATTAATGACCGTAAACACCTGTGAGCAGTCCCTAAGAGTCAACACAAATGGGTAGGGTCTGGTCACCTCCGCCTGGTGCAGGTACTCAACCATGTTGGTCCCAACTTGTTAGAGAAATAATTTGCTTTTAGAATATGAGGACTTGTCAGGCACACTGACAATGCCATCACACACAATTTATTTGGTATATTTTATAGCAATTTACATCAATCAACACCCAATCCCTGTTTGATGCCTACGTCTTCTATTCATTTTGGGCTGGGGCATATAGTTTCATTTACACAACACTAACCATGTTTCCAGCCAACCACGTTCATTTGGCTGAATTACCTGACGCATGAAAAGTCATGACCGGGCTGATGGAAAGATTAAATGCCTACAGACAACTTGTTTGTTTGACGTAGTGGGATGTCTCTTTTAACCCAGAGTAACCAAAATGTATTACGTGAGAAATGGCAGCGGAAACTCCTTTACCACAAATATTGCTATAATAACCGTCATATCAAAGTAACCCTGGACAAGCACACCTGATTCAACTTGTCAACTAATCATCATGGCCTGAGTGAGTTGAATTGAGGTGTGTTTGTCAAGGGCTAAAACGAAACTGTACTGTTGGGGGTACTCGAGGACCAGGGTTGGCAAACACTGGGCTAGAACGCATGTGCCAGAGGGGGCACATTTGCTATATAATGCAACCACAACCGTTTGTGACAAAACTATCAGTAGAGTTGAAAATGCAATGTAAACCCATTTAACTTGTTTTTTTTTTTATTAGGTACATGAGAATTTAACAGCAAAAGTTATTTTTATGTGCACTTCGTCATCACGCATAGCCTTTTATCCGCAAAAGGTCAGTTTGCTGGAAACGTCACCGGTGGGAAAATGTGTATTGTTTTATGCAGATTCGTTTTATATTTGCATTTAAATCTGTCGCAAATTGAATGGAAATCTACCCAATGTCTTTGAGTGTGCAGTAATGCGTAACAGATTCTGGAATGCTGTTCCTTTCATTCAAGGTTTACAAAAGGCCATCTAATTTTCCCATCAATCTCCCTATGCTTATCCAATATTTAAACTAACAGGCTGAAAGTCAATGAAGGGCTTTCTGGTCTCATTGAAGCTGGGTCGGAATGTCTTCCTGCCTAATTTGTATACTGGTGTTGGGAGGACCACTGTCAGAAGTCTTAAAGCGATGTCACCTTGTGTATCTGGCGAGAAGAATGTTTAGTGAATAACTTGATAGTTTCAGGCTAAAAATTAATGAGCATGTGAGGTACCACCAGCAGGGTTATTTCAAACTATACCTGCACTTCCAATATAAGTATTTAGGTCTGTTTCTCTCTGGGCTGGTAAAGCAAAGTTTTTTTTTTATTTTTTTTGGTCCTTGAAGACTGCAATCCAGTACCGGTGAGTTTCCATGAGCAGTCCGAGTTTGAAATGTAGAAGTCCTGAACAATCTGTTGTAAAGCAGACTAACTTTTTTTGTAATATTTTATTACCGCCCCATATGACTTCAAATTGCGTTATGTTGTAGCCAGACAAACGATTACTTTTCCGTTGCAGTTGATCGTTCGTCTGGCTAACACCTAACTCTTGAAGTCCTCCTGACTTCAGAGTCTGGAATGGCTCTTTGATGTTGTCGGCGCAATGCGTCGATAATGAAGGGGGCTGTGCTTTTACTGGTTGGCTCTCCTCTGTCTTTCTCACTCAAACAGCCATACACTGAGTACTGCCCACTTCTATTACAATGGTTGGATTTTCAGATCCGAACAATGAGAGGTCTCAACCCTGAGGGAAAAATAAACATCTGAGAGAAACAATCAAACCCTATTGTGCAATTTATTAGAACATATTGCATTAACAAACAGCCTCCTTTCCAAGACCAGTGTGGTCACAGCTCTCCCTGCGCTGTGAGTCACGTGGGTTGCGTCAGCCAGGCTAGTTAATCCCAGCAAACAGAATAAAATTAAAGTCTGTTTTTGTAAAAAATGTAATCCACCATGGCCTGGAGTATCCAGCAGATGTGGATACTCTCTGACTATCTCAACTGTCTTGGCCCCATTCTGTCTGGTCCACTGAGCCCTCCGGATCATGGTCTCCTTCATGTACTCTGCAACCTGGTTGGCTGGCCAGATGTTGTTCAACCACTTGGTCGTCTGGGCTGCGCTCTCATATTTGACTCTGTTGTGAGCACAAAGTATTCAATAAATAATAATACTCCTTTTAACAATCAGTTTTCATAATACACTAATCTTTCAACATATACCTGGCAAGACCCGGCTACTGCTCAAGCTTGGTGTGTCGCTTGGTGCGTCCACAGTCCTATATGTTTCCTGAGGACCTTCCCTTGTATATCAAAAAAGGTGGCGTTTACAGAATACTCACTGCATGTACGGCTTATGTTCTTTAACTTTAGGCTATAGTTGAGTCGCTAGCTAACATGCTACTGAACCGTGACACTAGCATATTGACATGCATATTGGTATTAAAAGACTGCAACGTATTCACCTAAAAATGTGTTTAGGCAAATCATTAGTTATCTAGCTACCTAATCACATGAATTGTGCAAAAATATGATAGTTAACATTAACTATTTAAGTGCTAGCCAGCCAGTCAGTCAGTGGCGCTGACCGATTTGAAACTGGTATCACAAAAATGTGTTTCACTCTATCCCATAAAACATGACATTGCTAACTAGGCACCATTTAGCTAATAAAATATTAGGAAGTTTAATAATAAGTTACTCTCACTGGCCAACTTTGGCAGGTACTGTAGCTAGCTAGATGGATTGGTTTCTAATTTCCAACTGATGTTTCTCATTTCTAATCCCCTTGATTGGTCAGTAACGCTTACTGGTCTTGGAACTCATGTGTTTACCACAAATGCTGCTGGTAAACTGTTTGCCACTAGTGGAAATAAATGTTGCTACCAAAGGTTTGCCACAGATGCAAATAGAATCTTGGGAGAAGTGTCTGCCAGAAAAAACCTTTGGCAAACTATTTCATTTGTAGCATATTTGCCACAAACTTGCTGGAGGTTTGCAGCAACAAATTCATTTTTGTAAGGGAGGGCCTTCTATGCCTTTAGAGAAGGCCTAAGGATTAATGAAATTATTTGTAGTTTTAAAATACAGATGTATTTTTAATTTCATTACTATTTCATTGATATTCAAATTCTAATTTTCTTTTCAGTGATATTCTGATTTAATCGCTTCAGTTTGTGTTGGGATAGAAAGGGTTGGAACAAATGAATCATAGTGGACAGAACAAGCAAGGAGATGGGCAGAGCCAAGCACGAGCTAGTGAGATCCTATTGGCGCGTTCAAGCATGCATTTGCATATTCCCATTAGGGAACACCTGCTCTTCCATATTTGGTAGTGAGTTGAAACTCCAAGTGGATGCTTAACATTTATACATCCGGTGAAATATCTGTCTCATTGTTCGATCTGTGGTATTAGGGCAGAATTTTGGAGTGACAGTGGAATCAATCAATAACATTTTGACTTGTAATAAGTGAGAAAGTTTTTGCAGAAACCTATGGAAACAGGTTTCCCACGGTCTCGCTAGCTAGCTTTTGTTGTAGGCAAGGGGTATTCACCTGGGGTCGGCGAACCCCTAGGTACTGCTGAGGATTTTTATGATCGCTAGCAACAACAGAATAAACAAATTACATTCCTACAGAAGAAAAGAGGAGAATGTCTTCTTTCTAATGATGATTCTCAACTCCTAATCTTGAGCAAATTACACTCATTGGAGCCAGTGTATTTACTGGAGTATCTGACATACAATAGGCTTTGAAAAAGCACCCTGCGAATAGGTTAGCAGTGTGGCAAGTGCTGCTGGTAAGCTTTCTTGACTTGGACTTACATTTTTGCCAACACATGGTTAACATTTGTTAAACCAGCTAAACAGCTGCTCTTAGTGAAAATGTGTTTGGAGTTACCTTTTGTAGCTAATAGACTATGTTAAAGTTTACACTTCCTCTTCCAATTATAATGTGGGGAGGTCAAAATAATGAAAAATTATCTACCAAATCAATTCATTTTAATATGTTGATTACTTCTCCTTGCCTTTGTCATTCACTTGATGATACGAAGAGACGTGACTTTGTTTTGTTTTTGCTAACGCATGATGGGTGTCCCTGGGTCACCGGTTTGTCTAGGAGGGGTCCCATGGCAAGAACATTTTGAAGACCCCTGTTCTAGGCTAGTGTGCAGCGACTGCAGCAGGTGTTATTGAAGAGGATGGTGCTAATAGCTTCACCCTTTTCAAGATTAACTTTGAACAGGAAGTTAAGTTTCATCGTCTGGTGCGTGAAAGTGTTTTTAAAAAATGTTTTATTGCATCTCACTTGCTGTTAGCTATCTCTTTGAAAGTAACTTGTGTGTGAAACATTGCTGTATTTAAACTTTAGCTCGCCGGTTACTTTGTGTGCTAAACGTGAGATTTTTTTTGCGCTGGGAAGTAATATTTGTACATTTTGGTTGGGAAATGCTTAGCCTAATGGTTGTGTTTTGTATTCTTATGATTGGGACCTACTGGCTTATTATGTCAGTGAATGGGCTGCTTATCCTTTAGCATCATGCTGTGTGTGACTGCTGTCTCTATCGGCTCTGCATATTATGGTTGCTGTTAGGCATGGGCGGTATACTGTATACCGGGGTATTTGGAAATAGCCACAGGAGGGTTTTTCAATAAATACCGTTGAAAGTATTTCTTTGAAGTTTGTTTTTTGAAATTGGAATATTTGTAACTACTTTTTAAGTAAATACCTGAAGTCAACCTGTGCAATACGTTAGGCGATGAAGCAGATCGCGTTCTTCATTTCACCTGTCACATTATTTTACATTATGAAGCTTACTGTAGATCCCCAGAACAGTTGAGCCAGTCACGTGTTTGTTTGTAAACGGCACAACAGGAGAAAGCGGGAACTGGGAGGAGTAAGGATTTGGCCTGCCTCAATTCTGAAATAACTTTATTTTGATAAGCTTGAAATGGGCATGGTCTACTAAACTTAACAACCAAAAACGCATATCTAAGTTTAGCTTTCAGGTGGTTTATCAAAGTTATCTGGCTAACTCATTGATCCTGCTTTTGTAGTACACCCTCCTGGTGAGTCCAGCTGTTTATTTGGTTTAACTTGCTTACGAGCCCCTAACCAACAATGCAGTTTTTAAAAATACGGATAAGTATAAGAAATAAAAGTAAAGTAAATAAAGAGCAGCAGTTAAATAACTATAGTGAGACTATATACAGTGGTACCGGTACAGAGTCAATGTGCGCGGGCACAGGTAATATGTAGGTAGAGTTATTAAAGTGACTATGCATAGATGATAACAACATAGTAGCAGCAGTGTAAAAGAGTGGGGGGGCAGGCAATGCAAATAGTCTGGATAGACATTTGATTAAGTGTTCAGGAGTCTTACGGCTTGGGAGTAGAAGCAGTTGCTATCCCAGGCAGTGATGCAACCAGTCAGGATGCTCTCGATGGTGCAGCTGTAGAACCTTTTCAGGATCTGGGGATCTGATACTATGTTCATGTTCTTTTTCTTGATTTGGGCATTTGGTACAACATGTTGGAAAAAAAAATTCCCCCACTGAAGGCCGAGGACCAATACCCACGTTTCGCCACTGTCTCCTCCTATATTTGTACATACTCTTAGTTTCTCCGCCTTAACACCAGCCAGAGAATTACTCCCCTATCAATTTCAGATGGGAGCAAAGCCGTTTTTGCAGTACTTTTGTGATGTTACATTGTGAACTTGCGTCTAATATAGTACTAGGCATAGGAGGCACGTCCATAAGGTACATTGAATTAAATTGTCAAAATGATTTAGCCTAATTAGCCTACTCCTGTCAATACAGAAATCAATTAAATCATAAAAAATGGGCTACTACACCAGAAAGCATGATTTGGCCACAGAGGATCATTGGCTGCTGTCGGAAGGGTGTGCATGTTCAGTCTTTTATCATTTTTGGGTCAGTGCTACTTGAAAAAAATAATTCTAGCAATTTCGTCCTCGGTTAGATGGATTTCATAGTGTATTTGTCTCCCCTTCTTGTAGGCCTATTATATGCATGCGACAATGTTTTTTTATGTGCAACTCAATATTGGGAAGGTGTCCTTAATGTTGAGTATACTCGGTGTATGTTTTATCTTATTGGTCATTTTCATAGATATGTTTGGTATGTGCTCGAGCTACAGTATATGCAATCAAACTCCAGTCCAGTTAGACGTAGATGATAAACGAGCTCAAAAGCTGACGGGAAAGAAAGTTAAGCCAACAACCCTGTGCTCTGTTTGACACAGACTTTTTGGTCTGGGCAAATGGCCACAGAACCACACAGAATGATGGTGGTTAAACTGACCATTCTGTCATTCAGTCACAGACAGCAGCACGGGGAGGGAAATTGTGCAGCACTGATTCCCCTCAGCGGGTTGGTTCTTAACAGCATAATGGCACACAGTGAGTGGATAGGGTTTGGCTTTCACTGTGTCTGAGCTGCTTCAAACAACCAGGATCAGTGGGGATGAGGGTTAGATGAACTAGCAATGAATCCTTAAATGTTAGTTGGCTGTTGCGTAAGTGCGTGTTTACTTATTGCCTCACTATAGAGTACATTTGTGGATTTCCATGTACATTCAGGTTCATAATTATTGGCACCCTCTAAGAATCTGTTCGATGTGCTCTATTTCTATGCTTCCCGGTCTAAAGTTTCTTTTTTTGCGTCTTTTGCTTTCGGTTTTGTACACTAGCTTCAAACTGCAGAAAATATTTTGGGGGGTATTTAATGACAAGATACTGTATTTTACAGCGGTTTAGATGGTACAATGATTAGCTACACTATCCATTGCTTGTATTATCACAAACTGATATTTTAGCATCAAGGAAATGGCAGTTCGATTTCTATATTTTTCACCTTTAAACTAAATATATTTATCTGAGCAATTGTATTAGTAACAGCCCCAGACCATTATTCCTCCTACACCAAACTTTACAGTTGGCACTATGCATCGGGTAGGTAGCGATCTCCTGGTAGCCGCCAAACCCAGATTCGTCCGTCTGACTGCCAGATGGTGAAGTTGAGTCATCACTCCAGAGAACACGTTTCCACTGTTCGAGTCCATTGGCGCTTGGCATTGCGCATGGTGATCTTAGGCTTGTGTGCGGCTGCTCGGCCATGGAAACCCAGTTCATGAAGGTACGGACAAACAGTTCTAGTGCTGACGTTGCTTCCAGAAGCAGTTTGGAACTTTGAGTGTTGCATCCGAGGACAGACGATTTTTACGAGTTACGCGCTTCAGCCCTTATCGGTCCCGTTCTGTGAACTTGTGTGGCCTACCACTTTGCGGCTGAGCCATTGTTGCTCCTAGACGTTTCCCCTTCACAAGAACAGCACATACTGTTGACCGGAGCAGCTCTAGCAGGGCAGGATTGTGAAGAACTGACTTGTTGGAAAGGTGGCGTCCTATGACGGTGCCACGTTGAAAGTCACTGAGCTCTTCAGTAAGGCCGTTCTACTGCCAATGTTTGTCTTTGGAGATTGCATAGCTGTGTGCTTGATTTTATACACCTGTCAGCAACGGGTGTGGCTGAAATAGCCGAATGCACTAATTTGAAGGGATGTCCACATACTTTTGTATATATTGTGTATCTCTACTGCAGCTGGTGTGTGCACAAAAATTACCCTGACTCAGAGGAGAGAATTGAGCAGTCAACTAATTACCAGGCTGTCTTCTGATCATGTCCTAATTATAGAGTTTATACCAGCTGTACGGTGTCCGATCATTTCCCTGCTCCTTCCTTCTCCATGACTGAAGAGAGGGGGTGAGTGGCCAACCCACTGATGTACAGAGCCTTGGTTTGACTCACAATGACCCCCAATATCAATGTGGGGTTTTTATCACAATTCCACGCTCCACCATAATCTATCTCTCTGGCGTTGCAGAGATGAATGCCCTCTACTCCCACTCTCCCATGCCTGAGTGTCTGTGTTTTGTCTGTGTGTGTGTTTTGTATGTTTCTGCCAGCAGTGTAAATAGGAGTGCATGAGCTAGCTAAGTTCTTATGTGTGTTGTTTGCAAACCATATAGAAACTGACTCCTCAAATAACTCATCCAGTCATCCATTGCAATTTGACTTATCTTGGCTATAGCACCACTTATTTAATTAGTTTTTTAATGATATCACCAGACATTATATAGCAGCCATTATATAGCAGCAGGAATCTGGTGTTTTTCTCTCTCTACTTTCTGGTCTGTTGGACTGAAAAATGTGTATACTGGCAAGGTCTCAAAATGAAGGTGGAATTATAAATATGTTTATTGATTCTCTGAGGGGTTTGTGTACTGTATGCCAATGACTGAAATGTAAAGGATGAAATGGCTTGTACGCATGCATAAGGGAAGGTTCATGTTGATAGGAAACAAGCATTGCAAAATAAAGAAAATCATTGTGGATATAATAATGTTTAGAAAAACAAAGTTATGAGAGAAATAATACGTCTCTGTCTTCTCTGCCTTGCCAGTCATGGACAAGGCTCTGTGAGCAGATCAGTCTCTTCTACATCATCAGGATGTTGTGTGGTCACACAAAGAACTGAGGCCCAGGGTGCTGGTTGGCCCCTGAGGACGAAGACCAGGAAGCCAGGCCCCCAGACAGTCCTCAGGGATGTTCTCTAGGGGCCACGAGAGGGGCCTCAGTGGACCAGATGAATCCAGCGATGTAGAGGCACCTCAGAGTCCACACAAGTGGTCCAAGAGGAGGGAGCTGGGGGGTAAGAAGAGCACTCAGAGCCCCAAGGTGGGCCGGAGCCTGCGGAGGAAGTTCCAGAAGTTCCAGCAGGGCCCGGCAGGGCCGGGGGAGCCCTCCATCCACCAGCCCCAGGATCTGCTCTCCCCTGTGGAACAGGACATGTTTATATGCGGCCTGAAGAGAGACCCCTCCAGTGGGGAGTTCACTGGACTCCACTCCTCCCTGCCCAATGGCCGAAGTCACACAGGGACTCTAAACCTACCTGTGGCTGGGGATATGGCGCTGAACAGAGAGTGCTTCATCAACGCCCCCGGTACTGTAAGTACCAACGGCCCGACCGCAAGCCTACCCACCTCTCCCTCTGGAGAGAACAGCAGCGCTGAATGTCAGGATGGGATTGGGGTTGTGGAGGACACACACAGACCTTCTCCTAGTGAAGGGGAAGAAGAGGAGGAAGATGAGGGAGAGAAATGCTCCAGTGACATCGTCGAACACATCTTGAAAGAGCTGAGAGGTATCAACAAGATTCAGGAGGAGATCGCAGACCTGCGGCAGTACCTGACCTCTGTGAGAGGCTCAGTGGACGAGGTCTCCTGCTGTGTGGATGCAGTGCTGAATGAGATAGGGGAGCTCTACTCCTCTGGAGCCTCAGCACCAGGACCCCAGACCCCTCAGAGGCTTAGCGTCAGACGTGGCAGCCCGGGCAGTCAGAATGTCGTCACAGCCTTCCACAGGAGGGCCACCAGTCCTTTACTGGAGCACCGGCAGGGGTCTTGGGACAAAGACCCAGTGATGATGATGGTGCCACCACAGGGGTCACCTAAAACATGGAGAGAAAGGTTAGCTCCTTGCCAACCCGAACCAGCCGACCAGGAGAATTCCGACCACAGCTCAGACGTGCCCTCTTCACGACCAGGGCCAAGTCAAGCCAGCCTTTCCTACCTTGAGCAAGGGTATGCCCATGACTGCCCCAGCACCAGCTCCCTGTCGTCAGGCCACAGCTCCAACACTCTGGACCGGGACGCCAGGTACCGCTCGGTTAAGGCCAGGCTATGGCAGAGTGGCTGGGCCTCGGCAGGCATGCAACACAGTGTGAGTGGAGATGGGGGGTGGAGCGAGGAGAACGGCTGGAGTGAAGAAGACATCTACTCCTGTCAGAACAGTGGGGAGGAGGTGGAGGACCACTGTGCAGGGCCAGGTGGCTGGGACAGGTACACCACAGGAGAGACCAGCAGCACCCCAGGCCAGTCATCCCACAGCAGCTCAGAGCACCTGTCCCTGCTGTTCGGCATCCACAAGAACTCCCCCTCCAGCTCGTCCAGTGTGGTGGACTGGCGGCACCCCAGGCAGCAGGGCAGCAATGGACACTTAGTGTGTGACTGTTCAGCCAACTGCCCATATTCTCGGAGCTCCGGCTACCACACAATGGACGCCTATGCTGATGTGGGGAGCTGTGGGCCGTCCAGGAGCATGAGTCGCTCCACTGTGCTGCTCACAGACTGTGATGATGGCTACCTGGAGCTGCACTCCCCCAATGACCGCTATACGTCCTCTGCTGACACCCTGGATGTGGGATCCGTTGAGAGCCTGGACAGGGAGTGGACTGAACAGTCTGTCCCAAGAGACGATGCAGGAGAGTGGGGGTCGGGGAACCTGCCTAGCCCTGAGCCTGAGAACACCCAGCTCCTCAATGTGGGATTTGATGTGAAAAGCATTGGGAAGGCTGTGCTCACCTTTAGGTCTGCTCTGAAAGGGGCTCTGAGGAAGCTGGAGGGATCAAGCCCGGAGCCTGGCAACGATGACAGTGAGTCAGAAGCAGCTCCCTCTCCTGTCAGACCTTGTTCCCCTGAACCCCCGGAGGGAGAGATCACTATGCCAACTGATCACGTTCGCCCTGCGTCTCCACTGGAAGAGTACAGCGAGGCCTCAATCTATGTGGACTGCAGCCCAGCCCAAGAGAACCTGCCTTGCTCCCTACAAGCATCCCCAAATGAAAGGACTCACTCCCCCTGCACCCCTACCGAGTATCATTCCATGGAGCATTTAGAGAGCCAAGGAGAGTATCAGACTGATGGAGAACTGTCCAACCCAGAGCTGACACCAGACCACAGTCCTCCAGGAAGGGCTGGGAAGAGTTCAGCAGATTTTAACATCAGCCCAGAGAGGATAGGGTTAAGTCCAACAGGGTTAAGTCCAATAGGAGAAGACCACGATGGAGCTGATCAGGATGAGTTTAGAGAACAGGATGTTGTTAGCCCTAAGAAGGAACGCCTTGCTAATCTGCAGCGCATCCTGAAAGAAAAGAGACAGAGATGTAAACTTTCCAAAACTTCCCAAGGATCCCAGTCCATGTTCTCTGAGGAGGAGTTCAATCCAGGTAGATCTCTTTTCGTGTGCTACATTATTTGCAAGTACAGCAAAAGAATTAAGTAATCTAACACTCATTCCCTATGTACCTAAACTCTGACTGCTTTTCTCTGGCTGCATTAGATGGAAATTACACATTTAGCCCATGATTTATAACTTTTAATGTAGCAGTATAAGATATGATTGATCCTGACACCTTGGATTGAAAATTGTCACTATTGATTGCTTGTGTAGTTGACCTGGTTATTTATGATCTTCTTAGCTATTTATATCCATGAACCCTAATGTTGTCTTTTTTGATGGATGTTCTTCCTTCCAGATGGCAGCAGAGAAGATGACCAGGTTACTCTCATGAATTTCAAATGAGCTCCCTTTTCAGTTATGTTTTGTTGTTTTCGTTTACACAGATATATTTTGAGTTTTGGTGCGACTGTTGCATTTGCCGTTGGGTGTTTTTATATCGTATGCATGGAGCCAAGCATGGTCCCTTTTGTTTGTCATATTTTCAACTGAGCTGTTTAACTCTTTGCTTGTGATTTATTTTTGAGGTTTGCTCCTAATGAATGCATTTTCAAATGGATATAGAATAATGTTTTGATCGAATTAAAAGCACCTATTATTTCTGTAAACCTGAATAGAGTAAAATAATGATGTTCTTGGCAGGATCAGACCAATAGAAAACACTGTGGTTAAGTTGTTTTTCGAGAAGCAATATTCTCGGCACCGGCTTCAGTGTTTACATGCAACAGCCGATCCTGCCTGGTTCCCTCAGAACTGTTTCAAACGCTGTCAGAACCTCCTAGTACTGGGAGAGGAGAGCCCCAGAGGGGTCCAGCTACCTAACTGTAGCCCCATTCATCTGAGTGGAAGAGGAGCACTGGCACCGATGAAACACTTTACCTCGGAGGAAGAGAGATTAAACATTTTTCGTTATTGTAAAACTTCAAAAGAATTATCCAACGTACTTCCCCACCAATGTTCTCCCTGTTGTACTCTGAACTGCGCAGCAAAAACAAGTTGTGCCTTGCTTTATTTGCATCTGTACATTGTAGTGATGTGGGACAGCAAACTGCTCGTTGTGTTCATCTCCTTCCCACATCTGATTTGACATGCACCCCCCTCTTGCTATTGAGATAAACACATATATACATATACCGGTCAAAAGTTTTAGAACACCTACTCATTCAAGGGTTTTTCTTTTATTTTTACTATTCTCTACATTGTAGAATAATAGTGAAGACATCAACTATGAGAACACATATGGAATCATGTAGTAACCAAAAAAAGTGTTAAACAAATCAAAATATATTTACTATTTGAGATTCTTTAAAGTAGCCTCTCTTTGCCTTGATGACAGCTTTGCACACTCTTGGCATTCTCTCAACCAGCTTCACCTGGAATGCTTTTACAACAGTATTGAAGGAGTTCTCACATATGCTGAGCACTTGTTGGCTGCTTTTCCTTCACTCTGCGGTCCAACTCATCCCAAACCATCTCAATTGGGTTGAGGTCGGGTGATTGTGGAGGCCATGCCATCTGATGCAGCACTCCATCACTCTCCTTCTTGGTCAAATAGCCCTTACACAGCCTGGAGGTGTGTTGGGTCATTGTCCCATTTGAAAAACAAATGCAGAATGCAGTAGTAGCCATGCTGGTTAAGTGTGCCTTGAATTCTAAATAAATCACTGACAGTGTCACCAGCAAAGCACCTCCTCCTTCATGCTTCACGGTGGAAACAACACATGCAGAGTTTATCCGTTCACTTACTCTGCGTCTCACAAAGACACGTCAGTTGGAACCAAAAATCTCAAATTTGGACTCCTCAGACCAAAGGGCAGATTTCCACCGGTCTAATGTTCATTTCTCGTGTTTCTTGGCCCAAGCAAGTCGCTTCTTATTATTGGTGTCCTTTAGTAGTGGTTTCTTTGCAGCAATTCAACCATAAAGGCCAGATTCACGCAGTCTCTTCTGAACAGTTGATGTTGAGATGTCTGTTACTTGAACTCTGAAGCATTTATTTGGGCTGCAACCTGAGGTGCAGTTAACTCTAATGAACTTATCCTCTGCTGCAGAGGTAACTGGGTCTTCCTTTCCTGTGGTGTCCTCATGAGATCCAGTTTCATCACAGCGCTTGATGGTTTTTGCTACTGCACTTGAAGAAACTTTCAAAGTTCTTGAAATTTTCAGAATTGACTGACCTTCATGTCTTAAAGTAATGATGGACTGTCATTTCTCTCTGCATATTTGAGCTTTTCTTGTGTATACAACCGCAACCTTGTCACAACATAACTAATTTGCTCTAACGCATTAAGGAAAGAAATTCCACAAATTAACTTTTAACAAGGCACACCTGTTAATTGAAATGCATTCCAGGTGACTACCTCATGATGCTGGTTGAGAGAATTCCATGAGTGTGCAAAGCTGTCATCAATGCAAAGGGTGGCTACTTTGACGAATCTCAAATATAAAATATATTCCTACATGTTTAACACTTTTTTGGTTACTACATGATTCCATGTGTTATTTCATAGTTGATGTCTTCACTATTATTCTACAATGTAGAGAATAGTAAAAATAAAGAACAACCGTTGAATGAGTAGGTGTGTCAACTTTTGACTGGTACTGTGTATATATAAACAATGATCGTATCGGTTGTTGAATTTTATCTATTTTAGGCTTTTCAGTTTGGCCACAATCATGCCATGTATGGATCAAATGTAATCCTCTCCTTGTCTCGAGACATTACTTAATATGCTGCTGTTCTGAAAGCGTTTTGTTCTGCATGTACCATCCAAGAGGTGAAACTCAACCTGCTGTCTTTTTCCATTCTCTCTAACCTCTGTGTACATTTTTAACATATAAGATTAAGTATATTACTGTGGTCTAATTACTGAATCTGAAAAACTAATGTGTGTTAAATCCTGCAGGGACGAGATGATGGACCCAAATCCAGACAAGCTTGGATCAAACCAGGGTAAATCATGATGCCCAAATCATTTCTGTCAATGTTGATTTATATTTCGCATGCCTTTTTAATGTGCTGGAAAAGCTGATGCATGTGTTTCTGTGTATTCTGTACGAGTGTATCATTCTGTTCCGTGTCCACAGCGGTGGAAGTGGTTTGTTTGGGATTGACAGCATGCCAGACCTTCGTAAGAGGAAGCCAATACCTCTGGTCAGTGACGTGGTAAGTGTTGCTTCCCATCCGTCTCAATGCTTCAAATCACACTTTCTGTCCTGTCTGTCAGTACATGTTTTTCTATCCTGTAATACCAGAACAAGAGAAGCATCTTGATAATTAAGGATTCAATTGATATTTTCAGCTTTTGCTTGAAAAAAAGTGCTATCATCATAAGGAATCACAGAGCTATCACCCAGTGAGGCAGATGTGAAACCAGTGTTACAATCTCTCTAATTATTCCCCACAACTCTCTTGAATGCAATCACTCTCCTTGGTCAGGCTATGGTAAGTGGAAAAAACACAATTGCTCCTTTCCTTTTGTAGTCAGAAAAAGAATATGACTGTATATCAAGTAGGACAAGAGATTTTACACCATGCAGCTGTTCTGCAAATAATGGGCAACAGGGGTTTCATGCTGCACCTGAGTAACCAAATGCACTGTAGTGTTCCTACTTGATATAATCATTTAAAACAATACTCCCTTCCTCGTATTCTACCTCCCCTTAATTCATTCATATGATAGATTGATTTGTTCTGTTGGGTTTTATTCTCCACCCTTACATGCTGAGCCATGTACAGACCATCACTACCGGGGTTTTATCTGAATCCTCCATTGGTAACACACACACCTGGGTTAAGTGTCTCGACTGGTCAGTGATGGTTTAGTTCCTCCCATGTTGTCACCTTACATGACGTGTTGTAACAATCCTTACATTAGTTCCTTCCTTCACCCGGTCTGGTGTTTAAAACTCTATGGGCCTTGTACTACTCACTTGGGTAGTACACTCACTGGGTAAAGGTTCACAGAACACTTACAATACTCCACCAATCTGTGTGATCACTGTTTGGGTGTAGTTGTGTTAACATGGCAACTAACAAGATTTTCCCCTGTCGTCCACAGTCACTGGTCCAGGCTAGAAAGGCTGGAATCACCTCTTCCATGGCCGCGCGCTCCTCCGTCAAAGACGAGGAGCTGGTGAGTACATTATGGGATGCATGTTACTCAACTGAATTAATCAAGACTCTGTTCAAAACTCACCTGAGAGGACCAATATCATAGGAACAAGTAATATCTCAGTATCCTCTCTCCTCCCCCTCTGTAGAAGAACCATGTTTATAAGAAGACTCTACAGGCTCTGATCTACCCCATCTCCTGCACCACGCCCCATAACTTTGAGGTGTGGACGGCCACCACGCCCACCTACTGCTACGAGTGCGAGGGGCTGCTTTGGGGCATCGCCCGCCAGGGCATGAGGTGCTCCGAGTGCGGGGTCAAGTGTCACGAGAAGTGCCAGGAACTGCTGAATGCTGACTGCCTGCAGCGTAAGTACAGCACAGCTGAAGCTAGACAGAGGAAGTATGTTTAGGATCCTTTTGCGACGACACAGCCGTATTGCTAAACTGAGCTATCTGATGCATTCAAAAGCTAGTCACATGATTGACAGTGTATGAGACATAGATATGCATTTTGCAATAGATTTGTTTTATAATTTCTCTGATTGGCTGGATTGACACTTTTCCAGACTTTGTCTACCGAGTTAGTGGCTCGAACTTTCCTATTGAATTACTTCTACCTCCTCACCATCCCAGAATACAGCTGTCAGTGACATGTAAAGTACAGTGGAATTATATGGTGTACTCCGTTGGTTATGATTGATGTTGCACAAAATACATAATTATACATCCAACTGCTTTCAGTCATTCCACTCGGATGGTCAAATAAATAGCTTTTAACAACTGGGTAGATATATTCGAATGTTTACATCACAACCTTCACATTATGGTGCCAAAAAGAGACTCCTATTCCATGTACTGTATTTGGGTGGTTTCTGATGTTCTAGGTGCTGCGGAGAAGAGCTCCAAGCATGGGGCTGAGGATCGTACCCAGAACATCATCATGGCCATGAAGGACCGCATGAAGATCAGGGAGAGGAACAAGCCGGAGATCTTTGACGTGATCCGGGATGTCTTTGTCGTCAGCAAGGCGATCCACGCTCAGCAGATGAAGACCATCAAACAGAGTGTACTGGACGGAACCTCCAAGTGGTCGGCCAAGATCACCATCACAGGTACACAGACATAGAGAGTAATGGTATTGCACCAGTGGTCACGTTCCATGAACTGTTCTATTGTACTGTAACTAGTCTTCTCTCCCCATCTGACTATGTCCATGTCTCCTTTATTGATTTCGAATGACTCTGTGTCGTCCTGTCTGTCCACCTGTGGTATGATGTTTCCCTGTCTCACTGTTCATTTGTCTGTCTGCAGTGCTGTGTGCCCAGGGACTGCAGGCCAAAGACAAGACGGGTTCCAGCGACCCCTATGTCACGGTCCAGGTGGGCAAGACCAAGAAGAGGACCAAAACCATCTACGGCAACCTCAACCCTGTCTGGGAGGAGAAGTTCCACTTGTGAGTCTGACTTGGCCCTGCACATGTAGTCAGTAGTATTATCTCGCGAGAGCGCGTGTTCCTATGTGTAAGCAGGCCAAGACTTCAAGCCTCAGGCAGTCTAGGTTTCCTCACCCAAAGGAAGTACGTGGTCATGTTTAACCCACTTCCAAAATGTCCCACGCTGTCTGGAGCCCTTTGACAATGGGAGACACTAATTTATTCAGGGTAGTGGTGCACACAGGCGTAATTAACTCTTCCCCTTAAATTACATCAGGCCACACCTAGTTCAGTTCAACTACCTTAGAATGAGCTGCAATATTAGCATCCACGCAATGTAATTACCATGCATATCTGTTCTTGGTATGAAATCTTCACATTAACGCTACCTTACTCATTTTCTCCCCCAGCGAGTGTCATAACTCGTCGGACCGCATCAAGGTGCGTGTATGGGACGAGGACGATGACATCAAGTCCCGGGTGAAGCAGCGTCTGAAGAGGGAGTCCGACGACTTCCTGGGTCAGAGCATCATCGAGGTCCGCACGCTCAGCGGAGAGATGGACGTCTGGTATAACCTGGGTATGTCCTCGCTATCCTGCAGTATAACGTCGACTGTATGTGAGACGAAGGTGGCTGCCTGTGTTCATGAGACCCATCATTATTATGTTAAGTGAATGTACAGATAAGTCAAAGGGATCAGAATGGTAAGAATGACCGCGTCAAAGGGGGACATTCCACTGCATCGCAGCCCTGAGAAATAGTAGTGGGTTCACACAGGGCCTGTTTTGGAGTTGTTGATCCAATGTTAATCTAATGTCCATTGCTTCTGTCCATACCAGGCCAACTCTGAGCCATTGGAAAGTGTCCAGGCCCTCTCCCTTTCACAGCCTCTCCTCAGTCCTCACATGCCCCTGTGCTCCCTCCTCATTGTGTCCAAGAGGCTCTATTTTTAGTGTGTGTACACGGGTCTCAACGTGGAAGTGCTTTTATTCAGCCACCGCGTTGAGGGAATATTCCCTTCTGATCTGATGGGGTTGGTGTGCGAATCAAAACGTTTCAGATGATCAAAGGGGGAAGGTTGTTTGTTTTGTTCATGCTTCTTTTATCCTGGAATCCTCCGTTTTCCAGATATGTACTGCTCTAATCCCTATCACTCATACATCTACTCTTCTAAGTTATGCCAAAGGCATATTCTGTTAGCTTCCTCGTTGCATCCGCCAATCCCCTCCCTTTCCGTTTTGAATTATACTCTATCATTATTATACTCTATAGGAGGGCTGAAATCAACCCTTTGAACTACCAGATTGTTAGTTGCTACACAGTGCTTTGTCTTAATGGCTTGTCTCTCCCAGGGTTAGTTAATGATGGGTAGAAAGTCTAAGGAAAAAAAACATTGAATCAAAATGTATTTGTTACATACACAGTTTACAGCAGGCATAAAATGTGCAGTGAAATCCTTATGTGCTAGCTCCCGCAACACCCAAGACCTCTTACGGTAACACAGTGGGTTAGTTAGCACCCTAGTGTATCTGCCTCTCATATGTCACCAGCTCTGTTCTACATCTTAGCCCTCTTCTGTAGTCCAGTCTGTGTTGTGCTTGTACCTCATTACCCACGTCTCCCTTGGCCAGCAATACCATTTTTCTCGCCCAATGGCACAGGCGAGGAGTGGCCCTAAGGCTCCTACTTGCCCTGGATGAAAACATTGGCTGTCACCACCATGGTCTTTACTTTCCCCTGGGCTTACTCTCACTTGTGCTTCCTCTCCTGCCCCTTTCTGTCTTCCTTTGTCCACATGGCTTCTTTCTTCCTCTGTTTTCTAGCTTTTACACTCTCCATTTTGGAATGGGCTGGTTAGGGACTCAGGAGGAGGGTGGGGTGTTGAAAAAGCTTGTCAATGTTCTTCTAGCTTTAAACACTTTCCAAAAGTGAATTGTTTCATCGCCCTTAGCTTTCCTTTTTCTTCCTCATCTTAATGATAGTCAACCTTTTTAGGGATGCCTCACTGTCTGTCATGGACTTCCTATCCCTGCAGATGAGACACACCATGAGTTACTGATGTGGTGTTTGTTTGCGTGCATGGGTATGTGATTAACTGTGCCATTCTGAAGCTGCAGGCCTCTTTCTTTGCCTGTTTAATCATGACTTTTTGAAAACGACTCCACCATGATACTGAAAAGGCCTTCAAAGGAACAGCACTTCTTGAATGTTAAAGTGGTTGTGCAGTGTGTTAGCCTGATGACAAGCAAAACATCTGTACACTTTCCCTAGACTGTGAAATATACATTTAGCTGATGTTACTCATTGACTGTGTTCGATACGACACTAAAAGAGATGTGAAATCATAAGCAAAGCCACTCTCTCTTTCACCTCCTCCATCCTCTTAGGGGAGATCTCCTCCTTGATTAATATGTAGCACACTCCAGTCGTATCGCGACCGCTTAGACGACACGTACGAATTACCCTGATAATGTGGCTGTCAGGGGAAATAGCCGGGGGTGAGCTGCCGAACACGCCACTTCCAGAATAAGACCAGCTGAAGTGTCTTCAGCCGGAAGAACAAGGACAAATCCATACAACCCTGAGCCCTTGTCCTCAGTACAAACTGTAGTAATACTAGTAGTATATTACCCACTGAATGGCCTTGTAGCGGAGCCACTGTACACCCATTGATAGTAATAGTCTGTAATTGCCATTTGATTAGCAGACCTGGTTAGTGTGACAGATCTAGATTATAGTAATTGACTCACTGATGTGTGTGTGTGTGTGTGTGTGTGTGTGTGTGTGTGTGGTGTGTGTGTGTGTCTATTGTTACAGAGAAGAGGACCGACAAGTCAGCCGTGTCCGGCGCTATCCGTCTCCACATAAGTGTGGAGATCAAGGGAGAGGAGAAAGTGGCTCCCTATCACGTTCAGTACACCTGTCTACACGAGGTACAACACTCAGTACATCTCTCTGTTCGTATGAATACTGCAGACACCATCAGTGAAACTAGTCCTAAACCAGCTCAGAAACCCAGCTACTTGTGGGTCTCTGTATCACACGGACATTGTGGCTGTCTGCCTTCCAGAACCTCTTCCACCACTCAACGGACGTTCTGGGCCAGGGGGTGGTGAGGATCCCAGATGCCAAAGGAGATGATGCCTGGAAGGTGTACTTTGACGAGGTGGCCCAGGAGATAGTGGACGAGTTTGCCATGCGATACGGGATCGAGTCCATCTACCAGGCCATGACGTGAGTCAGAGGAATCTGACGACCTACTCTAACTTTCTCTTGCTCTGTTCAATCTCTCTCTCATTCTCTCTTGTTCGCTCTCTTGTTCTCTCACTCTCGTTTCTTCTCTTTCTCGTTCCCTCTCTTTTGTTCACTCTCTTTCTCTTGTTCCCTCTTTCTTCTCTCGTTCTCCGTTTCTTCTCCCTCTTGTTCTCTCTCTCTCTCGTCTCTTATCTCTGTTATTTATCTTATCTCTCTCTTGTGCTCTCTCCGTCTCACTCTCTGTCCTTCTCCCCCTCTCCTCCCCCTTTTCTCTAATATGAAATAGCCATTTGGTGCTGTTGTCATTCGCTGGTGGCCCCAAATGAAGGAAAGTCAATTATAAATTGTCTGAAAATGTCTCTGTCTCCATGAGGTGCCATTTTCCGTACAGATGCCTGTTAACCAGCTCCATCATTTACACAAAGCACACTCAGGTGGCCATCCCTCAGACGGAATGGGGCAGGGGCCTGATGGGAGAAATGAGACAGCCATCCCACGTAGTGAGGGATCATTGGGTGAAAACCTGACCCCAGAGAGAGTGCTAGCTAGCTAAACATAGGCCTGCTTTTGTGCAGTGTGTTGTAAATCCTGATACGTCCCTGAAATCCACTGCTACTGTATATTATTTTGCCCCATAATGAAAGATGTCTGTGTGGTATAAATTGGGTCAAATTACATAAACATGTTCTTAGCATTTTGACCTGAACATTACATTGCGATAATTATGGTATGTGAACAAGAGACATAATGAAACTTTAAAATAGTAGAATCAACCAACATTGAGCTGCTGTCTCTGAGCCCTCCCTGACAGGGCCCTCTCCTGGTGTGTTTAGGCACTTCGCCTGCCTGTCCTCTAAGTACATGTGTCCTGGCGTTCCGGCGGTGATGAGCACCTTGCTGGCCAACATCAATGCCTTCTACGCTCACACCACCGCCTCCACCAATGTCTCCGCCTCTGACCGCTTCGCCGCCTCCAACTTTGGGGTTCGTATGGCCCCACACCCCTTTCTCTCCCAACCCTAATAACACCATCTGCCTTGTAGTTGTCATATACCACAGGTTGTCTTCCTCTGGATGATTTTCACCTTAATTCGCTCTTCCCTCCAACAGAAAGAGCGCTTTGTCAAGCTCTTGGATCAACTCCACAACTCCTTGCGCATTGACCTCTCCACATATAGGGTAAGTTGAGAAGTTTTAACATTGACCTCTAAATATGCACCTTCCCCTTTTATCTCTGTTTTTCTCATGGAATGGTCCCCAATTATTCTCCCTCAGAACAACTTCCCTGCCAGCAGTAAGGATCGTCTCCAGGACCTGAAATCCACTGTGGACCTACTGACCAGCATCACTTTCTTCAGGATGAAGGTATAGGCCAAAGGGCTAGGCTACAAAGACTCTCTGTGAAGAAAACTTTTCTCTACTCCTGCCTTTGATGTGTTTTGTCTTTCTAACTCTCAATGAGTAAGAAAGACAGTACGGTGCTATGACAGTAAATCATCACCATATAATATCACTCTTTATAGTGCTGTGTAAGAGTTCTCTCTCTCTGTAACGCTCATCTCCCTCTGGTGTTCAGGTCCAGGAACTGCAGAGTCCCCCCAGAGCCAGTCAGGTGGTGAGGGACTGTGTCAAGGCCTGCCTCAACTCCACCTACGACTACATCTTCAACAACTGCCAGGAGCTGTACAGCCACCAGTACCAGCTGCTGGACACAGTGAGTCACACAGTCGATCTCAGTTCTACTCACTGCCATTTACACTAACAGAATTAATGCAGGTTATTCATATTAGGGTGTCTATCCATTCTACCCAGAGTGGTTGAAAATGCACTTTGGTGACGACATTTCACTTCATTATGTTAGAAAATACATTTTACCAAGGCAAGTATAATTGTTCATGTTCTGAATCATTCAGTGGGGTCTTTCTCTACCATACCATTAACATGATATCAAAAAGTCAGATGTCAGAACCTAATACATCCCATAATAAGCACCAAGCTCAGTTGACAGAGTGGTGCAGCTTTATCGCCGACACTTTTGAGGAATTTACTTTTTGCCTTCCAAGTTGTTACTGAGTGTCGCAAATATCAAAATTAGCATGACATTGAGCTGAATTAAATGCAAAAGGATTTGAAAATAAATAAAAAGCTTGCAGTACTCTCAGTGCTCCGTTGACATTTCACAGAAATGCGCTTGTTTTTGTGAAGTCTTTGGGAAAAGAACAGGAACTTCGCATGAATATGAACAGCGTATATTAAAATACTACGTCACGTCTCAAAATCACTATTTATCTTACCTCTCATTTGTTTTATGTCCTCCGGATTCGAGAAGAAAGATGGCGGGTTCAACAGTGAGCCTGTCAGTTAACCTTATATCTTGCACAGTATCCCCCCTAGCTGACGTGATGCTGTTTTCCTGATTTATGACCACTTTTTTTCCTCTGGTCTCCATTCATTTTGTCACCCTAATTTTAACCATCCTACAAGGGTAAAAACTCCAAAAACCTTTGAATGGATTATGATAGAAACATAAAGTTTGGATCATTGGCTTTCGTAGAGGAGTATCTATACAATTTACATATCATTTTGCCCGTTGGTCCAAATTAGTTTTTGAGTCAACACCCTTTTCATATGAATATGTCAAGGGATATCACTTTAATCCAGCAGTGTTACATGCGGTGTTTTGTCTGACTGGGAGTGTGGTTGTGTTCTGGTCCAGCACAAAGAGGATCTTCCCCTGGAGGAGCAGGGCCCAAGCATCAAGAACCTGGACTTCTGGCCCAAACTGATCACCCTTATAGTCTCCATCATAGAGGAGGACAGGAACTCCTATACACCCGTGCTCAACCAGTTAGTATCCACACACACTAATAATGTATGTACTCCTGTAATATTTCCAGTGTGTAATGATGCTCTCAACCATCTCTCCTCCAGGTTCCCTCAGGAGCTGAATGTGGGGAAGGTGTGTGCTGAGGTCATGTGGGCGCTGTTCTCTCAGGACATGAAGTATGCCATGGAGGGTGAGTCACCACGGATGACCTATCAGGAGCCGAGCAGACACGTGTCCAATCTGCGTCAATTTGGGGTCAAGCTCCTCAACCACTAATACCATTTTCCCAGTCTTAATGGCCCTACCTGGCCTTTTGTCTGAGTGTGTTTGTGTGCGTCGTGACTATATGGCGAAAGAATGAGCCCCAGAGTATACAGTTGAAGTCGGAAGTTTACATACACTTAGGTTGGAGTCATTAAAACTTGTTTTTCAACCACTCCACAAATTCTTGTTAACAAACTATAGTTTTGGCAAGTCGGTTAGGACATCTACTGTGTGCATGACACAAGTAATTTTTCCAACAATTGTTTACAGACAGATTATTTTGCTTATAGTTCACTGTATCACGATTCCAGTGGGTCAGAAGTTTACATACACTAAGTTGATTGTGCCTTTAAATGGCTTCGAAAATTCCATAAAATGATGCAAAACCGCAATAAAAAAGCCAGACTATGGTTTGCAACTGCACATGGGGACAAAGATCGTACTTTTTGGAGAAATGTCCTCTGGTCTGATGAAACAAAAATGGAACAGTTTGGCCAAAATGACCATCGTTATGTTTGGAGGAAAAAGGGGGAGGCTTGCAAGCCGAAGAACACCATCCCAACCGTGAAGCACAGGGGTGGCAGCATCATGTTGTGGGGGTGCTTTGCTGCAGGAGGGACTGGTGCACTTCACAAAATCGATGGCATCATGAGAAGGAAAATGATGTGGATATATTGAAGCAACATCTCAAGACATCAGTCAGGAAGTTAAAGCTTGGTCGCAAATGGGTCTTCCAAATGGACAATGACCCCAAGCATACTTCCAAAGTTGTGGCAAAATGGCTTAAGGACAACAAAGTCAAGGTATTGGAGTGGCCATCACAAAGCCCTGACCTCAATACTGTAGAAAAGTTGTGGGAAGAACCGAAAAAGCGTGTGTGCGCAAGGACGCCTACAAACCTGCCTCAGTTACACCAGCTCTGTCAGGAGGAATGGGCCAATATTCACCCAACTTATTGTGGGAACCTTGTGGAAGGCTACCCAAAACGTTTGACCCAAGTTAAGCAATTTAAAGTCAATGCTACCGAATACTAATTGAGTGTATGTAAACTTCTGACCCTCTGGGAATGTGATGAAAGAAATAAAAGCTGAAATAAATCATTCTCTACTATTATGCTGACATTTCACATTCTTAAAATGAAGTGGTGATCCTAACTGACCTAAGACAGGGAATTTTTACTCGGATTAAATGTGAGGAATTGTGAAAAACTGAGTTTAAATGTATTTGGCTAAGGTGTATGTAAACTTCTGACTTCAACTGTACATGTGGAGTGTACTATAGGTACTAAGTAACAGTAGAAGGAAAAGGAAATCTCCCCAGTCTGTCTTCTCCACCCCGTCTGTGGCTCCGTCTCTGTCTCAGCATTGTGTGTGTCTTCTACCATGTCTTTCTTTCAGTAATGGATAACGTTGATCATTACCAGTGGCTTCAGGGTAAGACTGCATACTGTACTGTAAATAAGAGACCCTCTTCTTATGCTATTCTACAAGATGTGCCAGTATTCTGTTAGCCGTTAGATATTTCAGCAATAAGGCCCGAGGGGGTGTGGTACAGTATATGGCCAATAAACCACAGCTAAGGGCTGTTCTTAGGTACTGTTCTGGATACAGCCCTTAGCCGTGATATATTGGCCATATACAACAAACCCCCGAGGTGCCTTGTTGCTATTATAAACTGGTTACCAACTTAATTGGAGCAGTAAAAAAAAATGTCATACCCCTGGTGTACGGTCTGATATACTACGGCTGTCAGCCTGTCGGCTATCAGGGCTGGAACCACCCAGTTTATAAAACGTATTTTAGTGTATTTCTACCAGAGCACTACTGTGTGAATCTGGCCAAAAGTTGACAGAAGTTACGTTGGCAAACCATTTGCATTCATCAGTTGTGTATGGCTCGTCTCCATTCCATCCTCCTCTCCACTTCTATCTTCATCTATTTATTTCTATTGTGTTGCCTTGTTCTTGTCTTTCATTTCGTTCCTTCGGTCCGTGCTCATTTCTCTGTGTTCTAGCCCCATCTGAATTCCACCTTCGTGGGCAGACGTTTTATGCTGGTAAGAGCATCAACTCCCACCCCATCACTCCTCTTGTCTTGTTCTCCTCCCAGAACCCCCAACATATAAACATAGTTAGATCTGTGTTTCCAGTGAAAACTGTCATTCCCATCAGAGATGCAAAGGTAATCCTATAGGGAAGGCTGTTTCTCTGTGGTCGGACAGTTTCCGACGATGTTTTACTTATTCCGTCTCTGATTTCATTTCTGAGGATAGAGAATGATGTGTAAGGCGGAGGGCTGAGTGGGATGACTAGGGAGGGAGAAGAATGGGGAGCCAAGCTACACTGAAGCCGAGTATGGAGAGAGGGATGAGGCGGGATGGAGCGAGAGAGGGGGATCCCAGGGGAGGATGGAGGAGTTCTGGGGATGTGAGATACAGTAGAGCTTCATGCGGTGCAGAGCGAGAGGGCTACAGACGCAGGGAGTAGATGGGCTGGGTGTGAAAGCTGCTCATGTCTCCCAGGACCCCATCTATTACCTCCTCTCCCCAGAGGTGGATTGTACATCTCTAACTTTCCTCTGTCCTCATGAAACTCCTTTTCACACTCCCAATGAAAGATGTCTCTCACAGGAGAGTTGTGTGTGTGTGTGTGTGTGTGGTGTGTGTGTGTGTGTGTGTGTGTGTGTGTGTGTGTGTGTGTGTGTGTGTTAATCACCGTGCCCAGGGGCACAAGGGGAGTGGAGCCGCCCACCACACACTCAGCCTGCAGTAAGCCCACTTCAAAGCCCAGTTGAGAGAGGAGAGCCCTCATGTCACCTGGCTGTGGCTGTACAGCCCGCTGGGGGTGGCTGGCTGCTCTTCACTCCTCTACCTCCAAGCTTACTGAATCCTACCTGTTCTGTGCCCTAAATATCCATACTACTCTTACAGTAATATTATGACTCACACTCATACATAGGTGCATATTTATGCACACTTGTACACAATGACACACACGCGCACAAGAAAGAAACACACCCTCAGAGACACACCGTCACTCTCTGGTGTCTGTCTCCACAGAGCATGAGAAACACCGGCTGTGTAAGAGTGCTGACTACATGAACCTGCACTTCAAGGTCAAGTGGCTGTACAACGAGTATGTGAAGGACCTGCCAAACTTCAAAGGGGTTGTACCCGACTACCCATCGTGAGTTAACTATGACTTGTCTAAACTTAAGAAATGTGTATAAAAATAGGTTCACTCTATTTTACCCCTTACGCCAATCTTTCCCATGTGCAGGTGGTTCTTACAGTTTGTGCTGCAGTGGCTGGATGAGAATGAAAGTGTTTCCATGGAGTTCATGCATGGAGCTCTGGAGAGAGACAAGAAAGATGGAGTGAGTAACGGGAAAATAACCCATCTTTGTCAGCTCTTCACTATAAACTATATAGTTACAATTGTCTCCGTCCCCTTCTCCCACCAGTTCCAGCAGACATCTGAGCATGCTCTCTTTTCTTGCTCGGTGGTGGACGTCTTCACCCAGCTCAACCAGAGCTTTGAGATCATCAAGAAACTGGACTGTCCTGACCCAAAGGTCATGGCCCACTACAGCCGACGATTTGCCAAGGTAACCTTACCCTCTTTGTCCTAGCTACCTGTCTGACCTGTAGACAAATGCCTGTTGGGATACATTGCTCTCTCATATCTCCACCATCTGTGAGATTCATTTTAGGGAACCTCTCCCTGAGTCATGCTTGAGTTCTACTTTTGGCTTGAAATGTTTTTCAAACAATAGCTAGGTTTCCAGCAAATTGACTTGTTGCGGACAAAGGCTGTGCGTGATGACGTAGTGCACATAAAAATAACGTGTGGTTACATTTCCATGTACCAAATAAAACAAATACAAGATAAATGGACTTCCACCGCATTTTCAACTCTAATGGTTTTGTTCATAAAAAACGTGTGTTATATTGCGAATGTGCCCACTCTGTGCTTGGTGTGTGCGCTCTAGCCAAGAGCTTGTACATACAGTGCAGATGTGCTACCTACTGAACCAGTGTCTGGGCAAGGGAGAGGATGAATATGATGACATCTCTGACCAGAAAGCTACCATTCACCAGCTCTGCAAGAGTTTTGTCAAAATATGCTTGTTACTCACCAAATTTGCCTGCATCTAATGTAATTTACTGCCGTTACACCTGGTATGTATTGTACTTCCAAAATGGGTCTAAATAAAAATTTACAAGCAATAATTTTTTTAATGTATTGTTTTTGACCGGAAGAGGCATCGCTAGGGTTGCAAAATTGTGTGAACTTTCAATAAATTCCCTGGGTTTTCCAGAAATCCTTGTTGGAGGATTTAGCATGTCGTGCTCATTCCCTCCTGATTCTGGGACCCTCCAACTGGGATTTGGGGGAAAACCAGGAACATTATTCAAACCCTAGCAGTGCCTTTTCTGGTCAAAAACAATACATTAACAAAAACAATACATTTGCTTGTACATTTTCATATACACCTATTCTGGAAGTACGTACCGGGCATAACTGCAGTAAATGACAATTGTTGCATATTTGGTGAGTAGCAAACATATATTGACATAACTCGCAGAGCTGGTGAGTGGTAGCTTGAATGGTAGCTTTCTGGGCAGGGAAGAGATCTTGTCATATTCATAATTTATTTTCCCCAGATCCTGGTTAAGCTACCTACATGATGAGATTATTAAGGACTAAATAGTGAGATTATTTTTGTTTCTCAAATGGCAGCCAAGCATTGATCATTATGTCACCAGAATAAGACCCTAAATATTTATTGGAAAGCAACATCAAGCTCATCACCATGCACTTTCATCACCCTGTGAAGTTTTTTTAATTTAAATTTTACCCCCTTTTTCCCCCCAATTTCCATCTTGTCTCGTCGCTGCAACTCCCCAACGGACTAGGGAGAGGTTAAGGTCGAGTCATGCGTCCTCCAAAACATGACCGCGCTCCTTAACACCTGCCCACTTAACCCGGAAGCCAGCTGCACCAATGTGTCAGAGGAAACACCATTCAACTGATGACCGGAGTCAGCCTGCAGGCGCCCGGCCCGCCACAAGGAGTTGCTAATACGCGATGAGCCAATTAAAGCCCCCTCCGCCAAACCATCCCCTAACCAAAATGACGCTGGGACAATTGTGTGCCGCCCTATGGGACTCCCGGTCACGGCTGGTTGTAACATAGCCTGGGATCAAACCTGGGTCTGTAGTGACACTGCGATGCAGTGCCATAGACCACTGTGCCACTCGGGAGGCCCAACCCTGTGAAGTAGATCAGAATTTATTTCATCTGTAGCCTAATAAATTGTATGCTTTCCCGAGTTGTAGTGTGAGGACCACGCAACATATCATTGCGTGACTCCAAGTTTATCCCGCCATTTTTCGCCCAATGAATTTAATCACACAAAAATATCCCACCTTGTCTAGTGTATTTTGTTTTCTCGACGTTTGAAAAGTTTAGCGACAAATTAGCTTTTCCATCAGGCCTGTCGTAAAAAAATGTTATCCAACATGTACTTTACTCGCATGAAATGGTTGGATGGAAACCTGGTTACTGGGAGAAAAAGTTTGGCATTTGCTCAAACCTTTTGAAATAGCCCCAAATCTCATTAAAGTGATTCATGATCATGACCGCCCATTGCGTTTTCTTCGGAAAGCAGCCAACTCTGCCCTTTAGAGAAATCCTTACTATTGCTTTTTTTATTTTAGAGTACTATACCCTTATTACAGATATTAGCCCCAGAAAATCCTATTTGTATAAAAGCAGCCAGAGCATTGTCTGGGGGACTTTAACATTTGTGTAAAGGAATTGGTTATGATATGTTCTCATTAAATAGAAATGTCTAATGCGACAGTCGTTCTTTCTAGCTGAGCTTGGGCTGGCACAGTCTATAGAGAGACTGAGGTTTTTCATCACAGAGAATATATTCAGGGAATGCATTCCTACTTTGAGGACTCTTTCCAGCAGTAGGGCAGAAAAGTTACCCGACAGTTACCTCACATACCCTCACTCTAACTTTACCTAAAAAAACACACTAGCCTCTAGCCAGTGTTAAAGGCCACTTCCCATTAACAGAAAAGGATGACAGTCGTTTAGTGGTTGTAATGAGATAATATATTTCCAATGACACTGTAATGACCTGTTTTCCTCCCCACAGACTATTGCCAAAGTTCTTCTGCAGTACAGTGCCATTCTGACCAAGAGCTTCCCCTCCTACTCTGACAAAGAGAAGATCGTAAGTCTTCATATTCTGCCTTAGACAACATACAGTGCATTCGGAAAGTATTCAGACCCCTTGACTTTTTCCATATTTTGTTACGTTAGACTTATTCTAAAATGTATTTAATTGTTGTTTTTTTCCTACATACAATACCCCATAATGACAAAGGGAAAAACAGTTTTTAGACATTTTAGACAACATTTTGAAAAAGTCAAGGGGTCTGAATACTTTCCGAATGCACTCTATCCTTAGTGTTTTCAATGGGAGTTTCAACCTCTAAATGGTCTCTCTATCGCTCGCTCTCTTCCCCTTTGTAGCCCTGTGTACTGATGAATAACGTGCAGCAGTTGCGTATCCAGCTGGAGAAGATGTTTGAGTCCATGGGTGCCAAACAGGTAAGCAGCAACACTATGTACGGGAAAAGATGATAACAAATAGCTTTTTTTCACAGATGGGTAAGATGGCGTTGGGGTGAACAATGTTCATACTCACTGTGCTCCGGACCACCAGGAACCTCCTGGAGAAGACTACAGGCGCGTTGTGTCTCTGGGCTCATGCAGGCGGTTGAGCAGTCATAGGTGTTTGCAGGTTTTGATTTAAAGCAGTGAATGATGTGCTACTCTGGCATCACACCTAGAGAAATGAAGAACCTCAACTATTTGCTCTATGTGAACACATGGTTCAAATTGCTTTTGTGTGTGACTGTTCTTCATAGACAAGATTATGAACATGTTGTTTGTGTCTTTCCGTACCAGATTGCAAAAGCGGAAGCAATGGTAGGGAGATGGTTCACGTGACTTAGAGTTGAGAAGTGGATGTGTGCTACTGTAGTATCCTGCCATGTGGAATAAAGCATTAGATCAATAGCCGCTATAAGCCAGTGCTTATTGTGTAGACTACTAGACTGTTACATTAACATATGCCCTTGGTGATTCTATTATGTCCCTAGATCAATTTCCTAGAGTGCATAAAGCTATGTGCGGTCTATAGGTTTTCATTACCGTCCCTACAGTATGTTTAGCATCCCTACTTAAGAGCACAATGTAGTATCTATATGTTTAGGACATGCTTTATTCTGAATGATTGTTCCGTTCTTACTGCGTAGTAAGTCACTTATTATGTGGTTTGGATGTTGAGTAAAGCAGTTTGTAGTTTGGCCTAGTAATCCCTTCGTTTTGGTTTACGCGTCCATGGCTGAATTGTAGCACTAGACTTTGACAAATTGACTTGAAATAGGTGTTTCCTTCGCTGCTTAAGCTTGACGAGCAGGTGGATGATGAGGAAGAAGAGGACGAGAAGGTGGGTGTTTACTTTTGATTGGAGGCTGTTTGATAGTTGCCAAAGTGGTGTTGTAGATCCTGTTGCATATTAAGTATTGTCTAACTCACCTTCCCCCTGACTAGCAGGTCATAACTGAGGATGAGGAGAGAAAGACTCTGGTGGGTATTTATCATTAGAAGACTGTAGAATAGAATTCACCCTCTATAGAGCCTTTAGGTACCCCCATTGTAAAACCATAGACAGTCAACTACTGGAGCTAGATTTCTCACATGATAGTTCCCTGTGGCCAATTAGATGAGTCTTTAGTCTTTTGAGGGTATGGAAGTGTAATGGTAAGAACTTCTGCACCCAGAGGATCCGTTTCAGATTATTGGGGCTGTGAAAGTGTGAAATGCATGGAATAAGATAGTATCCAGAATTGTTTGTTTTATTCACTGCTGATGAATGGCACATGGCTTGTGGTTGGGTTTTTCTAAGGTAAGACAATCAGTGTTCATCTAATGAATGTAGAGAGTGGAACTTTAATCTGAGCTGTGTTTTCAAAGAAGCACAACTCTGGGGTTGTGTGAAGCCGTGATGTTGTCGTCGAAGCGCTGCATCGTGCTGTGAGGAGATGAACTTGAAAGGCGGACTGTTCTGGGCTCCTGTAGAGAAGCAGGGGGATGTGGGAGGGAAGGAGTGATTAGGAATTGAGTTATCCCAGATGAAGCTTAGTAGGAAGAGTTCACAGGAACTTCACAGTGCACGCTGACTCGCGCTCTTCTGCCTGTCAACACAAATTAGACACTTAAAAGACAAGACACACTGTTCAAGTTTCATTGTCAACAAGCACCAATTTAAAATAAATAAATAAATAAATTCTGTTTTGTTTATTTTGACAGAAATACTCAAATAAACTACAGTATCTTCAAAATTGTACAATATAATGGAATGGTCATAAACCGTTGACTGATAATGAACATTCTGCTGTTACCACATGTCTATCTGTGTCCTGGAAAGCCAACACACAGGTCTTCATTATAATCACTCTGACCTTCAAACTGTGGTGCTGACTTTGTGCAGTTAGCAGGAATAAAAGAAACTTGGGCATTTTCCCCCTCTTTTTCCCCCCCTAGGGCAACATGGGCAAAATGATAGAATGGCGGCAGGTGGGTGTAAGACGAGGACATTATGTATGTGCATGTATGGACGTTCTGTACATGGATATATATAAAATATATTGTTTTTGAACCTCAAATAGAAAACTGACGATCCCTTTTCCGTACAGTGCATTCGGAAAGTATTCAGACCCCTTGACTTTTTCCACATTTTGTTACGCTACAGCCTTACTCTAAAATGGATTGAATTGTATTTTTTTTCCATCATCAGTCTACACACAGTACCTTATAATGACGAAGCAAAACGTTTTTTTTTTTTTACATTTTTGCAAATGTATTAAATAAAAAACGGATCATATTTACATAAGTATTCAGACCCTTTTCTCAGTACTTTGTTGAAGCACTTTTGGCAGCGATTACAGCCCTGAGTCTTCTTGTGTATGACGCTACAAGCTTGGCACACCTGTATTTGGGCAGTTTCTCACATTCTTCTCTGCAGATCCTCTCAAGCTCTGTAAGGTTGGATGGGGAGCGTCGCTGCACAGCTATTTTCAGGTCTCCAGAGATGTTTGATCGGGTTCAAGTCCGGGCTCCGGCTGGGCCACTCAAGGACATTCAGAGACTTGTCCCGACTGTGTGCTTCGGGTCGTTGTCGTGTTGGAAGGTGAACATTTGCCCCAGTCTGAGGTCCTGAGCGCTCTGGAGCAGATTTTCATCAAGGATCTCTGTACTTTGCTCTGTTCATATTCCCTCAATCCTGACTAGTTTCCCAGTCCCTGCTACTGAAAAACATTGCCACAGCATGATGCTGCCACCATCATGCTTCACCGTAGGGATAGTGTCAGTTTTCCTCCAGACGTGACACTTGGCATTCAGGCCGAAGAGTTTAATCTTGGTTTCATCAGACCAGAGAATCTTGTTTCTCATGGTCAGAGTCTTTAGGTGCCTTTTGGCAAACTCCAAGCGGGCTGTCATGTGCCTTTTACTGAGGAGTGGCTTCCTTCTGGCCACTCTACCATACAGGCCTGATTGGTGGAGTGCTGCAGAGATGGTTGTCCTCCTGGAAGGTTATCCCATCTCCACAGAGGAACTCTGGAGCTGTCAGTGACCATCGGGTTTTTGGTCACCTCCCTGAAGAAGGCCCTTTTCCCCCGATTGCTCAGTTGAGCTGGGCAGCCAGCTATAGGAAGAGTCTTGGTGGTTCCAAACTACTTCCATTTAAGAATGATGGATGCCACTGTTTTCTTGGGGATCTTCAATGCTGGTACCCTTCCCCAGATCTGTGCCTTGACACAGTCCTGTCTTGGAGCTCTATGGACAATTCCTTCGACCTCATGGCTTGGTTTTTGCTCTGACATGCACTGTCAACTGTGGGACCTTTATATAGATAGGTGTGTACCTTTCCAAATCATGTCCTATCAATTGAATATACCACAGGTGGACTCCAATATAGTTGTAGAAATATCTCAAGAATGATCAATTGAAACAGGATGTACCTGAGCTCAATTTCGAGTCTCATAGCAAAGGGTCTGAATACTTACGTAAATAAGTACATTTCTGTTTTTATTTTGAAATTTGCACCAATTTCTAGAAACCTGTTTTCGCTTTGTCATTATGGGGTATTGCGTGTAGATTGCTGAGGAAATTGTTTATTTAATCAATTTTAGAATAAGGTTGTAACATAACAAAATGTGGAAAAAGGGAAGGCGTCTGAATACTTTCCGAACGCACTGTAAATACAGAACATGATACTGTACTGTCTGATACTGCTGTCGTTGTTGACATGGTCGGCTGATGTAACTTGTAAACCGACTCAGTGTATCAATCAGTTCTCTGAGGGTTTATCAAGTGTTCCGCCTCTAGCTGGAGGTTCACAGTATGTTTTGTGTTCTGTCTCACTCCAACCCTTCAGGAAAGTGTGGAGGAGGAGGTGGTTGAGGAGGAGCAGGTTGAGGTTTGTTGGTGTAGTAGAGGTTGTGTCAGTGACACACTGTCACTGATATCGTCATGGTCACATATCGTCATTCCCACTCACTGCCCTTCTCTCCACTCACGTAGTGGTGGTCACACTCGCATTCGCCACGTCATTGTGCCTTCTCATGGTGGGAACGGACACCACCATCGTTACCGGGGTGACTTTGATCTTGTTGGGTTTTTCACTGGTCATCTGTTTGGTGCAACACTCTTCCCCTATATGACTATGGTACTGTTGTCCCTTACCTGTTCTCTAAATCCAAGTGCAGCTGTCTTGCGCTTCATTACAGACATCTCCTTCCCACAACTTCATTTACTTTCAGACTACTATGCAGTTTAATGATTTAGTTATTTTCCCTTTTCTTTTGTTTTCAATAGACTGACAAAGAGAAGGTGGGTTCATTACAAACAAGTGTTGCATACATACAGTATGTAGTCCTACAGTTTGTATGTATGCAAAGGTTTACTGTACCTCTTTTTACAATTTTGTCTTTTGGTTAAGTCTATTATCCTAAATCTTCTCCTGCTGTTAGTGCTAGTTGGATTTGTTGCTGGTCCGTACTCTAGTTATTGCAACAAAAGACACATTTGACAGATGTTCTTTTTATTTTATTTTTTACTTCTCTCAAAGATGGATGCACCCCCAGAGGAAAAGGTGGGTTAGAGTTTGTGCCTTTCTCCCTGGGTTATATAGTTGAGCAGTAGCTATGCTGCTCACAAAAATGTCACTGGTTCATTGGTCAACACATTTCCCAGTTGGTACCATATTATTTTATAGCACCATCAGATATTTGCCATGTATTTCTAGTTTTTACCTCATACTAGCTCTTGATAAATACGGTCATCTCCTTTTTTTCCCCCTCCCACTCTCTGATAGCCTGAAAAGAAAGACGAGGAGAAGGTGAGTGTAGTAAGGATGTGACATCATCAGTGCCCATCTCCACTAACACTGTATCACTCTCACTAACTGTCACTTACTCAGCAGTATACACACGTACAGGAGGCTCATGAAAAACATACTCAATCTCTCCCTATAGCCCCTGTAAGCCCTCCTCGTATCCACTGGTGCAGAACTCCTTCAGTAGTCTCCCCTACAGCTGTCCTATACTCTTGTCTGGAATCTAGACATGTAGTCTAGTCCCTGGCAGTCCATGTATCAGCTGGCCTATTGAAGCATTAGCTTAATGGGCCACATCATGTTGTCATCTGTCTGGCTGGGGTTGCTTTAGGCCTCTGAGATGGTTTCTGTCAGACTGATGCTGTGGTTGTTGATACGGGACACATTGTGACCCCTGGTGGTCCTCCAATACGATATACTTCTGAGTCAATGAATCTGCTGTCATATTAAACCGCCATTTTCTTTCATCTGCTTTCTTTGAAGGTGGTGATTATTACCGACAAAAAGGTGGGTTAGTCTACAGGAGTGTTGGCTCTAATAACAATGACTGTAACTAACTGGAAGGGAAGTAGCAGTGACATTGCAAGTATAGGGAATCTCCCTACTTCAAACATTTTTCACAGTTTCTCTGAAAAAGATGTTTGAGTGACCATTGCCTTCTCTTGCCATGCTTGTTCATCTACTGGCAAAAAGCAAAATAACACGTTTTCTCCATTGCTGCTGGATTATTGTGTGTGCTCTACTTTGGCTTACAATCCGCATACTTTACAGTATGTGTATTATCTGGCATCAAAGGGAATTATGTTGCTGTTTTACCCCATATCTATGGTTTTTGAGAATCATGCTTAACTGTTGTACAAAAAAATGTTCTGTACTCAGACTTATTACACTGTCTCTGTGTGCTCTCTGCGTCTGTCTGACTATCTGCCTGTCTGTCTGCAGCTGGACACAGAAGCCAGTGACCTCCTGAATGAGCTTCAGGTCAAGCTGAACAATGTGCTGGATGAGCTGAGTACCACGTTTGGAAACAGGTACACACATGCTCCCACACAGTCCCAGGATTCCAACATGTACACTCTCCCCATACTATGTCACTCATAATGTTTCTACTGTAGACTCATGCACACAGCTTCAGTCTGTAGTATATGGAGTCCATTTTGGCTCTGAACCCTAACCCCTGTGGCTCCTTTCTCTCCTGTAGTTTCCAGGTCCGTATTGATGACTGTATGAGACAGATGGCCTCTCTGCTGTACCAGATCAAGGGCCCAGTCAACGCCAACAGCCGCAACATGGTGGAGGCCGACTCCGACAACATGCTACGGCCACTTATGGACTTCCTGGATTCCAAGTGAGTGGATCCCTCCTGCTTCTCTATTGGCTGCTGATTTGGTGGCGTCCATTTTGGTGCATTCCCACTGAAGTCAGTTGTTTTTGTCAGTATGTTGTGCCATGTTGCGTGATTGTGTATTTGTTGATTTGCTGTATGTGTTGTCTCATTAAACGTCTGTGTGTCTATGCAGGTTAACGCTGTTTGCCACAGCGTGTGAGAAGACTGTTCTAAAGCGGGTTCTGAAAGAGCTGTGGAGGATTGTGATGAGCAGCCTGGAGAAGACCATCGTCCTGCCCCAAGGAAACGACACCTTCGTAAGGCCTAACACCCCTCCCTAACATTTACCTTCAAACCTGGCCCTTTTCCTCACCACACTCTACTCCAAACACACCGTCGCCTAATGTTATGTGCATTCCTCTCCTCAGGGGGCCCAGATCCTGTCTGCAGCCAAGGAACTGGGGCAGCTCTCCAAGCTCAAGGATCACATGGCAGGAGAGGCCAAAAGCCTGACCCCTAAACAGTGTGCTGTCATGGATATAGCACTGGACACAATCAAAGTTTGTGTTTGAGTTTATAGGCGAACATACACATGTGGTAAAGTGACTACTTAGATGATGAGGGGGCTGTGTTGCTGATCCTTTAATTACAGGCCTCATTCATTTTATAGTAGGGAACCAAACCTTCTCCCTCTCTCTCACTCTTCTGCAGCAATACTTCCATGCAGGAGGGAACGGTCTGAAGAAGGCGTTCCTGGAGAAGAGTCCTGAGTTGACCTCACTACGCCACGCTCTGTCCCTCTACACGCAGACCACAGACACGCTCATCAAGACCTTCGTCACAACACAACACACACAAGGTGAGGCGGCGCGCATGCACACACACACACAATAGCATCAGTCTGCTTCCCATTGTGTCTAACTAAATACTGTATATTAGTCATAAAATAAGACCTTTGCTTCTCCCATGATTTGCCACCAGGGGTCACCAGAGGCTCCAGTGCTCCCTCTTGAGTACTGTTCTATTTAGTATTGGGCTTGAAGTTGATCTATCAGCTAAATACTGTGTGTGCCTCTGTTACATACCTGGAAACTAACTTTCTCTGGCTCTGTGACTGTTCTGTGTGCTGGGATTTGTCTAACTCTAAAATGACTCACTGCTGCCATTTGACACTTTGTTTGCTTATTTGTCTTCTCTCCTGTGATCTTTTCTGCTGCCTCCTCACCAGTGCACAATGGGAAGGGTATTAGGTTAACTCCCAACGAAAAAATACAACCCTCCAGGGGTAGGTGGTGTCAACAACCCCGATCTCCTTTACTCTGTGTACATAAACCCCCTCTCATCTCCCCCTGTGGGTGAGTTCGCCCCAAACACCAACCTTGACTGCTCCTCCTCCTGGTTGTATGACCCTACCCATACCCTCTCCTCCTCCTCCTCCTCCCTAAAGGATACTACTGGTATCTATAATCACACTGACCACCACTGGAAGATAATGTCTTGTGTTCCCATCTGTGTGTGCTAGGGTCAGGAGTGGACAAGCCGGTGGGAGAGATATCCGTTCAGATCGACCTATTCACCCACCCTGGTACTGGGGAGCACAAAGTCACTGTCAAAGGTTTGTATATTTGTAGAGTTAAGGAAAACAATTACTGCAATAAACCCTTTTCTGTGTCTCCCCATCCCAACAAACAAACTAATCTCCTTCCTCGTTGTACCAGTGGTGGGAGCCAATGATCTGAAGTGGCAGACGTCTGGGATGTTCCGGCCCTTTGTGGAGATCACCATGATTGGACCCCACCTCAGTGACAAGAAGCGCAAGTTCCAATCCAAGTCCAAGAACAACAGCTGGGCGCCCAAGTTCAACGAGACCTTCCACTTGTGAGTCCAGAGTCAAGCAATAGTACAGTAGCCTGTTGCCTAAAATGATCAATGTGTAGTCCCTTGAAATAGCCATTGCTCATTGTAAAAAAAAAAAGTGTAAAAAAGTATCTCTCTCCCTCCCCTCTTCCATGTCTCCTCAGTATCCTAGGTAACGAGGATGGCTTTGAGTGCTACGAGCTGCAGATGTGTGTGAAGGACTACTGTTTTGGCCGTGCCGATCGGGTGGTGGGCATGGCTGTGATGCAGCTGCAGGATGTGGCAGAGAAGGGCAGTGTGGCGTGCTGGTGCCCCCTGGGTCAGCGGGTCACCATGGACGAGACAGGCCTCACCGCCATGCGCATCCTCTCCCAGCGCTCCAACGACGAGGTGGCCAAGGAGTTCGTCAAGCTCAAGTCTGAGATACGCTCTGAGGAGGAGGGCAGATGAGGTCTCCCTGAAGGAGGGGTGTGAAGGGCCTCTAGTAAAGTGGGAAGTAATAGGAGCACATTGACTACTACTACTTTGGACTAATAATGTCCCCTGGCTGCTACTGGCTGTTTGATGGACACTGGTTCACCATTACACTGTCACTCACTGTGTGTTTCTCAGACTCCCATTTTGTGTCCCTCACTCCCTATCTCCTACACAGACGTAGTTAGTTTCTCTCTCACTCAATGGTTATTAGACACAATCTCACACGATATTGTACTTACTGTGGGTTGGCCAGTCTGGCACTATGGACATGCCATGGGCGCTATATGCCAATCAATTCCTGCCAGCCTGTATGCACTTCAGCACAGGGTCTCCCCCTCACCCCACAATCCCCACCAGTGTTCATGTGCAATACCCCCCAACTGTGGCCATATGTTTGATGCCTTACACTTTAGAAGCTGTGAATGTGTGAAGTTCAGACAGAAAACTGTAGCTGTAGTAGAAAGCTGTTTATCTTCCTCAATCTCTCTTTAGTGTTCTTCAGGATCCATGTTCAAATCTCATTGATGCCACTATTCGGGTCAAAACGCAGGATGTCATTGTTTGTGTTTTGGTCGAAGTAGATTCACCTGGTTTCTATCGTTTGGACTTCTACCACATGTCAAGTACCCTACTCCTAAATATAGTGTACAAATCCAGTTTTTTTTCCTGTAGAAAAGTGAAGTGTGTTTTTTTTGTATTGAAATTAGTGCCGTGTGGTGGTTCTGAAGTGAGTTTTACATTTGACTCTCCCCCCTATTTTTTTGACATGAGGTACTGTAACGGCAACAGCACTCAATATAAAGGGTTTGTAAGTTGTGTGCCTTGTCAGGTGTTGGACTTCTATTCATAACCCATTAGTCCCATACAGTGTTAACAATGCACTTTGAATGAGAATTACTGTAATACTTTTTAGTCTAAATTGTCATAAATGTTGTTAATGCAAAGGGCTGCCTTCTATCCAGAGAGAAACCTTCCTTTTAAGGATAGAGAGTGGTGAGCACTTTTTAATATGGACTATTGCTTCTTACATCAAAAAACGACAATAGTGTATGTAGGGCCCTGTCTTGAACTTAGTAATCACTGCTAAATAACCCTGTTGAATACAACATTTTACAAACATTTGGCTAATGTTGCCAACCCTCAATGACAGCCATTTTATTTTTAGTTTTTATGTATTTATTCTGTATGTAGAGTCTGGTCTACTTTGCAAACAGAGGGCTGCTAGATGGCATTTGAGTATAGTTTTGAATAGCTTTTTACTGCAGTTTTCTAGCAGGACCCTACAGATACTAAGTGGACCTAGAGGGGCTTTTGGGACCAGAGGAGTTTAAACAATTTTCATCTCAGATGAGGGAAAGGCTAGCCTCGTATGGTTCGTAACGAGGCTAGGAAAAGGCAGTCCAAGCCCTCGGTTTGCAAATATTTTCCTGCTATGTTTCCTTGTATCTCTGAGTGGCCTTACATTGGTGATAATAGAAGATTTCTATATACATGTTTTTACCCCCCATTTTCTGTGTATTTCTTTTCTCACAACGATGCAGAGAGTTGGTCAATTTGACCTGAATCAACCGTATCAGACTGCTGTTACTTTATTTTTGTTTTTAATTGTATTGGAGGATTTATATTTGTTTAGATGTAGTCATTTTCTTAGATATAGTATTTATATTTTTGTTGTTTTCCATTTTGATCCCTCTTAAAAAAATGTTGGAATGATGTGGAGATGTTCAGTACGGTATCATGAGTTCTGTTGGATCTACAGTATACAGTAAGGGGTAATGCATGAGTTCTGTTGGATCTACAGTATACAGTAAGGGGTAATGCATGCCTGTCATATCCCTGATAGAAATGAGAACATATCACTCCTAACAAAAATATTTAGCGATTTGTCAAGTTACACTGCCGTTGTCCATACAATAATAGTCAGTTTGATATTCACACAAAGAAGAAAACTGCAACATCACACACTGTTAAAGCTATGTCTGGGCTTTATATGCAGTATCTACAGTACCAATGTGAATACATCTTTTTGGCTGTTGATTTAGGGGGAAAAGTCTACTTCTAAGGAGGGCACTGCCACTAAGATACATGTTCCTTGTGCCAAGCTGTGCAAGTGTTCACTTTTTATCGTTTCATTACATTTTTTTAATACATATTTTTTAAATCTTGTGAACCATTGCACTATAATTAAATCACTACAATAGTTAGTTAGCACGTGTTGTATGTCTGAGTAACTGGACTTTTGTGAAGTTTTATTTGTATTTTGCAACTGGAAAGATCATGGTATTGATCATTAAAATGTGTACATTACAATTTATTAATTTTGTATAAAGTATTTAAGAAATAGCTATTGATGTGTCTGGCTAATTTATTAGGGGTTCACAGCGAACTCACATAGATTGGTTACTTTTATTTCAAATTTGGCACACAGAAACTACAGGCCAACTACCGATTGGCCTATAGGTGACAGTTATAAGCAGTCTCACTTAAACCCTCATATCCAGCGGCCCGTTTGACCTAAACACTTGAAACCTTGTTTGTAGGTGTCTTTCCTCATCCTGAACAAATTCTCCTCAAGGACCCATAATGTCCGTCAGGATAGATTTTCCTCCATATTGGACTTTTTTTTTTTTTTTACTTTTTAAAAACGTATTCTCATGAACCATACACTCTAAATAACACCAAATGCAGTATGTAGGCCCATGGTACATCACTTAGATTTTCTCAAATTAAGGGATTGGTTAAGAGATGACTGAGTAATTGATAAATCAGGAAATCTGCTTTTATTTGTCCATTTAAATCCACTAGACAATGGCCCATCAACTCAAAACTTTTTAGGGTCATCACAGACGTTACCATGATGAACCGTGTTAAGTTTGGCATTTATCTTCAAAAATAAGGAACCTTAGCAATCAAATTTGACTATGTAAAACTAATGCTTTAAATAATGATAAAAAACCTCTGACTAAATTTGGAATGTAGGACCATGGTACTTCTCCAAACTTAGCTTTTCTCAAGCTAAGGGATTGGTCAAAAGATGGCTGAGTTATTGACAAATCTGATTTGTGTCCATTTAAACCACTGTAAATCCACTTCCACAGTGGCCTATCAACTTGAAACGTGTCATCGCTATCATGGTCGTCCCTAAAATGAACCACACTGAATTTCTTGTTGATTTCTCAAAAAACAGGGAAACTATTAACAACTAGTTATTTTCATATTTAACGCTAATGCTCAAAATCATCTTCTGCTCATGAACCATATGCCAGATTCACTCCAGATTTTGTGTGTATAGACTCATTACATCAGTCGCTTAATGGTTTTGAGATTTTTTGTTGCTGCATTCAAATATTGTATGGCCGGACTGTACCTAATAGATGCACGTTAGCACTTATGCTAATGAAAAAAATACTTCATCTTCTCATGAACCATAAATCAGATTGACTCCAGATTTGGAATATAGACTCAATGAATTAGCCTCTAATGAATTTGAGAATAGTCAGCCACACTACACTACTAGATGACACCATATCAAACCAGGGCTATAAGAACTGAGCCGATGGACATGGGGCCAGGAAATTTGGCATGGAGCACCTTCCTAATATTGAGTTGCACCCTCTTTTGCCCTCAGAACAGCCTCAGTTCGTCGTGGCATGGACTCTACAAGGTGTCGAAAGCGTTCCACAGGGATGCTGGCCCATGTTGACGCCAATGCTCCAACTTGTGTCAAGTTGGCTGGATGTCCTTTGGGTGGTGGACCATTCTTGATACACATGGGAAAATATTGAGTGTGAATAACCCAGCAGTGGTGACACACTCAAACCGCCTGGCACATACTACCATATCCTGTTCAAAGGCACTTAAATATGTGGTCTTGCCCATTCACCCTCTGAATGGCACACACATACAATCCATGTCTCAATTGTCTTAAGGATTAAAAATCCTTCTTTAACCTGTCTCCCCCCCTTCATCTACACTGATTTTGAAGTGGATTTAACAAGTGAATTCAATAAGGGGTCATGGCTTTCACCTGGATTCACCTGGTCAGTCTGTCATGGACAGAGCATTAGTTAGTTCCTAATGTTTTGTACACTCAGTGTACAGTGCCTTCTGGAAGTAATCAGACCCCTTGACTTCTTACACATTTTGTTAGGTTACAGCCTTATTCTAAAATTGATTCAATTGTTTTTTCCTCTTATCAATCTACACACAATACCCCATAATGACAAAGCAAAAACAGTTTTTTTCTAAATGTTTGCTAATTTATAAAAAATGAAATATCACATTTACGTAGGTATTCAGACACTTTACTCAGTACTTTGAAGCACATCTGGCAGCGATTACAGCCTTGAGTCTTCTTTGGTATGGCGCTACAAGCTTGGCACCCCTGTATTTGGAGAGTTTCTCACATTATTCTTTGCAGATCCTCTCAAGCGCTGTCAAGTTGGATGGGGAGCATTGCTGCACAGCTGTTTTTTAGGTCTCTCCAGGGTTCAAGTCCGGCCTATGAGTGGGCCACTCAAGGACATTGAGACTTGTCCCGAAACCCCTCTTGCGTTGTCTTGGCAGTGTGCTTAGCTATTTTTTGTCCCACCCTTCAGCTCTCCTCAACGCCTCCCATCTACAGCTGAAGTCAGAAGTGTACATACACCTTAGCCAAATACATTTAAAACTCTGTTTTTCACAATTCCTCACATTTAATCCTAGTAAACATTCCCTGTTTTAGGTCAGTTAGGATCACTACTTTATTTTAAGAATGTGAAATGTCAGAATAATAGAGTGATTTACTTCAGCTTTTGTTTCTTTCATCACATTCCCAGTGGGTCAGAAGTTTACATAAGTTTGCCCACTGACAAAGAAATGATCAGTCTCTAATTTTAATGGTAGGTTTATTTGAACAGTGAGAGACAGAATAACAAAAAAATCCAGAAAAACGCATGTCAAAAATGTTATAAATTGATTTGCATTTTAATGAGGGAAATAAGTATTTGATCCCCTCTAAATCAGAAAGATTTCTGGCTCCCAGGTGTCTTTTATACAGGTAACGAGCTGAGATTAGGAGCACACTCTTAAAGCAAGTGCTCCTATTCTCAGCTTGTTACCTGTATAAAAGACAACTGTCCACAGAAGCAATCAATCAATCAGATTCCAAACTCTCCACCATGGCCAAGACCAAAGAGCTCTCCAAGGATGTCAGGGACAAGATTGTTGACCTACACAAGGCTGGAATGGGCTACGAGACCATTGCCAAGCAGCTTGGTGAGAAGGTGACAACAGTTGGCGCGATTATTCGCAAATGGAAGAAACACAAAAGAACTGTCAGTCTCCCTCGGCCTGGAGCTCCATACAAGATCTCACCTCGTGGAGTTGCAATGATCATGAGAATGGTGAGGAATCAGCCCAGAACTACACGGGAGGATCTTGTCAATGATCTCAAGGCAGCTGGGACCATAGTCACCAAGAAAACAATTGATAACACACTACGCCGCGAAGGACTGAAATCCTGCAGCACCCGCAAGGTCCCCCTGCTCAAGAAAGCACATATACATGCCCGTCTGAAGTTTCCCAATGAACATCTGAATGATTCAGAGGACAACTGGGCGAAATTGTTGTGGTCAGATGAGACCAAAATGGACCTCTTTGGCATCAACTCAACTCGCCGTGTTTGGAGGAGGAGGAATGCTCAAACATGGAGGTGGAAACATTATGCTTTGGGGGTGTTTTTCTGCTAAGGGGACAGGACAACTTCACCGCATCAAAGGGACGATGGACGGGGCCATGTACCGTCAAATCTTGGGTGAGAACCTCCTTCCCTCTGCCAGGGCATTGAAAATGGGTCGTGGATGGGTATTCCAGCATGACAATGACCCAAAACACACGGCCAAGGCAACGAAGGAGTGGCTCAAGAAGAAGCACATTAAGGTCCTGGAGTGGCCTAGCCAGTCTCCAGACATTAATCCCATAGAAAATCTGTGGAGGGAGCTGAAGGTTCGAGTTTCCAAACGTCAGCCTCAACCTTAATGACTTGGAAAAGATCTGCAAAGAGGAGTGGGACAAAATCCCTCCTGAGATGTGTGCAAACCTGGTGGCCAACTACAAGAAACATCTGACCTCTGTGATTGACAACAAGGGTTTTGCCACCAAGTACTAAGTCATGTTTTGCAGAGGGGTCAAATACTTATTTCCCTCATTAAAATGCAAATCAATTTATACAATTTTTGACGTGTTTTTCTGGATTTTTGTTGTTGTTATTCTCTCTCTCACTGTTCAAATAAACCTACCATTAAAATTGTAGACTGATCATTTCTTTGTCCGTGGGCAAATGTACAAGATCAGCAGGGGATCAAATATTTTTTTCACTCACTGTACACTCAATTAGTATTTGGTACAATTGCCTTAAACAATTTAAACTTGGGTCAAACAGTTCGGGTAGCCTTCCACAAGCTTCCCACAATAAGTTGGGTGAATTTTGTCCCATTACTCCTGACAGAGCTGGTGTAACTGAGTCAGGTTTGTAGGCCTCCTTGCTCGCACACTTTTTCAGTTCTACCCACACATTTTCTATAGGATTGAGGTCAGGGCTTTGTGATGGCCGCTCACATACCTAGACTTTGTTGTCCTTACGCCATTTTGCCTCAACTTTGGAAGTATGCTTGGGGTCATTGTCCATTTGGAAGACCCATTTGCGACCAAGCTTTAACTTCCTGACTGATGTCTTGAGATGTTGCTTCAATATATCCACATAATTTTCCTCCCTCATGATGCCATGTATTTTGTGAAGTGCACCAGTCTCTCCTGCAGCAAAGCACCCCCACAACATGATGCTGCCACCCCCGTTCTTCACAGTTGGGATGGTGTTCTTCAGCTCCCCCTTTTTCCTCCAAACATAACGATGGTCATTATGGTCAAACAGTTGTATTTTTGTTTCATCAGACCAGAAGACATTTCTCCAAAAAGTGCAATCTTTGTCCCCATGTGCATTTGCAAACCATAGTCTGGCTTTTTATGGCCGTTTTGGAGCAGTGGCTTCTTCCTTGCTGAGCGGCCATTCAGGTTATGTTGGTATAGGACTTGTTTTACTGTGGATATAAATAATTTTGTACCTGTTTCCTCCAGCATCTTCACAAGGTCCTTTGCTGTTGTTCTGGGATTGATTTGCACTTTTCACACCAAAGTGTGTTTATCTCTAGGAGACAGAACGGTCTCCTTCCTGAGAGGTATGACGGCTGTGTGGTCCCATGGTGTTTATACCTTCAGGCGTTTGGAAATTGCTCCCATGGATGAACCAGACTTGTGGAGTTCTACAATTTTTTGGCTGATTTCTTTTGATTTTCCCATGATGTCCAGCAAAGAGGCACTGAGTTTGAAGGTAGGCCTTGAAATACATCCACAGGTACACCTCCAATTGACTCAAATGATGTCAATTAGCCTACCAGAAGCTTCTGAAGCCATGACATCATTTTCTGGAATGTTTAGAGGCACAGTCAACTTGGTGTATGTACACTTCTGACCCACTGGAATTGTGATACAGTGAATTATGAAATAATCTGTAAACAATTGTTGGATAAATTACTTGTCATGTGCAAAGTAGATGTCCTAACCGACTTGCCAAAACTATAGTTTGTTAACAAGAATTAGTGTAGTTTTAATGACTCCAACCTCAGTGTATGTAAACTTCCGACTTCAACTGTATCTCTGAAGACCATCCGGTTATGATTTCTATTTGCCATTTATTTTTCAACTGTGCTGTGATGTTTCACAAAAGTTCTGAACCTTTCTATTCTCATAGTTTCTACAGATTGTAAATTAAAGATTTATTTTTAATTCTAAAAGTATTATTGATTGAATGACTTTTAAAATCACCCAACAGTGCTATTGTAGTTAGCTCCAGGTAAATGTTGCAATTCTTCAGCCGTTCCTGAACCTGTGACTAAAAACAAGCTACATATGGACCATACCAAAACAAATGATCTAATGAGTCTCTTCGCAGATAAATCCACAGAGCTGGCATGGTTGTGTCCCCCATACAAATAACATTCTATTGGTTGCAAGAATTTTGTAAAATTTAAATTGAAAAACTACTGTAAATGTTGTATCCCGCGTTGTTTCGTGTGCCATGGAATCGGTACATTGAAAATCTCTATCCAAATATTTTGCAATCTATTTAGCTCAGCTGTCAATTTTTTGGTCCTTAAATTAAACTAGTATAACTTTTTTTTTCTACCAATTTTCTTTAACCATTTTGGTCTTCCCTTACTTCTTCCACTTGCCTCTACCATTTTTGTGGTATTGCTGCAATTAGCTGGTTGTAATTTTGAGTATAGCAGACAATTCCATATATTTTTGATAGCTGCGTGTGTCAACTTTTAACCCCTTTTTCACCCCAATTTTGTGATATCCAATTGGTAGTTAGTCTTGTGCCATCGCTGCAACTCCCATACGGACTCAGGAGAGGCAAGGGTCATGAGCCATGCGTCCTCCGAAACACGACTCTGCCGAGCCGCACTGCTTCTTGACACACTGCTCACTGAACTTGGAAGCCAGCCGCACCAATGTGTCGGAGGAAACACCGTCCAACTAGCGACCGAAGTCAGCTTGCAGGTGCCCGGCCCGCCACAAGCAGTCGCTAGAACGCGATGGGACAAGGAAATCCTAGCCGGCCAAACCCTCCCCTCACCCGGACGATGCTGAGCCAATTGTGCACCGCCTCATGGGTCTCCCGGTCATAGCCTTCTGTGACACAGCCTGGGATTGAACCTTAGACTGCTGCGCCACTCGGGAGGACCAGATTATACAATATTTGTAAAAAAACATTTTTTTTTTCTTAATCATTTTAGTTTAAGCATAATATTTGTTGTCTAATCTGAATAAAGGGGAAAAGGCCATTCTTAAGGTGCGACATTCTTACGAGTTCGCTAGAGAACCAGTTCGAATTTAAGTATCTTTTGTATGACTGAGGACTTTAGTGAGAGGTCTAATGCTTTAATATTTAATCATTTCTGCCTTCTGTTTCATGTTCATTATATAAATATGTCCGTTTAATTTTGTCTTGCCTGCTGTTCCAAATTAAATGGAATATTTTTTGCTCATAAAATTAAAAAAAATAAGTCGCTAGGTGTAGGCAAGGCCATAAGCAAGTAGGTAAACTGGGATATGACTAAAGAGTTAATTTACACAAACATACAGGTATTTTCCTTTCCATGGTAGCAAGATCTTATCCATTTTTGCTAACTTTCTATTCAAATGAATTGTAGTGAGAATTTCTTTCTTTTAGAATATGAATATTGAGTAAGTCAACTTCACTCTCAGACCATTTTATTGGTAAACTGCACGGTAATGTAAAAATGATCTTTTTTATCCAATAAGTAATATAGTTCACTTATCATAATTCGGTTGTAATCTAGAGAGGTTAGAAACATTACCTAGATCCTCTGAGGCTGTGGAGGGATCCAAATTGTGGATTTAAAAGAAAACATGAAAGGAAACGCTACAGCATACAATGACATTATAGACGATTCTGTGCTTCCAACGTTGTGGCAACAGTTTGGCGAAGGCCCATTGCTGTTTCATGCAATGCCCCCATGCACAAAGCGAGGTCAATATAGAAGCGGTTTGAGATCCATGTGGAAGAACTTGACTGGCCTGCACAGAGCCCTGACCTCAAGCCCATCAAACACCATTGGGATGAAATGGAACGGCGACTGCGAGCCAGGCCTAATCGCCCAACATCAGTGCCCGACCTCACTTATGCTCTTGTGGCTGAATGGAAGCAAGTCTCCGCAGCAATGTTGCAACATCTAGTGGAAAGCCTTCCCAGAAGAGTGGAGGCTTTTATGGCAGCAAAAGGGGGACCAACTCCATATTAATGCCCGTGATTATGGAATGAAAGGTTTGACGAGCAGGTGTCCACATACTTTTGGTCTTGTAGTGTATGTTCTACAGGTTTTTGGCAATACCTTGAGTTATAAAAGACACATGCCCTGTAAAGACCACTGTGTCATTGAAGAAGGGTCATGAAGATGTCCATACCCACAAGGTAAGACTTACCCACAGTTATAATGACATGATGTGTCTCTTCAACAGCTTGGTATCATGTGTCTATATTCGTGTCTGTGCGTCCTTTTACCCATTGGCTCATAACGTAGTCCTCGGGACTACAGAGGACCCTTTGTACTCATGTCCAGGTATTGGATTTCACCTGTAGCTCTGAAGGGCTGAGATTCTGATCAACATCCTCCCACTACTTTCATAACAATTATCGCAACTCCGATGGTACTGACACTTCAAGTCCACGTATGAGCAATTTCATTGTCTGATAAGAGTAACATTTATAGACATGAATAAATCTTGTCAAAATCAATATGTAATCTATTGTAACTTTGGGCAGTATGCCTGTTTGATATGAATTCATATTGGAAGTGGAAAGTGGTGTGCGTCTGCGCATGTGTCCCCCCCTCCGGGTGTGTGACATACCTTGCATCCTCTGATCTCCCTGGTCATTGCTCCATTGTTTGTTCTGATTGGCTAGTGTCAGTCCCTTACCTCACAGTTTTACTGCCTCTGCTCCTGCCCTGCTCTGTGGCTCACCATCGAAGTCCAAAGATCGCTGCCTGTAGTGTTTGCTCAAGCTTTGTGCCATTACACTGAATGGGATCCCGTTCCGTTACCTGCTGCTGACTGTGGCTCCCCCAGCCCTTCACATCCCAGCACTGGGACTCCACCTTTTCTGCTCTGCTCCTGCCTTCTACCTAGGGGTCTGTGAGGAGCGTCTGTGTCTACGTCTCGGCCTGTGTCTGTATTTGACCAGACGGAAGCACAGGTCTGTCTCCTGGATTTCTTTCTAGTTCAACTAAAAAAGGGAGGGCGCGCTGAGTGAGAGAACTGGGAGTCATTGGTGTTGTACTTTCTCCCTGCTCCTCTTATTTGTACCTATCTGTGTGTTTTGCTGAAGGACCTTGCCGTTCCTAAGGACTCTGATACCATTCTTCTCACTGACGTAAGTGACTGAAATGATTGGATGTTTTTATGACTTTCTACTGATACTGCTGCTAACAATGTTGTGAACCTGTTTCTGGGGTCTAGGAGGGAGTCTCTACAAGTTCGGAGACTTCAGAGATACAGTATTTGGCTATGGAGTAAAACCTGATCAAAGTCTAATTGACCTCCAGCATCTCAATTATCTTTAACACAGTAAAGCACTGTATCCAAGTGTATTTTCTGGTACAATGAAGGGAGCAGAGATGTCCAATGTGAGTCTCAACTAAAACAAAAATGAATGGAATACTGTGTGTGTTGTTTATGGGTGTGGGAAAGCATTGTGATTACCTAGTTGATTTAGTTTTGGGTGTTGTGGTGGGCGTGAGAGGGATAGATCACCTTATGACCTCTGGTTTGGAGTTGTGGATACAGCTGTTGATTTGTCAGTTTCTGCCAAAAATACATTTAGCTGTGGTGATTGAACTGCACAGTGTCATGGTGACAACCCTGTTGACATTATGGACGCACAGAGACTTCAAGTCGTCTCCCTCAAAAATATATGACCCATTATTGTAAACCCATTGTGGAAAGGAAAATTGCTCTGTTGAGAATCTGAAATGGCAAATTATATAAGTGGCTCATCATGTTATCTCCATTGCTATATACTATAAATACATATAAATTAAATACAGTTTATGTAACTCTAATGCTTTCCATTTACTTAAATAAAAAGTATATGAGGTTGAGCTGGTGGCGCCCATCACGAAGGACCTAGAAAACAGATAAGAATAGAGATAAGAACTTGAGAGGAGCTTTGTGAATATACTGTAGGGAATACCAGGTCTAATGTTCAGGGTTATAAGCTATCTCAAGTGTACTGACTCAGTATGGATTATCAACAGGATATTTTTCTCTGGTACTAAGCGTTGATAAGGATTGGTGTTACATCTCAACATGACATACAGTGCATTCAGAAAGTTTTCAGACCCCTTGACCGTCTCCAAATTTTGTCACGTTACAGCCTTATTCTAAAATGGATTAAATCGTTTTTTCCCCCTCATCAATCTACACACAATACCTTATAATGACAAAGATAAAAACGTTTTTAGAATAAAAAAAAAAAACTGAAATATCACCTATACATAAGTATTCAGACCTTTTATTCAGTACTTTGTTGATGCACCTTTGGCAACGATTACAGCCTCGAGTCTTCTTGGGTATGACGCAACAAGCTTGGCACACTTGTATTCGGGGAGTTTCTCCCATTCTTCTCTGCAGATTCTCTCAAGCTCTGTCAGGTTGGATGGGGAGCGTCGCGGCACAACTATTTTCAGGTCTCTCCAACGATTTTCGATCGAGTTCAAGTCCAGGCTCTGACACTCAAGGACATTCAGTGACTTGTCCCGGTTGTGTGCATAGGGTCGTTGTCGTGTTGGAAGGGGAACCTTCACCCCAGTCTGAGGTCCTGAACGCTCTGGAGAAGGTTCTATCTAGGATCTCTCTGTACTTTGCTCCGTTCATCTTTCCCTCGATCCTGACTAGCTATCCAGTCCCTGCCGCTGAAATCATCCCCACAGCATGATGCTGCTACCACCATTCTTCACCGTAGGGATGGTGCCAGGTTTCCTCCAGATGTGACGCTTGGCATTAAGGCCAAAGAGTTCAATCTTGGTTTCATAAGATGAGAGAATCTGAGAGTCTTTAGGTGCCTTTTGGCAAACTCCAAGCAGGCTGTCATGTGCCTTTTACAGAGGAGTGGCTTTCGTCTGGCCACTCTACCATAAAGGCCTGATTGGTGGAGTGCTGCAGAGATGGTTGTCCTTCTGGAAGTTTCTCCCATCTCCAAAGAGGAACTCTGGAGCTCTGTTAGAGTGACCATTGGGTTCTTGGTCACCTCCCTGATCAAGGCCCTTCTCCCCTGATTGCTCAGTTTGTTGGGGCAGCCAGCTCTAGGAAGAGTCCTGGTGGTTCCAAACTTCTTCTATTTAAGAATGATAGAGGCCACTGTGTTCTTTGGGACATTCAATGCTGCAGACATTTTCTGGTACCCTTCCCCAGATCTGTGCCTCGACACAATCCTGTCTCGGAGCTCTACGGACAATTCTTTCGACTTAATTGCATGGTTTTTGGTCTGACATGCACTGTCAACTGTGGGACCTTATATAGACAGGCGTGTGCCTTTCCAAATCATGTCCAATCAATTGAATTTACCACAGGTGGACTCCAATCAAGTTGTAGAAACATCTCAAGGATGATCGATGGAAACAGGATGCACCTGAGCTCAATTTCGAGTCTCATAGCAATGAGTCTGAATACTTATGTAAATAAGGTATTTCTGTTTTAAAAATGTTATACATTTGCAAAATGTCTAAAAACCTGTTTTCCCTTCGTCATTATGGGGTATTGTGTGTAGATTGGTGAGGAAAACAATTAATGTAATCTATTTTAGAATAAGGCTGTAACATAACAAAATGTGGAGAAGGGGTCTGAATACTTTCCAAATCCACTGTACTCTACCAGTGAGTATAGAGTGAAGAAAACTTAATCCCTAGCACGTTAATGTACATGAGCTTTTACAAGAGCTTCACCCTTGATAGATGAAACTAATATGGTACAGTCAATGTCTTTATGAGGGACTATACATTTTACTTGCTCTGATCAGATTTGTATTTTCTTCTATTTTTGGGTCATTACACCAATTAGGTGCTTTTTGAGTAGTGTATCTTTTTCCACCATCTCAAGAGGTAGTAAGTGCCAAATAAAGGGTAACACTTTATTTGGATAGTCCATCTGTAGATGGTCTACAGACTATTTACTGACTATCAGAAACATTTCAACAATCTCCTAACCTTAACCCTTATCCTAACCTTATTCTAAACCTAACTGTAACCTTAGCAAGCAGTTGCTTATCAGCAGATAGTTTGTTGATAGTATGACCATCTGTAGAGCAGCCCATCTACAGATGGATTATCCAAATAAAGTGTGACAAAATAAAGTAACAGGGTTGACCGTAACAGAGTTGATGACTTCATCTTAAATCAGCTGTAAATCCCTTTGTCACTGGGGGAATGGAAGCTTTTTGTGTGCAACAGGGAGGAGGAATTAAATGCAAGCTTCAGATTCTTATTTTTGTATTATTAATATTACGTTTCTAGCCTGTCTATCTATGGTTGATGTGTTATGCTCGAACTGCTCAGTTTTCCACCACAACATACCAGAATTTTTTTTTTTTTTTAAAGAGTAGACCCAGATCACCTGCTGTTACACTATAATTTGACTATTAGATGTTCAATGTCTCTTTAGATTTTTTTTAAAGGAGTAGTTTCACCATATTAAAACAAGACTTAATTTCATGTAACAGCATTGACCTTAAAATGAGAGACGGGGTTTGTTTTACTTTAAAATAAATCACTAATAACATGAAATAAATAATCTTTAAAAATGACTTTGTCAAAGCAACAAAATAACTAGGGTTTCACAATGAGGGTGAAAACTTGGAAAAATGTGTGTGTGTTAAAATCTTCCTAGAAGTCACAGAGGATGCACAGAGGGAAACTTTAGCAAGTCTTTATTGAATTTTACATGTGGTCTATATTAAAGGCCCTTAATTTTATATAACAGAATTTTAAAATTAAATATTTGTGCACAAATTACTGAAAATATAAAATATCATCGAATGACCCTTTTAACACGTTTCAAAGACTCCTAATGGAACAAATTACACTGTACTAAAGATGAGTCATAGTTTGGCGACATGGACTAAGATATTCCCAGGGACTATGGTTTATTTTAATTTAAAAAGGCTCCAGCCACAGTAATCCAGAACAACATTTATGAAATTCATATTTCAGGGATTCTTGAAAGATGGGACAATCTCAACTTTTCTTCACAAATATTTGTCTTAATATTAACAACATTTGAAATATACATTTTGATAGACTAAAGTACAGTATCTATCACCATGTAAAGGAACAATATCCTGATTAAATGCAACTAAATGGATTTATGTGACCTCTGCCAGACACCATAAAAGGCATTTCATTTCTGCATTTATTGTTCAGCAAGTGATAAAAGGCCTTGAATGTTTAATTCTAACATTAGATTAGTCAAATATGTAATACAAATCTCCAAACATATTTTTGTTTTGTGTTATAGCACTATATAATGCTCCAGGGTTAATTTATTTAGCTTTTTGGCATGTTTTTCTAGATTCAGAACATAAAACAACATTTTTATAAAGCAAACATACCTTACTGTAGGTCTGGAACTGCAAATACTTCAATAAGTTAAGAATATGTTGCAGAACAGTGATTCAAATAAAATTCTGAATATTGACATAAACTTGGATTTGAAAGAATATCTGTCCCTAAAAAAAATACTTTTCATTTAGAAAACAGCCTATTTGGCATTGATATGAGTCAGAAACATTTATTCTACTGTCAAAATTGACTAAGTGTAAATAGGATAATTCTGGTCATAGTCCGTCTCGTCCAAAACAGAGTTTTGTGAGACTTGTGGTCGTGACTGCATCACAAGTTTGGGTTTGTTTCAATTGTTTCAATCCTGCCCACATGCCCAAAGCTGGCAGCACACAAGTAATCATCAATTCAGAGTGCAGCAGTACACTACCCAATCATAATGCCTGTGGTAAATTTGGATCACCTTTGGATATCTCTATGGGGCTAGGTAAGGACCAATGGTAAATTACACAATGTACATGGGACAATATGTTAAAACTCCAAATTTGAATGACTTAACTTTAAACCAACTATAAATTGTAGAAATTAATATACAAATATTGAAAGCATATGTATATTATGGAGAGTGGTACTCAGTAATATGTTGTATTGGATTTGCCCCAAACATAACACTTTGAATTCAGGCCAAAAAGTTAATTTCTTTGCCACATGTTTTGCAGTATTACTTTAGTGCCTTGTTTCAAACATGATGCTTGTTTTGGAATATTTGTATTCTGTACAGGCTTCCTTCTTTTCACTCTGTCAATTACAGTAGGTTAGTATTGTGGAGTAACTACAATGTTCTTGATCCATCCTCAGTTTTCTCCTATCACAGCCATTATACTCTGTAACTATTTTAAAGTTACCATTGGCCTCATGGTGAAATCCCTGAGCGGTTTCCTTCCTCTCCGGCAACTGAGTTAGGAAGGACACCTTTATCTTTGTAGTGTTTGGGTTTATTGATACACCATCCAAAGTGTAATTACTATCTTCACCAAGCTCAAAGGGATATTCATATGTGATAAAAAACAAATGTACCCATCTAGGTTCCCATCTTTGCGAGTCATTGGAAAACCTACCTGGTCTTTGTGGTTGAATCTGTGGTTGAAATTTCCCTACTCGACTGAGGAACCTTAGAGATAATTGTTAAACACTATTATAGTCCATGCAACTTAAGCATAAAACTTGTTAAGAAATGTTTTACTCCTGAACTTATTTAGGCTTGTCATAACAACGGTGTTGAATACTTATTGACTCAAGGCATTACAGCTTTTCAAGATTTTGAAAAATATAATTCCCCTTTGACATTATGGCGTATTGTGTGTAGGCCAGTGACAAAAAATCTAATCAATTTAATACATTTTAAATTCAGGCTGTAAAAACAAAATGTGGAAAATGTCAAGGGGTGTGAATACTTTCCGAAGGCACTGTACATGTTTTTGCCTCTAAAAATACAAATTCAACGCAAACATTTCTAATATATGGAAAATTATTCAATCAAAAATCTTCAATAAAAACAACCATTCTCTGAGATCTTTCAGTACTCAGCACGGAGTTGACAAAAAACCTAATTAAAATGTACATATTTTAACAAAAATTCATATTCTATCTTAAAGGTCCAATGCTGCCATTTTTATCATATCAAATGATTTCTAGGTAACAATGAAGTACCTTACTGTGATTGTTTTCAATTGAAGATGCACTTTGTAGAAATCGCTCCGCCATTTCCTGGTTGCAAAAATTCTAATAGTTCACTTAATTTCAGTTAATATTCATTATTGCCAGTTTTTAGAATTTGAAACACATTTTTGGAGATTTTGAAAATGGGATCCTTTGCTCCAGACAAGGGCATATTTAGAAAATTCCAAAAACTAAAACTAATCTTTTCCCATATAAAATTCCACTAAATATAATTGTGTTGTTTAAAATAATGTAAAAATTATATAAAACAATCCACTATAAAAATTAAGTTTCCCTGCCTGACAAGGATTGTCTCGATTTTCAAGAGTCCCTGATTTAGTTGAATTAGGCCTCCTCCAGGATCCATTTAATCTGTGTATGAGAAACCTATTCATAGAAACCTGCTCCTTGTCCAAAACTTAAGAGAATCCCTATAAAGCCCATTAGAGCACCTCTGTAACGTTATCAATGCTGTATTGTTGCTCAATTTCACCTAGTCAATTCTCTGTGTTCATTTCGATATCAGGAAACTCACTCTGTGTTTAGGGAACAGGTGTGTGCCTCTGTCTGTGGGCAGAAGGATATGTATGGAGGCGGGGGAGGTCATTAACTAATTATTGCTCTCAGTAGTGTAAAACTGATAAGAGTGGTCGTTACCAATGACACTACATTTAAAGGCCTACATGAGTACAACACTGCAAGGCTCACCATGAACTTGTCATAATAAAATTATAGCTGTTCTACACTTGCTGTTCCACACATTGGTTAGAGAATATAGACCTAGTATACCATCTACTGCATCTTGCCTATGCCGTTCGGCCATCCATATATTTATATGTACATATTCTTATTCATTCCTTTACACTTGTGTGTGTATAAGGTAGTTGTTGTGAAATTGTTAGATTACTTGTTAGATATTACTGCATAGTCGGAACTAGAAGCACAAGCATTTCGCTACACTCGCATTAACATCTTCTAACCATGAGTATGTGACAAATAATATGTGATTTGATTTACTAGAGTAAATGAGACCATTCCTGTCGTTAAATAGTTACAGTATACTGTAGCTGCACCACCCTTGTATGAAGAAATCACGGTCAGGAATTTTCCCAACCTTGCTTCTCATCATTTTAGATAACAAGTTTCACTATTATTCCATTATGTTTGTAGCTACTATTCCACATCCCCCATCTGTTTTTTTCCCCCAGGTGGAATATGGAAGTGTTGAGGTGAACATGGGATCCCTACTGTCACAGTTGGGTCTGGAGTGTGGGGGGAAGGCTGTGAAAGGTGAGTTAAATGACCTGCTGATGTCTGATGCGGAATTTATTATTTTACTGCCACACCTATGTCTCAGCCCTAAAGTGTGCTAAAACCAGAGTTTATTGGTGGAAAAGTTGCTACTTTTATGGCCACACCAGTGATCTTTAAATTATGTTGTGTTTCCACCTACAGAGGAAGAAAGACATCTACGAGCAAATGACAGAGAACTCAACTTGTCTTACAAGTACGCTGTGAGTACTGGGGTTGACTATTCATTCCAAACCAATGTTTACACGATGTGTGTCTGTATATATGTTGTATGCATGTTGTATATGTTTTCATGTGTATGTGTCACAGTAACACGTTCCCCTCTTGCTCCCCATGCAGGACAATGCCATCAAAACCTCCAAATACAACGTATTCACCTTTCTCCCGCTCAATCTGTTTGAGCAGTTCCAGAGACTGGCCAATGCCTACTTCCTCTTCCTCCTCTGTCTCCAGGTAACCTTTACACAGCCACTCTGAGCCGTATCCTCTCAATGCTGCACAGGGCTGAGTCCTGTAGACAAATGTACTGGGACTGTACACCTACATACTATACTTGTTAGGAGAACATCAGTATGACACAATGTACATGTAATTGGACATCTTCACTTGCTTTCAACAGACATTAGATATGCTTCTCTGAACTCTCTTCATTTTAACCAGTTATAATATCTTATCCAGTTATCTTTCAGCATATCTACGTATGATTTAGATAGCACCAGTCCAAGGCCAAATCAAGGGAATCATTGTACACATATTCAAACTCCTGAAAAATACAAAAAACGTACATTGAATCTGAGTGCAAATGTGTATTTCTTCATAGTATCCACGTAAGCTTCCTCATGCCAATGGAGCTGGCTGTAGGCCTATACAGTACTATACACAGACTGTACAAAACATTAAGGACCCCCCCCTATTTGCACTCAGAAAAGCCTACATTTGTTGGGGCATGGACTCTACAAGGTGTTGAAAGCGTTCCACAGGGATGCTGGCCCATGTTGACTCCAATGCCACAGTTGTATCAAGTTGGCTGGATGTCCTTTGGGTGGTGGATCATTCTTGATACACACAGGAAACTGTTGAGTGTGAAAAACCCAGCAGCGTTGCAGTTGTTGACACAAACCGGTGTGCCTGGCACCTACTACCATACCCCGTTTAAAAGCCCTTAAATCTTTTGTCTTGCCCATTCACCCTCTGAATGACACACATACATAATCCATGTCTCAATTGTCTCGGCTTAAACATCCTTCTTTAACCTGCCTCCTCCCCTTTATGTACACTGATTAAAGTGGATTTAATAAGTGACATCAATAAGGGATCATAGCTTTCACCTGGATTCACCTGGTCAGTCTATGTCATGGATAGAGCAAGTGTCCTTAATGTTTTGTATACAGTGTATAGTAGGGAGTATAGTAGTACAATATAGCAGCAGAAAGGTGAGTTTTGTCTATCCTGGCTCCTCTCAGAGCATCCCAGAGGTATCGTCCCTGCCCTGGTACACCACCGTGGTCCCCCTGGTCCTGGTGCTCTCCATGACCATGGTCAAGGACTGCAGCGACGACATGGTGAGCTCAACATCTACTAACTACAGTATTAAGACCGCATGCAAGAGATGGTCCACATAGACCTGTTTGTCGTCACAATTATGTACGTGTCCTGGTCTCCAAATCCTCATTCTCTTTCCGTTTCCTTTGCCTGTGTAGAACAGACACAGATGTGACAGACAGGTGAACAACCGGAAGGTGGAGGTCCTCATCGAAGGAGAGTGAGTCTCTTTTTTGTTGTTGTGTAAACCAGATTCTCAGTGCTTGGAAAGTGCTTGAATGTCACAGATTAGCAACAGTCTCAAGAGGGAGAGGCTACAAGGACATGCCTGGTACCCAAAGGATATGACTTATGTTGCGCAGTGAGAGTTTTGTGGGGACAAACGGATTCGGTTCAGTCAGTCATCATAATGAGACCTCTATTTGGATGTTAAATGACGAGACAGAGTCATTGATGCGAGTAACCAGTCTTGTTCGGTACATTGCAATACGTCCGGGTATATCAAGCACGCCGGTAAAAAACACCGGTGTTGCAGTAATTAACATTTACCAACAGATGGTATCAACGTGCCATCTTACACCCATAACAACCTCCCCAGCTTGCTTAGTTTATGCTTGTGACAAGAAACTTAAATTTCAGAATCATTCCGTTTTTATAGGAGTAATTGTTCCTTATTTGTAATAAATTTTTTAACTTTAATGCCGTAGTTGTAGGCTACATTGAAAATCACTAGAATAAATGTCCTTTAGCTGTCCCCCTGATATTGGCTACGCTATCTAACTACTTCCCTCTCCTTAATCCAGGAAAGCAGTCCTCAGCAAGTGGGAGCATAGGGCACCTTGTGCCAATTTCAAAGATTTTACTGAGTTACAGTTCATATAAGGAAATCAGTCAATTAGGCCCTAATCTATGGATTTCACATTGGTTGGTCACAGATACCTTCAAAAATAGGTAGTGGCGTGGATCAGAATACCAGTCAGTATCTGGTGTAAACAGACACATCTCCTTCACATAGAGTTGATCAGGCTGTTGATTGTGGACTATTGATCAATGGCTGTGCAAAGTTGCTTGATATTGGTGGGAACTGGAACACGCTGTCATACACGTCGATCAAGAGCATCTAAAACCTGCTCAATGGGTGACATGTCTGGTGACATGTCTGGTGACATGTCTGGTGACATGTCTGGTGACATGTCTGGTGACATGTCTGGTGACATGTCTGGCCATGGAAACACTGAGGCATTTTCAGCGTCCAGGAGTTGTGTACAAATCCTTGCGACATGGGGCCGTGCATTATTATGCTAAAACATAAGGTTGATGGCGGCGGATTAATGGCTCAATAATGGGCCTCAGGATCTCGTTACAGTATCTCTGTGCATTAACATTTCCGTTGATAAAATGCATTTTTTTTAGTTGCTCGTAGTTTATGCCAGCACATACCATAACCCCACCACCACCATGGGGCTCTCTGTTCACAACTACTTGCCCACACGATGCCATACACACTATCTGCCATCTGCCCGCTACAGTTGAGACCAGGATTCATCCGTGAAGAGCACAGTTCTCCAGCGTGCCAGGGGCCATCGAAGGTGAGAATTTGCCCACTGAAGTCGGTTGAGGTTCCCTTAAACTGTTTGCGACAGTTTGTGCAGATTATTTGGTTGTGCAAACGCACAGTTTCATCAGCTGTCCGGGTGGCTGGTCTCAGACGATCCCGCAGGTGAAGAAGCCAGATGTGGAGGTCCTGGTCTGGCGTGGTTACATGTGGTCTGCAGTTGTGAGGCCGGTTGGACGTACTGCCACATTCTGTAAAACAACATTGGAGCGGTTTATGGTAGAGAAATGAACATTTCATTCTCTGACAACAGCTCTGGTGGACAGCATGCAGTCAGCATGCCAGTTGCACGCTCAAAATATGCCACACCTGTCATGTGGGTGGATTATCTTGGCAAAGCAGAAATATAATGTAAACAAATGTGTTCACAACATTTTATAGAAATAAACTTTTTGTGCGTGTGGAACATTTCTGGGATCTTTTATTTTAGCTAATGAAACATGGGACCAACACTACATGTTGCGTTTATATTTTAGTTCAGTATAAATGCCTGGCTCTCACTGAACCAAATCCATTCGTGTCCAATCAACTGCGCAACACACGTCATCAATTTGGGCAGCAGGCATGTCCATATAGCCTCTCCCCTCTCAAGAGGTCTATATATTTCTTATGAATGCATCTGGTGGTGACGTCAGTCAGTGTTCTTAGCGTTCTCAAACACCAGAGGTCACTGTAGGCTTGCTTTAGCGCTGCATCATTACATTCTTGCTCTTTTCAGACTACAGAGTGAAAAGTGGATGGATGTTCAAGTTGGGGACATCATCAAGCTGGAGAATAATCAGTTTGTCACGGTAAGGATGGAGGTGATAAAGGTGTCTGCAGATGGTGATAAGGTCAAAGGGCAGATGTACAATAGAAATACAATCAGCCAGTGAGGTTCACCAGACATTCTACAGAATTGAAAATCGAACTGATTTCATAATTTATGGGGTCTCTCTCTCTCTCTTTTTCTCTCTCTTTTTCTTTTTCTCTCTCTCTCCTTTTGTTTTGTCTATCACTCCTTCTCCAGGCTGATCTTCTGTTGCTGTCCAGCAGTGAGCCTCTCAATCTTGTCTACATAGAAACTGCTGAACTAGACGGGTGTGTTTCTGTGTGTTGCATGTGTTTGTGTTTACCTTTCACACCTGTGAAATTTCACAGCATTTTTTTAATTGTATCAGCTCTCCCTCTGTGTTTCTCATCCTGCTTTCTTCCTCCTCTAGAGAAACTAACTTAAAGGTGAAGCAGGCCCTGACTGTGACAGGGAAGCTGGAGGATAGTGTAGAGAACCTGGCCAACTTCAATGGTAAGACTGGAAAAACTGATAGATTATCATGGCTTAAAAGTCTAGATCGTATTATTTAGAATACTCTTACCTGTTCATCAGTCACTGTTGTATAGTCCCTGAACCTTTCTGTCCCTGCGTAGGCGAGGTGCGCTGTGAGCCTCCCAACAACCGCCTGGATAAGTTCACTGGCACCCTGACCCTGAAGGGAGAGATGTACTCACTGGACAACGAGAGGATCCTGCTGAGAGGTTGCACTCTGAGGAACACCCAGTGGTGCTTCGGCCTGGTCGTCTTTGGAGGTGAGCCATATCGGTCCACATAATGACAGAGACATTACCTAACAGGTTAGGGTGTCCCTTTATATGGCCAAAACATTCATTTAAAAAAAATCCTCAACCGACGATAGATCTATTCATTCTTTTAGGTCCAGACACCAAGCTAATGCAGAACTGTGGAAGGACCACATTCAAACGGACCAGCATTGACCGCCTCATGAATGTGCTGGTGCTGAGTGTGAGTATGAGTATTATACACACACAGACATACACACACACACACACACACACACACACCACACACACACACACACACACACACCTCTTAACTGTTGTGTTTGGTCTTCCAGATCTTTGGTTTCCTGATGATTATGTGTTTAATCCTGGCCATTGGGAATGGGATCTGGGAATACCAGGAGGGCTCTAAGTTCGCTGCCTTCCTGCCCAAGGGGGTTAACGCTCCCTTCTCAGCCTTCCTCACCTTCTGGTCCTATGTCATCATCCTCAACACTGTGGTGCCTATATCTCTCTATGTCAGGTCAGTGCACTTCACATCTTCTCTAGGAGTGACAAACATATATTTTAGATGTTGTTGTAAAAAAAAAGAAAAATATGGAAATGATAATGGACCTACATTCATACCGGTTTTTTGAATGTGTCCAGACAATAATCACTGAAATGAAAGCTAGACAGTCAGGGAGCATAAAAAAATCCCCAAAATATGGATAGATGACTATTTTTTGGCCAATTTTGACGGTGAGGAAACATAACCAATTTTCAGTGCGGCCCTCCGGATCTCGTTGAAGGCCACGGCCTCGTGGCAAAATGAGTTTGGCACCCCTGATCTAGTCATTCACTGCATGTGCATCTAAATGTGTTCCTCTTACTGTGCCTTTGGTGACAGGACTGTTTCACCACTAATCATCAAAGTGAATTGATTGCATTTCTTTCTCTCTCCCTTTCTTTCTCTTCCTCCTGTGTATTGGGTGCAGTGTGGAGATAATTCGCCTGGGGAACAGTTTCTACATAAACTGGGACAGGAAGATGTATTATCCCAAGAGTGACACGCCTGCCGAGGCCAGGACCACCACGCTCAACGAGGAGCTGGGCCAGATCAAATACATCTTCTCTGACAAGACCGGAACACTCACACAGAACATCATGACCTTCAACAAGTGCTCCATCAACGGAAAGTCCTATGGTGAGGCCTGGCGCTGGAATACACACACAAAAACAGTTGTCATGTGTTTACACACACAAATGCATTAAGACTTAATTTAATACACATTGGCGCCAATCAATCACTGTACCATGTAACTGACTAAATGTGCTTCTGTTCTCCAGGGGAGTTGTTGGACTTTTCAGGACAAAGAGTTGAGATTAATGAGGTGAGAGGAGGAACAGGGTGTGTTGGGTTTATGGATTTAATGTATGAAAGAACATCTCTAAGTCCCTTTCTTTGGCAGTAAGTCTTTACATTCTGTGGCACAAACATTCCTAACCCTCCCTTTTCTCTCTCCGGTAGAAAACAGAGAAGGTGGACTTCTCTTGGAACAACTTGGCAGACCCAAAGTTCTGTTTCCATGACAACAGCCTGGTGGAGGTGGTGAGGGAGGGCAACCCTGAGGTGCAGGCCTTCTTCCGCCTGCTGGCACTGTGCCACACTGTCATGCCTGAGGAGAAGAAGGAGGGTGAGCAAGCGCCTCCTGCTGGATTCACATGTTATTGCATGGGTGTAGGTGACCGTATGGAGGCTTGAGGTAGAAGTTGTACTTCACCACAGCCCTATGTCTACCCCTTAATGGGAGAACTATCTGTGTTACCAGTGGTTGGGACAACTGCTACCTACTCCATAGGCTAGACTAGTCTGGCTACCAGTCTTTTTAGCTAGCATTCCACTCTTTGCCATTCCTCTGGCAAATGACAGGAGTGGCAAGGAGTGGAATGTTAGCTAGAAAGACTGGTACCCAGGACAAGGTTAGACACGGTGACAAATGAATCACTCCATTGTGATCTTCTAGGTGAGTTGTACTACCAGGCCCAGTCACCAGACGAGGGCGCTCTGGTCACAGCAGCCAGGAACTTTGGCTTTGTGTTCCGCTCTCGTACGCCAGAGAGCATCACTGTGGTGGAGATGGGAGAGCTGGTCACCTACGAGCTGCTGGCTGTTCTGGACTTCAACAACGTCCGCAAGAGGATGTCGGTCATCGGTGAGTCCAACCAACACTAACCGTTATGCTTTTACAATTTTAAGGAAATATGTGAAACCATAGCTATCTAGAATGATCTGAATGACATGAAGAATCTATGAATCTATAAAATTTGTTCAAACTTTGGTGGCTTTATTGTAAGAGGTTGACTTTTTTAGTTTTTTGATTTGAGCAAACCAAACCTGATTATATCTTGTGTGGCCCCAAGTGCGCAGTCCAGAGGGAAAGCTGACTCTGTACTGTAAGGGAGCAGACACCATCATCTTTGAGAGACTGAGCCCTTCCTGCAGCAACCTAACAGAGGTCACCACCGAGCACCTCAATGTGAGTAACCAGTATGTCTGTGTCTGTGTGTGTGTTTATGATGATGTATTTCTTGTGGACCATGTGAATATATGTAAAATCTTACAAGATTGACTATATCTTGTGTCCAACCCTGTACATGTGTATACGACTATAACTCTAAACTGTTCCATTGACAGGAGTTTGCTGGAGAGGGTCTGCGTACGCTGGCTCTAGCCTACAAGGACATAGACCCAGAGTATATGGAGGATTGGAAACTGCGCCACCATGTGGCCAACACTGCCATGGACGAAAGGGAGGAGAAGCTGGATGCGCTGTATGAGGAGATAGAGAAAGGCCTGCTGGTGTGTACCACAGAAAAAATATATCATTTCAATGTCTTATCATAAGCCCCACAAGACAATCTACTAGCATAGACTGAATCTTACTGAATCTTAGCGTTTTTACCGGTATGTGTGTAGCTGTTAGGATCCACTGCCGTAGAGGATAAGCTACAGGATGGAGTACCCCAGACCATCGAACAGCTCTCCAAAGCCGACATCAAGATCTGGGTGCTCACTGGAGACAAGCAAGGTGGGTCATCTTCCTCAGAATACACTATCAGGCTGTATCACATCCGGACGTGATTGGGAGTCCCATAGGGCGGTGCACAATTGGCCCAGCGTCGTCCAGGTTTGGCCGGGGTAGGCCGTCATTGTAAATAACAATTTGTTCTTAACTGACTTGCCTAGTTAAATAAAGGTTAAATAAATAAAATAAAAATCAATAGGCAAAAAAAAATATCTGGCACTTCCTGAGTCTCTTTTCTCTCTGTCGGGATCAGAAACAGCAGAGAACATTGGCTACTCCTGCAACATGTTGAGAGAGGAGATGAATGAGGTTTTCATTGTGTCGGCAAACACAGCAGAGGAAGTCAGAAAGGAACTTCAGTGAGTCCACAGACAGACCATTGGCAACCACATTCGTAGCTTGAAGCACCACAGTACGGCGACATGTAAAAGTACCTATCTCTCCTTTTCGACCTGACCAGGACTGCGAGGAGGCAGATGACACCTGATGGACCAGAGGAACCTACTGTCAAGAAGAGTAGAAGTGGCCTGTTTTGTCTTCTAAAGACGGAGACGGTGGCGGATGAGCCAGTGAATGGAGAGTACGCTATGGTGATTAACGGACACAGTCTGGTAAGGACAAGGACCCTGGTGGGTCACAGGACAAGGACCCTGGTGGGTCACAGGACAAGTTACTGGAAACATAATAACATAACATAATATTCTGAGCCCTGATTGACAGATGTTGTAATTACTTTTTTAATGATGATCGTACAATACAAAAAATAAATGTTTTAAAGTGAACAAATGACACACACACACACACACACACAAAAAGGAGGAATCTATTGGTCCTAGTGATGGTCCTAGTGATTGTGTCAATCCACTGTGTGTGTGTGTGTGTGTGTGTGTGTGTGTGTGTGTGTGTGTGTGTGTGTGTGTGTGTGTGTGTGTGTGTGTGTGTGTGTGTGTGTGTGTGTGTGTGTGTGTGTGTGTGTGTGTGTGTGTGTGGTTCTTTGTGTGTCTGGTTCTTGCGAAAACAGGACGTGTTCCAACACTAGTGGAATTGTTCCAATATTTCATGAACAATCCTTCATTACTTTCCTTCTTCCCGTCCCATCTCACTCTCCCCCCACCCTCCCTCTCCACCCAGGCATTCGCCCTGGAAAAGGACATGGAGATGGAGCTGCTGCGGACGGCATGTATGTGTCAGACAGTGATCTGCTGCAGGGTGACTCCACTGCAGAAGGCCCAGGTGGTGGAGCTGGTGAAGAAGTACAAACAGGCCGTGACTCTAGCCATCGGCGACGGGGCCAACGATGTCAGCATGATCAAGGGTAGGAGGGAGATGGGGAGACTGGAGAAGGAATCCGATTATATGAACTACTGTAGTTAAAGACTGATCCTGATGCTAAAAGTTTGACTGCTATTATACGATTCCTCTTATCAACTCATACACACAAGCACACACTCATCCTCTCACTCTCTCTGTCTCCCTCGACCCCTCTCTCTTGCCCCCCCCCCCCCCCAGCTGCTCATATAGGGGTGGGTATATCAGGTCAGGAGGGTATGCAGGCGGTGCTCTCCAGTGATTACTCCTTCGCTCAGTTCCGCTACCTACAGCGCCTCCTGCTGGTGCACGGCCGCTGGTCCTACCTGAGGATGTGCAAGTTTCTGCGCTACTTCTTCTACAAGAACTTCACCTTCACCTTTGTCCACTTCTGGTACGGCTTCTTCTGCGGTTTCTCAGCACAGGTGAGACAAAAATGCACACACCGACACATAGAGGCATGACGGAAAAGCTGTCTGAGATTCCTCTTTTTGTCAAGCAAATAAAGTATGTTTTGGTTCATTTAGTTAATTATATTTTCGCTAGTGCCAGGAGTTTTTGCTGAGCACATGGCCAGGCCAGGAAAAACTCTGGCATGTATGTAATGTGTGTATGCTGTGTCGTTTTCCCACAGACGGTGTATGACGATTGGTTCATCACCCTGTTTAACCTAGTTTACACAGCTCTACCTGTGCTCAGCTTAAGTCTTTTTGACCAGGTAATTATAGTGACATATCTGACATGTCTGTAATGTACGTCAGTGACATATTATTCACACCAAGTATTTATTCCAATGTGTGTACTTAATATGTTTGTATTCACGTGTTTATCTTTAGGATGTGAATGACTGGTGGAGTTTCCAGTACCCCCAGCTCTACACCCCAGGCCAGCTGAACCAGTACTTCAGTAAGAGGGCCTTTGTCTACACAGTGTTACACAGTGGCTACAGCTCCCTGGTCCTCTTCTTCATTCCATGGGCAGCCATGTACGACACGGTCCGAGATGACGGCAAAGACATTGTGGACTATCAGTCCTTCGCCCTGCTGGCCCAGACCAGCCTGCTCATTGCCGTCAGTATACAAGTAAGTAGGGAGGAGTGCATTGACTTACGATACAACATACGGTATGGTCAGTTTGTGGTGGTACATGAGTGTCCTGTGAATTAATGTTGGGTGGGGTTACAGCTGAGGTGAAACCATATCCCTATAAATACACACACACACACACACACACACACACACACACACACACACACACACACACACACACACACACACACACACACACACACACACACACACACACACACACACACACACACACACACAGTAACAGAGTCTGAGGTAGCTGCATGTGTCTTTGTTAAAGCTGGGTCTGGACACCCATTATTGGACAGCAATGAACCAGTTCTTCCTGTGGGGCAGTCTGTCTGTGTACTTTGCTGTCATATTCACCATGTACAGCAATGGCATGTTCCTCACCTTAACCTCCTCCTTCCCCTTCATTGGTGAGTAGTACCCCTCAGCACCCCCCATCAATCCACCTCCTCTCCCTTCATCATTCATGTCTTTCTGTCTGAACGTTTGTTAGTACTGTGGTGTGTATGTTCATAGGCATGTCAGTTGGTGACATCATCTGTCACTATGTAGATAAGTGTCTGTATCTAAACGCATGTTGTCATGCTGTACTGTATGTAACAGGCACAGCCAGGAACTCCCTGAACCAGCCCAACGTGTGGCTGACCATGCTACTCACCTCCATCCTCTGTGTGCTTCCCGTGGTGGCATACCGCTTCCTGCGCATCCTGTTGTGGCCCACCATCAATGACAAGGTTAGAGGTCGAGGGTCAACACATTTTTCATTGGCATAGAAGATTCACAAATGATTACATTTCCCTCACTGTCTCTCTCATTTCTCTTCATCCCTCCCCCTCTAGGTGAGGTACAAGGTGAGACAGGACAAGGTGCTGCCCCCTACCCCTCACCGTGTCCAAGCCCGCCGCACCAGTACCCGCCGTTCAGGCTATGCCTTCTCCCACGCCCAGGGCTACGGTGACCTGGTGACCTCAGGCAAGTTTCTGCGGAGGACCCCAAAGAGGCGGCCAGCCCTCTTCTCCCAGACAGACTCCCCATTGGCCCAGACCCGGCCTCAGTTCTACCGCACCATCAGTGAGCGGGAGGAGCCACCACTGAGTCCCTAGGACTGATGACCTAACAAGCACACAGTGTTCAGGTCATTAAGTCTGAAAACCATCACTCAATCCATTCCAAACATCTATCAAATATCAATCAGCCATGTTTCTGTGAAACACTTCAACACTTGAGTCTGATTTCCACTGATGTGAGGATGTGTAACATTCTTTGACTGGATTTAAAAAAAATACAAGGACAACCCCAAGCCTGAATTCAGCATTTATTGAATTAAGAATGAATTAAGAATGAAAATACTGTAATTTAATAGGATCTCTATGGTGCCAAGCTTAGATGTATGTGTAAGTACTTGTAACTGTGAAACAACTATTGGTGAAACAGCAAAAATATCATGCTGGACATTAGTCAAAGTGATAATTATGTGGTATTATGTTCAAGATTTTACAATGCAGATGTATAATATGTTTTATTATAGATGTATACATGAAATGTAGTTATTATTGAGTCATAATGGTGTTATTATACGATTTGGTGAGACTAAAATGATCTTGTTGAATCTTAGACAAACTTTCTTTGAATATTGTTCAACTGACATTCTGACTAACTCACATAGTAGATGTATTTTTGTAATATTTGTTGGACCTACATTAAGTTGTAATCTTTTTTTTTAAATCTGGGAATAATGTAATTTGTTTAATGTATTGTCGTTATTGTATGACAATGTGAAATGATTCTCAATCACTGAAACACTAATCATAGACACTCTCCAATATGATTTCAATTATGTACTTTTTCAGCATTGTAGGCTACAGCCATAATAAATGTTTGATATTTTTGTATTCCTTTGTTGTTGTGATTGTTGTTTTTAGTCATTGATTATTTTAAAGTAGACGAGTCTAAATAGCCTACATTTATTCCTATTCGCTATTGTTATTGTTGGAAACGGCTTGAGTGGCAAGTCCTGCGCTGTGCGCATTGGATAGACACGTTGTGACGCAAATATACTGTATACCGCTGACCCGTCTGGCCTCTGTTTTCATCAGCACTAGAAGCGCGGCGCCCTGACTGTTGGAAACAAGGAACTGTCCTGCAACGGTTGGAACTATTAAACAATGTACAACAAAATTATCGATTGAAACCTTCAAACTACCTGCAACATCCACCGTATGTATATTTAATGTTGTTTATTTTACGTAATACATCACCATTCGAGGGGCGCATGTTTTATTAATCATTCAATTACATTATGTTGAAGAGTTTGAAGGAAACATATATCGTTATTCTTCTCAATTATATAATATGCATATGCATCCATTGTAACTTTAAGTTGGAAAATTGGGAGAAGATTACAGTGCAAGTTTTTACCTACAGCTATTAGAATAAAATGTAGGTTAGGAGATGCCTATGCGTAGGCTTTTCCATGATGCTTTCCTGACAAATGTAAATGCATTTCTTTGTTTTTTATTGCTTTAGTGTGTGTTCATTTTGAATGTTATTTAATGTAAACGGATTTAGGACATTGTAGTGCGACTGGCAAACGTTGGTCATGTGTGTGTTGCGGTAGACTACAGGCATGATGCGGTGACACACACGTTCTGGGCTCCGCTGTCAGTTTCTCGCTTTCACACTCGCCCTATTTCACTCGCCTTCCCCATCTTTCATGCAGACCCTATGTCTGGAAAGCTGTGTGTGTTTTGGAGCGATTTCAGTGCGAACAGAAATTGTAGTTCAATTAGGCTACATCATTTGTCATTTATATTAGGATATAGAATTTGAATTTAATATTTTTAAATTTGTAATGCACAAATGTAATTATAGATTTCATCATTTGAACTTGTATTTCATCATTTGAAACTGAATTTAATCAATATTGCATTACATTTTAAAATTCAATTTCATTTAATATTCAAATTGAATGTTTATATATTCAGTTTCAATATGGTAGATATTGAATTCATTGTCTGTGTATCAAGTTTACAAACTATTATTGAATATGTTAATATATTTCATATATTCAACTTCTCAGATGCATTCAGATTCAGTTTTCTAATTCAGTAATCTAAATTCCTATTCAAAACCAGAGACAACATCATGGTACTTTGGCAGCCAGGAAAGGTAGAAGAGAACATATAGAATAAAACACTGTGGTAAACAGAAGCTTCTGGTGGTTTCTGAAGCCAATGTGGCATGTTGAATACATTTTCTTCCTATGAATTTGGCTCTACCGTTGGAACTGTTTTGTCTATAAACTATTATGACCCCTTTCCTGAAAGCTATACTCTCTGAAGCATGGACGTGCCTTCTGTTCCCCTCTATGATGATCACATGTCGCGTAAGACACGTTAGAAGGGAGTGTCACAAAAAACACAATTTGGCCCCCATAAGAATATAGTTGAATAGCCCTGTCATAACCCCTCAGGATAGTCTTTCCACTCCCTTTTCAATTTTGCTCTTGTGACTGACTGGGTTCGAAACAGGTCTCCTGCATGTCACAAGACTGTGTTAGCCCACTTAGCTAAAGCCTGTAAGTTCAGGAAGTTCATATAAAGCTACTGCTGCTACTCGCTGTTCATCAGATATGCATAGTCACTTTAACCATATCTACATGTACATACTACCTCAATCAGCCTGACTAACCGGTGTCTGTATGTAGCCTCGCTACTTTTATAGCCTCACTACTGTATATAGTCTGTCTTTTTACTGTTGTTTTATTTCTTTACCTACCTATTGTTCACCTAATACCTTTTTTGCACTATTGGTTAGAGCCTGTAAGTAAGCATTTCACTGTAAGGTCAACACCTGTTGTATTCGGCGCATGTGACAAATAAACTTACATTTACATTTAAGTCATTTAGCAGACGCTCTTATCCAGAGCGACTTACAAATTGGTGGATTCACCTTATGATATCCAGTGGAACAACCACTTTACAATAGTGCATCTAAATCTTTTAGGGGGGGGGGGGGGTAGAAGGATTACTTTATCCTATCCTAGGTATTCCTTAAAGAGGTGGGGTTTCAGGTGTCTCCGGAAGGTGGTGATTGACTCCGCTGTCCTGGCGTCGTGAGGGAGCTTGTTCCACCATTGGGGTGCCAGAGCAGCGAACAGTTTTGACTGGGCTGAGCGGGAACTGTGCTTCCTCAGAGGTAGGGAGGCGAGCAGGCCAGAGGTGGATGAACGCAGTGCCCTTGTTTGGGTGTAGGGCCTGATCAGAGCCTGAAGGTACGGAGGTGCCGTTCCCCTCACAGCTCCGTAGGCAAGCACCATGGTCTTGTAGCGGATGCGAGCTTCAACAGGAGGCCAGTGGAGAGAGCGGAGGAGCGGGGTGACGTGAGAGAACTTGGGAAGGTTGAACACCAGATGGGCTGCGGCGTTCTGGATGAGTTGTAGGGGTTTAATGGCACAGGCAGGGAGCCCAGCCTACAGCGAGTTGCAGTAATCCAGACGGGAGATGACAAGTGCCTGGATTAGAACCTGCGCCGCTTCCTGTGTGAGGCAGGGTCGTACTCTGCGAATGTTGTAGAGCATGAACCTACAGGATCGGGTCACCGCCTTGATGTTAGTAGAGAACGACAGGGTGTTGTCCAGGGTCACGCCAAGGTTCTTTGATTTGATTTAACCTTCCTGGGCAAGGTGGGACGTTTGCGTCCCACCTAGTCAACAGCCAGTGGAATCGTGTGGCGCGAAATACAAATACCTCATAAATGCTATAACTTCAATTTCTCAAACATATGACTATTTTACACCATTTTATAGACAAGACTCTCGTTAAACTAACCACACTGTCCGATTTCAAAAAGGCTTTACAGCGAAAGCAAAACATTAGATTATGTCAGGAGAGTACCCTGCCAAAAATAATCACACAGCCATTTTCAAAGCATGCATATATGTCACAAAAACCAAAACCACAGCTAAATGCAGCACTAACCTTTGATGATCTTCATCAGATGACACTCCTAGGACATTATGTTATACAATACATGCATGTTTTGTTCAATCAAGTTCATATTTATATCATAAACCAGCTTTTTACATTAGCATGTGATGTTCAGAACTAGCATACCCACCGCAAACTTCCGGTGAATTTACTTATTTACTCATGATTAACGTTCACAAAATACATAACAATTATTTTAAGAATTATAGATACAGAACTCCTTTATGCAATCGCGGTGTCAGATTTTAAAATAGCTTTTCGGCGAAAGCACATTTTGCAATATTTTGAGTAGATAGCCCGGCCATCACGGCTAGCTTATTTGACACCCACCAAGTTTGGCCCTCACCAAACTCAGATTTACTATAAGAAAATTTGGATTACCTTTGCTGTTCTTCGTCAGAATGCACTCCCAGGACTTCTACTTCAACAACAAATGTTGTTTTGGTTCGAAATAATCCATAGTTATATTGAAATAGCTCCGTTTTGTTCGTGCGTTGAGGTCAGTATCCGAAGGGTGACGCGCGGGCGCATTTCGTGACAAAAAATGTAAAAATATTCCATTACCGTACGTCGAAGCATGTCAAACGCTGTTTAAAATACATTTTTATGCGATTTTTCTCGTAAAATAGCGATAATATTCCAACCGGGCGACGTTGTATTCGTTCAAAGAGAGAAAGAAAAACATGGAGTCCTCTCGTGCACGCACGCTCCAGTGTCAGTGTTCCCTGCCTGACCACTCACAAAATCTCCTGCTTTTTTTCGCCCAGAGACTGCAGAGCTCTCATTCCACTTTCTGGCGCCTTCTGAGAGCCAATGAAAGCCTTAGAAAATGTCACGTTACAGCAGAGATGCGATATTTTTGATAGAGATGCCCTAGAAGGACAACAAATTGTCAGACAGGGCACTTCCTGCATGGAATCTTCTCAGGTTTTGGCCTGCCATATGAGTTCTGTTATACTCACAGACACCATTCAAACAGTTTTAGAAACGTTAGAGTGTTTTCTATCCAAATCTATTAATTATATGCATATTCTCGTTTCTGGGTAAGAGTAGTAACCAGTTTAAATCGGGTATGTTTTTTATCCGGCCGTGAAAATACTGCCCCCTAGCCCCAACAGGTTAAAACCTCTTACATCTAGACGTTCCGCTAGCGGAACACCTGCTCCAATATCCAATGATGGGCGTGGCGCGAAATACAAATTCCTCTCAAATCCGAAAACTTCCATTTTTCAAACATATGACTATTTTACAGCATTTTAAAGACAAGACTCTTGTTAATCTAACCACACTGTCCGATTTCAAAAAGGCTTTATAGCGAAAGCAAAACATTAGATTATGTCAGCAGAGTTCCCAGCCAGAAATAATCAGACACCCATTTTTCAAGCTAGCATATAATGTCACAAAAAACAAAACCACAGCTAAATGCAGCACTAACCTTTGATGATCTTCATCAGATGACAACCCTAGGACATTATGTTATACAATGCATGCATGTTTTGTTCAATCAAGTTCATATTTATATCAAAAACCAGCTTTTTTACATTAGCATGTGACGTTCAGAACTAGCATACCCCCCGCAAACATCCGGTGAATTTACTAAATTACTCACGATAAACGTTCACAAAAAAACATAACAATTATTTTAAGAATTATAGATACAGAACTCCTCTATGCACTCGATATGTCCAATTTTAAAATAGCTTTTCGGTGAAAGCACATTTTGCAATATTCTCAGTAGATAGCCCAGCCATCACGGCTAGCCATTTAGACACCGACCAAGTTTAGCCCTGATCAAACTCCGATTTACTATTACAAAAGTTTGATTACCTTTGTTGTCTTCGTCAGAATGCACTCCCAGGACTGCTACTTCAATAACAAATGTTGGTTTGGTCCAAAATAATCCATCGTTATATCCAAATAGCGGGGTTTTGTTTGTGCGTTCCAGACACTATCCGAATGGTAAATCAGGGTCGCGAGCATGGCGCAATTCGTGACAAAAGATTTCTAAATATTCCATTACCGTACTTCGAAGCATGTCAACCGCTGTTTAAAATCCATTTTTATGCAATTTTTCTCGTAAAAAAACGATAATATTCCGACCGGGAATCTCCATTTAGCTAAACAGAGGAAAGAAAACAAAGCTTTCGGTCGACGCGGGCACGAGCCTGAGTCTCACAGTACTGTAACCAGCCACTACCCAAACGCGCTACTTTGTTTCAGCCAGAGCCTGCAAAGCCACGATTCAGCATTTTGCCGCCTTCTGAGAGTCCATGTGAGCCGTAGAAAGTGTCACGTAAGAGCAGAGATCCCCTGTAATTGATAGAGATAATCAACAAGGCCAAGAAATGGTCAGACAGGGTACTTCCTGTACAGAATCTTCTCAGGTTTTGGCCTGCCAAATGAGTTCTGTTATACTCACAGACACCATTCAAAAAGTTTTAGAAACTTTGGAGTGTTTTCTATCCAAAGCTAATAATTATATGTATATTCTAGTTTCTGGGCAGGAGTACTAATCAGATTAAATCGGGTACGTTTTTTTATCCGTCCGTGAAAATACTGCCCCCTAGCCATAACAGGTTAAAGGACGATACACTGCTCATACTGAGACTCAGGACCTCTGCATCGCAAAAACACGTAACCCCCCCCCCCCCCCCCCCCCCCCAACCCCCCGAAGCATTCCAACCCAACGCGCTATTGAAAAAGGCCTCCTTCAATGGCGCAAGGTGAAACACTTCAGGCTGAAGAGTGAGTTTATGAATCCCCATCTGTTACATTCACACCCCAAATTCACTCCACAGCGACCCCAGTGGTTAAACTGAGCGCAACTGTAGATCTGAGTCCAGTGGCACCATTGTAAAGGATGCCAGGCTGCCTGCGAGTACCGCTTCCCTATGATATAGGTCAGATGGAGACTCAAACTCAGGACTTCTGCCTCATAAACACACGTGACTGCCATCCTGAAGCATTCCAAACCATCACGCTATTGAAAAAGGCCTCCTTCAGTGGCGCAAGGTGCACAAGGCCACTTCAGGCCGAGGGGTGAATTTCACAGATCCCCATCTGCTACACTAATACATGTTAGAGGTGTTCGTTTCAAGTCTCCGGCAAGGGTAGTCATAAGGGTAATGTGACTGACTAGGTTAAGAATGTGTTAGCCTGTTGAGCTAAAGCCTAGACATTGGTCCTGTGACTTGGATGGGCCTCTTCAAGGAGGAGGTCAAAGGGGGGTGAAGTGTAAGACAGGTGGTTTGGTGACCACACTCGCATAATGAGTAACTTGTCTGAGACCTGAAAAGTTGCATTGCCTGGCACACAGGAGCCCTGGGTTAGAACCCCATCAAACAAACAAACACGTCATTAGGTCTCAGGCAAGGTTGCTCATCACACGCATGGATCACCAAACCATTAAATGGGGTGGACAGATCCTTCTGCTTCTGTTTGCCACAGGAAGGGTTGTTGTTGTGCAACAGGCCTGATTTCGAACCCAGTCAGTTATATTGGTGCCATGATCTCTGAGTTGGAGGTCAAAGGGGGGTGAAATGTAACGGAGGTGGTTCGATAAACCACGCTCTTTTGATGAGTAACCTTGCTGGAGACTTTAAGACTTGTGTTAGCTTACTGAACTCATCCCGTTGAGCTTTAGCTAAGTGGGCTAACACAGTCTTGTGACATGCAGGAGGCCTGGTTCGACCCCAGACAGTCACAAGAGCAAGATTAATAGGGAGTGGAAACTGGAATGACTATCCCTAGAAGGGCTATGACAGGGCTAATGAACTATTCAGCCAAATTGCGGTTTTTGGGACACTCCCCTTCTGATGTGTCCTGCGCGGCATGTGATCATCATAGAGGGGAACAAAAGGCACGTCCATGCTTCAGAGAGTCTAAGCTTTCAGGAAAGGGGTCATAATAGTTTATAGCCAAAACGGTTCAAACGGTGGAGTCAAAAAGATAATTATTTCAACATGCCACATTGGCTTCAGAAACCACCAGAAGCTTCTGTTTACCACAGTGTTTTATTCTATATGTTCTCTTCTACCTTTCCTGGCTGGCAAAGTACCATGATGTTGTCTCTGGTTTTGAATCGGAATTTAGATTACTGAATTAGAAAACTGAATCTGAATGTATCCGATAAATTGAATATATGAAACTTTGATAAACTTGACATAATAGTTTGTAAACTTGATACACGGACAGTGAATGCAATATCTATCAATATATAAATATTGAATTTGAATTTTCAATTATATTGAAATTGAATTTTAAAACTGATAGCAAAAAGTTCAAATTATGAATTCTATTATTCAATTTCTGCATTACAAATGAAAAAATATTCAATGAAAATTCAATATCCTAATACAAATTCGAAATGATCTAATTCAAATAAAATGTCTGTTCGCACTGAAATTGCTCCATAATACATACACACACACACTTACCCTAACCTTAACTCCAAAACCTAACCTTAACCCTAAACCTAACCATAGCTTCTAACCCTAAAACGAACCCTAGCTCCTAACCCTAAACCTAATTCTAACACTAATTCTAACCTTAACCCTAAACACCCTAGAGATAGCATTTGACCTTGTGGGGACCAACAAAATGTCCCCAGTTGGTCAAATGTTTTGTTCGTTTACTACTCTTGTTGGGACTTCTGGTCCCAGTGAGGGAAAAAACTCACTATACAGTGAGGGAAAAAAGTATTTGATCCCCTGCTGATTTTGTACGTTTGCCCACTGACAAAGAAATGATCAGGCTATAATTTTAATGGTAGGTTTATTTGAACAGTGAAAGACAGAATAACAACAACAAAAAATCCAGAAAAACGCATGTCAGAAATGTTATAAATTCATCTGCATTTTAATGAGGGAAATAAGTATTTGACCCCCTCTCAATCAGAAAGATGTATGGCTCCCAGGTGTCTTTTATACAGGTAACGAGCTGAGATTAGGAGCACACTCTTAAAGGGAGTGCTCCTAATCTCAGCTTGTTACCTGTATAAAAGACACCTGTCCACAGAAGCAATCAATCAATCAGATTCCAAACTCTCCACCATGGCCAAGACCAAAGAGCTCTCCAAGGATGTCAGGGACAGGATTGTAGACCTACACAAGGCTGGAATGGGCTACAAGACCATCGCCAAGCAGCTTGGTGAGAAGGTGACAAATGGAAGAAACATAAAAGAACTGCCAATCTCGCTTGGCCTGGGGCTCCATGCTAGATCTCATCTCGTGGAGTTGCAATGATCATGAGAACAGTGAGGAATCAGCCCAGAACTACACGGGAGGATCATGTGAATGATCTCAAGGCAGCTGGGACCATAGTCACCAAGAAAACAATTGGTAACACACTACGCCGTGAAGGACTGAAATCCTGCAGTGCCCGCAAGGTCCCCTGCTCAAGAAAGCACATATACATGCCCGTCTGAAGTTTGCCAATGAACATCTGAATGATTCAGAGGACAACTGAGTGAAAGTGTTATGGTCAGATGAGACCAAAATGGAGCTCTTTGGCCTCAACTCAACTCGCCGTGTTTGGAGGAGGAATGCTGCCTATGACCCCAAGAACACCATCTCCACCGTCAAACATGGAGGTGGAAACATTATGCTTTGGGGGTGTTTTTCTGCTAAGGGGACAGGACAACTTCACCGCATCAAAGGGATGATGGATGGGGCCATGTACCGTGAGAACCTGGAACCTCCTTCCCTCAGCCAGGGCATTGAAAATGGGTCATGGATGGGTATTCCAGCATGAAAATGACACAAAACACATGGCCAAGGCAACAAAGGAGTGGCTCAAGAAGAAACATTAAGGTCCTGGAGTAGCCTAGCCAGTCTCCAGACCTTAATCCCATAGAAAATCTGTGGAGGGAGCTGAAGGTTCGAGTTGCCAAACGTCAGCCTCGAAACCTTAATGACTTGGAGAAGATCTGCAAAGAGGAGTGGGACAAAATCCCTCCTGAGATGTGTGCAAACCTGGTGACCAACTACAAGAAACGTCTGACCTCTGTGATTGCCAACGAGGGTTTTACCACCAAGTACTAAGTCATGTTTTGCAGGGGGGTCAAATACATATTTCCCTCATTAAAACGCAAATCAATTTATAACATTTTTCACATGCATTTTTTAAATTTGTTTTATTCTGTCTCTCACTGTTCAAATAAACCTACCATTAGAATGATAGACTGATCATTTCTTTCAGTGGGCAAACGTACAAAATCAGCAGGGGATCAAATACTTTTTTCCCTCACTGTAGTTAAACACGTACACACACGCACAGTTTTCCTTCCACTCTGTTTGATAAATATTCTGTTGAAATTACTGAACATCGTCTTTTTTTACCTTGTCAATCACCTTGCCCATTCCGTATTACCCCTACCTTACAACAATTATTTTCACAGAATATAGGCCAAGCTGTTCTAATCTGAGCATCATAATGTCTTCTGTACTGCCCTCCAACTGCTCGTTACAGAGAAACAAACTTGATAGAAACAGACAACAACAACTGAAGTTTGTCATCTTGATCTGTCTTCCACTAGACCACAGCCTCTGATTCCATGGCTAAGAACAGAATAGTGAGTTGTCTGTGTATCTCATGTTACGACAATTTCTTCTCTCATATGAATGGATTAGTAGATCTGACAGAAATGTTGCTACCGCAATAGTTGGGGTTAATCACATCAGGTTGATCTGGTTTCCTCTAATATTCCTGTATCCAGGCCACAATGAGTCTTTGCTCCACTAGTTTGTGTCTATTAGTAGCCAGGCAGGCATGGGTGCTGACTGGGACACAGGGGGCATATCAAATATGCAGTGCAGTGGTTAGTCATCTGCAACAACATCCTGTCAGCCTGCATGGCCCACTTTCCACAGGAAGTTCTCTCCTGGTATTTAATTCAATTATCTTATTTAAAGGTGAGAGGCTCCAAGGTACTGTCAGTGCACAAATCCCAGTTCTCACTGATATGACATCTATGTGATCAGAGATCATCTTCAACTGGGTAGTTCCACGAAAGGAGTACCTTTTGTGTCCCTTTTATATTTTAAGTAGAAATTGTGCAACAATATAGAATTTTAAATGAAGTGCCCTTTAACAGGCACTTACTATAGTAATTTTTTTAAATGTAACTTCTTGAGATGGGAAAACTCATTTTTTATTAAGTTGAACATGTGCTCTTTATGACAGAATGTTACAATTAGGTGAAATCAAACTTAAAAAATTTTTTTTTTTACCAAGTTGCACTTCTCAAAAGGCACTGAATTGGTGGAACGACCCAACTGTTGTGCCAAATCAGGAACAGTAATCTTGTTGATGACAAGTGATGCTGTTATGTATTTCTCCAGTAAACCGATTGATTGAGACACAGAGACACATAGGCCTATATCCTGTGATTAAAATATGAGGTTATTTATGAAAGTGTCTGCAATGGATATTACTACAGGTATTGTTATGTTATGGCAGTGATGGATAGGTTGGAGATATTTGTTGACGTGTTATTTATTAGAAACCTTTGAGCATAAAGAGGATTTTTCCAGTCTTTCCCTGGTCCCTGGCGCCAGATGTTGCTGAGATTATTTACAGATTACACCCAGATGAGGCACTGTGAGGGGTGTGAAGGATGCAACACCTCTCACCAGCAACACCCTGTACCCCAGAAAATGCAGCAAACAGACATTTTGAATTTAGAATCTCTTCAGGGTTATTTATAGTGACTTGACTGCAATGTGAAAATAAGCTTCAAAATTCAAGATGATAGACTATTTGGATGATTTAACAGAATTCAGAAAATGACAGGGGTTTCATATTATAAAACAGAGGCATGACATACAATCATACACACTCACATCAAGCTCCCTTCATGCCAGGAGGAGAGTACAGCCCACCCTCGCCCCCCAAAAATACAAAATATATACTCTGTCATTGAATTAGAAATTCAGTTTAGTTTCATTCAGTTCTTCGAACCTGATTTGCTAGTTTCAGTTGTATAAAAATATTTATATTTCGTTTTTATATTATTTAGATTTAGTGGGACAGAAAGCATGCATGTGAGTCTCAGAGGCATTTGTGTTTATTTTATTTATGTATTTTTTTATTTTTTGGGTGGGGGGGTCACTTGCAACTGGAGGGCAGAGGGCAGAATGGCAGGTAGGCTCGGGGTCAAGGCAGGCAGAATGGTCAAAACCGGAAGAACTAGAAAACAGGGACTAAAGAGAACAGGAGTACGAAAAAACACGCTGGTAGGCTTGACGAGACAAGATAACCTGGCAACAGAAAACACAGGTATAAATGCACAGGGGATAATGGCGAAAATGGGCAAGCACAAGACAGCACAAGACAGATCAGTGTGTGACACCAGCCAGATTCCGTAGCTTGAAAACTCCCAAAAAGCTTAAAAACACCTTTGAAAACCCCATTAGATTTTTTCCCAAAGTCTAGAAAAAAATACTACAACTGAAAATAATTCATGATGGTTTTTATTTTTGTTATTTTTGGAGTAAGCAATATTAGTTTCAGTATGGTTTTAGTTTTTCAAACGGGTTTGTTAATTATTTTATTTCAGTTTACTAAATAGTTTTTTCAGGATTCGTTTTCATTTCAGTTTTCATTTACTATAATAACCTTGATATATATAAACAGTATGTGATAGTCTGCTGTGTGCATAGGTCTAAATGTTAAAGGTCCAATGCAGCTGTTTTTATCTCAATTTCAAATAAGTACCTTACTGTGATTGTTTTCATTGAAAATTGTCAAAAAGATACAAAAATAGCTTCTTAGCAAAGAGCAATTTCTCAAGCAATAATTTTTCAAGGACTGTCTGGGAGTGGTCTGAGTTTGGAAGGGGAAACTGAAATCTAGCTGTTATTGGCAGAGATTTAGAACTCTCTTTATTACTGGTCTATTAACACTATAACTGCTAAAGCAGTCATTTGGACTGCTCATGAATGTATTATTTACTGTAAAAAAAAGTAAAGTCATGCCCCTCCTTCATTCTTGACTTTTCCTAAATAAGTCTATATAACACACTGTTGTTGTTAGAATCTTAATATCACACACAGAACTGGAGTTATAACCACTTTTAGGAGGGCATGTCATTTTTTGAATGGTTTTCCCCATTGCCCCTCCTTCGCCTGGCAGTAGGGCCTGTTCCCCTCTTTTTTCTAACAGTTGAAGGTGCCGTGCCCAGTTGATAATCACCCCGATAATTGCTTGGAAACTGAACCTAAACTATACTGAAATTAGTTTCACATATATAACAACAGATGAAATAAATGAAGTAAAGTATGATGGGGAAGTAAAAGTATTATGGGGAAGAAAAGGGACAAATGGGTGAGTTGAAAAATCTGAAAAAGGTGGGTAGGCGTTTACTTGCGTTTACCCTTCACTAGGCTTACACCACTGTTGGTAGCCTACCCTCTCAGGCAAGGCAATTTTTAACAAATGAACACATGCAGAATAGCATACATTCAGTATAAAACATGAGTTGAATCAAAACATATTTTACACCGAAGTTCAAGAGTTGTCCATAATTCATGATTTAAAGTTGAGCTGACAGACGTTTTGCACTGTTTCGCTATGGCTTTAGTCATCAATCTAACAAGAGGGTAATATTTCGTTAATCTAGTAGTGTCCCCTCCCTAGAAAGCTATGACCTTTGGCTTTCACCAGGAATTGTTCATTTATGTCTGAGAAAGAAAAAAAACTTTTCAACCAATATGATCCAGTACACAATAAAAGTACTATAAAATCTATACCAAGATGATAATATGATAAAATACAATTGTGAATGAATAAGCCTTTTCATACTTTATAATATGTCCATATATTGCTATAATCTGTTTTAGGAATATCTACCAAAATATTTCACCTTCTTTAATACTTTACCAAACATATTATGACATTAGTGAGAGTCAAAATCTGTTAAATTTGTGAACGTCTAAATCAACATTTTGTCCATTTAAACAGAGTGCGTCCCTCTTATAGACGAGGGGGAATCCTTAGCATATACAATGTGTCTGTCTCCGACGTAAAACAAATTTTGACTTCCACACAAAATTACTTCTTTACTTATTTTAGGTTTAAGGAAATGTGTAGGTTGGATTCTTTGTCGTAGAGCTATGAAAGTGATGTATTTAGATCCGCCTTCTCAGGACAAATTCAAAGATTGCTTTGACATAACATTACGGTGAAGTGATATAAATGGATGTAATGATGCAGCCGACCACCAGAGGGAGGCAAATACAAGTTTAATCGACAGAGGACATTTACATGGTCCTAGGAAGGTCTGGATGGCTGTCTTCTGACTTATAAAACGGTGGGAAATAAATAAAATAAGTAATGTAAACATATACATATTTTTTTCAGCAATTCTAGTGTACGATTTTGGGAACTGTCAGTTTTAATGCATGGAGTATTCACAGATCGTGTGACATAAAACACTACCTTTCTTTCTTTACATTAATGACATTTATGGCAGTGTTATTTGTCATTATTAAGCGTTTAACAATAGCGTTAGCCTTGATGCTAATTGTTGCATTCCTCCAATAGAGTTCCAGACACTTGTAGAATCTATGCCAAGGCACATTGAAGCTGTTTTGGCAGCTCGTGGTGGCCCAAAGCCTTATTAAGACACTTTGTTGGTGTTTCCTTTATTTTGGCAGTTACTTGTATATAAAACACAGGAAAATCACATTTCTGACTGCACTGGGCCTTTAAGAGGTGTACATGAATAGCTGTGTTGTGTAACACGGTCTTTCTATCAGACTATCAAGTTTCAAGTTTTATACAGTATGTTTGTCCATGTAACGTCCTCTGTCATGTGTATGCTGACAAACTTAAAACTCCTGATTCTCTCTACTGCAGTCCCGTTGATGTGGATCGGGGCGTGTTCCATCCTCTAATTCCTTAAGTCAACAATCAACTCCTTTGTTTTGCTGAGGTTGAGGGATAGGTTGTTGTCCTGGCACCAGAATGCCAGTTAACTTACCTCCTCTCTATAGGCTGTCTCGACGTTGTTGGTTATCAGGCAGTATTGTTGGTTATCTCGTCTTTGTTGGTTATCTGCAGTATTGCTGCCCCAGTTGCAGTGCAGAGTCAGACAGACTATGAGTAGCCAGTGGCGATTTTAGAATGTAAATCTTGGTTGGGCAAACTAACAAAAAAAATTGGGGGATGCATGCCAGCAAAGCCACTACACAACACAACACTAAACAATACATGAATTGCAATATAACGGTGACAAACAGTGCCCACAAACTGTTAGGGCCAACAGCAGTCCAAACACCTTGCCACTACTACACCTGGCTATCAGCAGAGCCTTGTCTGACAGCGAAACAGTTCATTCAGCCTCATTTACTGCCTTTAACACACACTGATATGGCTGACTTGCTTAAACAAATGTGGTTTCTACTGACAATTGAGATGTACAAACTATGGCATAAGGGGACGATAAGCAGACGAGGCAATCCGTAATTTTGATTAAGACATTAATGAACATAGTTAATATAAATATTTGTTCAGCACTTTTGAAATGTACAGCGACAGAATTCAGAACATGGGCCGTTCTTACAGTATTCTCCCTGTACACCAAGTCAGAACCGTAGTATAAATAATGGGGGCATATAAGCAGACAATGAAAGCTCTTACAATATTCAATGATTACATTTCTCTAAACCGGTTATAGGCTACATGTGCACCACCAAGTCAGAACAGTAGGCTAAATTAAGAGGGGAAAATAGACCAAATTATTAGGGTGAGGCACATGGGCAACTAACAGCTTACTACACAACATACACTTAGTATTACTTTCTAAGCTACAGTATACATATCTCCCTGGCATTTTACATCATTTATGCAGCAGCTTTACAATACAATTTTGGACTCACCTTGTTGTGCTCACTTGAACTGGAAGGTGGTGTGGCGGTCTTTCGCAGGCAAATTTTGTCATCAAAGTCTGGCATTCTCTGGATTTATGGTGTTTTCAAGACAACAGGGAACTCAGAAAAAACAAGGTATAATCATGATGACGTCAATGATCTTCAGGTTGTAGCTCTAGAAAGAGGCCAGAGATCCCGATTTGGATGACCATTCAAAATGTATTTTCCCAGTCGGAGCTCGTTTTTTCCTGAGTTCCCAGTTGTCTTGAACTCACTGAAGTCAGATTTCCCAGTTCTGAGTTAACTGTTGTTTTGAGCGCGGCAGAAATCATGCTGGATTGACAGCATGGCTTATGCTAGCGTCCCACCTGCGGGACACAGCCAGTGAAATATCAGGGCGGCAAATTCAAAAACAACAAAATGTCATAATTCAACTTTCTCAAACATACAACTATTTTACACCATTTTAAAGATAAACTTTTCATTAATCTAACCACATTGTCTGATTTCAAAAAGGCTTTACAGCGAAAGCAAAACATTAGATTATGTTAGGAGAGTACATAGACAAAAATAATCACACAGCCATTTTCCAAGCAAGGACATGTGTCAATAAAACCCAAAACACAGCTAAATGAAGCACTAACCTTTGACGATCTTCATCAGATGACACTCCTAGGACATTATGTTACACAATACATGTATGTTTTGTTCGATAAAGTTCATATTTATATCCAAAAACAGCATTTTACATTGGCGCGTGATGTTCAGAAAATGTATTCCCACCAAAACGTCCAGTGAATGTGCACATCAATTTACAGAAATACTCATCATAAACGTTGACAAAATATATAACAATTATTTTAAGAATTATAGATAGACTACCCCTGGATGCAACCGCTGTGTCAGATTTTAAAATAGCTTTACGGAGAAAGCACATTTTTCAATATTCTGAGTACATAGCTCAGCCATCACGGTGAGCTATTCAGACACCCGCCAAGTTCGGCGCAACCTAAACTCAGAATTAGTATTAGAAATATTCTCTTACCTTTGCTGATCTTCATCAGAATGCACTCCCAGGACTGCTACTTCCACAATAAATATTGTTTTTGTTCGAAATAATCCATATTTATGTACAAATACCTCCGTTTTGTTCGTGCGTACAGATCACTTATCCAAAGGCATAACGCGCGAACGCGGAACGAGAGACGAAAAGTCAAAATGTTCCATTACCGTACTTAGAAGCATGTCTTTATGGTATTTTTTATCTCAATCTTTATGGTATTTTTAACGGAAAATTGCGATAATATTCCTACCGGACTATAGCATATTCATTCAAGAAGAAAAAGAAGGAGGGGCGCGCTCGCGGGACCGAGCATATCCAATCTCTTTGTTGCCAGGCAGACCACTCATTAACTGAGCTCCTATTATCTGCCCAGTGACAGGAAAATGCTCAAACCACTTTCTGAAGGCTTTAGACAGCCAATGGAAGCCTTAGGAAGTGCAACGTCCCCCACAGACACTGTAGCTTCGATAGAGAATCAAAAGAAGAACTACAATTCTCAGACTTTTCACTTCCTGCTTGGATTTTTCTCAGGTTTTTGCCTGCCATATGAGTTCTGTTATACTCACAGACACCATTCAAACAGTTTTAGAAACTTCAGAGTGTTTTCTATCCAAATCTACTAATAATATGCATATTCTAGTTTCTGGGCCAGAGTAGTAACCTGTTTAATTGGGTATGTTTTTCATCCGGCCATGAAAATACTGCCCCCTAGCCCAGACAGGTTAACAAATACGCGGCCATAAAGAAAATGAGAATTAAAAACAGGTTCAGCCCCTGGTTCGACCATGATCTGTCAGAGTTACTCCACCTCAAGAATTCAATTTGGCAAATTGCTCAGCACATGCATACTCATGCTGATTGGCTCTCGTTAAGGCAAATTAGAAAAAGTGCACTCAGGCTATCCGGAAGGCCAAAGTTAGTTACTTTAAGGAGCAGTTCTCTCTCTGTGGGTCTAACCCCAAGAAGTTCTGGAAAATGGTTAAAGACCTGGAGAATAAACCCTCCTCATCACAGCTGCCCATGTCCCTTAATGTTGATGATGTGGTTGTTACTGACAAGGAGCACATGGCTGAGCTCTTTAATCACCACTTCATTAAGTCAGGATTCCTATTTGACTCTGCCATGCCTCCTTGCCTGTCCAACATTTCCTCATCTCCCACCCCTTCTAATGTGACGATCCCCGATGCTCCTCCCTCTTTTTCCCCTGCCCCACTACAGAGTTTCTCACTGATTCCGAAGTGCTAAAGCAGCTCCTTAAACTTGACCCTTTCTTCTTTAAGGTTGCTGCCCCTATCATCGCCAAGCCTCTCTCTGACCTTTTTAACCTGTCTCTCCTCTCTGGGGAGGTTCCCATTGTTTGGAAGGCAGCCACGGTGCTTCCTTTATTTAAAGGGGAGATAAAGTTGATCCTAACTGTTATATACTGTAATTTCTATTTTGTCCTGTTTACCCAAAAGTGTTGGAAAAACTTGTCAATAATCAACTGACTGGCTTTCTTGATGTCTATAGTATTCTCTCGGGTATTCAATCTGGTTTCCGCTCAGGTTATGGATGTGTCACTGCAACGTTAAGGGTTCTAAATTATGTCACCATTGCCCTTGATTCTAAGCAATGTTGTGCTTCTATTTTTATTGACTTGGCCAAAGCTTTTGATATGGTAGACCATTCCATTCTTGTGGGCCGGCTAAGGAGTTGTCACGACTTCTACCGAAGTCGGCTCCCCTCGGGCGGCGTTCGGCGGTCGACGTCACCGGTCTTCTAGCCATCGCCGCTCCACTGTTCATTGTTCCATTTGTTTTGTCTTGTTTCCCCGCACACCTGGTTTACATTCCCTAATCACACTACATATATATTCCCTCTGTTCCTCCCATGTCTTTGTGTGGAATTGTTTTTGTTACATGTTTCGTGTTACGCGCCAGGCTGGTTTTCCCTGGGTACCGTGTTGTACCCGAGTGTGTTTAATTGTTTAACTTATGCATTATTTTGACTGTTGTCGCGCTTTGCACTTTTGCCATTTGGCTGGAGGTTTTTGACGCAGTTGCGTCCGTCTGTTGTTACTTCTGCCAATTAAAGTGTGCGCCTGATCACAACTCTCCGCTCTCCTGCACCTGACTTCTTACCAGTAGCGCACAACCTGACAGGAGTATTGGTGTCTCTGAGGGGTCTTTGGCCTGGTTTGCTAACTACCTCGCTCAAAGAGTGCAGTGTATAAAGTCAGAACATCTGCTGTCTCAGCCACTGCCTGTCACCAAGGGAGTACCCCAAGGCTCGATCCTAGGCCCCACGCTCTTCTCAATTTACATCAACAACATAGCTCAAGCAGTAGGAAGCTCTCTCATCCATTTAAATACTTATACTCAGCTGGCCCCTCCCTGTATTTTGTGTTGAACGTTCTACAAAAAAGCTTTCTTAGTTTCCAATGATCTTTCTCTGCCCTTAACCTTGTTCTGAACACCTCCAAAACAAAGGTCATGTGGTTTGGTAAGAAGAATGCCACTCTCCCCAAAGGTGTGATTACTACCTCTGAGGGTTTAGAGCTTGAGGTAGTCACCTCATACACCTCACACATCCCTGGGTTGCTCCTCTTTTCAGTTTGCTGCAGCTAGTGACTGGAACGAGCTGTGAAAAAACACTCATACTGGACCGTTTTACATCTTCATTCAAAGACTCAATCACGGCTGCTTCGCGTGATGTATTGTTGTCTCTACCTTCTTGCCCTTTGTGCTGTTGTCTGTGCCCAATAATGTTTGTACCATGTTTTGTGCTGCTACCAAGTTGTGGTCATGTTGTGTTGCTACCATGCTGTGTTTTCATGTGTTGCTGCCATGCTATTTTGTTGTATTAGGGTTCTCTTTATGTAGTGTTATGGTGTCTCTCTTGTCGTGATGTGTTTTGTCCTATATTTTATTTTTTATTTTTAATCCCAGCCCCCGTCCCCACAGGAGGCCTTTTGCCTTCTGGTAGGCCGTCATTGTAAATAATAATTTGTTCTTAACTGATTTGTCTAGTTAAATAAAAGTTAAATAAATACAATTCTAATGTACCTCTATGGCAGCACCTAAGGGGCTAGAATTTTCGAGCTCTACCCTTAGATTTGGCAGTGACATAGTGTCCCCATGAGTGACAGAACACTGAGCCACTCACGGCGTAACTAGAGAACATTACCAACCCCTACGCTCCGTATTTTCCGCTGGCTGCCCCACCACCACAGAAAGCACGGATCTAGGCTGAAACACCTGTATTTTGGACCTGCTTTACTCAAGAAAGCAAAAAAGAGACCATGTTTGTATGGAGGCTTTATTAACTCAATATAACTTTTTTTTTTACATCGTTTGCAAACTGATGTGTGACACATATTAATGGCAAAATAACATGAAAAACAGGCAACCTCCCCCAAAAAATTGGTCTAAAAATGTGGGGCCCCGCCCAGCCTGCCCTGAATGACGGGTCGCCACTATGAGTAGCTATGGGTGACTTTTGCTATGTGAGGAGGAAGGGAGCACGCCATGGCTGACTGAGTGAATCATGCAGCGCTGGTCATGCTGATGGCTTGGGGCAGAGGAGGCATTAGTAGTCCGAGTCTGACTATAGACTCCAGAATTAGCATGAGGCTTCATAGTAGCATTGGGCTGCTTATCTGATCTAGTATCATCATAACCCATTTAATGCTCTCCTTTCCTCCTGTTTCAGATGTTTCCTTCAGAGCATGGAGACTCTTTCAGTAATAACATCAACTGCTGAGCTGAGAGAATGAACAGGACAGCCAGCCTATCAGGGGACACCCTGATCGCGTGTCACTTTCCCCTGGTGCAGCTCCCCCCCTGGCAGCTTCCTGTGCAGGCGGCTCTGTGCAGCAGCTCTTCCAAGCGGCCAGGTCGACTGTGTTCCAGCTCCGTGGGTCTGACCCGCGCTGCCTCCCTCCCCGAGCAAGGCAACCTCCACAGAGAGCCCTTCCACAACCGCCTCAGACATATCTCCTCCAGCTACTGGAGCCTCAACGAGGACTGGGGCGAGGGGGACGGGGAGGGGGGCAGTGACAGCAGTGGGAAGTGTGACTCTGGATCATCATCAGAGGAGGCGTCACAGATGACAATCTCTCAAAGACATAAACAACACCCTGTAGTTAGAGGTACTTTACGGCTACACAACTCCTTTCTCCCTAATGAAGGGGTGGATGAAGATGAGGAGGATGAAGATAGTGATGGAGATAACCTGCACAGATACCATGAGGACTCCTCTTTTGTGCTGCAGCTACATGGAAACTCTAACTGGGCCCTGAGTAATGCTGGGAGGCGGACCTCCAAACCTTCTAGCCAATCAGCCAGTCAGAACCATGACAACAGGGGTAAAACTGTGTTGAAGGACTGTGGGGAGCAGGAGAGACTGGAGGAAGTTGAAGATAATATGCTAAAATGTGGTGATGAGAGCTACTGCTTCAGCTATGGCCAAACAAAATGTTTCCCTGAGTCTTTCTCTGATGGGCTTCTAGAGTACGTCACAGACTCCTCCTGCAACAGCTCAGATGGGGTTCTCGTCAACTTTAGCGCGATCTACAACAAGAGTAACAACCCTGCCACCCCAAACGACCTCAGCAGCCCTGCAATGCAGTCATCCCAGCCAGCAGAAGGCACTGTCGTCCTAAACCTGCAACCTTTCCCCCAGGAGCCCCAGGGTCCTCAAGCTGCTGGCCCCAGTCAGGGGGGCAGAACAACCTCCTCTTCTCTTGACGGGGAGCCTTCTGTCCCCTGCTGGTCACCACAGGCGCTGGACTCCAACTGTAATGTCTACCTTCCCCACGCCCAGGGCCTCCTGTCCTCTCTGGAGGTCTCTGACCTCACTTCCTGTCTCCAGAGCCAGGCCAGGCTGCTGCCCACAGGGACCACCCAGAAGTACTACAAGCTGGTGACCTGTGACCTGTCATCCCAGTCAGCCTCGCCCAGCCCAGCCTGGTCCAGCACCACCAGCGTCACCTCAGAGGGCCACTACTTCCTCTTCAGTAAGGCCCGGGGAGAGCAGAACCAGGGGGAGAAACAGGTTGGCATACCACAATGACTTACAGTATGTTTAAAAAGATGCACAACTTTTGAATTTCTTCTTCAGGTTTTGACTAATTTGTAAGATGTATGATGAGCAGAATGACTTTCATAGCAGTTGACATTCCTGTCAACTAATCAAAGTTGTATCTCTTTCTCCATGGCCAGCAGGAAGAAGGCTTAGACAAAGAAGGGAGGAGAGCTACCCCATTGCACCGTTCTCGCTGTATGAGCTGGGACTCCCAGCATGTCACCTCCTTTGCTGAGATTGCCTACTGTAAGAGACATACAGACAGCTGCCAGAGCTCCAGCCACTCCCACACCTCCCAGGATCTGTGTCCCATTCAAGAGGCAGATTCCCTGGGCCAGAGTAGCAGCCACTCCCCCCTACTCCTGAGTTCCAACCAAGGCAGTATCACTGTGTCCAACCAGCCTTCTGTGTCACCGAACCATGAGACGGAGGAGGAGGGTAAGAAAACAAGCCAGTTGGTATTTTTACATGAGTAATTATGATTCAGCTGATCTACCCTTGTTTTTTCCTTGTCTTTAAAATGTTTCATCCCCTCTCCCTCTCTCCCTCTCAGGGGCATGTTCATGGGCCACTCCTGTGGTTCGATACAGTAAGGCTCAGAGGCCCACCTCGCTGCCCATCCAGCCCTTCGTCCTGCTTCCCCCAGCGGGTAAACCTCAGAGCCAGCCCCTGGGCTCCCTGCTGGACCAGTACATCAGCCACAAGAACACCAAGCCCAGCTCTAGCTCCCAGACAGGGTCCAAGTGCATAGGCAAAGGCAACAGACTCCTGACCCACCTGCATCCCTCACCACTAGGCAGCTATGGAGCCATCCTCCTGGAAGGCCCCTCTAGCTCTGATACCTGCTCCACCTGCACCCCCAGTCCACAACACTTCCAGTCCAGACTCAACTGGACACACTCCAGTCCATACAGGCCCCACACTAGCCTTGGTCTCACTTCGACCAGTCCAAAACAAGCACAAACAAGCACCAAACTAACCCAGGCTTATTCATGCCAGGACCAGCTCTATGAAGACCTAGACCAAACCTACCCCAGCCCAGCTCAGGCCCACAGTAGCCCAAACCAGTCTCATTGCAAAGATTCAATCAAACGGAGCCAAGGCATGGCTCAGATCTGCCAAGATCTCATTCGCCTGTCCCCAGTGCAGAAGAGCCTCAACCCAGTCCTCCTGACCCACAGCCCTCACTGCCCCATCTCCCATGTAGCAACCATGTCACCCTCTGACAGTCACATCCATCATCCAGACCTGCTGGTGTCCTTCTCTCCAGACCCACCCTTACTGCCCCACAAGACTATCCCACTGTCCTCAGTCCCTATGACTGGGTCTGCAGCCTCTCATCGTAGCCTGACAGCTGCTCTCTCGTCAGTGTCCTCTCTGAGCGCCCTTCTGCAGCCCCTGGTGTCTGCAGGGCCCAGTGTAAAGCAGCATCAACAACAGCCCTGTGACTCCTTCAGCCTGAGTGACAGTAGGCCACCTGTGGAGTTCTGCCTGTCACCTGAAGCCTCCTACGAGTCTCTGTCCATCAGCCACCTGCAGAGGAGAGGTGAGGAAGCGGGAGGGGCCTGATCTGTGTGTAGGTGATAGAGCATGGATCAACCTGGTCTCAGAGCATTTCATATTATTTTCAAGTCAAATGAAATTGTATTTGTCACATGCGCCGAATACAACAGGTGTAGACCTTACCGTGAAATGCTTACTTACAAGCATATAACCAACAATGCAGTTTTAAGAAAAATATTTACTAAATAAAATTTAAAAAATAAAAGAACAACAATACAATAACAATAACGAGGCTATATACAGGGGGTACCGGTACTGAGTCAATGTGTGGGGGTACAGATTAGTCGGGGTAATATGTACATGTAGGTACAGTAGGGGTAAAGTGACTATGCATAGATAATAAACAGTCTTCTTGACACCGCCTGGTATAGAGGTCTTGGATGGCAGGAAGCTTGACACCAGTGATGTACTGGGCCGTACACACTACCCTCTGTAGCTCCTTGTGGTCGTAGGCCAACCAGTTGCCATACCAGGCAGTGATACAAGCAGTCAGGATGCTCTAGATGGTGCAGCTGTAGAACTTTTTGAGGATCTGAGGACCCATGCCAAATCTTTTCAGTTTCCTGAGGGAGAATAGGCATTGCTGTGCCCTCTTAACGACTGTCTTGGTGTGTTTGGACCATGATAGTTTGTTGGTAATGTGGACACCTAGGAACGTGAAGCTCTCAACCTGCTCCACTACAGCCCCATCGATGAGAATGGGGGTGTGCTCGGCCCTCCTTTTCCTGTAGTCCACGATCATCTCCTTTGTCTTGATCACGTTGAGGGAGAGGTTGTTGTCCTGGCACGTGGCACCACACTTCCAGGTCTCTGACCTCCTCCCTATAGGCTGTCTCATCGTTGTCGGTGATCAGGCCTACCACCGTTGTGTCGTCGGCAAACTTAATGATGGTGTTGGAGTCGTGCTTGGCCACGCAGTCATGGGTGAACAGGGAGTACAGGAGGGTACTAAGCACGCACCCCTGAGGGGCCCCCGTGTTGAGGATCAGCGTGGTGGATGTGTTGTTGCCTACCCTTACCACCTGGGGACGGCCCATCAGGAAGTCCAGGATCCAGTTGCAGAAGGAGATGTTTAGTCCCAGGATCCTTAGCTTAGTGATGAGCTTTGAGGCCATTATGGTGTTGAACACAGAGCTGTAGTCAATGAACAGCATTCTCACGTAGGTGTTCCTTTTGTCCAGGTGACAAAGGGCAGTGTGTAGTGCAGTAGAGATTGCATCATCTGTGGATCTGTTGGGGCGGTATGCAAATGGGAGTGGGTCTAGGGTTTCTGGGATGATGGTGTTGATGTGAGCCACTTCATGGCTAGAGACGTGAGTGCTACGGGTCGGTAGTCATTTAGGCATGTTACCTTAGTGTTCTTGGGCACAGGGACTATGGTGGCCTGCTTGAAACATGTTGGTATTACAGACTCGGCCAGGGACAGGTTGGAAATGTCAGTGAAGACACTTGCCAGTTGGTCAGCGCATGCTCGGAGTACACATGCTGGTAATCCATCTGGCCCTGCAGCCGTGTGAATGTTGACCTGTTTAAAGGTCTTGCTCACATCGGCTACGGCGAGCGTGATCACACAGTCGTCCAGAACAGCTGGTGCTCTTATGCATGCTTCAGTGTTGCTTGCCTCGAAGCGCGCATCGAAGTCGTTTAGCTCGTCTGGTAGGCTTGTGTCACTGGGCAGCTCGCCCAGTGACCCAGGGCTTCCCTTTATAGTCGGTAATAGTTTGCAAGCCCTGCCACATCCGACATGCGTCTGAGCCGATGTAGTAGGATTTAATCTTAGTCCTATATTTACACTTTGCCTGTTTGATGGTTCTTATGAGGGCATAGCGGGATTTCTTATAAGCGTCCGGGTTAGAGTCCCGCTCCTTGAAAGCGGCAGCTCTAGCCTTTAGCTCAGTGCGGATGTTGCCTGTAATCTATGGTTTCTGGTTAGGGGATGCACATACGTTCACTGTGGGGACAACGTAATCGATGCACTTATTGATGAAGCCATTGACTGATGTGGTATACTCCTCAATGCCAACGGATGAGCCCTGGAAGATATTCCAGTCTGTGCTATTAAAAGAGTCCTGTAGCTTAGCATCTGTGTCATCTGACAACGTCCGTATTAAGTGAGTCACTGGTACTTCCTGCTTTTGTCTTTGTTTGTAAACAGGAATCAGGAGGATAGAAATATGGTCAGATTTGCCAAATGGAGGGCGAGGGAGAACTTTGTATGCGTCTCTCTAGAGTTTTTTTTCCTCTTGTTGCACATGTAACATGCTGGTAGAAATTAAGTAAAACGGATTTACGTTTGCCTGCATTAAAGTCCCCGGCCACTAGGAGCGCTGCATCTGGATGAGCATTTTCTTGTTCGCTTAAGGCTTTATACAGCTCGTTGTGGTCTTAGTGTCATCATCGATTTGTGGTGGTAAATAGACAGCCATGAAAAATATAGATGAAAACTCTCTTGGTAGATAGTGTGGTCTATAGCTTATCATGAGATACTCTACCTCAGGCGAGCAAAATCTTGAGACTTCCTTAATATTTGATTTTGCGCACCAGCTGTTATTGACAAATAGACACAGACCGCCACCCCTGGTCTTACCGGAGGCAGCTGTTCTGCCTTGCCGATGCACGAAAAAAACAGCCAACTGTATATTATCCATGTCGTCGTTCAGCCAAGACTCAGTGAAACATAAGATATTACAGTTTTTAAAGTCCCGTTAATTCTCCAATGATTGCACGTTGGCCAACAGGACGGATAGTAGAGGTGGGTTACTCAGTCGCTGACTAATTCTCACAAGGCACCCAGACCTGTGTCTCCTGTATCAGCGTCTTCTCTTCATGCAAATGACGGGGATTTGGGACTGGTCAGGTATCTGGACTAAATCCTTTGCGTCCGACTCGTTAAAGAAAAAAATCTTTGTCCAGTTCGAGGTGAGTAATCGCTGTTCTGATATCCAGAAGCTCTTTTCGGTCATAAGAGACAGTGGCAGAAACATTATGTACAAAATAAGTTACAAACAACCCGAAAAAACTAACATAATGCCACAATTGGTTAGGATCCTGTAATACAGCAGCCATCTCCTCCAGCGCCATTCTCTCACGTACTCTGTACGTAAATCCGAGACAATCCATTTAGTATAATATATTATGTTTCGTATGTATTGTATTCATTTGTGGGGGTCCATCAACCATTTCGTATGATATGTTACAAATTAAAATTCGATCATAGGTTACGAATTTGCAAGTCTAAGCCCTGTCTAAGCCAGGGGAGGGGGGGTGGGCTGTTCTACTAAGCTATATGGAATTGTTTTAAGGTCATACCAAAGATCATTTAGCTATTTGATTTGTAATTTTAAGAACCCTTAAAGTATCAGAAATATACAGTACCAGTCAAAAGTGTAGACACCTACTCACTTCCTTTAGATTTGTTTTTTTTTGGCTATCTGTTGTTCCATGTAGTGAATCTGTTATTCAATGCATTTATATGGGCTAATAGTAGAGTAGTAAGGCCAAATAAACATTTTAATATATTGTTTTTATATATACAGTACCAGTCAAAAGTTTGGACACACCTACTCATTCAAGGGTTTTATTTTAACTTTTTTCTACATCGTAGAATAATAGTGAAGACATCAAAACTATGAAATAACACATATGGAATCATGTAGTAACCAAAAAAGTGTTAAACAAATCAAAATATATTTTATATTTGAGATTCTTCAAAGTGGCCACCCTTTGCCTTTTTGGCAGCTTTGCACACTCTTGGCATTCTCTCAACCAGCTTCATGAGGTAGTCACCAGGAATGCATTTCAATGAATAGGTGTGCCTTATTAAAAGTTAATTTGTGGAATTTCTTTCTTTCTTAATACGTTTGTGCCAATCAATTGTGTTGTGACAAGGTAGGGATGGTATACAGATGATAGCCTTATTTTGTTAACTTCTCTAGGGCCAGTGGGACGATTTCGTCCCACCTACGTAACAGCCAGTGGAATCCAAATACCTTAGAAATGCTTATTCAAATACCTTAGAAATGCTATTACTTCAATTTCTCAAACATATGACTATTTTACACCATTTTAAAGACAAGACTCTCGTTAATCTAACCACACTGTCCGATTTAAAAAAGGCTTTACAACGAAAGCAAAACATTAGATTATGTCAGCAGAGTTCCCAGCCAGAAATAATCAGACACCCATTTTTCAAGCTAGCATATAATGTCACATAAACCCAAACCACAGCTAAATGCAGCACTAACCTTTGATGATCTTCATCAGATGACAATCTTAGGACATTGTTATACAATACATGCATGTTTTGTTCAATCAAGTTCATATTTATATCAAAAGCCAGCTTTTTACATTAGCATGTGACGTTCAGAACTAGCATACTTCCGGTGAATTTACTAAATTACTCACGATAAACGTTCACAAAAAACATAACAATTATTTTAAGAATTATAGATACAGAACTCCTCTATGCACTCGCTATGTCCGATTTTAAAATAGCTTTTCGGTGAAAGCACATTTTGCAATATTCTAAGTAGATAGCCCAGCATCACAAAGCTAGCTATTTAGACACCCACCAAGTTTAGCCCTCACCAAAGTCAGATATACTATAAGAAAAATGTTATTACCTTTGCTGTTCTTCGTCAGAATGCACTCCCAGGACTTCTACTTCAATAACAAATGTTGGTTTGGTTCAAAATAATCCATAGTTATATCCAAATAGCGGCGTTTTGTTCGTGCGTTCAAGACACTATCCGAAAGGGTAAAGAAGGGTGACGCGCCCGACGCATTTCGTGACCAAAAAATTCTAAATATTCCATTACCGTACTTCGAAGCATGTCAACCGCTGTTTAAAATAAATTTTTATGCCATTTTCTCGTAAAAAAGCGATAATATTCCGACCGGGAATCTGTGTTTTAGTACAAAGAGAGAGAAAATAAAAACATGGGTCGCCTCGTGCACGCGCCTCAGTCTCATAGTACTCTGACCGACCACTATCCAAACGCGCTAATGTTTTTCAGCCAGGGGCTGCCTCGACATCATTCAGCTTTTTCCCGGGTTCTGAGAGCCTATGGGAGCCGTAGGAAGTGTCACGTTACAGCAAAGATCCTAAGTTTTCAATAAAAAGAGTCAAGAAGCTCAAGGAATGGTCAGAGAGGGCACTTCCTGTACAGAATCTTCTCAGGTTTTTGCCTGCCATATGAGTTCTGTTATACTCACAGACACCATTCAAACAGTTTTAGAAACTTTAGGGTGTTTTCTATCCAAAGCCAATAATTACATGCATATTCTAGTTTCTGGGCAGTAGTAATAACCAGATTAAATCGGGTATGTTTTTTATCCGGCCGTGTAAATACTGCCCCCTAGCCCTAACAGGTTAAAAGACCAAGTCCATATTATGGCAAGAGCAGATCAAATAAGCAAAAAGAAAGGTCAGTCAATCCGGAAAAGTTTAAGAACTTTGAAAGTTTCTTCAAGTGCAGTCGCAAAAACCATCAAGCGCTATGATGAAACTGGCTCTCATGAGGACCACCACAGGAAAGGAAGACCCAGAGTTACATCTGCTGCAGAGGATAAGGATTAGTTACCAGCCTCATAAATTGCAGACCAAATAAATGCTTCACAGAGTTCAATTAACAAACACATCTCAACATCAGCTGTTCAGAGGAGACCGCGTGAATCAGGTCTTCATGGTCAAACAGCTGCAAAAAAACCACTACTAAAGGACACCAATAAGAAGAAGAGACTTGCTTGGGCCAAGAAACATGAGCAATGGACGTTAGACTGGTGGAAATCTGTCCTTTGGTCTGATGAGTCTAAATTTGCGATTTTTGGTTCCAACTGCTGTGTCTTTGTGAAATGCAGAGTAGGTGAACAGATGGTGTGATGGTGTGGGGGTGCTTTGTTGGTGACACTGTCAGTGATTTATTTAGAATTCAAGGCACACTTAACCAGCATGGCTACCTACAGTATTCTGCAGCGATACACCATCCCATCTGGTTTGCACTTAGTGGGACTATCATTTGTTTTTCAACAGGACAATGACCCAACACACCTCCAGGCTGTAAGGGCTATTTCACCAAGAAGGAGAGTGATGGAGTGCTGCATCAGATGACCTGGCCTCCACAATCACCCAACCTCAACTCAATTGAGATGGTTTGGGATGAGTTGGACCGCAGAGTGAAGGGAAAGCAGCCAACAAGTGCACAGCATATGTGGGAACTCTTTCAAGACTGTTGGAAAAACATTCCTCATGAAGCTGGTTGAGAGAATGCCAAGAGTGTGCAAAACTGTCCTCAAGGCAAAGGGTGGCTACTTTGAAGAATCAAAAATATATTTTAATTGGTTAAACACTTTTTTTGGTTACTACATGATTCCATATGTGTTATTTCATAGTTTTGATGCCTTCACTATTATTCTACAATGTAGAAAATAGTAAAAATAAAGAAAAACCCTTGAATGAGTAGGTGTGTCCAAACATTTGACTGGTACAAAAATATGAAAATGTTTATTTGGCCTTACTACTATTAGCCCATACAAACGCATGGAACAACAGATAGTCCAAAAAACAAATATAAAAGGAAGTCTCTATCCTATATCTGAGACATATAAGAAAGATCAGGAAACATATATTTCTTAACCAGTGGTGTAAAGTACTACTTAAATATTTTGGGGGGTATCTGTACTTTACTTTACTATTTATATTTTTGACAACTTTTACTTTTACTTCACTATATTCCTAAAGAAAATAATGTACTTTTTACTCCATACATTTTACCTGACACCCAAAAGTACTCATTACATTTTGAATGCTTAGCAGGACAGGAAAATGGTCTAATTCACGCATTTATCAAGACAACACATGGTACTCCCTTCTGCCTCTGATCTGGTGGACTCACTCAACACAAATGCATCTTTTGTAAATTATGTCTGAGTGTTGAAGTCTGCTCCTGGCTATTCGTACATTTTAAAAACAAGAAAATGGTACTGTCTGCTTTGCGGAATTTGAAATGATTTATACTTCTACTTTTACTTTTGATACTTAAGTATTTAGCAATTACATTTACTTTTGATACTTAAGTATATTTAGAACAAAATACTTTTAGACATTTACTCAAGTAGTATTTTACTGGGTGACTTTTACTTTTACTCGAGTAACTTTCTATTAAGGTATCTTAACTTTTACTACAGAATGACATTTTGGTACTTTATCCACCACTGTTTTTAACCCTGTCACTAAACAGTCTCCATATATACAGTACTTCTCAACTTTACACAAAGAGGTCATAGTTAGTGTGTAGCCCAAACTGTACGGAAGCTACAGACAGAAGTTGGCAGGTCGGCTGTACCGACCTCAGACTAGTCCCAAGAAACTTATGGGGGTCGTAGAGCAAAACGGAGTTAAGTTAATGGGGTTAAGGGTGTTTTGAGCTGAGAGCATATAATGTGGATTGTGTGATGTGATGTTGACTGTGTGTGATGTCAATGTATAAATCGGAGGATGTATGTGGTAGGTAAACAGTGTCAGTAATCTAGTGTTATGTCACAATGGAAAGTCATTAGACTATTACTGAACAGTCATTATGGGAAACTGGAATCCTGTTACTCTGTGCTGCTGCTGGGTTCCAAAGAGAGTAGCAGCAGAGCTTTCTGCAGCAGTGCCTTCAATACCCTGAAGGGGGTTTCTTTAAAACATGACCTATTTTTCTCTCCCTGCATTGGATTGGCTGAGACATTTAGTGTGTGAATGTGAGTGTGCAAGCTCCAGTGTATGTTTGTTGCAGTGGGTGCAGTGTTGTTGATACGTTGGATATATGATTCACAGATTTATGTTATTTTAGTGTCACAATACAGACACACATGATTATAACCAGACAATGTAAATGTCAATCCCATGCTTGTGTGCACATTGTCTTGTGAAAGCAAAGCTTGCACAGTGATGCACTGTCCGTTTGGCAGGGAAGAGCATTGTAGGCAGATTCAATACGCATTAAGAATGTACCCTGACATTTTAGAGAGAGCCAGAGCAAGATGGAAGGGAGATGAATCATGGATGTTCCCATGTGGTTCTGTATATACACCCTTTTTATTCAGTGTCTGATGTTTCTGGTTAATGAATCAAATCTGTTTTATGTCAGTCCCTCAGGCATTTTGATAACCCCCCTGCATGGCACAGAATATGAAATGAGCTAACTCCTGATTGCTTCTTTCCATGTTTCTCCAGGTCTGCTGAAATCTGTGAGCTTGGCAGTGGATTTGATCATGGCTCATTTTGGCACCAGTCGAGATCCTGGGGAAAAGGTAGAGTACAGCAGAGCTAAAAGCAATCTGAAGGGAACTAGGAATAACCAATTCCCAAAAACTGACAGTAACCTTGAATAGGATGAATCAACTCCCATAAATGTATGGTATTTTTAGATTAAAGTGTAATTATTGATCATGATCATACGATAATGTCCCACTTCTCTCCAGATCCGGCTAGGGAACAGCTCTAGGAGTCCCACCATTGGTGGTCTAGTCCTGGAGCATCTGTGTCCCACCATCCAGAACATTCTGCAGGATGGCCTTAGGGACCACAAACTTGACCTGATCATCGGTCATCGACGCAACCACGCCTGGAATGTGGTGGAGGCCTCCACTCAGACAGGTCAGAGACACATGGTGGTGATGATGGTAATGATGATGATGTGGGTGGTTGTGGTAGGTTTGATGCTGATGAGGGAATGACTACAGTGCTGCATTTGCTAATGGGGGTTGTAGTTCAATGGTCTCTGTTCCTATCTAAGGCCCTACCAACCAGGTGCTCCACAGCCTGCTGTCCAAGGTGAGGCAGTGCTCCCTGCTGACCAGCCACTGTATGAGACTACGAGCCTTCATCATGGGCCTGCTCAAGTGAGTCCCTTCAAGTCTCAGTCTTTTTTAGTGTATCAAATTGTGTTCTAATGGTGATTTATTAAATGTTATGATTGTAAAATGAGGGACTTATATTCTCTCTTTTAGCTTGAGAGCCTTGGAATTCTGGCTAAATCATCTCTACAACCAAAAAGGTATGTGTTTAGATTTTTTTAATTTCTCCAAATTGTTATTAGAAAACATATGGTTCTTGGAACATACCTCTCTCATACTCTTCCCAACTCTCCTCTCCCCAGACAAGGTGACAGATCACTACCATCCATGGGGTTTCCTCGCCATGTCACATGGGCAGTGTCAGCCTCTGTTCCAGGAGCTCCTCCTCCTGCTGCAGCCTCTTTCCATGTTACCCTTTGACCTCAACCTGCTGCTGGAGCCCCGCCTGCTGCAAAACAGACAGCTCTGCTCCGAGGAACAAGCTTCACCATGCTCCACCTTTCTCATGACCAGTTGGCCCCTATTGAGAGGAGACAGACAGGGGGCATATGGTTCTATGGATGGTCCCAGAGATAACAGCAGGCCACCAGGTGACCGACACCAGCTGGTACAGCATCTTCAGGGGTCCACCCAGGGGTCAAAGGTCATGGGTCAGGAGAAGTGGGTGAGGCATTTAGGCAAGTCTAGCAGAAGTCTGTGGTCAGCCACCAGTCCAAGGTGGTGGCAGAGACGGCCTGCCCACGCAGAGGGGGGGGTGGAATATGGACAGATTTACATGGATGTCATCCACACTGAGCCTCAGCAGGGGATGGAGGGGAGGAGAGAAGGTGAGAGTTCACAGGAGGGCAGGAGGGAGGGAACTGGGCTGGAGACCCCCAGGATGCCGGCAGACCCCCAGGATGAGAGTCTCTCCCAGGGTGGGCTACGCTGGGCCAAGCTGTTTGGATCAGGAGGGAATCCCCCCACCAAGACACAGAGGGCACCTCAAAATCTCAATGGGACACAGGCCCAGAAAAGGTCAGAATTACTGAACTGAACTATGGCTAAGCTGTTCCTATGGTGTTATTACAATTCCTCCTTTATAACTGTATTTCTCTTGTCTTAAAGGAGACCTTCACAGTGGCTGCAGTTGGACAGGTCTCAGCTGGGCCTATTGGCTCATACAGTGTGGTCAGGGAAACTCCCAGCTCCACAGCCTGACCAGAAACACCAGTCATAGACATGGTGCCCCTATGACCACACTCACCCAACCCTCTGATGAGTGGAGAGGGATAGGGCGGAGAAGAAAAGTTACACCACCAAAAACATCAACCGCATGATCCTGATTCAGTGTTATAGTGCACAGTGTTACACACAGACACCTCAGCTAGAACACACTCACACTGGTCAGAAAAGCACAGTAGACCAGTTGATACAACTATCGGAGCATGGGTGATACTTTTTGCTATGTTATTATTAGGCAATAACAACTCCCCCCATGTATTATTAGATTTACAAGTGCTTCTTTTCATCTGTCATGAATTGGGATTTATGCACTATATTCTCCCTGTAAACCTGTCAATCAAACTGTGTGGTCAGAGAGGCTCCTCCCATGTTAGGGTCTTGCCTTAGTCTGAAAGCCTTGTACAACATCCCAGACTCTGCAGAAGAAACCAATTAGTATGTCATGGAGCTGCATGCATACCATACAGTAGCATCCTATTCTCCTAATAGTGTCCATCTGATCCTCTACCTTCCAACCCCTACCCTGTGACTATCCTATGTGCGAATGGAATGACAACAAAAAATGCAGAAAGGCAATCTTTACTAGCCATGTTTACTAGTGCCACATATTAGGCCAGTCAGCAGCCTTGTGCAGTGGCTTATCTTCCAAAAGGAGGTTGCCTTCACATTCAACTAGACAAACATGTTCATGAGGTAATCCTGACTCTAGCATGGTAAAAACAAACGTTCAAGGAGTCATTAGGTGCTAATTTAGGCCTACTACTGTGTGTGGTTGTACTGTACTACCTACGTCAATATCCTATTATACTGGGGTTTTTTTATGCGAGAACTAGAGTTTTGTAAATATTTAGGAAAGAAAAGTCTAGATTTGTGGAACTGTTAGGTTCCAAATGGAGTGTGTTGTTTGCACAATATAAAGCTATCATGTTGTGTTTCAGGTGTACACCGTTTTGATAGGCCAGTACTACTAAGCTAAAGAGAAAGGCAAAGTCTGGATTTACATGACAGGAATGACTTGGTTATTATAGCCTTTGCAATAAATGTGAAAGTGAGTTTAGCATATTTCCTCCACAACCTAACTGTCCTTCCCCTAAAACCTTAGAAGAATGGGCGACGCTGGGGCGGCAGGTAGCCTAGTGGTCAGAGCGTTGGGCCAGTAATCGAAAGGTCGCTGGTCCCCGAGCTGACAAGGTAAAAATCTGTCGTTCTGCCCCTGAACAAGGCAGTTAACCCACTGTTCCCCGGTAGGCCGTCATTGTAAATCAGAATTTGTTCTTAACTGACTTGCCTAGTTAAATAAAGGTTACACAGAATGCACCCTCTCTGAGTGTAAGTTCCCAGTGACAATCAACCTTTCTGAATAAAAAGGTATTGATTTCTCTTGTGACTTATGTTTCACATCCACTTGTACAGCAGGTTTAAAAAAATCTACACTATCGTTCAAAAGTTTGGGGTCACATAGAAATGTCCTTATTTTTTAAAGAAAAGCACATTAGCTAACACAACGTGCCATTGGAACACAGGAGTGATGATTGCTGATAATGGGCCTATGTAGATATTCCATAGAAAAATCTGCCGTTTCCAGCTACAATAGTCATTTACAACATTAACAATGTCTACACTGTATTTCTGATCAATTTAATGTTATTTTAATGGTCCAAAAATGTGATTTTCTTTCAAAAGTTACCCCAAACTTTTGAACGGTAGTGTATATCGCTAAATACAGGAGAAACAGTGTTCCACTGCCCATATTGACAGTGTGTACATGTTCTGTTCATATATCATTATTATGTTTCACTCTGGGATGTACATAGTCCACAGACCAAAGTTTTGCTGTTCCACAGACATATGCATTTATTTCAAAGTCCTTGGATTCATCACTCAAAACAACTCCATGATGTGTTCTCTACCCTAGTTCTTTATCAAGTCATGTGATTGTCTTGTGGATTGTACCTCCGTTACTGAGCTCTGGCCTCTATCTTCTGAGTGCCGCTTAGCCCTAGGGCATTGTGGGTAAGCTGTCCAAAGGTCTGCCCGTACCTGAACTTGTGTCCTGTGGGCAGATCAAAATAATATTATAGTTAAGCATTAATGTTACAGTATCACATGATCTACCATGTGATGATATGATACATTTTAAAACAAAATATGGAGATTTCAGAGCTGTGTGTGTGAGGCTTGGTACTATAGTGTTTTGATGAAATTTAGGGCCACCTGGAACATGGCCGGTGTAGGAGGGCAGCAGGCCCCGGTGGGACGGGTAGACTGTGGGGATGGGGGGCAGGACTCCTGATTCCTCCCCAGGGAGGCGCAGGGAGGTGGGGTCACTCCTCATTTCCTTTCCAAACTGGACCAGGGCCTTGTTGGTGGTGATGGGGTAGCCCGTGCCAATCAGGAAGCGAGATTTGGGCACGTACCCTGTGAAACCTAAATACATGCCTCAATGGAAGATCTAGTCAATACAGAGACTCATATACAGTTGATTGCATTGCATACACTCATACACGCAAAAGTATGTGGACACCTGCTCGTCGAACATCTCATTCCAAAATCATGGGCATTAATATGGAGTTGGTCCCCCCTTTGTTTCTATAACAGCCTCCACTCTTTTGGGAAGGCTTTCCACTAGATGTTGGAACATTGCTGCGGGGGCTTCCATTCAGCCACAAGAGCATTAGTGAAGTTGGGCACTGATGTTAGGAGATGAGGCCTGGCTCGCAGTCGGCGTTCCAATTCATCCCAAAGGTGTTCAACGGGGTTGAGGTCAGGGCTCTGTGCAGGCTAGTCAAGTTGTTCCACACAATCTCGAAAAAAAACATTTCTGTATGGACCTTGCTTCGTGCACAGGGGTATTGTCATGCTGAAACAGGAAAGAGCCTTCACCAAACTGTTGCCACAATGTTGTAAGCACAGATTTGTATAGAATGTAGTGTTACGATGTCCCTTCACTGGAACTAAGGGGCCTATCCCGAACCATGAAAAACAGCCCCAGACCATTATTCTTCCTCCACCAAACTTGACAGTTGGCACTATGCATTGAGGCAGGTAGCGTTCTCCTGGCATCTGCCAAACTCAGATTCGTCATTCGGACTGCCAGATGGTGAAGCGTGATTCATCACTCCAGAGAATGCGTTTCCACTGCTCCAGAGTCCAATGGTTGAGAGCTTTACACCACTCCAGCTGACGCTTGGCATTGTGCATGGTGATCTTAGGTTTGTGTGCGGCTGCTTGGCCATGGAAATCCATTTCTTGACGCTCCCGACGAACAGTTATTGTGCTGACGTTGCTTTCAGAGGCAGTTTGGAACTCAGTAGCGAGTGTTGCAACTGAGGACAGACGATTTTTATGCGCTACGAGCTTCAGCTCTCGGCGGTCCCATTTCTGTGAGCTTGTGTTGGCTACCACTTCGCGGCTGAGCCGTTGTTGCTCCTAGACGTCTCCACTTTACAATTACAGCACTTACAGTTGACCGGGACAGCTCTAGCAGGGCAGGAATTTGACGAACTGACTTAGAAAGGTGTCATCCTATGACGGTGCCAAGTCCTACTGCCACTGTTAGGCTATGGAGATTGCATGGCTGTGTGCTTTATTTTATACACCTGTCAGCAACGGGTATGGCTGAAACAGCTGAATCCACTCATTTGAAGGGGTGTCAACATACTTTTGGCCATGTTATGTATGAGTTTTTTTTAAATGGTACCTCTGGTATACTGTACCTACCTGAGATGAAGTACTTGTGTGGACTGCTGTCCTCCATGAAGTAAGGAGACACTTTGGGCTTCCAGGGGTCCAGGGCCTCGTAGGGGGCTGGATCTTTGGAGATGGCCGTCAGAGGGGTGCTCAGTCTCCGAGGCTGAAGGGGGTATACAGAATGGCAGACAGACAGACAGACACTATGGTTGAGACAGAGAAGGTGTTCAAGCTTCTGGCTCCTACCAACGGCCCTATCCCAGACTATAGACCTTTGATTATAAGAGGAGAAGATTTTCTCGCATGGTATCAATGTAAAGTTATCATTCACTCAACCTAAGTGACTAACAGTAATTGCTTGTGTTGTTGAGCTTTCCTGTCAGCTCCTACACAACGAGAGATAATGGGTGTGAATCTCAAAGACTTAATTGGTTTGAATCTATGGGTGGTCTATGATTGGAGAGCTCTCCAGGTCATGCAGCCGGCCTCATTTAGACTGAGACAGAGAGTGATAAATGACACAGGATCTCAGCATGGATTATTAAACAGTGTGTGTGTGTGTGTGTGTGTGTGTGTGTGTGTAAATAGGAGAGAGATTAGAGCTGATTACTTTAAACTCGGAATTGGTGGTGTTGCTGACAAGCGGTATGTCTGCTGATGCCAGACGAACCCTCTTCTGCTGGTCTCGGTCAAACTCAGACAGTGCCTCGCGACACGTCTCAGCATAGGTACGGGAGAAGTAGTTCTGGCTTTTGGGGACAAAGCCTGGAAAAGACACCATGTCAACACAATGCAAAGCATACTTTACAGATGGAAGAGATGTTGGGTGTTCTGCTTAATGTATGGAAACTGAGTAACAGTGTGTTTACCAGTGTAGCCCGGTATCATCCTCTCTAGATTCCTGCGTTCTCCATGGTGGCTCCTCCAGTTCTCGTCCCGCGGGCCCATGTCTGTCTCTGTGGAGGGGAAGCGGCCCGTGTGGAGGACCAGGCGACGTGAGCGCGACACCTCCGGAGAGGACAGCAGCTTGGCAGTCAGCTGGCCGTAGGTCTTCCCCAGGTGGTACTTCAGCTGGGGGCAGTAACCTGCATACCTGAGGGGGGAGAGAGAGAGAGAATTGTGATTAGATTTCAAACAGGCCTATTTGGCAGTATTCTCTGTTATGTTGACAGTAGGCCTAGCGTAAATATTTGAAACCCTTTTTTTATTTACAATGCTTATATCAAAGTAAGGCTTTATTGAGGTGAAAGGTGACTGTATGGATCTCATGGTATTTAGTTTAAGCTGTGTTGTGTTCCTTAATGTCAGCGAGTGTAGCCTCAGAGTTCAACCTTCCTGGGAACAGTTGCCATGGGTGATGGCCATCACAAAATACTTCTGGCCTCGAGCACTGGACTTGCTCTTGCTCATGGACATTTCTTCGTGTAGCTTTGTTCAATTGTTTGTGTTAATTCCTTAGGCCTATAGTAGGCCGAATGTATGCTATGTGTAACGACATAAAAAGGCATAATATAATCAAGTCAAATGTAAAGGTATGCGCAAGCATAAAATCAATGGAATGATGCACGAATACAATAATGCGTCATTAAAAAGGTTTAGAATTTCACTATAAATAGCACACCATGCACGTAATACAAATAACATGTCAATACAACACGCATCTAATTAGAGTGTATATTTAATTAATTAATTTGAAAGAATTCAAAAGCAAAGAGGCCGTTTCAATGTGAATAACCTACCCCGGTATGTACTGCGGATCAGGTGTCACCAGCACCTTGCTGAATTTGGGTGGGAATTCATCCATGTTGACCGCACACTGTACCACTGAACACGGAACTTGAGATGGAGGCCGAACAGCAGCCAACTTTGCAGTTCTCTGTTTGCGTGTGGTTGCCAGGTGGAGAGGATGTGGACAACGCGCAGAGATATTTCTTCGACTAGACCAGGTCAAGAATCCATTATTCCGTCATTGTTGGCTTTGTGAGGTAAGACGTTCATTGCGTTGACGTTCTGTGCGCCCTTTTGCCACCGACATTCTAAAGCTTGTTGTGGTTGTTAAGTACTGTACTGTAGGCTACAGCTTGTTCCTTCTGTCCGCGGTGGTAAATAAGCACCGCCATCACACATTCCCATGCACCTTATGGTCAAATAGGTGTAGTGTCATTTGAATAAACACTATCCTACCAAATATATACATTTCACATTTTAATTTTATTCAATAGCCAAAGTTGTTTTTACACAAGCCCTCCTGTTTTAGCCATCTCACATGTTTCCCCCACTTTTTATTATCAGATCTTATATTTCCCTCCTGTTTTAGCCATCTCACATGTTTCCCCCACTTTTATTATCAGATCTTATATTTTCCTATGGGAAAAATGTATAAATAAATGAATTGATGAATTAATTGTTCATTTTGACAGCATGAAATAGCGACACCTGGTGAATTAAAGCAGTATTGCTGCATTGGCTGGGATATTTCCTGGGCCACTCGAGCTACTACTCTTCTGAACTACATCGTCATCCCGCTGTGGAAGATCGTCTCCCATGAACTGCCAGCTCCTTTGAGATTCTTATGAAAGCACTATATAAAATACATCTATAGTATTATTATGTGTTCACAGTAAATCTCTGAAACCTGTTGTTGTTCTTGTATACTTTTTCTTCCTTGATATGGTAAAATATTTCAAACATAGATTGGTAACTTTTTACTAATTTGGCACACAAACTAGAAGCGGTTAGTTATAAGCAGTCTCACTTAAACCCTCATATCCGATGCCCAGTTTGACCTACAGACTTGAAACGTTGTATGTAGGTGTCTTTCCTCATCCTGAACAAATTTGCCTCAAGGACCCTTAAGGTCTTTCAGGATAGATTTTCCTCCACCTTGGAAAGTTTGGAAACCTTTAAAAAATGTATTTTCATAAGCAATAACAACACCAAATGTGGTATGCTGGCCCATGGTACATATCTTAACTTAGTTTGAGAAAGCTAAGGGACTGGTTAAGAGAGGGTTGAGTTATAGATAAATCAGGAAATCAGATTTTACATGTCCATTTATATCCTTTGTACCCCTAATAATAGATGTATTATATACAGCGCTTATCAACTTCAACGGGTCAGCAAAGACATTACCATGATGAACCATGTTAACTTTAGCGTTGATATCTTAAAAAGTAAGGAAACTATTACTACAACAAAAAAAATATATGTAACTCAATAAAAATCTTCTCATGGACTAAAAGTCAGATTCACTCCAAATGTGGTATTTGGACTCCTCACAATAGTCCCTAAAGAGTTTGAGAAAATAACGTTGATGTATTCAAAGCTGGCCACACTATACCAGTAGCACTAGAGGCATCACTACAGACCCTGGTTCGATTCCAGGCTGTATCACAGCCGGGACGTGATTGGGAGTCCCATAGGCCGGCGCACAATTGGCCCAGCATCGTCCGGGTTAGGGTTTGGCCGAGGTAGGCCGTCATTGTAAATAAGATTTTTTTTCTTTAACTGACTTGCCTAGTTAAATAAAGGTTAAGTAAAACAAAACATAAAGGATGCATTTTAGCACACATGCTAAAATATGCAAAAAAACACTTAAAAAATCTTCTCATGAACCATAGGACCAAATGACACCCAAATGTGGAATGTAGGCCCATGGCACATGTCTTACCCTAGTTTGAAAAAGCTAAGCTAAGTGATTAGTCAAAAGATGGCTGAGTTATTGACAAATCCAAAATCAGATTTCATGTGTCCATTTAAACCACTGTAAATCCACTTCCACAGTGGCAGGATAGTTCCTGCATGATAAAGTGCTTGCTTTGTTATCCAGCTGATCTTGTGTCCTTTCTATCATCATGTGAACCCCGTTCATTGCTGCTTGCATCTATATTTATTATTATCATCATCATAGGGCATGTGTAGAAAAAAATGTAATACATACATACAGTGGGGGAAAAAAGTATTTGATCCCCTGCTGATTTTGTACGTTTGCCCACTGATAAAGAAAGGATCAGTCTATAATTTTAATGGTAGGTTTATTTGAACAGTGAGAGACAGAATAACAATAGAAATATCCAGAAAAACGCATGCCAAAAATGTTATAAATTGATTTGCATTTTAATGAGGGAAATAAGTATTTGACCCCCTCTCAATCAGAAAGATTTCTGGCTCCCAGGTGTCTTTTATACAGGTAACGAGCTGAGATTAGGCGCACACTCTTAAAGGGAGTGCTCCTAACCGCAGCTTGTAAAAAAGACACCTGTCCACAGAAGCAATCAATCAATCAGATTCCAAACTCTCCACCATGGCCAAGACCAAAGAGCTCTCCAAGGATGTCAAAGACAAGATTGTAGACCTACACAAGGCTGGAATGGGCTACAAGACCATCGCCAAGCAGCTTGGTGAGAAGGTGACAACATTTGGTGTGATTATTCGCAAATGGAAGAAACACAAAATAACTGTCAATCTCCCTCGGCCTGGGGCTCCATGCATGATCTCACCTCGTGGAGTTGCAATGATCATGAGAACAGTGAGGAATCAGCCCAGAACTACACAGGAGAATCTTGTCAATGATTTCAAGGCAGCTGGGACCATAGTCACCAAGAAAACAATTGGTAACACACTACGCCGTGAAGGACTGAAATCCTGCAGCGCCCGCAAGGTCCCCCTGCTCAAGAATACATATACATGCCCGTCTGAAGTTTGCCAATGAACATCTGAATGATTCAGAGGACAACTGGTGAAAGTGTTGTGGTCAGATGAGACCAAAATGGAGCTCTTTGGCATCAACTAAAATCGCCGTGTTTGGAGGAGGAGGAATGCTGCCTATGACCCCAAGAACACCATCTCCACCGTCAAACATGGAGGTGGAAACATTATGCTTTGGGGGTGTTTTTCTGCTAAGGGGACAGGACAACTTCACCGCATCAAAGGGACGATGGACGGGGCCATGTACCGCCAAATCTTGGGTGAGAACCTCCTTCCCTCAGCCAGGGCATTGAAAATGGGTCGTGGATGGGTATTCCAGCATGACAATGACCCAAAACACACGGCCAAGGCAACAAAGGAGCGGCTAAAGAAGAAGCACATTAAGGTCCTGGAGTGGCCTAGCCAGTCTCCAGACCTTAATCCCATAGAAAATCTGTGGAGGGAGCTGAAGGTTCGAGTTGCCAAATGTCAGCCTCAAAACCTTAATGACTTGGAAAAGATCTGCAAAGAGGAGTGGGACAAAATCCCTCCAGAGATGTGTGCAAACCTGGTGGCCAACTACAAGAAACATCTGACCTCTGTGATTGCCAACAAGGGTTTTGCCACCAGGTACTGAGTCATGTTTTGCAGAGGGGTCAAATACTTATTTCCCTCATTAAAATGCAAATCATTTTATAACATTTTTGGCATGCGTTTTTCTGGATTTTTGTTGTTGTTATTCTGTCTCTCACTGTTCAAATAAACCTACCATTCAAATTATAGACTGATCATTTCTTTGTATGTGGGCAAACGTACAAAATCAGCAGGGGATCAAATACTTTTTTCCCCCACTGTACATATATTCTAATATCATATTCCTGAGTGACAATTGCATTTCACATCAGTGTTTACAGGTGCCGATTCTGCCTGTACACTCAAAACAGATTAGTTATGTGTAAATCCAAATAGAAAATAAGCGAGTGGCAGCCTATGTATAGGCTATGCTTGTGTAAGTAAGTGGCTCAGATAGGTCACAGCCTTTGGAGTTTTAGGCCACGTACAAACTTCATGAATGAGTGACAACCGACAATATTGTGTGGACATCTTGATGTATAAGTCTTCTTTGTGTCTGTGAGCTGATGAGACATACCGCCACTATTCACGAGGGAACTGGAATGTAGATCCTTATCAGAATAACCAGACAGGAAGGCTCCTTCTACACATTCCAGGTCCTGAATCTGAGATGCTTTACCTAGATTATGTCTTATCAGTCTATGTCTTGTCACACCTCACATCACACCTACCCAGTCACGTACATGACAAACCTCTCTGTTATGTAAGGTATTATTTTCCAAAAAGATTGATCTTTCATCAGCAGTTAACTGGTTGAGAGGCACCACAGTCAGTCTGTGGGACTGACACATGGTGTTGCTATCACTTTGGCCTTGTCATGGCTTGCCCCTGTCATACCTGAGTTTCATGGTGTTTGGTGGGGGAGTTGGGGGCTCAAGTGAGCGTGAGTCATACTCCCAAGACAAACCACAGAGATATGCCAGCGAACAGCCACTCCACACAGGCCTCCATATGCATGCAGCATCAGCGCCGTGATAGGATGATTGATGAGGAGGTGTGTCATAAGAATGCAGGCGGACCGTCAGGGATGTTTCAAATTCTACATCCCAAACTCACTTCAGTTAATGACTATGTGGGCGTCTCTAAACCAGAGACTTTTCATTTTCCTCCTCGTGCTGCTACCATTTAGCAGAAGAAGAGTGAAGAGGAGGAGACAGGATTTGGGTTTTTGAAATGGATTTCATGCGCTTTAGCCATCTTCCGGAGACCTGGGTGATTGAGGGCCCCCAGGAGAGAGTAGCTATGGAGGGCCAGTGGGAAGGAGGTGAATCTGGAGAGTCCATCACGCTTTCAGGGGCCACTTTCATGTCTAAATCTAACGTGGGGACACTGATGCGGTCTGATACAGAGGATTCTGGGGTGGAGATCTGTTCTGAGGCTTCTCTCCCCTCCTCTCCTCCCTCTGTGTCCATGAGTAATACAGATATTGATCCTACAGTCAGTGACGAGGATGGATTCCCCTCTACCTCTCCTCCATGCTCTCCTGTCTTCTCTCTGCCATCTTCTTGCTCCTCTTCCTCCCTGTCCCTCTGCCCCAGGGCTCAGCGGCACAGGGAGATGGCTGCGGTCATGCACCTAAAATTGGAGCAGGCACTGAGGAGGGCAGACTCTGGAGACAAAGACGCTGTGCCCCGACAGCGGTGTCACACGGCTTCACTACCATCACCTCACTCAGTGACCCGTATACAGAGGGCAGGTCACAGGTCAGGGAGTGCTGGTCTGAGGAGGACAGTCAGCCAGTCAGTAGTGGAAGAACAGGCCTCAACGGCTGTGCTGCAGCACAGAGGAGGGCTCTGCCCACATCACAACACTCTGCCTGCTCAGACTGACACAGAGGTAGGTTTCTATTGAAAGGAGTTGTTTACTTCAATCTCATGATTCTCTGACTGTTTTCTTACCTTCAAAGTAGTAGTGGTTCAGAGTGTTGTGCCAAAAGGTTGCTGGTTCGAATCCCCGAGCCAACTAGGTGAAAAATCTGTCGATGTGCCCTTGAGCGAGACACTTAACCCTAATTGCTCCTGTAAGTTGCTCTGGATAATAGCGTCTGCTAAATGACTAAAATATCTATGTAATCTAGAGTTTTCGACTAGACAGTGATCCATAGTGTTTTTTCCTCTTCTTGGTTGTATAGGACATGTTCAGTAGTCATTTGAAAGTTTATTCCCAAATGTACATTAGAATCGGATTGTTATCACTGTTGTTGTTGTTATGACATATGTTATTACACAAAAACATATTACACAATATGCCGGACAGAAGTCCATTGTCATGTTCAAGCGGTATACCAAGCATAAATCCTTTCATGTCTTTTTTTACAATGAACTGAAGGAATGTCAGGGAGGAAATTAGCGTTTTACCATTACCACAGTTAACAGTTGCAACACACACACACACAGTTAGACACACAGAAAAACAAACACTAATTGCATCGACTGAATCAGTGTCGTGTCTGTAGGTTGTCATCTTTCAAATATGTTAGCTTTGTTTAGGAACTCAGACTTTTAACTTACTGCTGCTGAGACTTGTAATAGTAGAATGTATTTTCGACATTTTGTAGTGCATGGGCAGTTTTCTTCTTGTTATGTCATTCACTGACAGACCTTGGAGAGCTATTTTAAACCTGTCAAATCAGATGTCCAGCTGATCAATTGCTGGCTATGTTAGCTGGTTAGCCTGACTTTCCCGTCTAGCTATCTAAATATTGTAGTTATCATGACAAGATTACGCGCCCAGGGGCTTCAACTCCCCCAGGGGGCCCACATTGATTTTGTTGAGTCACTCAGGTACCATAGCACACACAAGACATGGCAAAACGTGTATACTTGCTGGAAATTATGTTTAAAACTGCAACATTTTCTTTCAGCCTCATGGCCAAATGTGTAGAATTACGGGGAATGATCTTTAAAATGGCAACATTTTCTCTCCGCCAACAAGAAGGGTGGGAACAGTTTGAACAATTTGGGGTTGCATGGGTCATGAGGTGGTGTTTGTTACTATGCCGGTAAATGACAGTATCCATCCGGGCCTACAGTCTGTTGTAGAGTATCAGACAGTGAACCAGTCTGTCCAGGTGAGCAACAGGAATGAGTGGAATGGAGCCAAGCTGGTGTGGTGCTGCCTGGGAAGATAGAGTGTGTGGGTGATGACCTGAGCAGTCTGCTGTGTTGTTGATAAGACTGTGACGGACATGTCACGCTTCTGCGTCAGATGGCAAAGCGAGGGCAGTCCCATTGGGGAAAAATTCTTTATTTAGTCATTTTGGCGGAGATAATATTTAATCGTTATACAACTTATCCGTTTTCTGCACCAAGGATTCCTCTTTGTATAGTTATTATCCAGTGGTCATGTAGTGTTGACAATGTTTGGTGTAATGAAGCAAAGAGATGCTTGTGTTTCATGTTTGCCTCAGTAATAGAGGATCATTAAGTCTTATTAAATGGGGATATTAGTCGGTGTATGTGGAGGTCTTTGCTCTCGCCAGGACTCAGAGACTGGGTGCTGAGTGTTTTTGAGGAGGGCAAAGACCAGTTAAAGGCCACCTCATTAGCTTAGCTCTCTTTGGGGAAGAAATATATTTCCTGCTCCTAATGATGGTGCACTTTATGTATTTGTATTTATTAAGGATCCCCATTAGCTAGTCTTCCTGGGGTCCAGCAAAATTAAGGCAGTTACACAATTTTAAAAACATTACCATACATTCACAACAGATTTCACAACACGTTAAGTGTGTGCCCTCAGGCCACTACTCAACTACCACGTATCTACAACAAATGTGCATTGCTGATTAGTTAGGTCTGCTGCCCCAGAAGTCATAGCTTTAGATTGCTAATCTATTCAGAGCAATAAATGTTTTGTGAAGTAATACACCAGAGTTAATTTACTGTATACTTTTCCATGTGCACTGTTATCTTCCTGCATGTGTCGTCTTTACAGATCAGGGAGAAGGATGTGTGTGAGGAGGAGTATGAGGGGCTCACCCCTGGGCTGGGCTACCTGGAGCAGGTATGCCGGATGCTGGAGGAGATCGCCAGGCTACAGCTACGTAACCAAGGGTTACAGGTGGAGATGGATGCTCTCCGGGAGCAGCAGCGGAGCCAGGTAAAAATATATGTTGACATTTGGCATCTCAGGATCATGTGTAAATAAAGAATTATGTGGATGAAGCTATAAACAAGTCAATATTTGACTAGATGTGCTGTGACCATTGACACAGTCAGTGTAACAGGTACAGTTGAAGTCGGAAGTTTACATACACTTAGGTTGGCGTCATTAAAACTCATTTTTCAACCACTCCACAAATTTCTTGTTAACAAACTATAGTTTTGGCAAGTCGGTTAGGACATCTACTTTGTGCATGACACAAGTAATTTTTCCAACAATTGTTTACAGACAGATTATTTCACTTATAATTCACTGTATCACAATTCCATTGGGTCAGAAGTTTACATACACTAAGTTGACTGTGCATTTAAACAGCTTGGAAAATTCCAGAAAATGTCATCATGGCTTTAGAAGCTTCTGATAGGCTAATTTACATAATTTGAGTCAATTGGAGGTGTACCTGTGGATGTATTTCAAGGCCTACCTTCAAACTCAGTGCCTCTTTGCTTGACATCATGGGAAAATCAACAGAAATCAGCCAAGACCTCAGAAAAGAAAATTGTAGACCTCCACAAGTCTGGGAGCAATTGGGAGCAATTTCCAAAAGCCTGATACCACGTTCATCTGTACAAACAATAGTACGCAAGTATAAACACCACGGGACCACGCAGCCGTCATACCGCTCAGGATGGAGACGCGTTCTGTCTCCTAGAGATTAATGTACTTTGGTGCGAAATGTGCAAATCAATCCCAGAACAACAGCAAAGGACCTTGTGAAGATGCTGGGGGAAACAGGTACAAAAGTATCTATATCCACAGTAAAACACGTCTTATATCGACATAACCTGAAAGGCCGCTCAGTAAGGAAGAAGCCACTGCTCCAAAACCGCCATAAAAAGCCAGACTACGGTTTGCAACTGCACATGGGGACAAAGATCGTACTTTTTGGAAAAATGTCCTCTGGTCTGATAAAACAAAAATAGAACTGTTTGGTCATAATGACCATTGTTATGTTTGGAGGAAAAAGGGGGAGGCTTGCAAGCCGAAGAACACCATCCCAACCGTGAAGCATGGGGGTGGCAGCATCATGTTGTGGCGGTGCTTTGCTGCAGGAGGGACTGGTGCACTTCACAAAATAGATGGCATCATGTGGAAGGAAAAATATGTGGATAAATTGAAGCAACATCTCAAGACATCAGTCAGGAAGTTAAAGCTTGGTTGCAAATGGGTATTCCAAATGGACAATGACCCCAAGCATACTTCCAAAGTTGTGGCAAAATGGCTTAAGGACAACAAAGTCAAGGTATTGGAGTGGCCATCACAAAGCCCTGACCTCAATCCTATAGAAAATTTGTGAGCAGAACTGAAAAAGTGTGTGCGAGCAAGGGGGCCTACAAACCTGACTCAGTTACACTAGCTCTGTCAGGAGGAATGGGCCAAAATTCACCCAACTTATTGTGGGAAGCTTGTGGATGGTATCCCGAAACGTTTGAACCAAGTTCAACAATTTGAAGGCAATGCTACCAAATACTAATTGAGTTTATGTAAACTTCTGACCCACTGGGAATGTGATGAAAGAAATAAAAGCTGAAATAAATCATTCTCTCTACTATTATTCTGACATTTAACATTCTTAAAATAAAGTGGTGATCCTAACTGACCTAAGACAGGGAACTTTTACTCGGATTAAATGTCAGGAATTGTGAAAAACTGAGTTTAAATGTATTTGGCTAAGGTGTATTTAAACTTCCGACATCAACTGTAATTAACCAACATTTGACTTGATGTTTCTATCCATATAGAATTCAGAACGCAACCAGTGTGACTTCAAGGCTTCTGAGGAAGGCGGCCCCTCTGCCAATGAAAGACTTGAAGTCAAAGATTATGAGGACTTACCCTACCAATCATCTGATAGCAATAGTAATGTGCATCAGCATTTTCGACTTAGGTCAACATCGGACATAACACTCATGATGGGACATCTAAGTGAGTTACAATCCAATGTTAATTCCCCCAGTGTAAACAGTCAAATACTGTGTCATCATTGGTGTATTTAGGTTGAAACTGAAGGTTTTGAATTGTGTGTGTTCTAGAGAAGGGGAAGGAAGTGTCTGGAAGGAGGTACCGGACAATAGAGTATCTACTTGAGCATCCCGAGGATGATGAAAAGCAGGTGAGATGATGTGAACTCAACTCACACACGCACACATACACACACACACACACACACACACACACACGCACATACACACACACAAGCATGCATATATGCACAAACACACACAAGAACAAGCATACATGTATGCAAGAACACACGAACACAAGCATGCACGCACACACACACACACACTTACTTATATTGTATACACACTGAAATAGACACAATTGTACACTTCTGCTACTCGCTGTTTGTCTGTTACCCATGCATAGTCACTTCACCCCCACCTACATGTACAGATTACCTCAACTAGCCTGTACCCACGCACACTGACTCGGTACCGGTGCCCCCTGTATTTAACCTTGTTATTGTTATTCTTATTGTGTTACTTTTTATTATAACTTTTTATTTTAGTCTACTTGGTAAATATTTTCTTCTTCTTGAACTGCACTGTTGGATAAGGGCGTGTAAGTAAGCATTTCATGGTCAATTTTACACTTGTGTTCGGCGCATTTGGCAAATAAAGTTTGATTTGATTTTGATATTTAAGCTATATTTTTGTATTTGTGTGTGTTGCTAGATGCATACAAACCTATGGTAGAGTATGTCTGTGTGAAAGTGTGCTTGTATGCTTGTGTCTATGTGTAAATGTTTTTTGAATGAGTCTGCATCAATGTCTCTGTTGACAAATATCTACTGTATGCTTCTCTCCAGGAAAAAGAAGAAGCAGGAAAGAAAGAACGGGGAAGTAGGACAAAGACCTGGAAGCTGAAGATTGGTTCTCTGAAGAGGGAGACCACAGAGAAAAGCAGGTGAGACAACATTGACACCTAGAGGACAGTGTGTGTGTTGTCATACTGTGCATGATGCTCTTAGAAAATGTCCATGGCTGCTCTAACATGGCAGCCAAATGGGAATGATGCACTGTTGCATATATAATGCAGAGTGTGCTGAGGAGCTGTGGAGAGCACATATTTAGCCTAGGCATCTGTTCATGAAAATTCACTCTGACCCATCCCAAATAGCCTCTTTGTTTACAATCACACATAGGCTTATGTTAGTGGCCTACCTCAGTTTCGCGAGGCCCCCTGCAAGGTCTTTCTGCCCAACCCCCCCAAAAAATATGTTTTAGGACTTCTACACATTTTGCCGTGGGGCAGAGAGAAAAATGTGCAGCTTTATAGCTAATCTCATGCTATTTTGCATATTTTGCCAAGAGACTAAGAGAAAATTGTGTAGTTTTAAAGCTAATTTCCTGCTATTCTACACATTTTGCCATGAGGCAGAGAAAAAATGTTTCAGTTTTAAAACTAATTTCCTGTCACTCTAAACATTTTGCTATGGCTTATGACATGTTCATATGCTATCTTGGGGGGAAAGGCCCCCAAACAGTGCTTGTGAGGCCCCCCACAATGGGGGCTCCGGAGTGGGATGTGGTACACCAGTGCTCGCTGTACATCTAAGGAATTATGTTGTAAGACATAAATATTAATTTCAGTGTTTTAATGGTTCTGGTGCATTATTTGTCTTTCACATAAAGCCAACAGATGAATTCATCCGTGAAGAAAGCTAGCGGGCGTTGGTTGGGACAGCTGTTCAGGAGCAGGAAAGCTGTGCCAGAATGAGAAGAGCAGAATGTTCCAACATTACAGTCATTGGTAACATTCCTCCTCTAAGACTTGGAGAATGAGGACATATACTGTAGCACTTTTTGCACAAAGCTGTGGAGGAATAGGACTCAAATCTATTTAGTCATCTCATTATATGGATATTGACATGTATATTTATTGTCTAATTCTTAGTAATTAAATAGGAATTTTAATGTGATCACAGTGATCATTGTCCCACAGTATGTTTTAAAGATACCAAACAGCAAAATACGCAGTAAGGCCTGAGGGGGTGTGGTATATGGTCAATATAATATTGGCTAAGGTGCTGTTCTTCGGTACGATGCAACGCTGAGTGCCTGGATACAGGCCTTAGCCATGGTATATTAGCCATATATTACAAACCCCGAAGGTGCCTTATTATCTATTATAAACTGGTTACCAACGTAATTAGAGCAGTAAAAATAAATGTTTTGTCATACCTGTGGTGTACGGTCTGATATACCACGGCTTTCAGCCAATCAGCATTCAGCGCTCGAACCACCCAGTTTATAATCTGATTTAGCCACTCTCTCTTGTATTCAGGATCCTGAGTTGGCTCTAGAAAATGTCTCCTCCATATTTTTTCACTCCATATACACGCCCCTTTTAAACAATTCAGAGGCAAAGATAAATATAACCGTTGGTTTTCTTATGAGCTATCTGAGGAGTATTTCTGTCTGTAATAAAGCCCTTTTGTGGGCTCCCAAGTGGGTGGGCCTATGCCCTCCCAGGCCCACCCATGGCTGCGCCCCTGCCCAGTTGTGAAACCCATAGGTTCAGGCCTATTGAATTTATTTAAATTCCTTCTATGAACTGTAACTCAGTAAAATCTTTTAAATTGTTGTATGTTGCATTTATATTTTTGTTCAGTATAAATCAAGCTATTTTTTAAGCTCTATCTCAGGATTTTGAAAAATCAAGTCCTGTCTGAATCTGGCATTATAACTGAGAAGAATGGGATAAGTGATGCTTTTAATCGTCATTTTATCTCGGCAGGCTTTTTACTTGAGAGAAACGGTGGTTTAATTGACCCTGGTCAGTCAATAGACTGCTCTTCACTCTGCCAGCCTCTCACTGACTCGACAGTTAACCCGTCAACTTGTAGTTAATCTTTGTTTTCATTTAAACATTTTACTACCTGGGATGTGCTAGATGCCTTGCTTATGATTGATGTAAATAAAAATACACTGTGACTGATATGCTTGATCCATTTTTTCTGCAGCTCTCTGCCCCCCTGATTGCTGAATCATTAACCCATATTTTAACCTGATGATTATATCTGGTACTATCCCCAACGTTTGGAAGGTGGCCCATGTACTCCCCCTTCACAAAGGTGGTGACCCTTGTGAACTAAATAATTATCGCTCTATTTCTAAACTTTCTTGCCTAGTTAAAATATTAGAATCCTTGAATAATTCTCAGCTAAGATCGTTCTTATCGTTGAAATGTATTCTAATTGTACATCAGTAGGGTTTTAGAACAGGTCATAGCACTATCACTGCTGCATCCCTAGTTATTTACGTTTACATTTTAGTCATTTAGCTGATGCTTTTATCCATAACGACATACAGGACAAATTAGGGTTAAGTGCCTTGCTCAGCGGCACATCGCCAGATTTTCCGGGGATTCTTAACTGCTAGGCTACCTGCCGCCCCATTAGTTATTTAGTTATAAATTATGTGGTTAACTGTATGGATAAAAGGTAACGTTGTGTTGCCCCCTTTATTGACCTGTCAAAGGCCTTCGATACTGTTGATCACTCACTGCTAATTTAAAGGTTTTCCTCAATTGGCCTAGACCAGGCTGCATGTAACTGGTTTAAAAATTACTTGACAGATAAAACTCAATGTGATGGTGTTAAATCAGGTTTTCTGGACATAACGAAAGGTGTCCCGCAGGGGTCGATTCTGGGTCCTGTACTTTTTACTGTTTATATTACCATAATTGACAACCTGCACTTGTATGCCAATGATACTGTTGTGGATGCTATTGCCGAAACACTTGACCAGGCTCTATCTGAACTACAATCTGCCCTCATTGTATTACAGAAAAACATTATTAACCTGAAATCAGTAATGAATGCAGGTAAAACTAAGGAGGAGGTCATGCCTCTCGGTAAATAGTAGAAAGCAGATTATTCAGTCGACGTTCCTATCAGTCCTAGACTATGATGACATTATCTGTATGAACACAGCTGCCACCTCATTAAAGCCGTTAGATGCAGTTTATCATAGCACACTGCTCTTTATTACGGATGACAATTTTAGTACTCATCACTGCATTCTCTACCAGGAAGTTGGTTGACCCTCTTTGATGTCGTAGGTTGATGACGTAGGTTGATACATTGCTATGTTTTCATGTTGATACATTGCTATGTTTTCATGTATAAAGCCCTTTTACAAAAAGTCCCTCTGTGTCTAACATCATTACTAAACTTTAGACATATCAGTTACCACACCTGGTCTCAGGGATGGATAATTCTGGAAATTCCTTTGGTCTCTACTGAGTTAGGTAAATCAGCTTTTTGTTTTCTTGCTCCTTATTTGTGGAACATTCTTCAAAATGTTCTTAAATTTGACATTTTGGTTCCTCTAGGGCCCTCAAACTCAACTCAGGACCTTGAAGTCAGTTCCACTGCTTTTTCCCCATTGTTTTCCCCACTGATTTAGACCTGGGACACCAGGCAGATGCAATTAATTATCAGGTAGAACAGAAAACCAGCAGGCTCCGGACCTTGTAGGGTAAGAGTTGAATACCCCTGCTCTAGGGAAATTCAGAAAGCTGATTGAGGACCTTATTACTGATTAATGTGTTTGTTTTATTGACCGTGTTTTCTTTCAGGTTGCATTTTGTATTTCTATTTCATGTGTGTATTTTCTGTAATTTCTGTAATTCGGGGCTCATCTGTAAAATACACCTTGGTGTCAGTATGACTCCCTGATAAAATAAAGGTTAAAGAAAAACAAATAACATTTTCAAAGAACATTTTCCAAATGAATAAAAAATGAAGACGTATTGATTGTTTGTCTTCACACCCCATAGTTAATACTTGGTGGAAGCACCTTTGGCAACCAGGGATGCTGGCCCATGTTGACTCCAATGCTTCCCACAGTTGTGTCAAGTTGGCTGGATGTCCTTTGGGTGGTGGACCATTCTTGATACACACGGGAAACTGTTGAGCATGAAAAACCCAGCAGCATTGCATTTCCTGATAGAAACCAGTTTGCTTGGCACCTACTACCATACCCCGTTCAAAGGCACTTCAATCTTTTGTCTTGCCCACACATACACAATCCATGTCTCAAGGCTTAAAAATCCTTAACCCATCTCCTCCCCTTAATGTACACTGATTGAAGTGAATTTAACAAGTGACGTACATAAGGGATCATAGCTTTCACCTGGATTCCCCTGGTCAGCCTATGTCATGGAAAGAGCAGGTGTCCTTAATGTTTTGTACACTCAGTGTATTTCACCACTTGTCCATGTCTGTATGGATCCCCATGTCTGCAACAGGATGATTATTTTCACATTTGGTCTTTTTTAAAGGGCCAGTACAGTAAAAAACGTGATTATCCAGTGTTTTATATATATTTCCACATTGAGGTTGGAATAATACTGAAATTGTGAAACTTGTGATAATGCCCTTTTAGTGTAAGTGCTGTTTGAAAAGTCCACTTGAAATTTCAGCCTGTTTTGGTGGGAGGGAGTTGTGGCCTTCAATGGTGACATCACCATGTGGTAAATTAGTTAATAGACAAATTAGAAAGAGAGTTCCTAACATAACAGCAAATTTTCAGTTTTCCTCTCCTAGACAGTCCTAGCAAAATTCTTTCTTGAGATATTGCGCTTTCCTAAGAAGCTATTTATGTTTCTTTTTGACCATTTTAATTGAAAACAAGAACAGTATGGTGCTAGATTGTTGCCCAGAAATTATTTGATATTGAGATAAAAACGGCTGCTTTGGACCTTTTAAGTATACCAAAATACTGCCTGCCTTCAGTAGTTAGAGTGAAAAGAATAATAAATATGCTGTCTTAAATGAGAGAGTAATGTTTGTTCAGAACACTTGTTCTGTGCTGCTATGCCCTGTACCAAGATATGAAACATACTTTGATTAGATCTTCATTGCAACAAACTATAACGATACCCAATTTATGAGATTTGAGGCACTTATTAATGCAATCGTAACAGAGATTTCTTCATCCTTACTGGATCTTGATTGAAGCCGTGATATAATTTATGCTCCTTTTATTGGATCTCCAATCCATGACTACCCCAGTTGTTATGCACCTGATCATGACTACCCCAGTTGTTATGCACCTGATCATGACTACCCCAGTTGTTATGCACCTGATCAAGACTACCCCAGTTGTTATGCACCTGATCATGACTACTCCAGTTGTTATGCACCTGATCATGACTACCCCAGTTGTTATGCGCTTGATCATGACTACCCCAGTTGCTATGCACCTGATCATGACTACCCCAGTTGTTATGCACCTGATCATGACTACCCCAGTTGTTATGCACTTGATCATGACTACCCCAGTTGTTATGCACCTGATCATGACTACCTCAGTTGTTATGCACTTGATCATGACTACCCCAGTTGTTATGCACCTGATCATGACTACCCCAGTTGTTATGCACCTGATCATGACTACCTCAGTTGTTATGCACCTGATCATGACTACCTCAGTTGTTATGCACTTGATCATGACTACCCCAGTTGTTATGCACTTGATTAGTTCCAGGAAAATAAAATCTTCCATGAGAAAAGGGCCAATTTATTTACAGTAACTGACAAGTCATCAGCACTCCAAATAACCCTGTGGGGAAATGTATAGGCTGTTCATCATAACAATTACACTTACACGATTACCAATGTACCGCTTATTATTGACAGTAAACAGTGCAGCGGTAATGACGCGCGGAGGAGTTAGTCTGATGATGAACTGAGCTATAGGGCTTTTTCCTCTTTCACCACAAGACAGAGGTGTGACTTCAGATAAATGTATAAACATCCTAAATCATCAACCTAACAACCTTATATAATAGTCTCTACATGACTGAACATCTACAGCCAGTTCAGACCAAACAGCAGTGGGTTTTTTTAAAATCATTTGTTTATTCTTTATTGACCTAGGTTGAGGGGATAGGCCTCCCCTAGCATTCCCATGTAAAGAGATGTCAATGACAAACACATCCGAACAAGAGAGGGGGAATAGGATTCATACTTCATACATAAAATACATTTATTTGCTATTTCCCTGTTTTCGTCTGCAAGACAGTGTCCTTCACGATCCATTTGACCCAGACAGCATCCATCTGTGCTATTAAATATAGAGATACATCTGTGTGGGGTTGTATGTACGTGAGAAGAGAGGAGGCAGGTTGTATGTACGTGAGAAGAGAGGAGGCGGGTTGTATGTACGTGAGAAGAGAGGAGGCGGGTTGTATGTACGTGAGAAGAGAGGAGGCGGGTTGTATGTACGTGAGAAGAGAGGAGGCGGGTTGTATGTACGTGAGAAGAGAGGAGGCGGGTTGTATGTACGTGAGAAGAGAGGAGGCGGGTTGTATGTACGTGAGAAGAGAGGAGGCGGGTTGTATGTACGTGAGAAGAGAGGAGGCGGGTTGTATGTACGTGAGAAGAGAGGAGGCGGGTTGTATGTATGTGAGAAGAGAGGAGGCATGCCAGTTTGGCCCCTGCCTAGATCTCTACATGATGCCACAGGAGGACAGGGGGTTGGCGATCTGGCAGGTGCAGGCTGACTGGCAGTACTGGCGTACCGTCTGGTAGCAGCTCCGGTCGGCCTCCCCGCCCCACTGCACCGGGCCATTGGGGTCAGAGGGCAGCCGGCTCAGGATGCTGGTGTTGATGGCCAGGGCAGCCAGCCCATAGTCAGTGAACAGCACCGTCTCACGCCTGCACGTTGGGCACGAGATGAACTTGTACTTGGGGCAGGACTCGTAGAGGATCTGCAAGCACTCCTCGCACACCGAGTGCAGGCAGGAGAGGATGCGTGGACGCTTGCCTGCAAAGTTGTAGGTGTGGCCGCAGGTGGGGCAGTCCAGGGGCTCACAGGGCATCACGGGCCCCGAGGAGGAAGAGGAGGTGGAGGAGGAGGTGGAAGAAGAACGCAGCACGTACTGGTTGACTATGACGTCCTCCATCTTGTAGTGGAACTGGTGGTAGCAGATCTCTGCGGCGCTGGCTTTGCGCTGGGCCAGGTAGCTCTCCCTGCGGCCCATGCGGGCCATGGGAGCTGGGGGAGATGAGACCATGGGTCTGGTGGGGGCCAGGTCAGTGCAGGTCATCTCCAGGGCTAGGTCACTGCACGCCTGGTTCACAATGATCTCTCCCTCTCCCCCTCCATCCCATGCCACCCGCGGGGGAGGGGTGAAGCAAGGCTGGGTGACTGGCACCGTGCATTCCCGGGGGAACTTTTCCGACTGGATGATCTTGACGGTATCCATGGGGATGGTCACAGGCTGCCGCCTGAGGCAGGACATGGACATTAAGCTTATTTGTGTGTCTGTGTCTTTGTTAGAGAGAGGGGGCTGTGGGTGGTTCAGCGGGCGATGCCCCTGGCTTGGGTTGGGCGTGGGGCGGGGCTCTGAAGTGAACTGGGGGTGTCAAAGTCAGCCATTAGAGGGGACATGGGGACGTATGATTCTGTCCATTGTTTCAATTAGAAGGCCTCCCACGTCTGTGGTGCTGTTACCCTGAGTCTTTATGTGGGACAGAAGGACAGAGGACTGTAGCCAGAGGCCTTAAACCTGGAGCAGTGAAATAGACTTTCCTATTACACAGAAACACTGTCCTCTGATAACACTACTGATAGACAGCGATAACAGTCCGAGCCTGGAAGTTAGTCCTCTTAAAACTAGTCTGTGCAGTCTTAGATATACAATAAAGATATGTACTGGATATTCAACCACAGTAACAGCTGGACAACAGACAGGACTCAACACATCAGCACAAAGATATGTTTTCAGTGATAAGACCAATAAATAATCTTATATGTACATATATAGATACTAATATTATACACTTACACAACAGGGTTGTGAAGAGTTCTACTCTCTCAAAATGGAGAGCTCAAGCAGCACAGGCTGTTCAGTAGTAATTCAGTCTGTATTGTCTCACACAGCGTCCTGTGGCTTGTCAGGGGAAACTGACTCAAACAGGGCTTGGGGCTTGCTTGTTTCTAGGTTGTTGCTGCTCAAACCAGAACTTCCTTCCTGTTTCTGAGGCTGTGGAATGGCCTTGTGTGTGAGAACAACCTGTAGACACTCAGGCTGGAACCTTCTCTCTCTCTCTCTCTCTCTCTCTCTCTCTCTCTCTCTCTCTCTCTCTCTCTCTCTCTCTCTCTCTCTCTCTCTCTCTCTCCTCTTGGTCGAATATGGTTTTGTGTCCTTTGGCTTCCTTGGCTGGAGTCTGATAAGGCAGAGGTCTTTTTTTAGGAGGCAATGGAAATCCCCTGCTCCTTAACAAACCACTCCTGAATTCCTCTAAGGAAGGGGTGCTTGACTTTCAAACTGAGTCCACTAGTGTAGCTGTTAAAGGTCTCTAGGGAGACCGTGTTCTCGTCACGGTCTGTCTGTCTGTCCCTCAGCGGTTCAGAGTGACAGCAGTGGCCTTAGACAGTCAGATGGTGTGACTGTCGTCCTCACAGTCCTCTTTGGCTGAGTTACCTGAGGAAGGAGAGGAGAGTTTGCTAAGTTAACACCACTCATCCAGATAAGTCACACATGAATCTGCCATGACTATGTATTATTGTTAACTAATGTTATTGCAATACTATAGGATGGATGTGATACGATATGTGGATGGATATGGATACTCTCTCTATTTTAAGACATGCCTCTTTAGGGAGTACACTGAAATATTAAGAATAGAGCACCCTTCTTTGAAATCCTTAATAACTGTAGAGAAGGGGCTCTATTTATTACCAAAGCATACTGTGGTCGTAGTTGTCTGAAAGAATGATGAGTCTGGGTGGTTTTAGTCTCCTCACGCCGCTAGCGTCCTATCAACTCCCATTATCATCCTACTATATGGTGCATGAAAGAGATGCATGTTTGGTCAGCGGCAGATGAGCAAAACCATCGCTATCATGAGGGTGTGTGACTAGGTTTCATTATGCAGGTGGTGTAAATGTATGACTGGATGTAATACTATGTCTGTTTCCACAGCAACGCAACAAGGAGTAAAATTGCACATCTTATCTCTTCCACACAAGGCTCTCGTTAGACGTGATGCACGAAGAGAGAAGGAGAGAGAGAGAGAAGGAGAGAGAGAGAAGGAGAGAGAGAGAGGATGAGAGAGAAAGAGGAGTGCAGCGGTCCTAGTTACTATTAATGGTCTATTTCTCTATGCATTTTACTGTGGTTTCCTGCCCCCAACCTCCCTTTATGATGCCTGGCTAATTCACATCAATACTGTATGTCTACAGTGTATATGTTTCACCATTGAGGTAGAATAGTATTCATTATTCCTTTCAGTGTCCATTCATCCATCCACGCCACCACACGCATACCAGACACCTGAGGTACTGTATGTACAGTATGTAATCATGTCAGTCAGAGACAAGGGAGCTGTCTTATGACGTTGGACGAGCAACATTCAGGCCGACTGTCCAAAGAGCCTCACAGCAACACACCCTCGGAAATTAATCATGCAAAATGAACATCTCATTTGGCGACAGTGATATAAAAATGGAAGCTGATGACGAAGGAGGCCTCCTGCTGAGGCGTGACGTTGGTGCCTTATGATAGACGCCCCTCTTCAGTTATGTAAGAGGCTAATATCAGAACTAGACTCAGTATTAACACACATAGAGGAGGGTTACAGCTGTAGCAGCCCCACATTAGTCAGTCAGGCCTATGTTGTTAAGATACCAGGCCTCTCTCTCTCTGTCTGTCTGTCTGTCTGTCTGTCTGTCTGTCTGTCTGTCTGTCTGTCTGTCTGTCTGTCTGTCTGTCTGTCTGTCTGTCTGTCTGTCTGTCTGTCTGTCTGTCTGTCTGTCTGTCTGTCTGTCTGTCTGTCTGTCTGTCTGTCTGTCTGTCTGTCTGTCTGTCTGTCTGTCTGTCTGTCTGTCTGTCTGTCTGTCTGTCTGTCTGTCTGTCTGTCTGTCTGTCTGTCTGTCTGTCTGTCTGTCTGTCTGCAGCCCTGCCCAGCCCAGTAGTCAGCCTGCCTGCCCAGGAATTAAACTAATGAAATCATGTGCTGAACATTTGACCCTGTCAGCACAAACAAACAAGGGAGAAAAGGGAGAGCCGGAGAGATGGCGATAGCAGCGCTCTGGCGAGAGGAGAGACACACAACACACACATTCCTACATATGTACGTACACACACACTAACACCAAGAACACTCTCACCCTTATTCTGTACTTCCCAATCACATACACCACCCATAACATTTTAGGACACACAAATTGAATAGACAGATTAACATGCGTGCAGAGATGCTATTAAACGCTAATAAACCAGACTACTTATAGTCTCATCTTCCATGGACTCATTACAGATTCAAGAATACAGTTAGTATAGAAAGTCATCACCCCCTTTCAAAATGTTCACCTATTGTTGCCTTACAACCTGAAATTAAAACACATCAAATCAGACTTTTTCCGGCTTTATTTACACACTGTAATCCACAATATCCAAGTGAGAATTTATTTTTTTAAATGTACTCTGAAAATGTATTCAAATTGAAATAGTAAAATACTCTATTTGAATAAGTGAACACCCCCCTGAGTTAATACTTGGTGGAACCACCTTTTTCTTGAATTACAGCCATGATTCTCTTTGAATACGTCTCTACTAACTGTGCACACCTAGACTGTGTAATATTTGCCCATTCTTCCCTGCAGAATTGTTCAAGCTCAGTCGAATTGCATGGTGACCGCTCATGGACGTGAAGATGGTTCACGTTTCAACATGACATTGACACAAAGCACACTGCCAAAGCAACCGTATTGTGACTGAAGAACAGGAAGGTGAATGTCCTTGAGTGGCCTAGTCAGAGCCCCGACCTAAATCCCATCCAGAATTTGTGGAATGACTTGAAGAGTGCAATCCATGAGCGGTCACCATGCAATTTGACTGAGCTTAAACAATTCTGCAAGGAAGAATGAGCAAATATTACACAGTCTAGGTGTGCAAAGTTAGTAGAGACGTATTCAAAGAGACTCATGGCTGTAATTCAAGCAAAAGGTGGTTCCACCAAGTATTAACTCAGGAGAGTGTTCACTTATCCAAATAGGGTATTTTACTGTTTTACTTTTAATAAAATATTATTTTTTTTTTACTTGGATATTGTGGGTTAGTGTGTGTAAATAAAGCCGGACGAAGTTTAGTTTGATGTGTTTTCATTTCAGTCTGTAAGGCAACAAAAGGTGAACATTTTGAAAGGGGGTGATGACTTTCTATACTAACTGTACATGTAGTCTGGATTATTCACATCCATTGGCATTTCGCCACACATGTTTGTGTGATTGTTTACGTGTGTCGGTCTGTTTTTCAAAATGTTCTAGATTATTTTGGAAGTTCCTGAAAAACAGAACCAATGCAGAAACAAACATGACCAACAACAACAAAAACTGCCAGAACATCCCTACCATCTTCCACTCCCCCATTCCTCCTCCCTCCATTTTCCTACACACACACCTAAACTGCTGAGTCCAGCTGCCTCCCTCACACTGCCTCCTGGCTGCATTCCACCTGTGCAGTGCAGGGAGCAGGAGAAGGACACGGTGTTCTGACTGAGTCAGACACTATCAGCAGGCTCTCTCTGCATCTCCATGACACACACCTTCACCCTCAGCCAGGGGACCTGAACTGGACCAGGCAGAATGACTGGTTGACTGGTACCTGTGCCTCTATAACACACCCAGCAACGGTACACAGAGAATGTTGACTATGTTCTGATTAGTATCCACAGCTCTGTCTTGGCTGATAAAAGATATGTGCTGCTCTGCTCTACCATGTGGTGGTTATAATGTATTATGATTACATAAATGGTATAATGACCTTAGAGCTGGCTGTGGACAAATCCCCAGATGTGTCCCTGTTGACTGCAGTGAATCTGCATAAAGTGCTATACTCTAAATGCCTGTGAATTCCATAAAGCACCGCTTAATGTTGTTGTCGATTAGTATAGGCCTATATAATGCTGATTATGATAGGATTCTAATTTGCATGGTTGTTTTTTTAAATCATTAGATGTTGGTCGTTATCATTTTCATGTCTGCGCTGTGCTACCATAAAGTGGTATTCAGATGTGTACATTCAATGTTGTCAATGTGTAAATCCATCTACTGTAAGAAATCTGTTTTCTGAATTCTGACTAGGATGTTGATGTGCATTCTGCTCTATTCTTTGTACATAATCCTGTTGGGATTGAATGAGGAGATATGAGGAGTGATTATGTTAGTGTATGTGTGAGGGGGAGGTTAAAGAATTCAACTCCTTCCATTCAGGAGTGGGTGGCAGGTAGCCTAGTGGTTAGAGCGTTGGGCCAGTAACCAAAAGGTTGCTATATTGTATCCCTGAGCTGACAAGGTAAGAAATCTGTTGTTCTGCCCCTGAACAAGGCAGTTAACCCACTGTTCCTAGGCCGTCATTGTAAATAAGAATGTGTTCTTAACTGACTTGCCTAGTTAAATAAAGGTTAAAAATAAAAATGAATAAATAAAAAATTCAAAGCAGACGTCAGCCATTTTCCCCACAATTCATTACAGCCAAACACTCTTTGTGCTCCCTCTCTCTCTTCTCGCCTCTCTCTCTCTCTCTGTGGCAACATGGCCGGCCACAGAGCTTGTTGGTGTCGACACCAGCAGAAAAATTATAACGATAATGGCCCCTCTTGACACACAGCCTCATGAAGGACTTATGAGGGACACGTCGAGCCACATACAAATCAATATTCCAGTGGCTCGATTGATTGAGCTGATTGATTTTTGTGGAGACTTATGTCTCAGCTCAGGGAGAAACAGACACTGTTGCTGTGATGAGGAGGGGTGTAGATGGAGATCTGTAACTGATGAGCATGTGTGTATTTGGGGAGCTTGGCTCAGTGAGAAGGAAGGAGCAGGTTTAGCACGGTGGCAGCGTGTGGGAGTGGTGCGGCAGTGGCAGCAGCAGTTATGCAATCACAGCATGGCAGCAGGAAACAGCACTCGGACTGCAGTCAGCACCAGCACAGTGCATGGTCAATATGGAGATCCCTCAGTGCTGTTGACAGCTACAGAACAGGCAGTTCCAGCCAGGCCCCTCCCCTCCCAGAGATCTGTCATATGTCATGACCTCTGGGGATATGATACCCCAAAGGTAGCTTAAAGATACCCTTTCCCCTGCAGTCAACACACAATGGAATATCTGTAGACCGAATCGGACCCCCCACCAGGTGTGTGTGTGCTTGTGTATGTGCGTGCATGTGTGTGTGTAGCTGATGCATACGTGTGTGTGTGTATGTCTGGGCGCGGGCATGTGTCCAAGGAATGGAGGATTGTGATGCAACAACCCTCTCATCTACAACAAAGACACGGTACTACAGCTGTACGATTTTAATTTGACCCCTTTTGCCGCAGGAGGAAAATAATTCTGCAGCAGGAGGATTTGAATATCTGAAGAATGGTTAGAATCGCCGCCAGGGGGGAAGCTGGAAGTGGTGTTTGTATACAGTGCACACTGTAACTACACTTTACCTTATGTAGGTTACGTACAGGCAACAGCACGACTCGTGTTAATTCTTATGTGGATTATCATAAATTAACATTTTTGTAGGGGGTAGATGCATTTTTCGTTAGGGAAAATCTGTTTTTTTTAGATCAATTGTCTTATTATATGTGGAAGGCAAGCAATAGGCAGAATCTATGAATGGCTTTCTCAGTGCCTGTGTGGTCCAGTGGTTACAGCCACTGATCCTGGCACACATATGCCAGAGTTGGTGTGGATTTGAATCTGGCCCTTTGACTCATGGATCAACATCTATTTTTGAAGCATTAATTCAGAGTGGTTACAGGGTTGATTCCTCTTGGTTACAGGGTTGATTCCTCTTGGTTACAGGGTTGATTCCTCTTGGTTACAGGGTTGATTCCTCTTGGTTACAGGGTTGATTCCTCTTGGTTACAGGGTTGATTCCTCTTGGTTACAGGATTGATTCCTCTTGGTTACAGGGTTGATTCCTCTTGGTTACAGGGTTGATTCCTCTTGGTTACAGGGTTGATTCCTCTTGGTTACAGGGTTGATGCCTCTTGGTTACAGGGTTGATTCCTCTTGGTTACAGGGTTGATTCCTCTTGGTTACAGGGTTGATTCCTCTTGGTTACAGGGTTGATGCCTCTTGGTTACAGGGTTGATTCCTCTTGGTTACAGGGTTGATTCCTCTTGGTTACAGGGTTGAAACAGAAACAACTCAAAGGTTAACAGTTTAGGCGTTAATTCCAAGTTGTTAAGGTTAGGGCCATGGTTGGGGGAAGGCTTAAAACAAAACAAATAAAATGACGCACCTATGGATCATCAGTATTCATAGTATTCTTAGTGAACTGCCATAGAGCAGTGGTCTAAGCAGCGCACTCCGAGCCTCATGAGTGCTGGGCGATATAGCGTCCAGCCTGAGTCTACATTGGGCCCACAAGTTAAATGCATTTATTTCCATGTTTTCAAGAAGTCAAACAAATAGTCTGATAGTTTACACATCCAAGAAGTGTCTCAGCTCAACAAAGTCGTCTTTGGGTAGGCTCAAATGCATAAACATCTTGACAGCTTTACGAAATAACATATTAAAGCCACACAATACAGGCTTTCAATCCAAAGACCAGAACTATGTTGACAAATAATACATAGCCTAACTATAAAGCGTGGACGAGCATCCACACTGGAGGAAAGTGTATCGTTCTACAGTAGTGCTACATCTGTCAATCAACTGATGGCCCAAATCAGCTCATCAACTCTGACAGGGAAACACAGTAGCATATTATCCGTTTTCACATCTTTCATTATGTGACAATGATAGGCTAACGGGTAGCCTAGAGAATGTAGCCTATTGGAATATAATCAAATAAAAAGGGGCCTATTGCAGCCATCGATGGCACTAGATTATCGCCAGCTGATGTCTCGTTAAACCATCAATATGCTCTAAAATCACCTGCACAGCTGATCTCAATTGCCACCTTTATTGGTCACCTCTACTGCTGCCTGAAATATGACGTCGGTGTTACCTTAGTCCTGCTTGCAACCAAAGTAAATCGAGATATGTTCGCCCTCTGGCTGGTATTGTAATCAGAACAACTTAGTCCTTTTTAACAAACTAGGGGCAAATCATCTATTTGACAAGGATTCCGTACAATAATAATAAAGTGTTTCCTCGTTTACCACGGCAAATCTACCGTGGTAATTTACCCGACTCTTTGTATGAATGGAAACTAATGTTGGTGTAGACTATTGTTATTATTTTATTAGTTTCCTATTCATGTTATCCAAAAGGGTCTGGTAAGGTCATTTCTTATCAAGACCGCGGGTAAATATCCCTGGACTGTCCATTTGAAATGTGTGAATATATCAAGTCAATCTAGGGGATTGAGTTAGTTGTGCCAGTAGGGCCAGAATCGAACCCACGGCGACACAGTAGACCACCTATATGCCCTAACCTCAAGACCATAATGAGCTCAATTTTGCTGCATTCCAAATACATGTTTGTACATTTGAATGTTGCAGTAATAGGTCCTAGGCCTAGCGTTTGAGCGAGGGAGAGAGAAAATGATTTTGAGAGCAAGCCCTGATCCAAATGACTCGACAGTCCCTGCATGGAGAGAAAGAGAACTGCTCTTTATCAGGGACTTACGAGGCTCATTCTAATTTCCTGATGCAGCAGGAAAATTCTCAGCGACAAAAGAGTGATCAAGGCAAGATCCGACATCTGGACAAACACACACAGACACACACACACACCAGCACATACATTGGCACACACACAATATGGAACGCACATGCACAGACATAAATATTCCACAGAGCCCTCTTTCAGTGTACACGGACACATTGATGCATCCTTGATCAAGCCTTTTACCTGTGTTGTTGTTTAGTCCTGTCGTAACATATCGTCTCCCAGTTCTCTTACCACCTTGCTGTGTGTTGTTGTTGTTGTTGTTGTTGGTTTTGGATATTACTGAGCTGTGAGGTGACAATAGTCTTGTTACAGGGTAAAGCTTCCATGTGCGTGTGAAGCTGATAACATGGTCCATTGGTCTCAGTTCGTCTGAGAGTAGAACAGAAGGTGTTTTGCCAGAGGGGCAGAGGAGGAGGAGGAGGAGGAAGAGGAGGAGGAAAAGGAGGAGGAGGAGAGGAGCGACGGAGGCAAGGTGATCATTCCTGTCTGTGAGACCCTGAGAAAACAAACGATGGAGGTGGAGGGAGGAAGGGAAGGTAAGATGGAGGCTGAGCTGTCGAAGGATGGATGCGTCACTCCTTCCTTTAGTCACAGTGATGGAGGACAGAGACTGGTGGTGGAGCCCACCTCTTCTTCTCCTCTGTCGGTTCCCTTCGTCCTTCAAACTCTCTCCCTCTCGCCCTGTCGTCTGCGGTGTGGCCGAGCGGCGGTTTCTAGCAGCTCCCTCTCCATCCCTCCTCCTGTCTCTTTCTCTCTGCCTGTCAGTCAGCCAGCCAAATAGGTTGTGTAATTACGTGTGCTCCTGTGATGCCTCTCTGGGTATCTTCCGCTCCTCTCTCTCTCTCTCTCTCTCTCTCTCTCTCTCTCTCTCTCTCTCTCTCTCTCTCTCTCTGCTCTCAGAGCCTCAGGTCTTCAGGTACTCACTGCTGTCTTTCTTTCATCCTCTCTTCTTTTCTTCCACTCACTCGTTATCTCTCCCCCAGTGGCGTCTCTGTGCTCCTTTTCGCTCACGCCTGCCGTTTGTTAGCCTTGCTCCTTCTCTGCTGCTGTCAATGCGCCTCTGTGCACACACTCACACACTGGCTCACGCATACACACACACGCTTGTTCTCTGTTTCTGTCTCCCTTACCACATGTATGTGGCTCTCTCTCTCTCCCTCTCTTTCTCTCTCTCTCTCTCTCTCGATCTCTGTCTCTGGACCTGACAATTTCTATTGCATGTTTTCTCCTCCCCCTCTCTTGCTCTCTCTCTCCTTGCTCTCTCTCTTATCTTGCTCTCTCTCCCTCCCTGCCTCTCTCTCTCTCTCTCTCTGCAGTCTCCGCTGCAGTGCCTCTGCAGGCTGGATCACGTTTTCTAGTTGCCAGTGAAAATATTTCAGCCAATGAGGGCCCTGAAAACCCACCCCCCCTTCTACCCTACACTCACTCACACCACCTACTGAAAGATGGAGGCTATGTGCAGAGAGCACTGAATCATACTCCATATACAATATTAATCCATCACACACAAACAAAAACGTATTCTCGGTACACAGGCCAGGCACACAGGAAATACAGGAAGCTGCTAACAAATAGATCTGATCTGCAGAGTGCAGCACTGAACATAAATCCAATAAACAAATTCATTCAAATATGGAATATTTAACAACACAACACCCATGAATCATACATTACAGACCAACATACTATAATGAGCCACACAGTTCATATAGGGAAAACAGACAACATACTAAAATTAGCATTATATCTGCATTTTTCAAAACAACATAGAAATGTTGAATACTCATGGTGAGATTTCACTGAAACGCAGTATCACAGAAACATGGGATATTCATGTCATTAGCTCGCTTTCACAAACACAAAGTGGCAGACACTTAAAAGCAGTGTCCCTGTCTGGCCGTCATGCCACAGCCTCAGCCATCACAGACTAGCATTACGTAACGAGGATTTGAATCAGTTTCCCATCTCCACAGGCCTGCATGTTGACCTATAAATAATCCTCAACTCGGACTGAAAAGATGATCTATGAAAGAATATCTGTGTGTGCTTCTGTATAACCCAAGCATTGAGAAAACATTCCATTGAAGTTGCTTGATTCTTTGTACTTTGGCTGTAACAGAGAAAGAAATATCTCTCTATACACACATGTATTGTATGAGCTAGATACAGTAAGTAGCCTAATAACCTAATGTGTTTTTCAGTGTGTTAAAGGAATACTTCACGATTGTTCCCCAGAGTCAGATAAACTCATGGATACCATTTGTATGTTTCTGCATCCATTATGAAAGAAGTTAGAGGTAGTTTCGCGAGCCAATGCTACCGTTTGCACAATGACTTGAAGTCTATGGTATCTACTAGCATGCTAGCAGTTACCATAGACTTCCAGTTATTCCTCTGTTAGCAACTTCCTTCAAACTGCACGCAGAGACATAACAATGGTATCCTCTGGGGAAGTATACTCTGGGGAAGTAGATAAAGAGTTGAATTGCCAAAATCCCGATGTATCCCTTTAACAGTCTGAAAAACAAATTAGGTTATCTTTATGATGATATTATTATTATTATGTTATTATTGTTATTATGATGAAATAGGGATGTGAGAGTGTTACACAGCAAGAAAGATACAGAGACAGTGTGTGTGTGTGTGTGAGAGAGAAAGAGAGAGAGAGAGAGAGAGAGAGAGAGAGAGAAACTTCCAAAGCCATCACCTACAGAGAAATTAACCTGGAGAAGAACCCCCTAAGCAAGCTAGTCCTGGGGCTCTGTTCACAAACAGACCCCCAGAGCCCCAGGACAGCAACACAATTAGACCCAACGAAATCATGAGAAAACAAAAATATAATTATTTGACACATTGGAAAGAATTTACAAAAAAACGGCGCAAACTGGGATGCTATTTGTCCCTAAACAGAGAGTACACAGTGGTAGAATACCTGACCACTGTGACTAACCCAAAATTAAGGAAATATTTGACTATGTACAGACTCAGTGAGCATAGCCTTGCTATTGAGAAAGGCCGCCGAAGGCAGACATGGCTCTCAAGAGAAGACTGGCTATGTGCACACTGCCCACAAAATGAGCTGCACTTCTCAAACCTCCTGCCAAATGTATGATCATATTACACAGACCCACAAAGAATTCAAAAACAAATCCAATTTTGATAAACTCCCATATTTATTGGGTGAAATACCACAGTGTGCAATCACAGCAGCAAGATATGTGACCTGTTGCCACAAGAAAAGGGCAACGAGTGAAGAACAAACACCATTGGAAATACAACCTATATTTATGTTTATTTATTTTCTTTTGTACTTTAACTATTTGCACATTACAACATCATATATAGACATAATATGACATTTGAAATGTCTTTATTATTTTGGAGCTTTTGTGAGTGTAATCTTTACTGTTCATTTTTTATTGTTTATTTCACTGCTGTCTATTATCTATTTCACTTGCTTTGGCAATGTAAACATGTGTTTCCCATGCCAATAAAGCCCCTTAAATTGAGAGAGAGAGAAGAGAGAGAGAGAGAGAGAGAGAAGAGAGAGAGAGAAGAGAGAGAGAGAGAGAGAGAGAGAGAGAGAGAGAGAGAGAGAGAGAGAGAGAGAGAGAGAGAGAGAGAGAGAGAGAGAGAGAGAGAGAGAGAGAGAGAGAGAGAGAGAGAGAGAGAGAGAGAGAGAGAGAGAGAGAGAGAGAGAGAGAGAGATTTTGTGCAAAAATAATACAATTCATATGTGGATGTTTTGAGACAAGAGACAGATGCTTCTAAGATGGCAGCGTGTTAGAGGGACTGGAATAGCACCAACAGGCAGAGTTTTCTGTGTTCTTTTACAATTACGCCAGGATTCAATCCAAAACCTCACTATAGCACACTTGACGTTGAAGGGTTATGGTTGCGCTCAGTATTACAGCTGTAGGACATTATAATACCATTCTAGGGTTAGGGTTAGATGCAATATAAGGCAAGTGACTTCAATGACTCATTTCTCTGAATAGGGGTTCATGAACATCACCAGATTCACTGGGAATACATTACATAGTATGAAGAAATACTCCAGGCCGCAGCGTCGTACTACTTGTCAGACATAGAAAACTGAAACTGTTTAGGCCTACTGGGCGTTGGGGTGGGCTTGGTGTGGGGTTTGGGGCGTCCGTTGGTGGCTTTTGAGCATTTATTTGGAATCATGTCTTAAAGGTACACTCAGTAAAATCATGTTGCCACGAGCAGCACCGGAGATATTGAGATGAGCGAGATGCAAGACTTCGCTCTCACATAGTCACACACAGTATCTGCTCACGTGCACGGGTTCGCTTCACGCTGTTCACAGCGTCGTAGCCAGGGCACCAGAACAGTGGAGAATTGTATGAATCCTATAAATTAAAATGGCCAATTTGGGTGCAATCCATAGAGTTCAAATTGTCTTTCAACAAAATAATCTGTTTCTAACTACAGAAACCATTTTAGAACAATCTGCAATGGTGGGTGTCATGGCTTGCTGAAATGACATGGAACAACCCTAATACCATTCTAGGGTTAGGGTACACTACTTGTAACAGGTATACTTAGGGCTCTATTCAATCTGTACAGTTGAAGTGTTTCAGATTGTGTGATAGAAATGTAAAGGTAATTTCTGATTGTACTGACATATGCAGCGGTTTACTGTGAATGCAGTCTGTGCTAATGCGGGAACATTTCCTTTAAATTTCAATCACGCTGTTAAAAGGAACTTCCGCGATGTGGATTGAATAGAGCCCTTACACTAAAAGAATGTAAACCACCCCATGTGACTGTGATATTTTACATTCTTGGTCCTCCAGATGCATTTACTGTAATGACAGGCAGGGGGCAGTAAAGAGAAGCATGGCTCGGATGTGTGTGCGTGTGCATGGAGTGGGTTATTACTCCAGTACCATGAGGAAATGTACTGCTCCTTCCATCTTTGAGATATCATTCATTAACACATAGCAAAGCAAAATAGCGAGAGGAAAGAGGAAATATGGCACCACTTTTGACCTTTGATCGCCAGGCTCCATTTACCGTAGTCAGTCAGAGATTGCATGTGTGATAGTGAGTTTGTGAGTCCATCCCTCATCTCTGAAAAATAGGGTAGTTCTCAACTTTGGTCGAACTAAGGTTGAATACTTTATTAATTCAGTAAAAGAAAGCTACCAGATACATGTCATACGTGTTCAGTTGGTAGTGCATGGTGTTTGCAATGCCAGCATGGTGTGTGCAACACCAGGGTTGTGGGTTTGATTCCCATGCGGGGCCAGTACAAACAAAAAAAAATGAAGAAAAAAAAAATGCATGAAATGTATGTATTCACTACTGTAAGTCGCTCTGGATAAGAGCGTCTGCTTAATGACTAAAATGTAAATGTGTTGTATTGGCCTTTTTCCTCTCATTGCCAACAACATTTGATGTGTCAATGCTTTAAAATCCACTGGCTGTACAGTGTTATCTTGGTAATGATACTCTTTCAAATCTCAAATTATGGAAGTTTATTCCTACTGCAGCCCCACCTGGTGTTAATATACCAAACCATAGTAACTTCATGAAGGGCAGAAAGTTCAAAGTGAACATTGGATACCATTGGACACCGAGTTCTATTCAGATCCTTCATCAGCATCATCATCAGTATCATCATCATCATCATTATCCTCTTTATCATCCTCATGATCTTCATCACACATTCAACATACATGCACATACATTTAAAGTCCACAAAGCAAAGAACAAAAACACCAAACGAAGGAGCGTTGTGACTCCCAGTTAGAGGGCCTAGGCCAGTCGTTTACGTATGGAGCCAGGTAAGGCGTTCGTAGCATTGACCACGTTGCGGGGGTGTGGAGATTACAGAGTTAAGAGGTTAAGAGCGACCTGTACAGATGATGGATAGAGGGAGGGAGTGTAAGAGGGGTGGCAATTCACAGTGTGTTGTGGGCCTGTGAGTCTGGGGGGATTTCAGGGTTGAAAGAGGAGGCTACTCAAGTTTATGGTTAGACAGTGCAGACTCCAAGGCAGTGGAGGTCCAGTATGAGGAGATGTTTAACCGTAGAAGCCGTGCAAGAAGACACAGACGCACAGGAGGATGATGGCGTTGGCATTGACCACGTTCCTCCACATGGGTTTCTCTGAGGTGTCTGTGAGTTTCCTCTGCAGCTCAGCCTGCTCCTCAGCACTCAGCTTGGGAGCATTCGATTTCTCCAAGCCACAGAAGCTCAACACTGCCTTCTTACAACAGCCTGGCTCCTCTGTGGGCTCTGCACAGACACACAAACATACAGGGATGACGAAACAGTGTGTGGTTGTAAATGTGAGAAATCAAATCTGTATGTGTGTCACGGAGTAACAGATAGAGATCGGAGAGAGACCTCTCTTACCTTCAATATCCACAAAGGCAGGTTCTTGATTTTCTTCCCAATTGTCTAGCTCCAGATCCACCCTCTCCTCTGTGCTGTTCCTCAGCTGCCAGCACAAGCGGTGCAACTGCAGATGGATGGAGGGAGAGGCACGGGACAAACACATGGGAAGAAATGAATTTAGAGATAGCAGAGAGACTGCGTTTTTATTCAATTAACATTCACGGATGGAAGAATAACTAAATAAGTTTGACTATTGGGGGCGGTTGTAACTTACATGTTTGTCGTCGATGGGTTTGGTCATGAGGGAGATGCTGACTATCAGCAGGCAGGAGATACAGAACAGAATAATGGAGAAGTAGAGGTAGTGGACCCCACAGATGATCTCTGGACATTTAGTGGGGGTCACACAGCTTCCTGTCCCATAGGCAAACTCACTGATCATCCTGGTTAAGCCAATAGCCAGGCCTATCGTAAGGCCATAGAACACACCCTGAAAGTGGGGGGGTCTGTGACTCAACACATTTTCATAGTTCACTTCCAATTGCACAAACATCACGTATAACATGAACATACACAGGAACAAGGTATTAAATGGTGAAAGTGGTAACCAGGGTCCTTTGAGCCTAGCCAGCAGAGTTCAGATAAACTACTTAAGCAATAAGGCCCGAGGGGCATGTGATATATGGCCAATACACCACGCCTAAGGGCTGTCATTTATGCACGACGCAACGCGGAGTGCCTGGATACGGCCCTTAGCTGTGGTATATTGACCATATACCACAAACCCCTCAGGTACCTTATTGCTTAATTGGACAACAGGTTAAATAAACCAGTTCAAACCACAAGTAGCTCAAGGAAACTAGTTTATATCACACTGACTTTGGTTAAGTTAGAGACTCACCGGCTCATTGACGCGCTTACAGAAGATGGCGAGCATGAAGGTGGCGGCGATGGGCGGGGTCAGGTAGCTGGTGATGGACTGGATGTAGTCAAAGAGCTGGCCGCTCTGAGCAGACTGGACCACAGGGATCCACGCTATACTCACCCCGATCAGAACCAGGATAAACACCCTACACAGCCAAGAATAATACATCAATATCAATATTACCCATTTATCTAAACTCTAACATAGACAAACACAAGCATATACACACATGTATTATAGCAAGTGAAGTCCAAAGAACTGGAGCAGGCTGAGCTGTGTGTTACTGTACCTCCCAGCGATCATGAGTTCCTTCTCGGAGGCGGAGCTGCGTATCTTGGTGTAGATGTCCATGGTGAACAGGGTGCTGGCGCTGTTGAAGATGGAGGTCAGGGAGCTCATCAGAGACGCCATCATCACCGACAGCATCAGCCCTCGCAGACCTGCAGGAGAGAGGGGGAGGATGGGAGGAGAGGGCAGGGCGGGGGGGATGCAAAGGAGAACAGGAATGGAGGGAATGCGGATTAGGATAGGTGTGGAAAAGAGAAAAGAGAAGGAATGAAGAGATTAACAAATGTGATGGTTGATTGTATTGGCAGCAACAACTGTTTTCCTGGAATAAGGAGTAGTACTTATTGAATCCAGTATTTGTAGCAGTAGTAACAGTGTTGTAGTAACATAGTCCCTGTGCAGTGCGGTGCCAGGACAACAACTCTCCCTCAACGTGAGCAAGACAAAGGAGCTGATCGTGGACTGCAGCCGAACACGCCCCCATTCTCATCGACAGGGCTGAAGTGGAGCAGGTCGAGAGTTTCATGTTCCTTGGTGTCCACATCACCATCAAACTATCATGGTCAAAACACACCAAGACAGTCGTGAAGAGGGCATGACAACACCTTTTCCCCCTCAGGAGGCTGAAAAGATTTGGCATGGGTCCCCAGATCCTTAAAAAGTTATTTAGCTGCACCATCGAGAGCATCCTGACCGGTTGCATCACCTCCTGGTATGGCAACTGCTCGTTATCCGACTGTAAGGGGCTATAGAGGGTAGAGCGTATGGCCCAGTACATCACTGGGGCCAAGCTTCCTGCCTTCCAGGACCTCTATACTAGGAGTGTCAGAGGAAGGCCCTAATTCAATTATTTTTTGTCAAAGTCACAGACTGTTCTCTCTGCTACCGCACGGCAAGCGGTACCGGAGCGCCAAGTCTAGGTCCAAAAGGCTCCTTAACAGCTTCTACCCCCAAGCCATAAGACTGCTGAACAATTAATCAAATGGCCACCTGGACTATCTACATTGACCTCCCCCCCCTTGTTTTTACACTGCTGCTACTCGCTCTTTATTATCTATGCATAGTCACTTTACCCCTACCTACATGTACAAATGACCTCGACTAACCTGACTCGGTAACGGTACCCTGTACATAGCCTCAGTATTGTTATTTTATTGTGTTACTTAATATTACCTTTTTTTTACCTTTTTTTATTTCGTAAATATTTTCTTAACTCTATTTCTTGAACTACATTGTTGGTTAAGGGCTTGTAAGTAAGCATTTCACGGTAAGGTCTACAACTGTTGTATTCGGCGCATGTGACAAATACAATTTCATTTCATTTGATAGTGGTGCTAGGACTGTCATTGTTACTAGATGGACTAGTATCTTCTGTTACCCACCATTTGGCATGAGGTCCACCACCAGTTTGGGATAAGCAATGTTGGTGCAGCCAACACTGGCCCCACAGTACCTCAGACACTCCTCTGGTTCCACGCACGCCACCTCGTTTGGGTAGAGGATTCGGCTGATCATGCCAGGGAAGACCATGAGGAACATGGGCAGCAGCTTCAGGTAGCCACACAGGATACAGCCAGCCTTGACATGGGAAAGATTCTTGGCAGATAGACAGCGCTGAACAATCACCTAGGTGACAGGAGAGATAAAAGGCCTTCAGTGATAAAAGGCCTCCAGGTGATGGATTAAGTTTTCATGGTCAAAACATAAGTATGGTGCCTCTGTATTGCTTGAATATGTCAATATCCAGAGTAGAGGGGAATGAAAGGGGTTTGATGTAAAATGCACTCATCATTCCTTCCATGCACCATACAATCACAGATCTTCTGACAGGCACAAATGTGTATGCAGCTTTTCTAGCGGAAATATTCATCAAATGAAATGTTTCCCTTTCCAAACGTGACCCAAATTGCTGATCACAGAAGAAGGCATGGCGCTATCATATGTGAATTAGAGAACCTTAAGCTTTGAGTTCTGCTAATTGAATAAACTGTTTCAACTTGCATATTTAACGTGTGTGAGTGAGCGCTCGCTCATGTGTGTGATTGTGTAAGTCAACATCCTGTTCTTTTTTCACAGTCACCTCTGTGTTCCCGGCTTTTAGTCTTATTTAAGTCTGTGGGAAGGAAGTGCATTTGGGTCTAACTAAAAGCATGCCTTTCTTCATAAGGCAGCCACTTAAGCTAAGACAAGCTGAGAGCTGTTTGGAAAGAGTGGCCATAGTAATGATACACACATTAGTGTGTGTGGGGTATATATGCAAGATACAAGTGTGTGTGTGTGTGTGTGTGTGTGTGTGTGTGTGTGTGTGTGTGTGTGTGTGTGTGTGTGTGTGTGTGTGTGTGTGTGTGTGTGTGTGTGTGTGTGTGTGTGTGTGTGTGTGTGTGTGTGTGTGTGTGTGTGTTTGTGTGTGTGTGTGCGCGCATGTAACTAAGGGAGGGTGTTAGACTTATTCATTCCCTATGGAGCAGTAGGCTACCTGATCAGTGCACCAGTACCAGGTGGCCTGGACAGTGAGGCCAAACACCAGGCCTGGCCAGGGCAGGTCCCCTGTCACCGCGTCCCTGAAGATGTGGAAGGAGTCAGGCCGAGGCGTGTAGCAGCTCTCACTGATGTTGACCCCAGTTAGAGTGGGTATGGCCTCCATGTAGCGCGTCTGGAAGTTCTCATAACCTCCCACCTCATTGAAGGCTGAGGAGACAGGCAGAAGAGGGTTGGGAAAGAGGGATGAGAGAGGTTGGAGGAATTGGAAGAAGAGAATAAATCAAGGAAATTATCCTCTGTAGAAAGGGGGAAGGAGAAAAAGGAATGCATGGAGGAAGGGAATAAAGAAGGGAGGACAAAGAAGAAGAGATATAGAGTTATAGGAAAAGGAAAAGAGGCAATGAATAAATACATTACCATAACCCATGAGGGTGAATAAATACATTACTATAACCCATGAGGGTGAATAAATACATTACCATAACCCATGAGGGTGAATAAATACATTACCATAACCCATGAGGGTGAATAAATACATTACTATAACCCATGAGGGTGAATAAATACATTACTATAACCCATGAGGGTGAATAAATACATTACTATAACCCATGAGGGTGAATAAATACATTACCATAACCCATGAGGGTGAATAAATACATTACCATAACCCATGAGGGTGAATAAATACATTACCATAACCCATGAGGGTGAATAAATACATTACCATAACCCATGAGGGTGAATAAATACATTACCATAACCCATGAGGGTGAATAAATACATTACTATAACCCATGAGGGTGAATAAATACATTACTATAACCCATGAGGGTGAATAAATACATTACCATAACCCATGAGGGTGAATAAATACATTACCATAACCCATGAGGGTGAATAAATACATTACCATAACCCATGAGGGTGAATATAAACATTACCATAACCCATGAGGGTGAATAAATACATTACCATAAACCATGAGGGTGAATAAATACATTACCATAACCCATGAGGGTGAATAAATACATTACCATAACCCATGAGGGTGAATAAACACTTTACCATAAACCATGAGGATGAATAAATACATTACCATAACCCATGAGGGTGAATAAACACTTTACCATAAACCATGAGGATGAATAAATACATTACTATAAACCATGAGGATGAATAAATACATTACCATAACCCATGAATAGGAATAAATACATTCCCATAACCCATGAGGATGAATAAACACATTACCATAACCCATGAGGATGAATAAATACATTACCATAACCCATGATGATGAATAAATACATTACCATAACCCATGAGGGTGAATAAATACATTACCATAACCCATGAGGATGAATAAATGCAATACCATAACCCATTAAGATGAATAAATACATTACCATAACCCATGAGGATGGATACATGCATTACCATAACCCATGAGGGTGAATAAATACATTACCATAACCCATGTGGATGAATAAACACATTATCAGAACCCATGAGGATGAATAAATACATTACCATAACCCATGAGGATGAAAGATCCCACGACCATGATGATGGTCTGCAATGTGTCTGTGTAGATCACTGCAGCCAGTCCACCTGAAGCAGAGTGCACATGGTGAGAGTCAGCACAACACAATCCCACTCATTACTCATACAGGGTTACAGTCAATGACTAAGCTGTGGAAAACTACTGTAGTACTCATTTACACTGTAGACGTGATGTTTATTTTTTACTTTAATGATTGCCCTTGGTCAAAAGGGATAGCCTGTTAGTGATCCAGTTGTTAGTTTGATGTTTGTCTATCATATAGACTCTATAACTCCCCTCAGTAGTTTTGTACGGTATATGAATATACATGTAGGTCATTGATATTCATTTGAGCACAATGGTAATAGAGAAGATACGGTGGCCTACATACATTTGCGTGGGGCTGCCTTACAGACTGAAAATCAAGCCCTAGCAAAGAATAACAGTGCACACAATGTTTGCTGTTGACTGCACCTCGAAAGCATCGATGTGTCACGTGTGCATGACACTATTTGATGCTGTGAGTCACTCTATTTTCAGCAGTTAACTCACCTTCATGTATGATATTTACAAAACCTACACTAAACTCCATTACATGTTTATATGAGCATTATGGAAACCTAATCCTGTACAGAGACTTTTATTTTATATTTAACCTTAAATTAACTAGGCAATTTACAATGACGGCCTACCCTGGCCAAACCGTAACCCGGACAATGCTGGGCCAATTGTGCGCTGCCCTATGGGACTCTCAATCACGGTTGGTTGTGATACAGCCTGGAATCAAACCAGGGTCTGTAGGGATGCCTCTAGCACTGAGATGCAGTGTCTTAAACCGCTGCGCCACTCAGCAGACAGTCTACACTAACCTCCATTACATGTTTATATGAGTATTATGGAGACCCAATCCTATACAGAGACCGTGTTGTGTCACTGACCTTGCTGATGGCCTGTCAGTGAACTAAAGTCCAGGAATTAATGCATCATTACAGAGGTGAACAACAAGGTTTTATCAGGGAGTATGGGTAATTACCCATGTTGTACAGGAGATAAACAGCCTTGGAGGAAGGCATTTGTGCCGTCAGACATAGTCTGCTATTAAGACTCAAATACAACAATACAGGATGGACTTTACTCGACTCTGCCATGGTTACAGATAAGAACTCCATATTGGTTTAAATGGACATAGTTGATATAGGGCTCCTCTCAGTGAATGAGCTATATATATCGCTGCTATACACTGAGTGTACAAAACATTAGGAACACCTTCCTAATATTGAGTTGCACCCCCCTCCCCCTTGCCCTCAGAACAGCCTCAATTCGATGTGGCATGGACTCTACAATGTGTGGAAAGCATTCTACAGTGATGCTGGCACATGTTGACTCCAATGCTTCCCACAGTTTGGTCAAGTTGGCTGGATGTCCTTTGGGTGGTGGACCATTCTTGAGACACACAGGAATCTGTTGAGCGTGAAAAACCCAGCAGCGTTGCAGTTCTTGACACACATTTAAACTGGTGCACCTGGCACCTACTGCCATACTCTGTTCAAAGGCACTTAAGTATTTTGTCTTGCCCATTCACCCTCTGAATGGCACACATACGCAATCCATGTTTCAAGGCTTAAAAATCCTTTGTTAACCTGTCTCCTCCCTTTCATCTACACTGATTGAAGTGGATTTAACAAGTGACATCAATTAGGGATCATAGCTTTCACCTGAATTCACCTGGTCAGTCTATATGTCATGGAAAGAGCATGTTTTGTACACTCAGTGTATATCCCTGCTATATACAGTTATGTAGTGTATAAATTGAGAGTATGTATTAATATACCTGTGACAGTGTATAGAGCAGTAATACTTAGCAGGAGAATCACAGCAAGGTAGATATTCAGCCCCAGAGCCTGGTTAATAAAGATGGCTCCAGAGAACATATCTGCCTGAGAGAGAGAAAGAGAGATTGAGAGAGAGAGAGTGAGAGAGAGAGAGTGAGAGAGAAAGAGAGAGAGAGAGGGGATTAACGACAAAGGAAGGGCTTCTATAGGGCTAGCACACAATTTTGGATGAAGAAAAAATTCAATACAATAACTGTCATAAACGAACAGCTGACTGAAGACCAGATGGCCGAGTATTCGTGAAGTTGAGTCTGTTTCTACGTACATAAACTAACATGGACTTTTAACAACGTGATGAAACTTTGTTGCCCCTTGCTGAAACAAGCAATAAAACTGGCCTTCTTTAGACTAGTTGAGTATCTGGGGCATCAGCATTTGTGGGTTAGATTACAGGTTCAAAATGGCCAGAAACAAAGAAGTTTCTTCTGAAACTTGTCAGTCTATTCTTGTCCTGAGAAATGAAGGCTATTCCATGTGAGAAATTGCCAAAAAACTGAAGATCTGGTACAACGCTGTGTACTACTCCCTTCACAGAACAGCACAAACTGGTTCTAACCAGAATAGAAAGAGGAGTGGGAGGCCCCGGTGCACAACTGAGCAAGAGGACAAGTACATTAGAGTGTCTAGTTTGAGAAACAGGCGCCTCACAAGTCCTCAACTGGCAGCTTCATTAAATATTACCCGCAAAACCGTTATTTTAATGGACATCAAATTTGCTTTTCTTTCCAAAACAAGGACATTTCTAAGTGACCCCAAACTTTTGAACGGTAGTGTATATATACAGTGTACCTAGTTGTTTTTATGGACTGAACATCAGTAATATACAATGAACAGTCATATGAGTGACTCACTGAGATCTTAGTGAAGACATAGAGGAAGAGTGAGAGCACTGAGAGATAGATGCGGATGCGCTGGCCTCCGAACCTCTTCCTCAAGAACTCTGGCATGGTCACCACCTAAACATATCCAGTAGACATGATTACATTGTGGAATAGCACTTGATTATATGCTACAGAAATGTAAGAAATGGCATGGTATAATGGTAATTACACTGTAATAGCAGAAAAGGTTGTTCTCACCCCAGCTTTGATGTAAATGGGAACAAAGAGCCATCCAAGAATGATCACCACCACGAGGGCCTGAAAAACACAAATCCTAAGGGCTCAGATGGGGAATTTATGAAATGACAGATTTCTTTTTACTAGAAGTGTTACTTCTTTCGCCCACTGCTGTTCTCTAGTATCGATCATATAGTGACATTTAACCTACAGGCTTATCAGCCCCAATATAGAGAATAAACGTGTAAAAAAAACGTTTATACAAATAATTGCAGAGTGCAATAGAAATAGAGATGATATGATAACAGAGATAGAGATGAGATGATAATAGAGATAGAGATGAGATGAGATGATGATAACAGAGATGAGATGATAACAGAGATAGAGATGAGATGATAATAGAGATAGAGATGATAATAGAGATGAGATGATAATAGAGATAGAGATGAGATGATAACAGAGATAGAGATGAGATGATAATAGAGATAGAGATGAGATGATAATAGAGATAGAGTTGAGATGATAATAGAGATAGAGATGATAACAGAGATAGAGATGATAATAGAGATGAGATGATAATAGAGATAGAGATAGAGATGAGATGATAACAGAGATAGAGATGAGATGATAATAGAGATAGAGATGAGATGATAATAGAGATAGAGATGAGATGATAACAGAGATAGAGATGAGATGATAACAGAGATAGAGATGAGATGATAACAGAGATAGAGATGAGATGATAATAGAGATAGAGATGAGATGAGTGATAATATCAGGTACGTTTCAGAGGTTATGATGATGTTTGCATGAGAGGTTATCATGGTATTTATTTACATTAGACGTTGCCACTCACATTCCATTCAAATCCGCCAATGGCAAGTCCACCTGCAGCCGCAGTCCCTGCGATGCCAACAAAATGCCCACTGCCAATGTTGCTCGCAAAGAGGGATGCCCCAATCTGGAGAGGAAGGACAGAGGAATGTTCATGATCAATTTATACAGAAAGTAATGATATTCTTTCACAGTTTTTGGATATGGAAGGTCATTGAGAAGAACTTCATTCATAAAGGAACATTTACAACAACAACAGGTGTACCATGTAAGATAAGGTTGCCAAGTACGTGGTCCATAGAAGGGAAATATGCAATTAAGTTAGACACCTCACGTGTACTGGTTCAATCAACATCAGTCATTATTGAGTCATTAGGAGCAGTCTCAAATGAAGAGCATATGATTTATGGGCTTCCAACACATCAAGATAAAAGATTATGACCTTGATTTAAGTATGAGCTGGACACTTCCATGGAATACAGGCACGTACTAGGATAGTTCAGGAGAACAGGGTGTGTCTTTCCAAATATGGGCCAGTGTCATAAACAGTGGCCGGTAAATTAGAGCGAGTTCGATGCCTTTGAACGTAATAATGTATCAGCATTCAGGGCTCGAACCACCCAGTTTATAATATATAATAGACTGTCCTGAGAGAAGACATACTCACTGGCCACCACACCATGCTTCTTCCTGCAAGGAAGAATCCACCTACGGTGGCTCGGTTTGTGCTCACCATAGCCTGCAAAGAGAGACGGATTAATTGAGTAGTTTTGAGATACTATATTCATGTATCAGGGATCATGTTGATCAATAACCTTGTTGTTACATGATACGGTCGTTTGCACCTTTTTCAGTTATATATACAAGGTCAATATACATTTTTGTTTATAAGGTGTTTAATTTGACTCTGTTAGTTTCACACAGTTGGTTTACTACATCTTGGAAACATTGTTTGGGTCAATCATCAATCAACACTAACCACTGGGCACACACTGGTTGAATCAAAGTGGTTTCCACATCATTTCAATGAAACTACATGTACGTTGAACCAACGAGGAATAGATGTTACTTTGATGTCTGTGCCCAGTGGGTGTGTAGTTAGTACTGTATCGACTCTCCACACAGCTGAAACAATATGACAAATGCAAAAGTATTCCTCAGCAATTTATTCAAACATACTTGGTGACTTGTTCTATAAATGTCTGGCAATATTATACATTTTGCAGCTGGGCATAAATTGAAGCAATCCAGGTACTTCAATGAGAGGTCAGTGCACTTGGTAATCATAGGTTACTTGACACTTGGTATTCATAGGCTACTTAACACTTGGTATTCATAGGTTACTTGACACTGGGTATTCAAAGGCTACTTGACATAACTTGAGGAAAATTTCCGCATAATGTACCTGGCACAATGGCCCAATTGGACAATATCTGCAGCAACAAGTGTACTGCATGAGTCCAGTCATTAACCCATTAGTGATTATGTTATTTGGAGGACATCTGAATTACTTTGTATAGAAAGTGTAGAATATCATAATTCATATTTTATTTTTGTAAATATAAGGACATATTATCACTCAGAAGGAAACTCATCGAAACACTATCCAGATGCTTCTATTTTTTTATTTAAAAAAATCATATTCAGAATAGAGAAAATAACTTTTCTCCAGATTCAACTAAAACATGCTCTCTTTTCCTTTCTGAGGGATTAACTATTCACAGACACAGAGTTGTTTTAGTGTCAATGTGTCAATGGAAAGATTAAGGAACTCACCCATATTCCGACTGCCAGGACAACCAAAAAGTAGATCACAATGACGGAGATATCCGCCGGGTTGTTGAGGGCCACGGTGCCATTGTTAGGCACACTTCTAACTAAGGAGAACCCAAAATAATCCTGAGTCATTTTGTCTGTTCTGAGCTGCAAAGGTGACCAGAGGACAGGTGTATTGTAGAAGCCTCTCTCCTTTACTGCTGTGCTACTGATTCCCCTGTCACCTGCAATGCTACTTATGTACTACTGACCCCACAGATAGGTATGTGTGTGCACGTGAGCACGTATGTACGTGTGCGTGTGGACCAGTGGAGGCTCCTCAGAGGAAGAAGGGGAGGACTGTCCTCAACAGTGAATTTCAGAAAAGTGTAAATAGTGAAACATTTAAAAAGTTATCATTTTTAGATGAAACTATACTAACTATATTCACAACACCAAATAATTGATTAAAACACACTGTTTTGCAATGAAGGTTTACAGTAGCCGCAACAGCACTCTGTAGGGTAGCACCATGGTGTAGCCGGAGGACAGCTAGTTTCCGTCCTCCTCTGGGTACATTGACTTCAATACAAAACCTAGGAGGCTCATGGTTCTCACCCCCTTCCATAGACTTACACAGTAATTATGACAACTTCCAGAGGACATCCTCCAAACTGTCAGAGCTCTTGCAGCATGAACTGATGTCACGTCCTGACCAGTATAGAGGATATTTTGTTATTGTAGTTTGGTCAGGACGTGGCAGAGGTTAGTTTATTTATGTATTACGGGTTTTTTTGGTCACTGGTCTATGTTTGTATTTCTATGTGTATGTTCTAGGATAGTTTTCTATGTGTAGGTTGGGTGCTGGACTCTCAATTGGAGGCAGGTGTTTCTAGTTGCCTCTGATTGGGAGTCCTATAAATAGGTGTGTGTTTTGTTTGTAACTTGTGGGTAGTTGTTTGATAGCACTGCTTTTGTTGAGCCTGCTTCTCTGTTCCTGTCGTTAGCTTGTTTATTGTTTTTCCGTGGTGTTCGCATTTTATTTAATAAATATGTTGAGCACGCAACCCGCTGCGCCTTGGTCCCATTCTCTCTTCCACGACAGCTGTGACAGAACTACCCACCATACCAGGACCAAGCAGCGGAAGAAGGAGCAGGTCATTAACTACATGGACTATGACGAAGAATTGACTTGGGAGGAGATTCTGGACGGGGCTGGACCTTGGGATCAGGCTGGGGATTACCGTCGCCCACGGGAGGAGATCGAGGAGGCGAAGGCTGAGAGGCGGCGTTATGAGGCTATGGACGCGCTGGCGAGGAAGCCGGAGAGGCACCCCCAATAAATATTTTTGGGGGGCACACGGGTAGTTTGGCTAGGCCAAGGAAGAGCCGTAAGCCAGCTACCCGTGATTATATGGAGGAGCGTATGAGGTGGAGGGCGCCATGTTTTGCTGAGGTGCGCACTATCTCACCCATGCGCACGCACAGTCCGGTGCGCGCCATTCCAGCCCCGCGCAGATGCCGTGCTAGAGTGGGCATCCAGCCTGGTAGGAGGATGCCTGCGCAGCGCATCTGGTCGCCGGTACGCCTCCTAGGACCAGGCTACCCTACTCCCGCTCTACGCACGGCAAACATCAGGCCCCTGCACAGCCCAGTTCGCCCTGGACCAGCACCCCGCTTGTACAGGGCTGTTAGTTCCATCCAGCCAGGACGGGTTGTGCAGGCGGTGCGGTCACGGCCACCTGTGCACCTCCATGGCCCAGTCTTTCCGGTTCCTGCCTCTTGTGCTATCCCGGAAGTGAGTACCTCCAGTCTGGCACGACCAGTACCAGCAACCCGGACCAAGCTTCCCAGTAGTCAGCCTAGTCCTGTTCAGCCTGTTCCCGCTCCCCGCACTAGCCCTGAGGTGCGTGTGCCCAGACTGGCACATCCTGTACCAGCCCCACGCATCCGGCTTCTAGTGCGTCAGCCCAGCCTCGCCAGTCTGGAGCCGCCAGAGCCGCCCGCCAGTCAGGAGCCGCCAGAGCCGCCCGCCAGTCAGGAGCCGCCAGAGCCGCCCGCCAGTCAGGAGCCGCCAGAGCCGCCCGCCAGTCAGGAGCCGCCAGAGCCGCCCGTCTGTCCGGAGCCGCCTGAGCGGCCCGTCTGTCCGGAGCCGCCTGAGCGGCCCGTCTGTCCGGAGCCGCCGGAGCGGCCCGCCTGTCCGGAGCCGCCGGAGCGGCCCGCCTGTCCGGATCCGCCGGAGCGGCCCGCCTGTCCGGATCCGCCGGAGCGGCCCGCCTGTCCGGATCTGCCGGAGTTGCCCGCCTGTCCGGATCTGCCGGAGTGGCCCGCCTGTCCGGATCTGCCAGAGTGGCCCACCGTTCCGGAGCTGCCATCGCCGCCCGCCAGCCGGGTGCAGCCATCGCCGCCCGCCAGCCGGGCGCAGCAAGGGACACCCGCCAGCCGGGTGCAGCCATCGCCGCCCGCCAGCCGGGCGCAGCCAGGGTCATCTGCCAGCCGCGCGCAGCAAGGGTCGCCCGACAGCCAGGTGCAGCCAGAGACACCCGCCAGCCGGGTGCAGCAAGAATCGCCCGCCAGCCGTGCGAAGCCAGGGTCGCCCACCAGCCCCCCGGCGCGGCCAGGGGCACCACCTAAGTGGGCGAAGTCGAGGGTGGAGTGGAGGCCACGTCCCGCACCTGAGCCGCCTCCAATATAGGTGGGTTGGGAAGGGGGGGGGTGTAGCACAGTGCCGTCGTTGACGGCAGCCACCCTCCCTTCCCTCCCTTTAGTTTAGGGAGGATTTTTTTGGTTTGCTTTAGGGGTTTTCTGTGTTTTGTGTAGGTGCATCCGGAGTCTGCACCTTTGGGGGGGGGGGGGGGGTACTGTCACGTCCTGACCAGTATAGAGGATATTTTGTTATTGTAGTTTGGTCAGGACGTGGCAGAGGTTGGTTTATTTATGTATTACGGTTTTTTTTGGTCACTGGTCTATGTTTGTATTTCTATGTGTATGTTCTAGGATAGCTTTCTATGTGTAGGTTGGGTGCTGGACTCTCAATTGGAGGCAGGTGTTTCTAGTTGCCTCTGATTGGGAGTCCTATAAATAGGTGTGTGTTTTGTTTGTCACTTGTGATTAGTTGTTTGATAGCACTGCTTTTGTTGAGCATGCTTCTCTGTTCCTGTCGTTAGCTTGTTTATTGTTTTTCCGTGGTGTTCGCATTTTATTTAATAAATATGTTGACCACGCAACCCGCTGCGCCTTGGTCCCATTCTCTCTTCCACGACAGCTGTGACAACTGACATGTTGTCCACCCAATCAAAGGATCAGAGAATAAATCTAGTACTGAAAGCATAAGCTATAGCTAGCTAGCACTGAAGTTCATAAAATCTGGTGAGTAGTTGACTCAAGGAGAAAGAAAAAAATAGTTAAACAGTTTTGAACAAATTCATTTATTCAAAAATGAAGGAGAAGCAAGAGAGAGAGAAAGAGAGAGACTTTGTCTTTTTTCATTTTCACCTACCTAGCTAGTTTAGCCTACTCAAACACCCTGCTCAAACAGACATGAATACTATGTTAGCTAGTTGGCTATGGTAGCTTGCCGGCTATTGCTATCAAACACTGGAACTCTTCGAAGTCAAGGTAAGCTTTTGGTTTTATTAATTTATTGCCCGCCAGTGTAACTGCTTAACTCCTTGCTGACTGTACACAGTAATGCATGATCGTAGCGGGTTTACTAACACCTTAGTTCTAGTAGCTATGTTGACTATGACATTATTTAATATGGTGACAACGATGTAGGATGTGTGTAGCGGTTAGTGGTTATGATATGAAGGTTTGGTTTGGAAAGGTTTTTTCCTCTGGTCACAGACAGCTGATGTGTTGTGCACTGAAGTCCACAAGCGCAGGGAAAAGGTGAGAAGAGGCGAGTGCGTAGATGCGAGAAGCAATTCTACAATGATCAAAAGGATCATGCTGTTTGTATGTGGCTGCTATGAAAGTGAACTCTGTTTGCGTGTGATCAGAGGTGTATTCATTCCGCCGATTCTGTTGTAAAAACATTTCTTAAACGGAAGCAAAAGGAACAAAATATGAGAAACCTACCTGAATTTGTCCTATAAAAAAATCTTGTTTGCAACTGTTGGACAAATGATTACACCCTAGATCAGCTAGAGGCAACAAGAGTGTGCAAGGTAGTGTTGAATGTGTCAATGTCTGTCTCCTTGATTACTCAAATTTCTCTCGACCTGTGCTCCTACATTGTAAGCTTTCATTCATAGGCTAGGTTGTAGCAAGCTCATGATGTGTATAGGTCAAATTCGACAATCATGTAGTAGCCTAAATCTATGGATGTTACATTGAGCTGGGTTAATTGTATATGAATGACAGTTATCCAATGTGTTGTAGTAGCCTTCCCTGTAGCTCAGTTGGTAGAGCATGGTGTTTGCAACACCAGGGTTGTGGGTTCGATTCCCACGGGGGGCCAGCACAGAAAAAAATAAATAATGAAATGTACTAGTTCTATGAAATGTATGCATTCACTACTGTAAGTCGCTCTGGATAAGAGTGTCTGCTAAATGACTAAAATGTAAAAATGTAAAAAAAATGTAGTAGAAATAAGGCCAAGCTCATAAAAAAAGATTGCTGTCCGTCGTCTTAAAAGGCACCAACCACCACTGGTGTGTTGGTTAATAGGGTGTTTGAGACAATGCAAAGAATGTGCTTTATGGCAAACAAAGGGTCATTGAAGGGGAAATCAACAGTTACTACATCCATTTTTGGACTTATAGATGAATTATATGTACCCATTGATTCTTGAAGAATTTACAGTAACTTATGCCTCATGAGCTTAGTTCAACTGTTGTACCCTATCAGAACCCCAAATGTAAGCTTGTTTTACTCCAATGTTTGTAAATAAACACAATATAGCATAAGAACGATCATTTTGATATCATGGTTGGTCAGTCCTTGCATCCATAGCTCTGTCTAGGAATTTGAGAATGGTTCCATTTCTCCAAACCCATCCCTCAGCTTTTTACCAAAACAGTGGCAGGCAGTAGCTTTGTTATTGTTTCTACTGCTGATTGGCGCTTTAATGATCAACTGAACCGAAAATACTTAGAAGAAAAAATATATCCTATAAAATACAACTTGTAAGCCACTCCACTTTCAGAATTACACTAACCCTAGTCCTAATGGAAACGGCTGATTGATAAAACTCTGAAAGTAGGTGACTACTGTAGGTAGATACATCAACTGTGAAAGTGCTGTGGCACCAGGTCAATTGTGGACTCCTGGGAGAAAGAGCACACCAAAGAGCATACAGGAAAAACAATAAATTGGGTTTTTGATAGAACACAACCATGAGGAAGGGTTTATTGGCTATAATAGGACATGTTTAATGGGGAAATATAGTAATACTAGCATTAAATGTATGTTAATGGACATGGCTGTTGACTGTAAGCCCAGTCCATGAACTCTTCTGTCAATATTATGATTTATTTCCACAAGGAAACTAATTCTGAATCAAGGTAACAGTCAATCAAAAAGGTACATTCTTCACAAAACTACCTCACTCACAGAGTAAACACACACAGAGAGTGGGTTAATGATTATTCTGCCCCTCCTCTATTCCTCTTTAGGTTGCTGGTGAAGACTTGAGTGTGCGTGTGATAAGGGGCTATCCATAAAATGTTATTAATCTCTCTCATCACAACTACAAACAATCTGGTTCACATACATTTACATCAGCCATTAGTCTCTACAGGTATAAAACATTTACAATGTCACTGTATGATCTTACCCTTGTATTGTTCCAAGGGTTGGGTAGGTTACTTTTTCAATGTAATCCGTTACAGTTACTAGTTACCTGTTCAAAATTGTAATCAGTAACGTAACTTTTGGATTACCCAAACTCAGTAACGTAATCTGATTACATTCAGTTATTTTTAGATTACTTTTCCCTTAAGAGGCAATTGAACATCTATTGCAGGATAAATAAACGTTAAAGTTTACATAGCTGCCCCTGAACAAGGCAGTTAACCCACTGTTCCTAGGCCGTCATTGAAAATAAGAATTTGTTCTTAACTGACTTGCCTAGTTAAATAAAGGTAAAATAAATTTAAAAAATATATGGACGTACAATTTCACTTTATGGGTTGGTTATGTAGGCTTCTTCAAACCCATCGCTTTTTACTAGATATAATAATACAATTAAATGATATCTTTACATTAAAAACCAGTCTATCAGAATTCCAGTCATTCCAATAAATGTTATACCCCTTGTTCTTCAAGAATAGGACTTGGAAATATGGAGGTATAGATTAGCCAAATTGTTTTACCTGAGCATAACCCCAAAACGAAGGACTTATTAGCCAGCCCTACTTTGTTGATTATGATTTTGTTGTCATGGAGGACTGATTGGACTCATTGATTCGAGTTAAAAAATGGATGCTCATGGAATGGCATGCTTTAAGCACTACTGAAAAGTGTTATTTACATGTGAAAATTAATGCCATATGCTGCATTTGCTATAGGCCTATTGTTTACCTTTTTGTTAATGCCTATTTGATATCTTGATAACATGCAGTTGTTTAAAGGGCAAATCCAAAGATAAAACGGTCGCCCCGCCTCTGCTTTGGTAAAAAGCTGAGGGATGGGCCTGGGGAAATGTAGCCACAGAGATTAATAGACAGAGCTATAGATGCAAGGACCCATGATTTCAAAATGTTTGTTTTAACAATGTTATAAATTAGATATACACTACCGTTCAAAAGTTTAGGGTCACTTAGAAATGTCCTAGTTTTTTAAAGAATAGTACATTTTTTGTCCATTAAAATAACATCAAATTTATCCGAAATACAGTGTAGACATTGTTAACGTTGTAAATGACTACTGTAGCTGGAAACGGCAGATTTTTTATGGAATATCTACATAGGCGTACAGAGGCCCATTATCTGCAACCATTACTCCTGTGTTCCAATGGCACGTTGTGTTAGCTAATCCAAGTTGATCATTTTAAAAGGCTTATTGAGCATTGGAAAACCCTTTTGCAATTATGTTAGCACAGCTGAAAAATGTTGTGCTGATTAAAGAAGCAATAAAACTGGCCTTCTTTAGACTAGTTAAGTATCTGGAGCATCAGCATTTGTGGGTTCGATTACAGGCTCAAAATGCCCAGAAACAAAGAACTTTCTTCTGAAACTCATCAGTCTACTCTTGTTCTGAGAAATGAAGGCTATTCCATGTGAGAAATTGTCAAGAAACTGAAGATCTGGTACAACGCTGCGTACTACTCCCTTCACAGAACAGCGCAAACAGGCTCTTAACACAATAGAAAGAGTCGGAGGCCCAGGTGCACAACTGAGCAAGAGGACAAGTACATTAGTGTCTAGTTTCAGAAACAGGCACCTCACAAGTCAACTGGCAGCTTCATTAAATATTACCCGCAAAACACCAGTCTCAACGTCAACAGTAAAGAGGCGACTCCGGGATGCTGGCCTTCTAGGCAGAGTTGCAAAGAAAAAGCCATATCTCAGACTGGCCAAATAAAAATAAAAGATTAAGATGGGCAAAATGAACACAGACACTGGACAGAGGAACTCTGCCTAGAAAGCCAGCCTCCCAGAGGCACCTCTTCACTGTTGACATTGAGACTGGTGTTTTGAGGGTACTATTTAATGAAGCTGCCAGTTGAGGACTTGTGAGGCATCTTGTTTCTCAAACTAGACACTCTAATGTACTTGTCCTCTTGCTCAGTTGTGCAATCTGATTACGATATTTTTTGCTGGTAACGTAATGGATTACAGTTACCCGTTTTTTTGTAATCCCTTACATGTAATCTGTTTTTTTGTAATCCCTTACATGTAACGGATTGCATGTTACTCCCCAACCTTGAATGCTCCTATATCATCACCACCTGATGCTTCTTCCCTGACCCTGAGCTTTTATCTTAGCAATTTCAAAGCCTGAACTATGCCCAACCTCACTCCTCCCTGAGATGATCGAGATAAGCCTGTACCAATATAAAAGACTGACAATTTAATTGATAGAACTTTGATTGGTTTTGGATCATGATTGTTTTCTACTTCTTTCATCCTTGTATTCCTTGTAGTGGGATGTTTGTAATACCAGTCTCAGCATAGACCTATAAATCAATAATAAAGTTGAAAGATTGCAACAAAAAATCCCTTTAATGGGGCTGTTAAGTTATTATGGACCTTGTAGTCGGGAGGGTAAAAGTACCAGAAACAACCACCAGGTAAGTAGCGACTCTGGAGATTAACATGGTAAAATGCAGCACAACAAAGAGCCAGGAAGGTAAAAAAAAAAAAAAAGTGGTAAAACAAGCCAGGGTGGTGTTCAGTTGGGCATATAGAATCAAAACTTTTGCAACAGAAAACTAAAATGGGTCATATTACACCTACTACTAGCCTACTGTCCATTTCACTCCAACGGAAGTGTGTAGCTAATTCATTGGAAATGTAGGCTGCCCCAAGACCCCATTCTGACTTTGTCCATCGGGGGGAGGAATACCATGAGAACATTCTCACAAAAAAACACAATACAATCCTACACAGTGATGTGTGCGTGTGTGTAATACAGAGATAATCGGAATGAGAAAGAAAATACACGTTCAGCAGGAAACATCATGACCAAATAGCTCATGACCGCAGGGCCACAGATTCACTCATGGCGACTGATGCACACGAGCATGCTGTTCATCCAAGCATTCACACAGAACAGGGTATAAACCCACAAGTTCCCAGGGTAGGTAATGTTTTAATGGCATTATTTTAATGACCACACATTATTCATAATAATAAACAAATGTACTTGCACAACTGAAAACTCCAGACACCGTCCCATCAACCTTCAAAAGGTGGACATTTCAAAATGGTATGATTGCTGGCACACACATTGACAGGGGCTAGCAGTGCACACAGAGATCAGAGGGCAGAGTGGAAAGGGCAACAGACAGGAAATAGAGAGGAGGAACAGACAGACATCTTACAGTGACAGGGGGGCATAGAAAGGGCTCAAGTTCAGGAGGAGATCACAACCACATTCTGGTCAATAGTAACATTTCCACTATGCTGTGTAACGTAATGAAATACATTTTCCCTAATTAGAATTACAGACATCCACTCATGATCGATACTAAATTGTCCTCACGAGAACATCCTGTGGAAATGTCACTTGAATACCAACTAGTCAGTTAATTATCAGCAACTATGGAAGGGAGGGGATGGAATGGATCGAAGCAGAAAAAAAATACCACCTAGCACACAGGAAGTGGGCCAGGGACAGAAAGCCTTGGAGGACAGAAAAGAGGGAGAGAGTTGAGCAGGACAGTATGAGAGGGTGAATGCAGCAAGGGAAGAGGTGAGAATGTAGGACAAAAATGGCAGGCCACTAGAGAACAGATTATTCCTGATGAGGCCTTAATTGAGCATGATAATGGCACAAAGAGACGAGCGATGAGGAAGAGATTAGAGAACAAAAGATCTGAAACTAGTAAAGAATGGGGGGGGGGGGGGGGGCAGTGGGAAGGGGAGTGGCTAACTCTAGCTAAAGACTATCAGGGGTTAGGAGGAGGTGGTCTCAGGGTTGGGCCTCTCCCCCCTCGCTGTCCTGCTGGTCGCTGGTCCACAGGGTCAGGTTGTCCCGCAGCAGCTGCATGATGAGGGTGGAGTCCTTATAGGAGTCCTCGTTCAGATTGTCCAGGTGTCCGATGGCCTCATCAAAGGCCTCCTTGGCCAGCTTGCAGGCCTCCTCGGGGGCGTTTTGGATCTCGTAGTAGAACACAGAGAAGTTGAGGGCCAGACCTAGGCGGATGGGGTGGGTGGCCGCCATGCTCTTGCTGATCTCGTAGGCCTCCTTGTAGGCGCCCTCGGAGGACTCCACGGCGGAGGTCTTCTTCTCGGCCGTGGCCACCTCGGCCAGGTAGCGGTAGTAGTCGCCCTTCATCTTCAGGTAGAACACCTTGCTCTCCAGCTGGTCTTCTCCGCAGCTCTTGATGAGGAACTGGTCAAGCAGGTTGAGCACGTCCTGGCAGACCGTCTCCAGCTCCTTCTCAATGGTCTCCCGGTAGGCCTTCACCAGCTCCAGCTTCTTGTCGTTGCCATCGGCCATGGCCCTCTGCTCGATGCTGGAGGTGACGCGCCAGGAGGACCGCCTGGCTCCCACCACGTTCTTGTAGGCCACGGAGAGCAGGTTGCGGTCGTCGTTACTCAGAGGCTCACTTAGCTCAGTCACCTGGTGAGGACATAGAAGTGTTGCAAAGAATGGTGTCAGGATGTGAAAATGCTACCATATCATAAACCTTCCATAAATTGAACAAATGTACCATTGACCTAACATTCCTATCCTGAAGAAAAGCTCTAGAAATTGACCAATGACAAAGGTGTGACGTTGCAGGGTGCATGCATGCCTAGGTGGAGAAAGCCTAGACTGTGCTTGATTCTTAACTGTGAATATTAAACCCTCTTTTTTATATAAAGATGCTTGTCTTATGCCTTTTGAGAAACAGGCTACAATTAAGTCATAAGCTGAATATGTATCCATCATCATCGATACATCAAACTGCAGCAGCCATTTCCACCCTTGCAGACAGGTTTGTGGGTGCGTTTGTAAAGGAGCAAAATCTGGTCGTTTATAAACTTCCGCCATCATATTTGTTCGTAATTTAAGAAATTGTACCTCTGTCTGGCATAAATGTGACGACTATTCTGTATATTAGTCTATTACAGGAAAGGTAAGACCAGCTTTCAAGCTTGGAATAGCTAGTTTTATTCAATCGGCCCAAAGTGCTGTAGTGAACGAACGCACCCAACGTGTGTCCCTGTTCAGCCTCTAGGCTAGTACTGCTACTACTGCATCATAGACCAGCCGTAGCCACGAAACCAGACAACCACCAGTTTCATTGTTAGCTCAGCTAGCTCTTTAGCTACCACATTCACTTCTAAAAAATATATGGCAAAATAACATAGCAACAGAAGCGAAATAGCCAACCTTGGTATTGTGTGCACCAGGTTTCACATTGATTTATGATATTACACAGAATTCTGGAAATTATTTCTTAAATTAAGACGATAATCCCAGGTACTATAGTTAGTTAGCAAGTTAGCAAGAGGCAACATTGTCTGACTAGTGAATAATGTAATAATAGATGACCTTTGTTACAAACTGATATGAATTACTGTCACATTTGGCCATTCTTCCAAGTGAGTTGCATTGCTCATTATGCAAAATTATGTCTACCTGTTTCATCGCTGAGGCCATGTCATCGTAACGCTCAGCCTGCTCAGCCATACGGGCTCTCTGGATCAGTTGCTCTCTATCTGCCATTGTCGCTGTTGATGTGCCGAAGGTCGGGCAGTCAGTTCCAAGATACGGGAGGCTATTGACGATAGCTAGGTGTATTCGAAAGCAATGTGTATTTTCCCGATGACGTCCAACGCTACACACAGCACATCAAATGTCACTGCGGATTATCTCTAAAAACTCACTTACAATACTAGCTAAACAATGGTGAAACAATACGTTTTTCAATGCTGCCGAGGCGCAAATTAGAATTAAGATAATCAGTGACTCCCCTCCAAGTCCTCGCACCAACCCCTAACCGACTCTATCTCAACACCCGGTGGCTAACTAGCTACTGCGGCCTCCCACTGCTATCGACATTGGGTGATGCTCCAAGAGTCCTGTCTATCCGGGGCGGGGGGGGGGGGGGGGTGAAGGCTGCTGCTGATATTTCAAGATGACGTCACTTTCTAAAAATAGAAACGTGCGGTGCAGGCGTGCACCTGCGCAGTGCAACGTACTGCATCGGTTGCAGCAACTGAGAGCGCGTGCGTGTAGGGTTGCAGCTAGTGTGACCTCACATATGGCATACAAGTAATGGTTCCAGCATAGTAGGATGGAGATGTGAACATATAGGACATAAGCAGTGCCTTCCCTTACGTCTACCCAGTCCCAAAGCCATGATAGCGTTTATGCCAACCGCTGTAATGTACAAAACATGACTGAAAGGTACAGAAGACCTCTGTGTTGCTGACAAGTGTTCCCTCCCCTCATCCCTAAAAGGAAATCACTCCCCATTCCAGCGTCTCTTCCCTGTAACTGGGTAGGAGGAGGAGTGTATGACACACTTCTGTATATTATCAGGGATGTGATATTATTCCAATGTAGCAGAACATCTAGCTACCAGCAGTGTTGGGGAGTCGTGAGCTAAATGTAGTTCAACTAGTAACTATACTGAACTAAAATATAAATGCAACAGGTAACGTGTTAGTCCTATGTTTTATGAGATTAAATAAAAAGATTGCAGAAATTTTACATACACACAAAAAAACGTATTTCTCCCAAATGTTGTGCACAAATTAGTTTACACCCGTTAGTGAGGATTTCTCATTTGCCAAGATAATCTACCTACCTGACAGGTATGGCATATCAAGAAGCAGATTAAACAGCAAAATCATGGGCTCCCGAGTGGCGCAGCGGTCTAAGGCACTGCATCTCAGTGCAAGAGGCATCACTACAGTCTCTGGTTTGAATCCAGGCTGTATCATTTCCGGCCGTGATTGGGTGGCGCACAATTGGCCCAGAGTTGTCCGGGTTTGGCCGTCATTGTAAATAAGAATTTATTCTTAACTGACTTGCCTAGTTAAAAAATGAAACATTACACAGGTACACCTTGTGCTAGGGACAACAAAAGGCCACTCTATAATGTGCTATTTTGTCACATGCCACAGATGTCTACATTTTTGCAATTGGCATGCTGACTGCAGGAATGTCCACCTGAGCTGCTGTCAGAAAATTGAATGTTAATTTCTCTACCATAAGCAGTCATTTTAGAGAATTTGTTAGTACGTCCAACCGGCCTCACAACCACAGACCAAGTGTAACCACGCCAGCCCAGGACCTCCACATCTGGCTTTTTCACCTGTGGGATCATCTGACACCAGCCACCCGGACAGCTGATGAAACGGAGGAGTCTGAAATGAAGCCCTTTTGTGGGGAAAAAGAAATTCTGACTGGTTGGGCCTGGCTCCTCAGTAGGTGGGCCTATGTACAATTTGCAGACTGCAGTAGCTTGGTGGTAGTTGAACTAAATTCAAATCTAGGTAGTGTTTATTACTTTTTTGCCATGTAGCGGTGTAGCTAACTGAGATTCCCTAAAAATCTCAGTTAGTTCGTAGCAAGTTAGAAGAATTTAGGTTAAGGTTAGGACAAGGATTAGGGAAAATGGTCTCCTAACCTTTTACAAAATAACTTTAGTTAAACTATATTTTTCTTAGGGGTAGCTTTAGTGTAGCTTAACTTCTTCCAGCGTGAAGTTATTGGTAGCTTGGTAAACTATATTTTCAGAGTAGCTTCCCCAACATCGGCTACCAGTCACTGAGAAGGTAAACTAGCATTACATTATCCCCTTGCAATAAAACATCCTGAACAAACCCCAGAAAAACCTCTTGATATTTATTTTGTATTCATTTCTGCAACAAATGAATACTCCTCAAAGTTTTAAATTTCACAGTTGCACTCGTAAACACATGTACAATTGAGAGCATCCTGCCTGGTATGGCAACTGCACCGTTCACAACCGCAGGGCTCTCCAGAGTGTGGTGCAGTCTGCCCAACGCATCACCGGGCACAAACTACCTGCCCTCCAGGACACCTACAGCACCCGATGTCGCAGGAAGGCCAAAAAGATCATCAAGGACATCAGCCACCCAAACCATGCCTTGTTCACCCCACTATCATCCAGAAGGCGAGGTCAGTACAGCTGCATCAAAGCTGGGACCGAGACTGAAAAACAGCTGTCTCAAGGCCATCAGCCTGTTAAATAGCCATCACTAGCCAGATTCCACCCGGTTACGCAACCCTGCACATTAAAGGCTGCTGTCCTATATACAGTTGAAGTCGGAAGTTTACGTACACCTTAGCCAAATACATTTAAACTCAGTTTTTCACAATTTCGGACATTTAATCCTAGTAAAAATGTCCTGTCTTAGGTCAGTTAGGATCCCCACTTTATTTCAAGAATGTGAAATGTCAGAATAATAGTAGAGAGAATGATTTATTTCAACTTTTATATATCTTTCATCACATTCCCAGTGGGTCAGAAGTTTGCATACTAATTGAGTGTATCTGGTAGCGTTGCCTTTAAATTGTTTAACTTGGGTCAAACGTTTCGGGTAGCCTTTCACAAGCTTCCCACAATAAATTGGGTGGATTTTGGCCCATTCCTCCTGACGGAACTGGTGTAACTGGAGTCAGGTTTGTAGGCCTCCTTGCTCGCACACTTTTTCAGTTCTGCCCACAAATGTTCTATATGATTGAGATCAGGGCTTTGTGATGGCCACTCCAAAACCTTGACTTTGTTGTCCTTAAGCCATTTTGCCACAACTTTATGAAGTATGCTTGGGGTCATTGTCCATTTGGAAGACCCAATTGCAACCAAGCTTTAACTTCCTGACTGGTATCTTGAGATGTTGATTCAATATATCCACATAATTTTCCTACCTCATGATGCCATCTATTTTGTGAAGTGCACCAGTCCCTCCTGCAGCAAAGCACCCCCACAATATGATGCTGCCACCCCCGTGCTTCACGGTTGGGATGGTGTTCTTCGGCTTGCAAGCCTCCCCCTTTTTCCTCCAAACATAACGATGGTCATTATGGCCACACAGTTTCATCAGACCAGAGGACATTTCTCCAAAAAGTACGATCTTTGTCCCCATGTCCAGTTGCAAACCGTAGTCTGGCTTTTATATGGCGGTTTTGGAGCAGTGGCTTCTTCCTTGCTGAGCGGCCTTTCAGGTTATGTCGATATAGGACTCGTTTTACTGTGGATATCAATACTTTTGTACCGGTTTTCTCCAGCATCTTCACAAGGTCCTTTGCTGTTGTTCTGGGATTGATTTGCACTTTTCGCACCAAAGTACATTCATCTCTAGGAGACAGAACGCATCTCCTTCCTGAGCGGTATGACGGCTATGTGGTCCCATGGTGTTTATGCTTGCGTACAATTGTTTGTACAGATGAACGTGGTACCTTCAGTCGTTTGGAAATTGCTCCCAAGGATGAACCAGACATGGAGGTCTACAATTTTTTTTTTAGGTCTTGGCTGATTTCTTCTGATTTTCCCATGATGTCAAGCAAAGAGGCACTGAGTTTGAAGGTAGGCCTTGAAATACATCCACAGATACACCTCCAATTATGTAAATTAGCTTATCAGAAGCTTCTAAAGCCATGACATTTTCTAGAATTTTCCAAGCTGTTTAAAAGCTGTCAACTCAGTGTATGTAAACTTCTGACCCACTGAAATTGTGATACAGTGAATTATAAGTGAAATAATCTGTCTTTATAATTGTAAAGAAAATTACTTGTGTCAAGCACAAAGTAGATATCCTAACCGACTTGCCAAAACTATACTTTGTTAACAAGACATTTGTGGAGTGGTTGAAAAATAAGTTTTAATGACTCCAACCTAAGTGTATGTAAACTTCCGATTTCAACTGTACAGACTTGGAATTACCGGCCACTTTAATAATGGAACCCTAGTCACTTTAATAATGTTTAAATAAAGTTTACATACTGCTTTACCCATCTCATATGTATATACTGTATTCTATTCTACTGTATTTTAATCAATAACATCTGCTGTGTATGTGACCAATAAAATGTGATTTGATGTAGATGCGTATACCAGGTTCAGATTAGTTATTTTATTATTCACTTGAGGTGAAGAAAAAGTAGCAGCTTAGTAGCAGGACCAGAGGAAGGAGAGTCTCTGCTCCTCATGCATAGTCTTCATATTAACTGTCATAACACTTGACCTGCCACCTTGACCTAGATGCAAAGCACAAGTCCTGCCACAGATGGGACATAGCACACTTATACAAGGTGTTGTTGAGGAGAATTCTTCCCGAAAACCTCAACACTGCAGCCAATGCATTCCCATTTCAATTGATTTGTCTGTCTCTCTTTCTCAGTTTCACCTCTCCATCTCGTCTTCATGGAGCACTAGCGTTCATTTTCTCCTGGCAGCTGTCCCAAAAGTTCACCAGCCTCTTGTCTTTGTTGGCGCAGAAGTCAGTGAAGTCTCTGAGCAGGCGGTCAGCCAGCTTCTCGTCCCCAAGCACACCCGTCCTCCAAGCCTTGGTCAGCATGGTATTGTAGGCCCAGTAGTAACCCACCAGCTCTTCCGATCCAAACAGGCCCTGACTGGCTGATGCTGTTGAATTCCTCCTCCTCCGCTGCTGCCCGCTAGAGTACTTCCTCTTGGAGTAGGGCAGCTGGAGGAACACTGTGCCTAGAGAGGGAGGTAGAAGGGGAGCGGGGAGGACAGAGAGGGACAGGAGAACAGTACTGTGAGGGAGGGTGTTAGCGATATCAAAGGGCATATTGAAAAAAAATGTGTGACAGAATTAGAAATGATGCTCATCTTTGTGTTAATATGTGCCTACCTGTTACGTGGATGTATTGAGGTTTGTTCTCTGACGGGAAGTTGAAAGCAGAGGCAGAAAACTTGTCTTGGACAAAACCGAATCTGAGCGAGAGAGGTAAGTGAGAGAATCTTTGGATAAACACCTAAAGCCCTTTGCAGCACATATAGTGCCTCAGAGTTTATTTATAGACATCTCCATCCCATGTTTACAGAGAACAACAAAAACGTTTCTGCCACATACACCAGATAGGTGGAGTGAAATGTGTAGTTTTACAGGGTCAGCCATAGTAGTGCGTCGCCCCTGGAGCAAATTAGGATTAAGAGGCTTGCTCAAGGGCACGTCGACAGATTTTTCACCTTGTCGGCTCGGGTATTCGAACATGCAACCTTTCGGTTACTGGCCCAACGCTCTAACCGCTAAGCTACCTGCTGCCCTCTAAACTATGTATAGAGAATCACCTACCGGTATAGTATGGCCTCCTGAAAGAGCTGCATTCTATCCCAATACGTCTCTGGTTCAAACCCTGTCAAACAATTATCACAGCGGAATAATATAGACAAGCATGAACACCCAAAGCAACACCCAATAAATTGTTTATGCTTCTGCCCCTGAACGTTTACTTACAATCTATGTTAAAAATAGGTACTCTATAAAATGATGGAGACAAACTGTGTACAATGACAGTGGTGTAAAAATCTCCTAGTGTTTCCTCACCCTCAAACAGGTTGTCGCTGCCGTCCCTCAGCAGACGGTGGATGTGGAGAGGGATGAAGAGCTGGGCCCGCAGTGGGTCACCATATAGGTAGGAGGGCAGGGCAAAGGGCACCTCCAGGACGGGCACCAACAGGAACCCACAGGAGGCAGCCTTTCTGTGCCAGCCTTGGACCTGTCGAGATGGGAGTATGGTGGAGAGTCAAGATAAACATGGGTCTTGTTTTCAAACTCTCTCGTCCAAGCAAACAATGTGATGTGTAGTGATGTCGGGAATTAGTGAGCCGTTTTTCGCCCTTATGGTTTAATTATCAGCTGGCATGCCTTGTATGACATCCTGAAATATTTAATTTAGTCGTTTACTACATATCTGTGGCAACATCAAGAAATATGTCAGTAGGTCTTAAAAAGATCTTACATGAAATAATGCTGACAGGAACTTTTAATCTTAGTCTTAATGTGTAGAGTGCTAGACTAACTTTTTGCACTGGTGGCACTACCAACGTTTTCAGTCGATGGCACTAGCACATGATTTGGTCGCACCAATTAAATTGGGCCGTTTTTTGGGGAAGCATTTAGAAATGTAAATTCAAAACAGAGCACGATGAATGAACTGTGCATCGCAATCATTCAACCAAGACTTCGTACCAAACTTTTTGAATACCCATTGCTGTTAGAATACATTTTTATAAAAGCACATTGTGAACCAAAAACAAACGTGACCAGATAACAAAAAATTCACTGCCACCCTAGCGACCAATAAAACATTGTCAAGTCAAAGGGTCGCAAATGCGAGCGTTTTGGTCACAGTTTGAAGCCCTGAGAGTGTCTCTAGTGAGTCAATGGACATTCCCCCTCTGTCTGTCCTCGTCTTACCATCTCAAAGAGAACAGCTGCAGTGACGGCCATCCAGTGCAGCTTGACCTCGAAGGCAGCATTGAGGGAGAAGTTGCCATGATAATAGCAGCTGCACCACTCGGTGCGGTCGCTACGATTGTTAACGTCCACATCCAAGGTGACTGTCTTCTGCTCTGGAACAGTGGCAGCTGAGGAGAGAGACAAGGAGGGAGGGGAGAGAGAGAGCAAGGGAGTAGAGGGACAGGCCCAGAGATCAGGCCCAAAGGGAGAGATGGTTGTAGAGATGGACAGGCAGGAAGAGGACATTTACATGGATATTATGAGATTAAGAGGATGAGAGTTGTTGGAGTATATGGCATATGGTACAAATGTTTGTGATGGAGTTAGAAACTTCACGAAGAATGTTAGTAAGTTATCGAAAGTCAGTGAAGCCACAATATTCCACCATAGCATCCTCTCTTGCCCTGAAATACCTCTTATGCTCAGAATCTCTCTCCAGGGTTGGGGTCAATTCCATGTCAATTCCAGTCAATTCAGGAAGTACACCGAAATTCCAATTCAATTTCTCTTCAACATCTTTCAGTTAGGACAATTTGGAATTTGTTTTACCTTGTGAATTGACCCCAAACCTGTTCTGTACTGACTATGTGCTAAGGATGCATACATCACAATTCTTTAGAAATTATGATTTGTTTGTCCATATGATTATTTAATTCTGAAAAGGTTAGCGTGTTATTTTAAAAAAAATAAATTAAAAATAGGCCTATAGGTTTTAAATTACCAGTACACTGTTAATCACTGGAGACAACACAAACATGGTCATCATGACAAACATACGCATACAATAAATTCTTTCTACAGCTAGATTTTGGTGTCATTGTTTCATGATTTGCTGGAGAGGAACCATTGAGTTTATGTATAAATTACTATATTTTAATGGTACTGAATTATGATTCACAACTCATATTAATCTCACAGAAAAGTGTCCAAATAAACCAGATTTTATGGGAGAAAAGTTTTTGCATTTATGTTTTCAGCAATGTTGGGTACAATGACCATATCTGTTTTCTGAGCAGATGGGGGCATAGCCTACTGTTAGGGGTGTTTCTCTCCCAGTGTCAGACATTTTCATGGCAATAAGCTGGTTTATATAAACCAGAAATCCATTCCAAACTCATCAGTAATTTAAAGGGGCAATCCTTAGTTGAAACAATTACAAAGCGGTCACCCTGCTTTGGAAAAAGCTGAGGGATGGGCCTGGAGAAATGTAACCACTCTCAAATGAATAGACAGAGCTATGGATGCCCCCCCGCACCTCTCTGATTCAGAGCAGTTGAGTTAAATGCATTCAGTTGTGCAGCTGACTAGATATCCCCCTTTCCCTACTTTATAAATCCAAAAATGCATGTAGCAACTACAGATTGCCTCTAAATTGCTGTAAAAGTGGCAGCATAAACAGCATCAAATCACAGTAAGAAAAATCACAGTGAGACAGAGAAAGAAGGATTGGTGAAGAATCCCTAAATGCATTAACATTCTCACAACATTTTATAGTGGAAACGCATTAAATAGTATAGAGAGAAAAAGCAAAGAGGACAGTGCACTGCACACCACTGCACTACTGTACACAGCCACTACTACCACACCATGCACTAAACACACCACACCTAGTTCTCTAATTGGACGGAAAAGAGAACTACCACACCAATTACTGCTCTAATTGGAAGAAGTAGATGCAAATCACATCCATCAGCGATCTGATTGGATGGAGTTGTTTTCAAATCAGTCAACAGCGGCACGAGTACAACCATTAGATGTAATATGTACTGTACTTTACATACTGACATGCCAATTCAAGCTCCAACTGGAGGCAGAGGGGGTTGGGATGAGAATGGGAAGAGGTTTAGGTGTGCCACCAACCCAAGCTCTGCAAGCTGGAGTAGATAGATCACCAGCAATCACATGCAGCCCTGTTGTTGCCCGTATGGGGGATGGGTACTGAGGTCCAATGCCTTGTGTCACACAGAAGGAACAATGTCACCAGGATAATTATTAGTTCAGATGGCAAGTCATTGATTCAATGATGTGAGAGCAACGTTGCGATGGTGAGAAATTCAAGTCATGGAAAGTACTTCAAGAGTCAACTTGTCATTAGTATATCATGAATCATAGGCCAATTATTCAAACCTAAGAATAAATTAGCGAGAGTTTGATGGTTTTGATGGATGTTCGTAAGTTCCCTGAATGCCTCAATCAAATAGAATAGTAGCTCCTCAGTTATGGAATGATAAGTTAGAGATCAGCTTTTAACAAGTTCCTAATGATTTTTGGGAACTTATTGTCAACAATACAAACCAAGTTAATGGAAAAATGTCTAACAGGATCTCAACCAACCATGTCCCAATCTGATGACCAAGTTAGCACCACTTCATATTTGCATACGGAGGCATGCAGGAATCTTGTCTGGTGGCTCTGTGTGACACCTGCTATGGGACCCTCCCTCCCAAACCCCTGAGGGCCTGTTCCAGGGTATGTGTCTAAACCCCTGAGGGCCTGTTCCAGGGTATGTGTCTAAACCCCTGAGGGCCTGTTCCAGGGTATGTGTCTGACTGGAAGGGACGGGGGAGGCATGCTCATTCTGATTGTGGGGGGGGGGGGGGGGGAGTCATGCCCATTTTTGGGTGGGGTTGAGGTGGGTGGGCTGAGGCTCAGCTCTGGGGAGGAGCAGCCTGTGTGTACCTAGCAGTGCTGCGGCCTGGCTGCGTCCTCCAAAGCTGCGGCTGAAGGAGCTGTGCCTACTTGCATAAGAGGCGGGCCGGCTGGGCAGCCAGGGCAGAAGGAAGGCCGGGAGGTCACAAGGTCGACGCTCCTCCAGGACGAAAGCCACCTCAAACCACTTCCTCTGAAACAGGGCAAAGTCCTCCAGGGCTGCCGTTGACCAGCCCTGTGCCACAGGAGGGGGCAGCTGGGATGTAGGGCCTGGAGTACAGTAGAGATGGAGAGATAGATGTATGGTTATTATTGAGTCCGGTTAGTTGTTCTCGAAATGAGAACAATCAATATCGGCATGACTGAGAATCAATGACTGGAAAGAAGTCAGTGTGTGGAGCAGGCAGGGTTGGGGTCAATTCTACGACAATTTAGAAAGTAAACCAAATTCGCTGCATTGAAAAGCAAAGAGAGTTGGAATTTCAGTGCACTTCCTGAATTGACTGGAATTGAAATGGAATTGACCCCATGTCTGGTGGGCAGCATGGAGGACTACCTTGTCCCAGGAGAGCAAACCAACGTTAAAATTATACATTTTCAGATTAGCTTTGTGCAGACTAAGTGTCTCTTTAACCTCGCTCGCTGTCTTTCTCTGCCACTATCCTGTAGAAGTAGAAGCCATAGACAAAGGTCCTCATGGCATCCCCCGATGCATGGGCAACCAGGCCCTCATCCAGCATCTTCTACAGAAACACAGGGGACACAGCAATACTGTTAAAAACACAAACACACAAATGCTGGCTTCACTACATACAGTGTGTATCCGGCACATGCTTTAACAAAACCAGATAAACATATACCTACCTGCATGATGTCGACAGCCATGCCTTGTGTGGCCACACCCTCTACGTTGTTGACCAGCCAATGGACGATCTCAGCACTGATGAAGCAGTTAGGCGGCAGGCCCTTCTGCTCAGGTAGAAGCTGCACACCTGTTCTATATATATATATATCACATAACAGGACAGAACACTAGCTCAAACACACCCATCTAACTGCAGGGACAACAACAAACCATACCTAAAACACTTGAGGTATGTGTTGTGGTTCACGCCAACACACACTTGTTTTACCATCCTTGTGGGGACAAAACAATTGATTTCCACTCCAAATCTTATTTTCCCCTAACCTAACCTTACCTTAACTCTAAGCCTAAAAAAGCTTTTTTTCTTATGGGGACCGGCGATATGTTCCCACTTGGCGGAATTTTCCTTGTTTTACTATCCTTGTAAACACACACACACACACACACACACACACACACACACACACACACACACACGGTCTTACGTGGGGTGTTTGATGGCCTCTAGTATTTCCATCAGGGTGGAGGATGAGGACAAACACAAGGCTCCAGTACCAGACTGTCCACTGTAAACACAGACATAAAAGTCTGGTTAACATAACACTTTCCAATTAGAAACATGATTTTGAACACTTGACATTTGAAAAACTGTATTTCTTTCCCACCTGGTTTCTGTGGCTAAGCTGGGTCCTGTGTCCCCTGTTGCCTGGGCTGCAGCCCCACCGGTCGCCACCACCCCAGCCCCTACCTGACCACCTTTGTCTGTGGCTCCTCCTTCAGCAGGATCTGTAGAAACCTACAGGCCAATCACCAAAGGTTAGAATGAAGTCAAACAATGTCAGGCAGTCACTCTGCTGCATTCTATTTATTTCATTACATATCAAATCACTCCTGGTCTCATGAAGAGGATAACTCGCATCTGGGATACATTACCATGGTTGACTTGGCTCAAATCTGCCAGTTACTAGTGTAATGTGTGGTCTCTTCACAAACAACAAACGATGTGTCTATGGTAGACACATGCAGATTTCATGCCAGAAGGACAGTGCAGGATGCAAGTTAACAAAATAGCTACACGGGCTGAGTTTACCTTGTATCTTTATTGACCTATGTATGTGCACACTCACAGGGCCCTACATAAACTTACACACTATCATTCCAACACACACACCCGCACACCCACTCCATCATTTGCTGACACACACATAATATGCACATACATTTATACTGACTCGACAAACCCGCACACCCACTCACGTCTGCTGATGCTACTCTGTTTATATATTATCCTGATGCCTAGTCCCCTTACCCCAATACATATCTACCTTCATCACTCCAGTATCACTGCACATGTACAGTGCATTCGGAAAGTATACAGGCCACTTGAATTATTTCACATTTTGTTACGTAACAGCCTTATTTTAAAATGAATTTTAAAAAAAATTCCCTCATCAATCTACAAACAATACCCCATAATGACGAAGAAAAAACAGGATTTTAGACATTTTTGCAAATGTATTATCAACAAAAAACAGAAATAAGTTATTTACCTAAGTATTCAGACCCTTTGCTATGAGACTCAAAATTGAGCTCAGGTGCATCCTGTTTCCATTGAACATCCTTGAGATGTTTCTACACCTTGACTGGAGTCCACCTGTGGTAAATTCAATTGATTGGACATTATTTGGAAAGACACACAGCTGACTATATAAGCTCCCCACAGTTGACAGTGCATGCCAGAGCAAAAACCAAGCATTGAGGTGGAAGGAATTGTCCATAGAGCTTTGAGACAGGATTGTGTCGAGGCACAGATCTGGGGAAGGGTATCAAAACATTCTGCAGCATTGAAGGTCCCCAAGAACACAGTGGCCTCCATCATTCTTAAATGGAAGAAGTTTGGAACCACTAAGACTCTTCCTAGAGCTGGCCACCCAGCCAAACTGAGCAATCGGGGGAGAAGGGCCTTCGTCAGGGAGGTGACCAAGAACCTGATGGTCACTCTGACAGAGCTCCAGAGCTGCTCTGTGGAGATGGGAGAACCTTCCAGAAGGACAACCATCTCTGCAGCAGTCCACCAATCAGGCCTTTATGGTAGAGTGGCCAGACGGAAGCCACTTCTCAGTAAAAGGCACATGATAGCCCGCTTGGAGTTTACCAAAACACTCCTGAAGGACTCTCAGACCATGAGAAACAAGATTCTCTGGTCTGACGAAACCAAGATTCAACTCTTTGGCCTGAATGCCAAGCGTCACATCTGGAGGAAACCTGGCACCGTCCCTATGGTGAAGCATGATGGTGGCAGCATCACGCTGTGGGGATCTTTTTCAGTGGCAGGGACTGGGAGACTAGTCAGGATCGAGGCAAAGATGAAAGGAGCAAAGTATAGAGCGATCCTTGATTACAGGCAACATCCTGCCGCTAAAGCTGCCGTTTTCAAGGTGCGGGACACTAATCCGGATGCTTATAAGAAATCCCGCTACGCCCTCAGATGAACCATCAAACAGGCAAAGCATCAATCCAGGATTAAGATTGAATCCTACTACACTGGCTCTGACGCTCGTCAGATGTGGCAGGGCTTGAAAACTATTATGGACTACAAAGGGAAACCTAGCCGCGAGCTGCCCAGTGAAGTGAGCCTTCCAGACAAGCTAAATGCCTTTTTTGATCGCAAAGAGGCAAGTAACACTGAAGCATGCATGAGAGCACCAGCTATTCCAGATGACTATGGGAACACGCTCTCCTTGGGCCGATATGAGCTAGACCTTTCAACATTCACAAAGCTGCGGGGCCAGACGAATTACCAGGACGTATACTCAAAACTTGCGCGAACCAATTGGCAAGTGTCTTCACTGACATTTTCAACCTCTCCCCTAGTCTGTAATACCTACATGTTTCAAACAGACCACCATAGTCCCTGTGCCCAAGAAAGCAAAGGTAACCTGCCTAAATGATTACCGCCCCGTAGCATTCACATCGATAGCCATGAAGTGCTTTGAAAGGCTGGTCATGGCTCACATCAACACAATCATGCCAGAAACACTAGACACACTCCAATTCGCATAGCGCTCCAACAGATCCACAGATGACGCAATCTCAATCCACACTGCTCTTTCCCACCTTGGCAAAAATAATACCTATGTAAGAATGCTGTTCATTGACTACAGCTCAGCTTTCAACACCATAGTGCCACCAAAGCTCATCACTAAGCTAAGAAACCTGGGACTGAACACCTCCCTCTGCAACTGGTTCCTGGACTTCCTGATGGGTCGCCCCCAGGTGGTAAGGGTAGGCAACAACACATTTGCCACACTTATCCTCAACATCAAGGCCCCTCAAGGGTGAGTGCTTAGTCCCCTCCTGTACGCCATGTTTACCCATGACTCCAACACCATCATTAAGTTTGCTGACACCACAGTGGAAGGCCTGATCACCGACAACGATGAGACAGCCTATAGGGAGGAGGTCAGAGACCTGGCAGTGTGGTGCCAGGACAACAACCTCTCCCTCAATGTGAGCAAGACAAAGGAGCTGATTGTGGACTATAGGAAAAGGAGGGCCGAACAGGCCCGAATTAACATCAACGGGGCTGAAGTGGAGCAGGTGGAGAGTTAAGTTCCTTGGTGTTTACATCAACGAACTATCATGGTCCAAACACACCAAGACAGTTGTGAAGAGGGCACGACAACACCTTTCCCCCTCAGGAGACTGAAACAGCTGCACCAGAGAGCATCACTGCCTGGTAGGGCAACTGCTCGACATCTGACCGTAAGGAGCTACAGAGGGCATTGCGTATGGCCCAGTACATCACTGGGGCCAAGCTTCCTGCCATTCAGGACCTAAACTCAGCAAAAAAGGACCGTCTTTCAAAGATAATTCTTAAAAATCCCAAAAAACTTCACAGATCTTCATTGTAAAGGGTTTAAACACTGTTTCCCATTCTTGTTCAATGAACCATAAACAATTAATGAACATGCACCTGTGGAACGATCGTTAAGACACTAACAGCTTACAGACGGTAGGCAATTAAGGTCATAGTCATGAAAACTTAGGACACTGAAAAGGCCTTTCTACTGACTCTGAAAAACACCAAAAGAACGATGCCCAGGGTCCCTGCTCATCTGCGTGAATGTGCCTTAGGCATGCTGCAAGGAGGCATGAGGACTGCAGAGTGGCCAGGGCAATAAACTGCAATGTCCATACTGTGAGACGCCTAAGAGACAGCGCTACAGTGAGACAGGACGGACAGCTGACCGTCCTCGCAGTGGCAGACCACGTGTAACAACACCTGCACAGGATCGGTACATCCAAACATCACACCTGCGAGACAAGTACAGGATGGCAACAACAACTGCCCGAGTTACACCAGGAACGCACAATCCCTCTATCAGTGCTGACTGTCCGCAATGGGCTGAGAGAGTCTGGGCTGAGGGTTTGTAGGCCTGTTGTAAGGCAGGTTCTCACCAGACATCACCGGCAACAGCGTCGCCTATGGGCACAAACCCACCGTCGCTGGACCAGACAGGACTGGCAAAAAGTGCTCTTCAATGGCGGGTCGGGGTTTTTGTCTCACCAGGGGTGAAGGTCGGATTTGTGTTTATCATCAAAGGAATGAGCTTTACGCCGAGGCCTGTACTCTGGAGCGGGATCAATTTGGAGGTGGAGGGTCCGTCATGGTCTGGAGCGGTGTGTCACAGCATCATCGGACTGAGCTTGTTGTCATTGCAGGCAATCTCAACGCTATGCGTTACAGGGAAGACATCCTCCTCCCTCATGTGGTACCCTTCCTGCAGGCTCATCCTGACATGACCCTCCAGCATGACAATGCCACCAGCTATACTGCGCATTCTGTGTGTGATTTCCTGCAAGACAGGAATGTCAGTGTTCTGCCATGGCCAACGAAGAGCCCGGATCTCAATCCCATTGAGCACATCTGGGAACTGTTGTATCGGAGGGTGAGGGCTAGGGCCATTCCCTCCAGAAATGTCCAGGAAATTGCAAGTGCCTTGGTGGAAGAGCGGGGTAACATCTCACAGCAAGAACTGGCAAATCTGGTGCAGTCCATGAGGAGATGCATTGCAGTACTTAATGCAGCTAGTGGCCACACCAGATACTGACTGTTACTTATGATTTTGACCCCCCCTTTGTTCAGGGACACATTATTCCATTTCTGTTAGTCACATGTCTGTGGAACTTGTTCAGTTTATGTCTCAGTTGTTGAATCTTATATTCATACATATTTACGCGTTAAGTTTGCTGAAAATAAACGCATTTGACAATGAAAGGACATTTCCCCCCCGAGTTCATATAATAGGCAGCGTCAGAGGAAAGCCCATAAAATTGTCAAAGACTCCAGTCACCCAAGTCATAGACTGTTTTCTCTGCTACCGCACGGCAAGCGGTGCTGGAGCGCCAAGTCCAGGACCAAAAGGCTCCTTAACAGCTTCTACCCCCAAGCCATAAGACTGCTGAACAATTCATCAAAAGGCCACCCTGACTGCTTACATTGACTGACCACCCCCCCACTTGTTTTTACACTGCTGCTACTCAATGTTTATTATCTATACATAATCACTTTACAAATTACCTCGACTAACCTGTACCCCCGCACATTGACTTGGTACCGGTACCTCCTGTATATAGCCTCGTTAATGTTATGTAAATATCTTATGTTAATTTTAGATTTTTTTTACTTTAGTTTATTTATTAAATATTTTCTTAACTCTATTTCTTGAACTGCATTGCTGGTTAAGGGCTTGTAAGTAAGCATTTCACTGTAAGGTCTACACCTATTGTATTTGGCACAGGTGACATAACATTTGATTTGATGAAAACCTGCTCCAGAGCGTTCAGGACCTCAGCCTGGGGCGAAGGTTCACCTTCCAACAGGACGACAACCCTAAGCATACATCCAAGACAACACAGGAGTGGCTTCGGGACAAGTCTCTGAATGTCATTAAGTCAGAGCCCGGACTTGAACCCAATCGAACATCTCTGGAGAGACCTGAAAATAGCTGTGCAGCGACACTCCCATTGTCATTATGGGCCATTATGTGTTAATTGATGGGGGGGAAACAATTTAATCCATTTCAGAATAAGGCTGTAACTTAAAATGTATAAAAAGTCAAGGGGTCTGAATACTTTCCGAATGCACTGTAAATATTGGACTTTTTAATATACAGTACCAGTCAAAAGTTTGGACACACCTACTCATTCCAGGGTTTTTCATATTTAAAAAAATATTTTCTATATTGTAGAATAATAGTGAAGGCATCAAAACTAAGAAATAACACATATCGAATCATGTAGTAACCAAAAAAGGGTTAAACAAATCTAAATATATTTTACATTTGAGATTATTCAAAGTAGCCAACCTTTGCCTCAATTCCAGCTTTGCACACTCTTGCCATTCTCTCAACCAGCTTCATGAGGTAGTCACTTGGAATGCATTTCAAATAACAGGTGTGCCTTGTGAAAAGTTAATTTGTGGAATTTCTTTCCTTAATGCGTTTGAGCTAATTAGTTGTGTTGTGACAAGGTAGGGGTAGGTATACAGAAGATGGTCTTTTACCAAATATGACTAAGTCCATATTATGGCAAGAACACCTCAAATAAGCAAATAGAAACAACAGTCCATCATGACTTTAAGACATGAAGGTCAGTCAATCCACAAAATTAAAAACGTTGAAACTTTCTTCAAGTGCAGTCGCTAAAACCATCAAGCTCCATGATGAAACTGGCTCTCATGAGGACCGCCACAGGAAAGGAAAACCCAGAGTTACCTCTGCTGAAGAGGATAAATTCATTAGAATAACTGCACCCCAAATAAATGCTTCACAGAGTTCATGTAACAGACACATCGCAACATCAACTGTTCAGAGGAGACTGCGTGAATCAGGCCTTCATGATCGAACAAAAACCCCAACAAAAACACTACTAAAGGACACCAATAATAAAAAAATACTATCTTGGGCCAAGAAACACAAGCAATGGACATTAGACTGGTGGAAATCTGTCCTTTGGTCTGATGAGTCCAAATTTGAGATTTTTGGTTCCAACCGCCGTGTCTTTGTGAGACGCAGAGTAGGGTGAACGGATGATCTCCGCATGCGTGGTTCCCACCGTGAAGCATGGAGGAGGAGGTATGATGGTGTGGGGGTGCTTTGTTGATGACACTGTCTGTGATTTATTTAGAATTCAAGGCACACTTAACAAGAATGGCTACCACAGCATTCTTTAGCGATACACCATTTTATCTGGTTTGTGCTTAGTGGGACTATTATTTGTTTTTCAACAGGACAATGACCCAACACACCTCCAGGCTGTGTAAGGGCTATTTCACCAAGAAGGAGAGTGATGAAGTGCTGCATCAGATGACCTGGCCTTCACAATCACCCGACCTCAACCCAATTGAGATGGTTTGGGATGACTTGGACCGCGGAGCGCTGGAAAAGCTGCCAACAAGTGCTCTGCATATGTGGGAACTCCTTAAAGATGTTGGAAAAGCATTCCAGGTGAAGCTAGTTGAAAGAATGCCAAGAGTGATCAATGCAAAGAGTGATCAATGCAAAGGGTGGCTACCTTGAAGAAAATATATATTGATTTGTTTAACACTTTTTTGGTTACTACATGATTCAATGTGTGTTATTTCATAGTTTTGATGTATTCACTATTATTCTACAATGTAGAAAATAGTAAAATAAAATAAAAACCCTTGAATGAGTAGGTGTGTCCAAAGTTTTGACTGGTAATGTATATAGTAGGCTTACTACTTTGTGTATTTCATATCGCTTATTCTTATTTCTCGTGTATTTTCTTTCAAGTTTTACATTGTTATTGATGATTGCAAAGTTGGGTTTTGAGTTTGCAAGAAAGGCATTTCACTGTACTTGTGCATGTGACATTAAAACTTGAAACAGGACAACACCACCACACACACACACACACACACACACACCACACACACACACACCCCCCCCCTTCTACTCTAACAGATGCAGCAGCATCCAGTGCCCCTAATTACTGACCTGTGTGTGATAGATGTAGGAGGAACGAGGGCTACGTATAAAATCCAAAATGAAGGCAGCATCCTGTTAGCATAGGAAGAGGGATACACCACAGGACGAAAAACCCAAAGTCCATCAACAGGAAAAGAAGGAAAGGAGAGAAAGTTGGGGAAGGAGAGAAGGAAACAAAAGCAAAGCGAAACCCCATAATAAGGAAGCAAAGATAAACCCCTATAAAACGGCAAACCAACATTCCATACACACCAACAACAAAGAATGCCCACAACCAAAACGCCCCAATTGAGCTCCCTTTTACCCAAGCCGGAAATTGAGCTCCCTTTTACCCAGGCCGGAAATTGAGCTCCCTTTTACCCAGGCCGGAAATTGAGCTCCCTTTTACCCAGGCCGGAAATTGAGCTCCCTTTTACCCAGGCCGGAAATTGAGCTCCCTTTTACCCAAGACAGAAAGCCCTTGATCATTGTGTTCCTTCCCAAAACCACACAAAGACACCCACCTTGCGAGGGCTGTCCACATATGTAGTGGTCATGGTGGCAGTGGAAGACTCACTGGTGGCAGCTGAGGGTTTCCCCTGTTGTTGCTGCTCCTCTAGAGTCCTGCAGACAGGAAATGCATCATCATTGTGAGACCGGTACCTTCAATGTCAGATACCCTGTGCTTCTAATAATTTGGAAACACACAAGGTTCCATTGAAAGCACACAGACAGGACAACTACACTCACTTTTGGTTCTGCTCCAACTCCAGGAGAGCTGATAAAGCGGAGGTGCCTTTCTTGCCCAGAGGGGGCGCTACAGGCTCCGGAGGGTAGGCAGAGAGAGGACCAGTCACCTGCAAACCCTTCATCGCTGGTCCTTTCTACAGACAGAATGAGAGGGGAAGACAACAACATTGGCGTAGGATCATTGTTCCTGGCAGTCAGTTTCCCTCTTAGCTGGGTTTGCAAGACTGCTCAATCACATCTTTTGAGTTTTTTTTGTCTTTTGAAATGAGTAAGACAGTGTTTTAGGGTGTTACCCTGATGATCCTGTCAGAGCGGTGGCGTCTGCGGATGCGGTTGAGTCCCTCCAGGAAGCGGATGAAGCCATCCAGCAAGGCCCAGTCCCCGGTGCCCGTCATGCCCTCTCTGCCCGCCACCGTGCCCACTCCCTCCCCGTAAACGTCCCAGTGCCCCTCCCCGTCCGCCACACGTCTAGCTCCCCCGGCCGGCAGCAGCAGGAAGCGGGTCCGCCAGAACTTCAGAGAGTCTATCAAACTATGGCACACGACCAGTAGAAATTAGAGTTATTTGGAAGTGTGACATACATACACACTGAACAAAAATAGAAATGCAACACGTACATTTATTTTTACATTTAACCTTTATTTAACTAGGCAGGTCAGTTAATAACAAATTCTTATTTACAATGACGGCCTACCCCGGACAAACCCGGACGACGCTGGGCCAATTTTGCTCCGCCCTATGGGACTCCCAATCACGGCCGGATGTGATACAGCCTGGAATCGAACCAGGGTATCTGTAGTGACACCTCAAGGACTAAGATGCAGTGCCTTAGACTGCTGCGCCACTCGTGTTGGTTGCATGTTTCACGAGGTGAAATAAAAGATCCCAGAAATGTTCCATACACACTAAAATCTTAACTCTCTCAAATGTTGTGCACAAATTAGTTTACATTCCTGTTAATAAGCATTTGTCCTATGCCAAGATAATCCATCCACCTGACAGGTGTGGCATATCAAGAAGATGATTAAACAGCATGATCATTACACAGGTGCACCTGGTGCTGGGGACATTAAAACACCACTCGAAAATGTGCAGTTTTGTCACACACAATTCCACAGATGACTTAAGTTCAGGGAGAATGCAATTGGCATGCTGACTGCAGGAATGTCCACCAGAGCTGTTGTCAGAGAATTGAATGTTAATTTCTCTACCATAAGCTGCTTCCAACGTCGTTTGAGAATTTGGCAGTACGTCAAACCAGCCTCACAACCACAGACCACGTGTAACCACACCACCCCAGGACCTCCACATCCAGTTTCATAAACTGCGGGATCGTCTGAGACCAGCCACCCGGACAGCTGATGAAACTGAGGAGTATTTCTGTCTGTAATAAAGCCTTTTGTGGGGACAAACATATTTCTCCCCAGTGGGTGGGCCTGGCTCCCAAGTGGGTGGGCCTATGCCCTCCCAGGCCCAGTCATGTGAAATCCATAGATTCGGGCCTAATGAATGTGTTAAAGCCTTCCCTGGGGCTGAACATGGCTCTGTGTGTGACTGTGTGTTTGCTGAGCATAGGTACCTGAAGTCCTCAGAGCCAGCAGAGCAGATGTACTGGTCCAGATAGTTCCACTTGTACTCCTCCAGTCTCTCGTGACCAAACTCCACCCAACAGGACAGGAAGTGGGCGTCAGAGTGAGGGGGGCACAGACTGTAGGTGTACTGGATCTGGGCCGACTCATACGGGTACCTGACACACACACACACCACAGGTGAGTGACATGCAAAAAGTACAGTTTGATGATTTAGCTGGGAGTATGGATCTAATGTAAGGCTGGAGACTTACTTGGGAAGGTAGCGGGTAACAGTGATGATTTTATCCTTCAGGCAGACTTTATGGAAGGTACGGCCCATACTGAGCCAGTACAGACTCTCCTCCTCTTCTGGCCTGCGCCGAGAGACCAGCCCTGAGAAGGAGGAAGAGAGAGAGAGGGTAAATGACTGCACTTGGTCCAAACTGAGATAACTGTGGTTTACCAAATGATTACATTATGCAAGTGAATATGCCGTATAACAGACTCATTAGCCTCTCTACGTGAACAGTGTCAGTCTGCTAACTGTGACTGTGGTGTTATTAGGTAACTGTGTCAGAGCTGAGCCACAGGCCCGGACAGAGACAGTATAGAACACCTCTGGTGTAGAGTGGACTACTGCTGAGGGGCGGGGCCACAGCGGGCTGGGGTTTCCTTTTGTTTGGTTGGACGATGATCTGGTAGCCCTGCATCAGCCGCTGACAGATAAACTCCTCAAACACCTGAGGGGCACTCATCACCGGGGCCTCATCATCCCGCCTGAGACAGAGAGAGACAGGGTGAGACCCTGCATGTACCTGCTGGTCTAGTAGTTGCTATATATTTCTCAGTAGACCATGCAGTCAGTCAGTGTTGCAGAAGTCATTTTGTATACTACGTGAGGTGTGCGTGTACTCCGCGTGTTACATTTTCTACCCCTCCAGGTCAGTGTGTGGCAGCATGTTGTACCAGCCCTCAGTGTAGTCGTTCTACAGTGTGTGTGTGTATTTTTGGTTTTACTATCCTTGTTTTGACCAGTAGAACATTTGGACAAGTGGGGACATTTCACCAGTCCCCACAAGGAAAAGGCTATTTTAGGCTTACAGTTAGGGGATAGGTTTAGGGTTAGGGAAAATAGGAATTTGAATGGGAATCAATTGTTTGGTTCCCACAAGGACAGTAAAACAAACATGTGTCCTGTACCTCTCCAGGTCAGTGTGTGGCAGGAGGTCGTAGCAGCCCTCAGTGTAGTCGTTCTGCAGGGTCTGCCATTCAGGGAAGTAGTCGGTGGTGAGAGGCAGACAGGCGGGTGTGGTCAGAGACTTCCAGTCTACCCCCACCGTGCAACAGAAGCTGGGCACTGTCGGGGGGGCAGACAGCAGCAGGGCTTCAGGGGAACCCCCGCCACACACACACGGAGCCAACCAGACAAAAATACCATACGTACATACATACATCACAGAGACAGACACAAACAAACAAGTGCCCCGTGGCAAACACACATACCACCCAACAGGGTGCATTTTGTGGACGAGGAGGAGGTAAGGAAATAGGAAAAGGACAAGCAAAAGAGAGAAATACATTTGGAATGAAAGGAAGGTGTGCAGAGGTGGTTGATAAAGTAGGAGGAGGGGAAAGTGTGGAACAAAGATACAGGTTGGAATGATAAAAAGAGTGGCGTGGGAAAAACAACAGCCAACGACAGACAGAAACAAACAAAAAGTAGAGAAAGAGAGAGGGAGAGAGAAAAGAGAGGGAAGGAAAAAAAGAGAAGAGGGTTATTCTCATTGCCTTCATTACACCTGATGATGATTCCAGTGTCATTGACAGAAGTGGAGCTCTGATCAACACATGCAGGAGATTGAGGCTCTGTGACAATCGACCTGGCAATCTGTGATGATGTGATAAGCAGTGATCTCATCAGCAGTGTGATTACAACACATGCACGCATATATGACTCATACAAACACATATGTTATATATACACACACAGTACATGCAAAACAAACACACTGCACATGCCACAGAGAAATGGACTGAAAGTCATGCGTTTACATTTTAGTCATTTAGCAGACACTCTTATCCAGAGCAATTAGGGTTAAGTGCCTTGCTCAAGGTCACAGACAGATTTGTCACTTAGTCAGCTCGGGGATTCGAACCTTTTGGTTACTGGTCCAACGCTCTTAACCGCTAGGCTACCCATGCAGACAGTCAGGAGTCTCACTCACACACCACACACACACACACACACACACACACACCTGGAAGAGGCTAATTAAGCACATACACTTGAGAGCAGAGACTATAATATTATTATGTATGATAGAGTAAAAGATAGCAGATACACTGAGGAGAGAGATGTGAAGCCTGAGGGAGAAAATGGAGGAAGCCGAGAAAGAGTTAGAGAAGCTGGAAGATAGAGAATGGAAGTGAGAGATACTCAGATGTAGAGAGAAGGACGTTAGAGATAGGGGGGGTGGGTGCGTGACCCAATAACGTGTGACCCTTTATGAACCCTAGTCTTTCCCTCACAGACAGACACCGAACGGAGGATTCAGCCAATCAGGGGTTCAGCTGAATAAGCTCTCAGTTCATGTGAGGGCTTATTCCAATTATCAGTTCGGCTGTCAGGCAATGTTCACAACCAAACTGATAGGATATTGTGTACATGACATGTGTGTGACTGTGTCAAAGTGTGTCTGTGTAGTGAGTGTGTTTTCTTTCTTAGGGCAGCAGACTCACTTGGATCCGGACTGCCAGAGGAAAAGTCCTCCAACGAGGAGCCACGGTTTACCGGTGTTCCTGCACAGACGTTATCAGCATTAAAACCAACCGCGTGACCATCAACCATATAACATTAAGAGAAAAGATAGTTGGCAGGGTTTGTGTGTGATGTATAACAATGCTTATATAGTGAGTCAGATGCACTAGTGTGTGTGTGAATGTACCAGTGCTGTTGCTGCTGGCTGGGCTGCCATGAGTATACTCCTCCATCCCTCCGCTGGAGTACAGCCCATTTTCTCCTGCCTGTCGTCTCTCTGAGGCTGTCCGTCTGAACACACAGTCCACAGGGGGGAAATAATCAATAGACAACTATAATTACAATTTTTTTTTTTAAAGGGGGCATGACCTTCCCCTGGGGCGTGTCTAACCTGCCAGTGGCTTCATGATAGGCCAGTTCCAAGAGTTCAGCGGAGGTGTGGGCGGGGTCTCTCTGCTCGCTGCCCTGCAGTTCAGCCATGTTCTGTCTGGTCTGGTGGTGGATCTGGATGGCCTCTCCTGACGGACCTGGAACACATCCATTACACATTAATTACGTTCCACGTGAAAGATGTCCTGTACTGGAACGTATGCATTGTACCTGTAGCATCATGACTGCCCTGTGCTTGTGGTACACTGATACTTCTATTTTGTATTATTATCTCAAAATGCGCGTCAGCCAATTAGAATCGTCAATGTAGTCGGACGTGCTAAAATGCTACATGTCAGCTGTTCCCATTACATAACCTGGCACATTTAGCCCTATGCTAACCTGACCAGGTGGTAGTGATTATTTAATGTAACAAATTCCACATCAGCCTATCAAAGATCTTAGACTATATATCCACCAGCCCAACGGCATTTCTTAAAATAGGTTAACTTGGCCACCAGAGATATTTTAAACCTCCAAATGTTACTTTTGTTTCACTTGGTCGGTCATAAGTGTAGTGTGTCAATATTGCATGATACATCCTTGACTAAGATATGTATCTTAATATGTAACCGTGAATTTGCGGGGTACTGTAACCGCGGGTTTGAGGCTCCCTCACATCCAAGCTTTTTTGTTAAAGGACAAAACATTTCACTTCTGGTCCTCAATGCTCGATTCAAATAACGCACTTGATTATTAGCAGAGCTTGACTACAAGACTGAAGACAGATGCAGCTCCTTATTAAATGTATTCTTAATCTTAATTTTCAATGTGTTAGATGCACTTCCCTTCGCAACACACAATAAATGTGATGCAGGCCGATGCAGAATTACAGAAAACAATCATGTCCAGCTGGTGTTGTCAGAACAGAGCTAAGTGTGCCATGTTATTTTAAGGGAAAAGCTAACATTCAGCGTTCTATCACGTGCAACTACGTCAAAGATTTTAATTGGCTGATGCGGATTCTGAGACAGAGAAAAAGTTTAAACTAGCGGGTTTCAGTCTGTATCTAATTCTAAGTGGATGAAGGGGTGCGTGTGTGTGTGTGTGTGTGTGTTTGTGTCCTCACCCACAGGGAAGGTGTGCATCCAGCGCCTGCGGTTGGAGGTGAGCTTCATGGGCATGCGTGAGGGGGCGAAGGGGTTAATGAGGGCCCTCTGAGGGGTGTAGCCCCCTGGGCGCACATGGAGGGTGGACTCAGCACTCCCCACAGTGAACCTCCCCGGAGCACTGGAGTCCCGCTGAGATTCCATCATCTTCTCCAACAACTCTGAGAGAGAAACAGAGAGACATTAGCACAGTTGTAATAAACACTTATGGCTACTCAGCACATGAATCGATACCACATCCTCACGATTAAACATCACACTAATTACTCATACAAGGGGTTTATTCCTGGTACCTCTGGTGCTGGTGTAGCCCAGGGAGCTGCTGACCTCTCCGTACTGGGCTGGGGGCAGACGGGGGATCAGCAGGATGTTGGACACCCTGCCCAGGCTGTCATCAGAGGCCAGGCTCCGCTGCTCGTCAGGCCCACAAGAGCGGACAGGGGGAGACACACCGCCCCCTAGAACCCCACTCACATCCGCAGACCCCCAGCTTCTCCTTCCACTCACTTCCCTCTCTCGGACCACCCTAGAAGACCGTCACACTGAGTTACTCCTATCCTTACTCTTAACTCTATTCATTGGAAGTGTGCAATAAATGTGTGGTTGGGTTTAAGCGGCACCTGAAGTTGGTGCTCCTCTGGGCTCGGGACGGCCCGGGGAGTCTGAACACCTGTGCATCATGGGCATCGTAGTCCACCTGGATGGGAAGGCTGTTCTCGTCCTTCGGAGCCCCAAGAGCTGAAAGAGGCAATGAAGAAGAGGCACAGTTTGTTAGAGAAGAAAAGGAAATGATAGTTCATCGCAGGGGGGTTTAATCAATAAACACATTCTCTCTTACTGTGCTCTTTGTTGTTCTTGAATTTTTCTGCATGGAGCTAGACATAAACAGATGGAGAAAATAAATGACAGGTGAGCTGAAAGCCTAATTCAAAATATTGTCTGCATCTGGATTAGGTCTATATATGTACCTTGCGTCCTGCCAGCTTGATGCGAGGAGTGAAGCAGCTGCAGGAGTTCTGGCTTTTGGATGTGTAAAAGCTGTGGTCATGGTAACAGAAAGAGATAACATCAGAAAAACATCCCTTCCTTTCTCTAAAACCCATTCATCTCTTCACCAGGAATATTCAACAGTCTCCCATCCTGAAGTATATGAACCTCGCTTACCCATATTACCCTTCCTCTGTCCTCCTCCATCTCTCCATCTCTATCCGGAAGCTGTGTCTGTCTGGTCTTACCTGTGGTTGATCCAGTGGGGCAGGTTGTAGTCATCCCCCAGTCGTGAGTCTCCAGGCACTGTCCTGTTGTGCAGCTTGTTAACATCATAGGGAAAACATACAGTAACCATCCAATACAAAGACGGTGACATATTGTAGAAAATCATAACTCAGAAAACAGTAGCAATAACAGACATTCTGTATCTGCACATCAGACCCGGGAAGAAAATAGTTTTATTTTGTAGTTTATTTGAAAATACCAACTCTTCAAATAATTAAGGTAGTCAAATATAATTTATATACAGTTTCAACTAAAAGGCAGCTATTTTCTTTGATATTCAAATACAGGTCTTAGAAAACCAAATCATATTTTAAGGTATTTGAAAACATGAAAGTTATTTGAAAACCACAACAGTTAGTTGAATTAGTCTGAATATAATAAAACACATGGTTTGGATGGCTCATAGATATTAATATAGCCTATAGCCTAGAATTAAATACATGGAGGACATGGAATCACCTCAACATTAGACTAGACACTTTTTGCAGCTTCAAAATGACTGACAAAGGTAAATTAGTAAGGTAATACAGTAACACTTGACATCAGGTTCTTATACATGTGTAGTAACTTAGTGATTATTAAAAAAGCGAAGTTATATAGGACTTCGGAAATAGCTTTATAATAATGGAGTTATTACATAATTGGAATAAAGAACAGTAACTATGACTTGTGTACAGTAGTTACAAAACTCAGCTCATTGCAATGCAATTCAAATGCATTGACCAAAGTATTTTGTATGCAAATAAAATGTTGCTCAAAAGGTAATGAGATTTTTATTAAAACAGGCACAAGAACAGTTTAATGTTAAAGTGTTAATGAGAATGCTAAAAGTAACAAAATATGGCTATTATGTTTTGAAAGGAAACTAAATATCCCAAAACTGCCTTCTACTTTTTTTTGTCACTTTCTGAGATGTGTATTTAAATTGTTTTAAAAAGTAGTCATTTTTGAGGATCTGTTTTCAGACAGATGTAGTCACCGCCAAAGTAACAATTTGTTCCCCGTCCACAAAGCAGTTAAAACAGGTCTGCTGCACATCGACTTGAGTCCAAATAATTTGGTCATAATGATGATAGAGGCATTTCCAGGGTTTAAAGAAAAAATGTATCCATGACAAACTTAAGTCCATCTCAGGCAAACTTTTTGGCTCGAGGGCCACATTGGGAGGGTCGCACAGATTTTTTATAGACAGATTTCTTTGTCAGAATTGATTTGCGGGCCAGAAAAAGGGCAATTATTTGAAAATATATAGGTCCATTATCATTTCTCCAAACGTTCTAGTTTTAGATGTTCAAGTGTGGCTGGAGCTTTTTTTTTAAACCCAAAATAATAAAAAATACAATTGTTTACTAAAACCCTCATGCGTCATCCATATTACAGAAATCCGTCGCAGTGAAGGAGAACTTTAACCTCTGAGTTTATATTTGGCTTCAGTCAGTCTTACCTTAAATAGAGGCACTGCATGAAGTGGCTGCTCTCCCATACACACCAAGTCTACACCGATACCTGGCAAAGGAAAACAAAATGTCAGAATAATCCCTTTAGTCCTATCACCTTCTAATAGCAAATAATTTATGAGCATCAACAATGTACAGTGCTTCAGAAAGTATTCAGACCCCTTGACCTTTTCAACATTTTGTTAGGTTACAGCCTTGTTCTAAAATTGGTTACTTTTTTCTCATTAATCTACATTCAATATCCCATAATTACAAAGCAAAAGCAGGTTTTTATAGATTTCGCAAATGTATAAAAAAAATCCCAAAACAGAAATATCACATTTACATAAAGTATTTAGACCCTTTACTCAGTACTTTGTGGATGCACCTTTGGCAGCAATTACAGCAATGAGTCTTCTGGGGAATGACGCTACAAGCTTGGCACACCTGTATTTAGACCCTCTCAAGCTCTGTCAGGTTGGATGGGGAGCGTCGCAGCACAGCTATTTTCAGATCTCTCCAGCGATGTTCGATCGGGTTCAAGTCCAGCCACTGGCTGGGCCACTCAAGGACATTCAGAGACTTGTCCCAAAGCCACTCCTGCATTGTCTTGGCTGTGTGCTTAGGGTCATTGTCCTGTTGGAAGGTGAACCTTCAGCCCATTCTGAGGTCCTGAGCACTCTGGAGCAGGTTTTCATCAAGGATCTCTCTGTACTTTGCTCCGTTCATCTTTGCCTCGATCCTGACTAGTCTCCCAGTCCCTGCCTCTGAAAAACACACCCACAGCCTGAAGCTGCTGCCACTATGCTTCACCGTAGGGATGGTGCCAGGTTTCCTCCAGACGTGACACTTGGCATTCAGGCCAAAGAGTTGAATCTTGGTTTCATCAGACCAGAGAATCTTGTTTCTCATGGTCTGAGAGTCTTTAGGTGCCTTTTGCCAAACTCCAAGCGGGCTGTCATGTGCCTTTTACTGATAAATTGCTTCTGTCTGGCCACCCTACCATAAAGGCCTGATTGGTGGAGCGCTTCAGAGATGGTTGTCCTTCTGTAAGGTTCTCCCATCTCCACAGAAGAACTCTGGAGCTCTGTCAGAATGACCATCGGGTTCTTGGTCACCTCCCTGACCAAGGCCCTTCTCCTCCGATTGCAGTTTAGCCGGGCGGCCAGCTATAGGAAGAGTCTTGGTGGTTTAAGAATGATGGAGGCCACTGTGTTCTTGGGGACCTTCAATGATGCAGAAATGTTTTGGTACCCTTCCCCAGATCTGAGCCTAGACACAATCCTGTCTAGGAGCTCTACGGACAATTCCATCGACCTCATGGCTTAGTTTTTGCTCTGACATGCACTGTCAACTGTGGGACCTTATATAGATAGGTGTGTGCCTTCCCAAAACATGTCCAATCAATTGAATTTACCACAGGTGGACTCCAATCAAGTTGTAGAAACATCTCAAGGACGATCAATGGAAACAGGATGCACCTGAGCTCAATTTTGAGTAGCATAGCAAAGGGTCTGAATACTTAAGTAAATACGTTTGTGTTTTTTTTCTTCTTTGTATAAATTAGCAAAAAAACATTTCAAAACCTCTTTTCACTTTGTCATTATGGGGTATTGTATGTAGATTGCTGAGGATTAAAATAAGGCTGTAACGTAGCAAAGTGTGGAAAAGGTTAAGGGATCTGAATACTTTCAGAAGGCACTGTATATGACTGTCCATCCCATTACTGCTGTTATAACTACCTACCATTGTCAATCATGCGCTGCTTGGTTAGGATCATGAGCAGTCGGTCCACTTCAAACACGCCCACCCCCGGCGTGATGACCACAGACATCTGACCGGTGCGGTCAAAGTTGCGGTTTATGTAGTGCTTGTCAAAGACTGTGAAAGTCACAGTACCGTATTTAAGTCATAAGGAGACAAGATGATATGTGGCTCAATATGAACACTGAGCATCACACAAAATAATGAGGAGATGACACACTCACCGTTGAAAGACAGGTTAATGGCCTCAAGGTAATTCCCCTGAGCAGCAGTAGAGTTATGGCCGGAGGGGAAACCAACTATCACAACAATAACCACATGTACACAAGTAAACATAAATAATATGGTAACGTTCATAAGTGCCCTGCTCATAACGTTAAATGTACAAAGTTGTGTCTGATTCATTACCCGCTTCTTTTAGCCGCACCAAGACAGGATACTGAATGAAGAGCTTCTTGATGGTGACCAGTAGAGAGGTCCACTCATCACGTCTCTCAGTCTGAGCCACTACCCTACAAAGACACAACACAAGAGAAACACCATGAGTCAGTCAGACCGTTGACAGATGAGGGAAAGAGTTCAACTGGTAACTAAAACTAGAAATCAGTAGACATACAAAATCGGACATTGTGAAAATAGAATTGAAATAGACAATGAGGCTTAAAGACAGAAAACCTGTAGAAATCTTCATAGAAACGGCCTTCGTGGTCCTGTCTGATGGAACCTCTCAATATCTCAGGAAACTCCTCTACAGAAGATGGGAAGAAAAACAGAACATTTAATCTAATAATAGCTAGCAGGTGATATTCCTGATGTCTCATGAAAACAGAAATAAAAGGGCTCACCCAAGGTTTTAGCATTGTAGAAAGTGCGTGAGAAAAGCACCACTGTCACTTCATGGCTGCAATACCTCTCCTGAAAAGTCAACAAAATCTCACTAGGATAAATACCTTTAGAACTGCATTGTTTAATGCAGGGGTGGGCAATTCCAGTCCTCGAGGGCCTGATTGGTGTCACAGTTTTGCCCCAGCCCCAGCTAACACACCTGACTCCAATAATCACCTAATCACGATCTTCAGTTTAAAATGCAATTTGATTAATCAGCTGTGTTTGCTAGGGATAGAAAAAAAAGTGCGACACCAATCAGGCCCTTGAGGACTGGAGTTGCCCACCCCTGGTTTAATGCCTATAAATCTGTTGATTAAGTTGAATTAATGGGTTTATGCATTGCAAGTGTAACACAGAACATAAGTCACAAACCTTCCATTTGGCAAAAAGATCAGACAAAAAACCACTGACTGCTTTCTCAAAGTAGAGATCCCCTGAAAACAAATGAAAACGTTATTTTCCTCCTCATTGACAAACTACAGGGCTCATTGCTCAATGCCAATCTCAGTACACCACCCACTCACTCAAGACAGAAGAAACACAGCCTCAATCTCACACACTCAACAATACCAACACCTGATAACCTGGGATAGAAGAGAAACTAACCGTAGATATCAAAGTCCCACATTTCGCAGCTCATCTGGATGAAGATGTACACCATGGCAGAGGTCGACCTGAACACCACCTGCATTAAACACCACAAATATGAAAAGGCACTATCGTAGGGAGACTGGAGAACATATTAAGTAACTACATACAGTGTCCTGCAATATCTTAATAGACAGTTACCTTTGAAGGTGACATTGCTTACCCTGGTGTCTTCACTGATGTAGCCACAGGTGACTTTCTCTCCTTTCACCCATAACTCACTGGCCTGGGCTCTGAGGGTAACAGAGACAGGATACAAAGTAAGGGACAGAAGCTCACATAATAACATATTTACACATGAAATAGCATATTTATTATTATTAATGCATTAAGAATGGTATTGCATACCTGATCCCTGCAAATTCCACTTTCTGGGTCACATAAGCACAGGTGCTCACCTAAGATAAATATAGTTAATGAAGTTCTAATAGGCACATATTCAAGAAGTAGGCTACCTTAACAAAACACCAATAGCATATACAGAGGTATTCAAACAGACTCCCTCTCACCAGACTCTTCTTCAGGCGCCACATGTCTCCCCTTCCAATGTATTGGTCTTTGAACGTGAGCTCTACAAGGTCCAGAGTTACATCCTACCACAGAAATCCATATATAGCATGAGCTCACTTTAAAAATCATCTTGAACAATGTAATTCAATCAAATACTATTGGAAGTATGATTCATGGAAAAAACACCTTTGGATCCACAATGTTTACAATGACATCCTGGTATGCCCGGAGTTTGAAGGCTTGCGCCACCGTCTGGTCCACACTGATTGTCTCTGGAGGAGAGGATGAATGCATTGTATTTAGGCTACAGATTTACTGCTGAGCTTTCCTTGTACATGTAATTTACAATCAAATGGGATATTGATCAGTTCATTAGCTAGGTTCTATAGGGGCTTCCCCTAAAACTGGAGGAAATGTGTCATGCTTTACCTTTCTGGAGGTCTTCTTTGAGACTCTTCACCTGCAGCAAGAGAGGGCTGTTGGAAAATGAGGAGAATCTATCATAATTTTGGACCAATACACAGACCCAGGCAAAAGATAACTTTTTGGCATGCATCCTCACCTGTATTCATCTGTGGGGTGTGCAATCTCAATGATGTCCCCAAGGGAAACTTGAGGGAACACCTTGGGGTTCACCACCAGCTCATCATCTGTGTATAAGGACGGGTTATTGTTAACGACAGAACAGCATTCATTTCACCCAACACATGATAAATCAATGTGAACCGTTTTACACCGTCACTGAAAGGAATTCACTCACCACTGCCTCCAAAGCCTTTCTTGTGCACCACGAGTTTGTATGTTTTATTCTTCATGATGAACAAGCTAAAGAAGGCACACCGAATGCATGTTATATCACCTTTCGGTTACACCCAACTATCTCAAACCGAAGAAACGAGAAGTTGTGTAGACACAAATAACACCCTATCAGTAACACAGGGCTCCACGCATGGGACACCACTGACTTGACGGACTCGTTATGGTGGCTAACGTTTGCTGCTACAGCTAACTTGTGAGCTTTTAGCAAATTACATCTACCTGGAAACACAACGTGAGAAAATGCACACAAAAGTTGGATGAAGTTCAGACTTGCCTTTACAACGCATTAATATGAAAAATAGGTTAAACGTTATTGAAATTAGACGTTTCGTATATTGTTGTTTTTACTGCACAGCGAGGGTTCAACTTCCTGAAAAACATGGCGTGTTCCCGCCCATAGATTATAAAGTCATTCAACGATTGGTTTCTTGTCAGTTGTTGACGCTAGCCGATTGGGTGTTCCAAAAACAGAGTACCAAGTGGTATTGGCTACTGTGGGTGCGTTCGTAAATTCACTCTGGCCATCTACTCCGCTTTCTGAGAAATCTCGTCTGAGTGTGTCAGAGCGTAGAATAAATGCTGAATTTAGAACGCTCAACACCCGTTGAATACGTCCGGTGTCGGTAAACTTCGGCAAAAAAAACGTTATTAAATTGTTGTCAGCAGCACAGTTACAGTCACCGGGAATGGATAACATGAAACAGCCTAAACCACTTCTGCAAGGGAGAGTAAAATGGTGAGAGTGAAGTATTCTCTCGTTTGTGTCTTGGAGTAGCTAGCAAGCTAGCCAACGTTAGCTTGGGTGCTTGACTGCCGTTGGGAGGCCAGAACGCTCGGATCAACCCTACTCCTCAACCTGTGTGCCCTCTGAACGCTCCGAATTTACGAATGGACAATCTGACTACGCTCTGGATTTACTAATGGACAATCTGACAACGCTCTGGATTTACGAACGCCCAGAGCGCACTTTGAGCGCGATCTGGCACTCCAGAATGATTTTACGAACACACTCTGGGTGTACTTCATTTTCATTCCCGTGCACTTTAACACAGATTATTTATATTAACCACATACTCTAGTGACCGCTCTAACAATGAAAAAAAATGTTATTCAACAATGGAAGGCAGTAGGGAGGAGGCAAGACCATTCTAGACAATGTGAGGACAGATACTCGTGTGCAAAACGGTTTCCACTAGTTACCACAGCCAAAAGTCAAAATCGGCTATATCGTAATTTAAGGTTAGGGGCAGGCATAAGGTTACCAATGTGGTTAAGGTTAGGTTTAAAAATCATATTTTAAGAAGAGAAACTGTAGAAATAGGCGGGAGTTATGACTTTGTGGCTGTGGTAACCAATGACGAGAAGGCACAACTCCTATTTAACGTGTTTTTTTGTCTTATATCAATACACTCGTAACAACCTAATCATTACGAAACTTATATTTGGTCAAATAAGCCACAAGTAGCAAATAAGTCATTCCTTTTTTTGTTAACCAAATTCGACACTCTCATAGACCTCCATAAAAAAAACGCCACAATTACGCCACTTTCTAGAGAAGACAGATTTTGGGCCCAGTTATCGCTTTCACTTCCCCTTTTCCTCTGTGACTCTAGTCCCCTTGGCCAGGGATGGGACTCAGTCGGGTCCAAATTTACTGTTGCGAGGTAGAATACACAAGATGCAATTTCGAAATTTGGTTGTGCGTGAACAGTTTTTCTCTTATGTCAGTCACTGATACTCACTCAATTAGCCCATGTCAGCTAAACATTTATAGATTGGTAAATTAGCCAGCTATCTAAACTTGTAGTAATCAAGGTCGAATTAGAGCCCCCATTGATTTTGTTAGTCTCACTCTCTCCACCCTATGGCATAATGTGTAGAATAGCAGGAAATTCGCTGTAAAACTGCTCATTTCCTCTCTGCCCCATGGCAAATGAGTAAAATTGCACGAAATTAAACCTAAAACTTAAAAATGTGCATGAAATTAGTTCTAAAATTGCTAAATATTCTCTCCGCACCATGGCAAAATGTGTGGAATTGCAGCAAAATGGCTTTAAAACAGCAACATCTTCTCCACACCCCATGGCAAAAGTGAATAATTTACACAACATTTTGTTATCTATCTGGGGTGAAACTACGGCCCCTCGCGATGACTTCAGATTATTTGTGGCCCCCACCAACATCAAAGTTGCCCATCCCTGCCCTATGCGGACGAAAGCAGGGAGGGAGGAGCGCCCTCAAATCGAACAGTAAAATGTGCCGGTCAGCCATTTTGTCAACAAGGCAGCATAGTTTCATCGTCCAGAAATAAATGATAGAATTTTCTGACTATTTTTCATTGGGAAGGCAGATAAAGTATTTTTATCAAAAGCAATCCCTTTTGCATGGGAAAACACAGAATCCTAGTAAGTACTACACATGCTTAATTACATCTCTTTTGTTTTGAGCAGACTTCACCGTGGGCTTTGAACAGGGTACCTGACTCAGGTCTGGGAGGCAGCCCGGTTCCAAATCGAATGCAATCAACTTTCATCTGGTGCAAAACCCGCCTACACGTGCTCCCGAGATCCCCTGGGGGGGGGGGGTTCAATTAATCTCGCCCGGGCGCCCATGTAGGCGTGTTTTGCACTGGCTGAAAGTTGATTGCATTCGATTTGAAACCGTCCTTCCACCCAAACATGAGCCAGGTGCCTGCGAAGTGACATAATTAAGCACGTGTAGTAATGAGCAGGATTCAGAGTTTACTGTTTTCACATGCAAAAGTGGTGGCTTTTGATAAAAATGGTTTATCTGCCTTTCCAATGAAAACTAGATTGAAAATTCTCACATTTATTTTATGGAAAAGAGATGTTATATGTTTCTGGATGATGGCTTCTTGACAACATGACCGAGTGGCGCAGATTACAGTTCCATTTAAGAAAGGTGATCCTCCCTCCCTGCTTTCTAACCCCCTCGCTGGTGGAGTTCAATTGGCATGGCCTGGGTCAGTGGAAATGTCCCTTAAGGACCAATGGAGTGGTCTAAAATGACCCAAACTCCACCTACGGGGGTACCGGGCCATGTAAAACGAACCCGACCATTGTTTCAGCCATAGAGATCCTCATTCCATATTCTATGGTTCCAGCATACACTTCTGTTGCCCTAGGTTTGGGATTTCTTAAGACTAACAGCAGCAGTTTGGGCTCCCGAGTGGCGCAGCGGTCTAAGGGACTGCATCTCAGTGCTAGAGGCGTCACGACAGACCCTGGTTCGATTCCAGGCTGTATCACAACCGGCCATGATTGGGAGTCCCAATGGGCGGTGCACAACTGGCCCAGCGTCGTCCGGGTTAGGGTTTGGCCGGGGTAGGCCGTCATTGTAAATAAGAATTTGTTCTTAACTGACTTGCCTAGTTAAATATATATATTTTCTAACATAGTGATGTCCTACTACTCTAATAATGAATAAGATATTTAACCTCAAGTAATCATACAATAAAACGTTTCTAGTGTTACAGGGTAGGAACCATTTTGGGGACCATGCTGTCTTGAGCAATTGTTTTGGGTGTGGTCAAATTTGTTCATACGGTATGCTTGTTTCTCTGTATCAGTGTGTTTATTCAAATTGTACAGAATATGTATCTCTTAACAAGTTATGCCACTGCAATAATGTCTTGTTTGCAGTTCATTTTTTGTGTTTGGAGAGATGTTGATGGGGGTCCAAGCAGTATATTGAACCCTAGCTACAGAATTGTAACGGGATATATGATGCTCCATATCGCCAGTGCTTATTGTGGAGCTCCTGCACCTAAATGTAAACAGTTCCGGCATCCAAAATGAGTTCCAGCACCTATTTTAGTCCAAGTCAAGCACTGCATATCTCTATTACAGCTTCGCACAGAAGTAACCTGTGCAATACTTTCTTCATTCTCAATTTAGAAGAATTGTGTAACTTATCAATAGTTTATAACTGTCTGTGTCCAGTTGCAGGTGGTCCTCCAAAAACCAGAGAAAATTCAGAATTATATTAAATCCACTTTTTGCACAGAGTGCATCAGAGTGCAAAAAGGGAACAAAGTTCCCTAACCAATTTAGCTGTCAGACATCTTGCATTTCCCAACATCTTTCTTCTTTGATGAGGTTTAAGAGTGGTTGGCATCTAATAAATGTTGCATTACTGCCACCTACTAGACTGGAGTATAACTCCCTTATACATTGCTTGAAAAAAACATGGGGAAAAAAGAAAGAAATCAACAAATACTCTACCATCTACCCTACACTTACTAAAAACCCACCACCCTACTCGACTATTTAAAACAATCTAGTCCTTCACAACATCTTTGCAGGAACAAGTCGTTTTTATGCGCTGCGGCCACAGCCAAATTAAGAAGTAGATGACAGCGCGACCAAAACAGAGATCTACACACATGCAAGAGGCAAAACATGGATTTAATATAATTCTGAATTGTGTCTGGTTTTTGGAGAACCACCTGCAACTGGACTTGGACATTTATAAGATACACTTTTCTTTGCCAATGGAGATAGAAGAAAGTATCCCCAAGCACAGGGTTAGTTGAACAGCATCACATATCTTGTTACACAATGTTGTAGCTAATTGAACCTGTCCTCCATTGAGGTGATTCTTTAAGTTCATGCATTTGTATTTCTTGAATTTACTGTTTGTGTAAATGCGGTGGCTAACTGTTCTTTGTTTTCTTTAATGCCGAATTGTTTTGTCACTGTTTTTGGTCAGTTGTGAACTCGGTCAGCAACTAGCTCTGTAGCACTTTACAAAGTGAGAGTCATCCACTGAAAGGAACTGAGATATTTAGATGTCATGAAGACCCATACAAAAATATGAAACTTTATTTTGATAAGGGGTAATGTCATCACCAGCCAGCTCTGTCTCTGTGCAGAAACAATTCAGCCTAGGAACGAGGTTAGCAGTAATAACAAAAATACGCAATAAAATTATTGTAAATGTATCTGCAGAATGTTAGGGCTACACAATACATAATGATAATACAGTATATTACATAAACTATCAAACCACTTCTTCTACAAATGAGTCTGAAATGCACCCTAATTTCCAAAATTCGACAAAATACTGAATTCATAAAATACTTTACAATGCATATAATAAAGGTCATTGATGACCGGATTAAAATCAAGAAGTTGATACATTATATCCCAAAATGGCAGTACTAAATGATGATTATAAAGGCTGTAGACACTTGTGTGTCCGTCCACGTATGAATGATACCAGTGAAGACTGAGAAATAGAGGCACATGTCAGTCACAGCTCTTTCCACTTTTAAAATCCACTATTTCAACATCTTTCTACACATCTCACTCTCCTTCCTTCTCTTGACTCCTACTTCAAGTCCTCTTCTCTTTCCTCAGCAGCAATTCGTATTCACTGCTTTGGACTGGGGCTCCTCCAGGTTGGCTCTGTCAGATTCTAAAGGGAAAGATACCAAGAACATCAATACAGAGTATTGCAATTTACAACCTCAATTCAAGTCCAATCTGAGATGAGCAACTGACAACATATTTATTCCCAAAGCTTTAAATAAACATCCACTATTTTCCTCTCTATATATGTCCCTCCACCTACACTCTCTGACCCAAACCCCTCTGTTGCCCTTTGAGTTGTCTCTTACTGATGCTGTCTCCTCCTCCAATTCGAGTGGAGGTGATCCCTCTCTCCATGTCCTTCAGTACAGAGTCTTCAAAGGCCAGAGATGCCACCCGGAAGAAGAACCCCTGCACGTTCTCCCCTACACAGTCACACCGATAGTGAGTGTCATTATCATATCATCAAAATGCTTATTTACAGTAACAAGACAAGCAGCTGCATTGAAAGCACATGGCCCAGACACACTCCATACAGTGAAACAGCTCTGATTACACAATAAGCACATTGCACACCTGGAGACCATCTCTTTGTAATTCTCCTGTGGTCTCTAAAACCACAGCTATGCTTGTGTGTATTAGGTCGTTGTTGGGGAATTGTTAGATTACTTGTTAGATATTACTGCACTGTCGGAACTAGAAGCACAAGCATTTCGCTACACTCGCATTAACATCTGCTAACCATGTTTATGTGACGGATAACATTTGATTTGATATGCTAACGTCAACATGAACATCGCAATGAAGTCATGGTTTCATGTTATAATAGGGTTTTTTGCTCATAAAATACCTGTCTTGGCCGAAACAGACCAAAACTCAGCTTTCATTTTAGTTGCTATCTTGATGGCGTCTCTCTCAGTCCTCCGGCGCTCCTCTGGAGCCTTGGGCACAGAGAGAGAAAAGATTCATCAATTGTATTTGAAAGCATAGAAAAGAGCCACAAGACAGAGCTAATGGATATGGTTCTTCATTACGGATATGGGGGGGGGAAAAGCATATTATACACCTATGTGTGCCTATCTACAATATCTATCTATCTGCCAAGAACCATGTACATATTTGTGCACTCACAAGTAGGTCACTCTTGGTTCCAACCAGGAAAACAGAACAGGAGCCAGGTTCATTCTCCCTCATGGCCTCATCTAACCACTGCCTGCGAGCGATAAAGAGACATTTCATTTGAGAGGACATTTTACTTTGATTGTTCTGATTTATCTTTGTGCTCGCTCTTGATTTCATATTATATTAAATACACCTACCATGAGTGCTCCAAGCTCTTAATGTCTGCCATGTCAAATACTGTGATTATCACTGTAATAAAAAACACAGAGGCTTAGATACAGCAACAGGGTTTCCATATTCTACAATGGCTGCGTTTACACAGGCAGTCCAAACCTGATCTTTTTTTTACTAATTAGTCTTTTGACCAATCACATCAGATCTTTTCACATCAGATCTTTTTCAGAGCTGTGAAACTAGTGAAAAAAAGAACAGAATCGGGCTCCCTGTGTAAACGCAGCCAAAGGCATCTCACTGGCTGCCTCTGTCTTACCTTGAGCTCCTCTGTAGTATGCTGAAGCGATGCATTTGAATTTTTCCTGGCCAGCTGTGTCCCAGCTATATAGAGAAAGAGAAGGAAAAAAAATCACTTTCGAATACAAGTAAAGAATAACAAGTTTCTAATAAAATAATAAAGCACATAATCAAACTGAAACCAGAGCATGACCCTCACTCACATCTGAAGGGAGAATGGAGCTCCTGAGAGCTCAAACCTCTCAATCTCAAAGTCCACTCCTATGGTAGCCTTGTAGTCTCTGTCAAATACATCTTTGCAGAACCTGAAAATGCAGCACAGAATATACAAACATGTTAGAAGGCTGTTTACCACCTAAAAGGAACATGATATAGCAGCCAGGTCGCAAGCTGAATACTTTACCGGTTTATTAGGCAGGTCTTGCCCACATTAAGGTCACCAACAACCACTGCTTTAGACATCTTCAGTCTGTCCCATCTTCAAAGGAAATATTGAACAGCTAAATCCAGTGTTGCTTTTCCAGATAAATCCAATACCAATCAATAAGTGAATCAGTCAGACATGAATCAATCAATTCATCTAACCAGGCAACTCACCCCTGATGCCTGTCGGCTCTTTCTTTGCAGGCAGCCTTGGCCCTGGTATCCCAGTCCTCCTTAATCTGCAGACAGGCCTGTGGAGTATAACACTGGAAACAACAGTCGCATCAACGTTAACAGACATCACTCTCCGACGTACAATCACACAGAAGAGTTTAAATGCATTGTTTGGTATCTGGAATGAAAACAATAATGCAGCACTGACGTTTATTTTGTTATGAGCTTCCATCTGACATACTGAAGGCATTTTTAATGGTGTGTCATGAAAATACCAGCTGTCTACGAAGTCTTGCTGTTCCAGTTATTCCTGCTGACATTACTGTAAAAGCGCTTCTCATATCCAGGCTTGAAAAATGTCACTCAAACTCCCCTGAACTTTTAATTTAATCTACTTTTGAAACGGCACCAAGAGACTGTGGGGGGGAAATACCTAAATCCTTGCGTATTAGGAATACAGTATGTGTGCAACATCCTCTGAAGCTTTTGCAGCCCTGGCAATTTACATTTTCACTACTTATTTGACGAGACAATTTAAAATACATAAAATGTTACATCAGGCAATGCATACATATGTCAAAATTGTCGCGGATACATATCCAAAAAAAAGTCAGGACACTTGTTTCTATTGTGGTCCTATATTACCTACTCAGAATACTGTCCTGACCAAGAAGAGTTTAGGTGTCACTGCATGCTGTTAGAACATATGAGTTGGGCCTACTCAACAACAGCTGACAGAGAGGCTTCATTGGGTACAGTAGGTTACTAGACAACATTAACTTTATTAGTGCCGTTTTCAGAAATAGCCAGCCCTGTGATCACACACTCAGACAACTGTAAGCCCCTGTGTGGATGTCACACGGTTTCAATAACACCAACCACATACTGTTGCCCCCTCCATTCCAACCTGTTTTGAATGACAGCACCTGTGACTTTTAACAAACGGTACAGCAGAGCCACTAAAACATTATGGGAGCTTTGAGTTGATCCAGATGGCTAACAGGCTGGTAGCAGGTTGCTGGTGTGTGCTCAGGTACCTTTGGGAACTTGGATATGACCCTGTCTCTGCTTACAGGTGGTGGGAAGTGCATCATCCCGTTCCTCATCTCCTGCATTATGGTAAGGCTGTGTGGTGGTCTGCCTGTGAACGAGAATCCTGGCTATGACCAGTGCAAAGTACTGATTAGCTAAATGAATTCCCATGCCGTAAGTGTGCAGACTCCTGTGAAGGGTGCACCCCCTTCTCTAAAACACTGCAGTATGATTATTCACACATCAATAACTATACTGGAGTGTTTTAGGGAAGGGGCTTCGCATTCATTATTATGTAGGCCGTGCACAAATTAGGCTTCAGCGGCCTAAGGTTTGAACTCCAGTGTCCATATAATATTTAGATAGCCTTCATAAAGCTCGGAAAATGACTCAACGATAACATTTCACAGATGAACAAAGAAAAGGTATGTTTAGCGACAGTGATAATAAAAAACACTATGAAGTGTGGAGAATCTAGACTTGTGTGTGTGCAAGTACAGACGTTTGTTTATATTCTAGAACACAAAGTGGCTACGCTACAAGACGCAATGAAATGGCAACATTTGGCCAATGAAAGTATCCGCAACATAGTACCTTGAAATGAAGAATGATGTGTAAACTACTCACGGATTCTTGTCAACTGTTCCGTCGTTGCTGCTAAAAAAAATCGTTCACTTGAATCTCGAGCTGCAAGCATCAGATCTACCCCGCATCTCCATGACAACTACCTTTCAGTGCCCTACAGGGATATTAGTCATGTGATAAAAGCATGGCAGCCAGGCAGAAACGCGTAAATTAAACGATTGTTAGGCTATTAAAATGTCACATGTATCGAGTGGAATGTGGCCATTCTAACAAACAACATGTTTTGGATGATCCAATAGCTAGAATCGTGTAGAATTTTAAATGACGTTAGGTCAATGCGGGTATGCTGTATCTGCTCCTGTGAATACAAGGGCCGTGTGCAGCTAGCTGCAGTCTATTACATCTGTTCGCATTGATGAGAAATCCTGGCAAGTACACTAAAGAAACTGAAGTATGTGTTTGGTTTTGTTGCTGGTATTATGCACTTTCTGTAGTAAGAATAGTGGTCTATCTCTTTCTCCCCCCTCTTCTCTCGTCAGCATGTTTGAACACACAAGCTCTCAAAACGACACAGAGAGAAATGTAATTAATCGTTTTGGACCTCCAGGTGACTGCAGATGAAACTGTCTGTGAGAAGGCAGTTAATAAGACCAATCATTGAAATGATCCATAGCTCTGAGAGGTTTAATTTCCCTCTCTCATTAAGAATGTATTGGTTCATCAGCTGGAAGTGTCTCAGTGGGGAGACATGTAGAGGCCACTCACTGCTAAGCACTTTTTCTGAGTGGGCACAAGGTAGGCAATTATCTGGCTGGTGGGGGGGTGGGCAATGTTACATACATTTGTTAAATCATATCCCACTTCTGTTCTCAGACGGGTGTCTTCTCAGTATGCCGTGAATCCGGCACTGCTGCACGTTCCATTCTCAGCCACGGGGAGGCAGCAGAGGTCTAGATACAGAGCCACCCATGCATACTGCTGGCTGTGTCATGCAAAACAGGTTTGATTTTACCCCACTTACTACCTACATTATCTTCCTATCTTCTCATTATAAAGGATTGTCCAACTGTCAAGTAGGTCCCAGGCCTGGAGCCTTAACAGGATCTGTGCCAAAGTGTTGTCAGTGCCAACTAATATCCTCTTTATGTCCACTAACCCAAATGCATGTGGGACAATAGCTCCCTTTCACCCAAGGTGTAATTCCATTTCATCACTGATCAATAATGATGGACTGTAAGGCAGTGTATGAGGCTTAATTGCACCCCTCACCTCCCTAATGTTAATGCTATCCTGTTGCAAAGCCATTTGGGCCTATCAGTGACAGAGACAGGACAAACAGGTGGCAGATAGGCAATTTAGTAGAGGACAATATCACACCGTCTGGAAGATGACTTTTCAATAGACATTCATGTGTCCTCTCTGATTTTCAGCATAGAACTTGGGCCTGTTATTGTGTTTGTTTCATGAAAGTATTGTGTTTGTTTCATGAAAGTATTGTGTATGTTCAACCCCTCTGTTGGCAAATGGCATTTTCAGTCATTTTCTATTTCTACTGCACTTTACTGTGATCATTTGAGCACAGAGTCTGTCATAAGCTGCAAATTGCACAGAAATCTATATAAATCTAGTTGTGATCCCATGGAGTTACAACAACAAGATACAAAGCATATGAAGCCATTTGCTTTTCAACACCAGTAGATGCCTTAAGAGCATTTCTGGTGGAAACACAAAGCATGCTCCAGAAACATTGCTCTAGACTGTCAGTGTTATAATTTCTAACAATTTGTGAGTGCAAAACTTGTTTCCATGTGTGGCTGCTCGGTTTGTTCCGCATTGTTTCCACTTTACCCACTAACAACATTGTGATCATTCATACTATAGATGGTCAGTCTGCTGTGGACACCACAGTGGTTCATGCCTTTGCAATGGGATCTACTGTAAGACATATTTTGAGCTTTTTAAATTGTATTTCCTTGATGGATGGATAATATAGAACATTGACGGTCCTGTCTGTTTGTTCTCCATACACTTTCAATTATACACCCATAACCAGCTCTCCTATCATCCAGTAACTCAAATGTTTTCTATAGGGGAGAGTGGGGTAAGTTGAGCCACCCTTGTTTCTAGGAAACCATACTGAAAATTCATAATTTGACCAAATGTTAAGGAAGAGGCTGTCATTACATGGAGTCTGTGAAGGAAGAAACCACATGGAAAAAGTGGTAAAAAAATAATAGATTTCCACCAAGTCAAATTAATTTGTGTTGGGGTCTGTTTAAGCTTCTATATGAGGTCCTGAACCTAGAATGAAAGTGCATCCTTGTAGTTGTGTGGGCTAATATAGTCAAAATGTTTGTCTTTGTGTAAGTTGAGCCAATAGCAAGTTGAGCAAATTGAAGTGTTTTCTTCCCTGGCTTATTGCTGGGATATGAGGTAACAAGAGGGCCTAGCCTATGTACTTTTTTTTTTTTTTACACTTTTAACAAAGTCTTTTAGGTGTTAAGCCTGTGTTAAATATGTTTAAAATGCTTAAAAGACAAAAAAGCAATTGTTGAAATGTGTTTGGGAAATAAAGATGCACATGCTTTAAAAAAGGTAGTGGTAATATTTCATTCAGTACATACATTTGAAGGCAGCTTAACTTATCCAATACCCAGGGTAAGTTGTACCAAGGGACCACTTTTTTTTGGGACAAGCTATGTTTTCAAAACTGTGATGTGTAAATTAATTCAGATTATTTTCTGGGTTACATTTTAGTCATTTAGCAGACCCTCTTATCCAGAGCAACAAACAGGAACCGTTGGGGTTAAGTGCCTGGCTCAACGGCACATCAACAGATTTTCAACTAGTCAGCTTGGGGATTTGAATCAGCGACATTTTGGTTATTGGCCCAACGTACTTAACCACTAGGCTACCTGCTACCAAGGAATATACACATCCTGAAATAAAAAGTGCATTCGGAAAGTATTCAGACCCCTTCACTTTCTCCACATTTTGTTACGTTACAGCCTTATACTAAAACAGATTTTTTTTTTTAAACTTCCCCTCATCAATCAATCTACACACAATACCCCATATTAACAAAGCAAAAACTGTTTTTAGACATTTTTGCTAATTTATACAAAATAGAAAACTGAAACATAACATTTATGTAAGTATTCAGACACTTTATCAGTACTTTATTGAAAAAAAAAAAGAAAGTACTTTATTTGAAGAACCTTTGGCAGTGATTACAGCCTTCAGTCTTTTTCGGTATGACGCTACAAGCTTGGCACACCTGTATTTGGGAAGTTTCGACAATTCTTCTCTGCAGATCCACTCAAACTCTGTCAGGTTGGATGGGGAGCGTTGCTGCACAGCTATTATCAGGTCTCCAGAGATGTTAGAATGGGTTCAAGTCTGGGCTTTGGCTGGGCCAATCAAGGACATACATAGACTTGTCCTGAAGCCACTCCTGTGTTCTCTTGGCTGTGTGCTTGGGGTCGTTGTCCTGTTGGAAGGTGAACCCGTCGCCCCAGTCTGAGGTCCTGAGCAGGTTTTCATCAAGGATCTCTCTGTACTTTGCTCCGTTCATATTTGCCTCCATCCTGACTCGTCTGCCAGTCCCTGCCACTAAAAAAGATCCCCACAGCATGATGCTGCCACGACCGTGCTTCACTGTAGGGATGGTGCCAGGCTTCCTCCAGACGTGATGCTTGGCATTCAAGCCAAAGAGTTGAATCTAGGTTTCATCAGACCAGAGAATCTTGTTTCTCACGGTCTGAGAGTCCTTTAGGTGCAATTTGGCATACTCCAAGTTGGCTGTCATGTGCCTTTTACTGAGTAGTGGCTTCCGTCTGGCCACTCTACCATAAAGGCCTGATTGGTGGAGTGCTGCAGAGATGGTTGTACTTCTGGAAGGTTCTCCCATCTCCACATAGCAACTCTGGATCTCTGTCAGAGTGACCATCGGGTTCTGGTCACCTCCCTGACCAAGGCCCTTCTCCCCCGATTGCTCAGTTTGGCCAGATGGCCCGCTCTAGGAAGAGTCTTGGTGGTTCAAAACTTCTTCCATTTAAGAATGATGGAGGGGCACTTTGTTCTTGGGGACCTTCAATGCTGCAGAAATGTTTTGGTACCCTTCCCCAGATCTGTGCCTTCAACACAATCCCGTCTCGGAGCTCTACGTACAATTCCTTCGACCTCATGGCTTGGTTTTTGCTCTGACATCCACTGACAATTGTGGGACCTTATATAGACAGGTCTGTGCCTTTCCAAATCATGTCCAATCAATTGAATTTACCACAGGTGGACTCCAATCAAGTTGTAGAAACATCTCAACTCAAACTCCATAACATACTCACAAAATAGGAGTATTGATGGAGACCACACACACACACACACTATAGATGAGGCTTTGATCTCAACAAGGTTAAAACCATGTGCGGCTACAGGGTCATTAGGTCAGGGTTGAGATGAAGTAATCAGGCATGAGTCTAACAGCCACTGTCCGGTCCCCAGTCTGGAATAGTAATTTCTGGTCACCTGCTGAGGGTCAGACTGAGCATTCTCCCCCACAGAGCTAAATACCTCAACAGCATAATTTGAGATGTAGAAATTAGGGATGGATATATATCGTTCTCCCACACATCCAGGACATCTACTCGAAACGGGTGCATGAGCAAGGCACGCAGCATCATCAAAGACCCTACACACCCCAGCCACGAGCTGTTCACTCCCTTACCGTCGGGCAGATGGTATCGGAGAATGAGGTGTGATAGAAACGGTCTCTGAGCCTGTTGGTATCTACAAGCCATCAGATGGTGGAACACTTGAATTGGACTGACCAACTGCTCTGATTCTACGCACCTGAGCACACATGCACTCACTCATGCATACACCTACACAGACATACACACACACACACACACACATATATACATTCATGCTACACACACATCACAACTGCTGCTACCAGACTCTTATGTTGATCAGTACACTGGCCCCCATCCCCCCCTTTCCCCAATACACGTGTAAATATTGGACTATAAATTGTTCCTTCCTGTACTATACTTATGCTAAAATGTTTATTCTGTTCTACTGAGCCATTTATATTATGTTTGTATTCGTATCTTTTTTTATTTCTTATTGTTGTCTTGTTGTTGCAGTCAGTGACGGTGCCGGAGAAGATGGCTGATGTTTTACGTGTTCCTAACCGATTGTGTTTTTATGTTTGTTTTTTTGCGTTGTTTCTAACTTGTTTTTTAACTTATTTTGTACATAATGTTGCTGCTACCGTCTCTTGTGACCGAAAATAACTTCTGGACATCAGAACGGCGAATACTCAACACGAACTGGCAGAAGATTTTTTTTCCTTTAACGAGTCTGACGAGCCCAACGTGAACACTATACTGCTTTCCCGGGAACAGGCGTAAATCCCCGTCATTTGCGTGAGAGACGTCGGAGAAAAAGAGGACGGAGGTTGGGCTGCTTTCTGAGAATTCGTAGGCGATCGAATAAATCCCGCCCTCCGTTCTTCTAGCTAACGTGTAATCATTGGAAAATAAAATTGATGACCTACGAGGAAGATTAAACTACCAATGGGACATGAAAAACTGTAATATCTTATGCTTCACGGAGTCGTGGCTGAACGACGACATTATCAACATACAGCTGGCTGGTTATACGCCGTACCGGCAAAATAGAACAGCGGCGTCTGGTAAGACAAGGGGCGGCGGACTATGTATTTTTGTAAATAACAGCTGGTGCACGATATCTAAGGAAGTCTTAAGGTTTTGCTCGCCTGAGGTAAAGTATCTCATGATAAGCTGTAGACCACACTATTTACCTAGAGAGTTTTCATCTATTTTTTGTAGCTGTCTAAATACCACCACAGACCGATGCTGGCACTAAGACCACACTCAATGAGCTGTATTCCGCCATAAGCAAACAGGAAAACGCTCACCCAGAAGCGGCACTCCTAGTGGCCGGGGACTTTAATGCAGGGAAACTTCAATCGGTCTTACCAAATTTCTATCAGCATGTTAAATGTGCAACCAGAAGGGGAAAAAACTCTAGACCACCTTTACTCCACACACAGAGACACATACAAAGCTCTCCCTCGCCCTCCATTTTGCAAATCTGACCATAATTCTATCCTCCTGATTCCTGCTTACCAGCAAAAATTAAAGCAGGAAGCACCAGTGACTCGGTCAATAAAAAAGTGGTCAGATGAAGCAGATGCTAAGCTACAAGACTTTTGCTAGCACAGACTGGAATATGTTCCAGGATTCTTCCTATGGCATTGATGAGTACACCACATCAGTCACTGGCTTCATCAATAAGTGCATCGATGGCGTCGTCCACACAGTGACCGTACGTACATACCCCAACCAGAAGCCATGGATTACGGGCAACATCCGCACTGAGCTAAAGGCTAGAGCTGCCACTTTCAAGGAGCGAGACTCTAACCCGGAAGCTTACAAGAAATCCCACGATGCCTTCCGACGAACCATCAAACAGGCCAAGTGTCAATACAGGACTAAGATCGAATCGTACTACACCGGCTCCGATGCTCGTCGGATGTGGCAGGGCTTGCAAACCATTACAGACTACAAAGAGAAGCACAGCCGAGAGCTGTCCAGTAGCTCGTCTGGTAGGCTCGTGTCAATCTACTTCTATGCTCGCTTCGAGGCAAATAACACTGAAATATGCATGAGAGCACCAGCTGTTCCAGACGAAAGGGTGATCACACTCTCCGCAGCCGATGTGAGTAAGACCTTTTAAACAGGTCAACATTCACAAAGCCGCAGGGCCAGATGGATTACCAGGACGTGCACTGCGAGCATGCGCTGACTAACTGGCAAGTGTCTTCACTGACATTTTCAACCTTTCCCGGTCAGAGTCTGTAATACCAACATGTTTTAAGCAGACCACCATAGGGCCTGTGCCCAAGAACACTACGGTAACTTGCCTAAATGACTACTGACCCGTAGAACTCACATCTGTAGCCATGAAGTGCTTTGAAAGGCTGTTCATGGCTCACATCAACACCATTATCCCAGAAACCCTAGACGCACTCCAATTTGCATACCGCCCTAACAGATCCACAGATGATGCAGTCTCTATTGCACTCCACACTGCCCTTTCCCACCTGAACAAAAGGAACACCGATGTGAGAAAGCTATTCATTGACTACAGCTCAGCTTTCAACACCATAGTGCCCTCAAAGCTAGCTCATCAATAAGCTAAGGACCCTGGGACTAAACACCTCCCTCTGCAACTGGATCCTGGACTTCCTGACGGGCTGCCCCCAGGTGGTAAGTGTAGGTAAAAACACATCTGCTACACTGATCCTCAACACAGGGGCCCCTCAGGAATGCGTGCTCAGTCCCCTCCTGTACTCCCTGTTCACTCATGACTGCACGACTCCAACACCATCATTAAGTTTGACGATGACACAACAGGCCTGATCACCGACAAAGACGAGACATGCTATAGGGAGGAGGTCAGAGACCTGGCCGTGTGGTGCCAGAACAACAACCTCTCCCTCAATGTGATCAAGACAAAGAAGATGATTGTGGACTACAGGACATGGAGAACTGAGCACGTCCACATTCTCATTGACGGGGCTGCGGTGGAGCAGGTTGAAAGCTTCAAGTTCTTTGGTATCCACATCACCAACAAACTGACATGGTCCAAGCACACCAAGACAGTTGTGAAGAGGGCACGACAAAACCTATTACCCCTCAGGAGACTGAAAAGATTTGGCATGAGTCATCAGATCCTCAAAAGGTTCTACAGCTGCACCATCGAGGGCAACCCGACTGGTTGCATCACTGCCTGGTATGGCAACTGCTCGGCCTCTGACCACAAGGCACTACAGAGGGTAGTGCGTAAGGCCCAGTACATCACTGGGACCAAGCTTCCTGCCATCCAGAACCTCTATACCAGGCAGTGTCAGAGGAAGGCCCTAAAAATTGTCAAAGACTCCAGCCACCCTAGTCATAGACTGTTCTCTCTGCTATCGCACTGCAAGTGGTACCGGAGCGCCAAGTCTAGGTCAAGAGGCATCTAAACAGCTTCTATCCCCAAGCCATAAGACTCCTGAACATCTAACCATTTGGCTACCCAGACTATTTGCATTGTGTGTGTGTGTGTGTGTGTGTCCCCCCCCCCCCCCCCCTTTTACGCCGCCTCTACTCTCTGTACATTTTACCTCGACTAACCGGTGCCCCCGCACATTGACTCTGTACCGGTTCCCCCTGTATATAGTCTCGCTATTGTTATTTTACTGCTGCTCTTTAACTACTGTTAACTTTTTTATTTCTTATTCATATTTTTTAAACTGCATTGTTGGTTAAGGGCTTGTAAGTAAGCATTTCACTGTAAGATCTACACCTGTTGTATTCGGCGCATGTGACTAATACAATTTCATTTGATTTGTTCGAGAAGGAACCTGCAAGTGAGCATTTCATTGTACGATGTCTGCCATGCGTATTCTGCACATACAACTAATAATTACACTTGAAACTTGATACATTATTGACTAAAATGCATTGCATTTTAACACATTTTAATGCATTGTTATTTGATAAGCTGGAAGATAAATTTATTTTTCAGCAACTTCTATCATTCCATGTGGGCATACTTCAAGAAGCAATAATGCATCGATTCTGCTGTTATACATTTTATGTAATCGCCGGTTAATACTTGGTCTAACGACATGTTTGTAGACAATTAGAATGCGACAAGTGTCGCTGGTCAAAACAACATTTAATTTATACTCCGGTGGAATGACTGTAGATTGTCGCTGCGACTGTCAGTTTCCTTGTAGCACTGACATGAAAAAAGTTAAATGGCTGGTTTACAGTCCATCTCTCGACATGTAGACAATTGTCGTAGCGACATCATGAACATTCTATTGTCGTCCGACACCAAACTTATGAACGTTATGAAAAAGTATAAGCAGCCATGTGCTCCAGATAGCATACTTTCTCTATTTTAACACCAATAAACCCATCTGTTTTAAAAATGAATTCAGTAAATGTCAACCAATCAGCAAGCCAGGCAACTAAAAGCAATTTTTTTAAACAATGTTTTGGTTCGTTAAAAACTAGTTAGCTAGATGGCTAGCCAGTTCAAATAATGACCAGAGGGTAGCTGACAATGTCTTAACTTTAGCGACTTTTTATTCATTATTACAAGAAAATAAACCCAAAAACATTATTATTTGCAAGGTAATGGCGAGCTTACAGAAAATCACTTACTGCCAAAGTGTGACGAAATAAAAGTAGCTCATTCTATCTGATCATTTTAGAACTGTGGCAGTCCGGTAACCACGACAATGGACGTTGCGACAGTCGCAGAGACTTTTTTCATGTCTGTGCGACAAGGAAACTGACAGTCGCAGCGACAATCTACAGACATTCCACCAGAGTATAAATTAAATGTTGTTTTGAATTGTCTACAGACTTGTCGTTAAACCGGCCTTTCATAATAACAATGACAAGTTTGATGTCGCTACGACAATTGTCTACAGACATGTCGATAGACAGACTGTAAACCAGCCATAAGAAGCAGGCGCTGTGGATGGCCAAACAATGACCCGTGGAACCATTGACCCCCTTCCTACTGCTAATCAGGGTTTGTGCTCTGAGTGGAATTTGTAGCTATCCCAACCGCCTCTGCCACCCTGTCAAATCTCTGCTGCAACAATTTATCACTTAAATCAATTTACCCGTAATTTAATTACCTACTCTAATTGTGTGTTAGCTATTTGTCCCTCCCTGGTAGTGTAGCATGGTGGCTCAGATAAGAACAGGCTCTTTTAATGGTGATTTAGGAGGGAGAGAGAGAGATGGCTTCGAAACAGAGAGAGAGAGATGGCTTAGAAACAGCATGTCCCACTCAAAATTCCGAAAATATTTTTTGTTGTTGGCGGGTGTGGTGTTAGATTAGAATTAAAGGTATGAGACAGCAAAACATAATACCACTGCTTCATCAGCATGGTGTGGAACCTGTTATCATAAAGATCTGAAACATAGTAGTGTGTACTGTATTTCCCTGTCTACTCCCATCCTACCCATGACCAACGCCCAAAAACACATTCTCTGCACAACCAGCATTTGCATAATTCATTTTATTTATTATTATTTTATTTTTATTGTTTGGCTAAATTGGTTGTTTTTTGTTGAAGTGAACATCCTGTAAAGTCAAGCCTGAAGCCCTTAGCTGAGTTGTTTGCACTTCATCCTCTTCGCTGAAAAGGTGAGGGAGGGTTGGAGGAGAGAAGTAGAGCAGGGCTTTCTCTCTCTCTCTTTCACATTCTCTCTCTCTCACATTATCTCTCTTTCTCTCTCACATCATCTCTTTCTCTCTCTCACACATTCTCTCTCACTTACAGTATTCCAACTCAACCTTTTATTTATTGTTTTAACAGAGTGAACCTTACAGTATATTTACACATCATACCCACTATATCACAATTACCAAGTAGATAGCGCAAGGAGGATTAAACTGAAGCGTTTGTTTTTTCGCATTCATATTTTTTGCAGTCCTCAAACTTTTTTCCCTTTAACCCTCCCCGACCCACTCTATCATCTCATGCTGGGTTTGTAATGAGCTTGTCATTGGCGTCATCATCATCACCATCTTCATCATTATCATCATCGTAATCTCAATTTATAGTACTCTTTTCAATAAAATTCCTCTTAGACAACAGCTGTACAATCGTACACAGTGTTTGACTTGTGTGTATATATATTTTAGGGAATATATTAGTTAAACCTAAAATAACAGAAAACAAATCCAAAATAAAAAATGATCAATATCCCAGTTAACAAAATCATGCATGTTTTAATGTTTCTGTCAATAAAACCAACATTATTGATGGGATCTGTTTTTATTTACACTAAAATTGGCACTGTTTTTGATGTCTTTGTTGCTGGAAACTGGAATGATCTTAGAGAACACCATCCACTCTATGGAGTGTAACACTCTCCTGGTAGGTCAGAGACCTGCTCTAAGGGGCAGGTTTGACAAACATAATCTTTTTAAAAACAAAAAAAAATGAAAATAAAATGAAGAGGGACAAACAGATAACCTTAAGGAGCCATTTAGCCCTCAAGAAATGAGATACAGTGTGTGTAGAAAATACCCTTTACTTCAGCTTTCAACTCTGGCAGTTTTCTCCTTTGGATAGAAACCCTGTGACATAAGTCATGTCCTCCAACTATTTTCCCAGGACACCTGTGACTCACCATCTCCCTATACCTTGCCAGGTAAACCCGCTGTCCAGCTTTTAGGGGAAAATCCACAGGAATTTATTGATTTTCGCAAAGCAGCATTAATTGACTGAGGCAAATCAAACAAACTAAAATGACAAACGTAACTCTGAAACTGCCAGTCAAGAACTCCTGCTCAATACCAGATTTGGCAGGCAGAGGGTAGGGGTAGCTGTCTTCAGTTTCCATTGTTTCCACGCCAAACAAGTGCTTGACAGTTGATCCCAAGTCCTTGTGTGTGAGCAAACATAAGCGTGTGCGTGTGTGTGTGTGTGTGTCTCTATATAGTCAGTGCAAACACATTTATGCTGACCTTGGGTAAATCTCATCCTGACCTTTGACCCTCAACTCTAATATTTCAAGCAGATCAGTTGATCCTATAGCCGTCCCTGACAATCCCAACCCCCCTCGCTCCACCTTGCAGGTTCTCTCTTTCCTACACTTCCTCAAAGAGACTGACAGACAGGCGTTGTGTGTAACGGGCCTGGTAGCGAATGGGTCTACTGCTGCCATGCAGCCCTCTCTCCCCTCCCCACCCTATCCCCAGTCCTAGCACAGCCCAATGTACTTGAGATTGTTCTGGATGATCACGTCCGTGACGGCGTCGAACACAAACTGGATGTTGCTGGTGTCTGTGGCGCAGGTGAAATGCGAGTAAATCTCCTTGGTTTCCTTGTTGCGGTTGAGGTCCTCGAACTGCCGCTGCACGTAGACTGCTGCTTCCTCGTAGGTGTTCTGACCTCTGTAGTCGGCGAAGCACACAGTCAGAGGGATGCGCTTGATCTTCTCAGCCAACAGGTCCTTCTTGTTGAGGAAGAGGATGAGTGAGGTGTTGGTGAACCAGTTGTTGTTGCAGATGGAGTCAAACAGACGCAGGCTCTCTGCCATACGACTCTGTAGAAAGGAGGGATGAAAGGGAGAGAGGAGGCAATCATGAGAAAATTGTTGTTCCCTCATGTGAGACACAGCCTATTGATATGTAAGAGAAAGAGGCTGACGTTGGGCTAAAGCTGAAGATGGCGTTAAATTAGTCATTTTTAGTGATTGTGAATATGATTTGCTGTAACTGCTAAATCTTCAAATAAATAAAATAATGTTTCCAAAAACTCATTGAAAATGAGAACACGATTTGACCCTGTAGTGTAGATTAAAAATCTTTCTGGCAGTTGTTCAGATCTCCACTCGAGCAGGCAAAGGTGTGGTTTATATGTTGTGTAAACATGGACTGGAGACTCGGTCAAAGACCTGCACTTGAACTCTCATCCCGGAAAAAAACAGAGCAGGTCTTCTCTCTCACTTCAAGCTTAACATGAGTAGAGAACTGTCACTGCCCACATGATAAGCACTAAATGAGTTACTGGAACTATGCACAGTTAAAAAACACATCAATGTCTTGATTTTGAGGTCGGATGATGTACAGATAGCCTTGCCCTGTCTGACGTAAGACAAATGGGTGAAATGAGTATGAAATGTCTTTCAAATCAACGGTATTACGTTTCAGGGAATTTCCATGGTATTTTACACTGAACATAACCATGAACAGCAACAATTCTCAGTGTGGACAGATGGACTAAGCGACAGAATAGACTTGATAGGTTGAGTACATCTCTTAAGCCCATCCCAGGGATGACATAAAAAAAAATTATAATAATAAAAAAATAAAAATGCATGAAATGAAATGTATGCATTCACTACTGTAAGTCGTTCTGGATAAGAGCGTCTGCTAAATGACTAAAATGTAAATGTAAAATATTTACTCTACCTTTTGAGCTTTAGCCATGGGAGCAAAAGCATAGCCTGCCTGACATTGGCTTTGCCCAAAACACAACTTCACTGTCTGTTTTCTTTCTATGATTGCAAGATTGTGTTTTTGGAGGCATATTAAATTAAGCAATATACAATCTTTTGGTTCTTAGTTTTCTGCTACTAGACCAAGACCCATTTGTTTGTGCTGCCTCGGAGATGTCAGCTGTGTATTATCCAAACCCCTAGGATACATTCTATTTTCCTCTTAGGATGTTTTCCAAATTCATGAATGGGAGCCAGTTCTGTTAAAATGTGTAGCCATGAGGGTCACAGTCATAACTGTCAAGATCACATGCTCCCAAAAATGCAATTTGTTGTGAAGGTTTGTGTTTCAAACCTCTAAAACGCATGAAATACAAAATGCAAAACCAAAGAGGACTGTAGCCCTTTACACTTGTACCCATATACGTGTTGAAAATGGCAGATTTGGGCCCTGATAATTGCCTAAATTGGAATGCAGTGGCTGTACAGTCGTGGCCAAAAGTTTTGAGAATGACACAAATATTAATTTCCACAAAGCTTGCTGCTTCAGTGTCTTTAGATATTTTTGTCAGATGTTACTATGGAGTACTGAAGTATAATTACAAGTATTTCATAAGTGTCAAAGGCTTTTTTTTTACAATTACATGAAGTTGGGGCAAAGGGTAAATATTTGCAGTGTTGACCCTTCTTTTTCAAGACCTCTGCAATCCGCCCTGGCATGCTGTCAATTAACTTCTGGGCCACATGCTGACTGATGGCAGCCCATTCTTGCATAATCAATGCTTGGAGTTTGTCAGAATTTGTGGCCTTTTGTTTGTCCACCCGCCTCTTGAAGATTGACCACAAGTTCTCAATGTGATTAAGGTCTGGGCAGTTTCCTGGCCATGGACCCAAAATATCAATGTTTTGTTCCCCGAGCCACTTAGTTATCACTTTTGCCTTATGGCAAGGTGCTCCATCATGCTGGGAAAGGCATTGTTCGTCACCAAACTGTTCCTGGATGGTTGGGAGAAGTTCCTCTCGGAGGATGTGTTGGTACCATCCTTTATTCATGGCTGTGTTCTTAGGCAAAATTGTGAGTGAGCCCACTCCCTTGGCTGAGAAGCAACTCCACACATGAATGGTCTCAGGATGCTTTACTGTTGGCATGACACAGGACTGATGGTAGCGCACACCTTGTCTTCTCCGGACAAGCTTTTTTCGGATGCCCAAACAATTAGAAAGGGGATTCATCAGAGAAAATGACTTCACCCCAGTCCTCAGCAGTCCAATCCCTGTACCTTTTTGCAGAATATCAGTCTGTCCCTGATGTTTTTCCTGGAGAGAAGTGGCTTCTTTGCTGCCCTTCTTGACACCAGGCCATCCTCCAAAAGTCTTTGCCTCACTGTGCATGCAGATGCATTCACACCTGCCTGCTGCCATTCCTGAGCAAGCTCTGTACTGGTGGTGCCCCGATCCCGAAAATGAATCAACTTTAGGAGATGGTCCTGGTGCTTCCTGGACTTTCTTGGGCACCCTGAAGCCTTCTTCACAACAATTGAACCACTCTCCTTGAAGTTCTTGATGATCCGATAAATGGTTGATTTAGGTGCAATCTTACAAGCAATATCCTTGCCTGTGAAGTCCTTTTTGTGCAAAGCAATGATGACGGCACGTGTTTCCTTGCAGCTAACCATATTTGACAGAGGAAGAACAATGATTCCAAGCACCTTTTGAAGCTTCCAGTCTGTTATTCGAACTCAATCAGCATGACAGAGTGATCTCCAGCCTTGTCCTCGTCAACACTCACACCTGTGTTAACGAGAGAATCACTGACATGATGTCAGCTGGTCCTTTTGTGGCAGGGCTGAAATGCAGTGGAAATGTTTTTGGGGGATTCAGTTCATTTGCATGGCAAAGAGGGACTTTGCAATTAATTGCAATTCATCTGATCACTCTTCATAACATTCTGGAGTATATGCAAATTGCCATCATACAAACTGAGGCAGCAGACTTTGTGAAAATGTATATTTGTGTCATTCTCAACTTTTGGCCATGACTATACAGTAAAATGCTATAAATTACGTCAGAGCTCAGGCTCTGCGCTTCACAGCGCTGTAGGATATTGACTGACAGCCGTTCTGAGAACATGAGCACCACACGAGACAAGTTGCCCCATCACTCCCGCCAGTTGGGCAACTTTTGGACATTTTTGTCATCTGAGTGAGGGAAATGCTGTAAATTAATGAGACGTTAAGGATTATAATAAATACTGATTTGATGTCATACAACAGGCTAGTCTCAGACTAGCCATAAACAAATATCCGGGACACTGAAATTAGTATGATGTGTTATGTTTGGTATGGCTACATAAGACAGAATTTAATTTAAGGAGAAATTTAAGGAGAAAAACATGAACGTCTAACAACCCGAAGGTTGCGTGTTCCAATCTCATTACAGACAGCTTCAGCATTTTAGCTCATTTGTAACCTTACTACTTTTTAGCTACCTTCAACTACTTAGCATGTTAGCTAACCCTTCCCTTTAACCTAACTCCTAAACTCAACCCTAACCTTACCCCTAACCCCCTAGCCTAGCTAACATTAGCGTTAGCCACCTAGCTAATGTTAGTGTTGGCCACCTAGCTAACTTTAGCCACAATAAATTGGAATTCGTAGCATATCATTTGCGTATTGTAAATTCGTAAATACTGTACGAATTGCAATTCGTAACATACTCTATCATATGAATTGGATGATGGATGATGGACATCCACAAATGAATACATATCACACCAAACGTAACATATCATACTAATTTGAGTGTCCTGGATTTTCGTTTACTATGTTATGTCTACCCCTGAGTCCAGATCGCAGTCATACAAGCAAGCCAAACACCCACGAGTCCAAATGTGCACTTGACATTTCCATATCATGAAACTAAAGACATTGACACTGTATATGACAATGATCACTTTGTTTGATATACAGTTACAAGATGACATGGTGTCATAGCCTGGGTTGTTCTGAACACAATGAGCCTATGTTTGTCTGTTTTGAAGAAAATTTGTCTCAGAACGTGCACCTCAATGCACTCATGACTCCTTTCTATGCGCATCACAATTACGTTCTGTTTCTCTGAATTGCCTTGTGAAAGCCTAGCACTGTAAGATCCTATTTTAGAACTTAGCTAGTCATGTTGTCAGTAGAACAAGCTTTCAAATCATGCTCACCTGACCCAGATTGCTAATTAATATTGGGCTGTTTTTGGATTGTGTAAACAACAACAGTAACTGTGTGATGGTGGGGATTCAGGTCTGTGTTCCAAACAAAACAACTACAAGTGTGCTTGCTCTAGTTCCTCAACGACACAGCTAGGAGAGCTCAAAAAAACACCTTATAGTTGAAGACTCTTCTTTGAGTCATACAAGTGCATTGAAATGAATCAAGAACTGTGCACGCTTTGGAGAGGAATGTGGTCACTTGGAGACCCCAGTTAGTCCTCTCACTCAAACTCTTGTCATTTTTATGAAGTTTTATGAAGGTGTTTAAACACGGTCAAGACCTTTCCTTCCTCTGGAGGCCGCCAAACTATATATGCATGCTGTGATCCTCTCGCATCTGAGATATTGCCTCACATGCTGGTCACAAGCAGGACCTACTATTCTGAAACCAATTGAATCACTCTACAAACAAACACTTAAGATTTTTGATAACAAACCAAACAGTTACCACCATTGTCATATCATTTACAAACATCATTTATTTAGTCTAGATAGCTTTAAGCAGAATGTAGATGCAAGCCTTGTCTTTAAGATCCTGCATGGTCTTGCCCCTCCACCCCTATGCCAGCATATCATGCTCAAGGAAAGCACCTCCAGGATAACAAGGGCAGTAACTAGAGGGGATTGCGTTGTCCCTTTTCGACACAGTAAAATCGGCCTTCTCTGTTAGAGCTACAATATACTGGAATACAATGCCCATGGATTTGAGAAGCTACCTTGTTTATTGTACTTTTACATTTCAATTGAAAACATGACTAAAATCTATCCAAACCTGTACACATTCAGTCTTGTGTCAGGTCAACTGTTGTGTCCTCACCTTTTGGTCTAATAATTTCCCCATAATCTCCAAACTGTTCCCTTTCAATTGCTACCATGGTTATGCATATGCTTTTCATATTTCTTCTATAAGAAACATTTCAATTTAGCCCTATCCATATACATTAGTCCAATTCCCATGATTGTAAAGAGTTAACAGCTCCCTAAATCACTGGCATACTGAAATATATATTCACATTACTGGGGAGAGGAGTTGTTATATATCAAAGAAGAACAAGGAAACAGTTGTTGGTCATGCAGTGAATCATAGTTTGAGCACAAGGGAGTGCTGGGCAGTTGTGAAGCCAAATGTGAAAAGAACAGTCTGACTGACATCAGTACAGATGCAGCAAGTAGAGCTCTGTCATGCATGAGGCTTTTCCCAAGATGTACAATATCTATGGGATTAACAAAAATCTTTGGTCTGATAGATTTCATATTCCATTATAAGTCCCCGGTACTAAAATGATTAACACTAGACATGGTGTGTGTGTGTGTGTGTGTGTGTGTGTGTGAGAGAGAGATATGGGAGGCTGCAGGCATGTGGTGTGAATCCAGTAGCTTGTGACTGAGTGAGGAGTTCAGTCTGAAGACTGGGCTGCTGTTTAAAAGGTTACACAAAACATCATGGTGCTCTGAGCAAATCACAAGATATGTTCAGAGAGATAGAAGGGAGAGAGAGCGATAGAAGGAGGGAGAGAGAGCGATAGAAGGAGGGAGAGAGAGCGATAGAAGGAGGGAGAGAGAGCGATAGAAGGAGAGAGAGAGAGCGATAGAAGGAGAGGGAGAGAGCGATAGAAGGGGAGAGAGAGCGATAGAAGGGGAGAGAGAGCGATAGAAGGGGAGAGAGAGCGATAGGTGGGCAAGTGCAATTAAACAGTTTAATAACTAGAGGTTTGTAACGTATAAAGTCTCTGTCTCATTTACTTGATAGCTTCCCTGTGGCTCAGTTGGTAGAGCATGGTGTTTGCAACGCCAGGGTTGTGGGTTCGATTCCCACAGGGAGAAGGAAAAGGAAAAAATAATAAATGCATGAAATGAAATGTATGCATTCACTACTGTAAGTCGCTCTGGATAAGAGCGTCTGCTAAATGACAAAAAAAAAAAATATATATATATATATAAACCATCCACACTTATTTGTTGTTGCGTACAATATGTAGTGTTTTGCAATGTTAAACAAGGGACTAGGCAAATGAACTCATTTGTATACCGTAAGTTCTATGTTCTATATAAGTTCTATGAACCAATCATCTGAATATACAGACTTGTTATGGATCCAGTGCTGTGGCGCAAGACGCAAGCCTCTTTTCTCTGGCATAAGTAGGCATCCTTAGGGACTGATCTTAGGACCCTAAGCAGTGTACACTAAATAAGGTCAGAGCCAGAGGCTCCGCCTCCATTTGTTCTCAGGGTGTCTACACCAGAACCCTGCTGCGTGGAGAGGAAGGCAGCAGCCCACCCACTGTGCTTTGGGACTCTACCCTCCTTACCTGTTCATTCCGTCATCGTTAGAGTTAAAGAGGGAGAGAGGAGGGAAGAGGGGAAAGCGGAGTAGATACTAGGGTAGCAGCACACAGCAGGAAGCTCCCCCTCCCCTAGACCCTGAACACACCATCCCTCCCCGTGGCCTATCGGCAGAGCCCCCCTCACCCTCCCTCCCCGTGGCCAACCGGCAGAGCCCCCCCTCTCCCTGAGCACTCTAGACACACAGGCCTTAATTAAGATGAAGTATTAATGAGGAGGTTCAATCCTGTGTTAATGCTTTCTTTCAAGTAAATACAAATCTCTGGAGTGAGTGAGGAGCCACCCCTAGATAATTCAATTAAGGTTCGATTCGAATGGCACTACCTTATATACTAAAGAAACATATAAACTCAACATGCAACAATTTCTATTATTTTACTAAGTTACAGTTCATATAAGGAAATCAATCAATTGAAATAAATTCATTAGGCCCTAATCTATGGATTCCCTAAACTTGAGACATCTGTGGCATTGTGTTGTGTGAAAAAATTGCACATTTTAGAGTGGCCTTTTATTGTTCCCAGCACAAGGTGCACCTGTGTAAGGATCATGCCATTTAATCAACTTCTTGATATGCCACACCTGTCAGGTGGATGGATTATCTTGTCAAAGGAGAAATGCTCAAAAACGGGGATGTAAACAATTTGAGAGAAATACGCTTTTTGTGCGTGTGGAAACTGTCTGGGATCTTTTATTTCAGCTCATGGAACCAACACTTTACATGTTGAGTTTATATTTCAGAAGTCTAAAGTTTGAACACACCTACTCATTCTTGATTCTTTTTACTATTTTCTACATTGTAGAATAATAGTGAAGACATCAAAACTATGAAATAACATATGTAGTAACCAAAAAAGTGTTAAACAAATCAAAATAGATTTTAGATTGTTCAAAGTAGCCACCCTTTATAAAGAAAAACCCTTGAATGAGTACGTGTGTCCAAACTTTTGACTGGTACTGTATATCACTGTACATTAAGATATGGGACACAAATAATACAATTGCCTCAAGAATATCATACACAACGTTTTCCATTATTATTTTTCATTATAATTGCCAGAGCCTCAAAAAAAGGGATCTATATACACACTACACTTTTATTAATCAAGGTAGTTTATCGCTCTCTCCCTGTTTTGTAATGCTACCTGAATATTTTGAGCTAGCGTTACCTCACGTCTTTTCACCTGATGCTCTGTAGCTGTCTGTAGCGCTTGTTACTCCACCCTATCTCTCTCTCCTCTCTCTCTGTGTCGGTACGCTGTGCTGCTACTCACTGCAGCCTCACTCAATCAAAAGCTCTGGGCTCTGCAAGATTCAATTAAATGTGCAGCCTATAAACAACATTTAATTCCAGGATAAATTCAATTCAAGAAGCTTCCATGATTCATTTGAACGGATTCAACATTTTACTGTGATTGATTTCCCTAATAAACCCCCATACCATAACAATTGTGATTTTACAATGAATACATTCCTCAAGGACCCTAAAGCCTAAAGTGTCTATCACAGTCCAAAACGTGGACCTTACACACACTAGCGTTCTAGAATATTGCACCGCCGGCTTTCAAACTTTTCGAATTCTCAGCGCAGCTCAAGCAATTTCTCCAACTGTCAACACATTGAAATGAATAGAGTAGGTGTTCCAGAGACACGTTGGTTTACTGCAAGGGGCACATTCCATGGTGGTCTCAGAGTGCTATGTCACAATGGGACGCCGGACTGTCGCATCTCAGTGTCTATGGACTATGATTTATGCTTTACTCTCATGGCAGCCTGGTCTCAGAGACTAGACTTATTAACATAGCAAATGTAAATTCAGGACACCCAAATTAGTATGATGTGTTATGTTTGGTATGGTAACATAAGACATGTGGTTAGTTAAGGCAGTGGTTGGTTGGGGTGGATGGGTGGTCGTATAACGCAAATGTCTAGCAACCCAAATGTTGCGAGTTCGAATCTCATCACGGACAACTTTAGCATTTTTGCTAATTAGCAACTTTTCAACTACTAACTACTTTTTAGCTACTTTGCAACTACTTAGCTTGTTAGCTAACACTTCCCTAACCATAACTTTAACCCTTTAACCTAACTCCTAAACTTAACCCTAACCCCTTACCCCTAACACCTAGCTAGAATTCATAACATACACTACATGACCAAAAGTATGTGGACACCTGCTCGTTGCCACAAGAGCATTATTGAGATCTTAAGTTCTGATCTTAAATTCTGTTTTAAACACCTCATAGTTGGTGAGTGTTTCAGTAGCTAACCCAAGAATGGTCCTACTCTGTCATCCTATCGGCTGTGAAACCCAGTTTCCAATTAGACACAATTCCCCATTCATTAACATGAAATTGTATTAGCTTAAGTTTTTCAATTATGACTTTCATATTAACAGCGTGAGAAAGTATGCTTACGCTCCTTAGGAGATTTTAGAAGTGTGGTCCTATTTTGGATCCTCTGGAGTCACTGGACACTTTAATTTAACACCTCTACTATGTCTATGGGGCTTAGAGTGCAGTCACATGTCACTGTAGCAGCTCTGTGAAATGTATGTCCACTGTACACCACTCCAACCAGAAAGCTCTTGTACTTTGTTTTCACCTCACATACACACAGTATGGAACCCAGTTGCTCAGCCCTCCCTACCGCATACAAACATGTATTCGTTTACAGTACACGCAGGCAGGCAGAACACACACATGTGGATGCACGCACACACACCCTCCCTAAGTCACAGCTCACTGTCAACAGCCCAGGATTATTAGGAGCATTTGACTAGTCTGTTACTAGGCAACTGAAGCCATGGCAACCAATTCATTATGAAGACAGGGATGGGACAGGAAAAATGCATCAGGGAATGGGTGGGTGGGGAAAGAATTGCAAGACTTTAATTTTTCCTCACAAAGACAGCCATCCTCTCTAAAAACCCTGTGTAGCATGTCCTACCAGGGATCCAGTACTACACTACATGTGATGGAATAAGAGAGAGCAGAGTCTCTTTTCCTGCTGGTTTCTCAGGTGGTGATGTCATTCAGCCTTCTATTCCATGTTAGTATATCATAATCTGAGGTCATCATGTGTTCCCCTAGCCTCCTGTATTTTTTTACATTTAACATCAGCCAATTGCGCATGTTAAAACAGATGTGAAATATTGCAGTTTAAGGCCACCATTGCAACTGGGTCCATTTTGTTATAGAGCATGGTTGAATGATGACTGTGGTTATGGAGGTTGTACTATAGGGTCATACGAGCTCCATTAATTAAGTAATTGTAGATCCAAAGCTTTTCCTCAGTGGAGAAAACTCAGCACTCTTCTCCCAGTTCTGCTTCACTCTCTAGGAAGCTTTATCTTGCTCCTTTGTGTCCCTCTCTTTCCCTATCTCTCACCTAATCAGTCCGGGTTTCAAACACATGTGTTTTGATTATATGTTATATAAAATAGCCTACTATTTGAAAGTATTTTCAAATACTATTTTCAAAAACCTGGGTTAAATGCATGGGAGTGTATTTGAGCATTTTCAAATACATGCCAATACTTTCCAAGTACATCCCAATATTCAACTACTTTTAAAATAAAAAATATCTCAATACTTAATTTGAAATGTATGTGAAAGTAATTATCAGTCCAATTCCCATTCTATTTGCCATGGTCTTTCAACCTCAACCCATCTCTTTTGATTAGTAACAGTCCCAAAACCTAAACCATAAAACATACACGTACACTGACAACAACAAAAAATACAATCAGTGAACTGCCTAGAGAGTGTCAGGGCCTCAGGTGTCCCTTCTTGTCTCAGAGAGTCCATCAAAGATGCACACAAAAAAAGAGTACCTAAAATATATTCATGTTTAAGACTAATTATTCAGGCCCTCTCTGATCCCTCCCCTTTCTGTTAGAGAGAGAGAGAGAGATCTAATTCAGAGGCTCACCACAACCTCTTTCTCTATGTCTCCCTCTCTTATTCCCTCTGACTCTATTCTGATTCCCTCTCTGACTCCATGCCTCTCTGATTCCCTCTCTGACTCCCTGCCTCTCTGATTCCCTCTCTGACTCCTTGCCTCTCTGATTCCCTCTCTGACTCCATGCCTCTCTGATTCCCTCTCTGACTCCCTGCCTCTCTGATTCCCTCTCTGACTCCATGCCTCTCTGATTCCCTCTCTGACTCCATGCCTCTCTGATTCCCTCTCTGACTCCTTGCCTCTCTGATTCCCTCTCTGACTCCATGCCTCTCTGATTCCCTCTCTGACTCTATTCTGATTCCCTCTCTGACTCCATGCCTCTCTGATTCCCTCTCTGACTCCATGCCTCTCTGATTCCCTCTCTGACTCCATGCCTCTCTGATTCCCTCTCTGACTCTATTCTGATTCCCTCTCTGACTCCATGCCTCTCTGATTCCCTCTCTGACTCCATGCCTCTCTGATTCCCTCTCTGACTCCATGCCTCTCTGATTCCCTCTCTGACTCTATTCTGATTCCCTCTCTGACTCCCTGCCTCTCTGATTCCCTCTCTGACTCCATGCCTCTCTGATTCCCTCTCTGACTCCATGCCTCTCTGATTCCCTCTCTGACTCTATTCTGATTCCCTCTCTGACTCCATGCCTCTCTGATTCCCTCTCTGACTCCTTGCCTCTCTGATTCCCTCTCTGACTCCCTGCCTGTCTTCAGATACATTCTCATCTTCTTCTGAGGATTTATGAGAGACATTGAGACATACTACATTGAGTCAGACACTAATACTTCTAGAGCTGTTTTTGTCATTTCTGACATAGTATGTGCTTGAAGGCTTGAAATACACCAGAACTTAGTTTGCACCAGAACCAAATGTTTCTTTAAACAGAATACTTCATATGACGCTGATTGGAGCACTAGGCCACTGTGTAGGCCACTGTGTAGGCCACTGTGTAGGCCACTGTGTAGGCCACTGTGTAGGCCTATTACATAGCATCTAATTAACAATGAAATATTATTCATGGTCATCCCTCAAACCTTCATACCACTTTGGGTTGAAAAAGCCTCTTGCAATAAAGGGGAAAGCTGTGGAAACTGTTCCAACAGACATTTTACTAATAAGGGCTCAAATCAGCCGTGCCTGCCAACCACACCCGGAGTTCAGAAATAATGTCCACTGGCTGAAGCCTCAGACAGACAAGGGGAGGAAAAGGGTGGGCCCTCTGATTTCCTCCAAACAATCCCCTTTTTTCCTTCTCCATTCCTCACTTCCTCTCCTTCTCTCTCTTCACCCCCCTCTCAGTCAATTGTTCCCGCACCTGTGACGTCCTACTGCTGAACAGTGCCATCGCAAGCTGCTAATTCTCACAGGTACACCCTCACACCTTACACTATGAAGTCAATTAACACCTAACTGCATTATCCTCTCAAGAAGGTATTTATAACTCGCTAAAAAGGGCAGCCGGTAGCTTTGCGGTTAAGAGCGTTGGGCTAGTAACTGAAAGGACACTGGTTTGAATCCCGGGGCAGAGTGGGTGAAAAATCTGCCCTTGATCAAGGCAATTGAGCCTGTGAGTCGCTCTGGATAAGATGACTCAAATATAAACTAATTGATTTCATGTACTAAATCAGTGAGTGCCTTGTTGGCTGCTTTTCCTTCACTCTGTGGTCCGACTCATCCTTAGATGCAGGAAATGCAGAAGGTTGTAAAGAGCGGTATAGAGTAGTGTTGACGCAGCAGAGATAACATCAGGCTCGTGCTCTTGCATGTGTTATCTGCTCCTAATGCTTCTCACAAAAGGTAGCCCTTTTTTTGTGCAAACAAATACAACTAAAAAATAAATAAATACACCTTTAGCCCTCTGTCTAGGAATACAGTCTTCCCTTTTCATGCTTTCACGGGGTAAAGCTATCATATCCACACAGAATGTCAGATACACTGTATATTCCTCTTTGAAGGGTTAGTTAGGGTTTGTTACTTGATCATTTACCTGTTTTTAACTCCAACATTCTGAGGACACATGCTAGAGGTCAACTTGGGCCCCTGCCATTTTGAGTCACATGATATCTATTCAATTCTGCAGAAATGAGTAGTGTGGCCCTAGATGTAATGCACCCTGAGAAGTGTGAAAAGGAGAACACCACAGTGCCATATCTAACAGCAGGCCCCAAGGGTGTGATGACAGAGTGTGGACAGGAACTGGCTGGTTGTGTAATGGCTAATGTTGCATGTGTTGCCCAATGGCTTCCCTTACCGTCTGGTTGTCCTCGTATAGCTTGAGGTCATAGCCGCTTAGCTCCACACAGAAAATGATGGCGGTCACGCCCTCGAAGCAATGGATCCACTTCTTCCTCTCCGAGCGCTGCCCCCCCACGTCCACCATCTTGAAGGTGAGCTCCTTGAAGGTGAACTTGTTCTCCACGATGCCCGTAGTCATGTCGCGGGAGCACAGGATGTCCTCCACGGTGGGGATGAACTCGTTGGAGGAGATGCGGTCCAGGTCGTTCAGATAGTAGGCAGTGTTATCCTCCAGGTGGTACTCGTTGGAGCGGCAGAAGCACTCCTGCACGCCTGAGTCGGCCCACAGGCGCTTCATGACCCCTTGCAGCTCCTCTGTGATCTCCCCTTTGCTCTCGGCCGGCCCGGTTAGGGCGAAGAGCTGCACGGCGTCATAGGCGCGGTCGGGGTTGTGGAAGTCGATCTTGAGCGTGGCCAGGGCACGGATGATGCGTGTGAGCGAGTCGATGGCGTTGTAAAGGATGAGGGGCTTGTACTCCTTGCAGGCATCCAGATTAAAGCCTCCACTGTGGATGATCTTCATCTGCTTGACGATGGTGCTCTTGCCAGAGTTGCTGGTGCCCAGCAGAAGGAGCTTGATCTCACGCCGCTGCCGCTGGCTCTCCGAGCGCAGGTGGCGGTCGATCCGCCGGGAGCGCCGCGCCGCCTCCTTCTCCTCCGAACTCTGCCGGCAACCCATGGTCGTCTGCCACGCGGTGAACACCGAGGAAAACGTGGTGATCACAGAGGAGAACGTGGTGATCACAGAGGAGAACGTGGTGATCACAGAGGAGAACGTGCCGGGTGGAAAAGGGGGCGCGTCCGGGGTCAAACAAAAATAATCTGGAAGATCAAAAGGAACAGAGATAAGAGACTAATGAAGAGAGGGAGGGATGTCAGAGCAGGAATAGGATTACGTTTGAATCTTCAAAGCTGCAGGGGCTTGATGGGAAGAGAGAGAGACACCTTCCACTCAGAGCAAACAAAGAGAAACGAGAACCATAGAGCAGGAATGACTCAGGAATATTTCATTCTCCTCGTGATCTAGAGGCTGGCGATGGCACAGAGCTCTACCGGGACATGGTGGGATGCCCACACAGAGCCTGGAGCTGGGGCTTGGGCTGGATTGCCTAATTCCACGAGTGCTGGGGGTCATATCAGGGGTCACCCCCTGAGGAAACTTACGGAGCAGGAATGGGGATGCAGGTGTTAGTGGAGACAGTGTTCGGGGATGATGTGTAGGTGCAGCAAATCCCCCTCGCTCTCCTCCCTCATGGCTCTCACGTCACCGCTCCCTATCTTGGTGACAGCAGTCATCCAGGGCAGTCCTTCACGCCTTGTCTGCCTCCTCTCTGGGCTATATTCTGCTCCGTTTCCTCCTCGCAGTGGTGCGTCTCAGGAAACTGAAGGCCCCCGTTTCTGCCAACAAAAGAGGGAGGAGAGACATGATCAATGAACACAGTCATGACGAATCAGAGCATAGGAGCCTTAGAGAAAACCAAGAAGTGGAGCTGAGCTGCTTCATTTACGTCTCACAAAACACACAAAATGCACATAGTAAAATACACACTCAAACAAACATGTAGAGAGAGACACACACAAGGGACACAAAATATCATACCCCCAAAACTGACAGTGTATTTCCACTACAATGCATGTGGAGCACACAGCACCCGTTCTCTTGGTCAAAGCCCAGACCTGTATCTCGGATCCTCAGCTGTGTCGCCATACTGTCCCTCTCAGTGCTCACTTCCTCTTTGCTGTTTCTTTCTAACAGGCGTTTCTCCTATCTATCTCCATCTGCAGCCCTGTGTTACCATAGACCTTCTGAGTCATACACAAGAAAACACACAAACACGCATACACACACACACACACACACACACACACACACACACACACACACACACGCACGTGCATACACACACACAAAAGCAAACCCAAAAGATATCCAGGGTGTGAAACGGAAACACATGCAAGATGAATGTTTCTCCCCCTAGCCGCTCTCCCCTCACTTCGCCCCTGGACTCTCCCGCTCTCCTGTCTACCTAAGGCTCTGCAAGCTGATGTCATGTGTGCTGTTTATTTACTATCACAGTGGAAAATAACTGCCTCAAGCCGACAGGTGCCTCTCACTCTTTCATTCCACTGCAAAGGCTGATCTCTGCCTCAACCTCCAATTTGTGATCCTGCAGGTGCATGGTTCAAAACAGTCAGGGAAAAAAATTATCGCAGCTTTGGGTATCAAGCAGAAAACAAACAGATTGCCCTACAAAAATGCTGAAAACATTTTGCACCATGTGGATTTTTATGGATTATTAACATTTTCTTACATCATATAATCACCGTGTGAATACACTGCATTTAATGTGTTGGAATACTGCAGGTAGTCTGGCCCAAAATGATTGGCACCCTTGATAAAGATGAGCAAAAAAATACTGTATCAGATAAATAATAACGACACTGAGTGAACAAAACACTAGGAACATTTGCTCTTTCCATGACATAGACAGTCCAGGTCAAAGCTATGATCCCTTATTGATGTCACTTGTTAAATCCACTTCACTCAGTGTAGATGAAGGGGAGGAGACATGTTAAGTAAGGATTTTTAAGCCTTGAGACAATTGAGACATGGATTGTGTATGTGTGCCATTCAGAGGGTGAATGGGAAAGACACAATATGTAAGTGCCTTTGAATGGGACCTGTGTTTATCAAGAATGGTCCACCACCCAAAGGCTATCCAGCCAACTTGACACAACTGTGGGAAGCATTGGAGTCAACATGGGCCAGCATCCCTGTGGAACGCTTTCGACACTTTGTAGAGTCCATGCCATGACGAATTGAGGCTGTTCCGAGGGCAAAATGGGGTGCAACTTAATATTAGGAAACAGTTCCCAATGTTTTCCACAGTTGTGTCAAGTTGGCTGGATGTCTTTTGGGTGATGGACCATTCTTGATACACACGGGAAACTTAAATATTTTGTCTTGCCCATTCACCCTCTGAATGGCACTCATATAAAATCCATGTCTCAATTGTTTCAAGGCTTAAAAATCCTTCTTTAACCGGTCTCCTCCCCTTCATCTACACTGATTGAAGTGACATCAATAAGGGATCAAGGCTTTCTCAAGGATTCACCTAGTCAGTCTAGGTCATGGAAAGAGCAGGTGTTCCTAATGTTTTGTACACTCAGTGTAGCTCAGTATTTGTATTATTTGTTTTATACAGTCTTTTTTGCTAATCAGGACCAAGGGGTGCCAATCATTTTGGACCTGACTGTATATTACAGTGAATGGGCTGCATTATGAGATCGGACTCTGGGACTCTGATAAATAGATGCACATTGTGACAGGACAGACCGTATGCTATTGGTTGTGTAACAAATGTGAAATCACACTGTGGCCTAGTTTTGTTGGCCAGACTACACTCTTCAGACCTGTCACACAGAGAGAGAGACAGACAGACGGCGAGAGACAGGGAGAGACAGAGAGACAGACAGACGGCGAGAGACAGGGAGAGACACAGAGAGAGAGAGACAGACAGACGGCGAGAGACAGACACAGAGAGACAGAGAGAGCATTCCCCAAAGTTAGTGAGGTCCACTCTTGGAAAGACTAGGAGGACTGTCTGACACAGCAGAAGCACCACACAACGCAAACAGGAAAGACAGTATTGTTCTTCTGCTTCGGGCACCTGATTTCCCAAGCTCTCAAAATGGCGGAGCCAGCCAAACCAGTTAGAAAGCTGCACATCACTGATTTTCAGAGGCCATAAAAGGAGTTATTACAACGAACGGTGCATGAGCTCATTTCAATGTGCAATTTCAGCGTTCCTCAGCATTGCCATACTGCCTCAGAGGTAATGCTTCTTTAGATAACTGCTGAGGAGGTGGTGGGATGTGTATTTCTTCATGATTACGCAACAATATCCCCACATTTAACGCAGGCTCTTGTGAATGATATTACCCATTTCCCTCTCTGAATGTACAGACTGTCGTACACTTAATGGTGGGTTTATTTGTTCAGTTAGATTAGATAGATTGACGGTTTAGGTATTAGTTGAATGGCGAACTAGCATGCTATTTGTCTTTTGGCGTTAACATTACACTTTTGCAAGCATTTAAAGGCAAACATGCAACTGAGCTAAATGATCAAAGCTGAAATACACCAATGGGCAAATTATTTTGATCAGTTCAAGTATCACTTTACTCCCTGGCTCTGCATTTTGGTTGTTCAGTTGACCAGTTAATTCTACATGTAGGCCACTGACTTGATGGCATGACAAGGTATGCATTATGTTAGTGTGGAAGCACAAACACCAGGGGCAAGATGAGTCACGAGGTCGGTCGGCAGGCCTTCCACTCTGAACACGCAGATAGTCCGGTATAATGGGCACAGTGGAGTGCCTTCTCTGCTTACGGAACTACAGAACTGCTTGCACTCTTTCTCGTAAGGCACGTGCTAAGTGAGAGGGGGGCATATGGGGTTAGTATCACTTCACAAATATTATTTCAGTCAACTACAATACCCCAACTACAATACCCCACCCTTTCTGTGTCCATATGAAACCATACTTTTTGAAACTGTAGAACTGGATGCACTTTAAACCTGGTTACCCGGCGCACACAGCACCAGTTCACTGAATCAAGGACAGTAGTTGGGATGTGGAGAACAATGGCGTTGTGTGAAGTAGTGAGGGCGTGTCCCTTTTTAAGTACGCGAGAGGAGGAAGAGGGAGCGCGGAAGGGGCCGTGGAGAGAGGCCAGGCCAGACTCCTGTTTAATGGTGAGCACTGAGGTAATGTGATAGTCAGGGTGAGACCAGCTCTGTCACTCTCTCGCCTCTCCTTCGCTACTCGTTGCACACGACACAAATGGCTTCCTCTCCCTGAGCTCACCTCCTATTTCTAATTAGACCGTGCCGCGAACAATTACAATATCTAATCATGATTAGAAATGAGCAGATGTACTACAGTCAGTCTGTCACGGTAGTGTAATGGGCTATTTCTGTCATGATAGTGGAAAGCACCAATTTGTCGTCAGAAAGAAGGTCAATCATATTAGATTGGGAGGTGATGGTAATCCTCAGAGGGTTGGGTAATAGAAGATTCCTGGTTAACGGACAGAATGCAAGCACAGACCTTTATTACGTGCTTAAATAATTACCATAATTTCCGGACTATTAAGCGCACCTGAATATAAGCCGCACCCACTGAATTTAAAAATATATATATTTTCAACATAAATAAGCTGCACATGTCTATAAGCTGCAGGTGCCTACCGGTACATTGAAACAAATGAACTTTACACAGGCTTTAACGAAACACGGCTTGTAACAAAAATAAATTGGCTTTAACAAAACACGGCTTGTAACAAAAATAAATAGGCTTTAACGAAACACGGCTTGTAACAAAAAATACAAAATTAGCAGTAAGCTTTAGTTGTCTTTTTGCACTGAGTCAATTCCTCACGCTGCTGTTTCCAACATCTTATCATCGACTCATTAAGACCAAGCTCCCGTGCAGCAGCTCTATTTCCTTTCCCAACAGCCAGATCAATCGCCTTCAACTTGAAAGCTGCATCATATGCATTTCTCCGTGTCTTTGCCATGATGAGGGTGACAAATCATCATTACACAGGTGCACCTTGTGCAGGGGAAATTAAAAGGCCACTCTAAAATGTGCAGTTTTGTCACACAACACAATGCCACAAATGTGTCAAGTTTTGAGGGAGCGTGCAATTGGCATGCTGACTGCAGGAATGTCCACCAGAGCTGTTGCCAGATCATTTTTATGTTAATTTCTCTACCATAAGCTGCCTCCAACGTTGTTTTAGAGAATTTGGTAGTACGTCCAGCTGGCCTCACAACCGCAGACCAGACAACGTGTATGGCGTTGTGTAGGCGAGCGGTTTGCTGATGTCAATGTTGTGAACAGAGTGCCCCATGGTGGAGGTGGGGCTATGGTATGGGCAGGCATATGCTACGGACAACGAACACAAATGCATTTTAACAATGGCAGTTTGAATGCACAGAAATACCGTGACTAGATCCCGAGGCCCATTTTCTGTGACCAGCAGACGCATCTCTGTATTCCCAGTCATGTGAAATCCATGGATTAGGACCTAATGAATTTATTTCAATTGGCTGATTTCCTGATATGAACTGTAACAAATTGTTGCATGTTGTGTTTATATTTTTGTTCAGTAACGTTATATGATACCAGGACTATCCACACATCACCACTCTTTTTCACATGTAGTACGGACATGATCTTTTCCTTACAATTAATAAATAAAATAGGACTATGAAAGAGGTTGCAATGGGGTCAGTCTGCTAGCCTTCCTTTATCCGATGGGCTGGGCTGAATTAAATAGAATTAATCGAGAGGCACATACAGACTGTAGAGTGAGACAATGAAAGCCAAGCCAGACAATTTAAGAATTGAGGAACAGCCAGGTGCTGTTTTTGTGCTAGTGTCATGTTTAGTGATGATAGAGTTGCTAGACAGAGGAGTAATGTTGTTCTCAGGTCATTATGTTTTCAAAACGAAGGAGGCAGAGCGGAGTGTGTGATGAGTATGGTTTTTGTTAACTATCAATGGTTTAGAAATGAGGTGAACAGGTGTGTGTGTGTTCATGTTTTGTATTTGAAGAGGGATCCTGTTAGGTGTTCAGAGCAAACATACTGTACTGTCCATTGTCCAAAGGTTTCTGACACAACAGCCAGCTTGACATGTGTTGAAATAAACATAAATAATCAAGTACAAATACCGGTATACAGGAGTGTGATTTTCAAATTCAAAAATACACCTGAAGAAGTGTGTTGTTTTAGATATGATAAACTCTGCATACAGGTAGTTCCGAGAGCATGCAGCAGCTCCCCCAGTTCCAGGGTTACCATGCCTACCTTGTATGCCACTGCTCCATCTCTCCTGCCACTGAACAGGCCTGGCTCTGGCAATAAATAGATTATGTAAGTCCTGACAAAAAGCACAATGGCATCTCTGTCTTATTGATGAATACCGTTGTTACATAAAGCATCTCACCAGCAGTGGCATTGTGCGATATGCCCCAGTCCCTCTTCACTCATGTCTACACACACACACACACACACACACACACACACACACACACACACACACACACTGCGCATGCCCCCCTCCTCACACACGCATACCACATGAACACACATGAACACCCCAGGTCTCTTCCCAACAATCACAGTCACTGGTTATTTTACATCACGCTGAGGTTACTTCCCCCCCCCTCCCCTCTCTCCTCTCTTCCCTCTCCCTCCTCTCTGTCTCTTTTTCTCTCACACTCTCTCTTTCTCACTCCCTTTCTCTTTCCCATCTCTCTCTCTCTGCCGACGGTCCTCCGTGAACCTCAGACAGTAAACTGTGTAATAGGGATCGTTTTGCACAACGCTTATGGTTCTAATGTTCCATTTACCCATTGGTCCATGACAGTGCAGGGACAGGGACAGTGGTTTTGGGAGAGAGGGCGGGTAGAGGGTTTAGTACCTGCTGGAGGCTGGGGTTCCTGTGGTAGCCTGGCAGACTGAGGGTACTGAGGACACCAGACTAAATAGTCAGTCAGTTACAGTTACCCTCCCTGACCTGGCTCCCCCAGTAGACATGAAGACAGTTGAGCTGTGTGACACATTAGCCTATAGTGTTTTCAACCAGTTCAAGGCCTCTGAGGGGAGGACGGCTTGTAATAATGGCTGAAATGGAGTCAATGGAATGGTATCAAACACATCAACGATATGGTTGATATCATTCCATTGACTCCATTCCTGCCATCATTATGAGCCGTCCTCCCCTCCACTGTTTTCAACCAACAAAATTATTGTTAACGATCAATAATGACCAACTTCCTGGCATTGACAACTTCAATAGAAAGCTACTGAGGATTGTAGCTGACTCTATAGCCACTCCTATATATGTCATATCTTTTATCTGAGCCTAGAAGAAAGTCTTTGTCCTCAGGCCTGGAGGGAAGCCAAAGTAATTCCGCTACCCAAGAGTGGTAAAGCTTTCTTTACTCTTTCTAATAGCAGACCTATAAGCTTGCTACCAGCTCTTAGCAAACTATAGGAAAGAATAGTTTGACCAAATACAATACTATTTCTCTGTAAACAAATTAACAGACTTTCAGCATGCTTATAGAGAAGGGCACTCAAAATGTATTGCACTGACACAAATGACTGATGATTGGTTGAAAGAAATTGATAATAAGAAAATTGTGGGAGCTGTACTGTTAGATTTCAGTGCAGCCTTGGATATTATTGACCATAGCCTGTTGTTGAAAAAACTTGTGTTATGGCTTTTCGACCTCTGCCATATCGTGGATTCAGAGCTATCTATCAAATAGAACTCTAAGGGTTTTCTTAAATAGAAGCTTCTTTAATGTCAAACATGTAAAGTGTGGTGTACTGCAGGGCAGCTCTCTAGGCCCTCTACTCTTTTCTATTTTTACCATTGACCTGCCACTGGCAATAAACAAAGCATGTGTGTCCGTGTATGCTGATGTACACATCAGCAACCACAGCTAATGAAATCACTGAAACCCTTAACAAAGAGTTTCAGTCTGTTTTGGAATGGATGGCCAGTAATAAACTGTTCCTGAACATCTCTAAAACTAAGAGCATGGTATTTGGTACAAATCATTCCCTAAGTTCTAGACCTCAGCTGAATCTGGTAATGAATGGTATGGCTGTTGAGTAGACAAAATGACTTGGCATTACCTTATTACAAACTGTCATGGCCAAAACATATAGATTCAATGGTTGTAAAGATGGGGAGAGGTCTGTCCGTAATAAAGAGATACTCTGCTTTTTTGACACCACACTCCAAAAAGCAAGTCCTGCAGGCTCTAGTTTTGTCTTATCTTGATTACTGTCCAGTCGTGTGGTCCAGTGCTGCAAGGAAAGACCTAGTTAAGCTGCAGCTCACCCAAAACAGAGCGGCACGTCTTGCTCTTCATTGTAATCAGAGGGCTGATATAAATACTATGCATACCAGTCACTCTTGGCTAAGAGTTGAGGAGAGACTGACTGCATCACTTCTTCTTTTTATAAGAAACATTGTGTTGAAAATCCCAAATTGTTTGCATAGTCAACTTACACACAGCTCTGACACACACACTTACCCCACTAGACATGCCACAAGGGGTCTTTTCACAGTCCCCAAACCAGAACAAGAAAGAAAGTGTACAGTATTATATAGAACAGAACTCCATTCCATCTCATATTGCTCAAATAAACAGCAAACCTGGTTTCAAAAAACAGATAAAGCAACACCTCACGGCACAACCCCTCTCCCCTATTTAACCTAGATAGTTTGTGTGTATGTATTAATATGTAGGCTACATGTGCCTTTAAAACATTTTTTATGTAGTTCTGTCCTTGAACTGTTGTTGTCTATTAATGTTCCATAGTATTCCATGTTTTGTGTGGATCCCAGGAAGAATAGCTGCTGCTTTTGAAACGGCTAATGGGGATCCTAATAAAATACCACAAGAAAAGCAGCGCAACCTAAATAGGCTGTGAGTAGGCTTGGCTTGGTGAACGACATTACGGGAACAGAAAGTTGGGAGAGAGAAGAGCTGACGTGATGGGACTCGTGATCATTTAGACAGATAAATGTTGGTGTGTGTGAGGCTGTCCAAACTGCCTTTATCTGGCTTTGACGTTTATACAGCGGCATGTGAATCAATGACTGCCCTGGTGTAGTTGTACTTAGAAATGAGATCCAATCAGCTTAACATGTCCTTTAATCTATTCTCTGTCGTCATCGTCAAACTAAAAGTAGGATGCCATTCAGATTGTTTTCATATTGAATAAAGTGATTGAATTAGACCACTGTAAAATAAATAAATGTTGAGAGTCAAAAATCATATCTTTTTTTCTCTTAGGCGACCAAGAAATTCAACGACCTGTGTTAGTGGACAAAATCTGTATCTAATATTCCTGTGAATTCTAGCTGGTTAGATGGGAGAGAGCTGAGTGACAAATGTACACATTTTCTCAATGTTTAAACAGACATTTTTAACATTTAATCGTTAATTACATGTGAATTGACAATTCGGATATAGTCATGCGTATGACCTCTATGGGGCGATGCAGTTCAAATCTACCGTAGTCCAGGCTACCTACCAGACGGCGCTCACCTTACTGCTGTCCCCCTCCCAGTCAGCAACAATAGTAGTTAATGCCTTTTTTACCTTCTCTTCTGTGTGCCTCTCCTCCATGTTCTAGGTGGTCAGTACATGGTACCCCTCCTGTCTCAGCCTCCAGTAATTATGCTGCAATAGTTTATGTGTCGGGGGGCTAGGGTCAGTCTGTTATATCTGGAGTATTTCCCCTGTCTTATCCGGTGTCCTGTGTGAATTTAAGTATGCTTCCTCTAATTCTCTCTCTCTTTCGCTTTCTCTTTCTTTCTCTTCTCTCGGTGGACCTGAGCCTTAGGACCATGCCTCAGGACTAGCTGGCCTGATGACTCCTTGCTGTCCCCAGTCCACCTGGTCGTGCTGCTGCTCCAGTTTCAACTGTTCTGCCTGCGGCTATGGAACCCTGACCTGTTCACCGGATGTGCGCTACCTTATCGCAGACCTGCTGTTTTCAACTCTCTGTCTCTACCACACCTGCTGTCTCTAACTCTGAATGATCGTCTATGAAAAGCCAACTGACATTTACTCCTGAGGTGCTGACCTGTTGCACCCTCTACAACCACTGTGATTATTATTATTTGACCCTGCTGGTCATCTATGAACATTTGAACATCTTGGCCATGTACTGTTATAATCTCAACCCGGCACAGCCAGAAGAGGACTTCTCCATCCGGGCCGTCACAGTTTTTTTCCGACATGGCATCTTGCAGTCCGGTTCTAGATATGCCATCAGGGTATTGAAGCCGACATCCTCTACCAATGACAATGGCTGTATTTGAACTGCAATCATTTCTGTAATCAGCACTGTGATTATTCTCACTCACACTTTTTTCGTGTGAAAAGCTTGTCTAATGTCTGTTGTTGGGGGCCTGTGCTGCTGCCAGCAACGGTTTGGGTCTCACAGTACCTCCCTGCACTCTGATTTACATTTTGTGTAAAACCCCACCAAAAAACTTTTTTTTTTCTAGATGTTAACGATCCCAATTTCATTTAAATGTTTAACACCCCTAAAGGACACAGAGATGATGGCTTGCCAGCCTTGTGACCAACCAACTGACCAATGAAACCATTGTCAACAAACTAGTAATGCAATAATTTTTTTTAAATCAAAACATTTCCCATGAGACGGATCTGGGCCTTCATTTTAGCCAACACAGGCCTTTTGTTCCGATAAATCAGTTGTGAACAATGGGATGAGGCCATGAGGCACATACAGTATATGTTGTTGAATTACTTTTTTGGCTTGAAGACACAAGTTTTCTATCTTTCTCGCAACAAGCTAGGGATTCTGAGGTGCACTGTGACGTCTGACTGATTGAGACAGTACACATGACTTAAATCAGCCAGTTAATTGTTCCTGATAACTCCTGCTCAGAGCAAAGTACTCTGGGACAGGGAGGCAAAGGAAGATACATACAGAGTTTAGAGAAAGACAGAAGGGTTGATACACAACCCGAAAATTGATTTGATCTGTAGCTATAAGAAAACAAGACCAAGTCACAAAATAATAACTGAAACTGATTCAGAGTGAAAAGTACTGAGATTGAGATTGTAGTGGAAACTTTCAATGATAAACTTGCTGTTACTGGAACACTGAGAAATTACTAATTATCAATGCATAGCCTGCAATTCAGTAACTGGAGATGATTGATTTACAGCATTTGGTTAAGAGTGGAGGAAAGACCCATGACCACCCTAGATGTTCTGAGGCGTAATTCACCGTTGGTTTCATTAGTGTTGGATTGTATTATAATTCAAAGTGTATTGAATTTGATCCAGTAAAGTGGAAGTGCTCACTCAAAAATGTGCTAAAATATAGCTTTAAAATGAGGCAAAACACACATACCAAAACGCAGATACCAGCAGGCTGCCTTCAAAAATCTCGGGCAACAACCAGAAAGTCAATATAATATCCCTCAGGCAGCAGAGAAAAAGATCAATGTCACTCCACTACAACCTTCCATCACAAACAGACAGCACAATGTCCTCCTGCCTCTGAAAATTAGGACTGGCTTCATATGTTCAGTAAACGTGGACATTTCATGAGAATGCTTTGCATGCTTGAGGCAAATGTTTCAACCTAAAAAATGTCCTGTATCGCTGTAGTGAGTCACTGCCGGTGAGCTCACTCATACCATCCTACGTCAGAGCCATAGTAGATGTAGGTCGCAGACTGAGTGATCTTCAGGACTCAGCACTTTGTGTTGCATTATGCAAGATTGAGAGTTTGGCCTGAATAGAGTTGTTGCTTCAATATGCTGGTTAGTTGGTTCCCTACTGGCTCTGGGTTTCCCATAATAAGCCAGACCTGATCCCAGTTCACAATTCTGATGTCCTCAATGTCGTTTGTCCTTGAGGAATGGAATGCTGCTAAAATAGATCAACCCGTAAGAAACAGGCCTCTATATACAGTATCAGAGCATATTATCAGACATTAGTGCAACTGTCAGACACCCAGTAGATGTGGAATATGTACAGATAGAACACTCCATTTGACTAGACTGTACATTTAGAGCACCAGTGACTTCTCAAAGAGCCCTAAATGAGTCCATCATCAGAACTGGGTCTGCGATTCGCTCTCCCACATTACAGTGATTAGGGGGAGGGGGGGAGAGTGTATATTACAGTGATTAGGGGGAGGGGGGAGAGTGTACATGACAGTGATTGGGGGGGGAGAGTGTACATTACAGTGATTAGGGGGAGAGAGTGTACATTACAGTGATTAGGGGGGAGAGTGTACATTACAGTGATTAGGGGGAGAGAGTGTACATGACAGTGATTAGGGGGGGAGAGTGTACATGACAGTGATTAGGGGGGGAGAGTGTACATGACAGTGATTAGGGGGAGAGAGTGTACATGACAGTGATTAGGGGGAGAGAGTGTACATTATAGTGATTAGGGGGAGGGGGGAGAGTGTACATGACAGTGATTGGGGGGGAGAGTGTACATTACAGTGATTAGGGGGGGAGAGTGTACATGACAGTGATTAGGGGGAGAGAGTGTACATGACAGTGATTAGAGGGAGAGAGTGTACATTACAGTGATTGGGGGAGAGAGTGTACATTATAGTGATTAGGGGGAGAGAGTGTACATGACAGGGATTAGGGGGAGGGGGAGAGAGTGTACATTATAGTGATTGGGGGAGAGAGTGTACATGACAGTGATTAGGGGGAGAGAGTGTACATGACAGTGATTAGGGGGAGAGAGTGTACATGACAGTGATTAGGGGGAGAGAGTGTACATGACAGTGATTAGGGGGAGAGAGTGTACATGACAGTGATTAGGGGGAGAGAGTGTACATGACAGTGATTAGGGGGAGAGAGTGTACATGACAGTGATTAGGGGGAGGGGGGAGAGTGTACATGACAGTGATTGGGGGAGAGAGTGTACATGACAGTGATTAGGGGAGGAGAGTGTACATGTCAGTGATTAGGGGGAGAGAGTGTACATGACAGTGATTAGGGGGAGAGAGTGTACATTACAGTGATTAGGGGGAGAGAGTGTACATGACAGTGATTAGGGGGAGAGAGTGTACATTATAGTGATTAGGGGGGAGAGTGTACATGACAGTGATTAGGGGGAGAGAGTGTACATGACAGTGATTAGGGGGAGGGGGAGAGTGTACATGACAGTGATTGGGGGGGAGAGTGTACATTACAGTGATTGGGGGGGGAGAGTGTACATGACAGTGATTAGGGGGAGAGAGTGTACATGACAGTGATTAGGGGGAGAGAGTGTACATTATAGTGATTGGGGGAGAGAGTGTACATTATAGTGATTAGGGGGAGAGAGTGTACATGACAGTGATTAGGGGGAGGGGGAGAGAGTGTACATTATAGTGATTGGGGGAGAGAGTGTACATGACAGTGATTAGGGGGAGAGAGTGTACATGACAGTGATTAGGGGGAGAGAGTGTACATGACAGTGATTAGGGGGAGAGAGTGTACATGACAGTGATTAGGGGGAGAGAGTGTACATGACAGTGATTAGGGGGAGAGAGTGTACATGACAGTGATTAGGGGGAGAGAGTGTACATGACAGTGATTAGGGGGAGAGAGTGTACCTTACAGTGATTAGGGGGAGAGAGTGTACATGACAGTGATTAGGGGGAGAGAGTGTACATGACAGTGATTAGGGGGAGAGAGTGTACATGACAGTGATTAGGGGGAGGGGGGAGAGTGTACATGACAGTGATTGGGGGAGAGAGTGTACATGACAGTGATTAGGGGGGGAGAGTGTACATTACAGTGATTAGGGGGAGAGAGTGTACATGACAGTGATTAGGGGGAGGGGGGGAGAGTGTACATGACAGTGATTAGGGGGAGAGAGTGTACATGACAGTGATTAGGGGGAGAGAGTGTACATTACAGTGATTAGGGGGAGGGGGGAGAGTGTACATGACAGTGATTAGGGGGAGGGGGGGAGAGTGTACATGACAGTGATTAGGGGGAGGGGGGAGAGTGTACATGACAGTGATTAGGGGGAGAGAGTGTACATTACAGTGATTGGGGGAGAGAGTGTACATGACAGTGATTAGGGGGAGAGAGTGTACATGACGGTGATTAGGGGGAGAGAGTGTACATTACAGTGAGTAGGGGGAGGGGGGAGAGTGTACATGACAGTGATTAGGGGGAGAGAGTGTACATTACAGTGATTAGGGGGAGAGAGTGTACATGACAGTGATTAGGGGGCGAGAGTGTACATTACAGTGATTAGGGAGAGAGAGTGTACATGACAGTGATTAGGGGGAGGGGGGGAGAGTGTACATGACAGTGATTAGGGGGAGAGAGTGTACATTATAGTGATTGGGGGAGAGAGTGTACATGACAGTGATTAGGGGGAGAGAGTGTACATGACAGTGATTAGGGGGAGAGAGTGTACATTATAGTGATTAGGGGGAGAGAGTGTACATTACAGTGATTAGGGGGAGAGAGTGTACATTATAGTGATTAGGGGGAGAGAGTGTACATGACAGTGATTAGGGGGAGAGAGTGTACATGACAGTGATTGGGGGAGAGAGTGTACATGAAAGTGATTAGGGGGAGAGAGTGTACATTATAGTGATTGGGGGAGAGAGTGTACATGACAGTGATTAGGGGGAGAGAGTGTACATGACAGTGATTAGGGGGAGAGAGTGTACATGACAGTGATTGGGGGAGAGAGTGTACATGACAGTGATTAGGGGGAGAGAGTGTACATTATAGTGATTAGGGGGAGAGAGTGTACATTACAGTGATTAGGGGGAGAGAGTGTACATTACAGTGATTAGGGGGAGAGAGTGTACATTATAGTGATTGGGGGAGAGAGTGTACATTACAGTGATTAGGGGGAGAGAGTGTACATGACAGTGATTAGGGGGAGAGAGTGTACATTATAGTGATTGGGGGAGAGAGTGTACATTACAGTGATTAGGGGGAGAGAGTGTACATGACAGTGATTAGGGGGAGAGAGTGTACATTATAGCGATTGGGGGAGAGAGTGTACATTATAGTGATTAGGGGGAGAGAGTGTACATGACAGTGATTAGGGGGAGGGGGAGAGTGTACATGACAGTGATTAGGGGGAGAGAGTGTACATGACAGTGATTAGGGGGAGGGGGGGAGAGTGTACATGACAGTGATTAGGGGGAGAGAGTGTACATGACAGTGATTAGGGGGGGGAGAGTGTACATTACAGTGATTAGGGGGAGAGAGTGTACATGACAGTGATTAGGGGGAGGGGGGGGAGAGTGTACATGACAGTGATTAGGGGGAGAGAGTGTACATGACAGTGATTAGGGGGAGAGAGTGTACATTAAAGTGATTAGGGGGAGGGGGGGAGAGTGTACATGACAGTGATTAGGGGGAGGGGGGAGAGTGTACATGACAGTGATTAGGGGGAGGGGGGAGAGTGTACATGACAGTGATTAGGGGGAGAGAGTGTACATGACAGTGATTAGGGGGAGAGAGTGTACATGACAGTGATTAGGGGGGGAGAGTGTACATGACAGTGATTAGGGGGGGAGAGTGTACATGACAGTGATTAGGGGGAGAGAGTGTACATGACAGTGATTAGGGGGAGAGAGTGTACATGACAGTGATTAGGGGGAGAGAGTGTACATGACAGTGATTAGGGGGCGAGAGTGTACATTACAGTGATTAGGGGGAGAGAGTGTACATTATAGTGATTAGGGGGAGGGGGGAGAGTGTACATGACAGTGATTAGGGGGAGAGAGTGTACATGACAGTGATTAGGGGGAGGGGGGGAGAGTGTACATGACAGTGATTAGGGGGAGAGAGTGTACATTATAGTGATTGGGGAGAGAGTGTACATGACAGTGATTAGGGGGAGAGAGTGTACATGACAGTGATTAGGGGGAGAGAGTGTACATTATAGTGATTAGGGGGAGAGAGTGTACATTACAGTGATTAGGGGGAGAGAGTATACATTATAGTGATTGGGGGAGAGAGTGTACATGACTGATTAGGGGGAGAGAGTGTACATGACAGTGATTAGGGGGAGAGAGTGTACATGACAGTGATTAGGGGGAGAGAGTGTACATTATAGTGATTGGGGGAGAGAGTGTACATTACAGTGATTACAGTGATTGGGGGAGAGAGTGTACATTATAGTGATTGGGGGAGAGAGTGTACATGACAGTGATTAGGGGGAGAGAGTGTACATGACAGTGATTAGGGGGAGAGAGTGTACATGACAGTGATTCGGGGAGAGTGTGTACATGACAGTGATTAGGGGGAGAGAGTGTATATTATAGTGATTGGGGGAGAGAGTGTACATGACAGTGATTAGGGGGAGAGAGTGTACATGACAGTGATTAGGGGGAGAGATTGTACATGACAGTGATTGGGGGAGAGAGTGTACATGACAGTGATTAGGGGGAGAGAGTGTACATTATAGTGATTAGGGGGAGAGAGTGTACATGACAGTGATTAGGGGGAGAGATTGTACATGACAGTGATTGGGGGAGAGAGTGTACATGACAGTGATTAGGGGGAGAGAGTGTACATGACAGTGATTAGGGGGCGAGAGTGTACATGACAGTGATTAGGGGGAGGGGGAGAGTGTACATGACAGTGATTAGGGGGAGAGAGTGTACATGACAGTGATTGGGGGAGAGAGTGTACATTACAGTGATTAGGGGGAGAGAGTGTACATTATAGTGATTAGGGGGAGAGAGTGTACATGACAGTGATTAGGGGGAGGGGGGGAGAGTGTACATGACAGTGATTAGGGGGAGAGAGTGTACATTATAGTGATTGGGGAGAGAGTGTACATGACAGTGATTAGGGGGAGAGAGTGTACATGACAGTGATTAGGGGGAGAGAGTGTACATTATAGTGATTAGGGGGAGAGAGTGTACATTACAGTGATTAGGGGGAGAGAGTATACATTATAGTGATTGGGGGAGAGAGTGTACATGACAGTGATTAGGGGGAGAGAGTGTACATGACAGTGATTAGGGGGAGAGAGTGTACATGACAGTGATTAGGGGGAGAGAGTGTACATTATAGTGATTGGGGGAGAGAGTGTACATTACAGTGATTAGGGGGAGAGAGTGTACATTATAGTGATTGGGGGAGAGAGTGTACATGACAGTGATTAGGGGGAGAGAGTGTACATGACAGTGATTAGGGGGAGAGAGTGTACATGACAGTGATTCGGGGAGAGTGTGTACATGACAGTGATTAGGGGGAGAGAGTGTATATTATAGTGATTGGGGGAGAGAGTGTACATGACAGTGATTAGGGGGAGAGAGTGTACATGACAGTGATTAGGGGGAGAGATTGTACATGACAGTGATTGGGGGAGAGAGTGTACATGACAGTGATTAGGGGGAGAGAGTGTACATTATAGTGATTAGGGGGAGAGAGTGTACATGACAGTGATTAGGGGGAGAGATTGTACATGACAGTGATTGGGGGAGAGAGTGTACATGACAGTGATTAGGGGGAGAGAGTGTACATGACAGTGATTAGGGGGCGAGAGTGTACATGACAGTGATTAGGGGGAGGGGGAGAGTGTACATGACAGTGATTAGGGGGAGAGAGTGTACATGACAGTGATTGGGGGAGAGAGTGTACATTACAGTGATTAGGGGGAGAGAGTGTACATTATAGTGATTAGGGGGAGGGGGGAGAGTGTACATGACAGTGATTAGGGGGAGAGAGTGTACATTATAGTGATTAGGGGGAGGGGGGAGAGTGTACATGACAGTGATTAGGGGGAGAGAGTGTACATGACAGTGATTAGGGGGAGGGGGGAGAGTGTACATGACAGTGATTAGGGGGAGAGAGTGTACATTATAGTGATTGGGGGAGAGAGTGTACATGACAGTGATTAGGGGGAGAGAGTGTACATGACAGTGATTAGGGGGAGAGAGTGTACATTATAGTGATTAGGGGGAGAGAGTGTACATTATAGTGATTGGGGGAGAGAGTGTACATGACAGTGATTAGGGGGAGAGAGTGTACATGACAGTGATTAGGGGGAGAGAGTGTACATGACAGTGATTAGGGGGAGAGAGTGTACATTATAGTGATTGGGGGAGAGAGTGTACATTACAGTGATTAGGGGGAGAGAGTGTACATTATAGTGATTGGGGGAGAGAGTGTACATGACAGTGATTAGGGGGAGAGAGTGTACATGACAGTGATTAGGGGGAGAGAGTGTACATGACAGTGATTGGGGGAGAGAGTGTACATGACAGTGATTAGGGGGAGAGAGTGTACATTATAGTTATTAGGGGGAGAGAGTGTACATGACAGTGATTAGGGGGAGAGAGTGTACATGACAGTGATTAGGGGGAGAGAGTGTACATGACAGTGATTTGGGGAGAGAGTGTACATGACAGTGATTAGGGGGAGAGAGTGTACATTATAGTGATTAGGGGGAGAGAGTGTACATTACAGTGATTAGGGGGAGAGAGTGTACATTACAGTGATTAGGGGGAGAGAGTGTACATTATAGTGATTGGGGGAGAGAGTGTACATTTTAGTGATTAGGGGGAGAGAGTGTACATGACAGTGATTAGGGGGAGAGAGTGTACATTATAGTGATTAGGGGGAGAGAGTGTACATTACAGTGATTAGGGGGAGAGAGTGTACATTATAGTGATTGGGGGAGAGAGTGTACATGACAGTGATTAGGGGGAGAGAGTGTACATGACAGTGATTAGGGGGAGAGAGTGTACATTATAGTGATTGGGGGAGAGAGTGTACATTACAGTGATTAGGGGGAGAGAGTGTACATTATAGTGATTGGGGGAGAGAGTGTACATGACAGTGATTAGGGGGAGAGAGTGTACATGACAGTGATTAGGGGGAGAGAGTGTACATGACAGTGATTGGGGGAGAGAGTGTACATGACAGTGATTAGGGGGAGAGAGTGTACATTATAGTGATTAGGGGGAGAGAGTGTACATGACAGTGATTAGGGGGAGAGAGTGTACATGACAGTGATTAGGGGGAGAGAGTGTACATGACAGTGATTGGGGGAGAGAGTGTACATGACAGTGATTAGGGGGAGAGAGTGTACATTATAGTGATTGGGGGAGAGAGTGTACATGACAGTGATTAGGGGGAGAGCGTGTACATGACAGTGATTAGGGGGAGAGAGTGTACATGACAGTGATTGGGGGAGAGAGTGTACATGACAGTGATTAGGGGGAGAGAGTGTACATTATAGTGATTAGGGGGAGAGAGTGTACATTACAGTGATTAGGGGGAGAGAGTGTACATTACAGTGATTAGGGGGAGAGAGTGTACATTATAGTGATTGGGGGAGAGAGTGTACATGACAGTGATTAGGGGGAGAGAGTGTACATTATAGTGATTAGGGGGCGAGAGTGTACATGACAGTGATTAGGGGGAGGGGGGAGAGTGTACATGACAGTGATTAGGGGGAGAGAGTGTACATGACAGTGATTGGGGGAGAGAGTGTACATTACAGTGATTAGGGGGAGAGAGTGTACATTATAGTGATTAGGGGGAGGGGGGAGAGTGTACATGACAGTGATTAGGGGGAGAGAGTGTACATTATAGTGATTAGGGGGAGGGGGGAGAGTGTACATGACAGTGATTAGGGGGAGAGAGTGTACATGACAGTGATTAGGGGGAGGGGGGGAGAGTGTACATGACAGTGATTAGGGGGAGAGAGTGTACATTATAGTGATTGGGGGAGAGAGTGTACATGACAGTGATTACGGGGAGAGAGTGTACATGACAGTGATTAGGGGTGAGAGTGTACATTATAGTGATTAGGGGGAGAGAGTGTACATTATAGTGATTGGGGGAGAGAGTGTACATGACAGTGATTAGGGGGAGAGAGTGTACATGACAGTGATTAGGGGGAGAGAGTGTACATGACAGTGATTAGGGGGAGAGAGTGTACATTATAGTGATTGGGGGAGAGAGTGTACATTACAGTGATTAGGGGGAGAGAGTGTACATTATAGTGATTGGGGGAGAGAGTGTACATGACAGTGATTGGGGGAGAGAGTGTACATGACAGTGATTAGGGGGAGAGAGTGTACATGACAGTGATTAGGGGGAGAGAGTGTACATGACAGTGATTGGGGGAGAGAGTGTACATGACAGTGATTAGGGGGAGAGAGTGTACATTATAGTTATTAGGGGGAGAGAGTGTACATGACAGTGATTAGGGGGAGAGAGTGTACATGACAGTGATCAGGGGGAGAGAGTGTACATGACAGTGATTGGGGGAGAGAGTGTACATGACAGTGATTAGGGGGAGAGAGTGTACATGACAGTGATTAGGGGGAGAGAGTGTACATGACAGTGATTAGGGGGAGAGAGTGTACATGACAGTGATTGGGGGAGAGAGTGTACATGACAGTGATTAGGGGGAGAGAGTGTACATTATAGTTAGGGGGAGAGAGTGTACATGACAGTGATTAGGGGGAGAGAGTGTACATGACAGTGATTAGGGGGAGAGAGTGTACATGACAGTGATTGGGGGAGAGAGTGTACATGACAGTGATTAGGGGGAGAGAGTGTACATAAGTGATTAGGGGGAGAGAGTGTACATTACAGTGATTAGGGGGAGAGAGTGTACATTACAGTGATTAGGGGGAGAGAGTGTACATTATAGTGATTGGGGGAGAGGAGAGTGTACATGACAGTGATTAGGGGGAGAGAGTGTACATGACAGTGATTAGGGGGAGAGAGTGTACATTATAGTGATTGGGGGAGAGAGTGTACATTACAGTGATTAGGGGGAGAGAGTGTACATTATAGTGATTGGGGGAGAGAGTGTACATGACAGTGATTAGGGGGAGAGAGTGTACATTATAGTGATTGGGGGAGAGAGTGTACATGACAGTGATTAGGGGGAGAGAGTGTACATGACAGTGATTAGGGGGAGAGAGTGTACATGACAGTGATTGGGGGAGAGAGTGTACATGACAGTGATTAGGGGGAGAGAGTGTACATTATAGTGATTAGGGGGAGAGAGTGTACATGACAGTGATTAGGGGGAGAGAGTGTACATGACAGTGATTAGGGGGAGAGAGTGTACATGACAGTGATTGGGGGAGAGAGTGTACATGACAGTGATTAGGGGGAGAGAGTGTACATTATAGTGATTGGGGGAGAGAGTGTACATGACAGTGATTAGGGGGAGAGAGTGTACATGACAGTGATTAGGGGGAGAGAGTGTACATGACAGTGATTGGGGGAGAGAGTGTACATGACAGTGATTAGGGGGAGAGAGTGTACATTATAGTGATTAGGGGGAGAGAGTGTACATTACAGTGATTAGGGGGAGAGAGTGTACATTACAGTGATTAGGGGGAGAGAGTGTACATTATAGTGATTGGGGGAGAGAGTGTACATGACAGTGATTAGGGGGAGAGAGTGTACATGACAGTGATTAGGGGGCGAGAGTGTACATGACAGTGATTAGGGGGAGGGGGGAGAGTGTACATGACAGTGATTAGGGGGAGAGAGTGTACATGACAGTGATTTGGGAGAGAGTGTACATTACAGTGATTAGGGGGAGAGAGTGTACATTATAGTGATTAGGGGGAGGGGGGAGAGTGTACATGACAGTGATTAGGGGGAGAGAGTGTACATTATAGTGATTAGGGGGAGGGGGGAGAGTGTACATGACAGTGATTAGGGGGAGAGAGTGTACATGACAGTGATTAGGGGGAGGGGGGGAGAGTGTACATGACAGTGATTAGGGGGAGAGAGTGTACATGACAGTGATTAGTGGGAGAGAGTGTACATGACAGTGATTAGGGGGAGAGAGTGTACATTATAGTGATTAGGGGGAGAGAGTGTACATTATAGTGATTGGGGGAGAGAGTGTACATGACAGTGATTAGTGGGAGAGAGTGTACATGACAGTGATTAGGGGGAGAGAGTGTACTTATAGTGATTGGGGGAGAGAGTGTACATGACAGTGATTAGGGGGAGAGAGTGTACATGACAGTGATTAGGGGGAGAGAGTGTACATTATAGTGATTAGGGGGAGAGAGTGTACATTATAGTGATTGGGGGAGAGAGTGTACATGACAGTGATTAGGGGGAGAGAGTGTACATGACAGTGATTAGGGGGAGAGAGTGTACATGACAGTGATTAGGGGGAGAGAGTGTACATTATAGTGATTGGGGGAGAGAGTGTACATTACAGTGATTAGGGGGAGAGAGTGTACATGACAGTGATTGGGGGAGAGAGTGTACATGACAGTGATTAGGGGGAGAGAGTGTACATGACAGTGATTAGGGGGAGAGAGTGTACATGACAGTGATTGGGGGAGAGAGTGTACATGACAGTGATTAGGGGGAGAGAGTGTACATTATAGTTATTAGGGGGAGAGAGTGTACATGACAGTGATTAGGGGGAGAGAGTGTACATGACAGTGATTAGGGGGAGAGAGTGTACATGACAGTGATTGGGGGAGAGAGTGTACATGACAGTGATTAGGGGGAGAGAGTGTACATTATAGTGATTAGGGGGAGAGAGTGTACATTACAGTGATTAGGGGGAGAGAGTGTACATGACAGTGATTAGGGGGAGAGAGTGTACATGACAGTGATTAGGGGGAGAGAGTGTACATGACAGTGATTAGGGGGGGGAGAGTGTACATGACAGTGATTAGGGGGAGAGAGTGTACATTACAGTGATTAGGGGGGGAGAGTGTACATGACAGTGATTAGGGGGAGAGAGTGTACATTACAGTGATTAGGGGGAGATGGGAGAGTGTACATGACAGTGATTAGGGGGAAAGAGTGTACATGACAGTGATTGGGGGAGAGAGTGTACATGACAGTGATTAGGGGGGGAGAGTGTACATGACAGTGATTAGGGGGAGAGAGTGTACATGACAGTGATTAGGGGGAGAGAGTGTACATTACAGTGATTAGGGGGGGAGAGTGTACATGACAGTGATTAGGGGGAGAGAGTGTACATTACAGTGATTAGGGGGGGAGAGTGTACATGACAGTGATTAGGGGGAGAGAGTGTACATTACAGTGATTAGGGGGAGGGGGGAGAGTGTACATGACAGTGATTAGGGGGAGAGAGTGTACATGACAGTGATTGGGGGAGAGAGTGTACATGACAGTGATTAGGGGGGGAGAGTGTACATGACAGTGATTAGGGGGAGGGGGGGAGAGTGTACATGACAGTGATTAGGGGGAGAGAGTGTACATGACAGTGATTAGGGGGAGAGAGTGTACATGACAGTGATTAGGGGGAGAGAGTGTACATGACAGTGATTAGGGGGAGAGAGTGTACATGACAGTGATTGGGGGAGAGAGGGGGTGTGTGTGTATGACAGTGATTAGGGGGAGAGAGGGGCTAGTGTGTGTATGACAGTGATTAGGGGGAGAGAGGGGCGAGTGTGTGTATGACAGTGATTAGGGGGAGAGAGTGGCGAGTGTGTGTATGACAGTGATTAGGGGGAGAGAGGGGGTGTGTGTGTATGACAGTGATTGGGGGAGAGAGGGGGTGTGTGTGTTAGCTGATAACACTTACTGCCCCAAGATGTGTCAGCTGACAAAGTCCCCCCAGAATTACCCAGGATTCCTGTCAAATGAGGTGAGGGGAGGGGCCTCCGGCAGCCTCCGTGGATTCTATATGGACAAATGAATCAGTGCTGCAACCAGATCTGGGCCCTTGTGTTCAATCAGCAAGTTCAATGAATGTATTATAATCATTCATTTCCTAAACCTTCTGGGGTACATCAGAGGTCGACCATAACTTTCTTCCTGTTGTCTCCTGACTCGTGCCAGAACTTTTAATTGGCCTCAGGAAATCCCAGGCGTCCTCCCATGTTCTGGGAGCTTGGTGTAGGATGTGTGGGATTGGGTCATAGTGAGAGCATTTACTCCCCTACTGAGGCTGCTGGGGTAGGACTCCAGGCCAACTTCACAATTACTCTTTACTACCAGGGATAACATCATGGAGGGAATATGGCCATTGATGAAATGACAGAACACTTGTTCTGTCATAACATGTTTACCGCACAGACTAACAATGTGATATACGGTTGTCAAAAACTGTTGTTAGATTTACAATTAAAGCATAACTAAACCGTGTTTATGATTATCTTATGTAGGGATTAGGATGAAACATTCAAATAACGTGTCACCAAACCCATGTCTTAAACTAAGAATACAAAAAATACTTTTGTTGTCCTTGCCTCACCCCACACATCCCAAATATGGACACACACACAGAAAGCACACAGTATAAAGGAATGCTTCCTCAGCCAGTACACTGGCTCAGCTTCTCTAAAAACACCCACTGCATGCTGGGGGCTTTTGCATCACACATATCCCCAGGAGCCGTAATAATAGTTATTTAACTGAATTATTTGATAAATGTTTTGGTTTTTAACCCCGACAATCATTCAGTTGTTTGAGAACATTTGTGCATGGACCACTTACAATTTAGACTGAAGATCTGGCGTTGACCATTGTATTTGTTCATGATATAGTACACTCACTCTCACTCTTTCTGGCCCTGGGTGGGAGGCAGATACTAGGTGTTGATTGATTAGGATCCCCATTAACTGACACCAATGGTGACAGCTAGTCTTACCGGGGTCTGACACATAACGAAAAATACATTACAGACAAAATACTTTACATTTTCCATACATTTAAAAACATTACCATGTAGTGTGTGTGTGTGTATATATATGTGTGTGTGTGTGTGTGTGTGTGTGTGTGTGTGTGTGTGTGTGTGTGTGTGTGTGTGTGTGTGTGTGTGTGTGTGTGTGTGTGTGTGTGTGTGTGTGTGTGTGTGTGTGTGTGCATCTATCAGTTACACATACATGTCAGTACATACACACAACAAATAGGTCACATGGGTATATTGTTCCTACATCATGGTAAACAATGAAAGGCAGTGTTCATTTTTCATCCCTCCAAAACAGTGGGCTGTAGAGAGGGTTGGGAGCAGGGTAGTGGTGGGGGCTCAGTGTAGTTACTAGCAGATCCTATGTGATAAGGGACTGTGTTTGCTGTGCCTCGCCTCAGCGCCTGCCTGTGCCCCTCTGCCTTCCCGTCCCGCCGATGGAGCGGGTCACACTGAATCACAAGGCCAGCCGGCGCTGACAATGGCACATTTGTGCACAGACAGAGCCGTGAGCCAGCCCACTCAAGGGAAAGGATGGTAGAAGGTGGAGCGAGTCCAGCAATCTGTGTGTGCGTGTGTTGTGTCTGTCTATATGTGCCTGTATCTATGTCTGTCTGTCCATCTACTTGTGTGTGTGTGTGTGTGTGTGTGTGTGTGTGTGTGTGTGTGTGTGTGTGTGTGTGTGTGTGTGTGTGTGTGTGTGTGTGTGTGTGTGTGTGTGTGTGTGTGTGTGTGTTGTGTCTGTCTATATGTGCCTGTATCTATGTCTGTTTGTCCATCTACTTGTGCCTGTGTGTGTGTGTGTGTGTGTGTGTGTGTGTGTGTGTGTGTGTGTGTGTGTGTGTGTGTCTCTCAATGTCTGTGAAACAAAACTGGGATAGTTATTTGAGTGACAAAACAAACACTCAGTCAGGCTGCTTTGTAGCTTATTCACTCTTCAACCTGCTTAATACCAGTTGATAGTATTCTTATTTAACATAATCATATTTCAGGACAAGGCTCAGGCTACTTATCTTTCCACTAACACAGGCACAAACACAGTTATATTTTTCTCATGACCAGTGGAGGCTGCTGAGGGGAGGACGACTCCCCTGGTTTCCATGTGTTTGATACCAGCCCATTACACTCCATTCCAGCTATTACTATGAGCTGTCCTCCCCTCAGCAGCCGCCACTGTTTTTTTGGAACAGAAGGGAAACTGTTGGGGAACAGCCATTTTGTGTCTGCTGTAAACCACTGACTGTTAGTTAACATCCTGCAGTTGATGCTTTCATCATTGGGTCAAGATGAGGAAACTTAACTGGAATTGACTGCAATAGCAAACACCAGTACAGCAGCATCATCAATATGGGTGCCGTATTGAAAGAATACTGGTCAGTGTAGGGCAGTCTCTCCACACAGCTGCCACGCCACGATTCTGGCAAGCAAGACTATGGAAAAGACTGCAATGTGCAGTAGACGTTACTGAGGAGCAGTATCAGATATGTATAAATCTAATTTATGGCATGTTAAGATACAGGGAAATCTTGCACCATATACACCAACTCACAAAAAGCGTATTATTCCACACTGGACAGGCCCTCAGTCAAATGTATCCTTAAGTACTTCCATAGATATTGCTGACAGCAGTTGCTATCAGTCATAAGACAAGGCTATCAGTCATAAGACAAGGCTATCAGTCATAAGACAAGGCTATCAGTCATAAGACAAGGCTATCAGTCATAAGACAAGGCTATCAGTCATAAGACAAGGCTATCAGTCATAAGACAAGGCTATCAGTCATAAGACAAGGCTATCAGTCATAAGACAAGGCTATCAGTCATAAGACAAGGCTATCAGTCATAAGACAAGGCTATCAGTCATAAGACAAGGCTATCTGACCTACTTTGTTTCCTCCAAACCTTGACGTTTAAAAAAAAAATCTGATGCAGACAAAGAATGATATGTCATTATCCAATTTAACGTAGTGTTCAAGGGTATCTATACACATGCACGTGTGCACACACACAAACACACACAAACAAACACACACAAACAAACACACACACATACACACAGTTACAGACTTCTGTTGGCCCATGACCTCCACATCAATTTAATATTCCATTACTAGACCTGCACAAACACAAACATAGTATACACACCCACATACACATACTCAAGCACACACACTCAAAAACTGTCACCTCTCAAACCCTCTCCAACACCCCCAATGGTCCTCCAGTCCAGAGCATCCCCCACCCCTCCCTTCCTCCACCATCTCCTCCATCTCTCCTCCACCACCTCCTCCCCTCCACCACCACATCCTCCCCTCCACCACCTCTACCACCTCCTCCTCCTCCACCAGCACCTCCTCTACCACCTCCTCCTCCTCCACCACCACCTCCTCCCCTCCTCCACCACCTCTTCCCCATCACCACCACCTCCTCCTCCCCTCCTCCACCACAACCTCCTTCCCTCCTCCTCCACCACCTCCTCCCCTCCTCCACTCCTCCCCTCCTCCTCTATCACCTCCTCCTCCTCCGCCACCACCTCCTCCAGCACCTCCTCCACCACCTCCTCCCCTCCTCCTCTATCACCTCTTCCTCCTCCGCCACCACCTCCTCCAACACCTCCTCCACCACCTCCTCCTTCACCACCTCCTCCCCTCCTCCTCCACCACCACCTCCTCCCCCTCCACCACCACCTCCTTCCCTCCTCCACCACCTCCTCCTCCTCCACTCCTCCATCACCTCCTCCTCCTCTGCCACCACCTCCTCCAACACCACCTCCTCCCCACCTCCTCTACTACCTCCTCCCCTCCCCACCACCTCCTCCACTACCTCTTCCCCTCCTCTACCACCTCTTTCTCCCCTCCTCCACCACCTCCTTCTTCCCTCCTCCACTATCGCCTCCCCTCCTCCACCACCTCCACCACTTCCTCCTCCACCACCTCCTCCTTGTACTCTGTCATATGACTGATGTTATGTGTGAGGAATGGAACACAAAGATGCTCTGTTGGTTCCTTTGCTCTGCCCTCAGTAATTAGTGCTGGGAAGAGGGCCCATCTTCCTCAGGCTCACACACAGGGTCCTAGTTCTGAGCGCCAGCACAGATTAGCGAGGGAGAAAGAGAGGAGGGAAGGAGAGAAAGAGAAATTCATTTATGTAGATTTACATAAAACTCAACGATAACCTAATCCTTACTTACTGTAACATTACTACAAACAGATAAAGCCCCACCCTAATTTGGTTCAGTCCAATTGACAGTCAGAAATCCAGGAAGCTAGTCAGCATGATGGGTCACAAGAGGCTTGGCACAGTATTGGACCTAGCAGAATAACAAATAAAAAAGGTAGATCCTGCTTAAAAGGGTTCACAGTAGTCGTTATTTCTGTGTTTACTGCATTCCAGAGTAGGTTATCAGAGTTATTCAATTGCTAAAGGAATTAGCAGAACAATTTCATAGAGGCCGGTTTGGTGAATATACCCACAGCCTGCAGGCCTAGAGTAATATGATACAGTATAACATTAAATATGTCCACATAAATCATTGTTCTTAAGTGTAAAAGGAGATAGACATATTGTATAATTTCCCCGTACTATAATATAATCAATTTAAGTGGTAAAGTCAGCCAAGTCTTCTAACCTACAAGGGCATAGATGAGGGAAGCATATGGTACAACCCCATTGTCCTTCTCAGACCAAAAAACATAGAGACAAACCGGCCACTGTCCCTTTAAAGCTACAGCTGTCCCAAGCCATTATGTCTCACAATGGAGGGGCAGAGGCAACCTTACAGAGGGTTTAGGAGGGGTCAAATTGAACTTAACCGTTGTTTTTCCTGCTGGATATGTTCTTTGGGGAACTTTACTGGCAGGTTATTAAAAGCCCCATTCAAAATGGCAGAAATGTGTTGTGCTATGCTTGTACTGCTGTGCCCAAATTCCAAGTAGGTGATATATTGTAGACCAATATGGCAATTATATTAGTTTGTGTCTTGTATGACACTGCATGGGCAATGGCATCATGTGAGTGTGTGAGTTTAACCAATTTGTGTTAGCAAAACCTTAGAGAGCGCTCAATGAAGGGGTGTGATTTACTTTGATATGATCCCTGTCATTCATTCTTACAGCCAAGGTCACCAGAGACCTCTGACTTTGTGTTAAGCCCCATTACTGCCCTTTCCAGTTCCTTCTCCTCTCAGTCCAACTTCCGGCTTCAATCCCACTCTAATTGCATGGGTTATCAAGCTACATCATATTAGAGTGTCATCTAGGCTGTTAGCTTGAAAAGCAAATCTGCAAATAGAAGTGGGAAAATGGGATATGTGAGGAAATCTTTTTCAGATCTCATACATGTAGTTATTTCCTGAGATATACTTATTATTGTGTAACAGAAAATACAGACACGGAATGCTGGGTCCTAGGCTACATGACGTTTTTGTTTGAGGTGATATAATGTACTGTAGGACTTAGGCATGTGATTCTGTCTTTGGTGGACATCTCCCATAGTGCAGAAGGAGCTGTGTCTGACATGGCTGCACCAACATTCCAAGCAGTGACATCACTATGGGTCACATTTCTTCTCTGTAGAGTTACCAGTTGAAATTGTTGACATACCTCCATAACGTAAAGCACACCAAGATTTTAAAGTATGTGAAATGTCTGACCTGACTTTATTACTTTTGCTTGGTCCACGTCTATTTTTTACCCTACCCGGTCCTTCTGTGTGTTCTAGTACCTTCTACGTGTAAACTGAACCTTGTGATACTTTCTAACACACTGAAGATGAAACTATGTGATAGCCATTTAGATTTAACATGAATGACTGCAAGAGTTACACTAGACATACAGTACCAGTCAAAAGTTTGGACACACCTACGGTCCTCATTCAAGGGTTTTTCTTTATTCTTACTATTTTCTACATTGTACAATAATAGAAGACCTCAAAACTATGAAATAACACATATGGAATCATGTAGAAACTAAAAAAGTGTTAAACAAATATTTATATTCTTCAAAGTAGGCACGCTTTGCCTTGATGACAGCTTTGCACACTCTTGGCATTCTCTCAACCAGCTTCACCTGGAAGGCTTTTCCAACAGTCTTGAAGGAGTTCCCACATATGCTGAGCACTTGTTGGCTGCTTTTCCTTCACTCTGCGGTCCAACTCATCCCGAACAATCTCAATTGGGTTGAGGTCGGGTGATTGTGGAGGCCAGGTCATCTGATACAGCACTCCATCACTCTCCTTCTTGGTCAAATAGCCCTTACACAGCCTGGAGGTGTGTTGGGTCATTGTCCTGTTGAAAAACAAATGATAGTCCCGCTAAGCGAAAACCAGATGGGATCGCTGCAAAATGCTGTGGTAGCCATGCTGGTTAAGTGTGCCTTGAATTCTAAATAAATCACAGACAGAGTCACCAGCTAAGCACCCTCACACCATCACACCTCCTCCTCCATGCTTCACAGTGGGAACCACACATGCGGAGATCATCCGTTCACCTACTCTGCGTCTCACAAAGATACGGCTGTTGGAGCCAAAAATCTCAAATTTTACCTCATCAGACTAAAAGACAGATTTCCACCGGTCTAATGTCCATTGCTTGTGTTTCTTGGCCCAAGCAAGTCTCTTTTTATTAGTGTTCTTTAGTAGTGGTTTCTTTGCAGCAATTCGACCATGAAGGCCTGATTAACACAGTCTCCTCTGAACAGTTGATGTTGAGATGTGTCTGTTACTTGAACTCTGTGAAGCATTTATTTGGCCTGCAATTTCTGAGGCTGGTAACTCTAATGAACTTATCCTCTGCAGCAGAGGTAACTCTGGGTCTTCCTTTCCTGTGGCAGTCCACATGAGAGCCAGTTTCATCAAAGCTCTTGATGGTTGTTGCGACTGCACTTGAAGAAATGTTCAAAGTTCTTGAAATATTCCATATTGACTTGGCTTGACTTGATTAAACTACCAACGGGACATTCAAAACTGTAATATCTTATGCTTCACAGAGTCGTGGCTGAACAACGACATTGTCAACATACAGCTGTCTGGTTATATGCTGTATCGGAAGAATAGAACAGCGGCATCTATTAAGACAAGGTGCGGCGGACTATGTATTTTTGTACATTTCTAAGGAAGTCTCGAGGTTTTGCTCACCTGAGGTAGAGTATCTCATGATAAGCTGAAGACCACATTATCTACCTAGAGAGTTTTCATCTGTATTTTTCGTAGCTGTCTACATACCACCACAGACTGATGCTGGCACTAAGACCGCACTCAATGAGCTGTATTCCACCATAAGCAAACAGGAAAACGCTCACCCAGAGGCAGCGGTCCTAGTGGCTGGGAACTTTAATGCAGGGGAATTTAAATCGGTCTTACCAAATTTCTATCAGCATGTTAAATGTGCAACCAAAGAGAAAAAAATCTGTGGACCACCTTCACTCCACACACAGAGACGCATACAAAGCTCTCTCTCGCCTTCCGCTTGGCAAATCTGACCATAATTCTATCCTCAAGATTCCTGCTTACAAGCAAAAATTTAAGCAGGAAGCACCAGTGACTTGACCAATGAAAAAGGGGTCAGATGAAGCAGATGCTAAGCTACGGGACTGTTTTGCTAGCACAGATTGGAATATGTTCCGGGATTCCTCCGATGGCATTGATGAGTACACCACATCAGTCATTGGCTTCATCAACAAGTGCATCGATGATGTCGTCCCCACAGTGACTGTACGTACATACCCCAACCAGAAGCCATGGATTACAGGCAACATCCGCACATCCGCACTAAAGGCAAGAGCTGCCGCTTTCAAGGAGCGGGACTCTAACCCGGAAGCTTATAAGAAATCCCACTATGCCTTCCGACAAACCATCAAACAGGCAAAGCGCCAATACAGGACTAAGATCGAAACGTACTACACCAGCTCTGACGCTCGTCGGATGTGGCAGGGCTTGCAAACCATTACAGACTACAAAGGGAAGCACAGCCGAAAGATGCCCAGCGACACGAGCATACCAGATGAGCTAAACTACTTCTATGCTCGCTTCGAAGCAAATAACACTGAAACATGCATGAGAGCACCAGTTGTTCCGGAAGACTGAGTGATCGTGCTCTCCGCAGCTGATGTCAGTAAGACCTTTAAACAGGTCAACATTCACAAGGCCGCAGGGACAGATGGATTACCAGGACGTGTACTGTGAGCATGCGCAGACCAACTGGCAAGTGTCTTCACTGAAATTTTCAACCTCTCCCTGTCCGGGTCTATAATACCAACATGTTTTAAGCAGACCACCATAGTGCCTGTGCCCAAGAACACTAAGGTAACCTCCCTAAATGACTACCGACCTGTAGCACTCACGTCTGCAGCCATGAAGTGCTTCGAAAGGCTGGTCATGGCTCACATCAACACCATTATCCCAGAAACCCTAGACCCACTCAATTTGCATATCGCCCTAACAGATCCACAGATGATGCAATCTCTATTGCACTCCACACTGCCCTTTCCCACCTGGACAAAATGAACACCTTCAGTATGTGAGAATGCTATTCATTGACTACAGCTCAGCATTCATCACCATAGTGCCCACAAAGCTCATCAATAAGCTAAGGACCCTGGGACTAAACACCTCCCTCTGCAACTGGATCCTGGACTTCCTGACGGGCCGCCCCCAGGTGGTAAGGGCAGGTAACAACACATCCACCACGCTGATCCTCAACACAGGGGCCCCTCAGGGGTGCGTGCTCAGTCCCCTCCTGTACTCCCTGTTCATTCATGACTGCACGGCCAGGCACGACTCCAACATCATCATTAAGTTTGCCGATGATACAACCTGATCACCGACAATGACGAGACAGCCTATAGGGAGGAGGTCAGAGACCTGGCCATGTGGTGCCAGGACAACAACCTCTCCCTCAACGTGATCAAGACAAAGGAGATGATTGTGGACTACAGGAAAAAGAGAACCAAGCACGCCCCCATTCTCATCGACGGGACTGGAGTGGAGCAGGTTGAATGCTTCAAGTTCATTGGTGTCCACATCACCAACATGGTTCAAGCACACCAAGGCAGGCATGAAGAGAGCACAACAAAACCTATTCCCCCTCAGGAGACTGAAAAGATTTGGGATGGGTCCTCAGATCCTCAAAGAGCACCATCGAGAGCATCCTGACTGGTTGCATCACTGCCTGGTATGGCATTTGCTCGGCCTCCGACCGCAAGGCACTACAGAGGGTAGTGCGAACGGCCCAGTACATCACTGGAGCCAAGCTTCCTGCCATCCAGGACCTCTATACCAGGCGGTGTCAGAGGAAGGCCCTAAAAATTGTCAAGGACTCCAGCCACCCTAGTCATAGACTGTTCTCTCTGCTACTGCACGGCAAGAGATACTGGAGCGCTGAGTCTAGGTCCAAGAGGCTTCTAAAAAGATTCTACCCCCAAGCCATAAGACTCCTGAACGTCTAACCAAATGGCTACCCCCCTCCCCCCCCCCCCCCCCTTTACACCGCTGCTACTCTCTGTTGTTTTCATCTTTGCATAGTCACTTTAATAACTCTACCTACATGTACATGTACATGTTACCTCAATTACCTCGACTAACCGGTACCTCATCACATTGACTCTGTACCGGTTCCCCCTGTATATAGTCTCGCTATTGTTATTTTACTGCTGCTCTTTAACTACTTGTTACTTTTATTTCTTATTCATATTTATTTTTTAAACTGCATTGTTGGTTAGGGGCTCGTAAGTAAGCATTTCACTGTAAGGTCTACACCTGTTGTATTTGGCACATGTGACTAATAAAATTTGATTTGATTTGATTTGATATGTCTTTCTCCAGAGATCCCAAAGCATTGTGGGATTTTCTTCCACCATTTTTGCCTCCATTTTTAGATGTCTGAGGGCCTGGATGTTGGCTGTTTCACTTCATTCTTTCGGACTATCGCATGCAGCCAGTTCTTTAGTCTGCATCATCCATCATCTCCGGTGACACTCGGCTAAACAGCCCTGTCCCCTCAATGTTTCTCATTACATTCTCTCCATCTCTCCTCTCTTGTCCTGTTTTCCTCCTGTTTCCCAATCTCCTTCTCTCTCCATTTCTCTCTCTCTCTCTCTCTCTCTCTCTCCACTGCATCAACCTCATCTGCCTCCCCACTGTTAAACCCCCTAGCCCCTCGACCCCTCCCTGCGCAGGTTATCGCTCTCTCTCTCACTCACACATACACACAAACACACATAGACAGACTCTTGGCACTGCACTGCTGACTCTGACCCCTCTCCACAATCCACGGTAATGCCTCATTAGAGATACGAGGGATTTTTTAAATAAAACAAATGACCCTCAGTGCTGTGGCCGATGGAGAGCAGTGAACACACACACTCTCTCACTTTGTCACAATCACACTCATGCACACACATCACAAATACACCTCCACACACACCCATCCCGGGTCAAAACGGTTATCGATCGAAGTGCTGATGTTATTGTTGATGTGGGCTGGCAGGCGGAGCGCTGCTAAATGCCGATGTGAAGCCAATGTCCAGTCCAGTGCCTGCCTGCAGAGCAAAGCTCCACGGGGTGTGTGCTCCTCCCACCGCAGTGTCACATTCACTGTCTAACTAAGGCAGTCATGAGAGCCATACAGCAGATCCTACGTGACAGTGCTTTTACTGGCTCTCTTCTCTCTCTCTCTCATGGTCGCTGGGATGGACAGAGCATGCACACACACACCTTTAAGGTATCCTTCCCATTTCACATAAACCCAACATTACAGACAAGGATGTATGAAGGAGGAGATGTGCCACAGACAGGCAGACACCAGCTCTCCTTGTCCATGTCTATATCTACATAGAGAGCAGGGAGGGTGGAGGAGGGGACTGGTTCCATCTCAGAACATCACCATCCTGAGCTCAGCTGAGAGGAAAAATGTTCTGTTCCTCCGTATTATGAATACAGTCACATAGCAATTCCTCACCCCACCCCAGACAAACAAAGGGGGCCCAAAGGAGGCCAAGTTAGCAGTGATGACAAAAAAAGGGTGTGTGAGAAAATAAAGCAGGCAGGCTTACCGTTTCACCGTCCAGCGTCCATTCACCAGGGATACTGCAGACAAACACTTGCTGGAAGAGAAAGGCTGTGTGAACTCCACCTTTAGTCCAACATTCTCCTGTCTTTCACACCCTCTCTATCTCTTTCTATTCCCCTCTTTCTCGCCTTTCTTATTATTGTCTGTGTTCTATTTCCTCTCTTGTTTGCTCCAAGGCAGTTGAGACACTGCAGCGGTGGGGGAGGAGGGTGTGTGTGCGTGTGTGTATGTGTGCGTGTTTGAGTGTGTCAGAGAGCGGAGGGAGAGAGAAATGAAGGGAGGAGTCAGCAGGGATAGAGAGAAGGGGAAAACGGACAGGATTAAATCATGAGAGAAACAGAGAAAGAGGTAAAAGGGCACCAAGCTAAACAGAACACAGGGCTGTGACAAAAACAGGATACAATAGAAGCTGTCTGCTGCATGCAATGAGAAGGGGAAACAGACAGAGACCCCTATGAGAAGCAATGGAAAGGACAGCTTATGTGTGTGTTTCAATGTGTAACAGCCCTGCTTATTCTCTTTCTCTGGTCTATGACAAGTCAACAGCAAGATTGGTTGTGATTTCATTGATGGCTGAAAAAGCATGCACGATAGAGAGAGAGAGAGAGAGAGAGTGGGAAGGGGAGAAGAGAGGAGAGGAAGGGAGGGATAGGAGTGATGACGATATGGGGCTGGGAGGGGGATTGGATAATGGTGTAATGTGCTGTTTCCGTGCCAACTGTTTCTGTGACAGAGGGACCACTTCCTTTACTGCTATTGGCTCTAACCAAGAACAAATAGATATGCTGACAAATAAAAAATCCTACCTACTTTGCGATGTGAAGGGGTAGGGCTTGCTGTTCTCCTCAGCTCTCATCTATCTTTGATAAAAACGGGCCTTTTGTGTCCTGCTTATACCCATAATAAGGTAACACACACACACACACACACACACACACACATACACACATATACACACAGGTTATAGTGCTTAAGCCGCTGCATGAAGCTAACTGCACATCCATCATTAAGGATATGGGTTGTGTGTAAGGAGCCTCCTCCCGCCACACACATACCCCCTGGCTAGGAGAAATAAACCCAGTATCAGATTGCTGGGGTGTAGTGAGGAAATGAGAACTGTAATTAGAACACCTATACCATGCTGTCAATAAATTCTACTACACTGAACAAAAATAAAACGTGACACCTAAAGTGTTGGTTTCATGAGTTGAAATGAAAGATGCCAGAAGTGTTCCATGTTGTGCACAAATGTGTTTACATCCCTGTTAGTGAGCATTTCTCCATAACCAAGATAATCCATCCACCTGAAAGGTGTGGCATAACAAGAAGCTGATTAAACAGCATGATCATTACACAGGTGCACCTTGTGCTGGGGACAACAAAAGACCACTCTAAAATGAGCAGGTTTGTCACACAACACAATACCACAGATGTCTCAAGTTTTGAGGGAGTGTGCAATTGGCATGCTGGCTGCAGGAATGTCTACTAGAGGCCAGAGAATTGAATGTTAATTTCTCTACCATAAGCCACCTCCAATGTCGTTTTAGAGAATTTGGCAGTACATCCAACCGGACTCACAACCTCAGACCACGTGTAACCACGCCAGACCAGGACCACCACATCCAGCTTCTTCACCTGCGAGATCGTCTGAGACCAGCCACCCAGACAGCTGATGAAACTGTGGGTTTGCACAACTGAAGAATTTCTGAGCAAACTGTCAGAAACCGTCTCAGGGAAGCTCATCTGCGTGCTCATCGTCATTACTAGGGTCTTGACCTGACTGCAGTTCGGCATCGTCACCAACTTCAGTGGGCAAACACTCACCTTCGAAGGCCACTGCCACCCTGGAGAAGTATACTCTTCACGGATGAGTCCCGGTTTCCGTAACGAGATACCGTGACAAGATCTTGAGGCCTGTGGAATACCATTGTGACGTAGAGGGGGGACACTATTTGGCATGACAGGCCCATTGTCGTGCCATTCATTTGCCGCCATCACCTCATATTTCAGCATGATAATGCACAGCCTCTGATAATCCAGCCTGACAGACAGATGCTGTGACGGGGACCGGAAGCTTGCCATTGTCCCACCGCAGCCTCTCCCTCCCTGTTGGCTGCTGAGTTATGGATCATTAATGAGCTAATGCTAGCTACTCGATCTTATCAGACAGTCTCTCTCTAGTCTCTCTCTCTTTCTGTCTGCCTCTCACTCTTACACTGTAAGGAAGACTGGAAGTGAGGAATTTCATCTTCTTCATAATCCTTCCAATTTAAGAATCAGTAATCTGTCAGTGTTTTGAGTTCAAAAGAGGTAAAGCGGCAGAGAGCTAGAAATGAAGAGGAAGGGATGGGTTTAACCTATTTGTCTCTCTCCTAGAAAGTTATAACCTCCAATAAGACAATGTGATGTGGCAAAACTTCAATATAGAGAGGGGATATGGTCCAATCCACAGTTTAGAAAGGTTTGTGGTCATACGCACATCTGTAAAAAACATAGGTGCTGGGCTAATAAAGAATACTAGTATAGAACAGAAGGCCCGCACACTGTTAAAGCTCCCAATTCACTGCTTTATGACAAAGTTTCGAAATGTCAATAAAGCAGTGAATTGGGAGCTTTAACAGTGTGCGGGCCTTCTTGTTCTATACCCAATCCACAGTTTGCCACCAAAATTGGTCCTGTCATTCCAATATCTCTCGAGTAATGACATGAAAAATTGGCATGAAAAAGCCTCTCTGAAGTTGCCTCATAAGTAATCTCACGCACCAGTCGGCTCGCGCTAGCAATTCAAGCCTGGAGACGAGGTTACCTCATATGAAAACAATGTCTTCTTGACCCAATTCATTGCCACTGTCATGCAACTTTCACCACAACACGTTCATCAGTTACAGGAGGCTGCTTAGGGGCGGATGGCTCCAGCCATTACCATGACCCCGTTCTCCCCAATGAAGGTGCCACCAACCTCCTGTGGTTCACCTACAACAGAACCCGGTCTTTGTGACAGTCTTTATGTATGTATAGCATCTTGTCATCTTATACCTAATAGGATTTAATAGATAAGTGCCCTACATTTACACATACAGTTGATTTGACATACATGGCCTGATTTATCACACATTGCCACTGGTGCAAAGTGCGTAGCCTACAGTTATTTTCATTGAGGATTAAAACACAGCTGTTGACCAGAAAGTACATAAAGGTTCCGAGAATGCCTAAGTCAGTATTGTGGTCTATCTTTGTTACTTTAGTTCTGATCTCACCTGAAAATCCAAGGCATACAATATTTGCTCTGGTGCCCATACATACAGTACTTCCTGTGTGAGTTAGTCACATGGCTTTCTTCAATCTACAGAGGAATATCTCTGTTATGCTGATGATTCTGCTGTCATTGAAAGATTTACTGTGGATTTACTGTAAACTACATTTAGAATGTCTAGGTATTTGCCCTTATGAGTAAATTAAAGTGTGTGTGGGGGAAAAAGACTGAGACATACAGTCTTTGACAAAGTAGCATTTTGACAAAGAAGCATATCTGATCATATACAGGAAATATATCTGTTTAGAAACCTTTAAGTCATGCAACCAGTTCTGCATATCTTGTGTTCATCCTCTTAGCAGAGCTCTCACTTTCTCGGCATCATCTCCAGTAATAGAGGATGAACTGAAAGGGCAAATGATCACCAGCTATCAATGTCATATCATTGACAGAAGCATTTTGCAGCACCGCAAAGCACACGCACACATCCAGCTAATAACAAACAATTAGTGGCATTTTCCAACTTGCCCTCTTGTAGACTGTAAACATATTTTTCACGTATTTCCTGACAAACATGAAACATGAATGTACTAGTATTGTTTATTTAAAAGCCAGAGGTAACCTTCTCAATATTGTTTGTCATCATTGTTCTGTTTGTCATCATGAACCACCCTTTGTGTCCCTGCTGTGCACCGCTGCTCTCATTTAGGGACAGATACAAGTACTAGATACAGATTCATAATAATGATTGTCCCTTTCAGTGTCCCTCGTGACCCATCCCCCCTCTCCCCTCTGTCTCTCTCTCTACCCTCTATGACACTATTGCTTCATCTCTCTCTCTCCCTCTATCCCTCTGATTCTGTCTCACCCTTCCTCTGTCTCTCCCCTTCTCGCTCAGATGGTCTCTATGCCGCTCTCCCAGCTTCCTGTCTCTCTAATCCTTAATCCTGTGGAAATCGGTCAGGCGGAACGGGGCAGCTTTGATCAGGCTCTCATATCAGACATTGTAACAGTGTCGGCTCCCCCGGATCCCACAGAACCCTGGAGCCCAGAGGTACGGAGCCAAGCAGAACAGAGTCGAGGAGCTCCAAGCAAGAGGACACACCCAGCCACCCAGCCCGCCATAGGAGACAGGCAGACCGCCACCTCAGCCACAGCACCAGGACACCAGCCTCTCCGTTTCCAAACATTGCATCATCACAGCGGCATCAGTGACAACTGAGTAACCCTGTTGTATCATTTCACTATGTGATATCTGCATTGTTGTTCCACTTAAGGCAAGCAGTGTCTTTCAGTTTCGAAGAAGATCTTCCATCCCCAGACAATGTGACTCAAATCTGTATGGATCTCGTAAAACAGCCATTGTTGTTGTCGATCCCGTCCCTGAGAATGAGTTTCAGGTGTCTGGTATTGTGTGGCACAGCCAGGGATAATACCTGCTGCCCGCCCCGTGGCAGCGATGCCACCCAACACCTGTTGGGTAAGGTGGCACAAATGTGACAGGAACAGGAAAGCTAGACTCCTGTAAAGGTCAGGTTTGCTAAGGACATCCACCAGAGAAAGGTCCAGATACGGCACAGCTTGTAATGTGTCAAACGGCTTCCCCCTGACACCCACACTCTTCCCTGTCTCGGACTCCTGTCCTTATCAAGAACCTCAAGTACCTCGTACCTCTGCACATTGATCAAGTACTGGTACTCCCTGCATATAGCTCAATTCTTGTATATTTTATTTTATTCCTTGTATTAGTTACTATTTATTTTTTATACTCTGAATCATTGGAAAAGGTTAGTAAGCAAGCATTTCAGTTTAAAGTCTACAGGGCGGCAGGTAGCCTAGTGGTTAGAGTGTTGGACCAGTAACCGGAAGGTTGCTGGATGAAATCCCTGAGCTGACAAGGTAAAAATCTGTTGTTCTGCCCCTGAACAAGGCAGTTAACCCACTGTTCCCTGGTAGGCTGTCATTGTAAATAAGAATTTGTTCTTAACTGACTTGCTTAGTTAAATAAAGGTCAAATAAAAAGTCTACACAAGTTGTATTTGGCGCATGTGATACATAAGCATGTACTAGTACTATGGAAAAGAAAGCCAATCTCTCACATTTTTGTCAGGCACCCAATGCTGCTGTAAATGGGTAATGCATGTCTTCCGATAACATAGAAGGTTTACGGTCTGGGATATGTGGTGTAAAAGAGCATAATGCTATCAGACAGAGGAACAGGGCGTGGCAGTGTTAACAGCGTTAACAGGGATGTCGGCAGGCTGGAGCTCTCTCCCTGCATCCACTACAATACTGACACTGCGTTCAGACCCCATTTTAATAATCAGTTCAGAAATGTAATCAGGTGTTTTGAATCAGCCTGAGAGACTGTCGCCCAGCTGTGAACAGGATGTGCAGCATCTGATATGACCCACCACCACAACTTCTTCTACATCTCCCTCTCTCACTCGCTCTCTCTTCAGATTATTTTCAAACCACTGCTAATTTCCTTCAGGGGGGGTTTGAAACAGAAATGTTCCCAGTGCAGTAGGTGAGATGATTACATATTTCATCACCCACCAGTTCTCCAAAAATTAGCTGCATTGATATAACTCTGATTGTGCTTCTCCTTCGAGAAGTTCATCCCTGTGCCCTTGGCCTTCATTAGACAGAGAGAGCGAGAAAGATTCTTCCACATAAAATGGTTAAGACCGATACATTCCCAACCAGAGCTTGGATGCTCTACATCATGCAGCTAGGACAGATGTACTGGTGATGAATGGGTATTTAATGAGCAGGGATGACACATGAAACAATGAGAGCAGAGAGCAGAGGCAGTGGGTGGCAGGCCTGAGTAACAGAAAATGTTCAATCACAGATTTGGTACACAGACGTGCTTCAGAGAATGAGCACTCCCCCTGTTGACCTAGATAAAATCTAACAGCAGGCATCGCTCTATCTCTATCTCCCGCTTCCTCAATCTTCTCTTCTCTCTGTTTGTCTCTCTAGCTCACTTCCTCACTGAAAAACATGTATTTAGGCATAAAAAGGAAAATAATATTCAGACTACTCTAACTAGAAGAGAGACAAGCAGATGATGCAGCAACACGTTGGTGCCTCTCCTACAAGCCCCTGATGTTGCATTGTGTTTGTGTGGTTGTTTTCTGGGATGTGAGAATGTAGATGGGTTGTTGAGATGATCGATGGCAGCGGTTCAGGTAAAAATCATACACTGAATGGATCTGGTCCTCTATGGTTCTTGTGCTATCCTCCTCTGCTTTGATACATGCTCCACCCTGGTTTGAATGTAAAGCCCGACATCTAGAGGCCAAATATAAGAATGTATCCTATCGATATATTTAATTTTTTCACCCAACTATATCAAATCTTAGAACATTACAATAGGAGAGGGGTCATATAGCTAGCTAGCTATGACAAACTTTTTCAATAATCCTTTTCTGAAAGTCTGCATTACATATTTTTTGTAATTTTATTGCACTCTAATCCACTTCTGAATTTTGTTTTGCGATGCATCGAAACAGATGTATCTAACTTAAATTACAACAGTATTACCGTTCTACAGTTTGGCCCCAAAAAATGGTATTGCATTAACAAAAATAAGACTGTATTATATACTGTAGACTTACTATGAATTACAGCTGCCATGCATTTGACTTGCTGCGCCATATGCATATGGCAGTCATGTATCTCACAAAGGGGCAAAGTCTTGTGCAAACAAACAGAGCTTTGAGCTTATCTCTTTCACACACACGACTGCAGAGTGTTAAAACACACCTACAACAACATCCCTTTTCTGCGTACTACAGGTAGTGCTTCACGTCAATGTTACCACTGGTGACCCAAGCATCAGGGTCACAGAAACTGTAACTGGGTGTTATGAAAAGTTTACAACTTTGTAACAATCAGTAATGTAACAGTAATGGAGCTTGGTTACTTGTATATTACATGAAACAGCCTCTTGAATAACTGAATCTGTACAGGAAGTGTAAAAAATATGTTATAACATGTTTAAAGATGTGATAGAATGTAGATTCTACTGGCTGATCTCTCTGACTGTTCCCCTTTCCAAGAACTAAGGAAATTCATTTTAACATCAATCTCTGAAAAAATCTAATGAAATTGTATTAGTCCCATGCGCCGAATACAACAGGTGTTACAGTGAAATGCTTACTTACGAGCCCCTGACCAACAATGCAGTTTAAAAAAAATACGGATAAGAATAAAAATTTAAAGTAACAAGTAATTAAAGAGCAGCAGTAAAATAACAATAGCGGGGTACCGGTACAGAGTCAATGTGCATGGGCACCGTTTAGTTGAGGTAATATGTACATGAAGGTAGAGTTATTCAAGTGATTATGCATAGATGATAACAACAGAGAGTAGCAGCGGTGTAAAAGAGAGGGGGTGGGGGTCAATGCAAATAGTCTGGGTAGCCATTTGATTAGGTGTTCAGAAGTCTTATGGCTTGGGGATAGAAGCTGTTTAGAAGCCTCTTGGACCTAGACTTGGCGCTCCGGTATCACTTGCCCTGCAGTAGCAGAGAGAACAGTCTATGACTAGGGTGGCTGGAGTCCTTTTTAGGGCCTTCCTCTGACACTGCCTGGTGTAGAGGTCCTGGATGGCAGGAAGCTTGGCCCCAGTGATGTACTGGGCCGTTCGCACTACCCTCTGTAGTGCCTTGCGGTCGGAGGCCGAGCAGTTGCCTTACCAGGCAGTGATGCAACCAGTCAGGATGCTCTCGATGGTGCAGCTGTAGAACCTTTTGAGGATCTGAGGACCCATGCCAAATCTTTTCAGTCTCCTGAGGGGGAATGGGTTTTGTTGTGCTCTCTTCACGACTGTCTTGGTGTGCTTGGACCATGTTAGTTTGTTGGTGACGTGGACACCAAGGAGCTTGAAGCTCTCAACCTGCTCCACTGCAGCCCCGTCGATGAGAATGGGGACGTGCTTGGTCCTCTTTTTCCTGTAGTCCACAATCCTCTCCTTTGTCTTGATCACATTGACGAAGAGGTTATTGTCCTGACACCACACGGCCAGGTCTCTGACCTCCTCCCTATAGCCTGTCTCGTCGTTGTCGGTGATCAGGCCTACCACTGTTGTGTCATCGGCAAACTTAATGATGGTGTTGGAGTCGTGCCTGGCCGTGCAGTCATGAGGGAACAGGGAGTACAGGAGGGGACTGAGCACGCACCCCTGAGGGGCCCCAATGTTGAGGATCAGCATGGCGGATGTGTTGTTACCTACCCTTACCACCTGGGGGCGGCCCGTCAGTCCAGGATCCAGTTGCAGAGGGAGGTGTTTAGTTCCAGGGTCCTTAGCTTATTGGTGACCTTTGTGTGCACTATGGTGTTGAATGCTAAACTGTAGTGAATGAATAGCTTTCTCACATAGGTGTTCATTTTGTCCAGGTGGGAAAGGGCAGTGTGGAGTGCAATAGAGATTGCATCATCTGTGGATCTGTTGGGGTGGTATGCAAATTGGAGTCGGTTTAGGGCTTCTTGGATAATGGTGTTGATGTGAGCCATGACCAGCCTTTCAAAGCACTTCATGGCTGCAGACGTGAGTGCTACAGGTCGGTAGTCATTTAGGCAGGTTACCTTAGTGTTCTTGGGCACAGGCACTATGGTGGTCTGCTTAAAACATATTGGTATTACAGACTCGGACAGGGAGAGGTTGAAAATGTCAGTGAAGACACTTGCCAGTTGGTCAGCGCATGGTCGCAGTACACATCCTGGTAAACCGTCTGGCCCAGCGGCCTTGTGAATGTTGACCTGTTTAAAGGTCTTACTCACATCAGCTGCGGAGAGCGTGTTCACACAGTCTTCCGGAACAACTGGTGCTCTCATGCATGTTTCAGTGTTATTTGCCTCGAAGTGAGCATCAAAGTAGTTTAGCTCATCTGATATGCTTGTGTCACTGAGCAGCTCTCGGCTGTGCATCCCTTTGTAGTCTGTAATGGTGTGCAAGCCCTGCCACATCCGACGAGCGTCAGAGCCGGTGTAGTACGATTCGAACTTAGTCCTGTATTGACGCTTTGCCTGTTTGATGGTTTATCGGAGGGCATAGTGGGATTTCTTATAAGCTTCCACGTTAGAGTCCCGCTCCTTGAAAGCAGCAGCTCTAGCCTTTATCTCAGTGCGGATGTTGCCTGTAATCCATGGCTTCTGGTTGGGGTATGTATGTACGGTCACTGTGGGGACGACGTCATTGATGCAGTTGTTGATGAAGCCAATGACTGATGTGGTGTACTCCTCAATGCCATCAGAGAAATCCCAGAACATATTCCAGTCTGTGCTAACAAAACAGTCCCGTAGCTTAGCATCTTCTTCATCTGACTCCTTTTTAGATTTGCTAAATGGAGGGTGAGGGAGAGCTTTGTATGTGTCTCTGTGTGTGGAGTGAAGGTGGTCCAGAGTTGTTTTTCCTCTGGTTGCACATTTAACATGCTGATAGAAATTTGGTAAAACGGATTTAAGGTTCCATGCATTAAAGTCCCCAGCTACTAGGAGCGCCGCCTTAGGGTGAGCATTTTTCTGTTTGCAGAATACAACTCATTCAATGCTGTCTTAGTGACAGCCTCTGATTGTGGTGGTATTTAAACAGCTACGAAAAATACAGATGAAATATACAGATGAAAACTCTCTAGGCAGATAGTGTGGTATTCAGTTTATTGTGTGATACTCTACCTCGGGTGAGCAATAGCTCAAGACTTTATTAGATATTGTGCACGAGCAGTTATTTACAAAAATACATAGTCCGCTGCCCCTTGTCTTACCAGACATCACTGTTCTATCCTCCCGGTGCAGCGTATAACTAGTATGTTGTTAGTGTCGTCATTCAACCATGACTCTGTGAAGCATAAGATATTATTATATTTTGAATGTCCCATTGGCAGTTTAATCTTCCGCATAGGTCATCTATTTTATTGTCCCAAGATTGCACGTTTGCTAGCAGAATGGAAGGAAGTGGGGGTTTATTCGATCGCCTACGAATTCTCAGAAGGCAGCCCGCCCTCTGGCCCCTTTTTCTCCGCCTTCTCTTCATGGAAATAAGGGGGATCTGGGCCTGTTCCAGAGAAAGCAGTATATCGTTCACGTCGGGCTCGTCAGACTCGTTAAAGGAAAAAAAGGATTCTGTCAGTCCGTGGTGAGTAATCGCAGTCCTGATGTTGTCACGTCCTGACCAGCAGAGGGAGTAATTGTATTAGTTTTGGTCAGGGCGTGACAGAGGGTTTGTGTTGTGTATGCATTTCTATGTTCTGTCTAGTTTAGTTTTTCTATGTTTAGGATTGGGTGTTGGACTCTCAATTGGAGGCAGGTGTTTCTAGTTGCCTCTGATTGAGAGTCCTATATAGAGGTGTGTGTTTGGTTTGGTTATTTTGTAGGTAGTTGTATTTGCACTGCTTGTAGTTATAGCCTGCAAATCTGTTAGCTGTCGTTGTTTCGTGTTCGCTATAATAAATATAAGCACGCAACCCGCTGCGCCTTGGTCTCTACATTACGACAGATGTCCAGAAGTTATTTTTAGTCATAAGAGACGGTAGCGGCAACATTATGTACAAAATAAGTAAAAAAGTTGAGTTTGTGATGTTGAAATTAGAGACTAAATGGATTAACTAGGAACTTCACTACATGGTGCACATAGCATAGGCCACTGTTTCCCAACTCCAGTCCTCCAATACCCCCTACAGCACACATTTTTTACGCATTTTGTTTTGTAGCCCCAGAGACAAACACACCTGATTCAACTCATCAAAGGCTTGATGATTAGTTAACAAGTTGAATCAGGTGTACTTGTCCAGGGCAACAACAACAATTTAAAACAGAGTGGATTTTGGAGTGGGAAGTGGTGAGTTGGAGCTTGATTTATTCACCAGATACCTCCTCATTTTACATAGCCTAACAGAGGCCTCTAGAAGCCATCACCACTGCATCAATTTAGCTGAAGCAATGGCCTCTTAAGGCCTGTATCTGGATGAGAGACATTGACATGATGGGCCTTCAACACAGGAAGGCTCAGGCTTCAGTCCTGTCCAGACTGCGGAGTCCTGATAAAAAAATATATAAATTGCCCCTGTCCACCGCCTCCCACCCCATCTCCCTGTAACATACAATGGACTTCCATCAAAATGTAGACGGTGGACATCTAGGGGCCACAAATGACACAATGCAGGACTTTGTGACATATATTATAAGAGATAATTGTTGACTTAGTTGAGCCTTTAAGGAAGTGAATTAACGTAAGCTTGTGGTAAATACTGAAGGATGCCTCTCTTGCCCCCTAAATCTGTTGTTGTGTTGGTAGGAACAGATTGTACATAATCTCTAAGAACAGCAGCTCCTTGCAGATTTTGGTAATCCTAGGCTGATATGTCTTGGGGAGAGGGAATCCCTGAACCTATGCAGAGGCGACCCATCATCTATTTTGAGCCCCACATTTTTACAATTTTTTTTTTTTTTTTTAATAAACAGGCTTGTTTTGCATGTTATTTTGGCATTAATACGTGTCACATATCAGTTTGCAAACAACGTAAAAAAATATATATATATCATAAAGCTGCATACAAACATGGTCTCTTTTTTGTTTTCTTGAGTAAAGCAGCTCCTTAATGCAGGTGTTTCAGCCTAGCTCAGTGCTTCTATGGTGGTGGGGCAAGCCAGCAGAAAATATGGAGCGTTGCGCCATGATTGGCTCATTGTTCTGTCACTCATGGGGACACTACGTCATCGCCAAGTCTAATGGTAGAGCTCAAAAATTCAAGCCCCTTGGGTGCTGCCATAGAGTTACATTAGAAGTGCCCATCCAAGATGGCTCAAGGTCATTGGCCACAGATAAAATTATGTCAAATCCCGTTATATCTACAGTAGCTTTATTTGAACATCATACTGGACATCATACTTTCAAAATCTTAGCTAGCAGTCATTATCATGAATCAAGTTGACAATCTATTGGCAAATCCTTTTAAATCCTTGTCATATGATGAGAAATAATGAAGAGAAATTATAGATAAAATGTATCAGTGCTCATCGGCCATTCGACATAAACATTCCACAACAAGTTGGAAATCACAAATTCAACATTGAGTGGTTTGGAAGGAATGAATCATGAATTTACATGTTTTACATGCTAAAATCTCCACTGACCCTATGTATCGCCTCTTCTTTCATCCCCAGAAAAGGCACCATACCCACTATCCTGTCCCCATGTGCACTGTGCATTCACAGGTGGCCTGTCACTGTGGTCACCTATGGCTGTTGCATCCACTGTCTTTGAGTTGACTAGGGTGAAACTAACAGGTTGTACCACAGCTCAAAAATAGCATACTAGGCATCAGCTATGGCATGAACCACCTCAGATCTCTGCTCAGTTCAAGAGTTCAAGGCTAAACAATATTTCCTCTTTAATAATCTGAACATTGATTGATCATCATAGAAAGGACACTTTCTTTCTTTATTAAGGATGAGATACAGTAGATCACAATATATATGCTCCTCACATAATTGGAGAGGTGCTTGCAATGGTCTCATGTTCACTCAATTGACTACACTGGAATTGTGCACTCCCTGATCAGAAATATGACTGCCTCATTTGGAGGTACCAATACTAGGTCCATAGTTCTGTATAATGATTAAAATGGTGTGTTTGTTAATTAATGCAATTGACTAACAAAGAGTAAAATGTCACATAATATGGTTCAAGTGGTATTGAGGTGCATTGACCAACGTGGTATCTCCGCTGCTTCCACACTGCTAACTAGCGAAAGAACCCAGTTCAAGTTCCATTGTACTTCAGTGAACACACGTTACTTGTGTAATCTGTGTGAAACTAGCCTCAATACGTTTCAGCCACAATAATGGAATTTGCGGTTCGCCTTCAAAATAAAAGTCCTAATTGAAAGTGATTGAACCTGATAAAAAATAGTGGAACATGCCATATTTGGACTAGCCAGGGGTGTCAAACTCATTCCATGACGGGCCTAGTGTCTGCAGGTTTTTAGTTTTTCCTTTCAATTAAGATCTAGACAACCAGGTGAGGGGAGTTCCTCACTAATTAGTGACCTTAATTCATCAATCAAGTACAAGGGAGGAGCGAAAACCCGCAGACACTCGACCCTCTGTGGAATGAGTTTGACACGTGGACTAGATAATGATTAACAAGGTTGGAATGTTGTTATAGAAATTAAACAAAAGACAATAATTAGTTAATTTGACAACAACAACAAAATATATATATATCTGTTGATATCGCACTGTGGATATATTACACTTCAAAATTGCATTGGGGGCATACTTATATGCACTGTACTTATATATACAGAGTCATATTCCTGTTAGGCTGAGAGAGGATCTCATGTCATATGATGTGGAAGTAATATGGCTACAGGTTCATCTGCCTCACCTAAAGGCTATTCTCGTAGGAAGTTGCTATAGACCCCCATGTGCTAAAAGTCAGTATTATGGACTATACAGTATGTGCTCGATAATGTATGTGATATCAACAGAAAGGTATATTTTCTGGGTGACCTAAATATTGACTGGTTGTCATCAAGCTGTCCACTCAAAAATAAGCTTTAAGCTGTATCCGATGCCTGTAATCTGGTTCAGGTTAACACTCAACCTACCAGGATATTTATAAACAGAACAGTGATCATAATATAACAGCCATATCTAAAAATTACAAATAAAAGCTCCAAAGACTGGAACTAAAATAGTGTATAAGCGATCATACAAAAGGTTTTGCAATGATTCATATGTCGAAGATGTGATTTGTTGGTCTGATGTTTGTAATGAGGAGCTACCTGACGATGCACTTAAAATGTTCATGATACATTTCTTCTTCTGGTTACTGATAGACATGCACCTATCAAGAAACTGACAGTTAGAACTGCCATATCTCCATGGATAGATGATGAATTGAAAAACTGTATGGCTGAGAGAGATGAGGCAAAGAGAATAGGATATAAGTCTGACAACACAGCAGATTGGCAAACACACAGCAAATTGAGAAAACGCGTAACTAATCTAAACAAAAAGAAGAAAAAAACTATACAATGGAACCAAGATAAATAATAAAAAGAATACCATAAATGAAATTCTTGGCCAAAAAGCGAACTCAGCTCCATCCTTCATTATTAAGGCAGATGGCCTTTGATGTTGCCAACCACTTTAATAACTTTTTTGTTGACAAGATTATCAAACGTAGGCATGACATGCAAACAACAAACACTGAGCTTTCATATTCATGCATATTGGACCAAATAATGAAAGACAAGTATAGTAGTTTTGAGTTCCGCAAAGTTGATGTGGAAGAGGTTAACAAAATTGTTGCTATCTATAAATAAGGACAAGCCACCTGGTACTGACAATCTGGATGGTAAATTGCCGAGGTTGGTAGTGGAATACATTGCGACTCCTGTGTGCCACATCTTCAATTTATGCCTAGAAGACGGTGGGAGGCAAAGGTCATTCCGCTGCCCAAGAATAGCAAAGCACCCTTTAATGGTTCAAACAGCCAACCAATCATCCTGTTACCGGTGCTTAGCAAACCTTTGGGGAAAAATTGTGTTTGACCAAATACAATGTTATTTTACAGAAAACAAATTGGCAAAGGACTTTCAGCATGCTTATAGGGAAGGCATTCAACACACTTGTCACTGACTGACAAAAATGACTGATGGAATGTAAGAAATGTATAATAAGAAGATTGCGGGAGCTGTTTAGTTAGACCTCAGTGCAGATTTTGATATCATTGATCATAACCTATTGCTGAAAAACTGATGTGAATTTACATCCCTCTGCCTTATCATGTATTGAGAGTTACCTATTTAATAGAACACAGGGTTTTATTTAATGGAATCCTCTCTAATGCAAATAAGGTTGAGTGTGGTGTACCGCAGAGAGGCTGGCATGGGCCATTATTGTTTTCTGTTTTTACCAATGACATTCCACTGACGTTGAATAAAGCATGTGTGTCTATGTACAGTGCCTTGCAAAAGTATTCATCCCCCTTGGCATTTTTTCTATTTTGTTGCATTCCAACCTCTCATTTAAATTGGTGAAGTGAAATTTAAAAAATGATTTGTTTCAAAAAAATCGGTGCGTGCATATGTATTCCCCCCTTTGCTATGAATCCATTTCATGGATGTTGCACCCATGAAATGGGGTATCAGCCTACTCAGTGACAACCATAGAACACAAATGTGAAGAGTTTTCAAAAATATTACCATCGCAACACTTATTGCAGGATTTTGAAACCAGTGTGAAATGAGCCATATTAAGCTCACCAGTCAACATACTTTCTATTGAACATTCATATTGCAATATACAGCCTTAACTATGGATCTTGGGTCCATGAAATGGGGTATCAGCCTACTTGGTGACAGCATTTAAGATACCCAATAATGACAAATTGCAACATAAATAATGTTTTAATCAGCATTTATTTAAAGAAATTATTTTCCAGAGATCCATAGGTAAGACTGTGCAATATTTATGGAAACTCTTCACAATTGTGTTCTGTGGGTGTCACCGAGTAGGCTGATACCCCATTTCATGGGTGCACAACCTCTAATTTAGGCTGTCCAGTCCAATATGAATGTTCAATATGTATATAATAGGCTGAATGTTTAATGTGGCTCATTTCGCACTGGTTTTTAGATTCCCACAATAATAATATTTGCGGAAACTCTACACAGTTGTCTTCTGTGAGTGTCACTGAGTAGGCTGATACCCCATTTCATGGGTGCAACATCCATAGCTTAGGCTGGTCCATAGCTTAGGCTGGACAGTGCATATACGTCTAACACATCCACAGAGGATTTTTTCGTGTCAAATTAACAAATTATAGTATTTTGTTGAATTTATATAACAACATTCCGACCTTGTTCATTAGCATTATCTAGTCCAAATATGGCATGATTCCACTATTTGAATCAATTTCAATGGCGAGCTTTTATTTTGAAGTCAAACCGCAAATTCCACTATTGTGGCTAATCCTTATTGTGGTTAGCTTCACACAGGTACTTGTGTAAACCTCTCTTGCAAGGGCGATATTGCGCGTGCCCGTGACTCTCTCGCCATAGAAAATAAAGCTATCTGCGCGGCTTCCATTACAGCCGAGGGTGCAGACTTAGGGAATATCTGAATATAGACGCTAGAAAACACCCCCTAAATATGGATTTACAGCGAGTGTAGGATCCGTTGAGACTCGGGCCTGCTTGGGGGCAGTGAAACGGCAGGACACTCGCGAAACTGATGAAATATTGAGGGTTTTTTTCTCGGCGTGCTTTGTCTTGGCCACCTAGCAAACCATCATTGTAATTCGATTGGAAGCTATTCGGCTGGTGTTTGCTAGCAGGTCTGGGGGCTGGTGTACATCGCCATGTTGTTATCAAATAGTGACTGTTAAAAAGACCAATCTTGAAGTAAAGGCGGCAATTGTGTCCACCAGGTCCTACCGTTTTGCCACAGGGACACGAATCTCTACAGTCGCGGAACCCACCACTGCACTGTTGTCGTCGGCGACATGGCGGAACAAGGCTACTCTTCTTGGTGAGTAGGCATTGGCTAACCAGACTGAATTGATTGGTGTAGTTATGCCATTTTTACACTGCAATTCACAGATACAGCAACATATCTCGTTCCTACATGAATCAGCCGCTATTTTCGCTTAGTTAGAATGAGATGGCCCTCTTCAAATTGTGTTAGTGAACTGAACGTTAGCTTGCTACGGTCCAAGTTACAGTAGGCTAGCGTGAACGGGGTTAACTAGCCAGCTAGCCGCAAGTTAGCTCAGACTCGTCTCCCTGGTGGCATTACCATTGCTTTAGAACTACGAAAAGGGTTCAGTGGCATATTTAAGCTAGACGAATGCGCAAGGTTATTGCTAGTTAACGTTGGTTCGCCAACTCATACCCACATGTTATTTAAATAGTTTAAGCCCCTCGACAATATATTTGTTAAAATAAATAGCTTATTGCTACCTCTCGTAGCCAGTTGCACACAGAGAGTTTATCGTAACTAACGTTAGCCAGACAGTTTACGCTTGCTAGGCAGAAAAGCTCACCTTAATTCATGAAATGTCATTGTGATAACGTTATTTATACCACGCCCGGTGTTTTATCGCGTCAGATGAATAGATAGGGACGTTGTGCCATCCATTTTTTATTTTGTTAGCAATTAAGTGCGCAGCTGACTTGCTAGCTATTCAACACAGCTAACTAATTTAGCTAGTTCACTAACTAATTTAGCTAGGTAATATTGATTGTCCTAAATAGTAGCTAGCTAGCTAAATAAGGCATTGTCTTTATAGATCTGGGTGTATCTTCCCGCATCATTGTTAGCTAGCTAGTTAGCAATCAGTAGTTACATGTGCCATAATGATGGCTAACTATTTTCTATTTTGTACGATGCCTACATACATTTTTAAATGTATGATTGCGATAGATGCCATTCAGACCAGTATAGTAACTTATTGGGCAGTACATTCCATGTCATGTCTCTCTTGTTCACAATTGGAAATCGGGTCATTTGTCTACAATTTTTTTAGGTGTTTTAATTGAAGTCTTGTGCTGCAGTTCATGGAATTATTGAAGTCTAATTTTGTGACATCTCAAAATTACTGGTAGTATTTTCTTCTGTCTTAAGTATTGATGTGGAGGCAAACATTTAGGTTATGCCACTAAGACCAAGTGTATTTTGAATGAGTATGCTGCTCCTGGTGATCAATGTTTGGAAAATAGTGACCCCCCCGTTTAGTAGAACTAAAATACTGTAATGCCAGAGCCATTATGTTATGTAGTTATAATAAGCAACACACATGGTCAGCCTAATAGTATTTTGACCGTTCTATCTTTTAAAATGTATGTTCTGTGTCTTGGTTACAAAAATGTATGTCATAATTACTTGTTATTTGTATTTTTTTAAACTGCATTGTTGGTTAGGGGCTCGCAAGTAAGCGTTTCACTGTAAAGTGAACGACACCTGTTGTATTTGGCGCATGTGACTAATAAAATGATGTGATTTGAAGTTAAGATAAAAACGTACCACTTAATTAAATCGCAACCCTTCTGAGTAGATTAAATACGAGTTGTTTTTAACCAGAGTTTGGCAATTCTCTAGCTGCACCTACCATCCTGGGACATGGTCTCACTCAGATTTCCCTCTAGTGAAGCGCATGAGGTCAGACTGAGGCACAATATTTTACCATGCCTGTCTTGTAAGACCTATAAGGAAGCATTGTTACATTGCCTAATTGGTGGCAACTACCTAGTGAAATGTAACAATTCTACCAACATGCTGTAATTTATTACAACAGCCTCAGCATTGACAGTGTCATGAGGTGTTCTCTTGGTTATCACAACTTTTGGGGTAATATCCTACACAAATGCTCTGTATACAGACATTTTTGAGAGATTCTGATTGTTTTGCTCATGTAGGGCTACCATGAATAATGATGTAATTTCAAACCAGCACACATTTTTGTGGGTCAATCAGAATTGTCAATAGTCATTTGCTATAGCAACATGTTTTGAGAAACTAATCCTTGTCCTCTGTCGCTTGGTGGCTGAGTCCTCAGTGACCAAAGCATGCATGCCTTTGGCTTGGTGGTGTACGGTTTTGGAATTGTGTTATGAAGCCTTGTTTCTCCCAAACAAGGAAGTCTTATGGCCCTTGGGCTTCTGTCCAGCCCTCAACATTCCAGGATTGTATTTGATTTTTAAATGTTCCATTTATTTAGTCCATCTCATCCATGTGAGCACAATTGAGGGACAACTTGACCAGTTTACTTGCTGTATATTGTTTTATTTTTTTTATTTTTTTACTTAATACAATCCATTACTTTGACTTCAGTGGGGATTTTATATTTGTTTATAAATGTCCAAGCACTGTCTGGAGATGTATTACCACTCTCTGAAAACAATAATTATTTAATTTGATCTGAGTTAAATCCAAGACTGGCAACAGAGAAGGCCGAATTTCTCATTGGAATGCAAGCCTACGGTGGCTGGTTCAGAAGGTGCCTGTTAATGGTGTTTTACAGCTCTGTTAGGGATATAGACCAGCATGCTTTTTATAATGTTATGCAAATGGCATATATAATGAACAAAATTATAAAGGCAATATGCAACAATTTCAGAGATTGTATTGAGAATCAGCACCTATAAGGAAATCAGTCAAATTAAATAAATACATTTGGCCCTAATCTATGGATTTCAAATGACTGAAAATACGGATATGCTTCGGTTGGTTACAAATGCCTTTAAAAAAAGGTAGGGCCATATATCTGGTGTGACCACCATTTGCGTTATGCAGCGTGACACATTTCCTTCGCATAGAGTTGATCAGGCTATTGATTGTTATCCCACTCTTCAATGGCTGTGTGAAGTTGCTGGATATTGGAGGCAAGTGGAACATGCTGTCATACACGTCGACCCAGAGCATCCCAAACATGCTCAATGGGTGGAATGTCTGAGTATGCAGGCCATGGAAGAACTGGGACATATTCAGCTTCCAGGAATTGTGTACGGATCCTTGCAACATGGGGCAGTGCATTATCATGCTGAAACATGAGGTGATGGCGGCGGAGGATCTCGTCACGTGCATTCAAATTGCCATTGATAAAATGCAATTGTGTTTGTTGTCCGTAGCTTATGCCTGCCCATACCATAACCCCACCGCAACCATGGGGCACGTTGACATCAGCAGAACTCTCGTCCACACGACGCCATGCACGTGGTTGTGAGGCTGGTTGGAGGTACCAACAAATTCTCTAAAACATGACGTTGGAGGTGGCTTATGGTAGAGAAATTAACATTCAATTCTCTGGCAAAAGCTCTGGTGGACATTCCTGCAGTCAACATGCACGTTGCGTGCTCCCTCAACTTGAGACATCTGTGGCGTGCTGTGAGACACAACTGCACATTTTAGTGGCCTTCTATTGTCCCCAGCACAAGGTGCACCTGTGTAATGATCTAGCTTTTTAATCAGCTTCTTGATATGCCACACCTGTCAGGTGGCTGGATTATCTTGGCATAGGACAAATGGTCGTTAACAGGTATGGAACATTTTGGGGATCTTTTATTTCAGCTCATAAATCATGGGGCCAACACTACATGTTGCGTTTTTATATTTTTGTTCAGGATAGAGAGGGAGAGCTGTGGTGTGTGTGTGCGGAAGCCCTATGGGGAAAAATACATCTCAGTAAGTCTGTATGCAGACTTTAGGAACACGTCTTTTCTGGGACTGCCTGGACCATAACACCACTAACGAGGCGTAGCACTGACCTTTTATCCCGTTTCAACAGTAAACTACATGACGCTGCTCCCTCCCCTGATAGACAGCTTTAGTCATTTCTGTATTACTGACTGAATGAATGAAATGGACAGGAGATACCCGCTTTTTCTCAAACTAATTACAAGTGTGGCGTATCGGGCCTGGCTATTCCTGTTTGGCAGAGCGCATGAATAGAGTAGAGCCCGACCGATATGGGATTTTTGGATCCAAATCTGATTTTAGTGGAAATATGAACAGATGAGCGATATCTGCCTTTTATTTGTATTTTTTTTAACTGGAATTAATTTTTTGTGTGTTTTAAAACAGCCCCATGAAGATACTCAAAGATGATTTCTTAAATTTCAGGAAAGAACAATCACGTAAGCGCCGCAATTTTTTTTAATGGAAAAACTGTTACTTTTGTAAAAAGGAGGATTAACTGCACAGATTCCAGCAAAGAAATTGTCTAGGCTCTGAAGAATGAGCTGCCTCGTGCTAACCAGCTGGAAAACGACAGTACACTTTTTCAATGTATTGGTATTTAGTTGTTTACATCTTATTTCTTTGTAGGGCAGTAGCCACTGGATTCTGGCGGCAGGTAGCTTAGCGGTTAAGAGCGTTGGGCCAGTAACCGGAAGGTCGCTGGTTTGAATCCCAGGGCCATCTAGGTGATACATCTGCCAATGTGCCCTAGAGCAAGGCACTTAACCCTAATTGCTCTGGGTAAGAGTGTCTGTCAAATGACTGTAAAATGAAAGGGAAAAACATCATTCTCAAAATTCAAAGTACTCTCGCACAGCGAGTTAGCTAGAACTTGTCGTGGAAATGGGGGTGGCAAAATGTGAATTTAGACCCGTCCTTATCAAGCGAAACCATGCATCAAAACGTAGCTACAAAGTGTTACTTTGTGACTTGCTAAGCTTTTTACTATCTCAGAAAACATTTGATTGGCAGTGCTTGAAGAATGCCCTTCACAAAGAGCAAATATAGCACACCAGATTTTGCTGGCTTCACTAAAGGGCTGTAACATTGATGTTACCACAGATTTGAATGTTTTTTGTTTGTCACGACACCCAACTCCCTAACATGACACTTTGTGTAACAGTATATGGCCAATACACATTTTTGGTTTCTGTCTACTTTGCGGTCACCGTAGAAGAAGTAACTGTTCGTCAGTAACTCTGTGGTAGTTCACTCTTATGTAACTGGCGTAGTTGCATTGGCCAGGTTGTGGTCCAGTCTTACTGTAGCGCAAGGCAAGATGGGGCTTATAGCCATGTAAAGAGTGCCCCCCCCCCCCCCCTCAGGAGAAAGTGAAATGCAGTCATTCAATTAACAGCTTTTATTTGCTGAGTTTTCTCTGCATCTTACAATCGTGGCCAAAAGATTTGAGAATGACACAAATATTAATTTCCACAAAGCTTGTTGCTTCAGTGTCTTTAGATATTTTTGTCAGATGTTACTATGGAATACTGAAGTAATAATTACAAGCATTTCATAAGTGTCAAAGGCTTTTATTGACAATTACATGAAGTTGAGGCAAAGAGTCAATATTTGCAGTGTTGACCCTTCTTTTTCAAGACCTCTGCAATCTGCCCTGGCATGCTGTCAATTAACTTCTGGGCCACATCGTGACTGATGGCAGCCCATTCTTGCATAATCAATGCTTGGAGTTTGTCAGAATTTGTGGGGTTTTGTTTGTCCACCTGCCTCTTGAGAATTGACCACATGTTCTCAATGGGATTAAGGTCTGGGGAGTTTCCTGGCCATGGACCTAAAATATCGATGTTTTGTTCCCCGAGCCGCTCAGTTATCACTTTTGCCTTATGGCAAGGTGCTCCATCATGCTGGGAAAGGCATTGTTCAAACTGTTCCTGGATGGTTGGGAGAAGTTGCTTTCGGAGGATGTGTTGGTACCATTCTTTATTCATGGCGGTGTTCTTAGGCAAAATTGTGAGTGAGCCCACTCCCTTGGCTGAGAAGCAACCCCACACATGAATGGTCTCAGGATGCTTTACTGTTGGCATGACACAGGACTGATGGTAGCGCTCACCCTGTCTTCTACGGACACACTTTTTTCCGGATGCCCCAAACAATCGGAAAGGGGATTCATCAGAAAATGACTATACCCCAGTCCTCAACAGTCCAATCCCTGTACCTTTTGCAGAATATCAGTCTGTCCCTGATGTTTTCCTTGGAGAGAAGTGGCTTCTTTGCTGCCCTTCTTGACACCAGGCCATCCTCCAAGTCTGCCTCACTGTACGTGCAGATGCACTCACACCTGCCTGCTGCCATTCCTGGCAAGCTCTGTACTGGTGGTGCCCCGATCCCGCAGCTGAATCAACTTTAGGAGACGGTCCTGGCGCTTGCTGGACTTTCTTGGGCGCCCTGAAGCCTTCTTCACAACAATTGAACCGCTCTCCTTGAAGTTCTTGATGATCCGATAAATGGTTGATTTAAGTGCAATCTTACTGGCAGCAATATCCTTGCCTGTGAAGCCCTTTTTGTGCAATGATGATGATGGCACATGTTTCCTTGCAGGTAAGCGTATTTGACAGGAAGAACAATGATTCCAAGCACCACCCTACTTTTGAAGCTTCCAGTCTGTTATTCGAACTCAATTAGCATGACGGTGATCTCCAGCCTTGTCCTCGTCAACACTGACACTTGTATTAACTAGAGAATCACTGACATGATGTCAGCTGGTCCTTTTGTGGCAGGGCTGAAATGCAGTGGAAATGTTATTTTTGGGGATTCAGTTCATTTGCATGGCAAAGAGGGACTTTGCAATTTATCTGATCACTCTTATTAACATTCTGCAGTATATGCAAATTGCTATCATACAAATTGAGGCAGCGGACTTTCTGAAAATTAATATTTGTCATTCTCAACTTTTGGCCATGACAGTATCGGTCCTTTTCAGTGGATTAAACGCAGATACACAAATATAAAAGCAACATGTAAAGTGTTGGTCCTGTGTTTCATGAGCCAAAATAAAAGCTTATTTCTCATTTTGTGCACAGCGTTGTTTACATCTGCATTTAGTGAGCATTTCTCCTTTGCCAAGATGATCCATCCACCTGACAGGTGTGGCATATCAAGAAGCTAGTTAAACAGCATGATCATTACACTGGTTCACCTTGTGCTGAGGATAATAAAAGGACACTCTAAAATGTGCAGTTTTGGTACACAGATGTCTCAAGTTTTGAGGGAGCATGCAATTGGCATGCTAATTGTAGGAATGTCCACCAGAGCTGTTGCAAGATAATTTAATGTTCATTTCTCTACCATAAGCTGCCTCCAACGTTGTTTTAGAGAACTTGTCCGTATGTCCAACTGGCCTCACAACCGCAGACCACGCCAGCCCAGGACCTCCACATCCAACTCCTTCGCCTGCAGGATCGTCGGGGGAAGGGGTGCTGAGGAGTATTTCTGTCTCTAATATAGCACTTTTGTTGGGTTAAACTCATTCTGTTTGGCTTGGTCTGGCTCCCCGGTGGGTAGGCCTATACCCTCCCAGGCCCACCCATGTCATGTGAAGTCAATAGATTAGGGCCTAATTTATTTAAATTGGCTGATTTCCTTCTATGAACTGTAACTCAGTAAAATTATTGCTTTTATATTTTTGTGAAGTGTATATATCGGTCAACCAATAAATCGGTCGGGCTCTAGAATAGAATAGGCTAGTAACTACAATCCTTTTTATATGAACTCGGGGCCTGGTTTTCTACCAGGAAAGGATGACTATGGTGCCAAAGGATCAACCCAATTCCAGTAGTAAAGACTAACAGGATTCTTTATGCCTATAGGCCTATAGTGAATGCCTTACGAAAGTTCACACTCATGTATGTTTTATATTTTCAATTAACATTTTATTTACATTAACATACATAATTGAATATTTGCACAGCCGAATGTCTTGCCATATCTCCTGGATGTTAGGTAGGCTAGCTGTGTCTAAAGACATAAGACCTCTGCAGTAGGATTAGACTATCAATATTGTAATGCAACCAGCACTTTTTCGCTATTGCCTTTCATTGATTGCACGGCGCTGGATGAGTGTTGTGGCATTAGGCTACTTCCGCAAAACACAATGTTAGCAGCCTCCATGAAGTCTTGCTTAGACCAACGCCAAGCAGACGTTGGTCGAAATACTTATGCAGTCAAGACGTCTTAATTTCTATCCATATGTATTTCGCTTTGAAAGTGGTGAGTAGTAGTGCTCTTCCCGACCCCAAAAAATCTTAGTAGACCGAGAGTCGTCGGTTCTTTCGACCAATCGATTGGTCGAAATTTTAAAACGTCTATTTTTTCCCATATACAGTTGAAGTCGGAAGTTTACATACACTTAGGTTGGAGTCATTAAAACTTGTTTTTCAAAATCTCCACACATTTCTTGTTAACAAACTATAGTTTTGGCAAGTTGGTTAGGACATCTACTTTGTGCATGACACAAGTAATTTTTCCAACAATTGTTTACAGAAAGATTATTTCACTTATAATTCACTATCACAATCCAGTGGGTCAGAAGTTTACATACACTAAGTTGACTATGCCTTTAAACAGCTTAGAAAATTCCAGAAAATGATGTCATGGCTTTAGAAGCTTCTGTTAGGCTAATTGACATAATTTGAGTCAATTGGAGGTGTACCTGTGGATGTATTTCAAGGCCTATCTTCAAACTCAGTGCCTCTTTGCGTGACATCATGGGAAAATCAAAAGAAATCAGCCAAGACCGCAGAAAAACAATTGTAGACCTCCAAGTCTGGTTCATCCTTGGGAGCAATTTCCAAACGGCTGAAGGTACCATGTTCATCTGTACAAACAATAGTATGCAAGAATGAACACCATGGGACCACACAGCCGTCATACCGCTCAAGAAGGAGACGTGTTCTGTCTCCTAGAGAGGAGCGTACTTTGGTGCTAAAAGTGCAAATCAATCCCAGAAAAACAGCGAAGGACCTTGTGAAGATGCTGGAGGGAACAGGTACAAAAGTATCAATATTCACAGTAAAACGAGTCCTATAGCGACAACCTAAAAGACCGCTCAGCAAAGAAGCCATTGCTCCAAACCCGCCATAAAAAAGACAGACTACAGTTTGCAACTGCACATGGGGACAAAGATCGTACTTTTTGGAGAAATGTCCTCTGGTCTGGTGAAACAAAATTAGAACTGTTTGGTCATAATGACCATTGTTATTTTTGGAGGGAAAAAGGGGAGGCTTGCAAGCCAAAGAACACCATCCCAACCGTGAAGCACGGGGTGGCAGCATCATGTTGTGGAGGTGCTTTGCTGCAGGAGGGACTGGTGCACTTCACAAAATAGATGGCATCATGTGGATATATTGAAGCAACATCTCAAGACATCAGTCAGGAAGTTAAAGCTTGGTCACAAATGGGTCTTCCAAATGGACAATGACCCCAAGCATATTTCTTAAGTTGTGGCAAAATAGCAACAAAGTCAAGGTATTGGAGTGGCCATCACAAAACTCTGACCTCAATCCCATTAGAACATTTGTGGGCAGAACTGAAAAAGTGTGTGCGAGCAAGGATGCCTACAAACCTGACTCAGTTACACCAGCTCTGCCAGGAGGAATGGACCAAAATTCACCCAACTTATTGTGGAAGGCTACCCAAAACATTTGACCCAAGTTAAACAATTTAAAGGCAATGCTACCAAATACTAATTGTGTATGTAAACTTCTGACCCACTGGGAATGTGATGAAAGAAATAAAAGCTGAACTGAATCATTCTCTACTATTATTCTGACATTTCACATTCTTAAAATAAAGTGGTGATCCTAACTGACCTAAGACCAGGGAATTTTTTTTACTAGGATTAAATGTCAGGAATTGTGAAACATTTCAACTCAGTTTATTTGGCTAAGGTGTATGTAGACTTCTGACTTCAACGGTATATGCAGTACCAGTCAAAAGTTTGGGCACTTAAACCCTTGAATGAGTTTCTTTATTGTTACTATTTTCTACATTGTAGAATAACAGAGAAGACATTAAACTATGGAATTGTGTTAACCAAAAAGTGTAAAACAAATATTTGAGATTCTTCAAAGTAGCCACCCTTTGCCTTGATGATAGCTTTGCACACTCTTGACATTCTCTCAACCAGCTTCATGAGGTAGTCACCTGGAATGCATTTCAATGAACAAGTGTTCCTTGTTTAAAGTTAATTTGTTGAATTTCTTTCCTTAATGTGTTTGAGCCAATCAGTTGTGACAAGGTCAGGGTGGTATACAGAAGATGGCTCTATTTGGTTAGACCAGGTCCATATTATGGCAAGAACAGCTCTATTGTAACAAATAATGGAAAACCCTTGCATTAGTAGGTGTGTCCATACTTTTGACTGGTACTGTATATATTTTCCTCACATCAACACCATCATCCCGGAAACCCTACACCCACTCCAATTCGGATATCGCCCCAACAGATCCACAGATGCTGCAATCTCAATCGGACTCCACACTGCCCTTTCCCACCTGGACAAAAGGAACACATACGTGAGAATGCTGTTCATTGACTACAGCTCAGTGTTCAACCCCATAGTGCCCACAAAGCTCATCACTAAGCTAAGGACTCTGGGACTAAACACCTCTGTCTACAACTGGATCCTGGACTTCCTGACAGGCCACCCCCAGGTGGTAAGGGTAGGCAACAACACATGCCACGCTGATCCTCAACATGCTTAGTCCCCTCCTGTACTCCCTGTTCACCCACGACTGCGTGGCCAAGCACGACTCCAACACCATCAAGTTTGCTGACGACACAACAGTGGTAGGCCTGATCAACGACGAGACAGCCTATAGAGAGGTCAGAGACCTGGCTGTGTGGTACCAGGACAACCTCTCCTGCAATGTGAGCAAGACAAAGGAGCTGATCGTGGACTACAGGAAAAGCAGGGCCGAACAGGCCCCCATTACCATCGACGGGCTGTAGTGGAGCAGGTTGAGAGCTCCAGGTTCCTTGGTGTCCACATCATCAACAAACTATCATGGTCCAAATGCACCAAGACAGTCGTTAAGAGGGCATGACAACATCTTTCCCCCTCAGGAGACTGAGAAGATTAGGCATGGGTCCCCATAGTAACTCCTATTGCCAATACGTAAAAATAGCCTACATAAAGCTAATAAATAAACCTTGTAGCCTGCTGGTAGACAATATCCTGACTTTAAAAAAATAATAATTAAATCCTAGAAATCAAATTGACTAAACAGCCTGTCTTTTTTTAACCTCTTACATCTAGACGTTCCGCTAGCGGAACACCTCCTCCAATATCCAATGATAGGCGTGGCGCGAATTACAAATTCCTCAAAAATACAAAAACTTCCATTTTTCAAACATATGACTATTTTACAGCATTTTAAAGACAAGACTCTCCTTTATCTAACCACACTGTCCAATTTCAAAAAGGCTTTACAGCGAAAGCAAAATATTAGATTATGTCAGCAGAGTACCCAGCCAGAAATAATCAGACACCCATTTTTCAAGCTAGCATATGTCACAAAAAACAAAACCACAGCTAAATGCAGCACTAACCTTTGATGATCTTCATCAGATGACACACCTAGGACATTATGTTATACAATACATGCATGTTTTGTTCAATCAAGTTCATATTTATATCAAAAAACAGCTTTTTACATTAGCATGTGACGTTCAGAACTAGCATACCCCCCGCAAACCTCCGGTGAATTTACTAAATTTACTCACGATAAACGTTCACAAAAAACAATTATTTTAAGAATTATAGATACAGAACTCCTTTGTGCAATCGAGGTGTCCGATTTTAAAATAGCTTTTCGGTGAAAGCACATTTTGCAATATTCTGAGTAGATAGCCCAGCCGTCACGGCTAGCTATTTAGACACCCACCAAGTTTAGCCCTGACCAAACAACGATTTACTATTAGAAAAGTTTGATTACCTTTGGTGTTCTTCGTCAGAATGCACGCCCAGGACTGCTACTTCAATAACAAATGTTGGTTTGGTTCAAAATAATCCATAGTTATATCCAAATACCGGCGTTTTGTTCGTGCGTTCAAGACACTATCCGAAGTGTAAATAAGGGTCACGCGCACGACGCATTTCGTGACAAAAAAAAATCTAAATATTCCATTACCGTACTTCGAAGCATGTCAACCGCTGTTTAAAATCAATTTTTATGCCATTTTTCTCGTAAAAAAGCGATAATATTCCGACCGGGAAAGCGTGTTTACGTACAAAAGAGAAAATAAAAGCATGGGATCCCCTCGTGCACGAGCCTGAGTCTCATAGTACTGTGACTGGCCACTATCCAAACGCGCTAATGTTTTTCAGCCAGGGGCTGCCTCGATATCATTCAGCTTTTTGCCGCCTTCTGAGAGCCCATGGGAGCCGTAGGAAGTGTCACGTAACAGCAGAGATCCCCTGTATTGGATAGAGATAATCAAGAAGGCCAAGAAATGGTCAGACAGGGTACTTCCTGTACAGAATCTTCTCAGGTTTTGGCCTGCCAAATGACTTCTGTTATATTCACAGACACCATTCAAACAGTTTTAGAAACTTTGGAGTGTTTTCTATCCAAAGCTAATAATTATATGCATATTCTAGTTTCTGGGCAAGAGTAATAATCAGATTAAATTGGGTACTTTTTTTTATCCGGCCGTGAAAATACTGCCCCCTAGCCATAACAGGTTAAGGAACTTGAAACATTGTATCAACTTGGTTCCACCTGAAGCTAGTGCTAGCAAACTTTACATCTTTGTTTAAAATATTCTGGGCCCTCAGGAGCTCACTGGCACGGAAAACTAACAGACACCGCTATTGGTGCAAGGAATCAGGTAGGCCTATTTAAAAAAAAAAAAAAAAAATTTAAATTCCACCGGACCCGAGCATGACCACTCATAAATTGAATGAAATAAATCAACCTGTTTCTCAGAAGTGTAGCATTGGTTGTGCCCTCTGCAAATGTCATGTCCACTCCTACAATGAGAACGGTAAGACTAATAATATTTTGAATGCAGTAACATAATTACCGTAACCAAACAAACATTGTAGATTAGAGATTGTAGAAATGAACTGTAAATGTAGTCCTACTACTGGTGTGCCATCCCCGCGGCCTCCAATGGATTAGTCCACTCAGACAGGTGCTGAATCAGACAGGTGCTGAATCAGACAGGTGCTGAATCAGACAGGTGTCTCGTGTGCCATTAAAAAAATAATAATAATAATAATAATGTGTTGATTTTTGACTGCTTGACTAAAAATCTTGGTCGACCAACTGCCTATCGACCAAACAATTGTCCAGTCAACTAAATGGGGTCATCTCTAGTGCGTGGTGATGCAGATCCCCTCTGCATCTGAATATTTTATGGAAGAAGTGGATTTTGCATCTCCTGGTTTGAAAAGATGTCAGTCAGGCCCATTGATGGGCTAAGGAACATTTCTCTCCAGCGTGTTTGAGAGAATGTTTGTTTGTCAACAGGGCAATCCATTAGCTTTTAGTTTGCCCTGTGATTTGTTATGGTAGTGATTGACGCGTTACCTTGCAAGTTTACGCTTCACAGCTCATAAGTATGTATGATTGATGCCGTTTCATGTGTTTCCTAACACTTATCCAGGGGTGTAATTTAAAGGGTTGGAGTGCAGTCGTACGGCAGGCGATGGGATGCATAGTTATCGTACGGCAGGCGATGGGATGCATAGTTATCGTACGGCAGGCGATGGGATGCATAGTTATCGTACGGCAGGCGATGGGATGCATAGTTATCGTACGGCAGGCGATGGGATGCATAGTTATCGTACGGCAGGCGATGGGATGCATAGTTATCGTACGGCAGGCGATGGGATGCATAGTTATCGTACGGCAGGCGATGGGATGCATAGTTATCGTACGGCAGGCGATGGGATGCATAGTTATCGTACGGCAGGCGATGGGATGCATACTACTGTTTCTGTTGGGGGTGTGTCCTCTTCACGCCAGAAAACATTTCTCTCTCAGGGCTGGCTACAGACGGACATGAGACGGGTCAGGGGTCAAACCGGCACCTCTCCGATGAAGGCAGGGTTGCACAGTGCAACCATTATGCTCTTATTTACCCCCCCAGAGATGAACCTGTCAGTGCTCTACGCTGAATTTCTTTTTACAAGGACCGTGTGCACCTAGGTTGAAAAATGTAGGCGCACAAATACAGTTAAGGAGTACAATGAAAAAAGATTTGAGATGTTAAAGATGGAATTCTTTAATTTTTCTAGGTGCATTGATGTTCCTAAATACAAGTTCCAAGTTGCACAGCAAAATATTTAGGCACAAAAGCAAGTAAAATGGTTGTACTGTAGAGCCCTGCCGGTGCAACCTTTTTTATTTATTTTTCATCTCAGGAAGTGGAACATGTCTTCCACTGACTCTCTCCCCCTCTGGGACACCTATTAGTTGATCTACAACTTTACCAGTGATAATTAGCCTGCCATGGGCATACAACACTGAGGTCATGCCTCCGGTCCCATCCACACCTTTTAATGTAAACCAACAGATTTGATTACAGCTGGTAACACATGTAGGGTAAGGTTTACTGTGCCAGATACCTGACCGGTCATGATTTCTCTCTCAACCTGACCGGTCATGATTTCTCTCTCTCAGCCTTCCATCAGCATGACCCAGTACCCAAAGCTGAGATGAATGTAGGCAGTCTACATCCCATTTGAACAGCTATCTGTTTGTGTTTTCTCTGTTTATTCATGCGCTCCTCAGATTTGTAACCCTGTGTATTTTTGATCATTTTTAGCTTGTGTATGAGCTTTTTAGGCACGCTCAAGCTGCTACTACCGAGGCGTATCTCTAGGAAACCAGAAGTTGTCAGCCGGCCATGTCTGGCAGATAAGGTTAAAGCTGCAGATTAGTGGGTTTAGAATGTTAAATCCATAAAAGTGTCTCTGTGCTGCAGCTCTCGTGCCACAGATGGTCCACCATCCTTCCTGTTAGTCAGCTGTCTTAATTGTCTGGGACATTGACATGTTTCCTGTGCTATTTCTACAGCCTTCCCAATTGAATAGCCAGTGTCCCTATTAAGATTCAATGAAACGCACACTACTGGTCTGTTTATCAAATTGCAATACATCTTGGCACCTACGTATTGTAGTACTATCGTGAGGTCCCTGGTAATTCCCACCCCATCTGTGTACGTTCACTTGTTTGTTGCACAAAGAACTGCATAAATAAATGTGGCTAGAACAAGACGAACATACACATACATTAGATTAATGCCAGTAAGGGTTAGGCTACGGTTTCTCCTCTTTGATTGTGTATTTTTCAAAGACTCTTTCATTCAGTCCTCCAAACCAAAAACAAACATCTGTTAGGAACACAGAGTATGAATAGCAACTAGTATGTCGCGCTCCTTTTTTAGGTTCCTTTCTACTTGCTGAAGGAAAGAAAATGTATTGATTTGGTGTCAAGGGATTTCATTTAAGGTTTGACTAAAGGGATTATGAATACCAGGATTCCAAATGGGAATATACTCTTCAATAATATGTTCATTATAGTCTTATGACACAACTGACCAATGTCAAGCTTTGTTGACATACAGTGAGGGGGGGAAAAAGTATTTGATCCCCTGCTGATTTTGTACGTTTGCCAACTGACAAAGAAATTATCAGTCTATAATTTTAATGGTAGGTTTATTTGAACAGTGAGAGACAGAATAACAACAAAAAAATCCAGAAAAACACATGTCAAAAATGTTATAAAATGATTTGCATTTTAATGAGGGAAATAAGTATTTGACCCCTCTGCAAAACATGACTTAGTACTTGGTGGCAAAACCCTTGTTGGCAATGACACAGGTCAGATGTTTCTTGTAGTTGGCCACCAGGTTTGCACACATCTCTGGAGGGATTTTGTCCCACTCCTCTTTGCAGATCTTCTGCAAGTCATTAAGGTTTCGAGGCTGACGTTTGTTAACTCGAACCTTCACCTCCCTCCACAGATTTTCTATGGGATTAAGGTCTGGAGACTGGCTAGGCCACTCCAGGACCTTAATGCGCTTCTTCTTGAGCCACTCCTTTGTTGCCTTGGCCCTGTGTTTTGGGTCATTGTCATGCTGGAATACCCATCCGGGACCCATTTTCAATGCCCTGGCTGAGGGAAGGAGGTTCTCACCCAAGATTTGACGGTACATGGCCCCGTCCATCGTCCCTTTGATGCGGTGAAGTTGTCCTGTCCCCTTAGCAGAAAAACACCCCCAAAGCATAATGTTTCCACCTCCATGTTTGAGCATTCCTCCTCCAAACACGGCGAGTTGAGTTGATGCCAAAGAGGTCCATTTTGGTCTCATCTGACCACAACACTTTCACCCAGAGTTCCTCTGAGTCATTCAGATGTTCATTGGCAAACTTCAGACGGGCATGTATATGTGCTTTCTTGAGCAGGGGGAACTTGCGGGCGCTGTAGGATTTCAGTCCTTCACGGCGTAGTGTGTTACCAATTGTTTTCTTGGTGACTATGGTCCCAGCTGCCTTGAGGTCATTGACAAGATCCTCCAGTGTAGTTCTGGGCTGATTCCTCACCGTTCTCATGATCATTGCAACTCCACGAGGTGAGATCTTGCATGGAGCCCCAGGCTGAGGGAGATTGACAGTTCTTTTGTGTTTCTTCCATTTGCGAATAATCGCACCAACTGTTGTCACCTTCTCACCAAGCTGCTTGGCGATGGTCTTGTAGCCCATTCCAGCCTTGTGTAGGTATACAATCTTGTCCCTGACATCCTTGGAGAGCTCTTTGGTCTTGGCCATGGTGGAGAATTTGGAATCTGATTGCTTCTGTGGACAGGTCTTTTATACAGGTAACAAGCTGAGATTAGGAGCACTCCCTTTAACCTCTATGGGCTAGCGTCCCACCTACTCAACAGCCAGTGGAATCCCGTGGCGCGATATTCAAATACCTTAGAAATGCTATTACTTCAATTTCTCAAACATATGACTATTTTTTTACACCATTTTAAAGACAAGACTCTCGTTAATCTTACCACACTGTCCGATTTCAAAAAGACTTTACAACGAAAGCAAAACATTAGATTATGTCAGCAGAGTACCCAGACAGAAATAATCAGACACCCATTTTTCAAGCTAGCATATGTCACAAAAACCAAAACCACAGCTAAATGCAGCACTAACCTTTGATGATCTTCATCAGATGACACTCCTAGGACATTATATTATACAATACATGCATGTTTTGTTCAATCAAGTTCATATTTATATTAAAAAACAGCTTTTTACATTAGCATGTGACTAGCATTCCCACCGAACACTTCCGGTGAATTTACTAAATTACTCACGATAAACGTTCACAAAAAACATAACAATTATTTTAAGAATTATAGATACAGAACTCCTTTATGCAATCGCTATGTCCAATTTTAAAATAGCTTTTCGGTGAAGGCACATTTTGCAATATTCTGAGTAGATAGCCCGGCCATCACAGGCTAGCTATTTTGACACCCACCAAGTGTGGTACTCACCAAACTCAGATTTACTATAAGAAAAATTGGATTACCTTTGCTGTTCTTCGTCAGAATGCACTCCCATGACTTCTACTTCAATAACAAATGTTGGTTTGGTTCCAAATAATCCATAGTTATATCCGAATAGCGGCGTTTTGTTGTGCGTTCAAGACACTATCCGAAGGGTGACGCGCCCGGCGCGTTTCGTGACCAAAAAATTCTAAATATTCCATTACCGTACTTCGAAGCATGTCAAACGCTGTTTAAAATCAATTTTTATGCGATTTTTCTCGTAAAAAAGCGATAATATTCCGACCGGGAGTCGTTGTTTTCGTTCAAAGAGAGAAAGTAAACATGGAGTCGGCTTGTGCACGAGCGCCGCAGTCTCATTGTTCTCAGATCGACCACTATCCAAATGCGCTACTGATTTTCAGCCATGGCCTGCAAAGTCATCATTCAACTTTCTGGCGCCTTCTGAGAGCCTATGGGAGCGTTAGAAAATGTCACGTTATGCCAGAGATCCCCTGTTTTGGATAGAGATGATCAAGAAGGCCAAGAAATAGTCAGAGCGCTTCCTGTTTGGAATCTTCTCAGGTTTTGGCCTGCCAAATGAGTTCTGTTATACTCAGACACCATTCAAACAGTTTTAGAAACTTTAGGGTGTTTTCTATCCAAATCATTATGCATATTCTAGTTACTGGGCAGGAGTAGTAACCAGATTAAATCGGGTACGTTTTTTATCCGGCCGTGCAAATACTGCCCCCTATCCCCAACAGGTTAAGTGTGCTCCTAATCTCAGTTTGTTACCTGTATAAAAGACACCTGGCAGCCAGAAATCTTTCTGATTTGAGAGGGGGTCAAATACTTATTTCCCTCATTAAAATGCAAATCAATTTTTGACATGCGTTTTTCTGGATTTTTGTTATTCTGTCTCTCACTGTTGAAATAAACCTACCATTAAAATTATAGACTGATCATTTCTTTGTCAGTGGGCAAACGTACAAAATCAGCAGGGGATCAAATACTTTTTTCCCTCACTGTATGCAACACTGAAGGTATAGTATGGGTTACTCTATTATACTGGGTGGGTTGAGCCCTGAATGCTTTGGTATATCAGACCTGTTTTATTTTTACTGCTCTAATTAAGTTGGTAACCAATTTTTATAATAGCAACAAGGCACCTCGGATGTTTGTGGTATATTGCCAATATACCACGGCAAAGGGCTGTATCCAGGCACTCCGCGTTGCGATGTGCATAAGAACAGCCCTTCGGGCCACACTTAAACCTAGTCTGTGGAGGAAATGGAATCTAAAATCTTTCTCTCTCTCTGTCTATAGGGCGTACTCCCTGGTCGACTCCAGCCAGGTGTCCACCTTCCTCATCTCCATCCTCCTCATAGTCTATGGCAGCTTCAGGTCAGTCTACCCTGTCCAACCCTCTTCCATCACAGATGGGCCAACACTGGTCACTGTGGGTCTCATCTTTATCATGTTACTTCCATTACATTGAGCGCCTATGAGCTATCCAGTCACTGTAAAACAAGTCTTTGACAGAATAGCAATGTGAGAAGCTTGATTTTATTTCAGATAGTCAACCTCTCCACCTTTCCCTCCATCTCTCCCTGTGCAGATCATTAAACATGGACTGTGAGAACCAGGAAAAAGATAAGGATGGTAACCCTGTCCCGAATGGGGCCTTCAACAATGGCAACACAAACAACAGTGAGTCTCACATATTTGGTGAGACATAAGACATACAGGGCGTGTGTGTTTTTTTTTTTTTTTATAAGTTGGAAGTCGTCATACCGTGGATTCCGTATATTTTGTGGTTGGTTGGTTTGCTGTTACACAGGCTGTAGATGCAGCACATGCAGAAATGTGTGTGCCTGTCTCTGCCTGTGACTTGTCTTTCTCAATCCCTGTGTGTTTGAGCATTCTCACTTGTGCATGTATTGTGTGTTGTAGGTATTCAGACCATAGACTCCACACAGGCTCTGTTCCTGCCCATAGGAGCCTCCGTGTCTCTGCTCGTCATGTTCTTCTTCTTCGACTCTGTCCAGGTGGTCTTCACCATTTGCACCGCAGGTACCTGACCCGTCACACGCCACATACAGGCGCCTTAATGTCACAGAGCAGTTTCTTGCCCATCTTAAAGGCAAGCTGACGTGTATATATTCCCTAAGAGCATGATGTTATATTGATGGGGTCATATGGTGCATTGATTTAACAGAAACATTTTCTCTGCATAATTCTTATTAGGCTTGGGCAATACCCCGGTATACGGTATAAATGGTATATTTCGAAATACCGACGGTATGGTTTTCAATATCGTTTTCGGGGGGGGGGCGGCTATGCCACTTCTTATAACTAAGTTAAGTCTAAGATGTGTCAAATTATTGCCAGCTCAGGGCTCCAGCTATGCATTTGGTTTGCTAACTTGCTAGCTAAATGGCTAGATGTCAAGATCAAGCGTCTTGGTTACAGCAGAAACATTCAAATGTTTTTATTAAATAGTGCCCCTAGTGTCCACATTCAGTAATACTATATACCCCTTTAGGGTACAGAGGCTGTATGACAATCTGGATACCTACCGCCCAACTAATTGTTATGATGACAATGATTGACTCTGCTAAACTGACTGAAACCAATGGAACGAAACAACAAACTGTCTGGCTGCTATTTCTTTCTCGTTCTCTTATTGATCTTCCTCTATGTTGTTCCTCTTCAGTTCTTGCGACAATTGCGTTTGCGTTCCTCCTGTTGCCAATGTGCCAGTACTTGACCAGACCCTGCTCACCACAAAACAAGTAAGGAAGCTGAGAGGCTGCCATGGCCTACAACCAATAATGTGAAGTCTTTAATTCCCCTTTTTATGTTTGACAATGCGAAGCATCTGGCCTTCAAATATTCCAGCTTAATCGGAATTCTTCAACCTGAACCCCTGTGTGTGGGTGTGTTGAGGACATTGACTCAAATTGGCTGTATCTACACTTTTGACCCCGTACATATCGACTTGCGTTTAGAGGTGATGTATTTTCCAGTGAGAAGTGATTGTGTTTTGACCAGTGTGTATAAACCATTTCTCTCTCTCTGCCCCCCTGTAGGATCTCGTTTGGTTGCTGTGGGCGCTTCACTCTGGCCGAGCTCCTCTCCTTCTCCCTCTCTGTCATGCTGGTGCTGATCTGGGTGCTCACTGGACACTGGCTGCTCATGGACGGTATGTCAGTGTGTCATGACTGTCTTGTGTTTGTGTGTGGTAGGGGGCGTTGTCTTGCCATTGTAAGGTTTGCCTTTAGTTTCTCTCTAATCTCATGTCTCTCAGCTCCATTACAAGTTTTTTGAGCTGTGTGTTCGTCTGGTATTCCGGTCTCTCTCAGCGCTGTGTCTCTCTCTTCTCCTTCTCTCAGCGCTGTGTGTTTATTAGTCTGATATTCTCTCTCTCTCTCCTCAGCTCTGGCCATGGGGCTGTGTGTGGCCATGATAGCCTTTGTACGGCTACCCAGTCTGAAGGTGTCTTGCCTGCTGCTATCAGGGCTGCTTATCTATGACGTGTTCTGGGTAAGATGGCTGCTCCCATCCCTCCCTCCACCCAGCTGACCCAAATACAACCACTAAAACACAGGCAGGGACATGAGTCATCAGACACAAAGGACCCCAGCTGTAGACAATGGCTGAATCTCAAACTGAATACTTTGAGCACTCGATCACACACCGTGTGCGTTCACGAGCCAATCGAGTCCATCTCAAACTCTAGTTTGTCGAGCCGTCAAGACCTCCACTGAACCCTTCGGAAACCTCTTTATCGAGTGGCATCCGCTGCTGACTCAGTGCCCTCGGCAGCAATTCCTTCCCATGAATCTCAGCACGTTACCTAATAACAACATAATTACTATTTCTGCCGTTTTTGCCAAGGTCTTAGTCACACAATTTTAAATCTAGCTAAGGAGTTCAGTGCTTGAAGACGCAGTATTTCTGACATTTGAAAATGTGCACGAAAACCTGTCTATTCTCTTGCTAAGCCTGGGCCAGTCAGGCCATGTCAAAGCTTACCAGCTAGTGCAACACTAAGGAACATTATTTTATCACAACGAACAAGTTTTAATGAAGCAGCAACTGTCCTTCTCCGAGTCAGTGCAGTATCGCGCCCACAGGGCTCAGCTGACTCAATTACAGTATAGCGATTGGTGCTTTGGTAAATGACGAAGTATGGAATGCTAAGTATAGGTCAACAACTTCATCAGCAAGCTGTCCATCTATCGTGAATATGTCCCATCCGAACTACACACTGTTTACTTGTGCAGTGGTGCTAAAATCCTTGCATAACATTAGTTTGAATTCCATTCCAACCCTGTTTGTTAGTGACTCTAGCTAACATCAGACAGGCTGCAACCAGCTAAATTGGCTCATGAAGTCACTTGCGACCAATATACTGCCACATATTTTGTGCATGAGTAGCTACAGAGTTTTTACAGCTTCCTCACCGTCTATCAGAGTATGCGTGTCTGCCCATGTTTCATATCGAGTCATGCTACAAGACAAGTCGCAGGGGACTCTGCTTGCAACTGGATTTCAAATTATGGCAGTTGTGACATTGAGTGCTTATCATCTCAATTCTAATTTTGCCCAAAACCTGCAGACTTGAGCGATCACTATCGAACACAAGGGCCACTCCAATAAAGGGCTTAGGGGCCAAATGTTCAGTTTGAGATTCAGCCACTGTCAAAGCAGCTTACTAAACGTGTGAAGACGTAAGGTACAGCGAGTGCCGCTGTTCCAGGTCTCTTATGTTTCTTGAGGTGGACAGAGCAGCACACCATAGATGGCGTGGAAATATCCGACTAACAGGACAGTAGCCGTTTCTCCGCTGTACACTATGGTGGAGCCTAAAATGCCATCTCTATCACCTTTATCGTGGTTAGACTACATGTCAGACAGAACTACAAACATGGCTATTTTCCAAGGATCGCTTGAGCCACCGGAGATGACTCCTCTGTCTGCCCTGCAGGTGTTCTTCTCGGCCTACATCTTCAACAGCAACGTGATGGTGAAGGTGGCCACCCAGCCAGCTGACAACCCCTTAGACGTGCTCTCCAGGAAGCTCCACCTGGGCCCTGGGATGGGCCGCGACGTCCCCCGATTGTCCCTGCCGGGCAAACTGGTCTTCCCCAGGTACCACAGCCTCACCGTGGGGAGTGGATCTATGTTTAAACCTCCAACTGCATTCACTACAGCTGTTCTTATGAGCTCTGAAACTCAAGCTTGCATTTCCTCCCACTCTGTCCTGCTTTGTCCCCTCCTGCTGTCTCCTTATTACCCTCTTTGCAACCTGCCATTCACCGTGTTTTGGTTGTCTGTGTTTTTCCTCCCTATATCTCATCCCTCTCTCCCTCCAGTTCCACAGGCAGTCACTTCTCCATGCTGGGGATTGGGGACATCGTGATGCCCGGGCTGCTGCTGTGCTTCGTGCTGCGCTACGACAACTACAAGAAGCAGGCCAGCGGGGAGGCGGGGGGACCAGGCACGCCTGGACGCATGGGGCGCGTCTCCTACTTCCACTGCACTCTCATAGGATACTTTGTGGGTAAGGACAGGGTGAGAGATGGAGACGGGAGGAACCGTCGTGTAGCACAAGGCTGCCCAAATCTGTCCCTGGAGAGCTTACCCTCCAGTAGGTTTTCTCTCCAACCCCAGTAGGTAACTAACCTGATTCAGCTTATTAACCAAGGTAAAGGTCGACTTTGGGCGCAGAAATAACGTCTTTAAAACTGTATAACTTATCATTTCACCATCATACCAGGTCATTTTAATGCTGAAAAACAAAGATGAATAAGATATTTGGCTACAGAAGTGCCATTTGTTACTGATCTCTACAGCTTCTGTCCAAAAACAAATCCTGTGAAATGACGTCATGACATACTGGAGGAGTTACTGGCTAGCTTAGCTAGCAAACTAGCTACGTCGGTCACGGTGCGCATGACCAGAGTAACACAACGATGAATCACCAAAGGCACACCCCATTTCTGTTTGAAAATTGAGAAGGAGGCGGAGTTGGACTTTTTTTTTGTGCCCAAAGTCTACCTTTAATTATTAGAATCGGGTGTGCTAGATTAGGGTTGGAACAAACAGGACGGTAGCTCTGCAGGAACAGAGTTGGGCAGCCCTGATGTAACGGAGAACCACATTCTGACTTGTTGAACCCAGTCAGTAGAGGGTGCTGTTGTCTGGTTAACTAGACTAGTGGCAATAATATAAAGGGAGGTGACTTCATGCTTAGAGAATTAAACAACAATAGTGTCATTCTTGGCTGATTTTTGAATTTAGTTGTATTGTGTATGCAGTACAGGGAAGCTTCCCTCTGTCCACAATGTCATATTGCGTAGTCTACCTTAAACTCCATAGTATGAGTGTTTCTGACCTGTCGCCGCTCCTTCCAGGCCTGCTGACTGCCACTGTGGCCTCCAGAATCCACCGCGCGGCTCAGCCTGCCCTGCTCTACCTGGTACCCTTCACCTTGCTGCCTCTGCTCACCATGGCCTACCTGAAGGTACATATGGGGGGGGTTCTGGAAAAGGGGGGAGCGGTGGGGGATAATGTGATGGCGTTAGTCATTTATGTAAGTTCAGAGGTCAGACAAAATAGCAGTACTGCTGGGGAATAATTTTATAGGACACAAAGCTTGTGTGAATGTGTTGACTGAATGCTGACAGTCAGAAGCTATGTTTCCATTCATTTGTCCAGAGTTTTTCTTTTTTGTCGACATTTACAAAGTTGTCATAGAAAATGGATGCAATTGCCTGCTATGGTGCATTTCCACTTAACTGTGTTGTGTAGATAAAAACAGCTGGATGTAATGCCATCACACAAAAGAAATAAACACTTTTTTGCAACAAAAAAACTAGAATGTCTAAAAAAATGAAGTGTATCCATTTAGGTGAACTCCCACCTATCTGTTTCATGTCTCAGGTAGCCTACCAAGGTATCGCCATGGTGAAACTTGCACTCCTGTAGATCTTTAAATAATTGGATGATGAAACTTGCATTCAGCCAACCAGAAAAGCAAGGCAAAGCAATTCAGGCTTTCTTGAAAGTCAGGAAATTCCTTGTCTTGCAAAGAAATATTATTATGGCTGAAATAGATTTAGCAAGCAGTAGGCATTTTGAATTAAATGTGGAGTGATGATTATGTCACATGCCCAGCGTACCTTAAAAATACAATTTATTTGAGAAACACTGTTTCCAACTTCATTTTCTGCAAGTTTGACAAAAAGCTACCCCTGTCAAACGGATAAAAATGTTGACGTCTTTAGAACATGTCTCCTATAGCTGCCGGTTCCATTACACGTCGCAATGGTGTGACATTTTGCTTTTGTCGAATAAACCTGGGTCAATGGAAACCTGCCTATTGACTGAGATGAACCAATGGAGGCAGTGCTTAAGTGGTAGAGGAGTAATCCAGGTTCAAGGCAGATAAGACACCAGGCCAGTGACCAGAGGTAATGGATGTTGAGGATAGCCACTAACACGGGTGGGAGAGTAGGCAAAGATGGGTTGATATCTGTGGGTAGGGCTGGGCGGTATACGGTATTTTATGACATACCGGTATTGATGCAGGGACCGGTTAGGGTTTTTACTTTGCCTTCTATACCGGTATTTGAATGTTTGGTTTGTTAAATGTGATACGCCAGGTGTAATGTCAATTTTTATAGTTTACTTCGCTACTTGAGTCATCTCTCTCCGCTCTTTCTCTCCGTGCCACTTTCCACACAGACCTAGCCACACTCCCTGTCACTCAAGGAGCGCGTTTGATGTGCCTCAACCACGAGACACTTTCGTTCAGTCTGCATGGTCAATGCAGCACATGTAACAATGTTGATGACGACAATGCTGTTTTCACTTTGCTTCTTATTATAAATCCACTAGCATTCTATAATGACACTATTAGTTTGTTTCTTACATTAGTTTGTCTTAGCAAGTTGCCCTAAATCTTGAGACGCTAATGCTAATAGCTAGCTAGCAAATAAATGTACTGAGTAAGAGCAAACGTAGCTAGCTAATACAGCCGGATAATACCAGTGACGGTGTAGACTTAAATCGGCATGTTTGCAACAGTATCTTCTAAAGCAAAGGAATATGACAAGCAAAAATATGTCAGCCACATGAAGTAGCTGAGAGAACCTGCAATATAGCCAAAGCTTATAGTGTCCCTTAGGAAACACTTATCGGCACTTTAGTTCTTACCCTGTCACAATAACTCCTCTCTGGCATTTTAATTCGTTGTCATCTCAAACAACACTATATTCAAAGTGGCCACTATTATATTCTAACTATATAATTAGAATAGTCATATTTCCATGATTCCAACAGTTTTGCTCAAATTCAAGTCAAATCGCAATTGCAACATTTGGTTAAAAATAAGCCCTAGATTATTTGCCCATATTGTGCAGCCCTACGTGGCAGTGTGGAACTTCTCAATTGAGCAGTGGTGTAAAGTACTTAATAAAAATACTTTGAAGCACTACTTAAGTTGTCAAATAAAAACAAGTTTTACTTCACTACATTCCTAAAGAAAATACTGTACTTTTTACTCCATACATTTTCCCTGACACCTAAAATTAGTAGTTACATTTTGAATGCTTAGCAGGACAGGAAAATGGTCCAATTCACGCACTTATCATGAGAACATCCCTGGTGATCTACTGCCTCTGATCTGGAGGACTCACTAAACACACATGCTTTGTTTATAAATTATGTTGGAGTGTGCCCCTGGCTATCCGTAAATAAAAAAACAAGCAAGTGGTGCCATCTGGTTTGCTTTAATATAAGGAATTTGAAGTGATTTTTTTTATTTTTACTTTTGATACTTAAGTATATTTAAAACCATGTGCTTTTATTCAATTAGTATTTTACTGGGTGACTTTCACATTAATGTATCTTTACTATTACTCAAGTATGACAATTGGGTACTTTTTCCACCACTGCAATTGAGTGCAGGAAATGCAGAAATTATAAAAGTACTGACATTTTGTTTTGGTTGAATTGAACAGTATAAAACAATCAGAATTGAGAGACTCATTGAAATCACTTAGAATGTATATGTTGCTACCCTAGGAACACTCACTACTCATAAAGCAAATGTAGAACTTTTTTATAATTAAAAAACTGAATTTTCATAGTATTTTTGGGGGGGAAAATACTATGATATAATATTTTGGCCATATCACATCTTGGTGAGGATTGCATTCAATAGTGTGGTAGGTAAAGGGAATCACTTGGGCTCCTGAGTGGTGCAGTGGTCTCACACTGCATCTCAGTGCAAGAGGTGTCACTGCAGTACCTGGTTCGAATTCAGGCTGCATCACATCCGGCCATGATTGAGAGTCCCATAAGGTGGTGCACAATTGTTCCGGGGTTGGCCGTCATTGTAAATAAGAATTTGTTCTTAACTGACTTGCCTAGTTAAATAAAAATCTAACTCTGGCGTGTCCTACAGGGAGACCTGCGGCGCATGTGGTCAGAGCCTTTCCACACCAAGGCCAGCAGCTCCCGCTTCCTGGAGGTATGATGCACCCTGGGAACACAGCCAGCGTGGGGAGGACCATGAGAGTAGAGGGAGCGTGTGCACTGAAGAGAGGCCTCGTCCTCATCACTCGTTCATTCTTTCCACCCATCCTCTGAGCAGCAGACCTCTCATATGGACACCAGTGTGTGGACCTCATTGCCAGACAACTCCTTTTTCTTCTCATTCTCAGTCTCCCTCCTTTTCTCACATTTGACCTTCTCTTTCCTTCCCTCTATATTCCCTCCTTTTCTATCCTTTCCTTATTTTCCATCCCCCCCTCCCTTCCCATGACCCATTTTGCTAGGCCTCTCACTCTCTCCTTTTGCTCTTGGTCTCCCTCTGTCTTACTGCCATACCGCCCCTCCATCTCTTCCCATTTATGTATCTGACTGACTCTGCCGGACTCCAAGGCCAGGTCTCCCCTTATATGGATTACTTGTTGTGGGACGTGACTGGGTCTTTGTCATTTACAAATCTTGTAATTATTATTCTGGAATGATTTGGTATGAACCGCAGAGAGAGTAGGCAGAGCTGCTGCCACTACGCAGGACAATGACATCGGTGCACAGGACCAGCAGCCGACGGGAGAGAAAGAGAAGGAATGGTTCATCACTCTCCCTCCCTCTGTCTCTGCCATCCCCCTCCTGTCCCGTGAACACCTCTCTTTCCTCTACACCCTCAATCTTCCTCCCCCTCTAACAATCTCCCACCTTCTGTCATTTGCTGCCCCATCACAGAAACATGTATTTTATTTAGAAAAGATTTTTATTCTTGGCATATACAGAAATGATGCATTATAAATTGTGAATGTGTCCCTGCTATTGATGGGGATGCATCTCTCTTTGTAAATATGTGTACACACACATTTGGGTGTCATGTTGTTTGGGTGTGTGTGTGTGTGAGAGAGCATAGAATGAGAGATTGTGTTATTTCATTATGAACAATTTAATAATGTTTTAGATCCAGCACAGGTATAAAGACATCGACAATGACTCGACTCGTGGAGTGACAAATCTCTGACTTGGATCGCAGCTTTGTTCTGGAAGGATAGTCGCACTGGGGGAGTTTTCCTTGTGTACACTTCTTCCCACGAGTGACAGAATGGACATTGGGAAACCCTTAGATAACCCTTGACATGTGCCATGTCTGTACCTGGAGGTGTCTGTCTGTGTGTGATCATATAGCATTACCTCCATAATGTCTAATGGACCTTGAGAGAGAATCTCTATTACGCCCCTGAGGGATTCAGCTTAATAAAGGATTGTAATCAATGGACCCTGAGAGGTTCAAACTAACCCATAGCTAGTTTTTACTGTCAAAGGTTTAGTATCCCAGCAGTTTTTGGATTGTCATTCCTCCCACAGTTTGTGGTGCTTGTCAGTTAGATCATAGCTTCAATGATATTGGAATTAAAGTATGTATGTGTGAGAGCGAGAGAGTCAGAGGGAGAGCGAGACTTGAATGGAACATGCAGTTTGTCTTGGGTTTTCTTTACCTGTTTTTTTTATTTATTTTTATGTTGGTTCTCTGGCCTTGCATGTCAAGTGTACAGTGTGTGTCATTCCTCAGACTGCATCAACAACTCAAACTCTCTCCTGGCCAAAACCAAGGCACTGAGCTTTGCCAGCAAGGCTGCACAGAGGAACGTTACATGGACAAAGGCCAGGGGTCTGGAGGACTCTGAACAGTTGTGACCCAACAGGCCAGCTGGCAGATTTGAGACTCGTTTAGCCCTGACTTCAGTCTGGCTAATCATTACCTGGACATTATCTGGCTGTGGGACAGACCACCGTCAGACAGCCTAAACATCATGGACTTCATGTAACTACAAAAAAACAAACTCCCCTCTGCCTCTTTATGGACTTGGCAAAGAAAATGTAAAAAAAAAAAGAAACAATGCCGATCATGGTGATAAATAATTGAAGAAAAATTTGTTTTCATTTTTTTATGGAAGATCTTTCTTTTTATCCCCTTTGTATTAGTTTTTCTTTTCTTTTTTTCTTAGTGCTGTAGGTTTAGTTCCTTTCTTTCCTCTCCTCCCTTGCAGCAGAGGGCTCTAGCTCTTTTGGTGCATTGACATTACAGCTGAATGGATTCTGTATACAATAAGTTGAATAAAGTAAGAACTGTTTAGTGAAACATGGACCTTGATGAGCTGAATCTAAAATATTTTGTCTTCTTAATCCCCCTCCCTGTGCCTCTCCCCCTTGTCAGGATTCTGCTGTAAATAAACATGACTCGAACTGTACGGCTCCTGTGTACGGCTGTTTTTATACAGGCTTACGTTGGGGTCGTGTCAGACTCACTGTTCAACTTACACTGGTATTGGTTCTGTATCAGCTACTCTGGTAGGAAGTTGAGACCTTTCCATAGATTACTTTCACACTAGCTACATTAGCAGGGATCATGTTTGATCAATTCAGTCATACTCTGTGATGATGCCAATGTTACTGGTAGTTTATATTCAGAATATTCTGTTTTTTTTAATAAGGAATAGATGTTGAAATATGTTATGAAATAAAATATGAGCAAAATGCCATTTATGGAAAGATGCTGTATTTCCAAGATATACCACTGGATGGCGACACTGTCCAAGTCATGCTTGAGGTCGGTTGAAAATGAAACTATACATGAGCAAGTCTGATATGAATAGCTCCCTCATCCACACTGCATGTGAATTATGCATATGGTATTCTTCACAAAGAATTTACTTAGGATCCCACAAGAGAATTCATATTAGATGCTTTTGCCCTTTATTTCTAAACCTTAAAACAATACTGATATTCTCAGTTTGAACACTGCTGAAAGTGTCTGCTGATTGGTTTTAAAGCACTGTATGGTCTGTCAGTGGTTCCCAACATTTTTCGGTTACTGTACCACCACCTGAAGTTTGCTCTGCCGGGAGTACCCCCTTGTGTATTTTACCAGTAAGCCTACGGTATCATGAGTCTTCTCATGTACCCCCTGTGGATTGGTTAAGTAGCCCTGATTAGCATCCACCAATCTGTATGGGGGGGGAAAGAGGTGTGTTGTTGGGCTGTCAGGTGTTTTGTATGCCTCCCATGATCTGAAAGGCTACCCATTTAAGAAGCTGTAAGGTACAGTATGTTACCTGTGTGTTTTACCCCTGCGGAGCGTCTGACGTGTATCATTCTATGTTGTAAAGATGCCTTTATACTCTGTTTTCCATGCTCTAGACTAGGTCCACCAGAGAACGTTGAAGGATTATTGGAAGCTCTAGCATGGAGGAGCCTTTTTACCTTCTGTGGGAAAATGGCTGCCTCTGTGTCGCATCAAAGATGCTGAGTCAGGGATTTCTATAGAGCACAGTGTGAAAGACCACTGGACCAAGCTTGGCGATGGGTGGCAAAACCGCTGAGTCACCACCTCTGATCCGGTTACACTTGTCTACCTAAATAGGAAAGTGGGAATTAAGATGATGCATTTTATCTATTCAAAACTGTCCGCAGATGAATTTGGCCAGGATCTGAATGTGCTGTTGGAGGGGGGTGGGCTGTGAAAACATGAGGTTTTACCAGAAGACCCCTGGTTGAAATGTCCAGCTTACTGAAACCACAACCACCCCTCCTTGTCCACGTCAGACATTTATCAGAATAACTACAAAATGCCTGTCAATCTAAAGGCTCTCACACCTAGCAAATATGGCGAGGAATTCTGTACCATTTGACAGAAGTAGAGGGAGTGCTGGTGGGAGAAGAGGGACCAGATTGAAATGGTTAAAGGTGGTGGTCGTAGGGGGGGCAGGAAGGGAGAGGGCTTCCAGGACATTGGAGGTTGGGAAGGGTCAGTGAGGTCAAGGCAGAGAGAGCGAAAGACCGGGGCTTTTCAATTCCCAGGGTCCGCCCCTCGTCACGTATTTGCCAGTTAGACGAATCCACCGGGGCCATGGGGATTGTAGCATGTCATCTGGAACACGGTTCGTCAAGCTAGGTGTCCTAAAATAAGAAGTCAACCCACCATTGGAATGTAGGGTTCTGTGTGAAGAGGTCCTTAAGTCCCTTTCACAGGAATCCTCATCTAAGACGAGGCAGCCCAAGAACTAGCCAACCACTGAGTAGATTGAGAAGTGATTTACTCTTGAGAGAGTAAGGTTATCTGAGCCAAATCATTATTTTCTATCTGCCAAGGAGAACTGTTTTGACAATGACATCACTCATGTTAGCATATTATGGTCAAAAACAGAATGATAAAAATCATACTCAATGAAAAATGTATGTTATCTAATTACAGAATAAGCATGTTTATTATTCAGTAATAACATTAAAGTCTTTTGTAGGCCTTTATAACTTCTGCAAAATCAGGTAATATAGTAAAATTACTCAACTCAGGTAGCCTACTATCAAAGTGTGCATGCATGTGCTGGTTGTGGCCCATGCTCACACCCATGCTAATGGGAGAGGTTTCTCCCCCCCTCCTCTCCCCTTCCATCATGTCCTCCACTCTGGAATTCCAGGCTTGTTTAAATAAGGTTTGCCTGCCCGGGCGCAAGTGGATTCCCCTCTGGCCCTCTGACCCGGAGGGCATTCAGTACATAAAGTGAAGAATTCCTCTGAAGTTCAGTTAATGTGGTCGGGTTTTCATCCTTTGGACTCAAACAGTCACAGAGTGGAAAGAAAAACAATTGTGGCGTACACCAAAGAGCGGAAGAGACATAGGTCGAGTGGGCTGCTCTTTATATGTATATGTAAAATGCCATTCTTACAAGAAGATAAATCTCAACAATGTTGATTTATGTAATTACCTGTATGATGTCCATCATTTGCTTTGGATGGTGGATATAAATGGGATTGGCTAAACTGAAAACAAGTTTTAAAAAATGAAATAAAAAATACATTGTTTTAAAAAATGCACTTGCATTACCAGTTACTCCTATAATGATCTACTATCCTTTGGTCAATTTCACAATCAGTTGTATGAACTTTTGAATGTTTTAACACGCTGCACAAACACTTCTCACCCAACTTCACCAGCTGAACCATGACTACATTCCAAAGCAACACTCCCAAGCGCCTGGAGAAACTGTCAGGCTTAAGATGGAACGTCTGAGATGTTTTCTGTGGTGCTGAGCTTCAGAACCAGTCACCATATTGCTGGAGACGCTGTAAAAGGCAGTGCCACCCACACAGCTGGAATGTCATGTATGCAGTGGATAGACCCTGTTTCTGGAGGGAGAGAGGAGGGGAGCCTTCTGTGGTAGAGACCGGGTACACAGCACACACAGGGGCTGGGTGCTAGAGGTGGGGTCTACTCTCTGTGTGAGAAAATATGGGGAACACTCACACCCCACCCCCACACTCACCAAAAAAACGAATCCATTAACATTTTTTTGGTTGGGAAATTATCAATGACTATCCATCAGTTGTTTGCCCTTCTCCTGATGAGGCAGAATCTGAAGAGAGATGGGGGTTGGGAGAGGTTAAAGGGCAGAGGAAGAAGGGAGTTTGGAAAAAAGAAGGGAACAATAACTCCAATGTTTAAAAGGATCCTCTCAGCCCCATGACATCTCACAGTTCAGAGTTTAGAATCAAAGCATGAAAAATGTAATTTCACCACATTTTTCAGGATTCACACTCTTCAAATATGCTATTGGAAAAGGCTATTAATTATTGGCTTGGATTTATTTTTGTTGTGTGTGTGTGTGTGTGTGTGTGTGTGTGTGGTACGTCAAGATAGAATTTGAACTGGTCATATATAGGACAAAGCTAAAGCTGGGTAGAGGATTTTATGCTCATTTCCCTCTATTTGTAATGCAGAAATAGCAGGGAATGTCTATCCTTAGTGTCACTAATACTTTGAAGACAGACACTTGGCTAAATGTTGCAATACAGTCTACGTTGAATCTTAAATAGCAGCATAATCAAATAAACATGTCTGAATTGTTACATTCTTAATCATATGTTTGCAATGGTTTGTTGAAACAGTAAATTGCCTAAATATTGAATATATAAATATCTATGACCAGCTTTATTCAAGATTTTCATATGAAATATTAAAGCGTTTGGGTAAATATTTAGTTTGTTTGTAAGTAAATACACCCCTAAAAACCTGTGATATAATGTTGGAAAATACCTATTTCGTTATCTTAAAATATATTTTGTTCATTTGCAAAATGTATCTTATTTTGGGAAGGATATTCCTTTTCAATAAAATACAATTGCCCTTCCAAAAGCACAACTAAAGTCAATTCTCTTTTGATGTTTGTTGTTTTGAGTTAAACAGTACATCAACATGTTCAGGATTTCATCAAGTACAATTCTGAAAATATTAGGATTCAATTATGATTCAAATGCTTCAATCACATCAAGGAGTTTAAATGAAACTTGTATTAATGTTCATTCTTGATCACATGAATGAAATTAGTATACATGTATAACCAATGCAATTCTGTTTTTAGAGTTGAATAAATAACTAGATGTCAAAGCAATGAGCAAACAGTAATGAATCAAATCATCTTTCTCAATTATTTTAAAGTTACCGCTTTGCACAGGGAGGACAGAACTTGAAAACCTAGACTGTACAAATGCATTATTGATTATATCAGTGGTATTCTGCCACAAAAGATACATTCATTAGTTCATTTAATTATAAGTCAGTTAATTATAAAAAATGAATTATACAAGTCTTTTGTTTAATGTATTTTGTATGTAATTATAATAAGGTCAACAACACTGATAATGATAGTAAGAATAAAGATCTAATTAACAAGATAATTGTTTTTATCATAATACATTTTAGTATTTACATTACCGCTCATAATCTTGTTTTGTTTGTGCCACAAACCCAAGTCCTTGGTACAAAACTCAACAGACGAATAAACAGATGCTTATTTCTTATTGGATTAATCATTATTAGAAAGGTTGAAGTGAACATTCTGGATACTATGAGATGATACATGAAAGTTTCTCTATTCTGCTGGGATTCTTTTTACTGTCGCAATACTCAAACTTATCTCATTCTCTACCTTGCTCTTCTCTCTCCCAGAGAATCATTTATTTATTTTAGATTGAATTCAGTTCCCCTTAGGAATCCATAAATGCAGTTACACAAATGTTTTCCCATCAATACCTCTTATTTGCTGTCCATGGCAAGTCTCTCTCAGACCAACAATAACGTTTATCTCAGTGAGACAATAAAAGACAGTTCATTGGCCAGTATCTTGTCAAATCTCATCCCCTTTCCATTCCTTTAGCTTCCCCTCTATTCTCTTTCATAGATTGATCTATTGCATATTGTAACTTATGTTCATGAAAATGTTCATGTTTTTCTATTCAGGTTCTATGTCAGTTTGCAATCTTGAGCAAAATCGATAGTAGTTATAATTTGTAATGATCTCTTTGGTCTGTATTGTGCTCTGACATGGCAAGAGATACACTGCATCCCATACTAAGCCGGGGCTTTGAAGACAAGGTCGAAGAGGGATGAATGAGGTTTGGGGGGGCAACGAAGACTTGCTATCAAGAAACTTGTTTGAGTGGCACCTTTCACAAACCCTTCAAAGTCCAGAGCGGGAGCATTGATCAATGTTCGTGACTGTTGTCTGTTCTCTTTTTATATAGAAAACACAGTTTAATCAGGCTACTTCTGATAAACTAAGGAGTGGTGATGAAGAGACTTTCTGTAGCCTACTGCTTTATAAAAAGAGACGAGTGAGAAACAGAGGGACAGTGAGACCAAGAACTCCTCTTCTGTGGTGTTTAATGGCAATGTGTAAACCAAGAGATAGAGAACATCACTGGCCTCCTATAATATCTCTGTATCCCTCTGAATTCATCATGCCCCGCCTTACATCAAACATTTTTTGCCGATTGGCAGCACAATCAGATCCCTTCAGAGTGGGGTAGGGTGGGGTGGTGAAAAGTGGGCCCTTTCCCACAGGACAATACCATTATTTCAGCTCCCCTGATCAGGAATGCCAGATTTCACAGCCCACTACTCTCCTCCAGGCGTCAATCAAAGCTTTGCAAGGGTTCAGTCGCCTACTGGGACCGCCCCACTGGTCCTCTTCACAGTTATGACCCAACCTGAGAGCTCCCAAAAATCTATAGTCTATATTCAAGTCATGAAACGAGACAACAGTCCTTATACTTAATTTAGAGTTTAAATTAGCCCAATGACATACTATTCATCCACTTTTGGGTGTTTTTAAGAAGTGTCAAATGTATTATTTGCTTATTTGAGTGGCATAGCTGTGTGTACATAAGTGTGCAGGAGTCAAGTCTTATTAGCTAAAACTTGGTAATTAAATGGGTGGAGGACTATGTCCAAATATCTACATCTCTGACTAAAATATGAATAGGTCTAACATTTTAAATATGGGGTTATTTAGTTAATCACAAATAACTGTTTATTATAGACTAGGCTACTTTATACATATCTTGAGTGGGATTGAGGTTAACATATGTCCTAAAGCCAATCATTCTACGAAAATGGTGGCTTCCTGTCTTCCGCCTTAACCACCAGGAAAAATACCTACAAATTTCAGATAATGACACAAAATATATGTTTTTGTTTAAATTGAAGTGTTTTATTGTTAATAAAACATATGTAAGACAGTTATATTGCAAACATATTGTAGAATACGGTCAGTACCAGGAAAATGTCTGGTCCTTCGGGTCAGGAGTTGTGCTTAAAAGTTGTGCTTTTGAGTAAAAAAATATATTTTTTAATGTCGTAGTACAAAGGAAAGTATTATACTTATTTAGTGGATTACTAAAATGTCAACTAAATATTACAAATATCAATTTCATGTCACTGGTGTTACCCTTCTATAAAAAAAAATAAAAGAATAATAAATTATAATAATAAAAACATTTTTAAAAAATGCAACATCCTGACAACTTCTTACTGGGTCAAAGGTTCATGGTGGGTCTGCACTCTCTTTTCATTTGTTAGCAATTTGATGATTAAGTTGGTAATTTCAAGCGAAGCGTTAGGATGTGCCACTGGTGTTACACAGTTTATAGTAAGGGGAAAAGGACATTTGATTAAAATAATTGATCAAATCACATGCTTTTCTGATTAATTTAAGAAGTGTGGTTTGAGCTACTGTGGCTGCCTACTTAGATATTCTGTATTTTCTGAAGATTTGGTGTTACTAGTCCAGGGTTTCCCAAACTCGGTACATGGGACTCCAAGGGGTGCACGTTTTGGCTTTTTGCCCTAGCACTACACAGCTGATTCAAATAATCAACTAATCATCAAGCTTTGATCATTTGAATCAGCTGTGTAGTGTTATGGCAAAACAAAAAGAAAGTTGTACTAGTCACTGGGGTTACCATCACTGGTGTTATTATAGAAACATTCCTTTTGTTTAAAGTCCATTATTACTAATCAAAAACATTTCTTAATATTGTCATTAACCTTTTCTGTCTTTGATTATATAAGCAAATTAAATAGCCAAACTATATTCTGGAAAGCCTGAATTGTCATTAAAATATAGGTGACACCAGTGACAAAAAGGCAACACAAGCATATTTAATGTAGTACAAATATTAAAATGCATTACATTGTTAACTATTATCTGACTAAGTTATGGTAAAAAATTATAATAATAATATTTTTTTGTTGAGTTGGCTGGTCAAAAAGCCTCGACCCTAATAACATCCACAAGCATAGCCTTATCGTAATCATTATGGTTTAATCCTGTTATAATCAATTTAAACACGCGTGTGACTTTTACAGTCGAAAAGGGTGGATAGAGTGTACTGAAAAGTAATGGTGATGAGAAATTTGTGAATGGAAGATAGTTAATCATGCATTCATTATAGGCTGTGGTGCTCCTTGTAGCCTATGTGACCAATCCTGGAACCGATAAAACGTTGAACACCTCGAAACTAAACCAATGGCTTATCATACGGCAAAGACTAGCGCAAGAAGAAGCCAATCAGTAGAAGGCATGCAAACGAGGAATTTGCTCCGGCAGCCTCTGAATGTCAAGTAGTCAAAGATGGAGGCTGGATCTGGGAGGCCGTGCGGTTGTGCATGAAAGATTTGCTATTTTATCTACAAGCGCGAGAGAAATGGCTTTATACTTAGGCGTTTTGAAATGACGGGATGAATTCCTAATGTTGCGGACAGATAGTTGTGGTTCATAGTGGGTTTTGTCCCTATATTTTTGGTCAACTTTTCATATTTTTTTTTGCCTGATGGATTGATTGTGGTCCCTCCCTTGGCTAGGTATCATTTATGAATTTGGGGGGTCCTCTGTGTGAGTAGTATTGGGCGGAAATGGCGGGAGCTCAGGGCGAAACTGGCAAATTGGTAAGGGTGGAGAAGAGTGATATTTAAAAATAATTAAGGGAAGAGAACATCAAAAGAAGGGTTTATCATTTTCATGCGCATCAGGACCTTGCTATAAAGACTGGGCAAGGAAGAGCTCCCTCTACAAGATTCGACCAGTTTGTGTTTTCCTCATTCTGGATTAATCAGGAAAAATGCATGTTTAGTCCTAAATCAATGCAGCACGTATAATTTGCTGGCTATTAGAATTGTGAGCGACATTCACGATCATGGATTGTGCATAGAGTCAATGTAGGCTATGTAACAAGTCGTCTGTGTGATAGTGAGAGAGCTGGCACGTTTGGTTTGCAGATTGTATCCATTCCTGCTACTGATAAGTATCCTTTTGAAATAGAAGTTGAAAGCTCAAGAAAAACAAAGGTTCGTTGACAAGTTTGTGTTCTATGTTGGTATTAGGCCTATGTGAAAGATCTGAATTATGTAATTGTAATCCATGGGGGCTACAGAGGTAACACTGGTCTACTTTGCAATTTACACGTAGGCTATTCGTTTTGCACATTTTTCATATTTTTTTATTTGTCTTGTTATAAAGTAATACCACGTTTATTATATTACAGGGCCTAAGGTAGTCTATTCACTAGCAGCTGTAGATGAATTTCATGAGTTGAGCAAAATGCTATGTTCAAAAGTTATCGCCTGAATGGCTGACAAATTATAGAAAAAAAATATTAAAGCTTATCTAATTATCTTTTAAATAGCCTACCTCTGAGTTTTTATTTTGTTCCACAGATAATACAACAAATAGGCATAATACATTATTGGTTGTTGAGGAAAGATTTCGGAGTCTAAACACAAAAGTGAACAAATGATAAATGTGCCTGATTAAGTTTCAACTATGGTTTTAAGAGTACAAAGTCTACATGAAAACGTTGCACAGTAACAAAATGTCCACCTGTTCTCAGAATTAGAATACATTTCATTAGAACTAGATCAGGGAAAACCCCTTTTCTCTCAGTTGTGTGAGGAACAACTTATCTTTTTTATGATGCATCTCAAAATTATATAGGCACAATTAAACCTGTATAAAGTAATTAGATGATTGACAAATATCTGTATGTTTTGTATTAAAGGGAAAGAAATGAAAATAAACAACCGTTTAGGCCTGTATGATAATGATGCTTTCAACATCTATTTTTCTGGCAAAGGAGTTCTGGTAAAATGTAGGCCTCCCTTTAAAACATGTTTGAGTGAATTAGAGGGCAAGTCGTCTACTTGCATGTTTTTTTCTAAATTGTCTCCAGAAACTACTTCTTGATAACGGTCATTATTTCCCTCTCTTAAATTGCTGCATTTCCTGAACTACTTGGTGTTAACTATAGTAACTCTCTCTAAACATTGTATATTTCGTGAGGAGTAGCCTATTCTTGTTTTTAAACTGGGTCAATTAATCTGGCAGATTAGAGTTGATCAGCCACTGCTTGTTTGATAGTGTCATGGTGGAACAGGAGGATTGGAGTAAGAAGAGCTACTGTCTTCAGACGAGGCTGATGGTGTCCATGTTGTCGTCCATTGCCCTTTTTCTGTTGTACTACTGGGCATTGAGATGAGCAGTGCAATATTAAAAGGGCATTGGCTGATGAAACGGAGAGCCACACCTCCCTCTATTGCCGTAACCTCTCACCCCTCTGAGTTGACAGACAATAAATATGAGGGGCCTACACATGTGGCTGTGTGTGAGGCTACAGGAACACTAAATATCAGGCTCCTTAATAACTTCTTTACAAAGATGAAACTTATGTTGTTTGTTTCTGAAGTTGAACATGTGGACCGCTGTCAGAAGATTTTAAGTCAGTACAGCTTTATGTCTTTAGATGTTATTGTGCCCACATGTTATGAGTCAGTTAAACAGTATTTTGCAGCTATGATCATTTTACATCTGGTGTGTACAGGTATTTGTAAAATTGTTAGGTTTGAATCTATATTCTATTTTATGGCAATCTAACCACCCAAGTAATGTTCAAACTATTGATGGGAAACGTGAGCTACACACGGCTGCTTATGTAAAAGTGGTTTAGCTTTAGCTGAATCTTTTCTATTGGCAATGGAGAATGGCTGTCCCCATGTCCACGTGCTGACACATGCTGAGGTCAGCTGCTTTGACAATGTTGCACTACTGTACCATTCATTCTAGCAGTGCAATAGTATTGTCATAGCATTTGGCCTCAGCCCTCTCTGAATTGGTGGTAAGGGGATGGTGGGTGAGACAGGAATAGTTTTATTGCTTTCAAAGTCTGTGTTTCAGAAGTATAGTAGTAAACTCTTGTGAACTATAGACATGTGGCCCCAGTGTGCTTTTCAACAGGAGCATCTAAAAGTAGCCCACATAGCACTGTAAAAAGTTTTAAATAGCTCACTTCAACATCCTAATTTAATTTAGTAAAATATGTTTTCCAGATTCCAAGTAGTTATAGTGGTAAGTGAAACATCAGTAGAGCACAGTTGTATAAATTAGGAAACAAATGACATCCTAAGACTGAAAATATTTCAATGTAGTTAAAGGCAAGACACTAGACAACATTTGTTTCTGTGTAGTTGTTTTGTATTCCGATTCTTGATGTTTTCTAAAATATGTCCTTTTAAATTGCAAAAAAATTAAATGCTTCAATTTCTGTCTCTTAAGCCAGTTTAAAAAGTTGTACAGTAACTTAGTGATAGTATCTTGTTGTGTACCCTTGTGTAAGTTCCCCAAAGTAAATGAGCACCCTCTGTACTGGGCAATAGTTTATATATACACTAGATGACTATTAGGGGGTGCTGTGTTGAAGCCACTATGCCGCCATTTTGGCACTCCCCCACTGTTGTAAGTTTTTTTTTAAATTGGAAGCCATAGAAATGCATTTATTATTATGTATACATTACTTTTTGTCACATTTATTCTATTACAGACACATTAATCCAATGCATACTTTTAAATTAGATTATGTTAGCGAAACATTTTTAAAAAATGAAGACATTAATATATTTTCCTTAAAGTTTAATTTTTAGAGATTACTAATGTTACTGTCCCCACTACAACAACAAATAAATACACATCATTTTGTCCTTGAAACATTCAATTTAAATATTGTAGAATTCAAATAATTCCTATGTAGAACTGCTCTTACTAGGGAGTGCCAATGTGGCTGACCAGTGGCTTCAAAGCCTTTCAATGGCCAATACACAGGATCAGCAATCCAGGGTTTATATACATCATTGGTAGTGGCAGGCAGATCGGTGGGGGAGGGGAGTGTTTTGGAGGAATGCAGTGAGGCAGGTCCTATTCTGTGTATGGTGGTGGTGGGGAATGGGGTGAGCTGGGATGGGGGTGCAGGGAGTGCTCCTGTGTGTGTCTCATTTGGGAGCCCTTCAAAGGATCAGACTGCTGGGAAGTTGGTTGTGAGTGTCATCAGGAAATGTATTGTCTTGCTTCAAATAATTATAAACTCAGCTCTGTTTTTAGCTCAAAACTAAATCAAATTAATGTTTAAGCTAACATTCAACTGCCAAATGGAATTATCTTTCAGTGGAAGATTAAACATTTCTTAACTGTACAGAGAAAAAAGTGTAAGTGTTGGAGAACATCTCAAGGCGAGCTCCTTGATCAATGTCACACAATGTTGGTGTACTTTTGTTTCTATTTTTCTCTTTAAAACCCCATCAACTGCCAGTCTGAGCAGACAGTCCCATTAATACATTAGGTTCATGTATTTTCTGTTACTGAGCCTATTTGATATTTCTGCAGCTACACTATATATACAGAAGTATGTGGACACCCCTTAAAATGAGTGGATTTGGCTATTTCAGCCACACCCATTGTCGAGCACACAGCTAATGCAATCTCCATAGACAAACATTGACAGTAGAATGGCCTTACTGAAGAGCTCAGTGACTTTCAACATGGCACCGTTATAGGACATCACCTTTCCAACAAGTCAGTTCGTCAAATTTCTGCCCTGCTAGAGCTCCCCCGGTCAACTGTAAGTGATGTTATTGTGAAGTGGAAACATCTAGGAGCAACAACGGCTCAGCCATGAAGTGGTAGGCCACACAAGCTCACAGAACGGGACAGCTGAGCACATAAAAATCGTCTGTCCTTGGTTGCAACACTCACTACCGAGTTCCAAATTGCCTCTAGAAGCAACGTCAGCACAAGAACTGTTCGTCTGGAGCTCCATGAAATGGGTTTCCATGGCTGAGCAGCCACACACAAACCTAAGATCGCCATGCGCAATGCCAAGAGTCTGCTGGAGTGGTGTTAAGCTTGTCGCCATTGGACTCTGGAGCAGTGGAAACGCGTTCTCTGGCATGATCAATCACGCTTCACCATCTGGCAGTCTGATGAACAAATCTGGGTTTGGCGGATGCCAGGAGAATGCAACCTGCCCCAAATGCATAGTGCCAACTGTAAAGTTTGGTGGAGGAGGAATAATGGTCTGGAGCTGTTTTTCATGGTTCGGGCTAGGTGAAGGGAAATCATAACGCTACAGCATATAAATGACATACAATTATATTCTAGACGATTCTGTGCTTCCAACTTTGTGGCAACAGTTTGGGAAAGGCCCTTTCCTGTTTCAGCATGACAACACTCCCGTGCACAAGGCAAGGTCCATAAAGAAATGGTTTGTCGAGATTGGTGTGGAAGAACTTTACAGGCCTGCACAGAGCCCTGACCTCAACCCCATCGAACACCTTTGGGATGTATTGGAACGCCGACTGCGAGCAAGGCCTAATCGCCCAACATCAGTGCCTGACCTCACTAATGCTCTTGTGGCTGAATGGAAGCAAGTCCCCGCAGCAATGTTCCAACATCTAGTGGAAAGCCTTCCCAGAAGAGTGGAGGCTATTATAGCAGCAAAGGGAGGACCAACTCCATATGAATGCCCATGATTTTGGAATGAGATGTTCAACGAGCAGGTGTCCACATACTTTTGGTCATGTAGTGTACTTACCCAGGCTTTGTACATTTTTGAAGAATATTAATTAAAAAGCGACTTTGTTTGCTTTAGGGAGGGACAAGATATTTATTAATCATTGAGTTGATTTCATCTTGTAGTGAATTCAGTATTAGTAAGGTGGAGCAGATCTATCTCAACCACTTGACTGTGCGAAATTCCCCCAGAGTGAAGAATGTGACTTGTTGAGGCTTGCTTGCATTGCTTTCTGGGAAATCCTGGAATGCGTGGAATGGGGGACGGTGCCATGGGTGTGTGTGTCTGCAGTCATATCTGACTGGGTAGAGCACTGAGAGTCCTGCACTGAATCCAACAGGTCAGTGGTTTGGAGCACCACTTGTGTGTGGCTCAGGCAAGCTCCATTACACCCTGTTAACTGCAGAGGATAAGTTAATGAGTTAATTAGCTAGTCATACAGAGGTCTCACAAGGCTGTCTGAGACACAAAGTTCTCCCAATTGTTTCACCAAAAACAAAATACCGTTTTTTTAATTGATTCCCAAAAACATTTTCATAATGTTAAAATGTATGCTTTTGAGTGAGTACATGTGCTGTGAATAAAAGCTATGGTTTTAATCTGGGTTTTGTGTTGGTCTGCTGTTAGAATAAATGAGGTAGCTATATGTTTATTTGAGAGAAATAAGATCAAAAAGAAAACTGCAAACATTTAATCATTAGGTTAAAATGAACTGTTGCCATAGTTGTATTAATTTTCTTTAGATACCTGACTTTATTTTGTCTTTATCTAGATTGAGTCTCAATAATGAAATGCTAATACTGTACATTGAAATATTTTGATTCATCATTGAAATTGGTCTTCATTGTATAGTTATAGAATCATTTGTATTTCATTTATTTATAGATCTATTTGGGAAATTGTAGGCTATGTAAAGGCCACATTGCCTTGAACAGTTTTGTCGTGTTTTTGTCTTGAAAAGCAATGATATGCAATTAAATCTTGTGTAGCTGTAGTCACGGCTAACTGCAATGATTGGCCATTGTATAGAAAGGGCTCGTGAAGAATGAGGAACAAGGGCAAAGTGGATACACATGACGCACCCGTGTTCCCAAACGTGACCCAGCTTCAATCTGTGGGGCCACCTTTAGCAGTGAAAATAGGAAGAATATGCCATATGTTTTCAACCGGAAAATACCAATTAGGCCTAGGTTTCTACATTTATGAGATGTAGTAAATATAACTAAGCCTATATTTCTTGTATCATTTGAAGGTTGATTAAATAAATAATTTAAAACTGCTGAAAACTTGGAAGATTAGGATATACGAGCAAATGACTTAGCTTTACGTGCTTAAATTCTGCCTATGAATCTGTGTTACTAAAATCAAATATTTAAGAAAATGATTTTGACAGCAAATGCAGTAATCGGATGTTATTAACATTTTCAACGATCTGGCGAGAGGCAACGAAAAAAACATCCATTGGGCCAGTAGCACACGCTTGCACCTCAATATGACTGAGCTTATTTGAACATTCAATATTTGTGTTATTCGATTAATTCAGTTACATTATCCACTTCACATTACAATAAACCAATGCTTTCGATGGTAAAGGGGTTTAAATCCCTGTTATTTTGAATGTGGAAGAAACACATTATGAACCTACAGTATAGTCTTCCAAGTTTCGATTATAAAAATGACATCCCACCCATAGGTTTGCATACAGTTGCAAGCGTTTTGCACAGAACAGCGATTTGATGCCATCCAATGGGCAGAGAGCGTACATACACCTCAAAAACCTTCTTTGTTACACTCAAATTAATGTCAAAATGCTGTCATTTTGTTTCACCGTTGTAGAAAGGATACATGTTTTGGAGTCCTTACTTTTATTTGATCTATGAATGTTTGGGACAAAACAGCTAATTACATGGTCCCCATAGGCTAGGTTAGGATTCTAAAAAATAAAATAGGGTATGCTGTGAAGAGTAGCCAACAAGAGAAAAAGTAAATATTTGTTATACTGTATGTAATACTTGTCATAAATCCATCTAACTTTGGTCAAGTAATACTCACCAAACAAGCATATCCACCACCAAAGAGCTCGCGACATCCTTATTGAACATAGGCTAATGAGCCAACCTGCGTAATAATTCATCACAAACAAGTGATATTTTATAAATGGTCACTGAACATGTTTTAGTTTACATGCTCATTGAAGTTAACATACATTTGCACAGGGAACAAAATCAGTATTGCATATATGACGTGTAAAAGTACTGTAGCTAAATAGATAAGCAAAAAAATACATATATTATTAAGACAAATATTCACTTATATACATTAACCTAGAATCAGTGTCTATCCAAATGGTCTTTTCCCTAACCCTTGGCAAACTGATCACATGGGGAAAATGCAGGGGTGATTGATGAAAAACGAGTTATGAAATTGTCTTCCAGGAGGTGGCGCTATATATGTCTTATATTGTGTCTTAAAAAAATTGCCAGTCCAAAAAACACACAAACACCTTTTTTTCTTGATCTGGAGGAACAGTCATGTCAAAACGGAATAATTGTTTTGTCAAATACATCCTCACGTGTCTTTCAGTTCCACTGTGTTATCCTCACTTGCCCTCTGTAAGAAAATAAAGGTTATATTTTTAAATCAATATGGACTACAAAGATATACTTTTTCAGGACTTAAAGCAAGACTGTCTATTTTAACAGATAAATACAGTGTTTATTTAAACGGAAAATGCAACATTTGTAAATAACAGATAGCTGTGTAGGTATGAGTGTCCAACCTTGGCTTCAGCTATCTTCTGGATTTGATCCAGAACAGAGAACTCAGGTGACGGGAAGTCAAGGGGGTGATTATCCACCGAGGATTCATGGGGCATCTGGACAACATCAGGAAGAAATGGTTTTTTTTCATGGTAATTTCAGCAAGAGATTTTATGCAAGAAGAGATGCATGTCCTTGTTATTATCACAGGGATATCTGAGGTGGGACTCACCAGGACGGGCGGGGCTCTGAACAGGTAACTGAAGGGGTAGTGGAGCAGGTTGATGCAGGTGGAAGAGTACAGGTCAGCGTAACGCATGAGCTGGCTGGCAAACAGAGTCTGTCTGGAGCCACTCCGCAGCAGGCTGCCCATCTGCCCATAGGACAGATCCATCCTATAGGTCACCACCTGTAAAACACAAGGCAACGTACCCCACATTAAAAAATAGTACAGTTAACTATAAAATACTACAGTACTTACTATATAATTCTGTAGTAAACTATAGTATACTTAATAAGCAATAAGGTACGGTGGGGTGTGGTATATTGGCCATATACAACACCCCTCTCATACTTTATTACTTAAGTATACTTTAGTTATATACCTTATTTCTCAAGTATTGATGCCCTCAAGGAGAAAGCCTCCACTTCTATGTTCAAGATAATAAAACAAAAACACTATAGTAAATACTACAGTGAGGTCTGCAAAAACACCACAGTAAATACTATTATTGAATCAGGTTTTTTTTTGTCAGAGGCTACAACAAAAATGTGTGCTGGTGGGTGTACTCGAGAACTGGAGTTGGGAACCACTGTATTAGAACATTTCTCAGAGAGGGATTATGTGTCAGTGGGCATGGTTTACCTTCATCCTGGTCTGAATGGCAGTGATGTCTGGGCACTCTCTACAGCTACTGTCCAGATGCCTAAGGAGAGAGGCCAGTCAGATTGACAACATCATGCACAGCTCTGTCAAGTGCAATAATAGGCGAGTGTCACTCATAGAACAAAGGAAAAGCCCACTCACTTGTACAACTCAGCTAAAAATATATCAAGATGCTTCAGCTCTTCAAAGAGATCTTGTGGAAAAAGAGACACTTATCAAAATGGTGTCCAAGATTACATTACCTAAGGTATGTAAAGTGGCCACGTTATGTGGTATATGATAGGTCCGTTTTAGGGTCACTGTGAGGTCATGAAGAGGAGGTTGACCATGTTTGTACTCACGGTTCTTCTCTGTCCACACCTGCAGCTCTCTGGCCAGCTCAGGCACCACCAGGAAGGTCTTCCAACCTTGCCTCTTCTTAGACTTCAGGATGTCCCCAAAGATGTGGTCACCCACATAGAGAATGTCCTTCCCCTTCACGTCCAGCAGGTCACATACAATGTCTGAGGAGCCTGCAGGGAGGAGAGACAGATACAAGAGGATGGAAAGTTGAGGAGATGTGACACCCACTGATATGACTCCCACTGAAACCAAGATGGGTGAAACTCACTATTCCTCTCTCAATTTAATACCATCTTAATCCCTTTATCTTATCTTCCCATTTCCTCTGTCCCTCTTCTTAGAATGTTACCTTTTTTGATGATAATATCCCAGCTTGGTTGCTTGGAAGTTGGGGAAATGTACATTTTTGTTTTCTTATTGGTTCTGGGAATGAAGCCATATGTTTCCTGACTGGTAAAATTCTGAGAACGGAAGTGAAAACTTTGCCTGTTCTGGAAACATACATGTTTAGGTTGCAGGGAAGTTCTGAGAACGTTTTACTATGGTTCCCTGAAAGTTTTCCTGGGAGGTTTTAGTAATGTTCTGAAAATAGAAATTATAGGTTATATGAAGATAATTAAATAACGTTCTGAGAACATGTTTCAATAAGACTGATAGCTTAGTTTTGGTTAACTGTTTTGAACACCAGCACAGATAGGCATTAATCATGCAAACACATTTCTTTTTAATTGTGGCACGGTGCCAGTCAGATTCGAACCTATGATCTTTTGTTCTCTATCCATGGAATTAGTTCACTGTGCCACCAGGATTGAACTAGCATGCCATGTTTTTTTTTTACTCATACAAAGCTGGTCATTTTAGTCTACTCAAACAGACCCCATTTCAAAAGAAAATAAACACTCATTAAGCCAATTAGTGTGCGCGGCCAACACACTTGAGCACACTTAAGATAGAGTTTTGTTGATGCTGAAAACAGAATGTATATGTTTTTTAATAAATTCTTAGAACGGTTCTCTGTACGTTATTAAAGTTTTCTTGTGTTTTTTATGGAAAGTTTTCTTAACATTCTCAGAACAATTTGAGAACATGACTTTAAATAGAACCATGAGAAAACCTGTAGGAAATGTTATGCTGAAGTACTGAGATTTCCACAGAAGAACGTTGTTTCTTAACGTTCTAGTAACTATTTGAGAACATTCACAATGTCAAACTAGTTGGAGAATGTTCCTAGAACATTACCAAAATGTAAATGACATGTAACCATGTTTTAACTTTTAGGAAACATTCTGTTAAAGTAATGAAATACCAAGAATATCATGTTTTTTGTCAAGTTCCTTAAATGTGCTGAGAATGTTCCAAAGCCAATGAACTCTCCACTGGCTTCCAGTTGAAGCTCGCATCCGCTACAAGACCATGGTGCTTGCCTACGGAGCTGTGAAGGGAACGGCACCTCCGTACCTTCAGGCTCTGATCAGGCCCTACACCCAAACAAGGGCACTGCGTTCATCCACCTCTGGCCTGCTGGCCCCCCTACCTCTGAGGAAGCACAGTTCCCGCTCAGCCCAGTCAAAACTGTTCGCTGCTCTGACACCCCAATGGTGGAACAAGCTCCCTCACGACGCCAGGACAGCGGAGTCAATCACCACCTTCCGGAGACACCTGAAACCCCACCTCTTTAAGGAATACCTAGGATAGGATAAAGTAATCCTTCTAACCCACCCCCCCCCCTTAAAAGATTTAGATGCACTATTGTAAAGTGGTTGTTCCACTGGATATCATAAGGTGAATGCACCAATTTGTAAGTCGCTCTGCATAAGAGCGTCTGCTAAACGACTTAAATGTAAATGTAAACTATCCTGCACCATTCCCAGAAAGTTGTGGGAAGGTTGTATGGAAAATAACCATAGGAAAACCATGCTCTCACCAAGCTCTAAGAAACATATTGTTATGTGCTAGCTGGGATTAACATTTTCATTCTTACCGCCAGAGTAGACAGTTCCATGCTGGAGGTCTCCAGTGTATGTTCCAATACGGAGCTTCCCTGTGTTCTATGTTGGATAGATATGAACAAAGCCATGTATTTAGAGAGTTGGGCCAATGTGGTTTCTGCATTATGACGCATTTACAGTGCCTTCAGAAAGTATACACACCCTTGACTTTTTCCAAATGTTGTTGTGTTACAACCTGAATTTAAAATTGTTTTTCCCCCCACTACACACAATACCCCATAATGCCAAAGTGGAATTATGTTTTTAGAAAGTTTTACAAATTAATACAAAATTAAAACTGAATTGTCTTGAGTCAATAAGTATTCAACCCCTTTGTTATGGCAAGCCTAAATACGTTCAGGAGTAAACTTGTAACATGGACTCTGTGTGCAATAATAGTGTTTAACATGTTTTTTCAATGACTACCTCATCTCTATACCCCACACATACAATTATCTGTAAGGTCCCTCAGACGAGCATTGAATTTAAAACACAGATTCAACCACAAAGACCAGGGAGGTTTTCTAATGCCTTGCAAAGAAAGGCAACTATTGGTAGAAGGGTAAAAATTTAAAAAATAATACATTGAATATCCCTTCGAGCATGGTAAAGTTATTAATTACACTTTGGATGGTGTATCAAGACACCCAGTTACTACAAAAATACAGGCGTCCTTCCTAACTCAGTGGCCAGAGAGGAAGGAAACCAATGGTGACTTTAAAACCGTTAAAGAGTTTAATGGCTGTGATAGGTACAGAGTGAAAAGAAGGAAGCCTGTACAGAATAAAAATATTCCAAAACATGCATCCTGTTGGGGGACAAGGCACTAAAGCAAAACTGCAAAACATGTCCTGATTACAAAGGGTTATGTTTGGGGCAAACCAAGTATAGTGGTGGCTGCATCATGTTATGGGTATGCTTGTAATCGTTAAGGGCTGGGGAGTTTTTCGGGATAAAAAAATAAACAGAATGGAGCTAAGCATAGGCAAAATCCTAGATGAAAACCTGGTTCAATCTGGTTTCTACCAGCAGGACAGTAACCTAAAACACAAGGCCAAATCTATACTGTAGTTGCTTACCAAGAAGACAGTGAATGTTCCTGAGTGGCCAAGTTACAGTTTTGACTTAAATCTACTTGAAATCAATGGAAAGACCTGTCTAGCAATGGCTGTCTAGCAATGATTAACAACCAATTTCACAGAGCTGGAAGACTTTTCAAAATAATAAATGTGTTGCACAATCCAGGTGTGGAAATCTCTTAAAGAATTACCCAGAAAGACTCACAGCTGTAATCACTGCCAAAGGTGATTCTAACATGTATTGACTCAGGGGGTTGAACACTTTGACAGAGTATTTTGTGTAGATTATTATTATAAAACTTTTTTTTACAATTAAATCCATTTTAATCCCACTTTGTAACACAACAAAATGTGGAAAATTCAAGGGGTGTGAATACTTCTGAAGGCACTGTACATGACATTCAACATTCTTTGGCAGCCACAATGCTATATAACTGAATGTATAGAATTAGAACAATATACACAATTCTAAAAATTGGCATAACTCTAAATATATGGCTCTGGATTAGAACATTAATCTAATTGCGAGGTGTGTTAAAGGATATTTTCTATACACACCATGTGATGATGAGTGAAAGGTTCTTACCGTGTCCACTTGTCTCAGCACAGTTCCCTCGGCAAAGAACAGTGGCTTCCTGGTATCCACGACGACAAGGTCAAAGAAGGCGCGCCACGGTTTCTTTGGGTACTTAAGAAAAAAAATGTTGAATTGCTCATTAGAATGAATGGTATTTTTTTCCCCAAAACCCTTTTCCTTAATTTGAAACTGGAGACACCTAAACTAACCTTGGCACCTGGTGGAGTTTCAAGCAAGTATTTCATGATAGCCTAGGGAAAAGAACAAAGACACATCCTTAGTATAAAAGTGAATAGAATAGAATGTATTGAATAGAATGGACATCATGTATTGTATAGAATGTATAGAATCATGTACCATCATGTACCATCATGTACCATGTACCATATTCGTATTCATTCCTTTACACTTGTGTGTATTAGGTAGTTGTTGTGGAATTGTTAGGTTATATTACTTGTTAGATATTACTGCATGGTCGGAACTAGAAGCACAAGCATTTTTTGATTTGATTAACAACTGACCTCCGTGTAGTTGTAGTCACTGTTGGTCGCCAGGAACACTTTGGCCACCTCCTTAATACGAGTCAGGAGAACAGGCAAGTTTAGCTATCGAGAAGAAGAGAAAAGGAGAGGGTCAATTCCTCTGGATAGAGAAAGTTTAGGTCATCTCAGAGACTTTGTTGAACGTCACTAATTCATTGAGGTATCATCTCATAAATGATGTCCAAAGCACTTGGTCAAAATACTGTATCCAAAAAAGGTATCCAATATGGAACAGCAATTAAGGGAGGTTCAAAGTTATTTTCACTCACGTCTCTGATGACGTATTTATCCAGATTCCTCAGAGTGCTTTCCTTCAGACTGCCCTACATGACAAAATGGAGAGAGTCAGTCTTTACACAAAGGCACAGACAGTAACGTTTCATAATGTGTGAGTATGTGTGTCGGGATGGGGTGGTGTATGTACTGTATAATGCTGACCGTATCATGAACATAGTCCATTGCATCTCGAACATCCTGGAACATGCTTCTGAAGGACATGAACAAGTCACCATGTTTGAAGCCTTTCTGGCAGCTAAAAAAAAAGAAGGAAAAAAAAGTACAGAAACTACAGTCACATTATTCACTCATGTTTTATGATTTACTATTCTCACAGCTGTAGAGAAAAAGAGTCGGCAACGAGAAGAGGGAGGAGGATAAAAGAGTCCACTCACTTTTCGTATCTGCTGCATCTGGTGAAGAGGTCCACAAGGCAGCCGTCCAGATAGGTCTCTGTGGGAGGAGCAGGAGGGCCGTTACAAAGTAACTCTACTTTACTTTATCTGCAGCATGATTGTACAGAACTACACAAAATAACACTGTTGTTGCTACCTGAAAGGTTGAAGAGAGTATTGAGGATATAGAAGCGGTCAGTGTTGCCTCTCTGAATGAAGTTGTTGGGGTAGTAGTCTTGGATCTTGTCCCTGTAGAGTAGGAACGTATGTGTACAACTAGCAAATTAAGGAGTAGCCACAGGTGCATACGTGTAACATGATAAAAACATGCATACTGTGAGTAGAACCTCATTAAGTAAGCTGGTCTGACAACCTCCCCAATAACACCAAACAGCTACTATTGGAGCATTTCTGGATGATGAGTCATTCAGAGAGAACCCACTGAGCCAGAAGATAACAAGATAACAGACAGAATGCACGTATCCCACCAGCACTATCAACGTCACAAGACCTCTCTTTTTGGAGTCTCTTGACTATGACGTTCAGCTAGAGCTGGAGAAACATCCACTGGCCTTCTCCACTGAAGCAACACTGTAGTCTGCCTCACTGTAAGAGTATGAGGCAAGGATACAGTGGCGATTGAGTGGATTTGAACTGGAACCAGAGCCTCTTGATGGCTCCGCTGCTGGTAGGGGATCCCAAAGACATCTAAATCCTGATATATGATTGGAAGATGGGCACAGGCCCTCTATGTACATGTCCAGCTAAAGTATAATTAATATAGTCTTTCATCTTTCATGATAAAAAAAAAAAACTAAATACACATAGTCCTACATACAACTCACAATAACCCAAAGATTAACTCATAAGGAACTCACGTAATCATGCAATAACACACATGTAAACACATACAGACATTCATTCGCAAATCCCACGGCACCAGGTGGTGGATATAAATATACTTTTTAATATTTGTGAGCTGGTTATCTGCATATCTGCATCCAACTAATGTTTAGAAAAAACGTTTAACATTCCTGCACACCTTGTGGAGTATCATGTTAGCTGTTAGCAAGTTTCAGGGGATATTTTGCGTTCATTTCTCAGTCCTCTGTGAAACAACCAGGAACACGGGGGCTGTTTTATGTTGTAAGCTGAATATAACGGCAGTATGTAGGCCTACTGAGACAGATGCTCACAGTTGGATCTGACCAAGGTCAGGATCAGGCTCCCTTGGTCTCCAACATCCTCCGTTCTCTGGTAGAGCAGGGCAACCCACAGCCCATCCCCCTGTCATCTCATAGCCTAGTTTCTCAGTCAGTCCATCTCCTGTACCCTCAACAAGATAAAAACAACTCCTTCATACAGCTGCAATGTATAGCCTACACACAGGTAGTGTATTCTGCTTCTTCTATGAAATGTAACAACCAGCGGAGAATCACAAAATTCTGTGGATTCAGTTTGATAAGATGTGTATAATATATTGGTCTTTCAGAAAACATGGTATTTTAAATGAGACATGAAAATAGTCACATGTTGAACTTGTGGTTTTCTGTGACCATGCTCTTTTGATGTTTCACCCTGATGACCCACTGAGTAGACATGCCGTTTTGCTGTGTGTGTGTGCGCATGCGGGTGTGTGTGTCATTCCCCTGTTCCCCTGCTTAGATGACTTTGCAAAGTGGTTGTGCAGATGTGCCCTCAGTGACAGTGTTGACCCAAGGACATCCTGTTACAGAATTACAAACCGTATACGCACGCACGCACGCGCACACACGCACACACACACACACACACACACACTTGTATAACTAACTTTGTGGGGGTCACACAATTCAGTCCCATTCAAAATCCTATTTTCCCTAACCTAACCTAACCCTTACCTGAAAACCTAACCTTAAACCTAACTCTAGCTCCTAACCCTAAAACTAACCCTAGCTCCTAACCTTAACCCTAAAACAAATTCTAACCCTAAACCCTCTAGAAATAGCATTTGACCTTGTGGGGACTAATACAATGTCCCCAGTTGGTCAAATTTTTGTTTGTTTACTATTCATGTATAATGAAACACGTCCACATGCGCACACACACACAAACTATTGCATTTCCTGTGATGTATCACTCACCTTTTTAGAAAGGTGAAACCATGACTGCACAGCAGAATGTTTCCATTGGAGTCCACCTTCAGCAAGTTACCATACATTGTGTCAAACACCAGGCCGCTAAGGAGGGAGGAGAGATTGGGATGAAAAGGAGGAAGAGAGAGCCAGGGGTGGATATGGTTATGCAGAGATAAGCAGAGAGAGGAATGGATGGGAGAGGGATAGATGATGATATCTTTTAGATTTGTGGCTGCTCTTGATAGTATCAGTAGGTTACTTTTTATTTCTGCTCTATTTTGACCAATCTTGTTATTCTACTGTTACCAGGCCTTTGGGGAAACTATCTCTGCAGGAGGTCTATCTGCTGATGAAGTGATAAAATGTCAGCTGTTTCTCCAGCATAGTGTCCCCCTGGGGCAAGGATACAGGAAATAGAATGCACAGAGCAACAAATGACTTGAAAAATAATGGTTAGGGGTCATTTCATAAGTAGACTCCCATGAAGAGCCCCATCCTAACTAACCAAGCTTTGCATCAACACAATGCTAAGGAGCTCTATTTCATGTAGAACAGAAGTTAAAAATATATATATATTTGTGAGTAAAGGGTCATGTTATGTATTACCAAACTGACCATGTAAAAATAAACAGTATGCAAATGTGTGTGGGATCAACAGGAAGAGAGAACTCACCGTGTGGGGAAGGTAGGGTCGTAGGTGTAATGCAGTAGCTCATGGGATAGCCTATAGACACCAGCCTGTCTCTGAGCAGCTCAAAGCCCAGATCCTCATAGTCAGGAGACTTGTACTCTACACACACAGGACACATGAACAATCAGTATTCATCAGTGAAAATGTAACAATGTTGCTATCCTCATATACTGTTCAATATAGCTCTGAGCGGTATACTATAAAGTATCAAGCTAACATGCCTAAATATTTTGAAATAACTTTTTTTTTTTAAGGATAAGCTTGAAACGGGCATAGTCTAACAAACAAAAACAAATTTAAGTTGATCTTTCTTAATGAATCAGGAAATCTAGTTATTTCTGGTTGTTTACCAAAGTTAGTGGGCTAACTCATTAATCCTGCTTTATAATATACCCCCTGATTATACACCTGAAATCTATGAGACATAGGTCTTCAGATTTTCTCCAAAAGCCTGCCTTTTTTGGCCCTTTACCAGTACAATCACATTTTCTCTTTGTTGGAGTAGGTCTACTGGGCTACTATACTGAACAAAAATATAAACAAAACATGTAATAATTTGAAAGATTTTACTGAGTTACAGTTCATACGAGGAAATCAGTCTATTGAAATAAATTCATTAGGCCCTAATCTATGGATTTCAGATGACAGATATGCATCTGTTGGTCACAGATACCTTAAAAACAAGTAGGGGCGTGGATCAGAAAACCAGTCAGTATCTGGTGGGACTACCATTCACGTCATGCAATGGGACACACCTTGGCATAGAGTTGATCAGGCTGTTGATTGTGGCCTGTGGAATGTTGTTCCACTCCTCTTCAACGGCTGTGCGAAGTTGCTGGAAATTGGCGGGAACTGAAACACGCTGTCGTACACATCTGGATCGATATCAAATTTCCATCGATAAAATGCAATTGTGTTTGCTGTCCGTAGCTTATGCCTGCCCGTACCATAACCCCACCACTGGGATTCTGTTCACAACATTGACATCAGCAAACCGCTTGCTCACACGACGCTATACACATGGTCTGAGGTTGTGAGACCGGTTGGATGTACTGCCAAATTCTCTAAAACAATGTTGTTGGCGGCGTATGGTAGAGGAATTAACATTCAATTCTCTGGCAACAGCTCTGGTGGACATTTCTGCAGTCAGCATGCCAATTGCACCCTCCCTCAAAACTTGAGACATCTGTGGCATTGTGTTGTGTGACAAAACTGCACATTTTAGAGTGGCCTTATTTTCCCCAGCACAAGGTGCACCTGTGTAATGATCATGCTGTTTAATCAGGTTCTTGATATGCCACACATGTCAGGTGGATGGATTATCTTGGTAAAAGAGAAATGCTCACTAACAGGGATTTAAAGAAATTTGTGCATTGGAGAGAAATAAGCATTTGGTGCGTATAAAACATTTCTGGGATCTTTTATTTCAGCTTATGAAACATGTAATATTTTTGTTCAGTATAGATGAACTTACCTGCCAGAGTGTAGTCCATGTCAAAGCCATAGCATTTGATGTTCTCCAATGGTACACTCCTATTGACAAACACCCTGTAATCAAAGGAAAACAGGACAGTTGGAGTTTCCGAAGTGATTATCTGGGAGACAAACAGGGGCCAGTTGAGGAGAAGCAGATCTCATATGGGCATGTCAAAGCTTTTCAGAATATCCAATCAGCTGTACAAGAGTATTTAATGGCATGGCTTGAATGTGGCTCCAAATCTGACCTATTGTCTAAGACCAGTGGCTGAAACATTCAAGAGTAGAACTCATTTTGACAAATTGACTCAACTTGCTTCAAGCCCATGGAAATCAATCAACTTGAGCCCAATGCTGGTCACATTGGGATATGCCTCACCAACTATATTCTTGGGAACCAACCATTAAAGAATATCTTATGCTGCACATTCAGCTCGTAGTGCCGTATCGGGCTCTATATCCTACTGCACTACATCACATCATCACAGTCCTACTCTTATCAGTTCATTAACATATGTCTTCAACCCTGCCAACATGGACAGCCACGTCCATCTAGACTCTAGAGGAAACCCATTTAAGGTGATGGTTTTTTTAGGAGGCTGCAGTGGTATTGGCAAGGATTTCCGAGACTTGGCACTGCTTATTTTTTAATGACAGTCACGTACCGTGATTAATGTATCCTGATTCAACTCATTGAGCACACTCTGCGTGTGATCAAACTTTGCAGTCGATGGTGCCGCAGCAGAAATTGTGGTCAGTTCTCTCTAGCCTCTACCACACAGAACTCCACCTAATCATCAGTAACAGGTTTATATTTCAGTAACGGATAGCCTATGTAATAACTAAATCCATATGTTAGAACAAAAATATTTTTGTTCAATCAAGAATGGAACAACGACTTGGAAACCACAATGAAAAGACAGAATGGGCAACTTCTGAAAATAGATTGCTGTATTCAGAAGAAATACCAAACTAGTTAAAGAGAGATTGCTTTCGTATATATCAAATCAGGACTCTGATCAGTTCAGTCATTCACAAGGTAACCTCAGAGGGGGTTCCTGTGTCACCAGGTGACATGGAGCCTCTATCAGTGACACCCGGGGAGAGAAACCCATCTCCCTCCTGTCACAGTGGCCTACACCTCACCCCGTCTATCTGTCTGTCTGTCCCCAGCTCCTGCCAATAGCAGCCAGTTCAAACATATGGGGTTGCTGTTAATAATTCACCTGACAGCTCTTGTTCTGGAAGCGTGTTGCTGAGGAAGCCTCACTTGAGCGAACAACAACAGTCACCCTGAGACAACAGTCACCCTGAGACAACAGTCACCCTGAGACAACAGTCACCCTGAGACAACAGTCACCCTGAGACAGTGGGTGCCTGGGAGGTATGAACAAGGCTACTGATGGAGTATATCTGGTTTGAAGCATGAATAGTGTACACTGACAGTAATTGGTTAAATAATATACCTAACACTGGTGTAAGGGGATATTGAAGTGTCCCCCCAAGTGTGGTTTACACCTGGGTGACTGAGAACTTGTATCAAGGCTAGAAAAGACCTAAGACGCTCTTCTCTTTTAGAGCACAGCCAAACAACTAGCCTATCATGTGGAGGAAGAACAGAAATGAGTGACTCTTACAATCGAGGTGTGAAAGAGAAGGCGTCCCTGATCTCACATGCCATTCCTAATCTCCACTCCCATCCACCAATCAGAACAGGTAATGTGAATCTGTCTGACAGATATCTGGGGTGGCAGGTAGCCTAGTGGTTAGGGTGTTGGGCCAGTAACTGAAAGGTTGCTAGATCGAATCCCCGAGCTGGCAACTGCCCCTGAACAAGGCAGTTAACCCACTGTTCCTAGGCCGTCATTGTAAATAAGAATTTGTTCTTAACTGACTTGCCTAGTTAAATAACAAAAATCTCTCTGTGCATTGTCAGAACCTGATACAGCAAGGGTGTTGGATCACAGTAACAAAGCGTATAGGCTACATTTTCCAAAATTTTCACAAAGTTATAAAATGCTCATGTAAAAAACAGAAAGCACATTTTCTCCAAGTATTTGAAAAATGAAGAAAAAAAAATAAGTTGAGCCAATTAGTGTATATGACACAGGACATGCCCTATGACCTTATGCAAACCTGTATGATATAACCATTCCTGGACTGGCCTCTACAGTCTACAGTTTGTGTCACATTTATACTACAGCATTACCAGTTTTGTAAGCACTAGTGTAGGATTGGGCCCAATACTGAGCTACACATGTCATATCTTTATGGATGTAATAAATATTATGCTACATCAAATAATAACTCACTTGTGCTGATATTCCATGTTCTTCACCAAGGGCACATCTGGTGAAATGCTCGGGTCTCTATCAGATTTAGTAGGTTGATCTGTCACAATCCGAGTCGGATACTCCATAGTCGTCGCTGTAACAGCCTCTCTAGATAGGGGGATAGTGAGATCTGACATGGGTAGCCGAAGTCCTAGCTGTCATCTCACTAGAAGCTTACTAACTGGAGAGGCTTTTAATGCTCCAAAATACGCAGATCTGTGCGTAAAGGGGTTCACTACACGTCAGTAAACAGCCCCTCCCTTGCTTTAAGCTTCGTGGTTCGGTAGTTAAAAGTGGGTGCGGGGACTCTGGGACCTACTGCATCCTATCTTGTCTATGAATTGGTCAAACTCACAGCGGACTGGAAACTGGCTTAAAATACCAAGATAATGTAATCAGTCACACACACGCAGAGAGGAACGTGCGTATGGCTTGAGTTTGCTGATATCACTTCTGCGATATGAGTGAAGATTTTCACAATGAAGTACTAAAGAAAACAACAATTCGTTTTACATTAGGCCACATACAGGTAACTGCCCAAATAAATGAAACACCAACATCGTGTCTTAATAGTTCGTTGGCCAGCACGAGCCTCCAGAATAGATTCAATGGGCCTTGGCATAGATTCTACAAGTGTCTGAAACTTTATTGGAGGGGTGAGACCCCCTTCTCCCACGATAAATTCCATAATTTGGTGTTTTGTTGATGGTGGTGGAAAACCCCTTCTCAGGCGCAGCTCCAGAATCTCCCATAAGTGCTCAATTGAGTTGAGATTTCTGATGGGTGGGTGGCTGACACACGCACGCGCACACACACAAACACCCCCATATGTTCCTTTGAGACCCGTCTTTCAAAGTCACTGAGATCTCTTCTAGCCGTGGTACCCAAAATAATGGGCAACTGGCATTTTTATACATGACCCTAAGCATGATGGGATTTTAATTGCTTAATTAACTCAGGAACTACACCTGTGTGTAAGCACCTGCTTTCAATACACTTTGTATCCCTCATTTACTCAAGTGTTTCCTTCATGTTTGCAGTTACCTGTATATCTATAACACTTACTCCCGATTACAGGTGAGAGAGAGAACACATTGAATAATTCTGATAATAATCCTAAACACCACAGTAATGGAAAAAAATACTATCTCAGAATGAGTGCAATAAATCAAACAATTAAACTGTGTATGGCAGCCTAGACTCACTAATAAGAAACTCAAGGCGAGCTGATTGAATCATTCCCTAAGGGATGTAACTTGTTCATCAGTAAACCACATACAGTATGCTGACTTTAGGAGTGTCAGAGGTAAAACCTCTCCCTCCCTGATTAGCGCCTGTTTGCCTGGGGCCAGAGCCTGATAACCACAGAGACCTGGGCCTGATCACAATACTAAACACATTTCTTAAAGAGGACCCAGAGAATTAACAGTTTTATCACACTGTACTCACCATCCCAAAGGTCAAAGTTATTGATTTGCCATTAAGGTGTCATTAGACTGGAAATGGCTTGGGTGTGGGGCAAATCTTTACAGAGGAGTTTTAACAGGAAGGACACAACGATGTACAAGTCAGACACAATGTCATTGATGATGGCAAATGTTAAGAGTTTGATGGTTGTGCGTGCCTTGATATGATGGGGTTAATGAGGTCAAGTCTATCCCTCCCCTGAGGATCCCCTGTTGGGATGCATCCTGTGAATCTCGCCAGTGATCTAGCCCATCTATACAACTACCTCTTCCCCTACTGTATTTATTTATTTTTGCTCCTTTGCACCCCATTATTTCTATTTCTACTTGGCACTTCCACTGCAAATCTACCATTCCAGTGTTTTACTTGCTATATTGTATTTACTTCGCCATCATGGCCTTTTTTTGCCTTTACCTCCCTTATCTCACCTCATTTGCTCACATTGTATATAGACTTATTTTTCTACTGTATTATTGACTGTATGTTTGTTTTACTCCATGTGTAACTCTGTGTTGTTGTATGTGTCGAACTGCTTTGCTTTATCTTGGCTAGGTCGCAATTGTAAATGAGAACTTGTTCTCAACTTGCCTACCTGGTTATATAAAGGTGAAATAAATAATATCTCCATCGTGGTGAGGTTCCTGGTCTCAGACATGTTGTACCACCCAAACACCCCAGACAGCAAACAGTAGTAGTCCAACTTTTCCTGTGTAAAAACATACTGTGAATGCATGTGTATGACATCAGCTGCCACGGTCCCACTTAACAAATAAGAGTCCCAATACCTATGTAATTACCGTGTAATTACAATCTAGATACTCCCTGTCACATAATACTTACAGTACCACTGTTATACCTGTTTGTGTACGTGACAAGGTATGAGAGAGAGGCTGATGTGCTCACCACTATGAGGTGGACGAACAGCACCAGCCAGTTGAGGGTGCGCCGATGGTGAAGGCTGCTGACTTGAATGACTGGTTTAAGTGGAGAAGAAGGTGAAGATGAGAACTATACTGCAGTATGGGATCCAGGAGATTTGGATCTGAACAACAAATAACAACAATCGGTGTGGCTTATTGATGAGCCACTGATGTTGCCACCCATTGTAAAAGATTGATGTAACCCAGTGATAATATATAGGGACATTCTGTGGCATTATGAATGAATGACATTCATTAATTCATAATGACCATCGTTCCATTCATGGAAAAGATGTCACCCATGATGACAGAGCAGTGTGTTGCTTATAAAGTGTGACTTACCTGCAGGTAGAGTGACCCAGAAGACCCTGGGAAACTGCCATGCATAGGGAATCCCTGTAGAGGAGCAGCCTTTTTCCTGTGCTATCAATGGTGAACGTGCATTAGGATGGCAGATATGGCGTCATTGTTTTAGCACTATACATTGAGTTTTTAAACTACGGTGCGCAACATGGTTCAGTGTGCCAATAAATCAGCACAATCGACTTTGAAGCTAAAATTGGGATCATGAATACTATGCAAATGAACATACAAAAAAAGAGCAACGGAACTTAGCAAAAAGAGGAATTTGTGGTAAGTGCATGGGGTCTACCATATTTATGCACCTCTGCTATTACCATCACCTGTCATACCAATCAGTGTCAAGTACTTACGGTAGAAGTTTCACTGTCGACTCCAGATAAATGACACGCCACAGGGGGGGCACTCTGAGTACATACAGTGCCTTGAGAAATTATTCCACATTTTGTTGTGTCACAGCCTGAATTCAAAATGTATAAAAATGTATTAATTTTCTCACCCATTTACACAAAATACCACATAATGACAAAGTGAAAGTGTTTTTATAAAATAAAATACAGAAATATCTCATTCAGATAAGTATTCACACATGTTAATTACCTTTGGCAGTCTTCTGGAGTAAAAAGTCTTCAAGCTCTGTGAAGTTGGTTGTTGACCATTGGCCATTTTCAAGTCTTGCCATAGATTTTCAAGCCGATTTAAGTCAAAACTGTAACTAAGCCACTCAGGAACATTCAATGTTGTCTTGGTAAGCAACTCCAGTGTATATTTGGAGGTTGGAGGTATATTTTAGGTTATTGTCCTGCTGAAAAGTGAATGTATGTCTGTTGGACTGCAGACCGAACCAGGTTTCCTCTAGGATTTTGCCTGTGCTTAGCTCTATTCAGTTCCTTTTTATCAGAAAAAACTCCCTAGTCCTTGCCGATGACAAGCATACCCATAACATGATGCAGTCACCACCATGCTTGAAATGATGAAGAGTGGTACTCAGTGATGTGCTGTTTTGGATTTGCCCAAAACATAACACTTCGTATTCAGGACATAAAGTTCATTCCTTTGCCACATTTTTTGCAGTTTTACTTCAGTGCCTTATTGCAAACAGGATGCATGTTTTGGAATATCTTTATTCTGTACAGGCTTTCTTAATTCCACTCTGTCATTTAGGTTTTTATTGTGGAGTAACTACAATGTTAGTGATCCATCCTCAGTTTTCTCCTACCACAGCCATTAAACTCTAACTTTTAAAGCCTCCTTTGACCTTATGGTGAAATCCCTGACCGGTTTCCTTGCTCTCGGTACCCTTCTTTGTTAGGCATTGGAAAACCTCCCTGGTCTTTGTGGTTAAATCTCTGTTTGAAAATCACTGCTCGACTGAGGAACCTTACAGACAATTGCATCCTGAACTTATTTAGGCTTGCCATAACAAAGGGGTTGAATACTTATTGACTCAAGACATTTCAGCTTTTCATTTTCTATTAATTTGTAAACATTTCTAAAAACATAATTCCACTTTGACATTATTGGGTATTGTGTGTAGGCCAATGACACAAAATCTCAATTTAATCAATTTAAAATTCAGACTGTAACGCAACAAAATATGGAAAAAGTCCAGGGGTGTGAATACTTTCTGAACGCACTGTAATTACAGGCTTGATAACATGTAAGCTCTGTTGTCAAACCCCTCCTTTTAAAGGTCAACCAAAACATGAAGAACGGTCATTTTCATTTCACAGTGTTCATCAATGTTAATATAGGGTTAATTAGGGTTAGTGGTGAGGGATATGTGAAATAGGACTCACACAGGTCACAGAGGTGGAAATCTCACACAGACTGGTTCCCAAGGCAACATGGCGCAACTGGTGGGTGGGGATCCTCGTCATATGGAACTCGTCAAATTAGTAAAGGCACATCTGAAGAGGAGCAAAATGACAAAGTTCATCACTCAGTCAATCAGACATACTGTATCTAATTGAAAAAAAACGTAAGATTCTAGGTAGGCTTTGATCAGAAAATGACATGACCATGCCATTCTACATTTGTATACCCTTTTGCTCACTCTAACTCTAAACACACTGATCTCATGGATCGACTTCATGCATCAACTCACAGCATTGAAGGTGACGAGGACGGCGAGGAGTTGCCAGTGTACGGCCTGGTCCAGGATCAGGTCCACCACAGTGTTGCTGTGGACCCCCTTCAGGGAGGCCTGCTCCACTAGCATCTCCTCCACCTCCACACTGTGGTCTCTGCTGCCCCACAGCCTGCGGATGGCTACAGAGGGAAAGGCCAAATAAGATACACAGGTGGAAAAGGACATAAAGACAGCTGAGTCAGGCATAATGATGATTGTGAGGATGACTATGATAACACTAATTGCAAGTACACTTTTGGTGAGGTAGTTTTCCTTAGGCAACCTGTTACCTGTCCATATTCCTCACAGAGCTCCACCCAGGTGCTTACCTTTCTCACAGCCCTGGTGGTCGCCCCGGTCCAGCAGCAGGTATCGGGGTGACTCTGGGAGGAGGGACAGGGTGGCAGGCTAGAGCATGGCGGTCGCACCACTGAAGCCCAGCAACCACCTGTCCTCTGTCCCCAATAACTCACTGCAAGGACAGAAGGCTATCACATAGTGTTCATTCACCACGGGTTAAACTGATATAAGCATCCCTGACTGACACACTAGAACCGACAGCTCACCTGATCCCCAGAAGCTGAGAACTTCCCCATAGACACAAACCACCATTCCTCACAGCCGTTAAAGGGTACATTACATCACCACATTGGGTGGAGACTGAGGCTAACACCTGCAGCACACACTGGAAAGGACAGACCATATCACAGACACAGTTTGTCAGCATAATTCCTCTAGTGAGATATTAAAAGACAGGTATAAAGATGACCTTGTTTTGTGGCCTACAGTAAAATAATGATATCAATTCATAAGATGAAATCAGCGGACCTGCATTAACGCCATAGAGGAAATGTCCAACCATGATCATCTCAAAGGACATGGCCGTTTTGCACAACAGCATCATCACAGCACTGCCAATGACAAACAGGTTGTTCAATAACAGGCATCTCTTTTTGGAAAGTGTGGTGGACAAAATCATCATAATTAATGTTCTACTACATCAAATAGTAACCACACCTTCAAATAAACAGAGACCTCTGGAGGACCCAGATGCAGACGATGAAGGACCAGATAAGTCACTTCCCACTGCTCCTAGGAGATCCTATGCTGCTGTTGGCATGTGGTGTTCACCAGCTCCTTTATGAACTGCAGTAACACCAAGAGGGTGGCCGTGACGCTATGGAGGTTGGGTCAGTCAAACATTTATGGATCTCAAACCATTTCTAATTTTCATTGGCATGTATCCAACTGAAGTTGTTAGTTTGTTGAGAAAAAAAGTTATTCAGAGCTATTACACTCATTTCCAAAACAATAAGGTAACAATAACTGCACTTGTTTTGTAAAGCCACATTTATCTGTTAATACTGACATGGTGGTCTACTCTTGACATTTTAATACTTTTGATGTGGATTTACAGTACTCACAGAAGTGAGGTCAGGACAGATACACAAAAAATATGTGGACACCTGCTTGTCGAACATCTCATTCCAAAATCATGGGCATTAATATGGAGTTGGTCCCCCCTTTGCTGCTATAACAGCCTCCACTCTTACAGGAAGACTTTCCACTAGATGTTGGAACATTGCTGCCGGGACTTGCTTCCATTCAGCCACAAGAGCATTAGTGAGGTCGGGCACTGACGTTGGGCAATTAGACCTTGCTCGCAGTCGGCTTCACAATTCATCCCAAAGGCGTTCAAAGGGGTTGAGATCAGGTGTTCTGTGCAGGCCAGTCAGGTTCTTCCACGCGGATCTCGACAAACCATTTGGACCTCACTTTGTGCACAGGGGGATTGTCATGCTGAAACAGGAAAGGGCCTTGCCCAAAATGTTGCCAACGTTGGAAGATTGTCATTGTATGCTATAGCCTTAAGGTTTTTTTCTTCACTGGAACTAAGGGGCCTAGCCCAAGCCATGAAAAACAGCCCCAGAGCGTTATTCCTCCTCCAGTAAACTTTAGATGGCACTATGCATTCGGGCAGGTAGCGTTCTCCTCGTATCCGCCAAATCCAGATTCGTCCGTTGGTATTTGAAATAATAAATAATCCCACAGAGCAGCAGCAGCCCCCCCCCCAACCCCCCTTTCTAGCGATAGCTACTTTGAGGAAAAATGTACTTAATATGACTGTGATGTGGTTGTCCCACCTAGCTATCTTTAAATCGCTCTGGATAAGAGTGTCTGCTAAATGACTAAAATGTAAAAATGCATTAAAACTAAAATAGCACTAGCAATTATAATTCACAAACAAGTAGTGATATAGTTGGGCATTGCGTAGTTATCATTAGTCACAAATGGCCAATCCAAAATTAACGTACAAGATAATCAGATATTGCCACTTAACAGGAGTGTCTAGGCATGTGATATGCATGTAGCTAGTCCCTGGTTCAATGTAATGTCTTCAATGAGGGCAAATGTGACATCCAAAATAAAGATGCCTAACTGAAACTGGTGAAATGTTAACTTATACAGCTAAAATTAGTAACCAACAGGATCAAACATCAAAGCAACCACACCGTGCCCTTATAAAAACAAATGCACATCCTTGTAGGGAAGAATAAGATACAACTTATTATGTGCATCCTGCAATGTCAAGTGGTACCTGGAAAGAGATTACACATTGCACACAATTGACATTAATATAATAATTGATCCAAAAGATTTGTTTAACTATTTTTTTTATATTTATTGCCTTTCTACCTGTATAAAACATGGTTGTTATGGACAAAGTCACATTGATGATACAATTAAAATGAGCTAATACAACAACCTTTGAATTAAAAAAAATGTTGCATGAACGAAACTAAGTTCAAATACAAACCTCCACCCACCCCAAACAATTATTCTTCACTAGGCACATATATGTTTTGAGCCACAACCACTATTCTCAATATAATTATTTTCACCCCTCCCTCAGTCAATATGACAGATGTTGTAGCCGATCATGTTAGAGACAGAGGACAACTCAATGCATTCAGATCAAGCTCAGTGACAACCCCCCTTTCTCCATCTCTGCTCCTTTCACAGCAGGACGTAGCGTGTGATGCCTCCCCCTCGCTGTTCTCGCAGACGCTGGCAGTGACGCAGCATGCTGAGGATGCTCTGGAAGCGCTTGTCCACCTTCATCTGAGTGAACTCTTTAATGTCAGCTTCTACAATGAAAAACAGACCTGTAGGGAACACAGAGGAGTAGTGTGATAGTTTGTTTCCATTAGTATGCAGGTTGTCATAACAATGCCATCTGGGTCAGAGAAGATAATGGCCCTTGCTTAGAGACAATTACTCAATGCAATGACCAACCTTGTTGTGTGTCAAAGGACAGCAAAGCAGAGAGCCTTCTTTAGAACAGAGTAGTTTGACTGAGGTACCTTTTGTGTCCTTGTTCTCTTCCTCCTTAAATCGTTGATGAAGCTTGCGTGTGGCATTGTTAAGGGTTTTTGCTGGCTGGTTCAAGATCTTGTACTTCCCTGTTACGGCTGTGTTAATGTTTTCCACAGCAGTGTTTAGCTGTTCATATGTCAAACGGCCTTTCATGTACCTAGAGAGAGAGAGAGTTACAGAAGAAATATATCTTACAATAACAATAAAGAAAAAAAAACATTTAAATAAATAAAGCTACATTGTAGTATGTGGATATAGTGCTGCTGAGGAAGACTCACTGAGGGATGGTATCAAACTCTGGGCTGGTGATGAATTCCATCTCTCTGATCTGTTTTTTTGAGGTTTTCCTGGGGTGAACCTGCTGGACTGGCTGCACATTCACAGGTCCACTCTGACCCACAGGCCCTATTCCGCTGGGATATCAAAGGAGGGGCAAAATAGAGGACAACACATTTACTTGGTTTGTACTCAGTAGCTTCTCCTCTGGGCTCCCGAGTGGCGCAGAGGTCTATGGCAACTGCATCTCAGTGCTAGAGGCGTCACTACAGATGCTGATTCGATTCCAGGCTGTATCACAACCGGCTGTGATTGGGAGTCCCAGAGGGCGGCGCACAATTGGCCCAGCGTCGTAACGGTTTGGCCGTCATTGTAAATACGATTTTTTTCATAACTGACTTGCCTAGTTAAATAAAAACAATTATGACATCCTCCAACACACACACACACACACACACACACACACACACACACACACACACACACACACACACACACTCCTTACTGGACTGCTGGCTGTCCCTTCCTGGGCATGTGTGTGGGCATGTTGTCCCTAAGGTTCTTTCCATCCTGCACATCCTCCTCGAAGAAACCCTCTAGTTCCTGTGAAACAAAAAACAAATTTCACACTGACATACAGTACAAATAGCATACTTAAAGATATTGCAATCCAGACAAGCTAAAAGGACCCATCTAAAAATGTATTGTGAAGAACGCATGAAATACCTTTAAATGCTTAAGTAGGTCTTTTTGGCGGCCAACACATTTCTCAAACTGGTCAAGGAGTCCATCTATTGCAAGGATATCTTGTCCTATCTTCCCTAGAATGACCCGCTTGTCTTGATCTTTTGCTGAAAATAGGGAATAAATCAAAGTTTAAAGTTTAAATTAAGTTATGCAAAACCATTGAATTCCTGTTAGCTGAAACAGTGTTTAAATACATGAGATAACAAGCTATATATATTATTATATACATACATACATACATTACATAAATACACACATCTCAGTTCATCATACCAATTGTCCGCAGCTCCAAGACACGTCTTGTGGATGAAATCCTGTCATTCAAGTGCAGGGTTATATCCTCAAGCTCACAATGACTCATATTGCTGAAAAATAAGATGGGAAAAGGCCCAGCTGTTCAATAAAATGAAAAAAGGCACAGGCTGGAAGACTTCCTGCTGTTCAGCCAATGTTCATTTTGACAAATGAATCTTGAAGAATGCCTTAGCCTAAATGCCTCATGGGCTTATTAAATGTCTTCCACTATCATAACCCAAAATATAACGGTTAATTACCCCATTGTTTCTTTTTGTTATCGCTTGATGTCTTTTGTCTCAAAAAACAAAGCTTCAGGAAAACAATGCCTTTCTAAAAACGTTGCAAGTAACAGTTGCCAATAAAGAACGCATTTGAAGCGTTACAACATTCTTACAGTAGCTAGTTATATGTAAAGTGTTTGGGGGGAAAAAAAGACTAGCTAGGAAGTGAAAATACATAATCAACCTCCTAGACTGTCAATCCTATCTAGCTCAATATATGAATTTCGCGAGTAGCTGGCTGCATTCAACCACATTGAGTTCAATCATGGACACTTACTGACAATTGTTGCTGCTTCGCGTGATGCATTGTTGTCTCTACCTTCTTGGCCTGTGCCAAATAATGTTTGTACCATGTTTTGTGCTGCTACAATGCTATGTTGTTGTCTTATGTCTTTATGTATATAGTAGTGTTGTGGTGTCTCTTGTCGTGATGCGTGTTTTGTCCTATAAAATGTATTTTATTTTTAACCCCAGCCACCGTCCCTGCAGGATGCCTTTTGGTAGACCGTCATTGCAAATAAGAATTTGTTCTTAACTGACTTGCCTAGTTAAATAATATTACATTAAAAAAATGTAGTCACAACGATGGATAGCTAACGTTAACTAGCTAGATAGTTAGCTTATCTGAATCCACACTGGCTCAACCGTCCAGTTAGTCAAAACCATGTCCTGACGTTAAAAACCCAAGTAACACAGAGTAACTTACCCAAAGTTATCAACTCGTAGTTGACTGAGTGTTTCGAGATAGCTAATGTTCTGTTCTTCAACCTCCCTCCCGCGGGCACAATTCGAATCTTACCGCTGTGTCCACAATGATCACTGCTGCAATGCAGTTGCGCAGCCAACCAGACGGAATGCCCTGCCAATCTTTAAAACAGTAACATTTCCTCAGCCTCATGGCAACGTTTGTAGAATAGCATGAGACTGGCTATACATCTGGAAATGGTCTCCCTGCCCCATGGAAACATTTGGAGAATTGCAGTAATTGTTTTCATAAAACAAAATGTATTCTTAAAATGTTTTTAATAATTGGCATTGCGGGGCCTTGCGAAACTGCAGTACGCCACTGCAGCCATGGCTCTGAATACCGTGACAATCAACAACCATGAGGACCCCTCCAGACGAATAGATAAAGCCCCAGTGATGGCTTCGGAAGAAGGAAAAGACGGTGGAAGTGTATGCTGAGCTCGAATGAAGCAGACCATTGAGCTACAGTGGCAAGAAAAAGTATGTGAACCCTTTGGAATTACCTGGATTTCTGCATATATTGGTCATAAAATTTGATCTGAACTTCATCTAAGTCACAACAATAGACAAACACAGTCTGCTTAAACTAATAACAAACAATTATACATGTTCATGTCTTTATTGAACACACCGTGTAAACATTCACAGTAGGGTGGAAAAGGTATATGAACCCTTGGATTTAATAACTGGTTGACCCTCCTTTGGCAGCAATAAACTCAACCAAACGTTTTCTGTAGTTGCGGATCAGACCTGCACAACGGTCAGGAGGAATTTTGGACCATTCATCTTTACAAAACTGTTTCTGTTCAGCAATATTCTTAGGATGTCTGGTGTGAACCGCTCTCGAGGTCATGCCACAGAATTTTAAATCGGGTTGAGGTCAGGAGTCTGCTTGGGCCACTCCAGAAGGCGTATTTTCTTCTGTTGAAGCCATTCTGTTGTTGATTTACTTCTGTGTTTTGGGTCGTTGTTGATTTACTTCTTTGTTTTGGGTCATTGTCCTGTTGCATCACCCAACTTCTGTTGAGCTTCAATAGCCTTACATTATCCTGCAAAATGTCTTGATAAACTTGTGAATTCATTTTTCTGTCGATGATAGCAAGCTGTCCAGGCCAGAGGCAGCAAAGCAGCCCCAAACCATGATGCTCCCTCCACCATACTTTACAGTTGGGATGAGGTTTTGATGTTGGTGTGCTGTGCCTTTTTTCTCTCCACACAGTGTTGTGTGTTCCTTCCAAACATCTCAACTTTAGTGTAATCTGTCCACAGAATATTTTGCCAGAAGCACTGTGGAACATCTAGGTGCTCTTTTGTGAACTTCAGACATGCAGCAATGTTTTTTTTGGACAGAAGTGAAATCTTCCGTGGTGTCCTCCCATGAACACCATTCTTGTTTAGTGTTTTACGTATCGTAGACTCGTCAGAGATGTTAGCATGTTCCAGAGATTTCTGTAAGTCTATAGCTGACACTCTAGGATTCTTCTTAACCTCATTGAGCATTCTGCACTGTGCTCGTGCAGTCATCTTTGCAGGACAGCCACTCCTAGGGAGAGTAGCAACAGTGCTGAACTTTCTCCATTTATAGACAATTTGTCTTACTGTGGACTGATGAACATCAAGGCTTTTAGAAATACTTTTGCAACCCTTTCCAGCTTTATTCAAGTCAACAATTCTTAATCTTAGGTCTTCTGAGATCTCTTTTGTTCGAGGCACGGTTCACATCAGGCAATGCTTCTTGTGAATAGCAAACTCACATTTTGTGAGTGTTTTTTATAGGGCAGGGCAGCTGTAACCAACATCCTCAATCTCGTCTCATTGATTGAACTCCAGGTTAGCTGACTCCTGATTCCAATTAGAGTGTATGTAAACTTCTGACCCACTGGGAATGTGATGAAAGAAATAAAAGCTGAAATAAATCACTCTCTCTACTATTATTCTGACATTTCACATTCTTAAAATAAAGTGGTGATCCTAACTGACCTAAGACAGGGAATTTTTACTAGGATAAAATGTCAGGAATTGTAAAGAACTGAGTTTAAATGTATTTGGTTAAGGTGTATGTAAACTTTCGACTTCAACTGTAAGTATTCAGACCCTTCACTCAGTACTTTGTTGAAGCACCTTTGGCAGCGATTACAGCCTTGAGTCTTCTTGGGTATGACGCTACAAGCTTGGTACACCTGTATTTGGGGAGTTTCTCCCATACTCCGCAGATCCTCTCAAGCTCTGTCAAGTTGGATAGGGAGCGTTGCTGCACAGCTATTTTCAGGTCTCTCCAGAGATGTTAGATCGGGTTCAAGTCCAGGTTCTGGCTGCGCCACTCAAGGACATTCAGAGACTTGTCCCGAAGCCACTCCTGCATTGTCTTGGCTGTGTGCTTAGGGTCGTTGTCCTATTGGAAGGTGAAACTTCGCCCCAGTCTGAGGTCCTGAGCACTCTGGAGCAGGTTTTCATCAAAGATCTCTGTACTTTGCTCCATTCATCTTTGTCTTGATCCTGACTAGTCACCCAGTCCCTGCCGCTGAAAAACATCCCCACAGCATGATGCTGCCACCTCCATGCTTCACCATAGGGATGGTGACAGGTTTCCTCCAGACGTGAAGCTTGGCATTCAGGCCAAAGTGTTCAATCTTGGTTTCATCAGACCACAAAATCTTGTTTCTCATGGTCTGCTAGTCTTTAGGTACCTTTTGGCAAACTCCAAGCGGGCTGTCATGTGCCTTTTACTGAGGAGTGGTTTCCGTCTGGCCACTCTACCATAAAGGCCTGATTGGTAGAGTGGTGTAGAGATGGTTGTCTTTCTGGAAAGTTCTCCCATCTCCACAGAGGAACTCTAGAGCTCTGTCAGAGTGACCATCAGGTTTTTGGTCACCTCCCTGACCAATGCCCTTCTCCCCCGATTGCTCATTTTGGCCGGGCAGCCAGCTCTAGGAAAAGTCTTGGTGGTTCCAAACTTCTTCCATTTAAGAATGATAGAGGGCACTGTGTTCTTGGGGACTTTCCATGCTACAGAAATGTTTTGCTACCCTTCCCCAGTCCTGTGTCTTGACACAATCCTGTCTCGGAGCTCTACAGACAATTCCTTCGACCTCATGGCTTGGTTTTTACTCTGACATGTACTGTCAACTGTGGGACCTTTTTCTAGACAGTTGTGTGCCTTTCCAAATCATGTCCAATCAATTGAATTTACCACAGGTGGACTCCAGTCAAGTTGTAGAAACATCAAGGATGATCAATGGAAACAGGATGCACCTGAGCTCAATTTCGAGCCTCATAGCAAAGGGTCTGAATACTTATATAAATATGGTATTTCTGTTTTCTATTTAATACATTTGGTAAAATTTCTAAACCTGTTTTCCCTTTCATTATGGGGTATTGTGTGTAGATTGCTGAGGATTTGTTTTTATTTCATCAATATTATAAGGCTGTAACGTAACAAAATTTGAAAAGTCAAGGGGTCTGAATACTTTCCCAAGGCACTGTATGTGGGAAATCTGTTTTGAGGTGTTAAATGGTGAAGTACGCACTGGGAAAAGTGGACTCTGTCAGAGTGACCAGGAGTGGTCTTATTTTGATCAATTGTATTTCTTAAGAACAGTGGAAGATTGCAGTGAGCCTCAAAATAATCCTTACATCCAAAGAAGTTTTGAACTTCGGAGTAGAGCACCCGTCAAAGCAGTCATCTCAGGGGTGACGACAGATATTCAGGTTGAATACTTGAAGAAAATTCCTGGTGTGGTTGGTGCCCATCGTCTGACCCGCTGGGTCAATGGAGAAAAAGAAGAAAGTCTGTCGGTCCTGTTGTTTTTTGATGAAGATCAAATACCTACGCTTGTGAAGCTTGGTTATGTAAGATACGGCGTAAGAGCTTTCGTTCCCAAACCATTGCAATGTAAGAATTGTAAAGGATTTGGCCATGTTTCAATTGTGTGCAGACGGACAGAGTATATTGAAGAACGGTGTGTAGAAGGACGATGGTGTTGCAATTGTGGTGGGGATCATGATCCCGAGTTCCTGAGTGCCCTGTAAGGGTGAAGGAGATTGAGGTGGCAAAAGTTTGAGCGGTCAATCGAATCTCCTATGCGATGGAAGTTAAAAGAATTGAGAAAACAAGTGATGTTAGTGAAGACATAGTAGTGGATGCACCACAGCCTGTGGTAAATGTTTGCTGCCAGTCAAAAGACACCGTATGTTAAAAAGGTGGATTTTGAGGAATTCATTGCCATAGTTATAAACTGTACGGCACAATCCTCAATGAAGTCGAAGAAACTTTGTGGCTGTGGCAGAAAAGTTTTTGGGACTTAAGTATTTTACATCTGAAGACTTGCAAGGGGTACTGGCGGTGGAAGACCCGTCCTCCCAGGTTTCCCTTAAGCCTGTGTAGGGATCAGATCTGTTTTATTTTTTCACAGAGAAGTTGTTTATTTTTTGGTCGTTTTTTTTGTGGTATTTTGTTCCATTTTTGGGAATCCTGTTTCCGTCCCGCACAGTAGGTGGTGGGATGCACATTAAATTGTGTGATCGCCAATATACCATAGAAAAAGATGCCTTCAGAAGGGAAGCCATGTACTCTGGTATCGAGTCCTCATCTCCTGACAATTGAAATGCATCTAGTTTTACTGTCAGAGACCATGTTCATTGGCAGGCTATATGAAAATGAACGCTGTTGTGTTGATATGAGCATACAAGGTACAGTATATTGTGGTTCATGTGAGAGTTAGGAGTGGGCAGTGAGCTCACCATCCTGGGACTGAGGCAGTCATGTCCTCTATAGAGTCCTTACAGCTTGATGACCTTCAATGTCCTGCAACATAAATGTGAAATAATTTTACTATTGGGCATATACACTCACATCTAGTGTATGAGCAACACAAGCTCAAAGGAAGCACACAAAAAAAGCACATAGCCTGGGTATGGCGGGTAACATTAGCAAAATGCTTGTGTGTAAACAGTTTCCCTCTCCTCACTGACCTTATGACAGCGGTCCTCTCCCTGCATATCATTAAAGGGGTTGCATTCGATGTCGTGCAACATGACCACATAGGCTGAGGTCATGTTGATGGCCAGGCCTCCAGCCTTCGTAGACATTAAGAACACAAAGATGTCCAGCTCTGTCTTGCACTGGCCAATCAAAATGATTCTACAAGAGGATGGGAGAATCATCCTCTTGATCCCCCCCCCACCACTGACATAAAGAGATTTCTATTAATAAGAAAAATATTACCGTTTTTGTCAATTGCTAACAGGCGTCAGACAATGCTGAAGCCACTTTTTCAAAAAACTTCAGTCTGCATTACCAACATTCATCTTGGCCAAACAGTTAATCTCAACTCCAAAACTAAGCTTGTTTGACCATAACACCGCAACAATTCTCACTCAGAAAGCATACATTGTCACTCATAACACACTGACCTAAAAAACACTAACGGAGCATTAAATAAATTAACTTTTCTCTTAAGTTTTAATGATTTTTCACATAAATCAGTATTTCATTATAGAACAAGAATAACACCTTTTCACTTTATTGACTGTACTAAAGTATATGTAACAAGTATGAATCAGAAATGCAGCAATTTGCTTCAAGATACTTTTTTTCTATATATCTTTACATATAGTCATTTACTTGTGAAAAATAAAAAGTTGAAACAAAAACAAATTCCTGAAATTCCAAGGCTGCAATAATAATGACAAAAAACAACAACATGTATAATACTGTACAGTACTGTGAGGGTTCTAGTTCTTCCTCTCTCCTGTATTTGGCCACAAGTTCTCATCAACATCACATCTTATCTGGCGAGGCATCTTGGAAAGCATCTTCTGGAATGTCTAATCCAACCCTGGCAGTCTTCAGGAGAAGTGTCTCCACACCCCGCATTCATGGCATCCAGTAAGGACATCTGGTCATGTGGATGGTGGTCATAAACCTTCCACCTTCACGCAGAGAAAAACTCCTATGGGGTTTAGGAAGGGAGAGTATGGAGGCAGGAATAGTACTGACATCCTGGGATGTGCAGCTAACCAGTCTGTGACTGCAGCAGAGTAGTGGAATGCCACATTATCCCACACAACAATGAAGGTAGGGGAGTTTCTTGCCCCTCTCTCCTCCGCTGGCACAAGTCGATTATGCAGGTCATCCAGAAAATAAATGAGCCTCTCTGTATTGTAGGGGCCAATGAGTGGTTTGTGTAACAGCACACCATCATTGGACAGTGCTGCACACATTGTGATGTTAGCTCCTTGTTGGCCTGGGACATCCACGGTTGCTCTCTGTCCAATCACATTTGTTCCCCTGGGGATTGTTTTTGCCAGGTTGAATCCAGCTCCATCCACAAAGATGAATGTATGTGCAGTTTGCCCGGCTTCCATCTCCATTACTCTCTAAAATACAGTAAATCCACAGTTTTACAGTACTTTACATTATGAATAGCTGTGTATGTACCCTGTTTGGTTATTGAACAGACATCTTACCTGGACATATTGATAACGGAGTTCTTTCACACGTTCACTGTTTCATCCTTATTTTATGTTTCTCTAGGACTCTAGCAATTGTCGTTGTGCTGACCGTATTCACATTCCCAAAAGTGATATTTTCTGCCAGCACTCTGTCCCACATTTCTAGCAGTTTTATTGTCAACAATGGCAATTTCCTGAGCATCTGATAATATTCTGCCTCTCCCTCCTGTGGGAGGCAACCCTTGGATCCTACTGAAAAACACAAAACAATCAATATATTTCAAAATGTCAGTACATGTAAAATTGTGAAAATACTGTATTGTAATATGTAGTTCAATTATCATTGAAGGATGCACATTTCACCTGTTGTTTTGCCAGAAAATTCGTACTATTGATGCAACTGTTGAACGCTGCAGATTTGGTTCCACCTTAAACCAGCCTCTCTCAGAGAGACCATGGTTTACAACATGGTCAATAATTGTGGCCCTTATCTCATCGGAGACTACTGCTCTTGGTCTTCCTCTCCTTTGTCCTCCACGCATTCTCCCTCTCCCTGCCACTCTTCTTTCCCCACCAACCTGTCTTCCTTGATCCATGTTTCCAAACTACATCATTCCGAAGCCGTTCTCTTTTGTCTGTTTGGTAATGAGACTAAAAACAGGACACGTGGGTAGGCTCTCAGCTGAAATTGCCATCAACTGTGTTTAGAATTATTAAATATTCTGCTGAGATTTTCTATGTGTTTCAATCTGGTTACTGCAGAAATGCACATTTTCCATCATTCTGTTTTGAATGTGTTTTTAACAGTTTTGGAAACACTGTGTTAGCATTTGAAAATGTGCTGCAAATATAGTTTTGCAGGTGGTGGGGTATGAATGAGAAAAGAGTTCATGGATTTCAGAGAATGTGGTCATTGAATGCATTTTGTGTGAAAACAATGAAAAATGATTCACAGATTGGTCCACATACACTTGTTTCACTGACTTTGTGAAGAGTTTTGACAATGTAACTTCAGTTGTGACCAATGCATGTTAGCAAATTTAAAAAAAATACGAATTTTTCTAAAATTGTGATTAACAGTTAATGTCCAGATTAATGTCCAGAGTCCCTGCCTGTGACCATTTTCAGTCCAAACTACTTATCAATCCATTCTTAAATGGCAAAAGCCTTTCATATTCTATTAGGGGGAAAAGTTAACAGCTCAATGAAACATAACTAATTTGATAGATTGTTTCTAAACATGTACAGCCTCTGCTATATGCACTCAATGAAAAGTATAGTAAGGTAAGTCTGGTAAAAAATGATTTGCCTTGCGAGATGTAGGGACAGAGTACAACGCCCTGATTCATCAGACAATTCTTACCTGTCAGACATGGGTGTTGACCCATCCAAACGAATGTAGCGATGCTTCACGTGCTTCAGGAACATCTCCTAGAATGTCCAGCATCATGGTGAACTGGCTGAAAAGCACCACTCTATCCCCCTGACAGAGGAACACAGTCAGTGATTAATGACTACAGGACTGGAGGGATCAGAGAGAAATGTGGTTGACTGCATGTTAGAAGAGGAAAAGCCAAGAGTGATTGTAATTGAAAGCAGGGAAGAGATGGAGTGTCTGACAAAGGTAGAGGAACGGGGAAGAAAAGGGTGACTGGTTTTATGGGGGGGGGGGAGAAGAAACCCCCAGGGAGGGAGATGGAGAAGGCTATAGCTGGTTCATTACGGGTGAGGCATACTAGTGTATAATAAAGAAGCTGTCTCCATTTGTTCAACTTCCACTTTCACTGTAGCTTTCTTACCTTGTTTTTGAGAGAGGACAGAAGCTGTGTGAGCAGGTTGCGTTTTCCTGAGTCCAGGAGCATGTCTGTGTTCAGCTGATAGCCTTGTACGGACGGGTACTGCAGACAGAGCCGGTGCAGCTCAAAGTCTGTCATGACGTCCATATCCTCCTTGATCAGCGCTGGGTCTGCGTGACGGTGGGTCGGGTCAAGGGTCAAAGCAATTAGACTGACCAAAACACACTGTAATCCCCTTAGCTTCCAGAAGCCCCATCAACAGCAGCTGCTGCAGTGGTAACAGTAGACGAAACAGCAGTAACTTTCATATTAGTGGTAGTGGAGGTAGAACTGCCAATAGCAGTTACAAACTCATTCAATAACTGTAATTCTCTTAAAACAGGTAAGTGTTCAGGTCTGACCTTGAGCATGAGTCGACTCAGCAGTCAGTTTAGTAGTGGTATAATGCTACCGGTGCAGCAGTGGATGATTGACCATCTTTTTAACTGTTTTTATTTATTTCACCTTTATTTAACCAGGTAGGCTAGTTGAGAACAAGTTCTCATTTACAACTGCGACCTGGCCAAGATAAAGCAAAGCAGTGCGACACATACAACAACACAGAGTTACACATGGAATAAACAAACATACAGTCAATAACACAATAGAAAAAGTCTATATACAGTGTGTGCAAATGAGGTAGGATAAGGGAGGTAAGGCAATGAATAGGCCATAGTGGCTAAATAATTACAATATAGCAATTAAACACTGCAGTGATAAATGTGCAGAAGATGAGTGTATTGGGCATTGGTCAGTTCTCTCTCTGAGGACACATGGGCACATGCTATGGTCTTAAATCAGTTAATCTGTGCATCTTAAAATTAAATTTGTTTTTCTTTTTAGTATTCCCTTAAGCATATTATCACTTTTCAAATGACCAAGATACCTTTATCTCATTATTCCTCTCCCTAACATACTCTCTCCATTGGTGGATCCCTACAGATTCTGCATCAAGGTGTTGTAGAGCTGCTGCTTCTTGTCACTCATGGCACAGAATGTTGGTCATACACTGCACAACTTCTAAAATCTTAACAACTTGGACGTGCTCACATTTCCTGATTTCCTTGTCCCAAATGTTTCATTCCATCCATCCTCAACCCCAGGACGTGGGTGCTCACAATACACAACGATTCCCTAGTTGATCCTGCCATGCTTTTCTCGGTTGTCACAGGGTGAAAAATGCTGATGTAAACAGTGAGCTGCTTTATTAGTGTGCAAATTCTCAGGTACAGAAACATCAAAAAGAGACAGAGGTGCAGAATATGGACTTAATAATGATAATATGAAATTATCATTTTGTTTTCTCTCATGGTAGGACACAGATCTTATATTGGTGGAGTTTGTTTTGCATGGACTGGTGGCCCAGGTGGGTGGAGATTTCACTTAAGGACCATGGTCTAAAATGCGCAAATTCAACCCATCTGGGGCACCGCGGGACATGTAAAACAAACTCACCCATTGAAAAGGAAGCAGCGTTCTCTCCACAGCTCCACTAATCTGTCTTCCGTTACCTCGGTCCACATGGTGCGTGTTGTTGTTGATTTCCTCTTCGCCATCATTGTTTTGCTCTCACATGCTGAGTGCTCATTGGCAGCAGTCCTTGCCCAAACGCGTCATAGCAGTGCTCATTCCACAAGCTGCACAACCCAAATTTCTGACATGTGAGAAAATTATCAGGACATCCAACAGGGGTCTGGAGAACGGAACAGCCATCATCATGGCGTCCTTGACCCGCTCGAACTATGCGAGTCCAGACATACTGATCCTAGCCCAAGTTCATAGGATTTCACACTGAACATGAACATTCATATAGTGTGCATCATATGATATCACAGTCCCAAATCATGCCATAACCATATCAGGTAATGAGTTTAGACCAAGCCATTCACTACCTCACTCTTGACACGTCTGAGGATGAAGGGTTTCATGATAAGTTTGGCATAAGCGATCCTCTCCATCTCAAAGCTGCTCTGCTCCTCTGAAGATTTCCGACGGGAAATAAAGATTGTTGGATGAGTCAAACTTGCTGCGTATTAAGCTGAATATTTTGGAGTGATCCCATAGCATGTGTTCTAGCCTCACCATGACAAACATGTTGGCAAGCTGTGCAGTGCTGCTGGAGAACATATTGGGCATTATGAAGTTGAGCAGTGACATGAGCTCCAGGAGGTTGTTTTGCACTGGGGTCCACGTCAGCAGCAGATGCTACTTGCCTTGAGATCAAATCAAAATCAAATCTGATTAGACTTATATAGTGCATACCATACAGCATTTTACAAAAGGTGTCAGAATACACTGCAGTGAAAATGAAGACAGTGGGGTGACTCACAGGAGATAAACAAGACATTGTTCAGGCAGGAAGAGGAACATTTTAGAGGCCAAGGTAAACACCATTAAATGATGGGCCTCCCGAGTGGTGCAGCGGTCTAAGTGACTGCAACGCAGTGCTAAAGGCATCACTACAGACCCGGGTTTGATCCCAGGCTGTGTCGCGGATATGGAAGGCAGATGGGAGGAGATAAGATCAGGTGGGAGTCGGACCATTCTAGACAATGAGAAGGCAGATACGCATGTGAACAAGAGGCCATACAAGTAGATAGATATATGACTCATCTTTGTATCTGTGCCATTATAGCATCTGTGACAGCATGGGCACACTAATAAAGCAGCTCACTGTTTACGTCAGCATTTCCCCCCCTACGACAACCGAGAAAGGCATGGCAGGATCAACTAGGGAATCATTGTGTATTGTGAGCACCCACGTCCTGGGGTTGAGGATGGATGGAATGAAACATTTGGCACAAGGAAATCAGGAAATGTGAGCACGTCCAAGTTGTTAAGATTTTAGAAGTTGAGGCTATCTCCATTTTAAAATAGTACATTTCCTTCTTCTTCATTGGCTGATTGCTCCCATACACATATTATATCTCTCTCATCAGTGCATTCGTAACAACCTAACCATTATGAAACTTCTATTCAATCAAATAAGCCTCACGTAGCAAATTAGCAATTCAATGTTTTGTTGACCAATTTCGACACTCTCCCATTGACCCCCATAAAAAATTCCTCACTTTGTGGGTTTATTTTCGTGGACAGATTTTGGGCAGAGTAAAACCTATCATTTCGCCTCTTCCTCTCTGCTGTTTCAACCAAGGTGACCAATGAAAGCCCTCCCTCCCCCGGTGCCCCCAGCAATGTACTGATGTTGATGGCCAAGAGGTGGCGGTAGAGCAGCGAAGCTCATGTTCTTCAGCTCATGTTCTTCAGCTCATGCTCGGCGTACTGAGCTTTCGGGACAGGCTGCGGTCATTGCCGATAGTCAGAGCGTAGCTGGCAGCAGACACACAGCAGCTCAAGGAGCCACACAAGGTTCCCACAAGTAGTCTGTAAGGCATGGCAACCACTTGACTACCATGAATAATGAATGAGTCACAGGTTCAGCTTACAAAGACCTTTTCAGGTTCAGTCAAACGCTGAATATATTATCATTATTGGAGTGTTAGCAAAAGCCTGGCTGGGGTGACTTACACGGCTGATGGTTTTACAAGATCTCCACTAATTCCCCTGGATATTTCCAGAGGCACTTAGGCTAAGTGTCTCGCTCAGAAGACACACAGCAGTTAGCTAACATAGTAGGATGTGAACCTGTAGTCTACTAGACTCAAGTGTACTTCTGTGTATAGTCATTCTTGCATAACCGTCATTCTTCGATTTTGGACTTACGGGAAATTATTATGTTGTAGTCGACCCGTTTGTTGAGAATATCATATCGAAGGAACCTGTGACCCTCCACAGACCCTAAACACACACAATATAAATAGGACAATCTAAACAATCTATATTTGGTAATCCTTTCACTTCTGGTGACTTAAACCAACAAGTTGAAATCTGTATAATCAAATCAATGTTAAGCCTTAACCATGATGGCTACAGTATGATGTGTCCCACCATTCAGAATGAACAGATGAGTCACTCACCACAGTCCACCAGAGAAGCAGTCTGTTAAAAACGAGGACTGGCACAATTACCGTATAACCGACGATTATGGATGAAGACCGAACTAACAGCTGACTGAAGACGGGACAGCCGGGCATTCGTGCAGTTGACTCTGTTTCCATGGTAACGTGGAATCTTTACAATGTGATGGAACTTTGTTGTTCCTTGCTTTAACAAGGAAACAGGAAAGAGATGGCCTGGATGGTCTTCCCCCAAACCCTGCCAACAGAAGACAGGAGGTGGTTCATTACAAACACTGATTTACAGAGACTGAATTGGCACAACAAAAAGAGAGCCCTGCTTCCCAATCACAATAACACAGGATTTCATCTGTTGTCATGCCATGTGTGCCGAGTCTCAGAGGAGCTGAAATAAACTGTTGGAGACTGGTCAGGAATAACAAGTCACCATTTCATCAGCAAGGATTCCACTTGGGTTGTTCTGGTGTAGCAGAGTCAGCCTATTTTGACCAATTAGGTGATAAGGCTTCAACTGGAACCTGGAGAGGTCAAAGTAACAGAAGGATGTGTGTGTGCGTTCAAAACTGCCTATGTACATCAAATCAAATCATATTTTATTGGTCACATACACGTATTTAGCAGATGTTATTGTGGGTGTAGCGAAATGCTTGTGTTTCTAGCTCCAACAGTGCAGTAATATCTAACAATTTCACAACATATACCCAATACACACAAATCTAAGTAAGAGGAAGTAAGAATAGTTCTTTCCGGCTGTATGTAATAACACAAAAAATGTTCTGGGCTAACAATGTAAGGAATAATACATAAAAAAACAAAATACTGCATAGTTTACCAAGAGCTAAAAGCGAGGCAGTCCTCTCTGTCGGCGCTATTATCAATTATTTACATGTATTAGATTGTGTTTGTCTACGAAAATCATTCTACACAAATATCTGAATGTGTATGTTAGTGAGATGAGTATAAAAACAGCAGCTAAACCCACTTGCTGTTGAGGATCTCAGGCTGTTTCTAGAAGCCCTTAGCCCTCTCTACCACTTGAGTCACGTCCTGCATCATCTTGTTGGTGATGTTCTCACACTTGGTCAAGAGGCTGTGCTCCACGTCCTGTTCCCTCAGGACCGCACAACAGCCCTGCACCAGGTCAGTGGAGAGGCCGTTCCCTCCGCCGAGAACAGCCACCTGAGGGTACACACACACTTTAGACCAATTAGCAAGTAAGGCCTTCAACTGAAACTTGGAGAGGTCATAGTAACATAGGGAATTCAGTAAGGAATCACGATGAAAAGAAAACTGTGTGTGGGTTCATACAGGTTTTTTGTGCCACTCACCAGATTCTCCCACTCGTTAAATAGGCGCAGCTCGACAATCCTCTGGGCCTTCTTCACAGAGCAGCCAGAGATGAGAGACAGCTCAACCGGTGATGCCTCATAGAAAAACCAGAGGATCTGGCCCTTCACATTAGACCCTGTTCCAACCTCCTGATCTTAGCCTGAGGCATCCAAGTTCATCTCCATGCCCTCAGCAGACACATCAAAGTCATCACTGGCCTCGTCCTCAGAGCTGGTGCCTGGATCTGGAATCACCTTCCTCCTTTAGTCTGCTCCTTCGGTCAGCCTATTGAAGGTTTTAATTATGGTCCCATTGGTAGGCTTGTGAGGTAGTGATGGGGGATGTCCAGGGGGTTTGGCTGCCTGGCATGCTGAGGTTTAGGGGGGGAAACTAGCTGATGATGATGCCTGGGTGTCCTCTTGACTGGACCTCTCTAAGGAAGGAAAAATAATCAGTCTACAGGACCTGGGAGGGAATTTGGGCTACCTATTGCCTCAAATACTTTTTCTCAAATAAATCAAATTGATGCTATTCTTTTAACACAGGAAACTATAGGGCTACAAGACAGCAAAGGATTTAACTAGCTACCTCAAATAATGTCAATGTTTTTGTTTTGTATAAACAGGCACACATAACAGACACACACACATGCACCATGAAACACAAAACTCTCACCCATTTACATTTTAGTCATTTAGCAGACGCTCTTATCCAGAGCGACTTACAGTAGTGAATGCATACATTTTTCCCCCGTACTGGTCCCCCGTGGGAATCGAACCCACAACCCTGGCGTTGCAAACACCATGCTCTACCAAATGAGCCACACGGGACCACCCTCCTCTGAAAACTTGCACAGTGCTTATATGATTTCCTCAAAATGTCAACCATGCTCCAGAAGTGGTTCTCTAAGCTCTTGTGTGCATGCAAGAAAAGACAAATAGATACAGTTGTAAACCGAAACCACACATTTTTGTCAAAGGGATTATTAATAATTAATATGTAACTCCCACATTTCAAACAATTTTGGTTCACATTTGCCAACATTTAGGGCATTGATGAATGTGTTGTGGAACTGCAGTGACAGAGAACACAGGCACTGTAGAGAGGGATTCTACAGCCTTAGTCTGTAGAACGGGGATCTTAGTCTGCAGCTCTTCCAGCTGGGCTCTGGACCCTCGTCCTCAGAAACATCTGTTTGGTTGGACAAAAACACACTGGCGCGTGAAGTCCTAAGGCAGACAGGCCAATTAGAGTGTGAGCTCCTCCCCACGCAAGCCTACCCCTCTGTACTGGAGATGACAAATAACAAATGAACAAGCAAGGTGGCAGTATATCATCTTGGTCAGGGAAATAAACTGCTAACCTCAAGGTCAAAACTCCAGGTGGGGCACACGGCTCTTGTGCCCTTGAGTGCGGCACTTTAGCCAAATTACTTCAGTAAATCTCTAGCTCAACACAAATAACTCACACGTCAGGTGTAAACTGAATATGCACCCCCACCCTGGTTTGGGGGTGTCATGGAGGCTGGAGGAGGTATTGGACTGCAGTCAGGTGGACTCGAGGACCGGGACGATACCAATATTGCAATATTGTTTCCAACGCACAAATGTGGCACTGGATGACAACATGATGTGTGTTTCCAGCATTAGGGCTGTTTTCCTAAAGAAGTTAAATCTGCTTTGTGTTTTGTTTCCTTGCCTCGATACTAACGAGTATCGCGATACTGGTATTGTCCCGGCCCTAGTGGACTCACCACTAAATCTTCCTGGAGGGCTGGTTTCTTGCTGGAGTTGGATGCCCCACTCTCCTGGGAGCTGTTACACACCTCTAGTCTCCTCTTACGGGCTGGGTCTAAAAAAAGACATTAAGGGGGGCATATTAACACATCATGAACATCACCACACTGTCTCTAGTTTGTGTTGCTGGGAATAGAAACCCCAGAGATGAATTGTACTTAATTGCGCTTATCTCAGTTAAACTTATCTTTCATGTTCACGTTTCACTAACTCATTGAATTCCATGTCACAGAGCAGGCCACAGAACATGACACAGCAGATCCCATCCCATTCCATAGTATTGGTAGAGCATGGTGTTTGCAACGCCAGCATGGTGTGTACAACGCCAGGGTTGTGGGTTCGATTCCTAAGGGGGGCCAGTACAAAAAAACGAACAAAAAAAAAAATGCATGAAATGTATGCATTCACTACTGTAAGTCGCTCTGGATAAGAGTGTCTGCTAAATGACTAAAATGTAAATGAAAACATGAGAGCTTTGGTAAAATTGTCCTCAAAATCTTGAATAGTGTGTGTACAGTATGTGTAATGTATTTGGCATCAGATCCCCCTAATCACTTGTACATGCTTTGTGTTGAAGGTATGCTGCAGATAAGAGGGCAGATTTCCTCGGCCCTGTGTAAACCTAGAGTGGTCTACAGAATTTAGATGAGTTTGGTGACTAACTTACCTCCCAACAACATAATGGATGACCCAGATATCTCCTCATCTGATTCAGAGTCCAGTACCACACTGTTCATGCCTCTCATTGAGCCAGGCCTTGGGGGACGTTTGGCCGCTGAGGTCTCCAGGACAACAGTCTCTGCAAGTGAAAAATGTCAAAGCAAAAGACTCAACACACAAGTGCCTACTGTGAGAGCATGTTGACTGTTTTGGGAGATGCCTTATTTTGCTATATATTTGGTGTGGTCAGGGTTTATGTAAGGGTTACATTTTTCCAAACGTGTCTTGGATTACATCCCAGTAAGTGTCAATACTGGGTCTGGTATCAGGAAATACAGGGACCACCCTTGCCAACCCCAACCCCAAAATATAACTTTCTTCGATAAATATTACGTCTATGTCAGGGTTCCCCAAATGCGGTCCTGGAGCCTCCACTGGGTGCAAGTTTAGTTTTTTGCCCTAGTACTACACAGCTGACTTAAATAACCAACTCATCATCAAGCTTCGATTATTTGAATCATCTGTGTGGTGTTAGGGCAAATACACAACCGTGTTCGCGCTAAACAAGCAATATTGTGAAATCAAACAAGCCGGCAAACATGACCGTTCGCTGTCAGCAAGAATCACAACCTACATAGCTAATGGATCTTTCACCAGACAGGATTTCAAACGTTGTTATTTTGTTTTCGATTGATGCTGATTAACTAACGTTAGCTACCTAGCTTGCATTCCGTTCATTGAGATAGAGATTACCCTGCTAATGTCGACACTAACTACTGTACGTGAATTAGTCTACCTCTGACCTACACCAGTAAGATAGCTAGCTACATGCTTGCCATCAGGCGTCCTCTTTACTGATTACATATGTAGAACATTTGCAGATAGCTAGCTACATGCTTGCCATCAGGCGTCCTCTTTACTGATTACATATGTAGAACATTTGCAGATAGCTAGCTACAACTTTGTTTCCGCTGAATTCCAAAAACAGCACGTGGTCAGACAGACCAGCCAATCAGAGACAAGTGCGCATTGCGATCTCGTGCAAAAGAAAATCCCATTTTAAAGGGATAACGCTCAGTAGGTGACACATGAATTACATGTTCTTGAGCACACTGGACAGCTCCAATAATTTCAAAGATTGAGTCACTGGTGCATAGGGGCTTTTTCTAAACTGGAGATGCCTTCTCTGACATAATTCAAAGGGGTTTGGAGTTTTATTAACCAAGTAGTGTAAAATGATCCATATAATAGTCTATTTTAACCACATCGCCTAAACAGGCTGTCAGGATTCAGATCATTCGGGATTCAGAAAATACAAGATTCAGTTTGAGAGAACAATGATGTTGGATGTTTCAAAAATACACATACAGATTCTATAATAATGTGTGGTTGCAGCAGTACCCGATACGTGTGGGTGATTGGGTTCAGGCTTTGCTTTATGGCTCCCCAGATGCTCAATCTCGAGCAGTTGCCTATATTTCCTCCAGGTGACATAACTCCTCCACTCCATTAATAACACCGCTACCAGCGAACACATCAATCTGAAGATGGAGACGGCTGCCCCCAGTCTGGCTGGAATGCAAGTCACATGGCCTGTGAATGTAACCAAGATTAACAGGCACAGACCATGTGAATGAAATTGCTATCTCCAACATCTTGAGTGGCTCAATCAGCACATCAGCTACGCATCGGCTACTATCGATTGATAAAATAATTTTAAAAAATGGTTTTGAGCGATACAAGGAAGAGTAACTGCTGCTGTAATTGTAACTCATCTGGACTAAGCAACTAGTCAACCTATCACTTTCAATGTTCAAGAGTAGGCTACAGTATTAGCCCGAGTAGCCTACACTTGATCAATTGAGAGGCTTGGTTGATGAAACAACCCACTGGGCAAAAAAAATGGTTGAATCAACATTGGTAACACGTCATTTCAACAAAACAAATATATGCGATGACTTGAAACAAGTGAAAAACTGATTGGATTTGCAAAAAGTCATCAATGTAAGGGAATTTCGTATTTTTTTTCACTCAACTTTTAACCTAAATCTAATAACATGGTGAAATGTTTGGTGATTTCACGTTGAACTCACGTTAGTCGACAACTCAACCAAATGTAAATCAAAACGAGGCTTGTGCTTATCCTATCCAAGGGGTGGGGCTACATTTCTGGGCTCCCAAACGTGTCCAAGTGCAAGTCTTGGCAGCAGTTAATTTTTCGTAGATCATGAGAGAGATAACAACACAACGTAGGCTTTAATTCGCTAAAAACACATACTGATGTTTTTCCAATGGTGCTGACGGTGCACATTTACCATCACCATTTTTTTTTTAATCTATAACGCGCTTTCGACGGCGGTAGCCAGTGCGGCAGCCAGTGAGCCCATTCAAACCTACCACCGCCAAAATTATTTGGTGGCCTATCAGTAGCCTAAACTACATCAAATGGACAAAACATGTTTTCATTATTATTATCTCTTACATTCGATACCAGCCTAATGTAGTGCATGCTGATAAAAGGCATAGCAGATTTTTGATCAGAAGAATATTGGATGATGGGAAAACTCCTGAACAAGATATGCTATCTTTTAGGCCATGTGTTTGTATTGCTTTACATTACGTTAGTTGTTATTTAATGACTGTAATGGATATAAGAGTGCATGTTGAATGTAATCCACGTTTTTATTGACATAGACATTGTGTACACTCTTATAAATGGATAAGTCAAAACATCACACAATATGAGTTGATTTTGTGTAAATGGTAGGCTACCCCACTGGCATTTTACAGTGAACATCAGAGTGAACATCATTGAGAGGTCCCTTGTATAGCAGTACGCCTAGGTTATGAGCATATGTAATATGCCCTCAATTATTTTTTTCCCTTATCTTGATGTTCATACTTGAACAGTCTCACTTGTAAGACATTGTTTTTCTCTACTGACATGCTACTTTCCTTGAATGAATGTTCGAAAAAATGTTGCAACCTTTTCAATGACGTCAAGACGGTTGTTTTGGTCCTGTCTATCCAATTGGAGCCATCACTTACATTCTACAGGAGCCGAAATGGGTCTAATCTTGCTCCGTAGCTGTCCTCCAGGACATACCACAACGCCCTTCAGCGGGTGTATGGTGGTACCCGACTGCTGCTTTAAACAGCAGCACTGACATGGAAACCCCTTTGCAGTTGCAGAACGATTTCCTTCAAGAGCAGCAGTTCCAGCATCACTGTAAGTACCAGCACTACTGCGGACGAGAGGAACGGCTCACTAAGGAGCGTAACCAATGCTGCACCTGCAATAACTGTACATGTGATGCAAGAAAAAGCCTAGTTTTTCGCGGGACGTCGCCGACCACTCAAGGAACTTTAAGGACGCCATCCGTAACGTATTCGAGGCAAGGTTCCCAGTTTAGCGTCTGTGAGTTCACGCCCTCCAGTCATGGTAGTTCATCCAGACATCATTACCATCAGCAGTGCCACAATCGGCAGTGGGGCAGCCCGAGCAGCAGCCACAGAGACAGTAACTCGTATAACGAAATAGCCATGAGTAGCTGCAGATACAACGGCGGCGTAATGCGACCGCTGAGCAACTTGAGCTCGTCCCGCAGAAACCTACACGAGTTTGATTCCGAATCCCAGCCTTTACAACCAATCTCAACCGCAGATGCGTCGGACACCCTAGCCTCTAAACCGGAGAACAATTCCACCACCCTAATGCCTTACGCATCGGGAGACGGAGGGGGTGGATGTAACAACAGTGGCAGTAAATCGGGTAAAAAGAAGAACCAGAACATTGGGCAAAAGCTTGGACATAGAAGGGCCTTGTTTGAGAAAAGGAAGCGTCTCAGCGACTATGCTTTGATCTTTGGGATGTTTGGGATCGTAGTTATGGTTATAGAGACTGAACTCTCATGGGGAGCCTATGGAAAGGTGCGTAACTCAAACCCGGTAGGCTGCAGGTCCATCTTGGTCAGAAGGATTCATTGGCTGGCATGTCGAGTTTACCAGGAAAAACCGCAAGTTTAATTTTAAAGAGATTTAAACCAGTAGTAGCATAGTCGACTTGTTTTCTTTACACATCAAATATTTAGACAGTGAAGACTTAACCCATAAACCATCTGATCAGCCATAACTTGCATGGCTGGTCTCTCTCTTGCAGCCTGGTCTCATAGACTAGACACAAAAATTGGTATGATATGTTACGTTTGGTGTGTTTACATAAGACAGACGGTTACATAGGGTGATCAGTCAGGGTGAATGGGTGGGCATATAAAGCGAACCTCAAGCAACCGAAAGGTTGAGCGTTTGAATCTCATCACGGACAACTTTAGCTAATTAGCAACTTTTCAACTACTTACAGCTTTTTAGCTACTTTGCAACTACTTAGCTTGTTAGCTAGCCCTAACCTTAACCCTATTAGCTAACTCCTAAACTTAACCCTCAACCATAGCCTAGCTAACGTTAGTCAACTAGCTAACCACCTAGCCACCTAACTAGAATTCGTAACGTAACATACATTTTTCAAATTCGTAATATATTGTACATTTACAAGTTAGAAACATTGTCATATTGCAAATATGTAACATATTATGCATTTGGAAAATGTGTAACATAATGTACGTTTTGCAAATTCGTAACATATAATACGAATTGTAATTCTTAACATATCATATGAAATGAGTGATGGACATCCACAAATGAATAAATACCATACGAAACGTAACATATCATACTAAATGGACTGTCTCAGGTTTACATACCGAATAATACAAAATGCTTTGAGACCAGGTTACTCTTTGAGCCTAAGTGGGTTTACAAACTCCATTGACATAGTGACACATGATCTCTCAAGCATTAAAGGAATAGCCTTAAAGGAAAACTCCACTCAAAAACAATCTTTTGGTATTTTTTTCATTAGTCCACTGTTGATACAGTTCCAAAATGTTTTCCATGTCAGCATTCAAGTTTTCAAGATCTAGATCTTTCAAAATAAAGTGTTACAGTATGAAGTGCTTTGCTAGGTTTTACTAATATACTGTAGCCTTGTACTATATTGAACTAGCTATGTGCAAATCCAATATGTAGGCCTACCTTACAGGAGTTTCCTGAAATGTTAATGATTCAATATATAATAGTATATTTCTATTTTGTAAGATTAGTACTGTTTGTTGCATGAATACATGTGTTGTTGCATTACTATTGTTATTTTTCTCTTTACAGGAGTCATTGTATTCATTAGCTCTAAAATGCCTGATAAGCCTTTCTACAATCATTCTTCTTGGTCTGATTATCATATACCACGCAAGGGAGATTCAGGTAACATGGTTATTTTTCATGTCATTGTCGTTCACATCCCTTGACAGGTTAGCTGTGGTTATAATAGTGTCATAATAGTGTTATTACGCATTTGCTATCCAAGTGTACCATGCTGTCAAAGTGCACAGTGAGAAAAAGTATAAAAATCTATGCACTCACTACTGTCATTCCTTGCTCTGGATAAGGGCATTTGCTAAATGACTAAAACATTTCTTATCAATATGAGTGTGAGTTTGCAGAACAATTGTATCCAAGACATCAAAACCAAATCAAATTTTATTGGTCATGTACACATATTTTGCAGATGTTATCGCAGGTTCAGCTAAATGCTTATGTTTCTAGCTCCAACATTGATGCGATAAATCAATTTAACTGACTTTACTGAGTGCAATTACTCTGAAATGAAGTGAATTATTTCCAAATTAAGTACATTTCTTCTTTAGCGGGTGACATAATCTAATTATGTGTCATTGAAAACTTAAACTGACTTATAAATATCTTAATGAGATGAGTTGCTTTATCATAACCAAAACACTATTGCTCCATTGTTTGCTCCACAAACAATGATATATCTCTCTACCTATTGCTCCAGGTTTTTCTTATCATTGGAGACTTTGTAAACAAATATCTTCAAAAAATGAATTTCTATGTTGCTCTAATGGAATGTCATTCCTTGCCCACTCTGATGGTTTATGCTTATCTAATCTGGAGAGTCTAGCTTTAAGAAGTTGTTATTCCAATGTCTACTTCAGTCTGTTATAATTTCTATTTCATTTGTAGTCTTTTAGGTATTTGTGATTTCAACAATAATTGATAACATATTAAAACACCCTAACCAGAAAGGTATTAAAACATATGAACATATGTTTTAACATATTAAAACACCCAATGAGAAAGATCATCTTATTTATTGGAGAATACTTATTCTAATTTGTTTGAGAATCAGTGGGTAGAATAGGAGCAGTAGCCAAATCAATATTTTACTATGATAGTGGCTGGCACTTGCATCTCAAGATTGGCTCCTGCATCTTCCAAACCTTCAGGGGTTAACTGGTCTGGATTGTCAGCTTCCTTGAACGGTTGAAGCACTTGGACAAACTAAATTTTATGACCTTGCGTCAGAGCATTGTTGCATTACTTAACGTTTTTTTCTTCCTGCAATTCAGCACTTATGTCTCTCTCGGTTGTAGAACCACTTAATTAAAATAATGAATGGTGCTCCCTCAGTTGTGTGGCTTGTCGAGAGGTGGACATATATTACAGTATTGTCAGGGACCTATTACGTTGCTCCACCTGAGTAGAATTGACCAGAGAAGAAATACATTTGTCTATGCCAAGCATTTTTTTTACCATGCTGAGGCTGCATTAAAAACACTCTTCTTATGCAGTCTCCTTTCTTTGAAACGGCGAGAAAACATGAAGGCTATTTACATTATTTTCAAACACCATTGTAAAACAAAGTAGATTAACCTCATGTAGCGATAAAGATTATGTGCAAGGAAAATCCTGCCATTATCAAATAAATATTACTTGTGTCAAGTCCATGAAATAATCATACTTTCTCCTTTCTCTCATGACTATATTCGGGTTCAATTTTGGACTAGAATTCATATGGTTTAGCTTGAGGGATACAGTGTATGAATAGGCCACTAGTTCATTATCTTTTGTATTGTTGAATTACAATGGCCTGTATTCTTTAGCCTCTTTGTTATATTTAGGGCTTACAAGCCCCAGAGGGATATCAATCATTGAAACAGCTCAACAGTACAATGTGCCTCCTTTTCAAATGGCCTACTGTAAACTTAGAAAATGGCCTACTGTAAACTTAGAAAATGGCCTACTGTAAACTTAGAAAATGGCCTACTGTAAAGTTTTAAAATTGACTGCGGTAAAGTTTTCAAATGGCCTTACTGTAAAATTTTCAAATTGCATACTGTAAAGTTTTCAAATGGCCTACTGTAAAGTTTTCTTTGTGAGGGATGATAGAAACGCATACTGATCAATACCATATTTTGATACATAACAAAACCATTTACATTTCCTTGGCAAAGGTTCTCTATTGCTGTCTACATAATAGAATGCAGTGTAAGCTTCCAAGAGGGTATCATTTCCAGGGTTCTCACTTAGGTTTCTGCCCTTTGGTTTCAGCCCTATGGTTTCAGCCCTTTGTGTTTGTGTTATTTAATAAACACGCTGTACATGTCATAAACTAGACTTCCTTGAGTCAACCAATTTGCTGACAACATCAAAGGGAATGGAGTATTTTGAATGACTATTACAACGATAGAAAAGCACAAATACGCTGCGGGGTTGTTATTAGAAATATCAGATTGATACGTTTTATGGCTTACATTCAGTTATTCGATTTTCATATCCTCCACAGTCTTATTCAGACAGGTATATGACTCAATATAGCAATTCTCACCTTGATTAGTGACACTCACTTAAATTCCATATCTGCTGTTATTGCTGTTTGCAGCTATATTATTACACAATACTCTCCTTAGTCAGTTGATTGTGACCCCACTCAATCGCACTTTTATTGCTACTTGCAGCTGTATCAGTAGTGGTGGTATTGGTATATATCTCTACCTAGGGAATCCTCTAACCAGGATTTCTGGAAAACCAAGGAATTTATTGAAAGTTCCCAGAATTTTCCAACCCTATCTCTACCACAGAGCGTGCACCCTATCCTGTCCTCTCAATATTGGCTGTTTTCCATCCTCATTGAGATAGATTATGCATGCACATCCATCTGTACTCACAGACGCCTGTCAAATATAGATGCATAGTTCAGACTGAAGAGAGGTGCCCACACGCTGCTCCAGCTCCTTTGAAGTGATTTACTTATCCAAACTGTACAAACAGGGAAGATTTGACTTCCACACTTTTTTGGCTGCTTAGACAATATAGGGACACACCTCTTGGTTTTAGTTTCTGTCCTCATAGTGCCGGAAATGTCCCTAGGTCAGTCTGAGGACAGCTCTTGGACATGGGGAGGCTTCAGGGACGTGTCTTCTAGATTAAAGGGATTCTTCAGGATTTTGGCAATGAAGCCCTTTATCTACTTCCCCAGAGTCAAATGCACTAATAGATACTATTTTTATGTCTCTGCATCCAGTGTGCTATGAAGGAAATTAGAGGTAGTTTTGCGAACCAATGCTAAATAGGGTAGCGCAAAGAATGGAAGTCTATGGTATCTACTAGCGTGCTAGCAGTTATCATAGACTTCCAGTCATTGCGTTGAGTTCATCTGACTCTGGGGAAGCAGATAAAGGGCTTCATTGCCAAAATCCTGACGTATCCCTTTAAGATGGCAGTGATCGGTGACATGGTGCATTAGTAGGATTTCTCTCCATCTTCCTTGTGTGATGTCTCAAAGTTCAGAGACCCTCAAGACTCCTCTATCCAATTAGAAGCCATATAATGTTTTTATATACACTCATATTCTGTATGTAAACGCCAGCAATCGGCTAACAAATGTTGTAGGGCATGCTATTTCATGTTGAAGGTATGATACCGACGTCATACTTCTTTTGGTGACAGCTAGCGATCTATAATAATTGTGTCGTTTGTTTGCTCTGCTGTCTGTTCCGGTGGCGGTCGGTGACGTTTAAGATGAGGGAGGATGATTATTTTTCTTATGAGCATGGCCTTATTTCTATAACAGCATATTGGATGACTGTCATTCAAATTCTATTTACCCAGCTCAATGTAACATCAATAGGTTTAGGCTAATTCATGATATTCAAAGTTTTCCTATACCCATCATGAGGTTGCTACAACCTAGCCTATGAATGAAAGTTAACAACGTACATTACTACTGTCCAGTGTCTGTGTTTTTTTGCCCATCTTAATATTTTATTTTTATTGGCCAGTCAGAGATATGGCTTTTTCTTTGCAACTCTGCCTAGAAGGCCAGCATCCCGGAGCCGCCTCTTCACTGTTGACATTGAGACTGGTGTTTTGCGGGTACTATTTAATGAAGCTGCCAGTTGAGGACTTGTGAGGCGTCTGTTTCTCAAACTAGACACTAATGTACTTGTCCTCTTGCTCAATTGTGCACCGGGTCCTCCCACTCCTCTTTCTATTCTGGTTAGAGCCAGTTTGCACTGTTCTGTGAAGGGATTAGTACACAGCGTTGTACGAGATCTTCAGTTACTTGGCAATTTCTCGCATGGAATAGCCAAAATTTCTTAGAACAAGAATAGACTGACGAGTTTCAGAAGAAAGTGCTTTGTTTCTAGCCATTTTGAGCCTGTAATCGAACCCACAAATGCTGATGCTCCAGATACTCAACTAGTCTAAGTAAGGCCAGTTTTATTGCTTCTTTAATGAGCACAACAGTTTTCAGCTGTGCTAACATAATTGCAAAAGGGTTTTCTAATGATCAATTAGCCTTTTAAAATGATAAACTTGAATTAGCTAACACAACGTGCCATTGGAACACAGGAGTGATGGTTGCTGATAATGGGCCTCTGTACACCTATGTATTCCATTAAAAATCAGCCATTTCCAGCTACAATAGTCATTTACAACATTAACTATGTCTGCACTGTATTTCTGATCAATTTGATGTTATTTTAATGGACAAAAAATTTGCTTTTCTTTTAAAAACAAGGACATTTCTAAGTGACCCCAAACTTTTGAACGGTAGTGTAGATGCAATGGTCGAGAGAAATTTGAGTGATCAATTTCATTGACAGACATTGACACATTCAATACCTTGCACACTCTTGCCTGCATCTAGCTAAGTGTAATCATTAGTCCAATAGTTGCAAACGGGAGTTTCTATTGGACAAATTCAGATATGTTTATTCCAGCTTTGTTCCGTTTGCTTCCGTTTAAGATTTTTTTTTAAACAAAATCGGCAGAATGAATACACCCCTGATCATACGTAAACGCAGTTCACTTTCATAGCAGTCACATACAAACAGTATGATCCCTTTTATCGTTGTATAATTCCTTCTTGCATTTACGAGCTCTCCTCCTCTCACTTTTTCCCTTCGCTTGTGGACTTCATATCATAAGCGCTAACCGCTACACACAGCCTACATCGTTGTCACCATATTAGCTAACATCATAGTCAACATAGCTACTAACGTTAGAACTAGCACGTTAGTCAACCTGCTACAATCATGCAGTACAGTGTAGAGTCTGCAAGCAGTTACACCGGCGGGCTCTGGTGGCAATAAGTTAATAAAACCAAAAGCTTACCTTGACTTGGAAGAGTTCCATTGTTGGATAGCCATAGCCAGCTAGCTAACATAGCATCCCTCTCTGTTTGAGCCGGGTGTTTGAGTACGCTAAACTAGCAAGCTGCATTCGCTAGGAAAGTAAGTGAAAGTGAAAAGAAATATTACCAACGAAATATAGCTATCTCTCTCGCTCGCACTCTCTCTCGCTCTCTCGCTCTCTCACGGTCTCTTGCTTCTCCTATATTTCTGAAGAAATTAATTTGTTCAAAACTGTTCAACTATTGTCTTTCTCTCTCTTTGAGTCAACTACTCATCACATTTTATGCACTGCAGTGCTTGCTCGCTGTAGCTTATGTTTTCAGTACTAGATTCATTCTCTGATCCTTTGATTGGGTGGACAACTTATCAATTCATGCTGCAAGAGCTCTGATAGGTTGGAGGACGTCCTCTGGAAGTTATCATAATTACTGTGTAAGTCTATGGAAGGGGGTGAGAACCACAAGCCTCCTAGGTTTTGTATTGAAGTCAATGTACCCAGCCCTGTCTAGCTTAGTTTGTTCTGGATGGTGTGTGTTTGTGCTGTGTGTGTGCGTGCCTCTCTGTGCGTATTAAAGACACGGTGTTGTAACTGCAGGAGAGGCTGTGCGTTTCTCACAGGGAAATCTGTCCTCTGCCTGAGATGCCAGACTGGAGTCAGATAACCATTGCTTGCTGGTGATCTCAATGTTTTCACTGAACAAACAGGCTTTCAAGGGCACACATACTCTGCCTCTGAACAGGATGAGAATCCACATGTATTAATTGATCATGTTTGCTACCCCATGATACATTTTATGATCAGAAACATAGATGTTATATATGAGAAACGTCTCCAGCTAGAGCACTCCAAACAAAGGGAGATTTACTTATGATATTATCTTTTCATATAGATTTTTTATTTTAGTTGAATGCTACGCATTCAGTGATCACTTGATTTCAGATGCAAAATAAAATGTAACATACAGCTTGAGATTTACTCAGCAAAGTAGCCTCTTAGTGCCTCACTTTGATATCATAAATAAACCATTGCATGAATTTCTAATTGGGCTGAACCTCTCAACCTAATTCACTAATGAGATTGAGCGATTTCTTTCGCTCAGTGACAAGATATATGTTCCCATCTCCACATTACACAGACAGATTAAATATTGAGCTGGACTCCATTAGTTATATTGAGCATACTGAAACCAGTAACCAACCCAGGCAGCAACCAACACAGTGAGCTTCTATGGATACTTTAAGAAAGAAGGTCGACAGAGAGACTAAGGAATGGGATGACCTCAAGTACATCCTTAATGGTGTGGTCTGGGCAAAAATGTCCGCACTGTGGCATAGGCTCACCCCGGCTGGCGTGGGTGCAGCGTTCGCATGATGAGCAAAGGAATAGTCCCTTAATGAATAAACAGTATTTGTATCCATCAGACGACAAGCCAACCATCTGAGAGCAGCCACTGGACCGTGACAGGAGGCTATATTTGAAGAGATTGGCCTTAGTTGGAACTGGTCACTCTGGGTCTTTGTGTCTATCATTGTGCATTACAGGGGTTCTGCTTGTAGGACACCATGCGTAGCGACACTGCTCTTTCTCTCTGTTATAAAGATCATCTTCTGTGTGTGTTTGCGTTGGTGCGTGAGCATGGGTCAACAGGCCATTTTCTATGCGTCCCTCTCTGGTCCCTCTTGGGCATGCTCTTTATTAGGCTATGGATCATGGGATGGACTATTGTCGCAGCATTGAGGACCTTTTAAGCTTAGTAAGCCATAAACCCCTTCCGTCTTTTTTATTCTAGGAGGATATGAACTGGACATGTTATACGTGCGTATGATATACTGTAGAAAGAGACTTGACTGCTGTCCCTTCTTAAGCCACATGCATAATTCCAGGTTTTCCACTGCAGATGTACTGTAACTGTAAGTTACTCCCCCGCTCCCTCATAACTAGTGCTTCTGCCACTAGCATGGAATATTTTTGATGCTCAGAGGTAAAGAGCTCTTGGGTATTGTATTTCAGGTCATGAATGACCATAATTGCTTTTACAGACCAATAGGCTTTTCTTATATGACCTGGTTTTAAATGTTTAATTACACTGTTTTAAAGCAAAACACTTTCTTTTGTTACATTGAGTTGTTGTCTCAAATACAAATGAGAGCTTTCGTGCTGTGTGCAGACAATATTCTGTTTGGACTGTTTTGATGGCTTAGGTCTGTGAGTAAGATAGCTTCTGTCACATAGTGGAGTAACAGCTTGTGTTTCCATGTCTAAGTTACACTCCCTTGGAAACATTTACCAATCAAGGCTATACCAACAGAGAGCCTGGTTAGTGTTACAGCATCTCTCAGCCTAGGAGTCTGACAGATGTCAGTGCTCTCAAGGAGCTAGATGTTGTTACAGTATGTATTTAATATAGGCATCAGGCACATAGTTGTGTGCTTTAGAATTATATTTGTGGGGGAACCTTCCAATGTGGTGTTTTGATGAATGAATTGGGTAGAGATGTTGTGTGGGAGGGTTTTGTATACGTAGCTGCAATGTAGTTTGAGCTAGAATGTGGGTCGTTCGTCTTGAAATCTGTATTACTCCGTCTCTGTGTTGTTTTCTTTGTGATGCTCTATGCTGCAATGGTTTTTACGGTTGGAATTTCCGGTAGCTTTCGATGGGAAGCGTTTGGCTTGCAGGCTAGCTTTAATGGGAGTGTGACATTTGCCAGGATGTTCTAGTGGAATGTTCTTTGTGTGGCAATGGGGTGTAGGTGGCTGTAGTGTCAGTGTGCCTGTGGGATTGGAAGGCTGTAGTATGTGCAGTGCTAGCCTGGTATCAACTGATAAGCGTCAGTCTGGTATACTTTTGCAGAAAGATATGCATCACGAGAGGTGACGCATAAATCAATACATTGGATTCAAGGCAAAAAAGTCTGTGAGTGTATATGTTTGTCTGTCTGTGAGTGTATATGTTTGTCTGTCTGTGAGTGTATATGTTTGTCTGTCTGTGAGTCTTTCACCAACTTACCCATTGTAGCTGTATCACCAACTTTCTTTTACCTTGAATGGAATGTATTGACTAATGCGTCAATGCCCTTGACGCACATCTAGAGGTGGAGGTGGGAGAGAGGAGGGAGGGAGAGGAATATAAAGAGAGATGAGAGGAGGGGGAGGGAGGGAAAGAAGGAGGGAGAGAAAGAGAAGGGGGCGCATGAGAGAGGGGGTGAATAAGGGAGTGGGAAGAGAGGAAGGAGAAAGAGAGATAGGAGAGAGAGATGGAGAGAGAGAGACAGGGACATGTCTGTCTGTGAGTTTATCTGCCTGCCTGCCTGCCTGCCTGCCTGCCTGCCTGCCTGCCTGCCTGCCTGCCTGCCTGCCTGCCTGCCTGCCTGCCTGTCTGCCTGCCTGCCTGTCTGCCTGTTTGTCAGAGTTTTTCACCATTTCACCCAATGCAGCTTCATCAGCAACTTTTAAATGCAATGTATTGACTTATGGGTCATGTCTCGTGATGCATATCTGTTTTCAGGGTGTCGTAGAGCTAGAGATGTGAAATTAAAGCTTTCTTTGGTCGTGGGAAATGTATATCTATTTCATTGATTCAAGATTTAGTCATGTATTATCGCTAAATATATTATCTAGGTCATTGATGCCATTACACTTTGAGGAATGGGACAGCATTTTTTTCTCTAATGAGGATCCTAGAGTTGTACTAAATGGGGGTTCGTTGGCAGGATGTCAAGTCATAATCTGTGACTTCACTTATTTATCTCCCAAGTTTTTGTGCTCATAGAGAAATCTGAATTATTAAACGTTCTGGTGTTTTGACTGATCTGCTAACATATTTGGCTGATATGTGATAGATTTCAGACTTCTCATTTTGTTTGAGACTAATTGATCTTGAATATTTCATTTTCTTTCATTCTTATTCAGAGGTTTAGACAGTGGGGTGGACAGTAGGAGCCATGGGAAGCACATACTTTACAGGACCAATTACAAAATCTCAAACAGAACTGTTGTTTGAAAAGTCAGACCAAAGACCAAAAACAGATTTGCATAATCATGTTCCCCACACACTGGAGGGACAGATATCTCTAGACGCAGCGCCAATAATTTAAGCATCATAGGATGGCTTCAGTTAAAATGTGTTAAATTTCCCTTTATATTGAATGGCTGAGGTCACAGGGAATATTGCTCTGAAATTTGATAATGGCAACATTTTATGAAGTATCTCCCACCAGTTGTGACAGCCCGTATACAACCCATAGACCTTGAGGTGATTGAGTGCAGGAGGGAGCGGATGAGGTGAACTATCGGTATTGCGTGTCAGAGAGGGGAGTGATTTGACAACTGTAGAGAGGAAGCTAACGTTGCTCGATTTCATTTAGTCTGCAATCTATCTGCAGAGGAGTATGCCAGGTGCAAGGGAGGAAGCCATCTCTAGAGACAGAGGGTAGTAGTTTATCTGTAGATCATAAACACAGTCAGATAGATCACTTTGATTGAATTACACTGAGGGGTGTGTTTGGTCTGTCGGTAGGGGACGAGGCCAATGAGGGCATCAGTTCAGGGTGGATGGAAGCATTGAGCAATAAACTGCGGGACTGGTGGATAGCTTTAGACTGGAGTGAGAGAGATGAAAGGTGTTTATGAGGAGAAAAAGTGGAAAGGAGTGGAGGCCGATGAGGAAAGAGGAGATGAAGAGGAGGTGTACAGCACGGCTGAGTGTGGATAGAGGAGGATAGGATAGAGGAGTGTCATTAAAGGGAGTGAAATCAGTCTACATCAAAGCCCCCAGTGGAGTGGCCTACCTTCTGCTCTGTGGCCAGGCGATAAGAGACCTATGCTAATGTGGGAGGTGGCAGATGTTCTCATCAGTTTAATGCTTTGAAGTCGGAAATGTTATCCACATGCAGGAGGTCCCATAGACTTCCGTGGCAGAACAGTGTGAACAGTGTAGCGAACGCTAACAGTTAGTAATGGGAATCACTGAACGTCGATCAGTCAGAAACCTGAGTTCATTCATTTCCATTGATTGAGTGTGCTCGTAATGGTTTATGGTTTTTATCCATTTAGAATGATGCCATTGGGATTCATATGCAAGGCTGCATTTAACCAGAGCTAGTTCAGTAACCTCCATCTGCTTCCCTCTCCCCCTCCATCCATGTTGTTATTCAGTTATTCATGGTAGACAATGCAGCAGACGACTGGAGGATAGCCATGACCTACGAGCGCATCTTCTTCATCTGCCTGGAGATCCTGGTGTGCGCCATCCACCCCATCCCAGGGAACTACACCTTCACCTGGACAGCACGCCTGGCCTTCTCCTACACCCCGTCCAAGACGGACGCGGACGTGGACATCATCCTGTCCATCCCCATGTTCTTGCGGCTGTATCTCATCGCCCGTGTCATGCTGCTCCACAGCAAGCTCTTCACAGACGCCTCGTCCCGCAGCATCGGGGCGCTCAACAAGATCAACTTCAACACACGCTTCGTCATGAAGACCCTGATGACCATCTGCCCTGGCACCGTGTTGCTGGTCTTTACCATCTCGTTGTGGATCATCGCTGCGTGGACCGTGAGGGCCTGCGAGAGGTCTGGACCTGCTGCCCTATCGCTGTCACGCTATGCTGCACAAAGCACTGCATGAAACATAAATAAGACACCATGGTTTGGTCAGGGGGAACAGGCGTTAACTCGTTGTGCATCCTATTGGAGGCTTACATCCAGATATAGTGCTCCCTCCTCACATTCCCAGCCATACCACCATTTTTGTATGCAGATCTTCTGCTTGGGAATGTCAAGGGATAGACAATTATGGCCCATAGTTTACGTCTTGTTAGGCGATAGGAGAAACTGTTTACACCTTATTTATATTGCACATGAATGAGGCATGGATGTACTGTACGTATGATGTATAAGACGTGTAAGTATTTGGCAAGCTGACTCCAGGCTGACTCTATCTATACCTTCCATTCCAGATACCATGACAACATGGACATAACCAGCAACTTCCTAGGAGCCATGTGGTTGATCTCAATTACTTTTCTAACCATTGGATATGGGGACATGGTCCCCAACACTTACTGTGGAAAAGGAGTCTGTCTCCTCACTGGTATTATGGTGAGCCCTACACTCTTACAAAAAAAGGTGATATCTAAAACCTAAAATAAATCTTCAGCTGACCCCATAGGAGAACCCTTTGAAGAACCCTTTTTGGTTCCAGGAAGAACCCTTTTGGGTTTCATGTAGAACCCTTTCCACGAGGGTTCTACAGATGTCAGATCTTAATTTGACCCCTTTCATCGCAGGAGGAAAATAATCCTGCAGCAGGAGAATTTGAATATCTGAAGAAGTAGTTAGAATCGCCGCCAGGGGGGCAGCTGGAAGCAGAACTACATTGTAGGCTACCTTATGTCGGCTACGTACAGGCTACAGAGCGTTTCGTGTTAATTCTTATGTGGACTATCATAAATTAACATATTTGTAGGGGTAGATGTATTTTTCATTAGGGAAAATCTTATTTTTTTAATCAATTGTTTTATTATATGTTGAAGGCAAGCAATAGGCAGAATACGTTATGTTGGTCGCCTCAGTGCCTGTGTGAACTTGCGGTTACAGCCACTGACCGCAGCACACAAAGCCTATGCCAGAGTTAGTATGAGTCCGAATCTGGCCCACTGCCCTTTGACTCATGGATGAACGCCTATTTTTTATGAATTTATTCTGAGCGGTTACAGGGTTGATTCCTCTTGGTTACAGGGTTGATTCCTCTTGGTTACAGGGTTGAAACAGAAACAACTCAAAGGTTAAAAGTTTAGGTGTTAATTCCGAGTTGTTAAGGTTAGGGCTATGGTTTGGGGAAGGCTTAAAACGAAATTATAAAATATTACACGCCTATGGATACTCTTAGTGAACTGCCATAGAGCAGTGGTCTAAGCAGCGCACTCCGAGCCTCATGAGTGCTGGGCGATATAGCGTCCAGCCTGAGTCTACATTGGGCCCACAAGTTAATTGCATTTATTTAAATGTTTTCAAGAAGTAAAACAAATAGTCTGATAATTTACACATCAGTGTCTCAGCTCAACAAAATCACCTTTGGGTAGGCTCAAATGCATAAACATTTTCATAGATTTACGAAATTAAATATTAAAGCCACACAATACAGGCTTTCAATCCAAAGACCAGAATACATAGCCTAACTATAAAGCGTGGACGAGCATCCACACTGGAGGAAAGTGTATCGTTCTACAGTAGTGCTACATCTGTCAATCAACTGATGGCCCAAATCAGCTCATCAACTCTGACAGGGAAACACAGTAGCATATTATCCGTTTTCACATCTTTCATTATGTGACAATGATAGGCTAACGGGTAGCCTAGAGAATGTAGCCTATTGGAATATAATCAAATAAAAAGGGGCCTATTGCAGCCATCGATGGCACTAGATTATCGCCAGCTGATGTCTCGTTAAACCATCAATATGCTCTAAATTCACCTGCACAGCTGATCTCAATTGCCACCTTTATTGGTCACCTCTACTGCTGCCTGAAATATGACGTCGGTGTTACCTTAGTCCTGCTTGCAACCAAAGTAAATCGAGATATGTTCGCCCTCTGGCTGGTATTGTAATCAGAACAACTTAGTCCTTTTTAACAAACTAGGGGCAAATCATCTATTTGACAAGGATTCCGTACAATAATAATAAAGTGTTTCCTCGTTTACCACGGCAAATCTACCGTGGTAATTTACCCGACTCTTTGTATGAATGGAAACTAATGTTGGTGTAGACTGTTATTATTTTATTCGTTTCCTATTCATGTTATCCAAAAGGGTCTGGTAAGGTCATTTCTTATCAAGACCGCGGGTAAAATATACAGCGTACAACTGGTGACCGTATCAGCGTGTGCCCAGTCAAACCCTCCCCTAACCCTGGCTCCAGATAACATTGGGCCAATTGTGCGCCACCTCATGGGTCTCCCGGTCGTGGCTGGCAGCGACACAGCCCAGGCTTGAACCCGGGTCTGTAGTAACGCCTCAGGCACTGCGACACAGTGCCTTAGACCGCTGTGCCACTTGGGAGGCAATTGAAATCAATTTTGACCTTAGGCTACACTTGACACTTAGCCTAGTGGAGACCAATATCTATCTGGTGCGATCAAGCTATGTAAAACAACGGTTATTGATGTTTATGGCTGCAATTCAGATACATTTTTGTACATTTTAATGTTGCCGTAATAGGACCCTAGGCCTAGCGTTTGAGCGAGGGAGAGAGAAAATGATTTTGATAGCAAGCCCTAATCCAAATGACTCGACTGCCCCCGCATGGAGAGAAAGATAACTGCTCATTTTCAGGTACTCGCAAGGCTCAATTGAATTTCCTGATGCAGCAGGAAAATTCCCTGTGCCAAAAGAGTGATCAAGTTAAGATCCGACATCTGTACATGGAACCCAATGGGGTCCTATGGGGACAGCAGGATAACCATTTTGGAAACGTTTTTTTTCTTAGAGTTTATTGCAGAAATTATATTACATTCTCATGCCACTGCGGCTCTCTTTTTCAGTGCTGCTTATAAGGTAATTTTTTTAAATCTAGCCCTTGGGTATCTGACTTTTTTTTTAAACCTTACAATATTTATTTTTTTAAATCTCCGGTGGGGTGGCAGTGCAGATTCATGTATATTCAGAGGATATTGTTTTGAGAATCTTTTTTAAAGCATAATTTCCTAATATTATGCTTCTAAAAGTAGGTTACATCTTTTTAAACGTTCACAATAAAGTCAACCTCTGTAACAGTGTCTATTTATTGTTCCTCCCAGGGAGCTGGCTGCACAGCCTTGGTGGTGGCTGTGGTTGCAAAGAAACTGGAGTTAACCAAAGCTGAAAAACATGTTCATAATTTTATGATGGACACCCAGTTGACAAAAAGAGTAAGTAAATACTTTACTTGCATGTCGTTTTTCATTTTAAAATTTGAAAGAATAATCTCAGCTGCCCCGTTTCCCTATTGTGCGGCATTTCAGGAAGACCAAGCATGGTTGAACATGAGTACAGTATGTTTTCCATTACATTAGGAGTATTTTATTTACCATGAACGGTGTTTCTAACCCTACTCTTTGTGTGTCAGGTGAAAAACACAGCTGCAAATGTACTCAGGGAGACGTGGCTCATCTACAAGAACACCAAGCTGGTCAGGAAGATGGACCATGCCAGAGTCAGGAAGCACCAGAGGAAATTCCTCCAAGCCATTCATCAGTAGGTACCCTGCCTAAAACTCTGCTCCTGGCAGTGTGGTAAATACATATTCCACCTTGGTATCTGCAGTCTCACACTTTCTCATACATACAGTATCAAAGATCAGAATATGAACCTGAGATCTGAATTGTTTGACACCTGTAGCCCAAATCTATATTTACAATGTGGAATATTTACCGTTTTTCTTTTCTCTTGGTCATTTCACTCTATTGTTTTGTAATATTGATAAGTTGGAAGGGTGTCAGGAAGTGTTTAGTTCAAAAACATGTCAGATGTGCCCTCTTAACAGCTCAGTGGTCAATACTGTGGGATATCTAAATGGCAGTTACAGAAATTATGCAGATGATATGCAAATCGAATGTATTTACTTCTCTTTTGAGAAATAATGAATTATAGAAACAGTCATGCTAAATGAGTATGCACAAACATTTCCAGAAACCCTCATAGGTCAATGATCTAACTTTAAAGTTGACTTGGTAGTAAGATCATTCTGATGCTAACTGATAAATTCTATATCATTATATAATGACGTTACAGTGTTGTTACTGTGCTACTGCAAAGTGTAGGCTATAATTGCAAAGTAGTCATTCAATCTTTTTTATTGAAAGCAATTGACTTATTAGATCAGGAGAATGTAAAATGACTGGGAGATCTTTCTCAATTGCTGATAACTTATCTGCACTTAATTACTGGTTGTCTAATCTAGTATCTTCAAAGCAACTGTAAACCATGACAGATGTGCTGGGAAGGGCCCGAACCCTTTTTACCATAACCTAAACTATTCATGATAAACTCTTGAGGACCATTTTCACTCCCCTGCCTTCTCAGCGGTGGCAGTAAAACCTCTCATCTTTCTCTCTCTCTCGCTCCCTCTTCCCTCCCCCTCTATCTCATCCTGCATCACCATGATGTAAGGAACTTCCAGTTCTATTGCGTGTCAAGATGACTGTGAGTGTCTTTGTTGTGTACCTAAAGTCTGAGTCAAATGTCATGCTGACCTCTGGGCCTACACTCTGAGTTGTTCCTTTAGCATGTATCCTTATGATTAGCCAGTTTACCTGTCAGGTAGTTTCTTAGACAGTCTACAGGGAGAATGCAAGTGCTCTCTCTAAAACCCTATTGATTTTCATGTCCTCTCCTCTTGGTGTACCGAAGCTGTCTTACAAGCCTAAGCCTACTTCTAACATTGTATTTTCCCCCCTTTAACTACGCAACTGACTATCATATCAAACGCAATGAGATATTTTTCCTCTTTTCAGATCAGATTTGGTTTACATTACTATGATGACTAGGGTCTGATTGTAATCATATGCTATGGTGAAAATGTTCTCTTGTTTGATGTATTTTCTGTGATGTGTTAACGGGTCTGTGTGGTCTCCTGTGTGGAGCTTTTCATTTGCTCATGATTCGTTTCTTCGTGCGTCGTTTACCATGATGACATTAAGAGTTTCGATTTTTGAAAGGGATTCCAGGTAGAGAGTATTGGCTGCTTCTGCTGCAACCCCCATCCGAAATGCGGCTGTTTTATAGGCTTCTGTCATAGTTGCGCAGGCAGAGTTACTATGTCCTTTATAGCTGAGTTCAGGCTATTTGTGGTAATGACAGCATATCATGTCATCCTCTTCTCTAGGATGAGCTAATAATGGGAAACCCTCAGAGCTTTGGCAGAATCTCCACAGGACCAGATTCAGTTGTAAAATGCCACTTCCACTACTTTGTTCAAGGGCATGACCATCTCACCTTTTATACAGGCTCAGTAAGCTGTATGAAGAGGGAGTGGGTCTTAGCAGAGGAGTTGGGGTTCAGAAAGCACCTCCTGGTGTGTGTTAAGTGATGCCTGTGGCCTCAGCTGCAGGGTTCAGCTCCAAGTGTGGGCTGCCTGGGAGGATGTACATACACTGTGTTATGAAGAGTCAGTGGCCACAGAGAGGGTGTGCCTGGGAGCATGCTCATCCCTCAAATGGAGCTGTATCGCATTAGTGGAAACCAAGACTGTTCTCAGGGCAGGTCTGCCAGTTTTGACTAGCAGAAGTGACTTTTCGTAGCAGATTTGGATAATTAACGTGGTAGGTTAGGAGAATGAGGTTAGGGTTAGGAAGAATGAGTTAGGGTTAGCTAAAATTGTCCCTGACGCAACTCGAACATACCTAGCTACAACCAGGCCTGTCCTGAGAACAGTCTTGGTTTGCTCAAGTGGAGTGCTGGAGAGGGGTCAGTGACCTGTCTTGAAGCAATAGTGGTGGGAAAGTATGAATAATCCCAATGCTTCCTCCTCTGGCCTGAGCCATATCAATCGCCCTGTAAGATCCTCCACCAATAGCATTTAGGGGACAGGTCCGAGGGGAGGAGGAGGTAACTTTGTCTTTTTCCATGGTCTCTGCAGTGTTCCTGGGGAAAACCAAGATAAATGTTAGCTAGAGAACGTGTCAGACTGCCACGGCTGTCTGTCTGGTCATTGGTTCGCTCAGTGAGGCTGGTCTGACAGTGCTGCATGTCTGATAAACTGGGCCGGTCTGTAGGGGAGGATTAGGACAGGACCTCGGGGAGTGGCTAGCAGGGGCCTGATCAGAATAATGTGACAGGAATATTGACGTTTTAAACCCCATGATTCCTTGGTTATCTGCTGGGAGGTAAAAAGATACTGCTGCCTCCCGAGTGACGCAGTGGTCCGCACTAGAGATCCTGGTTCGAGTCCAGGCTCTGTCGCAGCCGGCCGCGACCGGGAGACCCATGGGGTGGTGCACAATTGGCCCAGCGTAGTCCGGGTTAGGGGAGGGTTTGGCCGGCAGGGATGTTCTTGTCTCATCGCGCACTAGCAACTCCTGTGGCGGGCCGGGCGTAATGCACGCTGACACGGCTGACACGGTCTTGGCTGGGTTGTGTTTTGGAGGACGCACGGCTCTCGACCTCGGAGTTGCAGCGATGGGACAAGACTGTAACTACCAATTGAATACCACGAAATTGGGGAGAAAAAGGGGGTAAAAAAAAGATGCTGCTGATAGGGATGATGGTATTAAGTCGATGTTAGGGTTGTTATTCAAAATGGCAGCAGTGGGATTCAGGTTGCAGTACCCAGGCCTGAACTGGAGACTGATCTTGCCATCTGGATGCATTTATCTGATGTTGTAATAACTCATTTGTCAATTTTATGTTTCCTTTTTTTTCCTGTTTGTGTCGACAATGCAATAGAGCTCGAAAGTAAGTCTTCGCCTCACATGTAGCTACAGAAATGTTGTGTGCATGCAAATGAGAGCTTGCCTTTTTGACTCAGTGATGTGACAAAAAATGACACTCCTTCATTTGATAAGTGAAATTCATACCATAGCTACACATTTTGATTTCCCATCGAGTAATGATTGATCACACAATGTCACATAATGTACATTTGTCAGGAACACTATATTTCATTTGATATAGTTACACAACACCGTTAAGATTGGAATTTGTCTTTTAGATCATTACCTGAACAGCATGAGGATTAGGCCAAAATAAGTTAATATGATGAACTAGTGACTAGCCTACAAAAACTCAGCATGGTATATTTAGACAAAGCAAGACCTCTCGATCAATTCCGCCCTACTTTTCTTCTATCAAAGCCGTTACACATCTGCCAATTAAACATCAATGCTAATGTTCCCATGTATCTTCCTTTGATGAATTTCAATTATGGGTGATGGAGGGTGTTATTCTTTCCATTGTTGCATGAATTTGATATTTAATCAGAAAGCAAGCCGCTGATTAAACTCCAATGAACTGTGCTTTCATGAACCGAAGGATGACCACTAGTTCTTGAGGAGAGCCTTGCTTTAATAACTACAGAATAGAATATATCTGTCTAGGTCAGTGTTTACTCCCCCTATCAATCTGCCTTGGCTACATTAACCAGGGCTTGGGGTCATCTTTCGCCTTGTGAAACCATTGTGACGTCTGTTACAGTTGCATTCCCTCCATTTCTCTCTTGGATGACTGGTAGCAACAAAGACAGTGTCCATTATGAATGCGCCAGTAGAATTCACAGATTTATTGAACCTTTATTTATCCAGTTAGTCTCATTGAGATAAAAATCTATTTTTCAACAGCGACCTGGTATGTAGCTCATAGCTGCACCGAGCTAGCCACACTCTCCTTAGTCTAGTGTAATGGCCTTAGTTTATCACATTGGTGTGACGCATTTGTCTAGCTACACCTAGCATGATGCATGTACACAGCCAGATGTTTTACAATATGTTGGAGGAGATGAGAGGATTATTTGGCAGGCACACAGACCATCCTCTGTATAATGCAGTTTGACAGTCCCCTGGAGCCTGCACCCATCCAGGAGGCAGGGATGAGAGGCAGGAGGGAGGTTGATGTACAGAAGGAAGCGGGACAGGAAGCAGCATGCGTCCGTTAGCTTGGTAACTCAGTGCAGGTGTGAGACAGGGACACGACCTTAGAGGGGAAGGTCGGGGTAAGCCTCCGGGATCTTGTCCTGCTTTAAAGACATTGTGCTATAACTGACACAGCATGAATGCCAGTAGTCAGGCCGGGGCAGAACGGCCTGTCCATTACACTGAAGACCATTTTTGGATCAGTCTTTTCACAGCGAGGTAAACAGGGGTCATGACAAAGAGCATCCCAGAGAAAATCTATGGTGCAGCACTATTGAGATTGCCTTAAAGAATTCAAAAGGGCATTGAAAAGCTTAGTATAGCTGTTTTCCCCCTGATGAATAGCAAAGCAGATAAGCACCAATTGAAATAGCAGGACCGCACAGGAACACTGAATCACAGAAGGACATAGAATATTGAGCATGAGAGGGCAGGATGCTTTCACATTATGACCCCAGCTTCCTGCCTGCCTTGTTCATCAACACCATTTGACAGCTATTGGTCATCCAACCGTGAAATGCAGAATTCTGACAAGTCTAACATCTTTACTGCACAAACATTTTAATGTTGATTCGCTCATGTCTTTCACTCTGGTAACTTTTCTCCTTTCAATTTGCCAGATTACTTGAACAATAAAAGTGCTATTTTTGCAATAACATTGGCTAGTTGTTTTAGAATGTGCTTCTTTTGGACTATACAGCTACCCCTCACTAGCCGTTGAGGCATCGTCCTTTGCCTGTAGTGTCCTTCAGTGGCTCCTGTAGTGCCCCTTGTTGCTCTGACCTGTCATCTAGCTCCACACATTTCTGCCTTTGTATTGCAATGCCTAACAATGATGCTCCATTGCATGAGACTAGATGAATCTGGGCCTATTAGCAGAGGGTCCCTGAAGACCCCTCGTGTTCTCCTCCTTGTTCTATGGTGCTGTACACCCTCAAATTCAGTCTAATTAGAGCCGCTAACTCAAAGCCCATCTCATCAGTTTATACAATTAGTCTGAGAGCATTGGGTTTTATCTGAAAGAAAAAACTGGTCACAAGGGCTATGTTACTGTCATGCCTCCAGCTCACTGTGTGTTGGTCTCATTCTGATTTAGCATGCAAAACGGGTGGTTGCGGGGGGGGGGGGGGGGGGGGGGTGGGGGGGAGAACTCTTGATATCCCGAGTACAGTTGCTGTTTTTGACTCCCCAGTGAGTGTGGGTGATAAACATTTGCTTTAGTAGCCTAATTAAACTGGAGATTTGAATTATTTAAGCCAGCTGTATGGATTAAAGCAAGTTACTAATTTCACTCTGGCTCTTGAAGAAGTGTATTTTTGTGTTTTTAACTGGTCTGCATCACCAAGACAGAAAGGCCTCATACCAGCTGGATGAGTTTCTCACTATGTAACAATGTAGCATATCACTGTTAGTAACTAGGTCATTTTACATAAGATACAGTACCAGGTGGATGTTCTCTTTGATCAATAACTGGTATGCTACATAAAGCTGCATCTTTATTGTAATCTTGATCCTTTTTATGATAACATTTTTCATATTTTATCATTAAATTATATTTTACAATGCTGTATTTATGTTGAACAATGAATTAATACCCGCTTTTGTGTAGAGTTTGGCTATCACAGCACTTTAGTTGGAATAGCTCAGATTGACAAAGTATCTTTCTATTTTGAGAATGAAAATGATCTAACTTGAATTACTTGAAGGTGGATTAAGTAATTCACAGAATCAAACAGAAACGTCTTCCAGGTGTTTGGATGAAGCTTTTAGCATGTGTATAAATGTTTGCTATGGTTAGAAAACCAGGTCCCACGACTTAGGATAGTTTATATACTGCATTAATCGTTTATTTCAGCTAAATCCCATTGCAACAGATTGTATCTACCTAGTTGAGCCCTTGTATATGTCTTTGTTTCTAGAGTTCAGGGGCTGGAGATTTACTGCAGTAATAGACACATTCTCCTCTCTGGCAGCTTCTCCACTCTGGTCTTCACTTGCATGCAGTCAATCAAACTGTCTGAAACCAATCCTGCATTCTCTACACACATCCTGTGCATGTCCTAGGAGTGAGTGTATTCCTTCTGTGTGAACAGATTTGTTAAACCCATCTTTACCGAATAGATACATTTGTTGGGTTCTGAATGGTCTTCTGTTCAGATTGAGAAGTGTTAAAATGGAGCAACGCAAGCTGAATGACCAAGCAAACTCACTAGTGGACCTTGCAAAGGTAAGCTGGACTGACAAACGTCACATATTCCAGTTTATTTTGGTTGTGAAGTTTGGTTGTGCATTTGGATTGATCTCTATCTAACCCACTTTTTGATTTGAAGGATTCCATGTGATACATGTGATATCAATGCATTGGGGGAATTAATAACACATTTTCATATAAATAAACAAAGTCTACAGGTGTCAAATAAACAGACTTTCCATATGAATGTTAAGAAGAACCAGTTGTGTAATGTCATTCAAAGAAAATAAGATGCGTTATATTTCTACTTCTTGAACTGGGTGCAGGACAGCCTGGTCCCAGATCTGTTTGTGCTCTTGCCAACTCATTGGCATGACAATGAGTGACAAGGAGTTGGCATGATAGCACATTAAACAGACTGGCTCTCAGGCTAGATGCAGGAATGTTGTTGGTGGAAACATACAGTATCTTGGTTTCAAAGATTATAGAACGATATACATACTGTTAGGGGTGGAAAATGGGGGGAAATCCCTATGGGAACCCTCCAATGTAAATTCAGTGCATTTGTACATGTCAAAATGATTAATGAAAATGAACTACATGTAAAAATGCACATTTTTGCATGTCAAAATAACTTCCCAGAGGGAACCTGGTTTCCCCAGGTTCCCTCCATTTCCACCCCTTGTTGTAGGTGAAAACCTACAGTATCTTTGTTTTAAAGATTATATAAAGGAATGCATATTATTTTATGCGATCAGGATACCCATCCTGATGGGTACGTCAAACTAATTTACCTTTAGGTTTGGTTTCCCAGACTTAGATTAAGCCTAGTCCTGGATTAAAAAGCATGGTCAAGGAGAATCTTGAAATGGCTTTTTAGTCCAGGAGTTTTCTTAATTTGTGTCTGGGAAGCCACCCCTTGATGGTATTGAACACATTGCTATCTTTCAGCAAATCTCTCTTTGGTGGTGATCTTGTGACAACAGACGTTGACACACCTTAGGGAAAGACTAGGCAGAGAGCTAGACTGACGCAACAAAACAACACAGTATACTAACCTGGAAAGGGAGACACGCTGTGAGTCTGATGTGAGGATTCAGCCAGAAACAATGACAGAGGAAGGGAGAGAGAGAACTGACATTCAAATGTCCACCACGGTCAAATTGGTTTCAGGCCACCATGCCACATAATACATTAGGTAGTTAATATCACCCTATCACAGAGTGCTATGAAGGCTCACAGTGAGTTAGGAGAGGGTTAAGATTGGGGAAGATGACTAGTACAGCCCATTCTGCCATCTTTAATCAATGTCATAAGTGGCTCTCGCCATCAGAGGGCAGCATAGCATTAATCATCACAGTACATGAGCTCCCCGTGGATAGATGGAGATGTATAATGGAACTTAAAATAACTTTGGCAGCTGCATAGCCTTTGCCAAGCTATGAGAAATCCCTCACATAGCAGTGGTTTCCCTACAGTTGTAGCAATTTTGGGCACAACATAAAGCATTTGGGGCTCCTGAGTGGCGCAGCGGTCAAAGGCACTGCATCTCAGTGCTTGAGGCGTCACAACAGACACCCTGGATCAAATCCAAGCTGTATCACAACCGGCTGTGATTGGGAGTCCCATAGGGCGGTGCACAATTGGCCCAGCGTCGTCTGGGTTTGGCTGGTGTAGGCTGTCATTGAAATAAGAGTTTGTTCTTAACTGACTTGCCTAAATAAATAAATATATTAATACAGGATACATTAATAGTGTGGTAGGCCTACAATTACAGTATCCTAAACACTTTTTTCAGCATTTGTCCTCAAACTGAATTACCATTTCATTAATGAAAATGCAGGATATTTATTTATTTTAATTTTCTACACTTTGTTTTACGGAGTCAGTTGGTAGCCATTATAATTTCAGCTACTTGGTGTTTTGGGTATAAATTGGGTCAAAGGCCTATGTATACCCACACGTCCAGTTTCCTAGACCCAGAGTCGGCTAAATCTGGGTCAGTGAAATCAGCCCACAATTACACAAGCATTTCTGTGCCTCAACTGAATATACTTACAGTTCCGGTCTACCCTTCACTGAGTACTGGTCATATTTTATTAGTGTTATATTTTAAAGATTTAATGCATTCCCAGTTTAATTTGTTTATGATGAACTGAGTCAAGAGTATGCCTCTGTTAATCTAGAGTTGAAATAGGAAGTTTACATACACTTAGGTTGGAGTCATTAAAACTGGTTTTTCAACCACTCCACAAATTTCTTGTTAACAAACTATAGTTTTGGGAAGTCGGTTAGGACATCTACTTTGTGCATGACACAAGTAATTTTTCCTACAATTGTTTACAGACAGATTATTTCACTTATAATTCACTATCACAATTCCAGTGGGTCAGAAGTTTACATACACTAAGTTGACTGTGCCTTTAAACAGCTTGGAAAATTCCAGAAAATGATGTCATGGCTTTAGAAGCTGCGGATAGGCTAATTGACATAATTTGAGTCAATTGGAGGTGTACCTGTGGATGTATTTCAAGGCCTACCTTCAAACTCAGTGCCTCTTTGCGTGACATCATGGGAAAATCAAAAGAAATCAGCCAAGACCGCAGAAAAACAATTGTAGACCTCCACAAGTCTGGTTCATCCTTGGGAGCAATTTCCAAACGCCTGAAGGTACCACGTTCATCTGTACAAACAATAGTACGCAAGTATGAACACCATGGGACCACGCAGCCGTCATACCGCTCAAGAAGGAGACGTATTCTGTCTCCTCGAGATGAGTGTACTTTGGTGTGAAAAGTGCAAATCAATCCCAGAACAACAGCAAAGGACCTTGTGAAGATGCTGGAGGAAACAGGTACAAAAGTATCTATATTCACAGTAAAACGAGTCCTATAGCGACAACCTAAAAGGCCGCTCAGCAAGGAAGAAGCCAATGCTCCAAAACCGCCATAAAAAAGCCAGACTGGTTTGCAACTGCACATGGGGACAAAGATCATACTTTTTGGAGAAATGTCCTCTGGTCTGATGAAACAAAATTAGAACTGTTTGGCCATAATGACCATTGTTATGTTTGGAGGGGAAAGGGGGAGGCTTGCAAGCCAAAGAACACCATCCCAACCGTGAAGCACGGGGGTGGCAGCATCATGTTGTGGGGGTGCTTTGCTGCAGGAGGGACTGGTGCACTTCACAAAATAGATGGCACCATGAGGAAGGAAAAATTGTGGATATATTGAAGCAACATCTCAAAACATCAGTCAGGAAGTTAAAGCTTGTTCACAAATGGGTCTTCCAAATCGACAATGACCCCAAGCATACTTCCAAAGTTGTGGCAAAATGGCTTAAGGACAACAAAGTCAAGGTATTGGAGTGGCCATCACAAAGCCCTGACCTCAATCCTATAGAAAATGTGTGGGCAGAATTGAAAAAGCATGTGCGAGCAAGGAGGCCTACAAACCTGACTCAGGAATGGGCCAAAATTCACCCAACTTAATGTGGGAAGCTTGTGGAAGGCTACCTGTAACGTTTGACCCAAGTTAAACAATTTAAAGGAAATACTACCAAATACTAATTGAGTTTATGTAAACTTCTGACCCACTGGGAATGTGATGAAAGAAATAAAAGCTGAAATGAATCATTCTTTCTACTATTATTCGGACATTTCACGTTCTTAAAATAAAGTGGTGATCCTAACTGACCTAAAACAGGGAACTTTTACTAGGATTAAATGTCAGGAACTGTGAAACTGAGTTTAAATGTATTTGGCTAAGGTTTATGTAAACTTCCGACTTCAACTGTATGTCTATCCACAATTCACTTCTTACAGAGCGAGGCTCAGATTGGTTTTGGCAGGGCAATAACTCTAAATGTTGCATTTTGCTGTCGCCTCAAGGTCCCATCCTTATTTTCATGAATTCAGAGTCAACCATAAAATTGCTTCCTCATTTCATGGGCAATACATCAAGATTTCCAATATAGGTTTAATCTCTCTAAGCATATACATTCTAAATTCCTTGATCATCTGTGGAAAATGATTTATTTTAAAACATCATAGGAAGTGGTTGTGGTAGTGATGCAACCTAGCGAAACGTTATCATCCCCAGTTGGAGTGTGTGGTGAATAGCTGTCAGTGTTGTTTTGGTCCTCAGTGGATCACTGTGATTCTAAACAAGCCACCCAACCCATTATTCCTGCCCCAAATGAGAAAAGGACAAGATGAATGATGGATGGCATTGGCCACAGGCTGGCAGTGATTACGTTCATAGTGAACATTAGCTCGGTACACAGCAGCCCTCACTCCCACTCTCCAGCCCCCACAGAACTGGATATCTCACTGTTTGATAACATGCCATGTCTCGAGAGGAAGAAGATCAACTTCCTGGCGCAGAAGTTTAGTAAGTGTATACAGCAGAATTTCTCTGCAAGTTATCAATTCATATTTGATTTGCTTATCTTAAGCATCCGGTTTTCCCACTGGGCACATACATCAATTCAACATCTGTTCCACGTTCGTTCAACATATTTTCATTGTGATGACGTGGACACAACGTTGATTCAACCAGTGTGTGCCCAGTGGGTTGTTTGTTGTGATGATGAACCTCTGTAAAATGTTAATTAGGCTACCCGTGTCCAGACACACTATTTGTTATATTATGTTGATCTGTCTCTGTCTACATTGACTCAGCTGTGTGTTTCTAACACTCTTTCGATCACAGTGAATAATCATTTCATTTTGGAGGGCACTTTAAGATTGTTCTCTGTCACCTAGACAGTTGTGTTGTATCCCTTTTGTCTGAGAATAGCCGTAGACTGAGTTCAGTTCTGACAGGAGTGCAAACTAATAGCCTGTAAAATCAACATCTACAGGGGACAGTTTAGTGTTGTAGTGAGGAACAGTGGCATGATTAGATACTTAGAATGATGCAACCCACGATCAAATGAATCACAAGCTGTATCTAGTCAGAAGTATTAATTTCGTGCTGTCTCTTCTCAGCTAAGGGGCAACTCCTAAGTTCAATTTAAGTAAAATTTCAACTTAGCTTTTTGACATCAATGCATGACTAAGTGAAAATTTGACTAAGTCAGGATTTGCCCCTCAAATGTCTCTCAAATGCACTGTTGCCATGTGTGTCTGTCTATGTGTATTCTTGTGATGTCTTTGTTTTGTTCTCTTCGTCGCTGCTGTCTTCACCTCTGGACAGATCGTCATTGTAAATAAGAATTTGTTCTTATTTATTGACATGCCTGTGTAAATAAAGGTTCATAAAATATGCAAAATAAGGTAAATAAAACAAATAAATAATTTTACAACTGCCTGCAACCTCTCTAGCCTTAAGCACCCCGTGCTCTGGGAGCCTCTCACCTTCTTACTCTGACTGTGTGTCCCTCCTCCTCCAGACTCAGAACATCATGTATGACCTGATCTCAGACCTGAACGAGAGAGGGGAGGACATGGAGAAGAGGATCGCCATGCTGGAGACCAAGCTGGAGACTCTGCTGGGGAACCTGCAGGCCTTGCCAGGACTCATCAGCCAGGTCATCAGCCAGCAGCACAGGGACTTCCTGGAGGTGCAGCTCCAGCCATACGACAAACACAGCCCTGAGCGCTCACAGTCTGTCTCCAGACGGAGGTCGTCCTCCACGGCACCACCCACCTCCTCCGAGAGCAGCTAGAGTCCAAGTGGAACACCTACAAAGAAGACTTTTGCCATCATATGGCCAAGTTGCATTTATTGTAAAGCCTTATGGTTTCAATAAGTGTTATCCAAATTCTGATGACAGAATGCAAGGTACCGGGACAATGGATTTTAAACTGATGCTGTTTGTTTTTTATTATCTCAAAAGATGATGTTTTCCTTGCTCTGGTGACAGGACTGTAGAAAAATATGCTTTCCTCAGTAAAAACTATTAGGCCTATCGATGGGGGCTGTGATCAGAACTATACTCCATCTCTATGCAGAGGTAGCCAGTTTTAGGACAGCAAGGTTACCGGCCGGGTGTAAAGATATGGCACTAAAATAGTGCTTCTTCTCACAGACTTTGTGCTTCCGCTGGCTTGATTCAGATGCCGTGTTCCTTAAAGCAAGCTGAGAAATCACGGGACCTGTCAATCAGCAAGCATTACAGCAATACTTTTTATTGAGGAAAAAGTATTTGATGGAGATGAATGAACTGCAGACAAAGGGCAGCACAAGAAGGCACCCACATACTGTCACTCAGAGGCACCATATGCAGCTTGAAATATGAGGAAAAAACATATCTTTTAGGTTAGAAACGGCATCAACTATAGCATTTTTTGTTGTTGTTGAGTGCCCCTGTAGAATGACTATTTTTGGGGCCACACTGCAAACAATTTAGTCCTCTTATCAAAATGAATGCATCTAAATCTGTACTTGCACTTACTTTTTAATCAATGCTCTTCAATACTGACTGACATATTATATACATTTTTGTTGCTCCTTAAAATAAGAACAATTTAGATGTTTGGGCATGGATTTATGGTCATTGCTCAATTAATAAATTGTGAATTAGTGAGGGTGACTCAAGTCAAAGCCCTCATGCTATGTACCACAAAGGGACCTCAATATCAAACTGCTAGGTTACTGAAATTAATACTTTCAATTATCATAAACACAGTTTGTTCTTTCCTCAAAATATCTCAACTCTTGTCCTGGAGGCACTTAATATTTATACTGTTTTTTGCCTCAGCTGAGCAACGCTAGTTGGTTGCAATGCAAACCAATAACTCACAAGAACTGTAACTCACTTTTAAAAGAAAATTCATATTTTTATATGTTCATGAGGATAAGCACACCTCCGCACACCTCTTACAATATGTCTTTCACACAATATTTACAAGTAAATGATGATGGAGAGATATGAACAGAATAAATGATGCAACACATTGCATTGGTCGAGATGAAATCCAGCATATTCAACATATCTCCCAGTAAACCTCCAGGACCAGGGTTAAGAAACCGTGTTGAAGGTGCCTCCCATGATCCCTACCATGATCAGGCCTGTCTTGTTTCTGAAACGATAGCTTACTTCAGAAGAGGTTCAATATATCTCTTTCAAAAACCATAGGAATATATACATTGTTAGTTCAAGAGGAATGTAATAGAAGATGATATAGCAACTTACGGTATGATCACTAACCACATATCCTTAATAATGAGTGGTGGTTATCAGATTGAGAAGTAAAATGTCAAAACCTAACTGCAAAAAAGTAATCTCTGACACATATAATTGTGAAAATATTGTATGTGCTCAAGATTATAGCATTATTATCAACAAAGCTTTGTAACTTTGTTTTGAACAGCAATAGCTTGGCCACTGGCCAGTCACAAAGGGAAATAAAGGTAACCTTCCACCATTTATGCACATTTTGGCAATATGCACCCTCCCTCCTGCAAGGTTTTCAGAAGTCAAAGGAGTGTGCCACATTCATCTGATGGGCACTTATCTAGTCAACTTTCTGCAATGACCTTGTCCAACCAACCAAAAGCTCAATCCCATCTACAGTGTTGAATGTACTGTTGTTGGTATTAGAGCTTTAAAACAATGACAGTCGATCCAGAAATTTTAGCAACATAGATACTTTTGAGACATTATGTACTGTATGCGATAGAAATATTAAACAATAAAAACTACTACTTACCAGATGCGTGTGCATTACTAATACCATCCATTTGACTGGAGGGGGGGGGGCACAGACGGAAGGAAAGAGAGAGACGGGGACGGACTGAGGGAGGGAGGGGGAGAGAGAGAGACGGGGACGGACTGAGGGAGGGAGGGGGGAGAGAGAGACGGGGACGGGCTGAGGGAGGGAGGAGGAGAGAGAGAGGGGTGGGGGGGACAGAAGGAGGGAGGGAGGGAGACGGGGACGGACTGAGGGAGGGAGGGAAAGAGCGAACGAGAGAGAGCAAACGAGAGAGGGGGGGCGGACGGACGGAAGGAGGGAGGGAGGGAGGGAGGGAGAGGAGAGAGAGACAGGGACGGACTGAGAGAGGGAGAGATGGAGGGGGAGAGGGGGGGTGGGGGGGACGAGAGGAGGGAGGGAAGGAGAGAAAGAGACGGGGACGGACTAAGGGAGGGAGGGGGAGGGAGAGAGCGAGCGAGAGAGAGAGGGGGGGCGGACAGAAGGAGGGAGGGAGGGCATGAGAGAGAGATGGGGATGGACTGAGGGAAGGAGGGGGGAGAGAGAGTGTGTTGAATTATGCAGCATCAGATACATTTAATTTATGATTTGGCAAAACCAAGCATGAATCTTGTATTTGAAATGTGTTAAATTACATAATTTCTGCAACATTTGTCATTGCTGTTGCACGAAATATGTCATATCAGCTAACTTGTTTTATTTGTATTTTTGTATTCTTATTTTTTTATGCCAGATAGCTAATAACAATCTGCAAACTACTTCATTCCAGTAGGTGGCGCCAACTACATCGCCTTTTCTGAGTTTGCCCGGTAGGCCATCGAGTTTCTTTGGTTTGCTTCCCTCTTCCTCCTCGCGAGAGCCGCCAAGACTCTGAGACCCCAGCCACAGGTTGAAAGCATGGGTGCTAGCTGTTGCTAGCTAGTCTTGTTTGATTGCGTGAGAAAACAAAAAAATTGAACAACTTTGCTATTAAACTTGTTTAATCGTTATAGTGATATCATCTAAGGACCAGCAACAAGATGAGTTTACTCGCCAAAATAGCAGAAATTGAGGCCGAGGTAAGTTCGTTAACGGTCGCGAATGCTAGCTAACGCGTTAGCTGTGAATCACGTTTTGTTTGGCCAATTGACTCGATGGCTAGCTAGTTGGCTAAATTTAACTTGGCTTATCAAGGCCTTACAATGGATTTCTCCTCTAAAAAATGAATAGAACCATAATATGATGTCAGACACCCGAGTCTGAGCATAGCTGTGTGTTATTGTGCTTTTAATGTAAGCTAGTTGGCTACTGTAAATACGCTAGCTAACGTTATGTTGTTGGCAGGGTAACTAACTAGCTATTATACACCAGTAGCATGCTAACCGGCGCCGGTACGTATAGAACCACGCCGGAGTTCACCAGTTTTGACAGATTGTAATTAACCCCGGTGTCGTGATGGCAATGTTTACTTTGTGATCAGTCGAAAGCCAGCCATCGGAACAACTTGGCTCTGGACAAGTAGGCCTAGCTAATATTATAGTTATGTCTGTTGTCGTATTGTGTGAATATGAATGATTTAAACATCCCCTGTCTGTGTTGGGTAGATGGCTCGGACTCAGAAGAACAAGGCCACGTCTAACCACTTGGGGTTGCTCAAAGCTCGTCTGGCCAAGATGAGGAGAGAACTTATCACACCAAAGGGAGGCAGTGGAGGAGGCACAGGGGAAGGCGAGTCCTGACTCGTGATCATCATATTTTGTGTCCCGCTACACAACAGTTCAGTGGAGATAAGTTGAGGTGGACAAGATCTTGTCATATTGTAATGAATACTAATGTGTCACTCTTTGTTGTATAGGTTTTGATGTGGCAAAAACAGGTGATGCCCGTATCGGGTTTGTAGGGTTCCCCTCAGTGGGCAAGTCTACTTTGCTAAGTAACCTGGCAGGGGTGTACTCTGAGGTGGCGGCCTATGAGTTCACCACCCTCACCACAGTACCAGGAGTGATCCGCTACAAGGGTGCCAAAATACAGGTACTTTATGTGCATCTTACACCTCAGCTTAAAGGGAAAATCCACTCTAAAACTATGTGGAACTTTCAAGAAGACAAGTGTCACTTCCACATCATCATGATGATGTGGAAGTGACACTTGTCTTCTTGAAAGTCCAATATCTTGAAAACTTGACTGCTGACGTGTAAAACATTTTGGGACTGTATCAACAGGGGAGTAATGAAGAAAATACCAAAATATGTATTTTGGGTGGAGTTTTCCTTTACGGCCAATAGAGGACAATCTGTACTAACAGTGATAATTGGTATTTTTGTTACTTGTAATTTTTACTTAATTTGTGGTTGTTTTTAAGTTGTTTTGCAGGAGATGTTTCAGTATTTGTATGTTTATTCCACTTTTGTGTCTCCAAGCTCCTGGATCTCCCAGGTATCATCGAGGGGGCCAAAGATGGCAAGGGTAGAGGACGACAGGTCATCGCAGGTGAGAGCCATCGGTGAACCATCAGAGCCATACACAAACATGTCACACTCACACACCTTGAAGGTAGTTTGTAACTGTGGTCTTTCTTTTCCCAGTGGCTCGAACCTGCAACCTGATCCTCATAGTGTTGGATGTTCTAAAGCCTCTGGGCCACAAGAAGCTGATTGAACACGAGCTGGAGGGCTTTGGAATCCGCCTCAACAAGAAGCCGCCCAACATCGGCTTCAAGAAGAAGGACAAAGGAGGCATCAACTTCACCGTCACAGTACGTCTGTTTTAATACAACACTTTCACGTCCAGCTCAACCTGTTCCTATTTCTCTCTCTCTTCAGTTATCTATCTCTGGAAGTAGTTTCTTCTTTTATCCCTCTCATTTGATTTCAATGAGCTTACGCTGGTGTTCTTGCTCCTTCTCCAGTGTCCACAGAGTGAGCTGGACGGTGACGCAGTGAAGAGCATCCTGGCCGAGTACAAGATCCACAACGCTGACATCACCCTGCGCAGTGACTCCACGGCTGATGACCTCATTGACGTGGTGGAGGGAAACCGGTAAGCAGCTGAGCACTTCTACAAACTCAGATGTCATTTTTTATTTCGTTTTTTAAATTCTTAATCCTCAATTAATCTATAATTGGATCCAACCTATACCCCCTAGCCAAAGTCCCGCTATACCCCATTCCAAATTAAGGTCAATGCTCCCCTACAGACCTGCTGACATAACAGTTCTGTTTAATCCCAACAGAGTGTACATCCCCTGCATTTATGTGCTCAACAAAATTGACCAGATCTCCATTGAAGAGCTGGACATAATCTACAAGGTGCCCCACTGTGTGCCCATCTCTGCCCACTCCCGCTGGAACTTTGATGACCTTCTGGAGAAGATGTGGGACTACCTGCACCTAGTGCGCATGTAAGGAAACACACTCAACCTAACAGCCCTTAGATGGGACATTGGAACCCTATATGAAATATAATTCCTATTACACACAGAACTGTTTTGTACTGCTTGGATAAATGTTGTTTTTGTGAATTAATCATTTGAATGTGTTGTCCCCCAGATACACCAAACCCAAAGGCCAGCTTCCTGACTACACATCTCCAGTTGTTCTACCTACTGAACATACTGCAGTGGAGGACTTCTGTTTGAAGATTCATAAAAGCCTCCTCAAAGAATTAAAATAGTGAGTACGAACTATACTGTTGATGAATGGCTTTTGTGCATCTTGTTGATGTTTATGAAAAGACTGGGGTACACTCCGAGTATTTAACCGATTTAAAGCCACAATCAGCAAGACGTAATGCACTTTTAAAAACGATATACTATATGTAAAAAAAAATATATATATATATATATATATATATATATATATAATATTTATCCATTTTCTTTTATTTATTTATTTTCAAAATTCACATGGGTACCCAATTCTGATATGTTTTCCTCTAATTGGTCTTTTGACCAATCACATCAGAGCTGATCTGATTGGTCAAAAGACCAATTAGTGAAAAAAAGAGAGTTGGGCTGCCTGTTTAAACGCAGCCTTAGCTGCCGCTGTGTCCAGCACACAGACAAATATGATTCATTGTTGCAGTTGGTTGGTATTGTTCTAACACTGCGTCTTCCTGTCTTTTCAGTGCTCTGGTGTGGGGTGCTTCAGTGAAACACAACCCCCAGAAGGTGGGAAAAGACCATGTCATGGAGGATGAGGATGTTATCCAGCTGGTGAAAAAGTAAAAAGACTTAATTTTCTCATCACAGGGAATAGTCTGCTGCTCATGAAGACCCCTCAAACATATCCACGAGAACATCTGTGTCTTGTGGTTCTCAATTTTATTTTGGAATTTGAAAAACGGAAAAGAAAAAATATGAATGTCCATGTTGCGTTTACCTCTCATTTATGCCGACATGTGATTCATTAAATCCATCGAAGAGTATTATCCTTGAATCTCAAAAATATCAAATAAACACCATAAATATGACTTCTGGGATCGTCTTTTATTTTACGTCATAAAGGTCATTGGGTTTATGCCTTGAAAGATGCACTGTAATTGGTATGTTGAACAACACTGACAAATATAACTTCATAACATTCACATTTCCCTCACAAAATCCTGCCCCACATGGGTGTGTCCTGCTCCATCTATCTGTACTTTCAATGGTGAGAGACTACCTGTGACTCGCTCAATACGGAAGTGGTCAGATGACACGGATGCTACGCTACAGGACTGTTTTGCTAGCAAAGACTGGAAAATGTTCCGGGATTCATCCAATGGCATTGAGGAATACTCCACCTCAGTCATCGGCTTCATCAATAAGTGAATCAATGACGACGTCCCCACAGTGACCGTACATACAGTTCCCAACCAGAAGCCATGGACTACTGCAACATCCGCACTGAGCTAAAGGCTAGAGCTGCCGCTTTCAAGGAGCGGGATCTTAACACGGAAGCTTATAAGAAATCCCGCTATGCCCTCAGACGAACCATCAAACACGCAAAGCGTCAATACAGGACTAAGATCAAATAGTACTAGACCGGCACTGACGCTTGTTGGATGTGGCAGGGCTTGTAAACCATTACAAACTACAAAGGGAAGCACAGCCGAGAGCTGCCCAGTGACACGAGCTTACCAGACGAGCTAAACTACTTATACGCTCGCTTCGAGGCAAATAACACTGAAATATGCATGAGAGAGCACCAGCTGTTCCGGAAGACTATGATCACGCTCTCCGTAGCCAATGTGAGTAAGATCTTTTAACAGTTAAACATTCACAAGGCCGCAGGGCCAGACGGATTACCAGGACGTGTACTGCAAGCATGCGCTGACCAACTGGCAAGTGTCTTCACTGACATTTTCAACCTCTCCCTGTCCGAGTCTGTAATATCAACATGTTTTAAGCAGACCACCGTAGGGCCCGTGCCCAAGAACACTAAGGTAACTTGCCTAAATGACTACTGACCCGTAGCACTCACATCTGTAGCCATGAAGTGCTTTGAAAGGCTGATCATGGCTCACATCAACACCATTATCCCAGAAACCCTAGACCCACTCCAATTTGCATACCGCCCTAACAGATCCACAGATGATGCAATCTCTATTGCACTCCACACTGCCCTTTCCCACCTGGACAAAAGGAATACCTAAACTCAGCAAAAAAAAGAAACGTCCCTTTTTCAGGACCCTGTCTTTCAAAGATAATTCGTAAAAACCCAAATAACTTCACAGATTTTCATTGTAAAGGGTTTAAACACTGTTTCCCATGCTTGTTCAATGAACCATAAACAATTAATGAACATGCACCTGTCGAACGGTCGTTAAGACACTAACAGCTTACAGACGGTAGGCAATTAAGGTCACATTTATAAAAACATAGGACACTTGATAGGCCTTTCTACTGACTCTGAATAACACCAAAAGAAAGATGCCCAGGGTCCCTGCTCATCTGTGTGAACGTGCCTTAGGCATGCTGCAAGGAGGCATGAGGACCGCAGATGTGGCCAGGGCAATACATTTCAATGCCCGTATTGTGAGACGCTTAAGATGGAGTTACAGGGAGACAGGACGGACACCTGATCTTCTTCGCAGTGGCAGACCATGTGTAACAACACCTGCACAGGATCGGTATTTCCAAACATCACACCTGAGGGACAGGTACAGGATGGCAACAACGACTGTCCGAGTTACACCAGGAACGCACAATCCCGACATCAGTGCTCAGACTGTCCGCAATGGGCTGAGAGAGACTGGACTGAGGGCTTGTAGACCTGTTGTATGGCAGATCCTCACCAGACATCACCTGCGGTTTTGTCTCACCAGGGGTGGTGGTCAGATTCGCGTTTATCGTCAAAGGAATGAGCGTTACACCGAGGCCTGTACTCTGGAGCGGGATCGATTTGAAGGTGGAGGGTCCGTCATGGTCTGGGGCGGTGTGTCACAGCATCATCGGACTGAGCTTGTTGTCATTGCAGGCAATCTCAATGCTGTGAGTTACAGGGAAGACATCCTCCTCCCTCATGTGGTACCCTTCCTGCAGGCTCATCCTGACATGACCCTCCAGCATGACAATTCCACCAGCCATACTGCTCGTTCTGTGCGTGATTTCCTGCAAGACAGGAATGTCAGTGTTCTGCCATGCCCAGCGAAGAGCCTGGATCTCAATCCCATTGAGCAAGTCTGGGACCTGTTGGATCGGAGGGCTAGCGCCATTCCCCCCAGAAATGTCCGGGAACTTGCAGGTGCCTTTGTGGAAGAGTGAGGTAACATCTCACAGCAAGAACTGGCAAATCTGGTGCAGTCCATGAGGAGGAGATGCACTGCAGTACTTAATGCAGCTGGTGGCCACACCGGATACTGACTGTTACTTTTGATTTTGACCCCCCCTTTGTTCAGGGACACATTACTCCATTACTGTTAGTCATATGTCTGTGGAACTTGTTCAGTTTGTCTCAGTTGTTGAATCTTGTTATGTTCATACAAATATTTACACATGTTAAGTTTGCTGAAAATAAACACAGTTGACAGTGAGAGGACATTTATTTTTATTCTGAGTTTATGTGAGAATGCTATTCATTGACTACAGCTCAGCTTTCAACACCATAGTGCCCTCAAAGCTCATCAATAAGCTAAGGACCCTGGGACTAAACACCTCCCTCTGCAACTGGATCCTGGACTTCATGACCCCAGGTGGTAAGGGTAGGTAACAACACAACCAGAAATAACTTTTGATTTTAAGGTTCATGAAAAAAGCTCAAATTGGATACATCTTTTCATCGTGTTAAATAAATTAGACCATGACCATTTCAAGTTGACCTTTCTACAAAATAAAAATGTATTTAAAAAAAATTATATTTAGGCAAGTTAGCTGGCTAACTATCCTGCTTTGTCGTATACCCCTCTGGACTACACATTACTTACCCAGAGACCGTCTCACTGTGTCCAATACAAAGGCTTTATTTGAAAGGCCTGTTGGCCACTGATTTATATGACATTAACGATACAGGCAGTCAGTCAGGCTGGCATCCCACCCCCTCTCTCCAACATGGGTGGTTATTCAGGTTAATCAGTTCATTCACTCAAGACACAGTCTGGGGACATTCTACCCCATCTGTTCAGAAACACAGATAACCCACCAGTGAATAGCATTTCATCAGATCTTGAAGCACTTTGGCATGTATACATTATCTAATGCCAATGTGTAGTAACCCAGCTGTATGAGATGGATCAGCCATTTTGTGTCAGAGCACTCTCTAGTTGCCACACGTTAGCAGTTACAAAGACAAGGATTTTTTTATTTTTTTTGCGCTTGATTAGATGGATATCATGATAGGGTCATATTGGAAATTTGCTCAGGACACTTTCAATAAAGTGCCTCCGTGTGTTAATGATCACAGAATGTTTCACAGGACAGGACACATCTGATCAAATCTGATTTCAAAATAGCTTATTATAACCAAATAAAAGATACATGTCACGTTCTAAGGAGGAGGATTTTATCTGAATCCATAAGCATGTCTGTCTATGATGTACAGCGAGTAAGGGAGGGTGGTATGGACATGGCCTAGTCAGCAAATAGTGCATTTTGAATTGATCACTGCCTTTTACTATATTGTCCAAGTAATGTCACAACTGAACACCAATATTGTCAAAGCATACATTATGGTACACAGCCTTATCGCTCACACAAAATATATCATTTTTTAATTGAAATGTTTCCACGTGTTTGGTTCTTATTTTGTGTCTTTTTTAGATAACACTAACGTGTTCACTCTAAAGTAGCATTTCAATATATTGCTTTAATTACATTTTTATAACAGGCATCCAATGACAACAGATCTAGTCAATAACACATGTATTTGCAAGAAAGTATCCTTTTCAGTTGTTCAAGTGAGGGAAAAATCTGCCACAAGGGGAAACCTAGCATTTGCCCTCAACATTTCCTGTAACAACTCTCCAATGGTATGAAGAGGACTTTATCTAGAGTGTATTCAATGTTGGAGATAGTTTTCAGTCTTTGAGACAGAATGGCCACTCTTTCTGAGAAAAGCTGCAGAGGTTTAGACAGAGCAGTGGCTGGCTGGTCATCAGCGGCATGAGCGATGCTCCTTGGGACAGTGCCCCTCCCCCACCCTTCCCCTCTGTAAATTATAGCAGCACTTTAGGTAATGAAAGAGTTGAAGACCGGCCACTAATAAAAGCCATTAAGTGAATAAAGCACTTCCCCCTCTAACGAAATTAAAGAATCTGCCCCTTTGGAGAGGGGAGGACTCTCTATTAATATTTATGAAATGCGGAACCAACCCCCCCAAACTCCCCATACCACATACAATCCCACCCTGCCCGAGTCCTTCTCGCCAGTCCACCTATCCCAGGAGAAAATCCCTAACCCCTCCTAACTTGAAGGAGGGGCTGGGGGTATGGGCTTTGGGGGTGTTGGAGAAGACGCAGTCATGACAGTCTGTCTCCAGTTGAGCAAGAGGCGAGACACCCAGCTCAGAGGAGCACCTGCTCTTCCTCACAACCCTCAACTCTACCCCACCAAGCTGGACGTCCCACCATCGGCTCTGGGGCAGGAAGGATGGAGACTGAGGGTCTCCATGGACAGACCAGGTTGGAGGGAGTGACTTTCCAGTGACACCAGTTGGAGTGCTTCAAAGACGGCTAAGGTATAATGGACATGTGAGGTATAACGGGTAATGTATATTGAAATTCTGAACGTTCTAGTGTTTCGATGTTTTATATTTGCCTAATTGTCTTGAGATCCTCTGACAGCTTCCATGACCCTTGGTCCACAGTACCCCTGGGTTTACAGCTATTTTCTGTAGTCTTGCCTTCAGTGGAAGAGGACAAAGATGATGGTTCATCCAAGTCCTGTGGACGAAGAGAGACAAATTAAACTTTCTCCCGTCTAATATACAGTGTATTCTATAAATTGTGAAGTTTATAGTTTAGAAAAATATAGCTTAGTTTGAAAGACCTTAGTTTAGGACACTCAGAGAAATTCAAATTGTTAAAACAGCATGTGTGAAATCATATATCCATGCATAAAAACCATGACACCATCCCACCAACCATAATACCATCGCGCCACCTTTGTCCACCTGAAACAATCAAATACTCAGATGGACAGCTCTGTCTTTGCAGTGCAGTTTTCCCTGAACATGTCAACCTTCCATAGTCCATTTTTTCCCTTCTAGTCTGTTACCAAAACCCCACTGCTCATCGATCTATACACAAGTTGTCACACTCTTCCATGCATGCATATCTTTTCTCATTTCATCACACAAAGTGGTTCAGTTGTCGGAGCTTAACTTGATTATCACTGAAACCCTTCCCATTTCAATAAGATATCCCAGGGGATATAGTAAAGAATGGAGGTAACAATATTTCCAAAGCCGCTGATGGGGCTGTCCTCACAGATCTTTTAGAGAAATCATCCGTTTTTCATCTGTGGAGGGCATTATTACATACTGACTGACCGCTGAGTTCAGTGACCGATAACCAGGTTTGAGCTGTCATGTCAAAAGTGGTTGAGTCTCAGGTCTGATGAGATGTCAAATGTCTACAGATGGACACTGGTGATATGGCTGGCTGTATCTGCTGTTCCCGAGCTGTTCCATCTTTGTCCTTGGACATTGAGACTATTCTTTGTCCATTAGCTGGAGGACCTAAGAGCTGGAGATATTGATGTACTTTAACAAGATAACCATCATTCCACCAAACTCTGTTTTCATTGATTCCCCATAACGTAGTAGTAATTTCATTAACAAACTCTTCCTGTTGTTCTGTTTTGATTCATATTATGTCGATTTAAAAAAAATCTGAGTTAAACGGTGAAAATGTATGTGTTTTAGTTATCCTATGGGGTGGGGTACGAGGGATGGGAGGGCGGGGTTTGTCGCAGTCTATGCGCAGGAAGGGCGGTGCCCGCTTTCACTGCAGTGAGTGTGACCTATGACTAATCCTTTTTTGTAATTTTCTTGATGTCCCTAGCCACACTGTATTACGAACACTGCCCCTATCTCAAAAGTGTGTAAGTCGGTGTCATTTGGGTCCATCACTCCCCAGGTCTGCAACCCTCCCTGATGCCAATGGACATCCACCACTTCTCCTCCTGGGCTATCAATGCCGTAGAGCTGTGGTGTTGTCCTCGGAATACAAACAGAGTTGTTGGAAGACCAAAGCATCAAGAAATATCATATTCTGGTGGCGGATTGTTCCTTTCATGATTTTAGAGCGGATTACAATATTCACTCATGATGGACTGACTGGCTCCAGTCATGCATTTTTCTATCAAAGTGATCAAAATGTACTTTTTACAGGATTCTACTTTTTTAGCTCTACCATCCCACCTTTAATTGACCAGATTGAACCTGGTCCCACATAACCTCAGATGGCTGTACATCTCTGCCCAGGACCCCATTGTGCTTGATCTAACCATGCAGTACTTCTTCTGTCCATGGTGGTGCCAAGCACTTTGGAGTCTTGTGAGCACTCTCCGCACTACATGCTTAACTGGATGTAAAAAATAATCCTACATCTTTATCCATAGTTATGACAGAGTTTTGTCCAATTCGGATTCTCACCATTCTTCTCTGAGGTGTGCCCTCGTTCACCCCTCCTCAAGGACTTAAAGGGGTTGGATTGGTATAGACAGTGTATGTAGATGGACTTTCAGTACAATATTTCTTACACCCATCCTATGCGTTTTAATACTTGAGGGTGTACGAGTACATACTTTAAAGAGGAGGAGAATTAGGCTCCATTGATGCACTAGTCTAGTGTGAGGTCAAAAGTCACAACTGCACATTTTCCATTGGGTAAGATCTGAAGCCATTTTTGATTTGAAGGACAATTTTTTAACCCCTTATATTCTGACAAGTACGTTGTTTCTGTGGGTCCAAATAAATTAAACAAAAAGACTGTGTGAATCTCTGAAATTGAAATGAATGTGTCAGTGTTAAATTGACAAGGATTGGACAGGACAAAAGGAGAGAGACTTATTGAATTATTGTGAATAAAGCAGTTTTGTGGTTTCCTACAAGCTGGCTGCAGCGTGGCAGATTTATGGCCACAATCAATTAGCGCAAGTGTCTCCACATTTGACTAAGGCACTTAATCTCCACCAGTAGGTCAGACTTTACAGTATCAAAGTACTCAAGACTGTGGACATATTGGCTCTGAAAACCATACTGCTGAGACATTAATTTACCATGTCATTTGGCACAATGTTACTTATGCCAACAAGTTTTCAATCCCAGAGATAATGGGCATATAGACTGATATCACGTGTATACTCGGCTTTCTTTTTATCCAGTTTTCTGGTCTGAATTTACAATGGAGGGTATTTTATGCAGTCTCTGTGTGGTGTGAAAGGAATTACCTTAAGATAACATTCGCTAATTTGAATAAACTCTCAAAAACATTGTCAGCCTCTGATTTTAATGTTCAAAGAAGTTTTATCCAAAGGTACACGTTCTTCAGACTTTTATGGTTCATTTGTATCATAAAATGCTTTATGATTTGTATCAACTGGGTTTGTCAACCAGATGATTCAGTCTAAGCACAAATAAAACATCCGATGTCATCATATATGGAAGCAATGAGGAAATGGCTTCCCCCCTCTAAAACAGAACTGACCATGTTCCCGCTCAGTCAGAGAACGTTTTATTTACCCACTTATCTCTGTCATGCCATAAAAACCAAACCTTGCTTTCTTTGTCTAGGAAAAATTATCTTGTAAACCAATGTGATCCGAATGCGTGTTGCCGTTTGAATACAGGCTGTGCCCTCTTCAGTAGGTCACGGATGCCATACATTATCATACTGCACATTTCCAGTGGATGGTGTGGTTTGACATTTCTACCGTTTCACATCCTGGACCTGCTTCAGCCATCGGTTGTCTACATATAACACTGTATAGGAGTTTAGGCAAAGATTTCATAGGAGAACGTCAGAGTGGGGCGGGCGGCAAAGATTTAAATGTCCATAACAATTGTTCATTTTGGCAGAGAAGTACATTTGTGTCCTGAAAAGATTTAGGTATCGGGCTAACACAGATCTGGCCACTGGGGGTACGTGGCACCCATCTTACAAAAGAAGGTTTAACGGAATAAATAAAACACATTCAGGAAGGAGCAGCTTGGCATTGCAGGAGAAACAGCACACGACTGACAAATGACTCCTAGGTAAAATTGTTATGTGGGCCCTAAAGGGACAGGATATGCTGATTTTTTAAATGTTATTTAACTAGTTAAAGTTAAGAACAAATTCTTATTTACAATGACAGCCTTCCCCGGCCAAACCCTAACGACGCTGCCAATTATGCGCAGCCCTATGGGACTCCCAATCACGGCCGGTTGTGATACAACCTGAAATCGAACCAGGGTCTGTAGTGACGCCTCTAGCACTGAGATGCAGTGCCTTAGCCCGCTGCAGAGCCTTAGCTAACGAGTGGTGCAGCGGTCTGAGGAAGACAATGGCACTGCACTAGCTAAAGCATGCGAGCAAGATGATATGTTGTAAAACCTTTTTATAATACATTAGTATTTCACTACTTGTTAACATTGCATTTCAATAAGCATTTAACACATTATATAGCATTTCTAAAGGCTTTTTCATCAAAGTTATTATAGTGTAGCCAAAGATTAAGGCAAAATACAATATACTTCAAATGGATTTATTGAATCTGATTAGTTGCTCCATTTCAACATGGAATCATACAATGACGACTTCTTTCCTGGTTTCATAGATTTTTGTTTTCTTCTCAATTTCTTTCACACAATTTCTAAAGAATCACCTTCTGGAAATCATATCCAAGGTGTTCAACTGCATGTTGAAAAAGAGATTTAGTTTATAGAACACACCACTGTGACCTACGGGAGGTGACATAGTTGTCTAGAAAGAAAAAGTGATAGCATACCAGAAAGTGGTACAATCACAAGGTGGACATTCCCAAAACATTGCATACAGTAGTATTTCAATATAGAAACCAAAGTTTCTTATGTTCAGCATACAGTAGCTCTACAACTGACCATCTCAAAACAAAAGCTCAATTAGAGGCAATTTCCTCTCACAACATTTCAAACATTTATATACTGCTAACTGAACAGTTTTTTCCCCCAAACAGAAAACAAGTGTGTTTATCAAAGGTAAAAGTAGGAAAACGATCTTCAGACTTGATGAGAGTAAGTTACTTTAAAGGGATGGTTCCGGATTTTGGCAATAAGGCCATTTATCTACTTCCCCAGAGCCAGATGAACTTGTGGATACCATTTTTATGTATCCGTGTCCAGTATGAAGGAAGTTAGTTTGCTAGCAAATGCTAACGCTAACTAGCGTCAGCACAATGACTGGAAGTCTATGGGTATCTGAAAGCATGTTAGTAGATACCCATAGACTTCCAGCCATTGTGGGACCCAAGGAATTAAACAAAATTACCCATACCATAGTTCAATAGCATCCTTTTAATCAGTGGTGTAAAGTACTTAAGTAAAAATATTTTAAAGTACTAAAGTAGTTTTTTGGGGTCTGTACTTTAACATTTATATTTTCCAACTTTTACTTCACTACATTCCTAAAGACAATAATGTACTTCTTACCCCATACATTTTCCCTGACACCCAAAAGAACTCGTTACATTTTGAATGCTTAGCAGAACAGGAAAATGGTCCAATTCAAGCACTTATCAAGAGGTCATCCTACTTCTGATCTGGCGGACTCACTAAACACATGCTTATTTTGTAAACAATGTCAGAGTGTTGGAATGTGCCCCTGGCTATCCGTAAATTAAAACAAGAAAATGGTGTCGCCTGGGTTGCTTAATATAATTCATTTGAAATGATTAATTCTTTCACTTTTGATATTTAAGTATATTTAAGAAATTACATTTACTTTTCATACTGAAGTATTTTAAAAAACCAAATACTTTTACTCAAGTAGTATTTTACTGGGTGACTTTCACTTGAGTCATTTTCTATTAAGGTATTTTTACTCAAGTATGACAATTTGGTACTTTTTCCACCACTGTTTTTAATGCACTTTTACATTTCTAACTCAGTAATGGTGAACTACCAACAATCTGTTTAATGTACTGTAGTCACGCATGTACTGTATACTGGAAGCATAAATTCATGAAAGTCACTGAAAAAAAAATACCTGTTTTAACCAATATCAGCAACACAGACAAAAAATACCTGTTTTAACCAATATCAGCAACAGACAAAAAATACCTGTTTTAACCAATATCAGCAACACAGACAAAAAATACCTGTTTTAACCAATATCAGCAACACAGACAAAAAATGAATATCACACAGAAACCGGTGTTAATTCCAATTGTACCAGATTGTCAGGCTGTAAATAGAGAATTCACATGTGTTTATCTATCCCACAGAGCACACATTCATGCCCCTTGGTCCACCAGAAGGAACTAGCTAATATATCAGACTGAAAAAAAACCCCACATTAAATATATTAGACATATACACACAAGGATGCAAAGGGAACATGATGTTACTACACACGTGCCTTCCAAAGCTCATCAGTAATAGAAAAAGTGTTGCACTACTGTAAGTAAGGCTACTTTCACTGTGAAGGTACAGTAACAGCTGAGCAAACAAACATCTTCCTCTGTAGTGCAAACTATCAAGCAGTCTGTCCTAATAATGCCTGTTCCATTACTTTGAACTTTGTACTCAGGACAAAGTACAGTTATTCAGTCACAGTCATGGGGGCAGCAGGTAGCCTAGCAGTTAAGAGTGTAGGACCAATAATCAAAACGTTGCTGGTTCAAATCCCAGGGCAGACTAGGTTAAAAACATCTGTCCATGTGCCCTTGAGCAAGTCATTTAACCCTCATTGTTCCTGTAAGTCACTCAAGATAATGTAAATATCCATTCCATTGGAAAGCAGATAGTTAGGTGACAAGAACACACATGCTTATTTTTTTATAGAATTTTTGGATCAGGGCATAAAACATGGACGAGTGGAGGGGAACTGCAATGCAAGTAAAACAAAAACCAGCAAGAACACTTTCCCATAGAGGATTTTGCGGTTGCCATAAGACACCTTGGACAGGAAGACACTGGTAATCTTCAGAAGGCTGTTAGAAGTGACCTGGCAGTTTAAAACACAGACAAGATGTGACAGACAAAGAAGTGAGAAACCTCAGTTCTGCAGACAAAAACGTCACTAATCCCATAACGTGAAAAAGAGACCACTAGAGCCCTTAAATTCACTCATCTGTGGAAGTCAATGTGCCAAGGCATTCAGCTACAAAGCATGTTCCTTGAGTTCCTGGTATCACATCGTGTTTATTTATAGATGTTCTTCTTTCTCAGTTGTATAAACAAACTATGCATGCATGCATGTAGCTAAGCCTTTACTGCGAGCTATTTCAGTGCGGATATGACCAAATAAGGAACACAAACAAGGTGGCTGGAAGAAACTACTAGACATGGTGGATGACGTGAGAAACAATGCTTTGGCAACATCTCTATAGGGGAAATGTTTTTGGTGCAGTCTCGCTAGTTGGTGTAGCAGCTAGTTAACAAAAGGAGGCATGATGGACACCTCTCCCCTCAGGATGTTGGCTGTCTAGCACTATTGTTTCAAGGCAGAAAGCTCCAATGGCAATTCTCCTGGCAGAAAAAGAGAAGTCTTTCCTCCAAAGTGTTCAAAGGCTCTTGTTGGTACAATTTAAGCTTCTCATGACAATTATGTTATCAATATGGCTGTGACCATTATAACCACTCAAATAGCAACAGTATAGCACGAGTACAGCATATCTTCAACGTATGTATATTCCAGCTTCATTTGATATCCCATCACCCCTTGTCCAAAAGCTTGTGTTTTGAAGCTCGTTGAATGCGAGCAGGTGCAGGTTACTCTCCCCAACCCTGCTTAAAAAAAATGTCCCTTAGGCGTAGATCTGCCCAGGGCGCGTGTTGTCCCCAAGCCGGTCCTGGCTGGGCTGGTGCTTGGTGTCCTTGGACTTCACGGCGCTGGCATAATCATAGATCCCTACCTCCAGGTTCTTAGCCTTCAGGGCTGCAGTATGCAGTTTCTCCAGAAAGTCAGGCATACCTATGAGTGAGGAGGACAAAAGCTGATGACCAGGATAACATACAACCACAGGGCAAACCACAGTCATGGCAGTGGAGACTGCTGACCTCAAAAGACCTACTTTTTTCCTTTTAAAGGGTTTGATTGAATACTCTAACCTAAGGTGACTCTCCATCCAGATAAAAGTAAATCAGACCAAGAAGCAAAGCAGTGAGCTACAATACCAGCAGATCAAGTTGTGGGTCATGCTGAAGAATCAGCCAATAACTGTAGCCCAGCTACCGCAGCAAAAACAAAAAAGAATCTCTCTCCCATTGAGTTAGGTCAATATAATAACATATAATATAATAACACCTGAAACCCCACCTCTTTAAGGAATACCTAGGATAGGATAAAGTAATCCTTCTAACCCCCCCCCCCTAAAAGATTTAGATGCACTATTGTAAAGTGGTTGTTCCACTGGATATCATAAGGTGAATGCACCATTTTGTAAGTCGCTCTGGATAAGAGCGTCTGCTAAATGACTTAAATGTAAATGTAAATAATAGTTTTGCATAGTCAGTGGCTGCATTTGATGGAAAGATCGCTGGGAATTGATGGTTCCTTTTGTGTCCTACTGCCCTTCAGTGAAGCACTTCTGCTGTGTCGCTTCAGAGAAATATCTGACTCCATGTACGTACATTTACTATGAACAGATGGCTGTCCTTTTGAATAAGGAGGGCTGTTCCTGTAAATATCCCATACATCTTTTGTTTGATATTCTAACAATTACTACATCCAGTTTACACTTGGGGATAATCATTAAGCTCAGTGAAGAGAAACCAGGAGTATGAGGGCTCACCACTGGACACCATCCAGCTCACACAGTAGCGGGGAAAGGCGGTCTGAGGGTCGTCGCTGTAGGTCAGAAGGTAGTTAAAGCCATTCTGTGGGTCAGGACGACATGACAAGGTCAGATACTGTAATCTAACATGCACACAATAAGCATACGTCACTATAGGGTAAGATTATCTGTTGTCTTATGATAGCCTCTCTATTCACCTCATCAAAGGACTTGTGAGGGCGAATGACCATCTTGGACTGGTATGAGTGGACTCTGACATAGTCCTGAGTTTCTGGGACTCCAGGATGCTGAACTGCTCTAAATGACCAAAAAAGGGAGAAAAAGGGAGAAGAGAGAGTAAATAAAAAATAAAAAAAGATTCCAAGCATCTGAGTGGAAAAAAAAGTGATACAAAATTACCTCACATTTGTATTTAAATAGAACTATTTTACATAAAGTCAACCCTCACCTGGAGATCAGGACCATCAGATTATTCTCCACATCAACATTGTAGCGACGCACATAAACATAGTCCCTCGAGTACATGGGATACTGTGGGAAGATAATCCAACACATCAAAAATACAATATAAAATGTAGGATACAACTACACGTTGCCATCTGTGACCTACGACACAGCCCTTATTCAGGGAAACCTCGCTTCTGCTTCATAAAATACAATACTGCAGAAGTTCCCAAGCTAGGGGTCATGACCCCATGTGGGGGGGGTCGCCTGATATGTAAATGCATTCACGGGAGAATTTCCAAAATCATGAGGAAAAAAAATGTACACAATACCAGTCAAAATTTTGGACACGCCTACTCATTCAAGGGTTTTTCTTTATTTTTACTATTTTCTACATTGTAGAATAATAGTGAAGATGTCAAAAATATGAAATGACACATGGAATCATGTAGCAACCAAAAAAGTGTTATAAAATAAATGTTGATTTGTCTATTTGAGATTCTTCAAAGTAGCCACCCTTTGCCTTGATGACAGCTTAGTACAGTCTTGGCATTCTTTCAACCAGCTTCATGTGGTAGTCACCTCGAATGCATTTCAATTAACAGGTGTGCCTTGTTAATAGTACATTTTTGGAATTTCTTCCCTTCTTAACCTGTTATGGCTAGGGGGCAGTATTTTCACGGCTGGATAAAAAACGTACCCGATTTAATCTGATTATTACTCCTGCCCAGAAACTAGAATATGCATATAATTATTAGCTTTGGATAGAAAACACTCCAAAGTTTCTAAAACTGTTTGAATGGTGTCTGTGAGTATAACAGAACTCATTTGGCAGGCCAAAACCTGAGAAGATTCTGTACAGGAAGTACCCTGTCTGACCATTTCTTGGCCTTCTTTGTCATCTCTATCCATTACAAAGGATCTCTGCGGTTACGTGACACTTCCTACGGCTTCCATGGGCGCTCAGAGCCCGGGAAAAAGCTGAATGACGTAATTCAAAGCCCTGGCTGAAACACACGAGCGCTTTTGCTAAGTGGTCTATCAGAGGACAAAGGGCTTAGGCGCGTGCACTGGCCGCCCCCGTCTTTCTTTTTTTCCCCTCTATTTACCGAAACGCAGATTCCCGGTCGGAATATTATCGCTTTTTTACGAGAAAAATGACATAAAAATTGATTTTAAACAGCGGTTGACATGCTTCGAAGTACGGTAATGAAATATTTAGAAATCTTTTGTCACTTAATGCGCCATGCGCACGACCCTTATTTACCATTCGGATAGTGTCTAGAACGCACGAACAAAACGCCGCTATTTGGATATAACGATGGATTATTTTGGACCAAACCAACATTTGTTATTGAAGTAGAAGTCCTGGGAGTGCATTCTGACGAAGAACATCAAAGGTAATCAAACTTTTCTAATAGTAAATCTGATTTTGGTGAGTGCTAAACTTGGTGGGTGTCTAAATAGCTAGCCCTGTGATGCCGGGCTATCTACTGAGAATATTGTAAAATGTGCTTTCACCGAAAAGCTATTTTAAAATCGGACATCGAGTGCATAGAGGAGTTCTGTATCTATAATTCTTAAAATAATTATGTTTTTTGTGAACGTTTATCGTGAGTAATTTAGTAAATTCACCGGAGGTTTGCGGGGGGTATGCTAGTTCTGAACATCACATGCTAATGTAAAAAAGCTGGTTTTTGATATAAATATGAACTTGATTGAACAAAACATGCATGCATTGTATAACATAATGTCCTAGGGTTGTCATCTGATGAAGATCATCAAAGGTTAGTGCTGCATTTAGCTGTGGTTTTGTTTTTTGTGACATTATATGCTAGCTTGAAAAATGGGTGTGATTATTTCTGGCTGGATACTCTGCTGACATAATCTAATGTTTTGCTTTCGCTGTAAAGCCTTTTTGAAATCGGACAGTGTGGTTAGATTAACGAGAGTCTTGTCTTTAAAATGCTGTAAAATAGTCATATGTTTGAAAAATGGAAGTTTTCGGATTTTAGAGGAATTTGTATTTCGCGCCACGCCCATCATTGGATATTGGTGCAGGTGTTCCGCTAGCGGAACATCTAGATTTAAGAGGTTAATGCATTTGAGCCAAGCAGTTGTGTTGTGACAAAGTAGGGGTGGTGTGCAGAAGATTGTCTAACCAAATAGGGCTAAGTCCATATTATTGCAAGAACAGCTCAAATAAGCAAAGAGAAACGTCATTCCATCATTACTTTAACTTCTCTAGGGTATGTGGGACTGTAGCGTCCCACCTCGCCAACAGCCAGTGAAATAGCAGAGCGCCAAATTCAAAACAACAAAAATCTCAATTCAAATTTCTCACACATACAAGTATTATACACCATTTTAAAGATAATCTTCTCAATAAACCAACCACACTGTCCGATTTCAAAAAGGCTTTACGGCGAAAGCATAGCATTAGATTATGTTAGGACAGCACCTAGACAAGAAAAACCACACAGCCATTTTCCAAGCAAGGAGAGGCGTCACAAAAACCAGAAATACAGCTAAAATGAATCACTAACCTTTGATGATCTTCATCAGATGGCACTCATAGGACTTCATGTTACACAATACATGTATGTTTTGCTCGATAAAGTTCATATTTATATCCAAAAAAACCATTTTATATTGCCGTGTAATGTTCAGAAATGTTTTGCCTCCCAAAACTTCCGGTGAATGAGCACATCAATTTACAGAAATACTCATCATAAACGTTGATAAAATATTCAACTGTCATTCAAAGAATTATAGATACACTTCTCCTTAATGCAACCGCTGTGTCAGATTTCAAAAAAGCTTTACAGCGAAAGCACACTTTGCAATAATCCGAGTACGGCGCTCAGTCACAAAACCAAACCCGCCATTTTGTGGAGTCAACAAAACTCAGAAATAGCATTATAAATATTCACTTACCTTTGATGATCTTCATCGGAATGCACTCCCAGGAATCCCAGTTCCACAATAAATGTTCATTTGTTTCGATAAAGTCCATCCTTTATGTCCAAATACCTCCTTTTTGTTCGCGCGTTCAGTCGAGTAATCCAAATCCACTGTGCTCGCGCAGTTAATTCAGACGAATTGTCAAAAAAGTTATATTACAGTTCGTAGAAACATGTGAAACGATGTATAGAATCAGTCTTTAGGATGTTCTTATCATAAATCTTCCATAATATTCCAACCGGACGAAGCATGAAACAACGTTCTAAAGACTGTTGACATCTAGTGGAAGCCGTAGGAAGTGCAAAACAACCCCACAGACACTGTATATTGGATAGGAAATCACTTGAAAAACTACAAACCTCAGATTTCCACACTTCCTGGTTGGATTTTTTCTGGGTTTTGCCTGCCATATGAGTTCTGTTATACTCACAGACATCATTCAAACAGTTTTAGAAACTTCAGAGTGTTTTCTATCTTACTAATAATATGCATATCTTAGCTTCTGGGACTGAGTAGCAGGTAGTTTACTCTGGGCACCTTCTTCATCCGGACGTCAAAATACTGCCCCCTACCCAAGAGAGGTTAAGACATGAAGTCATTCCGGAAAATTTCAAAAACTTGAAAAGTTTCTTCAAGTGCAGTCGAAAAAAACATCAAGCGCTATGATGAAACTAGCTCTCATGAGGATCGCAACAGGAAAGGAAGACCCAGAATAACATCTGCTGCAGAGGATACGTTCATTAGAGTTAACTGCACCTCAGAAATTGCAGCCCAAATAATGCTTCACAGAGTTCAAGTAACAGACATCACGACAAACTGATCAGAGGAGACAATGAATCAGGCTTTCACGGTCAATTTGCTGCAAAGAAACAACTACTAAAGGACACCAATCATAAGAAGAGTCTTGCTTGGGCCAAGAAACACAAACAATGTACATTAGACCGGTGGAAATCTGTCCTTTGGTCTGATGAGTCTAAATTTGAGATTTTGGGTTCAAACTGCTGTGTCTTTGTGAGACGCAGAGTAGGTGAACGAATGATCTCCGCATGTGTAGTTCCCACCGTGAAGCATGGAGTCGGAGGTGTGATGGTACTTTGCTGGTGACACAGATTTTTCTGCAGCGATATGTCATCCCATCTGGTTTGCGTTTAGTGGGACTATCATTTGTTTTCAACAGGACAACGACCCAACACACCTCCAGCATGTGTGAGGCCTATTTGACCAAGGAGAGTGATGAGTGCTGCATCAGATGACCTGGCCTCCACAATCACCCCGACCTCAACCCAATTGAGATGGTTTGGGATGAGTTGGACCGCAGAGTGAAGGAAAAGCAGCCAACAAGTGCTCAGCATATGTGCGAACTGAACATTAATGCCATGTTCAAAACAACTGGGAACGGTCATCTAATTCCAACTCGCAAACTTGGGCCTCTTTCTAGAGCTCTGACCTAAAGATCACTGACGTCATGATTTGACCTCGTATTTTTCAAAGTTCCCAGTTGTCGTGAAAGCACCATAAAACTCCTGGTAGCCTACCCTTCACCAGCTCTGTGTGAAACTGGATTCAGTGCTCTCTTTTGCATTAAAACCAAATATCAATCCAGGCTGGATGTGACAGCAGAGATGCGCACTGTCAAGCACCTCCCTGACTTTGAGAAGCTCAGGCGCGACGTGCATCTAGCCACACCCATCTCATTAGTGGTGGTGAGATAGGAGACATTATGTCAGACTAATTTGCTATTGACTGTAATAGCCCCACGTAAAAAAAATATATGATGGTAAGTTGACAGTACAATCAGAAATACTGTTAGAATGTTTTTCAATTGACTGCCATAGCCCCAAATAAAAAGTAAACATTGGCTGTTAATTAGATTTATTTTACTTTGGTGGAGATCACGAGACTTTTTAGATATCAAAATGGGGTCGTGGGACAAAATAGTTTGGGAACTCCTGCTAGCAAGTATCTGTAATAATCAAATTGAGAGCATCATGAGCAAGGCAAGAACATGAAGCACTCACAACAGTCTACAAATGTTACTTTGTAACATCAGAGAGAACCCACTGAGGCATATCACAAGTGCATGACTTTGATGATAAGCATGAGTTCTGCATTTCTAGTGTGTGAGTTGGCAGGGGAAACTTACAGGGAAACGTGTGGCCCAGTGCACAACCTCTGAGCCTGTGTTGACGTCCCGGTCCACCACCTCCAGCTTGAGAACCAGAGCATCCCATGTCTTCCTGTACACCGTGTCCAACTGGGGCAAAGGGCAGAGCATGAGACAAGAGAGGAGCAGAGGCGTAATATAGCACGCACATACAACACCTAGAGCTACATACTTGCACAAAAACCTTACACTCCAAGCGCAGTTGGGTAAATAGACAACAAGAGCTAAATATGGACATAGACACTCAAACGCAAGAGGAGCGTATGAACATACAGGGAATCTGGTGCTGAATCTACACACAAGTCACTTGTACAGGTGACACCACACATTTTACTACAGAATACATTTCTTGAAGGGTTCATTAAAAGCACGAAGTTTCCTCTTGCACACAAATGTGTTTTTTTGCATTAAATTAATTTAGCAATTTAGACAGTTAGCATAAAGGAAACTAGCTTAGTACCTGGACATTGAAGAACTGTCGGGGGGTGACGTCGTTATAAGAACCCAAAACTGAAAAGATGAGAGGGAAAAGGGTCTTAATGATGACACCAGGGATGTCCGACAAAATAAAAATCTTCATCGACCATGAGACGTCGGTTCTTTCAAAAAAATCGACTGGTCGAAATTTTCAAACGTGTATTCTTCCATATATAGACACATCCTACGTGTTTTAATCAAATCAACTACAGTGTAGTCGGAAAGTATTCAGACCACCTGACTTTTTCCATATTTCATTATGTTACAGGCTTATTCTAAAATTGATTAAAGTTGTTTTTTCCCACCCTCATCACACACAATACCCAATAATGACAAAGCAAAAACAGGCTTTGAAATTTTTGCAAATGTAGAAAAAAAATACAACATTTAAAATATCACATTTACATAAGTATTCAGACCCTTTACTCAGTACTTTGTTGAAGAACCTTTGGCAGCGATTACAGCCTTGAGTCTTCTTGGGTATGACACTACAAGCTTGGCACTCCTGTATTTGAGGAGTGTGCCCCATTCTTCTCTGCAGATCCTCTCAAGCTCTGTCAGGTTGGATGGGGAGTGTTGCTGCACATCTATTTTGGGGTCTCTCGACCGGGTTCAAGTCTGGTCTTTGGCTGGCCCACTCAAGGACATTCAGTGACTTGTCCTGAAGCCACTCCTGCATTTTGGTGTGTGCTTAGGGTCCTGTTGGAATGTGAACCTTTGCCCCAGTCTGAGGTCCTGAGCACTCTGGAGCAGGTTTTCATCAAGGATCTCTCTGTACTTTGCTCTGTTCATCTTTCCCTTGATCCTGACTAGTCTCCCAGTCCCTGCCGCTGAAAAACATCCCCACAGCATGATGCTGCCACCACAATGCTTCACCTTAGGGATGGTGCCAGGTTTCCTCCTGACGTGATGCTTGGCATTCAGGCCAAAGAGTTGAATCTTGGTTTCATCAGACCAGAGAATCTTGTTTATCATGGTCTGAGAGTCCTTTAGGTGCCTTTTGGCAAACTCCAAGCGGCTGTCATGTGCCTTTTACTGAGGAGTGGCTTCCATCTGGCCAAACTACCATAGAAGCTTGATTGGTGGAGTGCTGCAGAGATGGGAGAATCTTCCAGAAGGACAACCAACTCCACAGAAAAACTCGGGAGCTCTGTCAGAGTGACAGTCAGGTTCTTGTTCACCTCCCTGACAAAGGCCCTTCTCCTCCGATTGCTCAGTTTGGCCGGGCAGCCAGCTCTAGGAAGAGTCTTGGTGGTTACAAACTTCTTCCATTTTAGAAAGATGGAGGCCACTGTTCTTGGGGACCTTCAATGCTGCAGAAATGTTTTTGGTACCCTTCCCCTGATCTGTGCCTTGACACAACCCTGTCTCGGACCTCTACGAACAATTCCTTTGACTTCATGGCTTGTTTTTTCCTCTGGCACGCACTGTCAACTGTAGGACCTTATATAAACAGGTGTTTGTCGTTCCAAATCATGTCTAATCAATGAAGTTATTTTACTGAAATCCCTAATTTGTTTAGTTAAAACATTCCCTATTCCCTCAACCCTTGCTCTCTTTCCATGACACATGTATGCATTGCATGCACGAGACCAATAGGGCCTGACCTACAGCATATCATAATCACATCAATGAATTTGTTATATCAAACTTTGAACACTAAGTTAAAGACTGGAGGTATTGCTTGCCTGAGATAGAATACCTCATGATAAGCTGTAGACCACACTAGCTATATTATTCGTAGCCGTCTATTTACCACAACAAACCGATGCTGGCACTAAGACCGCACTCAACGAGCTGTATAATGCCATAAGCAAACAAGAAAATTCTCATCCAGAAGCGGCACTATTAGTGGCTGGGAACTTTGATGCAGGCAAACTTAAATCCATTTTACCTAATTTCAACCAGCATGCCACATATGGAAAAAAAAAAAATCACTAATAAACTCTAGACCACCTTTCCTCCACACACAGACACACATACAAAGCTCTCCCTTGCCCTCCATTTGGCAAATCTGACCATAAATCTATCCTCCTGATTCCGGCTTACAAGCAAAAACTAAAGCAGGAAGTACCTGTGACTTGCTCAATACGGAAGTGGTAAGATGACGCGGATGCTACACTACAGGAATGTTTTGCTAGCACAGACTAGAATATGTTCCCGGGATTCATCCGGGGATGGACATTAGACCGGTGAAAATGAGTCCCAATTTGAGATTTTTGCTTCCAACCTCCATGTTTTTGTGAGACGCAGAGTAGGTGAACGGATGATCTCCGCATGCGTGGTTCCCACTGTGAAGCATGGAGGTGGTGTAATGGTGCTTCGCTGGTGACACTGTCAGTGATTTCTTATTTTTTTTTGTATTCAAGGCACACTTAACCAGCATGGCTACCTCATCATTCTGCAAGCCGAAGAACACCATCCCAACTAGAGGTCGACCGATTAATCGGACTGGCCGATTAATTAGGGCCGATTTCAAGTGTTCATGACAATCGGTAATCAGCATTTTTGGACACCGATCATGGCCGATTACATTGCACTCCACGAGGAGACTGCATGGCAGGCTGACTACCTGTTATGCGAGTGCAGCAAGGAGCCAAGGTAAGGTGCTAGCTAGCATTAAACGTATCTTATAAAAAACAATCAATCTTAACATAATCACTAGTTAACTACATATGGTTGATGATATTACTAGTTTATCTAGCTTGTCCTGCGTTGCATATAATCGATACGGTGCCTAATTTATCATTGAATCATAGCCTACTTCGCCAAACGGGTGATTTAACAAGCGCATTCACAAAAAAAAGCACTGTCGTTGCACCAATGTGTACCTAACCATAAACATCAACGCCTTAAAATCAATACACAAGTATATATTTTTAAACCTGCATATTTAGTTAATATTGCCTGCTAACATGAATTTCTTTTAACTAGGGAAATTGTGTCACTTCTCTTGCGTTCTGTGCAACAGAGTCAGGGTATATGCAGCAGTTTGGGCCGCCTGGCTCGTTGCGAACTGTGTGAAGACTATTTCTTCCTAACAAAGACAGCCAACTTCGCCAAACGGGGGATGATTTAACAAAAGCGCATTTGAGAAAAAAGCACAATCGTTACACGAATGTACCTAAACACCAATGCCTTTCTTAAAATCAATACACAGAAGTATATTTTTTAAACCTGCATATTTAGTTAAAAGAAATCTAGGTTAGCAGGCAATATTAAACTAGGGAAATTGTGTCACTTCTCTTGCGTTCATTGCACGCAGAGTCAGGGTATATGCAACATTTTGGGCCGCCTGGCTCGATGCAAACTAATGTGCCAGAATTTTACGTAATTATGAAATAACATTGAAGGTTGTGCAATGTAACAGGAATATTTAGACTTATGATGCCACCCGTTACGGAACGTTTCTGTATTTCACTGAAAGAATAAACGTTTTGTTTTCGAAATTATAGTTTCCGGATTTTACCATATTAATGACCTAAGGCTCGTATTTCTGTGTGTTACTATATTATAATTAAGTCTATGATTTGATAGAGCAGTCTGAGCGGTGGTAAGCAGCAACAGGCTCGTAAGCATTCATTCAAACAGCACTTTACTGCGTTTGCCAGCAGCTCTTCGCAATGCTTCAAGCATTGCGCTGTTAATGACTTCAAGCCTATCAACTCCCGAGATTAGGCTGGTAATACTTAAAGTACCTGGCCTCCCGGGTGGCGCAGTGGTCTAAGGCACTGCATTGCAGTGCTAGCTGTGCCACCAGAGATTCTGGGTTTGAGCCCAGGCTTTGTCGCAGCCGGCTGCGACCGGGAGGCCCATGGGGCGGCGCACAATTGGCCCAGTGTCGTCTGGGTTAGGGAGGGTTTGGCCGGCAGGGATATCCTTGACTCATCGCGCACTAGCGACTCCTGTGGCAGGCCGGGCGCAATGCACGCTGACCAGGTCGCCAGGTGTACGGTGTTTCCTCCGACACATTGGTGCTGCTGGCTTCCGGGTTGGATGTGCATTGTGTCAAGAAGCAGTGCGGCTTGGTTGGGTTTCGGAGGACGCATGGCTCTCGACCTTCACCTCTCCCGAGTCCGTACTGGAGTTGCAGCGATGAGACAAGACTATAACTACTACCAATTGGATACCACGAAATTGGGGAGAAAAAAGGGGTAAAATAATACAATAATAAAAAAAAAAAGTTAAATACTAAAGTACCTATTAGAACATCCAATAGTCAAAGGTATATGAAATACAAATGGTATAGAGAGAAATTGTCCTATAATACCTACAACCTAAAACCTCTTACCTGGGAATATTGAAAACTCATGTTAAAAGGAACGACCAGCATTCATATGTTCTCATGTTCTGAGCAAGGACCTTAAACGTTAGCTTTTTTACATGGCACATATTGCACTTTTCCTTTCTTCTCCAACACTTTGTTTTTGCATTATCTAAACCAAATTGAACATGTTGTTTCATTATTAATTTGAGACTAAATTGATAGATGTATTATATTAAGTTAAAAAATTATTTAAAAAAAAAATAGTGTTCATTCAGTATTGTTGTAATTGTTATTATTACAAATATATATATATATAAAAAAAATATATATATAAAAAAATAAAAATAAAAATCGGCCGATTAATCGTTATCGGCTTTTTGTGGTCCTCCAATAATCGGTATCGGCGTTGAAAAATCATGGAACACCATACCAACCGTGAAGCACGGGGGTGGCAACATCATGTTGTGGAGGTGCTTTGCTGCAGGAGGTACTGGTGCACTTCACAAAATAGATGGCACCATGAGGAAGGGAAATTATGTGGATATATTGAAGCAACATCTCAAGACATCAGTCAGGAAGTGAAAGCTTGGTCGCAAATGGGTCTTCCAAATGGACAATGACCCCAAGCATACTTCCAAAGTTGTGGCAAAATGGCTTAAGGACAACAAAGTCAAGGTATTGGGGTGGCCATCACAAAGCCCTGACCTCAACCCTATAGAACATTTGTGGGCAGAACTGAAAAAGCGTGTGCGAGCAAGGAGGCCTACATACCTGACTCAGTTACACCAGCTCTGTCAGGAGGAATGGGCCAAAATTCACCCAACTTATTGTGGGAAGCTTGTGGAAGGCTACACGAAACATTTGACCCACGTTAAACAATTTAAAGGCAATGCTACCAAATACTAATTGAGTGTATGTAATCTTCTGACCCACTGGGAATGTGATGAAAGAAATAAGTTGAAATAAATCACTCTACTATTATTCTGACATTTCACATTCTTAAAATGAAGTAGTGATCCTAATTGACCTAAGACAGGGAATTTTTACTCGGATTAAATGTCAGGAATTGTGAAAAACTGAGTTTAAATGCATTTGGCTAAGGTGTATGTAAACTTCCGACTTCAACTGTATATATGCGCTCATCTCAGTGAACTAATCCACTGTGGTGCTCTAGACTAAAAGCCAATTTATGCTTGACACGAAGATGTGGTAGGAGGCTCCTTATCGAGGGTGTGATGCAATTGCAGAGCCTCCAGAGGCATGCAGAGGCCAAATCGAGCTCTGTAGCACATCGCCATGCACCTCCCTAATTTTGGGCAGTACATCCTGTAGAAAACAAAAACTCACTTCCTTGACAACAGCTCTACACTGCTCCACGACGCGCAAGAAGTATGAATGCCCTGACTTCTGCTGAGCCTGTATGACCGTAAATGCTACATGACCAATGCAGACGTCGGATTGACCATGCGCCCAGATGCACTTCTCTCTCCAGAATGCGCTCTGCCGAATATTTGTGTCCATTAATTGTTTCATAACTTCATTGTGTGAATTGTTGTGTTTGATTGTTAGTGTATATCAATTCCCCATTACATATCACCAGTAGTACATTTACCGTTAATTCCTAACATTTCCAATCTACAATGTTCGTTTCTTTGGCTACGGTCATTTGTTAGTACATTAAATATTATTATTCCAGTCTTCCCGTTATCATTGTCAGAGTGGACACATTGTTTGCAGAGTGCACAACCTATGTTACACTTGTAAGAAACAAGTTTTGGTTTATTTCATTCCATTTACGAGTTTTGTCAATTTAGTCATTGTCTTTTGTTTAGTGACAGCAATGTTGAGTTAGGATGCGCAAGCATACAAGTAGGCCAATAGGCTACCTGGCCTGCGCGTAAATGTAGGCAAATAAAATGTTCCCATTTGGGGATCGGATAGTATTTCTGATTGGCTTAATGCACCACCACTAATAACCTGTGGAGCAGGCAATGGTGATATAAGTTACTTTTTAGGCTTGTTTCATTTCCATTTGGATAGAATTTTGATTAACCACATGACAATGATTGAGATATGAAGACGTTATTATAAATGACATTTCACGAAAATGTGCATATGAAAACCATAACTAGCACGCAGATCGGTAGAAATGGTAAGATAAATAGGCATTCCACATGAGAAAGATTGCAGACTCCTCGTTTTGCCTATTACCGGCAACTTCAGGAGAGTCATTTCAGAATCTCCACAAGCCACAGCAGGAGAATAGTTTGGTCAGGTTAAGTTTTTTTCTTTTGGTTATCTAGATCTCTGGCTCCCTCAAGGCATTTGTTTTATTTAAAATCAGACAAGTTTCAGTCAACAAAGATGATATATATATATATATATATATATATATATATATTTTTTTTTTTTTTTGTCAACAAAGATACATTTTTTGTCAGGGACAGCCCTAGTGCCATCCCCACGGCCTCCACAGTTCACTCAGACAGCCATCTTGTACACCATTATTTTTTGCTACTGCTCGACTAAAGAAATCTTGAACGACCAACAGCCTATCGACCAAACAATCGACCAGTCGACTAAAAGGGGTCAGCCCCTTGATTAAACTCAGACATGTAGATGATGATCATGGCAAAAAAAGAACATGGAAAAGAGTGCAAATCTACATCAAAGGGTTGATGAAATGATGACAAACCATATAGTCACAAAGAAAAGGTTTACTGCATGTTCTGGATGTCAAAGATCTGTGACAATGCAGGCTTACCTCTGTATTCACACAAGTGGCTTCCCTCAATTGGCCGCCTCCACACTTTGAAATTCTTCTTCTCCATGACAACTTCCCAGCTTGTCTCCACCTGCCCTTCAGCCTTCTCTGAGGATGCACTCAGATTCTTCACTGACTCCAAAGCTTGGAGCTCTAGTCCACACCTTTGGATGTGAGCAGAGTTAGAGTTCTTACCATAACAAGCGACATGTACTGGTGTTGCTGTATATACAGGTTTTAAACACTCAACATGCAAAGCATACCGCCTGCTTTCACATTACAGGACAAGGTTGATGTAAAGGTAGTCCTAACATTCCACGCCTGCATTATGTAAACAATTGGGCAAATAACAGTGTACATTTATATGCACAACAACATGTTTCTCATTTAGAGTTGGAAGTAACAGCTTGTCGCTACCTGTGTAGTTCTTCATCTCGGACCTTCTCGTCCTCCCACAGGAAGACACCGGCCAGTGCAGCCACAAGCTTCCCCGTGGAAGCGTGCTTGTTCTGGAGTCGACGCCATATGCTTCCTACCAGGGTCCACCTAGTTCGCTCTGAGTACAGGTTTGCGTAAAGCTCTCCAATCTGATAGGCGCGTCGAAGCCTCTGGCCTGTCACAAAGCTGCAATGGTTGGCAAAAATTGACAGCAGGCCTTGCTTCTTATTGTCAGACGCCACTTTTTTACTGGTGCCCACCCCGGATCTCTGGAGCCATGATAACAACAGGCCCATGCGTCTTCTCATCCATGTCGTGGTTTCGGATTTGCCATTGCCAATTCCCTGTCTCACTGTATTACTGCTTTGAAACCAAACAGCACACACACTGATTTCACATAATTTTATAAGTCGCCGTGGTGTAGACTGAAACATTCTGCTGATTGTGGAAGAGTAAGTTCGACCACTAGAAGTGACAGCTTATTAAAGCAAGTGCACGCCTATTAGTTAACTTTCCTATCATATGTGATATCTGTGGTGTATTTGGAACATTTGTTACCAACAATGTCAATTGTAACGTTGTCAGTATTGATGGGAAATTAACTAACTACGAATCATTTATATAACATAGGAAGTAAACACTGCCAAAGATGCAGATTACTCTAACGCTAGGTGGTTATGTTGTTAACTTAAAGGCCTAAGAGATTACAACAAAGTATCAAACCAGGTCTCAAACTGTATTTGACATTAGCTTGTTAGCTAAGCTACGCAATTCAAGAGCACGAGACAAGCACCAGCTAACGTACCAGCATTGAACCGATGGTATTTGAGTGACGGCAGGCACAATGTACAGTTTATGAATAGTCGTATAAACCACTATTGATTTTAATAGTCGTCCATTTGGTTCAATTATTAGCTAGCTCACCAATTTAATCGTACTTTCAACTCCGTGCAATAACCAGCATCACGTTTTTCTTACACATCGAAGTCAGTCGACATGATATTTGTCCCTAGTTACCACAGCCACAAAGTCATAATCATGGCTAAAACCCGCCTATTACTACAATTTATCTTATTAAAATCTGATTTAAAACCTACCCGTACCCTAACCTTAACCGCACTGCTAATTTTAAATTAAGACCAAAAAGCTCATTTTTGTTTCATACATTTTTAAGATATAGACCGTTTTGACTTTGTGGATGTGGTAACTAGTGACAAAGGATCAAGCGCTTGTTCACGCCAATGGGGTTCAATCCCGGATAGCACTAACCAATAGAGTTCACACCCCCCTCGAGAGTACCCGCCTTATCTGGTCAACACAATTATTATTGGTTTCTTATCATTGGGGTGCTATTTCATTTGTAGTAGTTGGTGTCAATCTTTTGATTAGCCACTAGCAGTTAAATTGGGATCCTGATTTCATTCTGCAGTGAAGGTCCACGATAAAAGTGAAATACAAAAAAAGGTGAAAATAAGTCTATATGCTATCCGTGATCCTTGGGACGTCTCTACCCTAAACAATGGCTGTGTTCGAATACCCATCCTAAAATACTATTAGTTCCTTTTAGTATACTGTAAATGAACGGTTTCATTTCAGTTGAGCGTACTAGAGCTTCGCCTGTCTACCAGAAGTTTATGCTTTTGCTATCTTGTTAGCATAACAAATGACTGGCTAAACATTTTACGAATCCCGGGTGTGCTCTGGGTGTAGTAGGATGGCCCTCGGGGTATCTGTGCCTATCTATGTATGACGTGCGAGGGTTAGGTTAGTAAACATGCTGGAGCTAGAATCTCGTGCGTCCTTATTTTAGATAATACTACATGGTGTCAGAAGTGGGTTTAACATTCACATAAACGTGAAAGACGTACCAAGTACATCATACATTCAGGCTGTTTCAAAGCAGGGAGGAAATAAAACAGAGCATATTATTTTGCTAGCTAACGAGCAAAGACTAAGTTACTGCTAAGCAACATGTTGCAAGAGGAAGAAACTGGCGGGATTTCAGGGTTTGTGACTCCAAGTTCAACGGGCTCTGGCGCAAACACGGACAGGCCAGTGGCTAGTGCTGATGGATTTCACATTAGTCCCCTGGAGAATTTTGATTGTATGGACATTCAAAACTGGCCGAAATGGATCAGGCGCTTTGAAAGGATACAGGGTAGCATCAGGCTTAAACGTGAAAAATGAGGCATTTCAAGTTAATACACTGATCTACTCTATGGGTGATGAAGCCGAGGATATATTAAATGCTTTAACGTTGACTGAGGAAGAGAAACTTAACTACAGTGCCGTTAAAGACCGTTTTGAAACATTTTGTAGTTCAAGTGTTTGTCGCAAATGTGGGAAATCCCCTTTCCACAGATGGAAATATTGCCCAGCAAAGGATGCGGAATGCAGGAAATGTCACAGGAGAGGACACCTTTCAGCTGTCTGTCGATTAAAGCAAATGCATGAGGTCTCAGAGGAGGTACAGCAGGACAGCATCTTTCTGGGAGAAGTAAGGGAAAACAATGCTGGCTGGCATTCAGACATTAAACTCAATGGGGAGGTTGTGTCATTTAAACTAGACACTGGGGCAGCAGTGACAGCTATCCCAACTAGGCTGTATAGCTATAGTAGAGATGGCCCTTTGCTCTCTGCAAACAAAAAACTGTACGGGCCCAGTAATAAGATATTACCAGTAGTAGGGCAGTTGGTGATTAAACTGGAGAGTAAAGACAAAAGTGCCATCCAGCCTGTCTTCGTCATTGACTCTCTGGCCAGACCGTTGCTGGGGCTGCCAGCAATTGAAGCATTGCAACTCATTGAGAGAGTGAGTGAACTGGAGGACCCAGGTGAGGTTTTCAAAAAGAAATTCCCACAAGTGTTCTGGTCTAGGAAGGATAGAAGGTGACTACAAAATCCGCCTAAAAGAGGATGCTGTCCCCTATGTCCTTACTACCCCCTGCTGTGTGCCTATCCCTTTATTGGCCAGAGTAAAGGAAGAGTTGGGGAGGATGGAAGAAATTGGGGCAGTGTCTAAAATAGAGAGTCCCACAGACTGGTGTGCAGGGATGGTAGTGGTATCAAAAGCCAATGGGGACATAAGGATCAGAGAGTGCTGGCCCAGTACCGTCCCCAGGCTAAGACAAAGGTATCAGCAGATGCATCATCCTTTGGGCAAGGGGTGGTCCTCATACAGATGCAGGACAACATGGAGTGGCGTCCAATAGCATACATCTCCCAAAGCTTATCCGACACAGAGCAAAGGTATGCACAAGTGGAGGAGGAGGCGTTGGCTATCACATGGGCATGTGAAAGGCTCAGCCAATACCTTATTGGCCTGCAGTTTACAGCAGAGACTGACCACAAACCACTGTTGGCTCTGTTAGGGACAAAAGCACTGGACGACTTGCCTCCCAGAGTTCTGCGCTTCCACCTCAGATTACTGAGGTTCACCTACAAGATGGTGTATGTGCCAGGGAAGGCACTGATCACAGCAGATACACTCTCCAGGGCCCCAATTAAACATCCATTATCAGAGGAGGAGCAATGTCTAGAGGGTGAGGTACAGGTGTCCAATAATGCAGTAAGGGACAGCCTACCTGCATCTCAGACCAAACTGCAGCAGATTGCAGAGGAGCAACAACAAGACCTCATCTGCTGACAGATAGTGCAGCAGTGCAAATAGGGATGGCTCAGGCAGGAGGAACTGCCTCAGCTGCTGAAGCCCTATTGGGTGCACCAAAGTGACTTCCACTGTAATGGAGACCTTCTCATGAAAGGACAACAGATAGTTATCCCAGAGACTCTACAACCAGAAATGCTAGACAGAGTGCATGAGGGACACATGGGGATAACCAAATGCAGACTGAGGGCTCAACAGTCAGTGTGGTGGCTTGGTCTGAGTACTCAGATTGCCAAACTGGTGGCCCAGTGTGAGGTCTGTACAAAATGTCAACCTTGTCATCCGGAGCCAATGATGGCAACGGAGCTGCCAAAATGGCCATGGCAAAAGGTTGGGACAGATATGTTCTATTGGAAAAATGACACTTATCTGCTAGTGGTAGATTAATATTGAAGATACATTGAAATAGCAAAGACACCCATAAGCACATCAGCTGGTGTTATCAATGGATTAAAGTAAATTTTTTCCAGGCAAGGGGTCGCTGAGGTCCTGGTTACAGATAACACTCCCCAGTTCTCTGCAAGCTCGTTTTCTGCTTTTGCCGCAGAATATGACTTCACACATGTGAACAGTAGCCCCTACCATGCACAGAGTAATGATGAGGCAGAGAGAGCTGTGAAAACAGTCAAGGGACTGCTGAGAAAGAACAAGGATCCATACAGGACTCTGTTAGCTTACAGAGTTACCCCACTGCATCATGGGCCGTCGCCTACCGAGCTCCTGATGGGCAGGAGGCTGCGTTCCCCATTGCCTGTCTCGCCGGCTCAGCTTAAACCCCGATGGCCTAACAGGAAGGCCTTCGCTGAGAGGGACAAACGGGTGAAACAAACTTTAGACTTTAATCGGAGACACCGTGCTAAGGAGAGGCCAGAGCTGACCGAAGGTCAACATGTGTGGATTACACACTCAAAGACACCAGCAATAGTGCTGAGGAAAGCAGATGCCCCACGCTCCTATGTGGTGGACACAGGCTCAGAAGAGGTACGAAGGAACAAAACACACCTCAGAGCTCTTCCAGATCTACCAGCCACACAGACTGAGGCCACAGAAAATGCACAAAAATAGGGTGAAGGAGAGAGAATGCTCACAGAGCCACAAGCGTGCCCAAAAAGGGATGGAAGCCACCAGAGTGGCTGAAAGGCTATGTTACGTGAAGAGAAAACATACTGTTGGGGACCATACCCAGCAAAAAGTTCAAATCAAATTAAATGTATTTGTCACATACACATGGTTAGCAGGTGTTAATGCAAGTGTAGCGAAATGCTTGTGCTTCTAGTTTCGACCATGCAGTAATATCTAACAAATAATACAACCTAACAATTTCACAACAACTACCTTATACACACAAGTGTAAAGGAATGAATACGAATATATACATAAAAATATATAAATGAGTGATGGCCGAACGGCATAGGCAAGAGGCAGTAGATGGTATAGCGTACAGTATATACATATGAGATGAGCAATGTAGGGTATGAGAACATTATATAAAGTGGCATTGTTAAAGTGGCTAGTGATACATTACATCAAGATGGCAAGATGCAGTAGATGGTTTAGCGTAGAGTATATACATAAGAGATGAGTAATGTAGGGTAAGTAAACATTATATAATATAAAGTGGCTAGTGATAAATTGATTACATAAATTTTTCCATTATTAAAGTGGGTGGAGTTGAGTCAGTATGTTGGCTGCAGCCACTCAATGTTAGTGATGGCTGTTTAAGAGTCTGATGGCCTTGAGATATAAGCTGTTTTTCAGTCTCTCGGTCCCCGCTTTGATGCACCTGTACTGACCTCGCCTTCTGGATGATAGCGGGGTGAACAGGCAGTGGCTCAGGTGGTTGTTGTCCTTGATGATCTTTTTGGCCTTCCTGTGACATCGGGTGGTGTAGGTGTCCTGGAGGGCAGGTAGTTTGCACCCGGTGATGTGTTGGGCAGACCTCACTACCCTCTGGAGAGCCTTCCGGTTATGGGCAGAGCAGCTGCCGTACCAGGCAGTGATACAGCCCGACAGGATGCTCTCGATTGTGCATCTGTAAAAGTTTGTGAGTGTTTTTGGTGACAAGCCAAATTTCTTCAGCCTCCTGAGTTTGAAGAGGCGCTGCTGCGCCTTCTTCACCACGCTGTCTGTGTGGGTGGACCATTTCAGTTTGTCCGTGATGTGTTCGCCGAGGAACTTAAAACTTTCCACCTTCTCCACTACTGTCCCGTCGATGTGGATGGGGGGATGCTCCCTCTGCTGTTTCCTGAAGTCCACGATCATCTCCTTTGTTTTGTTGACATTGAGTGTGAGGTTATTTTCCTGACACCACACTCCGAGGGCCCTCACCTCCTCCCTGTAGGCAGTCTCGTCGTTGTTGGTAATCAAGCCTACCACTGTAGTGTCGTCTGCAAACTTGATGATTGAGTTGGAGGCGTGCATGGCCACTCAGTCATGGGTGAACAGGGAGTACAAGTTAATGTTCATACTGTGTAATTGAATGCTTTCATACTGTTGCAGGATGTGAAGTAGCATGTTAAGAGAATAATACTGGTTTCCAAATTGCATTTCAGTTATGCTTCAGTGGTTATGCATGTTGAGTTCTTGTTCATGGGAGAGGGGAAGATGTAGTAGGATGTCCCTTGGGGCAATGAAAACACTACCAAGATTTGAATTTAGTTCAACTACCACCAAAATACAAATCATTTTATAACATTTTTGACGTGTGTTTTTCTGGATTTTTTTGTTGTTATTCTGTCTCTCACTGTTCAAATAAACCTACCATTAAAATTATAGACTGATCATTTCTTTGTAAGTGGGCAAATGTACAAAATCAGCAGGGGATACTTTTTACCCCACTGTGTGTGTGTGTGTGTGTGTGTGTGTGTGTGTGTGTGTGTGTATATATATATATATATTAGTAAATATACTGCTCAAAAAAATAAAGGGAACACTTAAACAACACATCCTAGATCTGAATGAAATAAATAATCTTATTAAATACTTTTTTCTTTACATAGTTGAATGTGCTGACAACAAAATCACACAAAAATAATCAATGGAAATCCAATTTATCAACCCATGGAGGTCTGGATTTGGAGTCACACTCAAAATTAAAATGGAAAACCACACTACAGGCTGATCCAACTTTGATGTAATGTCCTTAAAACAAGTCAAAATGAGGCTCAATTGTCTGTGTGGCCTCCACGTGCCTGTATGACCTCCCTACAACGCCTGCGCATGCTCGTGATGAGGTGGCGGATGGTCTCCTGAGGGATCTCCTCCCAGACCTGGACTAAAGCATCTGCCAACTCCTGGACAGTCTGTGGTGCAACGTGGCGTTGGTGGATGGAGCGAGACATGATGTCCCAGATGTGCTAAATTGGATTCAGGTCTGGGGAACGGGCGGGCCAGTCCATAGCATCAATGCCTTCCTCTTGCAGGAACTGCTGACACACTCCAGCCACATGAGGTCTAGCATTGTCTTGCATTAGGAGAAACCCAGGGCCAACTGCACCAGCATATGGTCTCACAAGGGGTCTGAGGATCTCATCTCGGTACCTAATGGCAGTCAGGCTACCTCTGGCAAGCACATGGAGGGCTGTGCGGCCCCCCAAAGAAATGCCACCCCACACCATGACTGACCCACCGCCAAACCGGTCATGCTGGAGGATGTTGCAGGCAGCAGAACGTTATCCACGGCGTCTCAAGACTCTGTCACGTCTGTCACGTGCTCTGTGTGAACCTGCTTTCATCTGTGAAGAGCACAGGGCGCCAGTGGCGAATTTGCCAATCTTGGTGTTCTCTGGCAAATGCCAAACGTCTTGCACGGTGTTGGGCTGTAAGCACAACCCCCACCTGTGGACGTCGGGCCCTCATACCACCCTCATGGAGTCTGTTTCTGACCGTTTGAGCAGACACATGCACATTTGTGGCCTGCTGGAGGTCATTTTGCAGGGCTCTGGCAGTGCTTCTCCTGCTCCTCCTTGCACAAAGGCGTAGGTAGCGGTCCTGCTGCTGGATTGTTGCCCTCCTCCACATCTCCTGATGTGCTGGCCTGTCTCCTGGTAGCGCCTCCATGCTCTGGACACTACGCTGACAGACACAGCAAACCTTCTTGCCATAGCTCGCATTGATGTGCCATCCTGGATGAGCTGCGCTACCTGAGCCACTTGTGTGGGTTGCAGACTCCATCTCATGCTACCACTAGAGTGAAATCACCGCCAGCATTCAAAAGTGACCAAAACATCAGCCAGAAAGCATAGGAACTGAGAAGTGGTCTGTGGTCCCCACCTGCAGAACCACTCCTTTATTGGGGGTGTCTTGCTAATTGCCTATAATTTCCATCGGTTGTCTATTCCATTTGCACAACAGCATGTGAAATTTATTGTCAATCAGTGTTGCTTCCTAAATGGACAGTTTGATTTCACAGAAGTGTGATTGACTTGGAGTTACATTGTGTTGTTTAAGTGTTCCCTTTATTTTTTTGAGCAGTGTATATATATATGGGGAATACAACCATCCCAGCTATGCGGATTTTGTTGCGAAGAGACAGAATCATTAGACCATTTGTTTTGGTACTGTCCATATGTAGCTTGTTTTTGGTTGCAGGTCCAGGAATGGTTGAAGAATTGCGACATTTACCTGAAGCTAACTCTGAAAATAGCACTGCTGGGTGATTTGAAAAGTCATAGTCAATCGATCAATAATATAATAATACTTTTAGCAAAAAAATGTATCTCAATTTACAATCTGTAGAAACAATGAGAATAGAAAGGTTCAGAACTTTTGTGAAACAGCACAGTTGATAAATATATGTCAAATAGAAATAAAAAATGGATGATGTTAAGAGATAGATGGGAGGGGTTGAGTGGAGCTGAAGGGTGGGACTAAAAACAAGATAACTAATGTAAAATATACTGTGTCCATAAAATGTGTATAGGTTCAGAACTTTAGTGAAACAGCACAGTTAAAAATATATGGCAAATAGAAATCAAACTGGATGGTCTTCAGAGATAGATGAGAGGGGTTGAGGGTAGCTGAAGGATGGGATTAAAAACAAACAAAATATAATTATTGTAAAATGCATTGTGTCCGTAGAGTGTATGTAGTGTGTATAAACTGGAAGTAGAGGCCTAAGTGTTGTTGTCCATTAGTTTACTCCAATTAGGGGAGGGGTGATAGGGTTAGGGGAAAATAAGAAAGGAAAATGTATTTTACAAAATATATAAATATATATATATATATATACAAAAAATATATATGGGGGATTGGAAATGATGCAGACAATTTCATTGATGTAAGCTACACTCTATCTGCAATATTAAAGCTGATCTACCTTCTAAAATATATATATATATACAGTACCAGTCAAAGGTTTGGACACACCTACTCATTCAAGGGTTTTTCTTTATTTTAACTATTTTCTACATTGTAGAATAATAGTGAAGATATCAAAACTATGAAATAACACATATCGAATCATGTAGTAACCAAAAAAGTGTTAAACAAATCAAAATATATTTTATATTTGAGATTCTTCAAAGTAGCCAGCCACACTTTGCCTTGATGACAGCTCTTGGCATTCTCCTAACCAGCTTCATGAGGTAGTCACCTGGAATGCATTTCAATTAACAGGTGTGCCTTGTTAAAAGTTAAGAAAAACCCTTGAGTGAATAGGTGTGTCCAAACTTTTGACTGGCACTGTATCAACAACAACAAAAAAGTTGCAGTCACGGGAAATAATGCATTGTTTATGAAGATGAAGAAAAAAAATCTTAATGAAAACAACAACAAATTTGACAGAGAGGTAGATGTACAATATTCCGATTTTGGGCCATCACAGATTTGCCCCCTGGGGTCCCAGGAGTCATTCCTATCAGTTGTGTGCTGTTTACTCCTGTATCAATGTTAATATGGCAAGCTGCTCCTTCCAGGATGTTTATTTATTTATTTTATCCAACCTTTAGTATGTGGGCCAAAACAAGGGAGGGGATGTTCTGATTAGTGGTGTAGTAGAGGGGAAACGCACTAAACCCAGTGAATTTAGAATTAGTTCAATTCGGCCTCCCACATGCTATTGGAAAATGTGGGTCTTGCCCATTTTGAGTTTGTACAATCTTTAACATTACACTTTATTGCGTGGGATGCTGCCATAGAGCTACACAACAGAACACTTTTCATCAATGAATCATGAGGTTACAGTGTAGGTCGATGATTGACAGATTTTCAGAATGGGGCTGGGCATGACGATGGGTGTTACCAAAGCGCCACCCTCTGATGCTCCATAAAGACTAGCACCCGAAATGTATAAATGCGGATATAACGGCTCGTGACGCAGTCAAACGCTGTTTTTACAGGAATATAACAGACTAAACGGCAAGAGTACGTTAATATACATTTTTTGCTTTATATAGTTATATAAATATTTTTAAATTCAAACTAGTCGTTTTCCGTGATTGTTCGTTTCCTGATCCCGCGCGCGCTACTGAGCAAGTTATGCGCGGGCTGAACATGTCCTAGTCTTCTTCAACATTGACAACATGTGGTAAGTTAAACATGTCCTTATTTATTTATTTTAAATAGTGCGGTTTTAATTGGTAACTAATTCACGTTTTTGTAACGTTGGTTACTGTGACTGATATTTATGTAAATAGCTTGCCGGCTAACGCTAGCAAACGTTTGTTCAATCATGATACTAGCTAACATTAACAAAAAAAGTTATTTCACATTGACCGTACATCGTAAGGATTATAAAGTCAGCTACCGAGCTATACTTTAGCTTAATTGTCATTCATTTATAATAATGAAGCGTCGCTAATAATAGCTAGCTTTCTAGTATAGTTTATATGGCGGGTATTGACTATTACATTGGTAAACCTAGTTAGGTAGACGACGGGCTACGGTTTAGTTGTTACGAACATGCGATGTTGCTGGTGCGAGTCATGATTGAATGAATTATGACACGTGCTCTGTGCGTCGTAGTTATAACTAGATGTCTCTGCAGTTTTAACTTAGCTAACGTTGTTACCCATCATGTTAAATGTCTAGGCAATAGTTATCAACTTCACGATACCCGAGGATGTTGAGTGCGGAGGCGATTCGTTTGTTGACGGAGTGTAACTTTAGCCTACCTCCGACTATAATCGAGTCGGTATCAGTCGATACTTTAGGCAGGCCAGCCTGTATGTAAATTATTGCATTAGTAACGTGTAGCTCACTACCTATGTTTGTCCTGTGTAGTTGCAATATTATTCGTTGGGTGCTGCAATCCGTATTATATTTTAAATATACAATTTTACACGCCTCCGCTAAGGGAACCGGCGTTATTTAACGCAGAACGGACAGCCCAGTCATTGAACGGCGCAATTTTAAAAGGTCACATAATAAAGTGATTAAACTACGTATCGCAGAACCCAAATAAAATAACTCCACTATACACAGGACCAACAGGGGTACAAGTTAACGTTACGTATGAAATAATGGATATGTTTTACGGCAAGTATCGACTGATACCGACTCGGAGGTAACCTACACTCCGCCAAAACTCGCCGCCTCCGCACTCAACTCCATCGGGCATTGTGGAGTTGAGAATTCTTGGCTATTTAACGTTAGCTGGCTAGTGTTATGTTGCATCGTCGTGTATACATTTCTCTGCTACGTTGGCAAGGAGTATATTGGCAATTTCTGTTATGTTGTCTAGCTGCGTTTGGTTAGTCTCATCCTGCGACATCCCCCAAAATGGCTTCCTTATTGCATTGTCTTCAGGCAAGACAGACTGTATCTATAGCGGTACCCATTCGGTCATTGCACGAGACAGTCTGGGAACGAAGTTGGCTCAATTGCACACATAGTAGCTCACCAGCTCATTTAGCTAAGTAGCGAGCAAAGTTTTGGCGTTAAAAGATTTAAAAACAGTTTTTTTTACTGAATTTCTTATTGAATGACCTGGCCACACTTTAATTTCGAAAGAAGTAGATATGGTCAGGCTCTAGGTTAGCTATTGGTACTACTGCTGTTTTGAGTAGGATTGCAAAATGGTTAACCATGTGTTTTTTTCGGGTTAGTGGAACCCTAGTTGCTGTGGTAGGATTTGAACATCATAGATTTACCTGCAGCTGGTCTCCTCTGACATAAGATTGTATATCAATGAATGATCTGAGGCACACTTCAAGCATTGAAGTTGGAAGAAGGGATGATTACTTAACATAGACATTTCTCCCTCTTGTCTTTCAGGATGTTCTGTCATTCACCTACAGTGACTGTTGAACAATGCATGTCTGTTCAGTCTGTGTGATTGCCCAAAGCCAAAGAAACCCTAACAAAGCTAGTAAAATTACAGGATAGCAATAATACTATACACTTTACCTCACCATAATTTATTGATGTTCAGTCAGGGACAGCACATAGGCTACTCTCAGTAGGTTCAGTTAACCCTCAACTTTAAGGGTTAGGGTTTCAAAGAGAAGTAATTGTATACACACATTGATACCTCATTTAATTTTGCTGCTAGCAAATATCACATTTATTTTGATATACATTCCCTTATATCGTGACATCAATCTTTAGAGCAATCAATCACGCACAATGGTTTCGACTACTCTTGCCACCCTTACCCTGGTGGGAACCACACTAGGGATCACGGCCCAGATCACTGGTGAACCACTGACAGACTACATGTGGCTTCTCATAGTTGGCTTTATCATCGCCTTCATCCTAGCCTTCTCTGTGGGGGCCAATGACGTGGCCAACTCGTTTGGCACGGCAGTGGGCTCTGGAGTGGTCACCTTGCGGCAGGCCTGCATCCTGGCCACTATCTTTGAGACCGTTGGATCTGTGCTTCTGGGAGCCAAGGTCAGCGAGACCATCCGCAAGGGCATCATCGACGTGGGCATGTACAACGGCTACGAACATGTGCTTATGGCTGGCTCTGTCAGTGCCATGTTTGGTGAGTAAAACAAATGATTATAATACCCCTTTGTGGGTAAGACATTTTATTTATTTCAATTTGGACATCTTGTGTATGGTTGTACTATGATGTAATGTTGAAATAGAGCTGGAACTGTTTAAATGGTCAAGTTGGCTTTTATGCTGCTTCTTAGGTTCTGCTGTATGGCAATTGGTGGCCTCTTTTCTCAAGCTGCCCATCTCAGGGACCCACTGCATTGTTGGTGCTACCATTGGCTTCTCACTGGTGGCCAGAGGTCAACAGGGGGTCAGGTGGCTGGAACTCCTTCGGATTGGTGAGTCAGCAGCTTCCATTGACCACAGCTTACTTTCTGATCCCCAGTAGTAAAATTAACAGCTTCTATTATGTGCATTGTTTTATTCAGACAACTTTGTACGAGTAATGCAAGTATCTGGTGTTCCTGAGAGCACTAAGCAATGCTTATTTTTGTAATCTCCACAGTTGCCTCCTGGTTTCTCTCCCCCCTTCTGTCTGGCATCATGTCAGGTGTCCTTTTCTACTTTGTTCGTATGTTCATCTTGCACAAGGTAAGCTGACAAATCTGCTTCTATCTAAATCTAGATGTTCTTCAATTGTATGAAGCTTCTTGTTGGAAATGCTTGTAGTCTGTGCCAGAACATAGATGTCCCAGACATCATAACAAGGTCATTATATTAAACAAATAATAAAGACACTCCTTGTTCTTTGGACAGGGGTATTATTCTCTGTGTAATCTCACAGGCCATTATGTTAAAATGTACTGACACACCACCTATTCTGCCATCGAATGTAAGCTGACAGTACAATGGGGAGCATGGTGTTTCTGATTTCTGTTTGTCCCTATGTAGAAAGACCCGGTGCCCAATGGTTTGAAGGCCCTGCCTGTCTTCTATGCTGTCACAATGATGATCAACCTATTCTCCATCATCTTCACTGGAGCTCCAAGTGAGTATCGTTGTCCCAGTCTGCCTTCACCATGCATGCCTGCCTACAGCCTAAAATAATCTGCTCCCTTAGCCAGTCGGATACCTACACTCTTTTTTTTTTTTTTTCAAGACTGAACCAGACTGCTTACTGTTCTCGGAGAAGGCCTGTTATTTTAACCTGTTGTGTTTTGGGTCTTTTCTTGAATGTGGTTATCTCATCATGATAGAATTAAATTACAGAGAGGAGTACTTCACAACAGGGAGCTAGAAATAGGATTTATCTTTATTCTTGACGACAGTGTGTCCCTTTCCCACACAGAGGAAGCAACTGGGTGTCTTTTGCCTCCGTCAGTAGTCTCGTTGAGTAGGGCCATATAAAATCTGCCTTTGGGACAGAATCCAGATGTAAAAAAAAAAGAGAGAAACAAAATGCAACAATGATTTGTATTTTCCTGTGACTTTCTGAAACAGCACAGGAATGCCCCAGTCTGCGTGTTGTATGTCTGGTCTATACTTTGTGTAGCTGTTAGCGACAATGCTAATGATATCTGTCTGTTGGTAGATGGCAAGACATTCCCAAAAACTCTCAATTAAATGTTAGCTACAATGTAGCATATGCCTACATAGCAGAATGAAATCATGATTATTTGCATCAATCCATTGGCTATTTGTTTTGTAAACTATGCAACTACGAGTGCTATAGAAACACTGCTAACCAAACAACGGTCTCTAGCTGGTGCACATTTTCATTAAAGGGTAATTACACCCACATTTCTTAGCTATTTCTTTCCTTTCTCAGACACCAAGTGGTTTACTGATGTGGTTTATGCATTGGTGTAGACTTACAACATCCAATTTAGTTTTTTTCTATTAAAAAAGTGTGCTTTCTGGGAGCATATAACAGAAGCCTGGAAGAAATTGATTTCATAGGACCCTAATTGAGAGCACTGTGAATTTTAAGGTCTGCTATATTGGTAACTTTTTAGCTTTGAAACTCTAATTAAATGAGCAACTTTTGCTCCTTGTTTTCTTCTACCTACAGGACCGAACAGTTCAAGAATTCAACTGGCCTGGGCCATTAAATGAAGGCTACAGGCCAGAGTATGACTTGATGTGTATATACGCACATCAGCACACCCACTCAGAGGAGACCACATGCACTCAGTCACATAATGTATTGTTGTCAGTCACATCTACATGTGAGTGTACTGTACATGGGGACCTTTTACTCTGGGGTACCTCACATGAAGTTCCATACAGAGATTGCATTCCAGGAATCCTGCTCAATATATTCCCACACAACTGAGAAGAGCTCAGGGAGGGATTAATTGGAGAACCAGATATTACATAATGACATGTAGGCCTACTGTAGTCACACACTCGCTGAGGAGGACGTATCTTTACACATACTGGCACACTTTTAGACTCTGGCCACTGCCTGTAACTGGAGCCGGCTTATTACGGGGCTAATCCTGATCTTTAGCCACACTTGGTCGGTCAGTCACTTCCTCATGTTATAAGCACCTGGATTAAGAATTCAAGACAAGAGCCCATGATTAGCCCCTTCCCCCACTTCCCTTTTTTCCCCCTGTTCATTCAGGTGCATTGTATCCAAATGGGTTGTACTATTTCAGAACACATTTCAACTGTCCTCACATGAGAATCTTTTGAACCACAGAAATCACAGGATAAGTAATGGATTACATCACCTTTTTTGGCTCTGGAGTTGTGTAATAGTGGTGACTGATCTACTAGTCTAATACAGCCCCATTTAAACTCAATGGGTGAAGAGGGAGGCGGCCAAGACAGGGAACTGTACATTTTGTTTCCTGTTTTAGGACTGTTTCTTTCGGTTTAACAGGGTGGTGTGAAAGCACTCAGGCAATCCTGCAAGCGCGTTCCTATACACAATATAGCCGATCCTAGTGCCAGAGAGCTCAGTTGGAATGGGTGAAAAATGAATGTATCTCAGGCCTGAGAACTGAGGTCAAGAGTGGGTCATTTACAGAAGAGGCCTTGGTGTTCCACACCTTGTAAATCACCAAAGTTATTTTAGCACAGCTCTATTTAGTCATTAGGAAGCTGTACTATAGAAGGCTTTGCCGACAGAGGAAAGGGCAGTCACCATTTTATGAGCATGTCAACATTTAGCCTACGTTTGATTTGTGGAACCAACCAAGCAAATACTGGTCCCCTCTAGTTAGAGAATCAAATATATTTCTTCACTCACTTGGATAACCTGCCTGCCTTCACTACAAACTGTTCACTTTCAAACAGTGAACACACCCCTTGTTCCTATATTTCAATATGCTTTAGCTAGAATGCTGATTTTCTGCTTCGCTTCCCCTTTGGAAAACAAACAGTGGGTGGCTTGGTTGCTTAGGTTACACTAAACCATTGGGAAAATAGAAATGACTGATCACAGTGGAGCAGCTGAGAAGAATGGGTTTAATAAACTGAACTGTGACTCAGTATACACTGCATGCCAGAAATACTACAGTCTCTAAATGTCTGAATGGTACATCTTGATAAGGCATATTGCCTGTTTACACAAATTAAACTTTTTGGTGGGGCTCAATAAGCGGACACCAGCTCATTACCGGAGTAAACGGCAATTGAGAAATGAGTTTATAGTTTTCTGTGGTATAAGGCCCTTACTGATTTTTAGAACATAATAGACTCTGATAGGCAAGCAATGCTAAATGCAACTGAAATAGTTTGGGTAGCCTACTTTTATGTTCATACAGTTAGGAAAAGTTGAGCGTTGACTTTTTTTTTAATTCTGTTTACTTTTTAGTCTATCAACATTGTTTATTCTACTAGTGGTAGGAGTGACACGAACTGGGACCATAAAGAGGATAATTGGCCAAAGCCACCCATCCCAACTATACAATTAACGGTCATGGGGGCTGGGGCTGAAATACTCTTGGGGGAAAAACGACAAACCATATAATTGTGTAATGTAGGCCACGGGATGCAAAGGTTTAGAAGGGAGGGGTTTGGAACGCAGCAGTTGTTAAATTCCACTTCCAGAGACCTCCATCATTCATCCCACTGGATGGAGTGGTGTAGACTCGCCCCTTTTTGTGGGTGTGTTTATTACAACTGGCCCGTTGCTGTTTTTTTAGCCCTTTTTTGTCTCTAGAAATGTACTCCACTATAGGTCATCAGCACGTACTGTCAACAAATGTCCCTCAGCACATACTGAATAATACAGACTCCATTCTCATCTTTCGGGGACACTTTGCCCACTGTTAATTTGGCCCCAGCCACCCCCTCCTACCCCACACAAATGTCTACTGGCCGCACCTGTTTTGGGCTGTCCCACGGTCACTGAGTCATTCTACACTAGTCTAATGGAAGAAGCCTCCGCTGTTCTTAGAAGAAAAACATTCTAACGCCCCCTTCCCATTTCCTCTGCCTCTCCCCTCCTGGAGGGGGTGAGTTTGTTGCGTAACTAAATACTCATTGCTCATGTGGCACGGCCTGCAGTCTCCTGCTGCTGCATGTGAGGATGAGTCAGTACAGACTACACAGGAGAGAGCATGATGGACTCTGCCCTTCAATGAACACCGCGATGAGACACCGTTATCTCAGGGCCCTGGCCTTCCATTTCCTTTAGTTTTTCACATCCCAGCATACAGTAAAAAATATTATGCGTGGTCAAGGTAACCGCAAACGTGTAGCTTTAATTTTCGAGCTGCACTTTTGTTATTTACTCTATATTGCTGACTCTCCAACATGTCGCTTGCTGCCCCCCAGGGTAATCTGTCGTGGTCCTTTTCCCTGTCAGCAGCACGCACAAGACCGCATTGGCACCCCCACAAACACTATCGCAGTCTTGGCACACTGTCTTTTATGCTACTGTGAACACTGTTAAAGGCTTCCTTCTATTTAAGTCCTCTCTCCTAACCTCTTTTTAAGGCACTCACTGTGAGAGGAGCATGTGAATGCGACATCCCTCGTCATTCACATGCTCCTCACCCACGGCATTGTGTAACTGTTCAGATATATGGGCACGCTACCGTGCCATATTTAACTGGGACGTGTGCCACTTGCTGTGGCCGTTCTTGTAGCTAGTGGTGAAGGTGTGTGTTTGAGGTGATGATATTTTCCCTGGAAATATGACCATGTGCAATGAGTAGATAACCATGGATGACCAAAGGAGCGTTCTAGCATTTCACCCTCTTAATGTTTTTCTCTGTACTCTATGTTAATTTGTTATCCTATTGAATCATTCTTTACTATGTTATGGTTGATATTGTATAATTTAGAGATGTTTTTTTTAAGGTGAATATTTATAATAGGAATGGGCTACTGTAATTCTAGCAGCTAGAGATGAGGAGCCAGGTCCAGATAAAATATTAGTCTGAAGACCTACTGTAAACCTTTAGAAAGGTAGCTCCTGCTGCCTTGTTTTTCAAAACCATCTTTCCTCTTTCTCCTTCTGTCTGTCACTGCTTGGTTACTCCAGTGCTTGGATTTGACAAGATCCCATGGTGGGGCACACTGCTCATCTCTTTGGCCTGTGGTGTGCTGACCGCCCTGTTGGTCTGGTTTATAGTCTGCCCACGCCTCAAGAAGAAGATTGAACGTAAGTCAATTTTCTTTCCCCTTAAGTTTGCCACACCTCTTACAAAGCTGTTCATTTATGGTTTTATTTGATTAGAGAATTTGAAGTACTCATTCCACGGTCTTACCTGGAAACTGGGTTTGATTGGGTGCTGTTGAAGTACTGCCCTACATTTGGGCACGGAAAGTGTCAGGGATTAATACTGCGTGTGTGTGGCTTCAACCATTCACGCCAAGGTTTTAATCCAGCAAATGGATTCAGGGCCGCAGATATGTTGTTTTACACTAATTCTGTGTTCTGGCTTGTCTTGGAAGTACTCAAGTCTGATCTTTTTAATACAAATCTGCATTGAATTGACAAGGAGCTTAAAATGCAGGGTGACAATTGTGCTGGTCAAAAGTAGACCTGTCTATTAATAGTGAAAAGGAGTCGCATCACGTCATCTGAAATCCAGGATGAAAAGGTTAACCCTTTTCTTAAATAGCCTCCCTTTGAATGGGTACAAAAATGAAAAGTTAGATTTTATATAGTCTGTATTATCTTAACTTCACTATAAGGGGCCAATAGTTGGTCTTGTGAAAGGTTAATACATTTGCTGCTGATGTACAGCTGACATATCCGTGATAGAACTGTCTGGTAGGGTCCTATTCTACTAAATAGAGGTGCTTAATTGGTTCATAGTGATCCACTCATTGGCCTTTACCTCAACTAGAATAGCCATGGGTTGACTTAAAGTATTGACGCGAAGTTGGCACTGAATCACAGGGTTAAGGCTGCAGGTGACTACTGACGTAGCTCAAGCCGAAAACAAACTGCTGCCGCCTCAGCTCCTGTACTAACCAGTTTGGATGACGCAATCGGGTCAACTGGCTAGGAAGCAGACCAAACCGTTCTTAGGACTCACGAGGTGGACATATGTTTGCATTGAGTATCTGAAATCGCAAACAAAGTCATACAGGATACATCCACTTTCAGACCTTATCTACATAGGCCTACATGTAAAGGTTTTAGTCGATGGCACAATGTAAATATGCTAAAATTAGTACAGTCATTAGCCCTTTTCACCTGCGCTTATGAACACTTTGGCTCTCTCAAATTTGAATGCGTTTACCCCTATAGTAACTGCTTTTGTTTTTTTTCTCAGCTGGTTATGCAATTCTTGTGTAATTCTTAAATGTTGAGGTGTATAAGAACCAAATGTGCATGTTCCCTCACTGTACCGTATTCGTGTTTTGTCTCGAGCCCAGGCAGTCTAACTCCTCTTCCCCCTCCAGGAAAAATCAAGTCTTCCAGCCCCTCTGAGAGCCCCCTGATGGAGAAGAGGGAACTGAGGGAGGGGCCTGTACCCTGTACCATCCTGACGCCTGTCCCTGAGGAGCCCCCTTCACCCCCCTCCCACGCTGACCCAGACACACTCTCCCAACCTCCCCAAGAGGAGCGCAGGGTCACCTTTGGCATTGGCGATTCTGATGATTGTGACAAGGAGTCTGAGAACGGCAATGCCAATGGTGAGTCATGGGGAGGTTCTGGCTGCCTTGGTAAATAGGTTGGGAAAAGTTAGAAAACGAGATAAATATTCTGTGAATAATAATGGTAATCCATGACTGACTACACTGTTGCTTACTTTAAAGTCTATTTTTAATCAGTCCCAAAAGTGCAGTTCAGCAACGGCCCGGCTCACGTCCCCAGCAACGGTTACAGCCAGTACCACACGGTGCACAAGGACTCCGGCCTCTACAAAGACCTGTTACACAAGCTCCACCTTGCCAAGGTGGGCGACTGCATGGGTGAGGCAGGCGACAGACCCATCCGCCGCAACAACAGCTACACCTCCTACACCATGGCCATCATCGGCATGCACGGGGACTTCCGGCCCAAAGAGGGCGAGTTCCACGCCAGTGAGGACAAGGGTACAGAGAAGAAGCGTGTGCGCATGGACAGCTACACCAGCTACTGCAACGCTGTGGCCGAGCACGGAGCTCCTGAGGGCCTGGGGGAAGCAGAGGTGACTCTGGAGATGGGAGAGGAGGACGCTGGCAGCAGCCGCAGCTCTCTGGAAGAGGATGGCCATGACCATGACCGCCCAGAGGTCTCAGAGCTCTTCAGGTTCCTCCAGATCCTCACAGCCTGCTTCGGCTCCTTCGCCCACGGGGGCAACGACGTCAGGTAGGGAGATGTTCCATCTAGGATGATTTGTCAAGATGAATAGTCATTTTACGGCTGTTTTTAAGTCTTTTTGGACTAGTAGTATTGTTGCTGCTTGTATGTTCATGTAGAGGGACTTTTTGTACTTGGTTTGTATTTGCGTAACCTAGTCTCTCTCTCCTGCAGCAATGCCATTGGTCCATTGGTAGCGCTGTGGCTGGTGTACAATAGTGGTTCTGTGAACTCCAGTGCCCCCACACCCATCTGGCTGCTGTTGTACGGAGGTGTTGGCATCTGCCTCGGGCTCTGGGTGTGGGGTCGCAGGGTTATCCAGACCATGGGCAAGGACCTCACCCCAATCACTCCCTCCAGGTATGTACCAGACTGACAAATCCAAGTCAGTCAAATGGCACCTTTACAACATAACATTCCCCACAGACCTGAGACTTGGACAGACAACCAACCGTTCACTCAATTCTGGATTTATTTTCCTTGCAGTGGTTTCAGCATTGAACTTGCCTCAGCCCTGACCGTTGTGGTTGCCTCCAACATTGGCCTGCCTGTCTCCACCACCCACTGCAAGGTAAGCTGTTCAGCCTCGGACACAGTGGTCTGACGGGGAGGAGGGCTGGGTAATGTGGAAGGCAGGGAGCAGTAAACAGGATGTCTGCTTTTTGGCAGTTCAAACTGGTTTTAATTTCCACTTTAAAAAACTAGAAAGCAAGATAAAAACTGAATCCAGTCAGCTACTGTTAGGGGGAGTGTTGTCCACGTCTTAATGGGCCATGGTTCCTAAGTGTTTAACAAAGGTCAGTGCGTCAATCGTGTGTGTGTGTTGCCAGGTTGGCTCTGTGGTAGCGGTTGGCTGGCTGCGCTCCAGGAAGGGTGTGGACTGGCGTCTGTTCCGGAACATCTTCATGGCCTGGTTTGTGACTGTGCCCATCTCTGGCCTGATCAGCGCTGCCATCATGGCCCTCTTCACCTATGTCATCCTGTAAGCCCAAGGCTTCCTGCACCCCACAACAGGGGAGGAGAAAGAACAAGTGCCCACTCGCACCAGGGGAGAGGAGGGGGAGTGAAAAGGAGAAGTGGTTGGAAGGCAATTATATGCCCCTAACCAACATACCTAAAGGAAGAAATACATGAAGAAATGTTAATGGTAAAAAAGGATGTTGTGATATTGGCCTGTGGTTTTTGGCTGTGTCATTCTCAACCTTAAGTGATGGTTGTTGGTTCCGCCAGATTACTTCCAATGGGACATTCATTTTTTCTGACTTGGCTGTATTTTTTTTGTGCTTTTCAATGCTCATGATCTTGTAAATAACTAATCAAAGCATTTTCTGATTCTCCACTACTTCCATTTTTTTATTGTGTAATTATGTACATACTACCATGTTCCTGTTTTTTTAATCTTATTTTACAAGTTCGTATGACACAATTACAATGCAGTATTGGCCTTTATTGAAAGATCTTTCTCCTGACCTACATAATAAAAATGCTCAAAGTAACCTAGAATAAGCAGTATTTTTAGGTTGAAAGTGAAGTTATTGGGGTGTTCACCACCTTTACATGCCATTGTCAAATGTGTTTGCGTATCTTTTTGTCACTAATCAAGTTAAGAATTGTGTGTGTGGAATTGTTTTTCCTCATGTGCAGGGGTGCTTGTTTTCCCCTCGCCCTTTCCTGATCAGAGTTTGACTGTCACTCAGCCATTCAGCAGAACCCTAGTCTGTGTAGAAGTACAGGAAACAATGCGCAAGCCCCTCTGAGCTGATTGTCTCAACTTGTTACAATGGTCCCTCAGATTTTCCTCTATTTTAGGTAAGTCACTGGCTCAGCATTATTCTAATGCAATAGATTGTTTTGTCAGACTACCTAATTTAACTGAAATGTGCTCAACATGAAACCAGACTGAGTAGACCCCTTTTGTTTCTCTACTTACCTATGCTCTTTGAGCACAGAGCAGGTGTTATGGTCCTGACCTCACCTAGCTCTTACCACACTGGCTCTTGGGACAAATTATAATTTATTCATTGGCAAAATGGCACATTTTTCTAAGTAATGTGTTGTGGTCTGAAACAGTCACACTTTCATATCGCTAGTTATTTTAAATACAATTGTTTTAATGGCATTGTAAGAAGTTAATTGTCACTTTCAATTGTTTTGAAGCAAGTGAAGGTTAAAACGATGTAGTACCATACATCAGTATATATTCTGAGTCAGCTTTGGCATTATTCATGGTGATAGCAGACCTCTACTGAACACGAGGTTACCTGAACAAATATTCTGGTGGAATGTTGGTAAATGCTGAGGGGAAACATTCAAATGAAAAGACCATATATTTCCTGTTAAACTTGATTGCGTCAAACTAGATGGTGCAATGTGTTAGTTCTGCTCAAGCCTTCTGTAGTCTATTTTTGTTTTGCAATTTAACTTCAGAATGTTTACTTCCCTGTACTCATGCTCTGTGGAATGTACACTTGCATACACATTGGGTTACTCTTGCCACCTCCTCTCAGCTAAATGTTTTTATATCTGGTTGATGAGATTAGTGAGGTGGCAGGTTGCTACCCTAAACCTGGTGTGGGGACCTTGACCAGAGGCTCTGTTAGAAAAGGGGGGGGGGGGGGGGGTGCTGTGATGCCATTGAGCATTGCCGTACTAAATGCATTTAGACTTATAAATGCTTTAGTTGCCTTTTTTTTTTTGTAGGCACCAAAGAAAAGACTGGTTTGTTAAGCACAGACCGTCTACTCAGACTGGACGAAGGAAAATAAATACAAATTGAAAGCTATTACCTTGTATTTTCTATCTGTATTTAAGTTTTTATTTTATGAATTAAGGTGCTGTGAAAGACTCACTTCTCAGAAACGATGACATTTCAAATAAAGACCTATTGCATAAGGATGGTCACAGCAGTGTAATAGAATGGTAAATGTTTCTCTTTATTGACAAACTGTTCCGCTGCAGTGTTCCTCGGGTTCTGTAATGGAAGGTGGGGAGGTCTGCAGGCTCCGCCTCCTGCAGGCTCACTCTACCTCAGCTGTGATGCAGATAGTGAGAATTGATTCCTTTAGGTTCTGACCATCACACACATCCTACTCTCCCAGGAGTCTCAAAGCCTCGTTTATGACTCATCAACCAACCCCCATCGCTTCCTGACCTGAATCATTCTAGTACATAAGCTGTGAAAAGTCATTGATACGGAACATTAGGGCTCCTTTTATGCCCAGTAAAGTGAATTGTCACGTAAAGGGTAACCCCATGATCTAGAAACTAGTTGTAAATGATTACAATACATATTTATTTTCAGGGATCAAGACCCAAAGCCTAAGATGATGGACTGAACATGTAGACAATGACCTTGACTATTGACCTTGGTCCTATATTTTGTCCAAAATGTGCCTCCGTTGACTCATACAGGCTAGGAAAGGAACGGTGCATCTCGGGTCCATAAATAACCCAGGACACAGCAGATGATGCAGAATTAATTAAGCACAGATGAGCGTCTGGGGATAGGCATCTTAGAGTGCCCTGGATTTCTGTCCTAGAAAGTCTAAAAGCAAGGGGGGCAATATTCAAACAAACAATGTTGCTTCTGCTGTCATTGTCCTAGCAGTTGTGCAGTAAAACCTAGGACTTGTAGTTTAACTAATTCAACTAGTTTATCTTGTGACTCGTTCTAGGACAGTCTCTCCATGGAGTGTTTTGGTCATGAGGTTACTAATAAAGTCTAGCTCTATGATGTGGTTTTCCCCATGAACTCACAGAGAGGAAATCTTGACCATATAAAGAATGCTTGACAACTGGTGTATAACGTTTATATTTTTTACAGTGATTCAGACTGGCTGGCATAGGTAACTTTTTTCACTGTCTTTTTGCAAAAGTAGCTTAACTATTATTCAACATATGTTGATGTGCTCACTACAAAGAGCAGTTTTTAGGACAACAAAGATGTCATTACTTGTTCGCGTGAGTGTAATGTGTTCACTGCCAAGATGCTATTATACAACCTTGGTAAATTTGTGCTTACTGTGTGTTGTAAGATTTCAGTTTTACCAGACGGAAATGTAGAGGGTAACTAGAGGGTAAACCGATGAAGCTCATTCCTTACCCGTCTATTTCATCCCACTTGGGACACAGTCTTTTCTGAATCAAGTCAAACCCCAGCAGTCTCACATTTTATGAGTGGAAATATTCAACAGCTAGAGCAAACGCATGCAGGCACATACATGGAACATGGATGGAACATGGATACTAGAGGGGTCAAATTAAGAAATGATCACCTTTGCAAGACGGGCAACAAGACCATTGTCAGTTGTTCAAACTATGACATGTACTAACAAGTAGATATCAGTCATATCCTACCTAAATTGCCCATTTCATTGGCTTAAACGTCGGCTTCAAGGTATTCTAGGAACGGACAGAAGACATTAAAATCATATTTTAACACAAAATGTAATACCAGTGAGTGATTGGCTAGTATTGGGTTTCAAATGTGTTGTGGATATTTTGTTACATTGGATATAATCATCTTCTCTGAGTAACTTGAGAAAACATGAGACTCCGAATGTTCTATGCTTACCTCGCTTGTGCCTCATACCTGTGAGGAAAAAGGTAACCCAAGGTTATAACCCAAGGTTATGAGAGTATATGTGTTTTTACATGACACACTATATACAGTGCCTTCGGAAAGTATTCAGACCCCTTGACTTTTTCCACATTTTGTTACACTACTGCCTTATTCTAAAAATTGATTAAATAAAAAATTAAATCCTCAGCAATCTACACACAATACCCCATAATGGAAGAAAAAAAAAACGTATTTACATAAGTATTCAGACCCTTTGCTATGAGCCTCGAAATTGAGCTCAGGTGCATCCTGTTTCCATTGATCATCCTTGAGATGTTTCTACAACTTGATTGGAGTCCACCTGTGGTAAATTCAATTGATTGGACATGGTTTAGAAAGGCACACACCTGTCTATATAAGATCCCACAGTTGACAGTGCATGTTAGAGCAAAAACCAAGCCATGAGGTCGAAGGAATTGTCCGTAGAACTCTGAGACAGGATTGTGTCGAGGCACAGATCTGGGGAAGGGTACCAAAACAATTCTGCACCATTGAAGGCCCCCAAGAACACAGTGGCCTCCATCATTCTTAAATGGAAGAAGTTTGGAACCACCAAGACTCTTCCTAGAGCTGGAGGAAACCTGGCACCATCCCTACGGGGAAGCAAGGTGGTGGCAGCATCATGCTGTAGGGATGTTTTTCAGCGGCAGGGACTTGGAGACTAGTCAGGATCAACGCAAAGATGAACGGAGCAAAGTACAGAGAGATCCTTGATGAAAACCTGTTCCAGAGCGCTCAGGACCTCAGACTGGGGCGAAGGTTCACCTTCCAACAGGACAACGACCCTAAGCACACAGCTAAGACAACGCAGCAGTGGCTTCGGGACAAGTCTCTGAATGTCCTTGAGTGGCCCAGCCAGAGTACGGACTTGAACCCGATCGAACATCTCTGGAGAGACCTGAAAATAACTACAGCAACGCTCCCCATCCAACCTGACAGAGCTTGAGAGGATCTGCAGAGACAGGTGTGCTAAGTTTGAGCCGTCATACCCAAGAAGAATCAAGGCTGTAATCGCTGCCAAAAGGGCTTCAACAAAGTACTGAGTAAAGGGTCTGAATACTTATGTGATATTGTGATGTTTTTGCTTCGTTATTATGGGGTATTCGTCTAGGAGCAACAATGGCTCAGCCACGAAGTGATAGGCCACACAGCCTCACAGAACGGGACCGCTGAAGTGCGTACCGCGTAAAAATCTTCTGTCCTCGGTTGCAACACTCACTACCGAGTTCCAAACTGCCTCTGGAAGCAACGTCAGCACAATAACTGTTCATCGGGAGCTTCATGAACTGGGTTTCCATGGCCGAGCAGCCGCACACACGCCTAAGATCACCATGCGCAATGCCAAGCTTCGGCTGGAGTGGTGTAAAGCTCGCCGCCATTGGAGCAGTGGAAATGCGTTCTTTAGAGTGATGAATCACGCTTCACCATTTGGCAGTCCGACTGACAAATCTGGGTTTGGCGGATGCCAGGATAACGCTTCCTGTCCGAATGTATAGTGCCAACTGTATAGTTGGGTGGAGGAATAATGGTCTGGGGCTGTTTTTCATGGTTCGGGGCGGGCTAGGCCCCTTAGTTCCATTGAAGGGAAATCTTAACGCTACAACATTCAATGACATTCTAGACAATTTTGTGCTTCCAACTTTGCTGCAATAGTTTGGGGAAATCCCTTTCCTGTTTCAGCATGACAATGCCCACGTGCACAAAGCGAGGTCCATACAGAAATGGTTTGTTAAGATCGGTGTGGAAGAACTTGACTGGCCTGCACAGAGCCCTGACCTCAACCCCATCGATCACCTTTAGTGATGAATTGGAACGCCATACTGCGAGCCAGGCCTAATCGCCCAACATCAGTGCCCGACCTCTCTAATGTTCTTGTGGCTGAATGGAAGCAAGTCCCCGCAATGTTCCAACATCTAGTGGAAAGCCTTCTCAGAAGAGTGGAGGCTGTTATAGCAGCAAAGGGGGGACCAACTCCATATTAATGCCAATGATTTTGGAATGAGATGTTCGACGAGCAGGTGTCCACATACTTTTGGTCATGTAGTGTATTTTGTTAAAGATTAAGAGGTAAATACTCGCCATCTACATCCTCATCAGACTCAGACTCTGTTGGAAAACGGGAGAGTTAGGCTTATACATATACCTAGATAAATCTGAAATATATCATTTTTATAATCTACAGGTGTGTCTTGGAACACCATGCATTCAACCTTTCCTTACCCTCATGGTCTGCGTCAACGTTTCTGTCTGCTGGAAAACGACAGGAGTAAACTTATGTCATCTGAACAAACTAAGCAAAAACCACATGCCCATCAATAACTCATTTTTTCCCCTGTGAGTTTTGTAATAACATGTGACACATGCTCTTACCCATATCCTCCTCCTGAGTGGCATTCTGCTCTGTAATTTTTTTTAAATTAAATAAATTATGACACGGCCCACATTTACAAAATCGTATGGTAAATCACATTTTATCTGTCACATGCTTCGCAAACAACAGGTGTAGACTAACAGTGAAATGCTTACTCACGGGTCCTTTTACAACAATGCAGAGTTACAGATTAAAAATAGAAATATGGTTGATTAATAAGTATGCACATGCATACAGCAGACCACAGTGCTTACCAGTATTTTCATCTTGAACAGCCTCTACAGTAGACATATGAAAAATAACATTTGTTAAAAGAAAACAAGAGGTCAAATCGTATTATTTCACTATCAATAGGCCAAATGCACAAAAAGACAGATAATGGCTCTGATGTCCCCTTATTTGTTTTTAGAAGTGTAGGATTCCCTTACCCAAGTAGTGTACATCTTCACTATGTGCATTCTCTGTAGATGGAAGGAAATATGGAAATGATTGTTCCTTCATTGTGTTAATTAAAATGAATACAAATTATATGGCGACACAATTTCAGACAGGTCATAGACTTAAATCATTTCCTGTGTCACTGTCTTACCATTCATTTGCGCTGCTTCGAACTCCTGATCTGAGGACAGAGAAATGCAGGGAAATGATTTTTGCTTAATGCAAACTTTAGCACTACGAGCCATTTGTGCCCTTGAGTACATAAAAGAGAGAAGTTCAGTCAAATTCATTTCAGTTGTTAACGATAAGGCAGTTGCTGTGCATGGAGCAGAAGCTCCTTTATACGCGTCTCTGAGATATGGATCATTGTACTTCTAATTTGCGGGTCACTTAGCTGCTCCAGCCCCACTGGAAAAAGTCAAAAACCTATGAGTTGACAGGAATGCACTCAACATCATCAATCAATCATCATCAATCATCCTCATTGTCATCATCCATAATGGGCTTCCTTACCATCCTCTGCAAATGTGTCCTTTTTTTCTGCCGATTCCAGGGATGCAGCGAGAGCTGGGGATGTCAGAAAGCAATTTATTATCAAATTTGAATATTATATTCTCCAACACAAATCATATGTGATTATATCTCACCAACTCATATTTTTCTCAGGCCATGTTATCCATCAAATGTAAGGATTCAATAGAAACCCAATCACATACAAATAGGCTACAGGCCTTATTTATAGGCCTTATTTAGGCCTTATAGGCCTTATTTACATTACCATTGCATAATACAACATGAAACAGCATTCATCTCAGTACAATGCTTCATCAAATGACACAACTGAGGGATATTTAAACACACATATATTGGACATGTTATGAAATTAAGAATATAAACCACACAATTATCATACCAGTATGGAATCCTGTTGCGGCCAGAAAGAGGAATATGGGCACCTCGACTCTCATCTTGGCTCCGTGGTTGGTTATAGTGGGTGTTATAGGGTCAGTCCAAACTGGGTATTGTTTTTTTGTCGGCCAGTGGCCCTTTTATACTGTCTCTCTCATCACATGCTTGCATGGACAGGCGGCTGTGGTACCATTGTCCCTCCCTACCTGTGGGCATCTGGGTGGCACATCCCGGCCACAACACAACAGACGTGTCATTATTCAGGGTGTGAATGCCACCCATTGTCGGCTCCTCTGTCAGATGCCCCTTTATTTGGGGTGCTGGTGTGTGATTGGAAGGGGAGGGTGTTTGTAGGACGGTCTGTCCATGTTGTCAAAAGCAAACAATTTCCTATTTTTTATTGTGTATCATTGACACTGTGTTCTGATGTGGGGTACAGACCACCTCAGAGAGACAATTCATCCATTGTGCACAGACCTGATGATGTCATTTTTGGTACAGAGCATTCTGTTTTAATTCTATTTTGTTTGGGAACAGTGAATGATATCTGTATGACATGTGAACCCCTCACTGATCTCTGATAATATCATTGCTACTGTAACTTTTTTTCAATAATTTTGTTACGTAGCAATGTCACCTTTACTTTTAGTGACCAATTTCAAAATACAGTTGAAGTCGGAAGTGTACATACACTTAGGTTGGAGTCATTAAAACTCGTTTTTCAACCACTCCACAAATTTGTAGTTAACAAACTTTAGATTTGGCAAGTCGGTTAGGACATCTACTTTGTGCATGACACAAGTAATTTTTCCTACAATTGTTTACAGATTATTTCACTTATTCCAGTGGGTCAGAAGTTTACATACACTGAGTTGACTGTGCCTTTAAACAGCTTGGAAAATTCCAGAAAATGATGTCACGGCTTTAGAAGCTTCTGATAGGCTAATTTACATAATTTGAGTCAATTGGAGGTGTACCTGTGGATGTATTTCAAGGCCTACCTTCAAACTCAGTGCCTCTTTGCTTGACATGATGGGAAAATCAAAAGAAATCAGCCAAGACTTCAGGTTCATCCTTGGGAGAAATGTCCAAACGCCTGAAGGTACCACGTTCATCTGTACAAACAATAGTACGCAAGTATAAACACCATGGGACCACGCAGCCGTCATTCCACTCAGGGAGGACACGCATTCTGTCTCCTAGAGATGAACGTACTTTGGTGCGAAAAGTGCAAATCAATCCCAAAACAACAGCAAAGGACCTTGTAAAGAAACAGGTACAAAAGTATCTATATCCACAGAAAAACGAGTCCTATATTGACATAACCTGAAAGGCCGCTCAGCAAGGAAGAAGCCACTGCTCCAAAACCGCCATAAAAAAGCCAGACTACGGTTTGCAACTGCACATGGGGACAAAGATTGTATTTTTTGGAGAAATGTCCTCTGGTCTGATGAAACAAAAATAGAACTGTTTGGCCATAATGACCATCGTTATGTTTGGAGGAAAAAGGGGAAGGCTTGCATGCCGAAGAACACCATCCCCACCGTGAAGGACGGGGGTGGGAGCATCATGTTGTGGGGGTGCTTTGCTGCAGGAGGAACTGGTGCACTTCCCAAAATAGATGGCATCAATCGGAAGGAAAATTATGTGGATATATTGAAGCAACATCTCAAGACATCAGTCAGGAAGTTGAAGCTTCATCGCAAATGGGTCTTCCAAATGGATAATGACCCCAAGCATACTTCCAAAGTTGTGGCAAAACGGCTTAAGGACAACAAAGTCAAGGTATTGGAGTGGCCATCACAAAGCCCTGACCTCAACCCTATAGAAAATATGTGGGCAGAACTGATAAAGCGTGTGCAAGCAAGGAGGGCTACAAACCTGACTCAGTTACACCAGCTCTTACAGGAGGAATGGGCCAAAATTCACCCAACTTATTGTGGGAAGCTTGTGGAAGGCTACCCAAAACATTTGACCCAAGTTAAACAATTTAAAGGCAATGCTACCAAATACTAATTGAGTGTATGTAAACTTCTGACCCCCTGGGAATGTGATGAAAGAAATTAAAGCTGAAATAAATCATTCTGTCTACTATTATTCTGACATTTCACATTCTTAAAATAAAGTGGTGATCCTAACTGACCCAAGACAGTAATTTTTACCAGGATTAAATGTCAGGAATTGTGAAAAACTGAGTTTAAATGTATTTAGCTAAGGTGTATGTAAACTTCCGACTTCAACTGTATGAAGCAACCTTCAAAATATAGTTTACAAGGCTACCAATTACTTCACACTGGAAGGTAAAGCTACCCTTAAGAGAAAAGTGTTACCTTTACTACATCAAAACTACCTCATGAAAAATGTTATCTAAATCTTTAAATGTCATATAATACAAAGTTATGAATTCAAGAACACATCACTCTGGAGTCAGATGTTAACAGTGCAATGAGATCAGTGTGACAACCAGAAAGTGAGTGTGTGTTGACTGTAGTTGAAGTAGTTCTACTACCGAAAACACTACGATGATTTTAATTTAGTTAACTACTGCCAAGCTAATGCAAAATGTAGTTAAATTACTAGTTGAACGACATGTAGTGGAACTACTCCACAACACAGGGCAAATGGCGTTATCTGCAAATAAGAAAATGTGGTTTGTGCTTTGAATGTCCAGTTTGTTGAAGAACATGTGGCTATTTGCACCTTTGGGGCCTGGCAGAACATGTATTGTTTAATTAAAGATGACATTCATCACTTCAGTGTTATCTCTTTATTCTGATTGTAAACATTGATTTCAAGTCCCCAAGTCTCCTATTTACAAAAAATGGACAAAACAAGATTGAAGTCATTTAATTTTTCCTGGAAATCCATAGAAGACCATGTCAAATACAGCATAAAACATATCGCAATTACAAACTCTGATTTCAAATTAGTTTACAAAAGCTTGCATTTCCATGCCAACATTTGGGAGTCAAATCAGCTGATTTCAAAATACTGTCCCTCTTCCATCAATATAGTTAATGTCTAAACGTCTGGGAATTTTGCTATAAAATTTGTCATATTCTATATATCAAAGTGCACCATTTTCTATGGTTGTACAGTATCTAACACATTATCACAAACACATAGAAACCCCAAAAACCTCAAAAAGTGTGTTAGAAAGGCTAAACCAACAACGATTATTTTCAGAGTCATTCTAGACAAATTACAGAGACACGTGAAATTTACCTCCCAGAATAGAAGACAATATTTTCTGAAGGATACTTATCACTCACAGTAAAATAGATTTACTTTGTGTTCTTATATTTCACTTTGGTCCCAATGGAAGACTAGTTTCATGGCACAATTTGCTCATCACATAGATGACATAAACATACCTAAAACATGCCAAAAACAGAGACTAAATATTTTCTGAAAGCAAGTAGAAAGGCGGATTCCCAGATATAAAGAGCATTGCTTAGTAATTTAAAAGGCACAATTTAGAAATATGTAAATAGACTATAGTACATTTTCAAATGACATCAAATGATCAGTGCGAATAGGGGTTTGTTCTTCATGGGTGTATTCATAATTGTATAACACCAAAAACTTTGCAATAATCTGTTGGCCAATTTTCCTTGCAAGAACTATTCAATTGCACAGCCGCTTACATTTCACCAACCAATTTGCTTTACAACCTTTTCAACACTACGCCAGAGGTAGAGAGCTTGAGACGCAGCATGAAGACATACGTGGGTCTAGAGGAGCCACAGGGTACCTCATCCAGATGTATTTGACACATTTAGAAACGCAGAAAGTTAGCAGCACCATCTAGTGCAGCTTTATATGTGAAAACCCAATGCATGAACATATTAAACAATAATTGTACTTTTACCCTGCAGTATAGCATAGCTCGCTATGCTGATGTCACAGTGATCATTCTATTCAGCACAGTATTAGAATATCTCCTGAATATCTGATGAAAATGATGTGCTAATGTTGCAGTTGATATTATTTCAGTTGAATTTTTCAAATCAAAATATATCAATATAGTGGGTCAATGGATATAGCTTCATAATTGGGAAGAACACCCAATACTACTGTTCACGTACGCAGGAGTGTTTTAGTGTGAAATATCTCTGACTGATATTATTGCTGTATATTATTACTTTTCTCCACCTCTGTTGTCCCTCCCTCCCTTTTCAAAGCTCTCCTCTCAGACGTGTGTGCAGGTCCTCCTGATCGATTCTGCCCACCTGGGAGTTCCAGCGGTGATGTGCCAACAGTGCCAGGTTCCTGGCTGAGATGGCGCTCATCTCCATGGCGCTGGCTGCCCACTCCACAGCATTCAGGTAGTACAGGCGCTCATGGAGGATGAACGGAGGGGTCCTACGGTGAGGTGGATTGTAAGCGGGGTACGCCAGCCACTTCGTTTCTGAGGTGGAGTCCCATGATAGGAACATGTCCCGGAGCTGCTCCTGGGACAGAGGCTGAGGAGAGAACACCTTCCACACCTTGCTCTCGCTGGCTGGCGGGCGTAAGTAGCTTGGTGGGATGTGCACAGGGTCAATAGAGCTCAGGCTGTTGATGATGGAGCCCTTGGTGTCTGTGGTGAGAACGTCTGACACACTGAAGGTAGAGGGCTTCTCAGAGGTGCCCAGGTAGGACACGTTGAGGAGGCCGTGGACCAGGGTGGTGACAGTCTGGTGGTAGCGCCCAGGGTACTGGGAGGGGATGGGCGGGGAGAAGCCTGCAAAGGTGATGTCAGACTTTCCCTGGTGGAGAGGTGTGGCCACAATCACTATGTCATACAGGGAATGGGCGGAGCCAGAGTCCCCAACATAGTTTACCTCATAAAGACTGGCTGTGATACCTGTGAACAGGAAAGAGAGACTGAAAAGATTTGGCATGGGTCCTCAGATCTTCAAAAAGTTCTACAGCTGCACCATCGAGAGCATCCTGACTGGTTGCATCACTGCCTGCTATGGCAACTGCTCGGCCTCCGACCGCAAGGCACTACAGACGGTAGTGTCAAAGACCCCCTAGTCATAGACTGTTCTCTCTGCTACCGCACGGCAAGCGGTACTGGAGCACCAAGTCTAGGTCCAAAAGGCTTCTTAACAGCTTCTACCCCCAAGCCATAAGACTCCTGAACATCTAACCAAATGGCTACCCAGACTATTTGCATTGCCTGGCCCCCCCCCCCCCCCCCTTTTACGCTGCTGCTACTCTCTGTTATTATATATACATAGTCACTTTAACTCTACCTACATGTACATATTACCTCAATTACCTGGACTAACTGGTGCCCCCGCACATTGACTCTGTACCGGTACCCCTTGTATATAGCCTCCATTTTTTTACTTAACACTTATTATTTCTTAAAACGGCATTGTTGGTTAAGGACTTGTAAGTAAGCATTTCACTGTGAGGTCTACACCTGTTGTATTCGACACGTGACAAATAACATTTGATTTGAGTAGACCCTTAGCAGCTACAGAACAGATTTTATATAACTTGCAGATTTATGTACTAAGTACCTGTGCTGTTAGTTACTTGAGGCATTTGTGTATATATACACATAATTGCACCCCCTTTTGCCCTCAAAACAGCATCTATTTGTCGGGGCATGGACTCTACATGGTATTAAGCATTCCACAGGGATGCTGGCCCATGTTGACTCCAATGCTTCCCACAGTTGTGACAAGTTGGCTGTATGTCCTTAGGGTGATGGATCATTCTCGATACAAGGGAAACTGTTGGGTGTGAAAAACCCAGCAGAGTTGCAGTTCTTGACACTCTCAAACTGGTGCACTTGGCACCTACTACCAAACCCCGTTCAAAGGCATTTAAATATTTTGTCTTGCCCCTTCACCCTCTGAATGGCACACATACACAATCCATGTCTCAAGGCTTAAACGTCCTTCTTTAACCCGTCTCCTCCCCTTCATCTACACTGATTGAAGTGGATTTAACAAGTGACATCAATATGGGATCATACTGCTCTTTCCATGACATAGACTGACCAGGTGAATCCAGGTGAAAGCTATGGTCCTTTATTGATCTCACTTTAATGTTTTGTACACTCAGTGTATGTACCTGCTTTAGATGGTCGCAACTTGACAGAGATAGCAGTGACTCGTGCTGGGATGAGCTCGGCCTTGCTGTGGTACAGGAGTCCTGAGCACACCTTCTTATTACCTCCGTCCACTGCCCACAGGCCTGGGTCTGCCCCTGCTAGAGACACCGCCCCTGGAGACAACATCACACCACACATTTCACAAGGATTAGTTCAGTTTCCTTATGTTTTCAAGATAAAAAACATTTGATTGGATGGCCACATAAGAGCACTCAGAACCACTTATCAGACCACTTTGGTGTGCATTTCTTTTTGTTACCTAAAAACCTACCCACAAATCCATTGATGCGCACACTTTGGCCATAGTTCACACGGGTGACAGGTGCCACAACGTCGTTGAGGAAGCTCTGAGAAAAGCCCTCCCCCAACATGGCCTCCTCCAGTGTCTGATTGGCTAGTGTGAGGAAATCGTCACCACCCATTGCATGCAGGAGCTTCTCCACACTGGTGAAGGAGTAGCCAAACTGCTGGTACTGGTAGATTCTGGAAAAACAAGAACCAAAACATCACATACCTACAATTAGCACTCTTCTCTCATTAATAATTTCATAATTTTCAAAGGTTTTGACTGCTCAGTTGTAAATAGACAGGTAGCAGAAACTAAAGTCTCACCTCATGAACTTATCCAGAACACTTTCCACCCACATCTGCATCCGCAGGAAGTTGAACCCGTACCGCCAAAGCAGGCGCAGGAAGTTCACAATAAACCAGTCACTCTCTTCAAAGATGAGCTCTTTTCCATTGAAGATGGCCATTTTTCCAGGGACATCCCGCCTCTGGGAAAGGCCTGAGAGAAACAGGGGAGAAATAAAGATGTGTGTCATTAGACTGTCTGTGCATGTGTACTGCAATCTTTCAGGAACAAGCAAGTGTGTCTCTCATAGGCCAACATGTCTCACCTAGTCTTTCAAGGAAGTGCTTCATGTGCAGATTTAGAGGGTGGATAACTGCGCCCCCCGTCTCGTACTCATAGTCCCCCATGTTGTGGGTGGCCAGTCGCCCCCCCACAGTGCCTGGCTCAAACACATCGATCTTCACCGCTGCCCCAAACTCCTGTCTCAGGAAGTAAGCTGTTGCTGTGCCACCGATGCCCGCTCCAACCACAGCTGGTAATAGAATGAAACCGCAATGTCATTAGAGGTCCAAGGGGAGTAAAATGAACAATTCATAAGTGAAAAAATGTGTGTCATGTAAATATGTGTAATAGAAATGCTCTCTGGGCCAATAGAACTAAATTCATGGAGATTTGTGAACACACCTATGCAGAACGGATGTACTAGTGTGTAGCCACACAACACTGGATGCCATTGACAATGGAATGTGGAGTCTGGACTAGGATTGGTTTACCTATCCTCTTGGGTGGATCTTTGTCTTCTGGAGCTGAGGCTAGACTCCTCCGTCCAGCTTGACAGAGCCCCAAGAACAGGAGTGCCCTGATTGACATGGTTCTTGAAATCATCATGGGTATTCAATTCCTTTCAAGAAAGGTTATCTGAGTAGAGATAAAAAAAAAAACATATTTCAATTACAAAAATAACATAGGCTACACATTCACACCTGATCAGTAGTCAGAAACATGTCACTTTAATATGATTGTGTGAATTGCTGGGTCAATTAAGGACAGACAGCATAGACTGGTGGTGACATGTGTACTATCAGTGTTTTCAATAAATGTGTTAATCTCTCTGGGTCAAAGGGCAGCACACTTGATCTTTTGAGGAGCAGTCTTTCATGGAGATGGGCATTTTTTACTGTTTGATATCTTAAAAACATAAATGATATGACCCCTCTTAGTTATTTGGCTAAAATCAGACAATTAAAAAGGTCTGATAACTGATAAGTGTACACTGCTCACCATTTCAAATGTCAGTAGAGGTGAAGACTTCTCAAGGAGTTCACAATGAAGTTTTACTAGCTACGAGTTTACAAATGATTTTAAAAACGAAGCAAGCTATTGACTTATCTAACTCGTAATTTGGTCAAATAAGTCGCTGAGAAACAAATATAGATCCCGCACAGTATTTTAAATTTAAAGTTAAGACTTCAAAGCGGAGACTTCGGTCACGTCGGTACCATATTGGGAACCGGAAATTACCAAGATAATGCCGGAAGCTAGAGTGGATGTGACGTTGTTTGTATTAGAACGGAGAGGCATGCTTTCAGCCTTCTAATCTTGCAATAACTTATCGTATGTAATTGGTGTGGCTGTTATTCAGCTGTGCATCGTAGCTAAACGTTATCTTCTAACAGTTCAGCTTAAATAGTCACTCAAATGAGAGCAACATTTGAGATGACAGAGGCACATCAAGCTCGTGTACTGAAAACCATTGAGGATATGGTTCAAAGTTTAGAACGGAACCACATTCGCAAGATGCAAGTAAGTGGTCATGTAAATGCAATTTCAGCTATGTTCAAAACATCCAATATAATCCAGTATATTGTGCAGTGCATTATCAACAAATCACCCTCTCTTTCTCCATGCGTACATCATTTGCAACCTGTAATTGTCAACACTTGGGCTTATCAGGTGCCCAGTTCAAAAATGTAAGAAAATCTTTCTTGTGCATAATGTAGCCAGGGTCTCATGTTGAAGTGCAGTGCAGAGTGCTGCGAGCGCTCCATAGACTCCATGTCACAGGTGCACAATTGTATTGAACACTGCAACACCCCTCTGGCTCAGGCCCAAGGACTAGTGACCAATGAACTGGAGAAATTTCAGGTGAGTATTTTTTGTTTTAGTTGATAACAACTTGAATATCTTGTGACAGCCGATACAGAGAATGTGTAGCTTGATTGTGATTATTTTTCTGACTCTCCATGCCCAGGACCGGCTGACCAGGTGCACCATGCACTGTAATGACAAGGCCAGGGACCTGTTGGACTCTGGGGCCAAGGAGCCAGCCGTGCGGGCCCTGATGGAGAACTGTGTGGGCAGCTGTGTAGATGACCATGTCAACCTGATCCCCAGCATGACACAGACTCAAAGAGAACCTGAACTCTATTCCACAGTGAGAAGGGGAGAGCGTACAGCAGATGCACGAGACATCTTGGACTCCATGCTACAGTGACAAAGGGGTTCATAAAGTTTACTCTCGGACTGTAATAACAGCAAGGATATCTAAACAATTGGAAATGCAGTGTTTCCCCTATATGCATTTGAATAATAGATGCATTGATGTATGCCCAAGGAAGACCCCATAACCCCCCCTCTCCACACTAACTGCTGGAAAAAATCCTAGGCGTAACACTGAAATGGCAGATCCAATACCTCAGTGAGGGAAAAGGACATTTGGGGTTTACAGCTTGCAAGGGTGAGATTTGAGTCCATGTCAGCAAGGGTGGTGGGGATATACCTCTGCTCAGTCAGAAGAAACTACAGATCCCTTGCAAACTGGTTGGCCTACATGTTTCTGTGTGGAGCACTTACTGTTTATTGGTTTAACTTAGACCAGAGACATGCCAGATGAATGTTCTCAGCAGGCCTGTGACCACAGAATTGTCTAACATCAAAATACTGCTATTCGTGAACTGTGTGTGAGGGTAATTTATTACATTTCCTGATAACCTAGCTGTTGTATGATTGTCTTTATTCTGCCTGTGACTGTGCTCTTAATATCTGCAACCTGTTCTGTGAAACTTTCCCTCCATCAGTTTTTTTTATATAAAAATGTAAACTATGGTAAAAAGGGAGGAATTGCATTGGTAATATATTTTAGCCTGAAATTCTTTAGCTGCGTCTTTTGGCAAGTCATCAAAATGTGAATTATAATGCAACACACACACCTTATACAGCTTTTGAAAACACCAGTTTTAATAACTAAGCATGTACAGCATAGTGAAACCTGTATAATGTACAAATGTATGCACAGACACTAACGGTGAACTAATTGACAGCATTTCAGTGAGGATATTACAGCACAAGTTATTAGTCATATGTACAGGATACACATGGTATACACTGTCCAACGAAATGCTTACTTGCAGGTTCATTCGACAATGCAGCAATACGATATGAATGACTGCAAAGTGTGAAGGTAAGCCCCCACTGTTGAGGAAACTGACAGATCAGTAAACTATTGTCAAGACTGCCATGTAACTTTGGTCCAAAATAAATCAATATGCACAACATCTTACAATACATTAAGGCAGGTATATTACAATTATCCAAAATGTAGACTAGAAATTAAAGTAATATTTTGAAAGTTTAAAAGCAGCACCATATTCTGCCATAGGTATTTGAAATTCACATCTAATTCAGACCCACTAGTGGCCAACATACTCAACTAGCAATACCGTATGTGTTAGTAATTACATAGATAGTAATGGATAATTCCCTGTGAGAGATGACCATGGTCACACTTCTGATAGCACCACAGCCCACCCGTGTGGACTATTTATTGGCAGTGTAAGTTTTTTTTCTTTCATTAAAAAAGCAAAATAAATATAAAAAGGCATATCAAATGAATGAAATCAAATAACCATAAACTGAAGAACAATGAATATTTTTGAAAAACAACGTATCCCAAAACACAATAGACTGGGCTAAAGAGCATGCAGATGCCAGGGCTGTGTGGGGTAGAAGCTGTGGGCCACAGCCTGGGGCAGGGGGGCTGGTTGAGGGTGTGGAGCTGATATCAGGATACACTGCGGGCGCTGCTCTCTGGTTCAGGGGCATCAGGACGGCGGTCCATATGAGGAGATGTATACTGGAAGTTACAGCACACATAGAGGGGGAACGACAAGAGCCGACTGTCCAGGTTCATCACCACATACTCCTGGAAAAGAGACAGGAGTAGAATGTAAGTTACAGCCATAATTATTTCATCCGATTCAGGCAATACTTAAGACCGAGATGTGTTAATTTCAAGAGGGGAGGAAAGTTTCAGAACGTAGATTATGTGTGGTCTGACTGACCTGGTCTTTCTCCAGGGTGAGAAGCTGGTAACCAGTAGATCGACTACACACCAGCTTCCCACTATTATCAAAGGAGGCCAGGCGTAACCTGAACAGAGATGAACAGCGAATGACAGGTGAGGGGCTAGTCAGGCCTGACAGAGCACATGTAAATCACGTGGCAGTTATACAGAACATAATTATACCATTACTACTACACACACAATGCACTGCCAACCTTTGAAATCTATAGCTGTCCTATGCGTGTTGTGCTGATCACAGTCTAGGTCCTGTCTGCAGCGTGGAACACTAACCTGTATGCTAGATGCCTCCGAGGCTGCAGACTCACAGCTCCCCCACATGGCTGGCTCAGTGTATTCCTCTTGAACACTATGAAGCGGTTGGTGTAGGTCACTAGCAGGTCAAAGCCAAAGTTGAAACCTGTCCACCGCCAACAGTACTAAGCAAGAATAAAAAGTTAAAACATCCTCTTATTTTATCTTTGCTTTTAAGTGCTTATTATATGATTCAGAATAAATCATTTCCTTATTACACAGAGACTAATCGTTTGACTCACATCTCCATCTTTGGTCAGTTTCCTGCCACACCTCATACTGCTTGACTCAAACTCCTCCTTGTTGGCATCCTGTGGACTACAAACACAAATGTCTTACTATAGAAATAAATAGTAATGGCGTCTTTTTGAAGGCATCAACTCTGCCATGGTTCATTGGACAATGCCTACGTAGAAATTAATGTTTCTTTTTGGTTAAACGTGGAAAATAAGGTCTGTGGTAAACACAGGCTTAGGAGATCTTATACATTTTGTTCTGTGAAATTATCTTCGTCAGCTAATGTCACTTTTTGTGAATTTTGAAGCGTTTATGTAATAAATAAAAAACAAAGCACATAAAGGCTTCATAATTCATAAAGGTCATGTTAACTGACTGATATTATCTCACAGAACAAAACCTATAAGATCTCCTAAACCGGTGTTAACCTCAGAACTTATTTTCAGCGTTTATCCCAAAACCCTATTCTTTCCCCATTAATTTCCGCCATGGGGTGGCCGAACGAACCAGAGGTAACTCATTTCAGGGTTTTAGGACTACAAGCTGGCGAGCTCTATTCTAGCGGAAATATATTTTCAGTCACTGAAAGTGGCAGATTGGCATTAATGTTGTCATGGTGCGATATTGCTGGTTTGGAGCTCCAGTTCTCACCCATTGTCATTGTCGTGCTCCGTCCGTAGCATGGCAAACCACTGGCTCTTGTACACGGAAGTCAGCCAATCTGTGGTATGAGGAGTTGAACAGAGTAGATCAAAAATGACTACAAAAACAGTTAAGTGAATGTGAAACATAAACCACTATCCAATCATCAACCTTACCGGGTGGGAGAATGTTGTCTCTCTCCAGGATGCGTGCAGACGCCAGGTCGTTGATGATGTATTGAAGGCGCACGTGACTGAAGACGGGAGTAAAGGGAGCGCCGTCCTCTGTTTTTAAGAAGGGCTCCTCCTCTCCCAACTCTGCAACAGCATGCACGTAAGGTCCATTAGAAAAGACTGGTCAGCCAGCGTCTGTCTATTCTAAAACCCCTTGTTCAGATAGGCTTGTAGCTAGCTATGACATGCACTGTGGAACAGAACGTACCAGTTCTGCGTTTGCAAAGCCAGGTGTCAGCGTCAGCCAGCAGTTGCTTGATGGGACCGTCCCAGGATGGATTGAGCTGAAGGAACATCCACTGAGGAGAGGGAGAGTTACAAAGAGAGGGTATGAATGAGAACGAACAAATGGGGAAGGGGGAGATAAATCTACGGTCTTCCTTACAGTAGAGACAGCCCAAAAGGCTGAAGTAGTACCTTTTTCAGGGCTGTGTAGACGTCCATCTCCACCTGCATGACGAAGAGGTCAGACGACTGGATCAGCGGTTCCATCACGTCCGCTCTGCAGATACAGCACACACCCCGCTCACTGACCACACAACACGTAGCCTCTATTACCAGTATGTACAACAGTTCTTGTGCTTACGTTGCTTCCAGAGGCAGCTTGGAACTCGGTAGTGACTTACAGTTGACCGGGGCAGCTCTAGCAGGGCACAAATTTGATGAACTGACTTGTTGGGAAGGTGTCATCCTATGACGGTGCCACGTTGAAAGTCACTGAGCTCTGCAGTAAGGCCATTCTACTGCCAATGTTTGTCTATGGAGATTGCATGGCGGTGTGCTCAATTTTATACACCTGTCAGCAATGGGAATGGCTGAAATAGCCGAATCCCCTAATTTGAAGGGTCCACATACTTTTGTATATATAGTGTATGAGCCCTAGGGAAAAATATGAAAACATTAAAGAGACGCACCCTAGCTCCTTCATCAGGTCAACATTCTGATGGGTCATGAGGTTATTGAGGAGCCATTCCTGACACCTGCAGCAGACACACAAGCATAAGCATGTAGAGCGAGACGAAAATAATTAAAATGTGTAATATTATTCAATAGGAGTGTAATGATGGGGCTTACTTCTTCATAACAGAGTCCAGGCCGTAGATGCTGGCAGAAGAGTAATAGCCACACACAGTCTTGACACTAACGTTCTCTTTCATGGTCTCGCCACATTGCTGGATCAGACCATCCTGCAAAGACACAAAGGCATGGCTTTGATCATCTATTATCATTCAGAAAATTCCATTCCAGTAACTTTCAACCCACACATATCACTATCATCTCAACATTATATACAGTTACATTCCATGTAAAATATACTGTAGTGTGATAATGACCATCTACTGACCAGTTGGAGCATACAAGCTGCTGCTAGGATACTGACCACCCTGCTGGGCTTGATCAGAACATCATCCCGGTACAGAGATCCAAACACTACCTGCAGAGCTAAAAACACACACAACAAATGTGTATAGTAACTGCAAAAAAGAAGTTCAGTGACATAAACAAAGCGATTTGTAGTATTTTATTCCTGACAGCAGTATTGTAGTACTCGAGTCCGACTCGAGTCCCGATTTTGATGACTTGTGACTCAACCATTAGTGACTGGGATTCTCCTTTCTCGTGACTTGTATCTGCACTTGGACTGGCTACTATGATAAGCAGAATTTTAGCAGCACTGGGTGCACATATCTGCAAGGGTTCTGTTCTCTAGCAGTGGAAAGGATGCGCCACACCTGGCACACGCAGCCGACATCAGCTGGTGAGCTGCAGGGGAGCAAGTGATGATTGTGGGCAGACAAGTAGGCAGGCAGGCTCCGCTTCGATCATCGGCTAAGCGACACATCGCGCAAGCGACTGTCCTGCTTCCCCGTAACCACCAGTCAACTGTTTAGCTTTGCCTGGTTAAGAAACACAAAGTGCTTTAAGAAATTGAAAACAATACTAGTATCGAGTTTTTATTCGTGACTCGACCATTGATGACTCGGACTCCAGCCATAGGGACCTCTAGACTCGACTTGGACTCAAGGTTTAGTGACTCGACTACAACACTGCCTGAGAGTGACTTAAGTCCTCACCCTCTGTGTCGATGTTCTGGTCTGGGATCTCTAACGGTATGACCATCATGTTGGACTCCTTCCAGGATCCACTGAACATGCTGGAGAAATACCCTGACTACATAATTAAAACACAGGGAGGAGAGAGGGAGTGGAATGAGTCACAGGCATTGGCTTTGTTGAGACTTCAGTGTGTAGTGTACACAGAACAGTGCACTAACCTGGCACAGGTAGACTTTGTGCAGGTTCCACTCCTGCCCAAGGGCACAGATGCGGATGTCACTGTTCTCGCCGTTCAGGAACAAGGTCTGATAGATGTACTTAGAAGTGCTCTTTAGCTTCTTCCTGTTACAATTCCAAAACAAACCAGCAGAGGGCAGGCCAAGGTTAGAAACAGGCTGGCCATATGAAAGACATGAAAGATGTGTGAATACCTCACCTGTGCTGTGAAGGGCTCTCTACATAGTCTACGCAAACAGAGTAGACAGCGTCGCGTTCCAAAAATTCTGCCGCACACATGTACGTGGAACTACGTAGTGCGTGCCGCAAACGGGGCTCTGTTTGTGTAGACCTTTAGTGTGTTTTTCTCTTACTCTGTTTTGCTGTGTGGTGTGTGTGTGTGTGGGGGGGGGGGGGGGGGGGGGGGGGGGCACCTGTGTTCATGAAGTTGTGTGTATGCGTATGGCTCTTCTCACCTCCGTGGTGTGTCCAGTAAGGCATCTTCCTCATCAGGCTCACTGTCACAGTCGCAGTGTGCAGTCCGTTTCCTCTTTCTGCACTCACATCCATGCTTGCCACTGGCACATGCAGTCTCAACTGCTTCCTCCGGATCCTGGGAGGAGGCCTGCATGCGGCTGCCCAGGGTGCCCATCTCTCCCCTGTACACTACACACAAAACAAGACCGTCAGCATGGATGCATTGTAATTCATGAGCTTCACTACTCAGGGGTAAACTAGATTAGGTCACTTTTTTGTTGATGAGTAACTATTTCTTAAAGTTATCTAGGTTCAGACCAGGAGAACTTTCACAGTTGTTTATATACACTACATGACAAAAAGTATGTGGACACCTGCTTGTCGAACATCTCATTCCAAAATCATGGGCATTAATATGGAATTGGTCCCCCTTTGCGGCTATAACAACCTCCACTCTTCTGGGAAGGCGTTCCACTAGATGTTGGGACATTGCTGCAGGGACTTGCTTCCATTCAGCCACGAGAGCATTAATGAGGTCGTGCACTGATGTTGGGCGATTAGGCCTGGCTCGCAGTACGGCGTTCCAATTCATCCCAAAGATGTTCGATGGGGTTTAGGTCAGGGCTCTGTGCAGGGCAGTCAAGTTCTTCCACACCGATATCAACAAACCATTTCTGTATGGACCTTGCTTTGTGCACTGGGGCATTGTCATGCTGAAACAGGAATGGCCTTCCCCCAAACTGTTGCCACAAAGTTGGAATAAAATAATCGTCTAGAATGTCATTGTATGCTGTAGCGTTAAGATTTCCATTCACTGGAACGAAGGGGTTTAGCCCAAACCATGAAAAACAGCCCCAGACCATTATTCCTCCTCCATCAAACTTGACAGTTGGTACTATGCATTGTGGCAGGTAGTGTTTTCCTGGCATCCGCCAAACCTAGATTTGTCCATTGGACTGCCAGATGGTGAAGCGTGATTCATCCCTCCAGAGAACACGTTTTCACTGCTCGAGTCTAATACACCACTTCAGCCGACGCTTGGCATTGTGATGGAAACCCTGTTCATGAAGCACCTTACGAACAGTTATTGTGCTGACGTTGCTTCCAGATGCAGTTTGGAACTTAGTAGAGAGTGTTGCAACCGAGGACAGACGATTTTTACTCACTACGCGCTTCAGCACTCGGTGGTCCCGTTCTGTGAGCTTCGTGGCTGAGCCATTGTTGCTCCTAGACGTTTACACTTCACAATAACAGCACTTACAGTTGACATTGGCAGCTGTAGCAGGGCAGAAATTTGCCTAACTGACTTGTTGGAAAGGTGGCATCCTATGACAGTGCCACGTTGAAAGTGTCTTACTTCTTCAGTAAGGCCATTCTACTGCCATTTGTCGTCTATGGTGATTGCATGGCTTTGTGCTCGATCGTATACACTTGCCAGCAACGGATGTGGTTGAAATAGCCTAATCCAGTAATTTGAAGGGGTGTCCACATACGTTTGTATATAGTGTAAATGATAAACACAATTAAGTCCTGTCCTCTGACAACAATACTGCGGTAGCTAACAACGGTAGCAGGCTAACAATCTCAGGCACTGTGTCCAGCTATCATTGTTTTTGTTGTTGCCACAGCTCCTTAGCTAGCTACCTACACAACACAGCTAGCTAGCTACTTTAGCGTACGACCGGGTAGCTAATACATGTAATAGCTAGATAATTTACGATATACAGAAACTTAATTTACCTGATATATATAACAAGGCAAACCCGTCGGCTAGCAAGCTTTGTTGACAATGAATTTAAGCACGCCTAGCTATGTTGCTAGCCAGCTCAGCTGTGACAGGTCACAGACGTAACTTAGCTACTGTTAGCTAGTACAGTACCTAAACAATAAGCCTCCTCAGCTAAATTTTTTGGGACAAAAAGGTAATTTAGCACCAGATATTGCGGAGCTAGTTAATCCGGCCAAATACGATCTACCAATAGCCTGAACATCATTAGTAATGTTTAAAAGGATATTTCAAGAACCATTGTCAAATTGTCTTCCTATTTTCCATAGCTAAAACGATGCAGATACCACAGGCTCAAGATTTGTCTTCTTCTAGCCTGCTAACTATGATGTGCCTCACGCGCTTCTGCGCATTGTTGCCATCTACTGTACTGTAGGTGATATGCAGATTTGGACAGGCTACCTGGTGCTAGCTAGTGTGGGAATATGTTTATATTGGATGATTGTTCAACCAGATTTATATATTTAAAAAATGTGTAGGTGACCAATGACCACTCCCAGAAACAATGCAATGTTATTTCAGGAGGTAATTTAGATGTGTTTTATTAACCATCTCCAAAGACCATTCTCATCCCAACCGCCGTGGTCATATCATTTCCAGGTCCCCACTAGCAGTAGTAGATGTGTTTCGTGAAGAAAAAAAAAACCAATAGACGCTGAGCACGGTTTCAGGTTCCCGGTCGACTTTCCATACAGCCTTCCTTTAAACACGGGCTGACACGTACCCAACTGTTTACTTGTGTTGAATAACTCCCCGGGAAAAGGAGGTGCCTTCTTCTGCTAGGTTGACCTCCCTGTCCATATATCTAGTGTTTTTTGTGGTTGCGTAACCGAGTTAAGTATGGAGGCAGGTTCGTGCGACAATGCTGCTGCAGGTATGTAACAATTGTTGCTTTGCAGCTCTGCTTTCAGTAAATTGTTACACTGTTTATAGCAAGGTGAGATTTAGTTTGAGTAATACGTTAATTACGGTGAGTGAGTTGCATTACATCCTTCTTATACGTGCAACATACGCAATGAGTTTATAATCAGGAAAAACTATTAATTGGGTCTTATGGTTTATAGTGCATTGTGGCATTTACATACAGTACACAACACATACCTATTGCATTCTTGTGAACAGTAGGGTAAAGATGTTTCTCTTCTGAAGTGTGAATTGGTATACATCTTTCCCCTTCTCGCTTAGGTACTCCTTTCATTGAGTAGTCTTCAGAACAGGGGGACTCTTCTGGGAGTAGTGATGAAGGGACCATGGACAAGGAGATGGCACCAACAGCAGAGAGGGTAGTGGAAAGTGAGAGCAGGATGAAGCATCTGTTTGGGTTTGAGAAGGAGGACCTGTCCTCCTGGCATCACCAGGTGTATCTCCTAAACCACCCGACTAACCCTGCTTCTCTGGGCATCTTCCACTTCGTGTTTGGTGACCTGTCAGTCATTTTCACTAAGCTTAGTTATCCTGAGTCAAAATGGCTGCAGGATCTGTCATTTTAATTTGTGCCTGAGGATGTAATAAATTGAATAAGAAGTTGAGTGTCATATGCTAGTCAAATCATCAGCTGGTGGTCAGGTGAGTGTAGTCTTGTGTCTGGCATTGGTATAGCATAGCACTTATAACACCAGATAAGTGGGTTCGATTCCCAGGCTCACCCATATGTAAAATGCATGCAAGCATGACTAAGTCGCTTTTGAGAAAACCGTCTGCTAAATGAAAGATATTATTATAATCTTCTGTCTCTGTCCTGCAGGCATGATAATGACAATAGACATCACACAGGAGCGAGGCCATAGCCACCTGGATGGGGCTCCCGTGTGCCGCATCCATCTCTTCAACTTCCTGCAGCCGCTGCCTCTTGATTATATGTACCTGGTCTATGTGGTAATGCTCTTTGGTAGGTCAAGTTCTGATTCAGTGATTAGAACAGCAACTGTATGCTGTCCCCTTTGTGTGTGTGTGTTTTAATGAGAGCATCAATGTTCAATTTCCATGTTTGTGTCTTCTTTATAGGTGCTGTGGGAATCATGCTGGGCTGTTTCTACCGCCTCTCCTGTCTCATGTTCATATCCACCTACTGGTACATCTTCTTCCTGGACAAAACAGCATGGAACAACCACTCTTACCTCTACGGCCTCATTGGCTTCCAGCTGACATTCATGGACGCCAACAGATATTGGTGAGTAGTTAATCTCTTATGAAACCATTGTACTAAAGAGTTGTTAGGTATAATATATTTGGTTGATTGACATTCTTTTTTTTCAGTATCTTTCTGTGTGTGTGTGTCATTGTATGCACACTTATGCACTTATAGTACCAGTCAAAAGTTTGGACACACCTACTAATTCAAGGGTTTTTCTTTGTCTTTATTATTTTCTACATTGTAGAATAATAGTGAAGATATCAAAACTATGAAATAACACATGGAATTATGTAGTAACCAAAAAGTGTTAAACAAAAATATATTTTAGATTCTTCAAAGAAGCCACCCTTTGCCTTGATGACAGCTTTGTACACTTTGCATTCTCTCAACCAGCTTAATGAGGAATGCTTTTCCAACAGTCTTGAAGGAGTTCCCACATATGCTGAGCACTTGTTGGCTGCTTTTCCTTCACTCTGCGGTCTAACTCATCCCAAACCATCTAATTTCAGTTGAGGTCAGGTGATTGGAGGCCAGGTCATCTGATGCAGCACCAAATGGGATGGCGTATCGCTGCAAAATGCTGTGGTAGCCATGCTGGTTAAGTGTGCCTTGAATTCTAAATAAATCACAGACGGTGTCACCAGCAAAGCACCCCCACCCCATCACACCTCCTTCTCCATGCTTCACGGTGGGAACCACACATGTGGAGATCACCTGTTCACCTACTCTGCGTCTAACAAAGACACAGCGGTTGGAACCAAAAATCTCAAATTTTGAATAATGTTCATTGCTCCTGTGTTTCTTGGCCCAAGCAAGTCTCTTCTTCATATTGGTGTCCTTTAGTAGTGGTTTCTTTGCAGCAATTCGACCTGATTCACACAGTCTCCTCTGAACAGTTGATGTTGAGACGTGTCTGTTACTTGAACTCTGTGAAGCATTTATTTGGGCTGCAATTTCTGAGGCTGGTAACACTTGATGGTTTTGGCGACATTTTCCGGATTGACTGACCATCATGACTTAAAGTAATGATGGACTGTCGTTTCTCTTTGCTTATTTGAGTTGTTCTTGCCATAATATGGACTTGGTCTTTTACCAAATAGAGCTATCGTCTGTATACCATCCCTACCTTGTCACAACAACTGATTGGCTTAAACACATTAATTAACTTTTAACAAGGCACGCCTGTTAATTGAAATGCATTTCAGGTGACTACCTCATGAAGTTTGTTGAGAGAATGCCAAGAGAGTGCAAAGCTGTCATCAAGGCAAAGGGTGGCTACTTTGAAGAAGTAGCCACCTTTTTCCATGTGTTATTTCATAGTTTTGATATCTTCACTATTATTCTACAATGTAGAAAATATTAAAAATAAAGAAAAGCCCTTGAATGAGTAGGTGTGTCCAAACCTTTGACTGGTACTGTATATTATTATTTTCAGATCAATAGATGGATTACTTAATCCTTAGAAATAGAATGCCCAAGTGCCACATTGGAACTATACTCTTCTGAGGTTTCAGGTCTGTGCCAAATGCATTATATTGAATCCAAGGAAACTTGTCTTCATTACTACTCTATTAAGCGTATCTGCCTAATTACATGTGTGTGATAAACCTTTAGGATGCTCCTATAATATGAATATCTTGATATTTGTCCTTGGCAGATTTTCATAGTATACTTCATTGTTGGAATCAAGAAATTGGATGCAGACTGGGTGGGGGGGATATTCCATGTCATACTTGGCACACCATTGGCTTTTTGACCCTTTCAGGTTAGTTAAACAGGGCCCTGCTCTGTCATGTTTTGCATGGATTATCAAACTGCCCCAATCTCACAATGTTGTATGCGTTTTATCCTGTGTGTCTGTCCCACAGGATGATTCTGCCTACTGAAATGGTGAGTCTACTGGTTGTCCATGGAGGTGGTCTTTGTCTGGATCTGTCTGCCGGCTATCTGCTGTTTTTCGACGCTACACGCCCTTTTGGCATTTTCTTTGTCAGTTACTTTCCCTGTATGAATTCCCAACTCCTCAGCATCGGTGAGAACCCATTGATTAATTGTATTTAGTTATCGTAACGAATGATCAAATATTATAATTCAAAATCCATGAGGGCTGCTTGTAATTACTAAGCATCGTCATTAAACGATTGCATTGATAAGTATTTCCTTATCACTTATCTTTTTTTATTTATATAAACTTTATTTTACTAGGCAAGTCAGTTAAGAACAAATTGTTATTTACAATGACGGCCTATCCTTGAGGGCAACATAATGCAAGCAGTCTCCTGTGACCCATAAAGCATTTTCAAAGCTATCTTTTCTATAATGATCCACTATTTAAGTTCATCTATAATCCCCTATTGATCACATTGTCCTTTATTTTATCTCCTGGTATGCTTGTCTACACCATGCTGGCCACGAGTCCTCTCTTCTGCTACCCCGACTGGCCCAGGAACTTCTTTAGTCGCTTCCCAGAGTTCCTCAGGCCAGTGCTGCCGCTCACGTCTCCTCCCCCACAGCCCAGCATCTCCTGTGTTTACCCAGAGACCTAAAACACCTCTACAGGATCCACTCTGCGCCCAAGGCCTCCAAAACACGGTTTAAACACAAGCTGGCAACTCTGTTCACCATTCTTTACATGGCTGAACAGTTCTTCCTGCCTTACTCTCACTTCATCACACAGGTACTACTGTAGAAATGGAGGATGAGTTTGTGATAAACTTGTAGTCCTTTCCATGTATTGAATTAAGAAAAAGCCCTGATTTGAATGTCACAGTTGGGAGTCACTGAGTGTACCGCTGTCAGCTAAAGTTATTTCCCAACTCTACGGGTTACCAGAATCATTTCTCAATCAGTGTCAACACTGCTATACGTCAGCACCAAACAGTAGTGTAGACTGTGTTGAGTCAGCAGAACGATGGGAGTTGCAGAGGGGTGTGGAAGGAGGCTTTGTAGAAGTAAAACTGGTCCATACATCCTGCTGTCCTGATCTGGAGTGCAGTTCTGTTTTTTATTTTACCTTTATTTAACTAGGCAAGTCAGTTAAGAACAAATTCTTATTTTCAATGACGGCCTAGGAACAGTTGGTTAACTGCCTTGTTCAGGGGTAGTAGAAAGGGATCTTATACGGTCTCTTTTGATATTCCTTATATACAGTTGAAGTCAGAAGTTTACATACACCTTCGCCAAATACATTTAAAGTCAGTTTTTCACAATTCCTGACATTTAATCCTAGTAAAAATGCCCTGTTTTAGGTGTTAGGATCACCACTTTATTTTAAGAATGTGAAATGTCAGAATAATGGTAGAAGGAATGATTTTTCAGCTTTTATTTATTTCATCACAGTGCCAGTGGGTCAGAAGTTTACATGCACTTAATTAGTTCTTGGTAGCATTGCCTTAAACAATTTATACTTGGGTCAAACGTTTTGGGTAGACTTCCACAAGCTTCCCACATTAAGTTGGGTGAATTTTGGCCCATTCCTCCTGACAGCTGGTGTAACGGAGTCAGTTTTGTAGGCCTCCTTGCTTTTTCAGTTCTGCCCACACATTTTCTATAGGTTTGAGGTCAGGGCTTTGTGATGGCCACTCAGTACCTTGACTTTGTTGTCCTTAAGCCATTTTGCCACATCTTTTGGAAGTGTGCTTGGGGTCATTGTCCATTTGGAGACCCATTTGCGACCAAGCCTTAACTTCCTGACTGATGTCTTGTGGATATATTGAAGCAACATCTCAATTTTCCTTCCTCATGACGCCATCTATTTTGTGAAGTGCACCAGTCCCTCTCTCAGCAAAGCACCCCCACAACATGATGCTGCCACCTCCGTGCTTCACAGTTGGGATGGTATTCTTCAACTTGCAAGCCTCCTCCTTTTCCTCCAAATATAACGATGGTCATTATGGCCAAACAGTTATATTTTTGTTTCATCAGACCAGAGGACATTTTCCAAAAAGTACGATCTTTGTCCCCATGTGCAGTTGCAAACCATAGTCTGGCTTTTTTGTTGCGGTTTTGGAGCAGTGGCTTCTTCCTTGCTGAGCGGCCTTTCAGGTTATGTCGATATAAGACGTGTTTTACTGTGGATATAGATACTTTTGTACCCGTTTCCTCCAGCATCTTCACAAGGTCCTTTGCTGTTGTTCTGGGATTGATTTGCACTTTTCGCACCAAAGTACATTCATCTCTAGGAGACAGAAGGCGTCTCCTTCCTGAGCGGTATGACGGCTGCGTGGTCCCATGGTGTTTATACTTGCGTACTATTGTTTCTACAGATGAACGTGGTACCTTCAGGCGTTTGGAAATTGCTCCCAAGGATGAATCAGACGTGTGGAGGTCTACAAAAACTCTCAGGTCTTGGCTGATTTCTTTTGATTTTCCCATGATGTCAAGCAGAGAGGCACTGAGTTTGATGTTAGGCCTTGAAATACATCCACAGGTACACCTCCAATTGACTCAAATTATGTCAATTAGCCTATCAGAAGCTTCTAAAGCCATGACATAATTTTCTGGAATTTTCCAAGCTGTTTAAAGGCACAGTCAACTTAGTGACCTGAAAATAGTTGTGCAGCAATGCTCCCCATCCAACCTGACAGAGCTTGAGAGGATCTGCAGAGAAGAATGGGAGAAACTCCCCAAATACAGGTGTGCCAAGCTTGTAGTGTCATACCCAAGAAGACTCAAGGCTGTAATCTCTGCCAAAGGTGCTTCAACAAAGTACTGAGTAAAGGGTCTGACTACGTATGTAAATGTGATATTTCAGTTTTTAGCAACAAACAAAGTTTGTGGTTTGTCATTATGGGGTATTGTGTGTAGATTGATGAGGATAAAAAAAAAAAAAAAACATTTTAGAATAAGACTATTGTAACAAAATGTGGAAAAAAGTCAAGGGGTCTGAATACTTTCCAAAGGCACTGTGTGTGTACATTGAGTGTACAACAAATTAAGAACACCTGCTCTTTCCAAGACAGACTGACCAGGTGAATCCATGATCCCCTATTGATGTCACTTGTTAAATCCACTTCAATCACTGGAGGTGAAAGGGAGGAGACAGATGCACAAAAATCATATATATTTTTTTACGTCTGCCATTCAAAGGGTGAATGGCCATGACATAGAATTGAAGTGCCTTTGAACTGGGTATGGTATTAGGTGCCAAGCATACCAGTTTGTGTCAAGAACTGCACCACTGCTGGGTTTTTCATGCTCAACAGTTTCCTGTGTGTAGGAAGAATGTTGGCTGAATGGACATCCAGCCAACTTGACACAAATGTGGGAAGAATTGGAGTCAACATGCGCCAGCATCTCTGTGGAATGCTTTCGACACCTTGTAGATTCCATGCCCCAATGAATTGAGGCTGTTCTGAGGGCAAAAGTGTGGGGGAGTGCAACTAAATATTAGGAAGGTGTTCCTAATGTTTGGTATGTTCAGTGTGATATATACTGAACAAAAATATAAACACAACATGCAACAAGTTCAACGATTTTCCTGAGTTACAGTTCATATAAGAAAGTCAGCCAATTGAAATAATAAATTAGGCCGTAATCTATGGATTTGACTTGAGTGGGCAGGGCGCAGCCATGGGTGGGCCTGGTAGGGCATAGGCTCACCCATTTGGGAGCCAGGTCTCAACCAATCAGAATGAGTTCTTCCCCACAAAAAGACAGACAGAAAGAAAGAGACAAATACTTCTCAGTGTCATCAGCTGTCCTGGTATCTGGTCTCAGATGATCCCGCAGGTGAAAGAAGCCGGATGAGGAGGTCTTGGGCTGGCATGGTTACACATGGTCTGCTGTCGGACGTACTGACAAATTCTCTAAAACGACATTATGATGAACATTAAAATCTCTGGCAACAGCTGTGGTGGACTTTCCTGTAGTCAGCATGCCAATTGCAAACTCCCTCAAAACTTCAGACTTCTGTGGCATTGTGTTGTGTGACAAAACTGCACATTTTAGAGTGGCCTTTTGTCTCCAGCACAAGGTGCACCTGTATAATGATCATGCTGTTTAATCAGCTTCTTGATAATCCATCCACCAGACAGGTGTGACATACCTTGAGAAATGCTCGCTAACAGGGATGTCAAAAATATATATATAAACACAACATGTAAAGTGTTAGTCCCATGTTTCAAGAGCTGAAATAAAAGCTCTATTACATTTTCCATATGCACAAAATGCTTATTTCTCAAAAATTCTGTGCACAAATGTGTATAATTATTGCTTTTTGACCTAGGGCTATAACAACTGGACCAATGGCCTGTATGGGTACTCCTGGGATGTGATGGTTCACTATTGCTCCTACCAGCATGTCAAGACAGAAAAACAGGAGAGGTTGGATACCTCAACCCTGGGGTAAGCCACTGAACCATAACACCAATATAGAGTCATAAGAAAGGTTAGAAAGCAAAAGTGGAAAACATGGGGATTGTGACACTGAGGAGTATAAGCTCAAGTCGATTCATTAACCATTCAACATCCCATCTGAACAATGATGGCACTCTGGGTCTGATTTTTAAGTGAACTACATACAGAAAGTAATCAGCCCTACATACAGTAGGACCTCCAGAGATAAGAACACATTGGGAATGGAGGTCGCCCATAATGTTCATTCATTCACTTCAACACACCTTTGTAGAAATTATTGATTGCGTAAATCTTATTTAATTATGAACTTTTCTGTGACAATATCTGGGAGAAGGCGGATCTGAGTACCTTGTACTGCAATACTCATGAAGGTTTTGTGAATGTCTTATGTATACCCCATTCATGTGGTGTTCATGTTTTGTGTGTGCGTATTTACATGTTCTGAAAAGCTCTGTGGTGCTCCTGTAGGTGTTCACTCAGTCGGCGGTGGAAGGACCATGGGGACATGCTGAAGCAGTGTGCCACCTGCCTGAGGCGCCACCTGCCTCACTACAACATCTCTGACCCAGAGATCTACTTTGACATCTGGGTGTCCATCAATGAACGCTTCCAACAACGGTACTACATGGCCTTTTTGTGATCTTTCACATCCTCCACATGGATAGAAATGTTCTTCGCAGTTTGGTCTTGAATTCTCTTTTCCCTTCCATTAGGATCTTTGACCCCCATGTGAACATTGTGAAGGCAGACTGGTCACCATTCGGCCCAAATCCATGGCTCACACCTCTGCTGGTGGACCTCTCTCCCTGGAGGACCAAGTTTCAGGAGATCGAGGACTCTTTGGACAACCAGACAGAGATCGTCTTCATCGCAGACTTCCCAGGTTCGGGGTCTCCCCCTCTCCCTCATTGTTTTCCATTGAGAGTAATTATATTTGGGTAATTTAGCAGACTCTTATCCAGAGCGACTTACAGTTAGTGCAATCATTTTAAGATAGCTAGGTGGGTCAACTACATCACAGGCATAGTAAATAGACTTTTACTCAAGGTGAGGAAGGAGGGGGATTATTTAAGATACTCTTTGAAGAGGTAGGGTTTGAGGTGCTTTCAGAAGATCGGCAGGGACTCGGCTGTCATAGCTTCACGGGGAAGCTGGTTCCACCATTGAGGTGCCAGGACAGGGAAGAGTTTGGACTGGGCTGAGCGGGAGCTGCCCTCCTGTAGGAATGGGAGGTCCAAGAGACCAGAGGTGGTGTAGGGTTGGGGGTGTAGGGTTTGAGCATAGCCTGAAGATAGGGAGTGGCATTTCCTCTTGCTGCTCTGTAAGCAAGCACCATGGTCTTGTAGTGGATGCAAGCTTCGCCTGGAAGCCAGTGGAGTGTGCGGAGGAGCGGGGTGACATGGGAGAACCTGGGAAGGTTGAAAACCAGGAGGGCTGCAGCGTTCTGGATAAGTTTCAGGGGTTTGATGGCACAAGCTGGGAGCCTGCAGGAGCGAGTCACTGCTTTAATGTTTGCAGAGAACGACAGGGTGTTGTCCAGGGTCACACCAAGGTTCTTTGCACACTTGGAGGCTGACACTGTGGAGTTGTCAATCGTGATGGAGAGGTCTTTGAGTGGGCAGGCCTTCCCTGGGTGGAAGGGCAGCTCCGTCTTGTTGAGCTTGAGGTGGTGGGCCGACATCCAAGCTGAGATATCTGGCAGGCATGCAGATATGGGTGTCGCCACCTGGGTGTCAGAAGGGGGGAGAAGGAGAAAAGTAGTTGTGTCATCCTCATAGTAATGATAGGAGAGACCATGTGAGGATATGACGGAGCCGAGTGACTTGGTGTATAGAAAGAATAGGAAAGGGCCAACATGGTGATTACTGATTCCTCACCCAAAGTACATTTCAATCCTAATCATGCATGTGTTGGTTCGTCTTTCCTCTAGGTCTCCACCTAGATAACTATGTCAGTGAGGACCTGGGCAACACCAGTGTGCAGGTGCTGCAGGGCTTGCTGAATGTTGAGATAGTGGATGAGAAGAACTACACTCTCCAACCTGGAGAGCAGGAGCAGGTATACTCCTTCGTCACCCTACCTGCTTCAGCCAGCCTGTAATAACACCCTTCAATGGATGACAGCTGTACTGTAGTCATTATAATGGTGTGGAACTTACTGCTAAACATATGTTTCACATTCCAGTTGCCATGATGTAGCTAGGAGTACTCATTGTATGTGTGTGTGAGCAGCTTCCTGCTGGGGCCTACCATAAGGTGTACAGTGTCTGAGGAGCCGTCGTGCTACATGGTCATCTACGTCAACACCACAGAAGCAGCGCTACAGAGGAACTTCACTAAGCTGTTTGAACTGCATGAGCGGGTCCGCAACGGAACAGGTCAGGGCTTAAATATACAGCGCATTCAGAAAGTACTCAGACCCCTTCGCTTTTTCCACATTTTGTACGTTACAGCCTTATTCTGAAATTGATTATATAAATGTTCCTTAATAATATACACGCTACCCCACAATGACAAAGCAAAACTGTTTTGTGTGACATTTTTGCCCCTTTATTAAAAATAAAAAACATACCTTATTTACATAAGTATTCAGACCCTTTACTATGAGACTTGAAATTGAGCTCAGGTGCATCCTGTTTCCATTGATCATCCTTGAGATGTTTCTACAACTTGGAGTCGACCTGTGGTCAATTCAATTGATTTTGAATTTAGCCATGAGGTCGAAGGAATTCCGAGACAGGAATGTGTCGAGGCACAGATCTGGGGAAGGGTAGCAAAACATTTCTGCAGCATTGAAGGTCCCCAAGAATACAGTGGCCTCCATCATTCTTAAATAAAATAAGTTTGGAACTACCAAGACTCTTCCTAGAGCTGACCGCCTGGCCAAACTGGGCAATCGGGGGAGAAGGGCCTTGGTCAGGGAGGTGACCAAGAACCCGATGATCACTCTGATAAAGCTCCAGAGATCCTCTGTGGAGATGGGAGAAACTTCCAGAAGGACAACCATCTCTGCAGCACTTCACTAATCAGGCCTTTATGGTAAAGTGGCCAGATGGAAGCCACTCTGCAGTAAAAGGCACATGACAGCCCGCTTGGAGTTTGACAAAAGGCACCTAAAGGACTCCCAGACCATGATAAACAAGATTTAACTATTTGGCCTGAATGCCAAGCGTCCCGTCTGGAGGAAACCTGGCACCATCTCTACAGTGAAGCATGGTGGTGGCAGCATCACGCTGTGGGGATGTTTATCAGCGGCAGGGACTGGGAGACTAGTCAGGATCAAGGGAAAGATGAACAGAGTAAAGTACAGAGAGATCCTTGGTGAAAACCTGCTCCAGAGCACTCAGGACCTCAGACTGGGGTGAAGATTCACCTTCCAACTGGACAACGATCCTAAGCACACAGCCAAGACAGCGCAGGAGTGGCTTCGGGACAAGTCTCTGAATGTCCTTGAGTGGCCCAGCCAGAGCCCAGATTTGAACCCGATCAAACATCTCTGGAGAGAGCTGAAAATAGCTGTGCAGCAACGCTCCCCATCCAACCTGACAGAGCTTGAGAGGATCTGCAGAGACTAATGGGAGAAACTCCCCAAATACAGGTGTGCTAAGTTTGAACCGTCATACCCAAGAAGAATCAAGGCTGTAGTCGCTGCCAAAGGTGCTTCAACAAAGTACTGAGTAAAGGGTCTGAATACTTATGTAAATAACATAATTATACAATTTTTTTTTTATACAAACCTGTTTTTGCTTTGTGGTGTGTAGATTGATAAGGGAAAAAACTATAATACATTTTAGAATAAGGCTGCAACGTAACAAAATGTCAAGGGGTCTAAATACTTTCCGTATGCACTGTACACACAATAGGAACTAGCACGCAACATAAAGGAAGTGCTAAGCCAGTGTTTCCAAACCCTGGTCCTCCAGTACAAATGTTCATTGTAGCCCTGTACAAACACACGTCATTCAACTCATTGAGGGCTTGATGATTAGTTGACAAGTTGAATCAGGTGTGCTTGTCCAGTGTTATAATAAAATGTGTACTGTTGGGGGTACTGGGACCAGGGTTGGGAAACACTGTGCTAAGCTAACACATTGTCTTGTCCCTGCCTCCAGAGCTCCAGCCACTCATCACTGGAGACAATGATGACGGGTCAGAGGTCAATGTGATGGATCCCGTCGTCCGGCTGTTTCTATGCCGACAGCGACGAATTAAGGAAGTGAAGAAGCACAGGGAAGCCAACATGTTCGAAAGGCTGAACCGGTTTACTGTGGAAAAAGTACATGTTGCGGCGAACGTGAGTGTTTTGTTTTCATGCAACTACCAAAACCCATGGCAAAACTCATACTTATGTCTGTATTTGTCTCAATGTCCTTGTCCGCAAACAATTTCCCCATTAGGATTATAGTCATTATCCTGTCTTCACTTAAACCCATGCGATTCCTCCACTTTCCACTGGTATCCTGCACCAGCTTGGCGCGTTTCTATGTTTTGTAGTAAAAAAGGTAAATATAAGCGTTTCCAATGACATCATCGGTATGCATCATGATTTTAACCAATTGTCTACAAATTGGTTGTCACTTATCTTATCTATTTTACTACAAAACATAGAAATGTGCCATTTTCACATACACTACATGACCAAAAGTATGTGGACAACTGCTCGTTTAACATCTCATTCCAAAATCATGGGCATTAATATGGAGTTGATCCCCCCCTTTGCTGCTTTTACAACAGCCTCCACACTTCTGGGAAGGCTTTCCACTAGATGTTGGAACATTTCTGCAGGGACTTCCATTCAGCCACAAGAGCATTAGTGAGGTTGGGCAATTAGGTCTGGCTCAGTCGGCGTTCCAATTCATCCCAAAGGTATTCGATAGGGTTGAGGTCAGGGCTCTGTGCAGTACAGGCAAGTTCTTCTACCCCATTTCTGTATGGACCTCACTTTGTGCACGGGGGCATTGTCATGCTGAAACAGGAAAGGGATTTCCCCAAACTGTTGCCACAAAGTTGGAAGCACAGAATGTCATTGTATGCTGTAGCATTAAGATTTCCCTTCACTGGAACTAAGGGGCCTAGCCCGAACCATGAAAAACAGCCCCAGACCATTATTCCTCTTTCACCAAACTTTACAGTTGGCACTATACATTCGGACAGGAAGCGTTCTCCTGGCATCCGCCAAACCCAGATTTGTCCATCGGACTGCCAGATGGTGAAGCGTGATTCATCACTCCAGAGACCAATGGTTGTGAGCTTTACACCAATCCAGCTGACACTTGGCATTGTGATCTTAGGCTTGTGTGTGGCTGCTTTTGACCATGTTAATACCTCAAGGATCTGACCCTTTTCTCAAATTTCACCTAAAATGACATACCCAAATCTAACTGCCTGTAACTCAGGACTTGAAGCAAGGATATGCATATTATTGATACCATTTGAAAGGACACACTTTGAAGTTTGTGGAAATGTGAAATTTATGTAGGAGAATATAGCACTTTAGATCTGGTAAAAGATGTTTTTTTGTTGTTGCGCCATCTTTGAAATGCAAGAGAAAGGCCATAATGTATTATTCCAGCCCATGTGCAATTTAGATTTTGGCCACTAGATAGCAGCAGTGCATGTGCAAAGTTTTAGACTGATCCAAACGCACATCTGTTCAAAATGGGGGAGACACCGATCCCGTCAAGGTTAATGTTCAGATGGTGCTGAATTCTCCTTAATGTAGACATTAGCATTTTAGGAAGGAGTACATGTCATATAAGGCACATATCTTTGAGGGTACCATGCGCTCTGTGTTGTAGGTTTCTGATGACAGCCATAGCCATGTGTAACCTGGTGGTGGGCCTCCCTCTGGAGCAGCTGACCAGGGAAGTAACCAGAGACAGAGGCCAACCAGGACGATGTCTGCCACGATCAGCTCTAGGAGTATTGTTTGTGTGAGAAAATGTATTAGTAAATTAATTTAATGACAGTGAGAAGATGCTAGACTGTCAAAGGATTTTTGTAAAAGCCTGCATTGTATTTGAAAATATGTTTGGAATTGTGCAGGGGCAAGTTTGTTATGACTGATCCTCCTGTTTTACAAAAAAATACATTCCAAGATTGTTGGATTTAACTTATGCAAAATTAAACATGCACCTTCACAAAAGGTCTCTCTTTGCTATGCCTAACTTTGTCATTTGATTGAGGGTAATAATTGTGTTTACTTGATAGCTACCTACACATAGCTAGCTAGAATAAAATGTGTTAACAAGAAATTAATTAAAAGCAATACAAATAAAGTTGTCCAGTAGTGGTGGAGCTGAACTTCATATGCTAGCTTTACTATGAGACAAATGACATTGCGCATTATAAAACCTATGGTAACAAGTCAAACATTGTCTCCAAAATGCAGCTGGTACTTTTCTAATAACGTGATACAAAATTTGCATTCTCAGTGTTTTGAACTTTAACACTCATGCATGCTTCAGATTTTGGGTAAACCTTAAACGGGGGAAATGTAAAAGATTTATGAATATGTAGTCCACACAAATGCCAGGAAGTTTCACTCATTATTTGAGAAAAAAAGAGAAACCGTTATTGAAATGTCATGCTTTATTGCAGTCTGTCTTAATCATGATATTTTACAGATTACTGTGCTCTGCCTAAAGTGCTACAGTACAACTCCACAGTGTCATTAATGGTAGGGTGTCATGGCACAAGATACATACTGTACAGGACATACATATGCTTTATACACACACACACAAGGAAGATACATAAAAAAAAAAAAAAACATTGGATTTGTTAACACTGGGCATGATTTTCTCTCAGTTGAAGTGGACAGTTCTATACATGACTTAAACTAACCCAAGTTTACCTTTCATTTAACAATTTTTTCACTAAGTGCGCTAGTGTCCACCTGGTCTCAATTCAGAGAACACATTGGATAGAAATAAAGGATGGCAGAGAATTCTAGTCAATAGAATGCCCAGACCATCCTCATATTTTAGAGTATCTATAGTATTAACCATCCATAATTGTCTAACGAATGACAAGTGCAAAGTAATGTTAGACCAACTAAACTCTACAAAAAAGTATCAACTGTGTATTATTACAGCACCGCTAAGAGTTTAGATCTGGAGAGCTTCAGTCGCTAAGTTGGATCAAAACTCTGGCATTTTAAAATGGCCCTTTGTTGTAGGTTTACAGCAGCAGTCCCACGTTCAAAAAGAGCAACAATGAACCACATTGTTCTTCTTTACAATAGAGACACACTCTAAGATAAGGCAGACAAACAAAATACATCTTATTACACAGACAAGTTCAGCTTCCCTTTTTCTATTTCAGCTTTTTAACCACCCGTTTGACGCACTTGATCGGTTGCCCTTCATTAATTCATAGCTAATATAGAGTTAACCGTTTGACCTATTTAGGTTATTTCATCAACATATCACAGTGTAAAACCGTGAGGTCTCACCTTCATTTTAGGGAAATACCATTAGTAGATGCATACAGCCTGCCGGTCCATAAGGCTGAGTCTATATGCATACAGCCTGCCGGTCCATAAGGCTGAGTCTATATGCATACAGCCTGCCGGTCCATAAGGCTGAGTCTATATGCATACAGCCTGCCGGTCCATAAGGCTGAGTCTATATGCATACAGCCTGCCGGTCCATAAGGCTGAGTCTATATGCATACAGCCTGCCGGTCCATAAGGCTGAGTCTATATGCATACAGCCTGCCGGTCCATAAGGCTGAGTCTATATGCATACAGCCTGCCGGTCCATAAGGCTGAGTCTATATGCATACAGCCTGCCGGTCCATAAGGCTGAGTCTATATGCATACAGCCTGTCGGTCCATAAGGCTGAGTCTATATGCATACAGCCTGCCGGTCCATAAGGCTGAGTCTATATGCATATGCCTTAGCTCCATTTTCATTAACGGGGTAGTGTACCTAATAAACTTTGAGTGTCAGTATAGTATTCATTTTATGTGTCTGTGTCCATGAGTTTCTAGTGGATAGACCAATGGTTCAAGAGAAAATAGCCTAGTTAATGGGGGGAAAAAAGCATATTTAATATTAAACACCAATGTTGTTCACTAAATTGATGGTTAACATTTAGGATAATCCTTGACAGCATTGTCATAATTTATTTTAAAGTGATCTTATTTGATTATTTATTTTACATGTGATAAGGCCACACAGAAGGCCAGAGATTAGACACCTGTGATAATCTGATGTACTCAAATGGGCCACTAGATGTCTTGTAGTAGATTAAATAAAATCCTTGAAAATTACCAAATTCTGGTAGTTTACTGGTAACTTTTAAAATGTTCAGTAATATACCCTCCCTTTGCAACCATGATCATGATACAGTAGTGTTCATCTTTGAGTAACAATACTTCAGATAAGGCATCTCTCATAAACATATCCATTAATGCTGGGAAACAAACTACAAAATGACTATGAATAGATAAAAATGGTATATATATATCCACACACACACAACTATTAGAATAATGTTCACAAAATTGAGACGCTTACAAGTTGTACATTTCTGAATCATCCCTTTGTCGTCAAGAGTTAGTAAGTCCTCCAAACTGGCATACAGTAACTCTACCTTGGTTGAAGGTCTGGGTAAAATATTCCATGTATCACTCCTTCTATGACAACATTTGAAAATGTATCTACGAGGAGAAAAAAGTCAAACTGATTTGTTCTATACAATATTATGTTTCCCCTTCAAATGATTAGCTAATGTATTTACCTAATTAAATATTACGCAAAGAGATCTCACTTTAATATTGCAACGATATTGATTGTCTATTCATGGGCATGTGAAGATGTGTAAAGATGTGTTACCGTGGGTGGATGGGAGCAGGTAGGGGTCTCGCTGGTAGATCATGGTTGGCTGATGGGTCAGTTTACTACAGAGAGACCAGGGAGAAGGATAAGGGGGTTAAGAATCACAAGCCTGAATGCCAGACCTCTGACAAAATTATGCTGAATAGTTAGCCATTTTGACATTATACTTTGGAATTAACCTACATCACAAACTACTATAAACTCAAACTATACAAAGGTAAAATCCACCCAAAACCACAAATTATTTTAATTTACAGTGTTAAATAACACTAATATGTGAGAAGAATATTTGAGAACAAATATGTTTCATTTTGGCGTTATAACAAGGTTGGTAGAAGCATGGGGAATTTTTTTAAATAATAATTTAAAAATGAACATTTATTATTTAAAAAAAATAATATAAAAAAAATAAAAATCGCTGTTGAAATACGTTGCAGCTCAAGTCGATTACAAAATCCGCAATGCAATGCTCTCTCTATGGGCTAGCTAGCTAGAAAAAGTAGCTACACACAATATTACCAAAGACAATATCAGCATGTAACGGAGATAGTTAGCTGTAAAATCGCATAAACAAACTGCACTACCAATTTAGGAGTATACAATCTCACCATGTTCAACCTACATTCCTATTGCCTTTCTATAATATCTCTGGCAACTGCACCATACAATGCACCCTGGACTAAAGAAGCCGACAAATAGGAAAAATGTGCTAGACCCTCCATTAAATTACAAATATCTCGAGGTAGGAATATCACTAAAATATGGTCAATGGCTCATTTGAGAGAAGACATCTTCCCGAGTTATGACATCAGCCAGTATTGAAATTTGACAATGTATGATAGGTTTTCGCAATCTAAAAGTCGTATTCCTATTAACTTCCAGTGTAGTGAGAGCAACTATTACGGTGCTACGTAATACCGGATTTCTGCCTGTTTGAACGCCAATAACACAGATACACATTAAATGACACAGGGAATTGATAGGAACAAATACAATATAACATTCAAAATGGATTAATCTTTCAAAATCACTTAACAAACCTTGACTCTTCAGATTCCATTTCAAATGACCTTTAATGAAAGAAAAACATTCAAGATTCAGAATCAGTTTGGGGATTTTTACATAAAGGCAGGAACTCTATTCTTGCGGAGAGGAGAGATGTTCTATATAGGGCACACTGTATAAAAACTCACCCACAACTTTCTGTTTTTGGCAGCGAGGGAAAGTGGCGGATGTTGAGGAAATCCAGGAATATCTTTGGGAGAACTTCATTCTCCATAATTATAGTCTGTTAAATAATGGACACAAGAAACAAAAGCAAATGGAATTTGGGGAAAAAAAATCTAATTGTACCATTTTAATGAGCTGTATTGATACAAAATATGGGTTAGAGGAAATAGTCAGTGTAAACCTGTAGGTGTTTTCCATTACCTGTAGGTAGAGTTCCAGACCATGTCTTCTCTGCTCCAGAACTTTGGGAACCCAGTTACGTACATGCTTAGAGGGGATCTCAGGCAGCTTTATGCTCTTCTTCAGCTGAAATAAGCACATTTCAAATTGAGCATGGTTACAGGGCATGGATTAGGGTAGAGGAAAAATTCAAAGCCTAGCTCAAGCCTAATTCCAGCTATTATGATTTTCATATCCTTCACCCATAGACTAAGGCTATTCCACTAATTATCACCCCACTAACCTAGTTCCAGCCGTATAACATTATTCACAATGATGACTCAGTATATGTTCTGAAAGTATTGTGGGCTCTGTTCTTGCACCAGGAATATACATAAAAGTATGTGGACACCCCTTCAAATTAATGGATTTGGCAATTTTAGCCACACCTGTTGCTGACAGGTGTATAAAATCGAGCACACCAACATGCAATCTCCATAGACAAACATTGGCAGTAGAATGGCCTTACTGAAGAGTTCAGTGACTTTCAACGTGGCACAGTCATAGGATGCCACCTTTCCAACAAGTCAGTTTGTCACATTTCTGCCCCGCTAGAGCTGCCCCGGTCAACTCCAAGTCAAATCAAACTTTATTCATCACATGCGCCGAATACAACAAGTGTAGACTTTACCGTGAAATGCTTACTTACAAGCCCTTAACCAACAGTGCAGTTCAAGAAGAAAATATTTACCAAGTAGACAAAAATAAAAAGTAACACAATAAGAATAATGAGGCTACATACAGGGGGCACCGGTACCGAGTCAGTGGTACAGGCTAGTTGAGGTAATCTGTACATGCAGGTGGGGGCGAAGTGACTATGCACAGGTAACAAACACACAGCGAGTAGCAGCAGTGTACAAAAGGGGGGTGGGGTCAATGTAAAGTGTCCGGTGGCAATTTTATGAATTGTTCAGCAGTCTTATGGCTTGGGGGTAGACGCTGTTGAGGAGCCTTTTGGTCCTAGACTTGGCGCTCCGGTACAGCTTGCCGTGCGGTAGCAGAGAAAACAGTATTACTTGTGTGACTGGAATCTCTGACAATTTTATGGGCTTTCCTCTGACACCGCCTATTACACTGCGTGCACAATTATTAGGCAAATTGTATTCCTTGGGATTCATTTTGTTGAACAAACACAATGCTCTCAGTCAATCCAAAATGTTATCGAACCTCAAACCTGAATGTTTAACAAAGGAAAAGTGAGTTGTCTTTCTCAGGGAAATATACTGCTCAAAAAAATAAAGGGAACACTTAAACAACACATCCTAGATCTGAATGAAAGAAATAATCTTATTAAATACTTTTTTCTTTACATAGTTGACTGTGCTGACAACAAAAATCACAAAAATAATCAATGGAAATCCAATTTATCAACCCATGGAGGTCTGGATTTGGAGTCACACTCAAAATTAAAATGGAAAACCACACTACAGGCTGATCCAACTTTGATGTAATGTCCTTAAAACAAGTCAAAATGAGTCTCAGTAGTGTGTGTGGCCTCCACGTGCCTGTATGACCTCCCTACAACACCTGGGCATGCTCCTGATGAGGTGGCGGATGGTCTCCTGAGGGATCTCCTCCCAGACCTGGACTAAAGTATCCGCCAACTCCTGGACAGTCTGTGGTGCAACGTGGCGTTGGTGGATGGAGCGAGACATGATGTCCCCAGATGTGCTCAATTGGATTCAGGTCTGGGGAACGGGCGGGCCAGTCCATAGCATCAATGCCTTCCTCCTGCAGGAACTGCTGACACACTCCAGCCACATGAAGTCAAGCATTGTCTTGCATTAGGAGGAACCCAGGGCCAAACGCACCAGCATATGGTCTCACAGGGGTCTGAGGAGCTCATCTCAGTACCTAATGGCAGTCAGGCTACCTCTGGCGAGCACATGGAGGGCTGTGTGGCCCCCCAAAGAAATGCCACCCCACACCATGACTGACCCACCACCAAACCGGTCATGCTGGAGGATGTTGCAGGCAGCAGAACGTTCTCCACGGCGTCTCCAGTGCTCAGTGTGAACCTGCTTTCATCTGTGAAGAGCACAGGGCGCCAGTGGTGAATTTGCCAATCTTGGTGTTCTCTGGCAAATGCCAAACGTCCTGCACGGTGTTGGGCTGTAAGCACAACCCCCACCTGTGGACGTCAGACCTTCATACCACCCTCATGGAGTCTGTTTCTGACCGTTTGAGCAGACACATGCACATTTGTGGCCTGCTGGAGGTCATTTTGCAGGGCTCTGGCAGTGCTTCTCCTGCTCCTCCTTGCACAAAGGCAGAGGTAGCGGTCCTGCTGCTGGGTTGTTGCCCTCCTACGGCCTCCTCCACGTCTCCTGATGTACTATCCTGTCTCCTGGTAGCGCCTCCATGCTCTGGACACTACGCTGACAGACACAGCAAACCTTCTTGCCACAGCTCGCATTGATGTGCCATCCTGGATGAGCTGCACGACCTGAGCCACTTGTGTGGGTTGTAGACTCCGTCTCATGCTACCACTAGAGTGAAAGCACCGCCAGCATTCAAAAGTGACCAAAACATCAGCCAGGAAGCATAGGAACTGAGAAGTGGTCTGTGGTCCCCACCTGCAGAACCACTCCTTTATTGGGGGTGTCTTGCTAATTGCCTATAATTTCCACCTGTTGTCTATTCCATTTGCACAACAGCATGTGACATTTATTGTCAATCAGTGTTGCTTCCTAAGTGGACAGTTTGATTTCACAGAAGTGTGATTGACTTGGAGTTACATTGTGTTGTTTAAGTGTTCCCTTTATTTTTTTGAGCAGTGTATATAAGTGTGCACAATTATTAGGCAACTAAATTACAAAAATAATTTCTCTCAACTCAATTGTTTATTCTCAATTTTTAGAGTAAGTGTAACAGATAAGTAACACAAAATGACAATTATATAACATTTTTGGCCTTTCAAAAATATTCAGTGACCAATATAGCCACCCTTATTTTCAATAACTGCCATGAGCCTTCCATCCATGGAGTCTGTCAGTTTCTTGATCTGTTCACGATCAATTTTCACTGAAGCAGCAACCACAGCCTCCCAAATGCTGTTCAAAAAGGTGTATTGTCTTCCATCACTGTAAATCTCACATTTGAGAAGGGCCCACAAGTTCTCAATAGGATTTACGTCAGGTGAGGAAGGGGGCCAGGTCATTATTCAGGCGTCTGAGGCCCTTGCTGGCTAGCCAAGCAGTGGAGTACTTGGATGCATGTGATGGAGTATTGTCCTGCATAAAGATCATGGCCTTCTAGAATGCTGAGGACTTCTTCCTGTACCACTGTTTGACGAAAGAATCTTCCAAAAACTAGCAGTAGGTTTAGGAGTTGAGTTTCAGTCCATCTTCAACCCGAAAAAGGTCCAACTACCTCATCCTCAATGATAGCAGCCCATACCAGTACCCCTCCTTCACCTTGCTGGCACCTGACTCAAAGTGGTGCCCTGTGTCCATTACTGATCCAGCCAGGGGCCCATCAAGAGTCACTTTCATTTCATCTGTCCATAAAACCTTTGAAAAATCTGTCTTCAGGTATTTCTTTGCCCAATCTTGACACTTCAACTTATGAATCTTATTCAGTGGTGGTCTTGTTTCAGTCTTCTTGACCTTGGCCATGTCTCTGAGCACTTGACACCTTGTACTTCTGAACACTCCAGGTAGGTTGCAGTTCTGGAATACGGTGGCACTGGAGGATAATGGGTTCCTGGTAGTTTGACGTTTAATTCTTCTCAAGTCTTTTGCAGTTAATTTGCGCCTTTTCTTCCCCATGCGTTTTTTGCGCCCCAGTTGACTATTCACTACAAAACGTTTGAATGTCCGGTGGTCACACCTCAATAGTTTAGCTATTTAAAGAGTGTCGCATCCGTCTGAAAGGCATTTTATATTTTTGGTTTTTCAGTGTCAGTTAAATTTATTTTTTGGCCCATTTTACCTGAGGTAATGAGGCTGCCTAATAATTATGCACACCTTGATATAAGGTGTTATTCACTTTCGCCACACCCTCCCTCATTACACAAATACATATCACCTGAAAATGATTAAATCCAATAAGCATTCAAGTTTATATGGTTTGGAGTTTGAAAATGTGAATAGAAACAATGATAAGATCAGAATACTCACTTGCCTAATAATTGTGCACGCAGTGTATATAGGTCCTGGATGGCAGGAAGCTTGGCCCCAGTGATGTACTGGGCCGTTCGTACTACCCTCTGTTGTGCCTTACGCTCAGATGCTGAGCAGGTGGTGATGCAACCGGTCAGGATGCTCTCGATGGTGCAGCTGTAGAACCTTTTGAGGTTCTGGGGGCCCATGCCAAATCTTTTCAGTCTCCTGAGGGGGAAAAGGTTTTGTCGTGCCCTCTTCACGACTGTCTTGGTGTGTTTGGACCATGATAGTTTGTTGGTGATGTGGACACCAAGGAACTTGAAACTCTCAACCCACTCCAGTACAGCTCCGTCGATGTTAATGGGGGCCTGTTCAGCCCTCCTTTTCCTGTAGTCCACGAACAGCTCCTTTGTCTTGCTCACATTGAGGGAGAGGTTGTTGTCCTGGCACCACACTTCCAGTTCTCTGACCTCCTCCCTATAGGCCGTCTCATCGTTGTCAGTGATCAGGCCTACCACTGTTGTGTCATCAGCAAACTTAATGATGGTGTTGGAGTCGTGTTTGGCCACGCAGTCGTGGGTGAACAGGGAATACAGGAGGGGACTAAGTACACACCCCTGAGGGGCCCCCAGTGTGTTGTTGCCTACTCTTACCCCCTGGGGGCGGCCCGTCAGGAAGTCCAGGATCCAGTTGCAGAGGGAGGTGTTTAGTCCCAGAGTCCTTAGCTTAGTGATGAGCTTCGTGGGCACTATGGTGTTGAACGCTGAGCTGTAGTCAATGAACAGCATTGTCACATAGGTGTTCCTTTTGTCCAGGTGAGAAAGGGCAGTGTGGAGTGCGATTGAGATTGTGTCATCTGTGGATCTGTTGGGCGGTATGCGAATTGGAGTGGGTCCAGGGTGTCCGGAAGGATGCTGTTGATGTGAGCCATGACCAGCCTTTCAAATTACTTCATGGCTACTGACGTGAGTGCCACAGGGCGGTAATCATTTAGGCAGGTTACCTTCGCTTCCTTGGGCACAGGGACTATGGTGGTCTGCTTGAAACATGTAGGTATTACAGACTCGGTCAGGCAGAGGTTGAAAATGTCAGTGAAGACACTTGGTCCGCGCATGCTTTGAGTACACGTCCTGGTAATCCGTCTGGCCCAGCGGCTTTGTGAATATTGACCTGTTTAAAGGTTTTGTTCACGTCGGCTACTGAGAGCTTAATCACAGTCATCCAGAACAGCTGGTGCTTTCGTGCATGCTTCAGTGTTGCTTGCCTCGAAGAGAGCATAACAGGCATTTATCTCGTCTGGTAGGCTCGCGTCACTGGGCAGCTCACGTCTGGATTTCCCTTTGTAGTCCGTAATAGTTTAAGCCCTGCCACATCCGACGAGTGTCTGAGCCGGTGTAGTAGGATTCAATCTTAATCCTGTATTGACGCTTTGCTTGTTTGATGGTTCATCTGAGGGCATAACGGGATTTCTTATAAGCTTCTGGATTAGTCTCCCGCTCCTTGAAAACGGCAGCTCTAGCCTTTAGCTTGATGCGGATGTTGCCTGTAATCCATGGCTTCTGGTTGGGATATGTACATACAGTCACTGTGGGGACGTGGTCGTTGATGCTCTTATTGATGAAGCCGATGACTGAGGTGGTGTATTCCTCAATGTCATTGGATGAATCCCGGAACATATTCCAGTCTGTGCTAGCAAAACAGTCCTGTAGTGTAGCATCTGCGTCATCTGACCACTTCCGTATTTAGCGAGTCACTGGTACGTCCTGCTTTAGTTTTTGCTTGTAAGCAGGAATCAGGAGGATAGAATTATCGTCATATTTGCCAAATGGAGGGCAGGGGACAGCCTTGTATGCATCTCTGTGTGTGGAGTAAAGGTGATCTAGATTTCTTTCCCCCCTGGTCGCACATGTGACATGCTGGTAAAACTGCATTAAAGTCCCCGGCCACCAGGAGCACCGCTTCTCGGTGAGCATTTTCTTCTTTGCTTACAGCCTTATAGAGTTGGTTGAGAGCGGTCTTAGTGCCAGCTTCGTTTTGTGGTAAATAGACGGCTATGAATAATACAGATGAGAACTACAGCTTATCATAAGGTACCCTACCTCAGGTGAGCAGTACCTCGAGACTTCTTTAATATTAGACATCGCGCACCAGCTGTTATTGACAAAAAGACACACACCCCCACCCCTCGTCTTACCAGAGGTAGCGTCTCTGTTCTGCCGGTGCATGGAAAATCCTGCTAGCGCTATATTGTCCGTATCTTCATTCAGCCACATCTCGGTGAAACATATGTTACAGTTTTTAAATGTCCTGTTGGTAGGATCATCTTAATTGTAGGTCATCAATTTTATTTTCCAATGATTGCACGTTAGCGAGAAGAATGGAAGGCAGTGGGAGTTTACTCGTTCGCCTCCGGATTCTCAGAAGGATGCCCGATCTGCGTCCTCTTTTCCGGCGTCTTTTCTTCACGCAAAAGGCGTGGTTCCAGTGAAAGCAGGATATCCTTCTCGTCGGACTCGTTAAAGGAAAAAGTTTCTTCCAGTCCGCGGTGAGTAATCGCTTTCTGATGTCCAGCAATTCTTTTAGGTCATAAGAGACAGTAGCAGTAACATTGTGTACACAATAATAAGAAAAAAAAGTTACGCAAAAGATATTACAAATAGCACAATTGGTTGGAAGAATGTAAAAGGTCAGCCATGTTCTTCGGCGCCATCTTAGAATGGTGTGTTGTTATTGTGAAGTGGAAACATCTAGGAGCAACAACGAAGTGATAGGCCACACAAGCTCACAGAACGGGACCACCGAGTGCTGAAGCGCGTAAAAATCGTCTGTCCTCTCACTACCGAGTTCCAAACTGCCTCTGGAAGCAACGTCAGCACAAGAACTGTTCATCGGGAGCGTCATGAAATGGGTTTCCATGGCCGAGCAGCCATGCGCAATGCCAAGCGTCGGCTGGAGTGTTGTAAAGCTCGCCACCATTGCAGTGGAAAAGCGTTCTCTGGAATGATGAATCATGCTTCACCATCTGGGTTTGGCGGATGCCAGGAGAATGGTACCTGCCCCAATGCATAGTGCCAACTTAAGTTTGGTGGAGGAGGATTAATGATCTGGGGCTGTTTTTCATGGTTCGGGGCGGGCTAGGCCCCTTAGTTCCATTGAAGGGAAATCTTAACGCTACAGCATACAATTACATTCTAGACGATTCTGTGCTTCCAACATTGTGGCAACAGTTTGGGGAAGACCCTTTCCCGTTTCAGCATGACAATGCCCCTGTGCACAAAGCGAGGTCCATACAGAAATGGTTTGTCAAGATCGGTGTTGAAGAACTTGACTTGCCTGCACAGAGCCCTGACCTCAGCCCCATCGAACACCTTTGGAATAAATTGGAATGCCGACTGCGCCCAACATCAGTGCCCAACCTCACTAATGCTCTTGTGGCTGAATGGAAGCAAGTCCCCGCAGTAATGTTCCAACATCTAGTGGAGAGCCTTCCCAGAAGAGTGGTGGCTGTTATAGCAGCAAAGGGGAGACCAAATCCCTATTAATCCCCCATGATTTTGTAATGAGATGTTCAACAAGCTGGTGTCCACATACTTTTGGTCATAGTGTAAGTCAGTCAGTGGTACACAAACTCACTATTTTATGCAGGTTATGGAATTCACTGTAGCGTTTCTCCACTGTATGCTGTCTACCATTCATTAGCACCTCAATTTTAAAGACCTGGTGATGAAAAGAAACAGCCATCATGGTTAGGAAATGTGAACGTACAGAGAGATATGCCTTGAATCAATTCACAATCGACAGTCATGGCCATTTAAAAACAACATTTTCCAACACAATACATTAATTACACCAAACTGCTCTTTAGTGACTTTGCTATCAAGGAAAACAACCGGGAGGTCAGGGAACGTGTTAAAGCAGTTGATTGATGTTTCACATCCTGTCAGTGTTATGGACAAAAACGTTTTTACTGTCTGTAAAATTTGTGAAATGGAATGGATCGCGCCAACCGGGTCTTCTCTACTCTCACTCGGTCTAGTCACGTCAAATAAACGTTAGTTGACAGCATTGGTTGACAGTTTGCCTTGAGAGTCGCTAACAATACTCAAAGTTAATAAATATGCTATTGGTTTGTTTTCAACCATTTGTTGCAAATTTGCAATGTTAGCTATGATTTTTGTTTTGCGGAGGCTTACTGGTGCAAACATTCAAGATCTTACCGTGTACCCTTTCTCCATCGGATTGTCCTCTGAGCGGAACGATGGAATGGAAATCCTGACGTTATGCATTTTGGCAAAACAAACCCGAACCTAAATGCATAAAATCCTGAGTTATATATTAACTTTCAGACACATAGGGAGGCTTTGGTAGCTAGCTACGGCTAGTGTTGGAATGGATTCTTCTTCTTGTTGTTTCTGTAGTGTGGAAGTGGCAAAAAGTCACACTGCTCCCATCTACAGGGGTGGAAAGTTATTACAACGCGAGACGACCAATATGTTTCTAAAATCAATCAACTGCGTGAAAACCTGCTTGAAAATCTATATTTTTGAAAAACAAAATCACAATGAATGTCACAATGATTTATTCAAGTAGATTTCCTGGAATACATCAAAACGTTGCAGTTATATCTTCTTTCATTGCATAAATATCAAACAAAACAGGAAAAAAGAGACCACTAGCAGACTAACCATAAGCACCAGCATTTCACAACACAAACAATGTTTTAGAGCACGGGCGCAGTATGTACTTCCTTATATCTAATAATTTTCAAACCCTTAGGGTCATACAAATAATCTAAAGTGACCTTGAATTTAAGTTGTAAACATACAGTTGAAGTCAGAGGTTTACATACACTTAGGTTGGAGTCATTAAAACTCATTTTTCAACCACTCCACACATTTCTTGTTAACAAACTATAGTTTTGGCAAGTCGGTTAGGACATCTACTGAGTGCATGACACAAGTCATTTTTCCAACAATTTTTACAGACAGATTATTTCACTTATAATTCACTGTATCACAATTCCAGTGGGTCAGAAGTTTACATACACTAAGTTGACTGTGCCTTTAAACAGCTTGGAAAATTTCAGAAAATGATGTCAGGGCTTTAGAAGCTTCTGATAGGCTAATTGACATCATTTGAGTCAATTGGAGGTGGACCTGTGGATGTATTTCAAGGCCTACCTTCAAACTCACTGCCTCTTTGCTTGACATGATGGGAAAATCAAAAGAAATCAGCCAAGACTTCAGAAACAAAATTGTAGACCTCCACAAGTCTGGTTCATCCTTGGGAGCAATTTTCTAACACCTGAAGGTACCACGTTCATCTGTAGAAACAATAGTACGCAAGTATAAACACCATGGGACCATGCAGCTGTCATTCCGCTCAGGGAGGAGATGCGTTCTGTCTCCTAGAGATGAACGTACTTTGGTGCGAAAAGTGCAAGTCAATCCAAGAACAACAGCAAAGGAGCTTGTGAAGATGCTTGAGGAAACAGGTACAAAAGTATCTATATCCCCAGTAAAACAAGTCCTATATCAACATAACCTGAAAGGCCGCTCAGCAAGGAAGAAGCCACTGCTCCAAAACCTCCATACAAAAGCCAGACTACGGTTTGCAACTGCACATGGGGACAAAGATCATACTTTTGGAGAAATGTCCTCTGGTCTGATGAATCTAAAATAGAACTGTTTGGCCATAATGACCATCGTTATGTTGGAGGAAAAAGGGGGATGCTTGCAAGCTGAAGAACACCATCCCAACCGTGAAGCATGGAGGTGGCAGCATCATGTTGTGGGGGTGCTTTGCTGAGAGAGGGACTAGTGCACTTCACAAAATAGATGGCATCATGAGGAAGGACAATTATGTGGATATATTGAAGCAACATCTCAAGACATCAGTTAGGAAGTTGAAGCTTGGTTGCAAGTGGGTCTTCCAAATGGACAATGACCCCAAGCATACTTCCAAAGTTCTGGCAAAGTCAAGATATTGGAGTGGCCATCACAAAGCCCTGACCTCATTTCTAAAGAAAATTGTGGGCAGAACTGAAAAAGCGTGTGCGATCAAGGGGGCATACAAACCTGACTCAGTTACACCAGCTCTGTCAGGAGGAATGGGCCAAAATTCACCCAACTTATTGTGGGAAGCTTGTGGAAGGCTACCTGAAGTGTTTGACCCAAGTTAAACAATTTAAAGGCAATGCTACCAAATACTAATTGAGTGTATGTAAACTTCTGACCCACTGGGAATGTGAAGAAAGAAATAAAAGCTGAAATAAATCACTCTACTATTATGACATTTCACATTCTTAAAATAAAATGGTGATCCTAACTGACCTAAAACATGGAATTGTTACTAGGATTAAATGTCAGTAATTGTGAAAAACTGAGTTTAAATGTATTTGACTAAGGTGTATGTAAACTTCCGACTTCAAATGTACAAGCTACTAATAGCAAGCAAATGTAAATAATAATATTAACAATAACAGGGTGAAAGGGATGAGATGTTTGATGATATGATTGACATAAAACACATAAAATGATGAGGGAAATGGCACGGGTGAAAAATCTGCATCTTACAATGCGGTACATTCTGTGCTCTTAAAGCAAGCTGAAGATGGATTCCATACAATGTGGTGCTGAATATTGTGTAATTGATATGTAAAAACAAGCAATTTCTCACTTGTGAGCTTTGAATGTCTGAAATTCCATTTATTTGATTTACGCCATTTAAAACCTGTCAAAACTATTGTAATGTAGTATACTTTCAATTTGAAACCTATAAATTCAATTAATAGTTTATTGCACTTATAGAATGGCTTTAGAAAAACATGTTTAACTTAGGCATGACATGAACCTCTGAGTTTTGGTTTACGTTCACCTGAAAAACGAAGTCAAACTTGACAAGAGTGTGACCATTCTTACACATTTTCAGTTAGCCATGTGTGTCCACATTTTGTTCAAGATGTTTTCTTGGCTGTCATGGAGTTTTTACAGAAATGCTTCTCAGTGGTTTGGAGAATGACTTCCCCCTCTTAATATCTGAGAAGAAAAGAAGAAAGCATTTCGTCACACACAGCATAATATATCTTGTAATGTGAGTTATGATTAATCACGTGTTGAAGCATCATGGGCCCGTTTTCCAGACCTACGCCTACTCCTGACTCTTGCACTAAAAAACATGCACAATAGTTTGTAGAATGAGATGAGGAGTTTTAAGACTCACTGTGAGACGTGACATCCTGAAACATAGGCATAGTTGCCAGTATAGCGAACCTCACAGCGCACAATGTTGTTGCTGTAGTCAGACTCTGGAACCTGATAGCTGGGGTTCACACTAATCTAAAACACAGAAAGAAAGGGGTGAGAGTACAAATGTTTCATATTTCATAAAGACAATGAAAATGTGGTCTAAAACAGTTGCAACATTGATTCCGAACACAGTCAAGGCATTTCAAATCAGCCTTTTTGCTTCTCAGAGCTGGTGTTTGAATACCTTGGGACACGTTGTTCAGCACCAAAGTGCCAATAATGTCATCTGTTTTTGTGACAAACCTTCAGGACGTAGTTCCCAGGTTTCACATCTGTAATATCGATCCACTGGCAGTCGATGTCTGCGTTATAGGTATCATAACATCCTGGACTCAGGCCCTATGATTAGACAACAGTAAGCAGCCCTCTCATGCCATTACAGACAGAGTATTCGACTGTAAGTAAGCATCTCTGCTGGATATCATAGCCTGGTACTGAACAGCCATACAATCTACAGAGAAATAGTAAATGTTGGATATCCCTTTGATTCGATTGGTCAACATAACATAAAGCAACACGTGTTGTGTCGGTAACCTGGGTGTGTGAGGTGCAGGCAAAGCGTCTGTAGTAGCCGTAGTCACAGGAGCTGTCCTCCAGGCAGAAGCTGGCCTTGTGTCCCTCGGCCACACTCCTCCCACCTGAATCCAGCAGGTCATAGTGGCTGAACTCATCCATGCTGTGGTAATGCCTGGAAAGAAGCAGGACAATGGAGTTTGATCAGTGGCTAAATAACTGATTCAATCACTTTGTCATCACTCTTGCTGGCATTCAATCAAACATGTAGGTAGAAACTGAGAAAATAATGTTGTTCCAATGCAGAGAAATACATCAAATCAAAGTTTATTTGTCACGTGCGCCGAATACAACAGGTGTAGACCTTACAGTGAAATGCTTACTTAAAGGCTCTAATCAATAGTGCAAAAAAGGTATTAGGTAAGTAAAGAAATAAGAACAGTAAAAAGACAGTGAAAAATAACAGTAGCGAGGCTATATACAGTAGCGAGGCTATATACAGACACCGGTTAGTCAGGCTGATTGAGGTACTATGTACATGTAGATATGGTTAAAGTGACTATGCATATATAATGAACAGAGAGTGGCAGTAGCGTAAAAGAGGGGTTGGCGGGTGGCGGGACACAATGCAGATAGCCCGGTAAGCCAATGTGCAGGAGCACTGGTTGGTCAGGCCAATTGAGGTAGTACGTACATGAATGTATAGTCAAAGTGACTATGCATATATGATAAACAGAGAGTAGCAGCAGCGTAAAAGAGGGGTTGGGGGGTGCACACAATGCAAATAGTCCGGGTAGCCATTTGATTACCTGTTCAGGAGTCTTATGGCTTGGGGGTAAAAACTGTTGAGAAGCCTTTTTGTCCTAAACTTGGCACAGTACTGCTTGACATGCGTAGTAGAAAGAACAGTCTATGATGGGGGCGGGGGGTTTTGACAATTTTTAGGGCCTTCCTCTGTCACCGCCTGGTGTAGAGGTCTTGGATGGCAGGCAGCTTAGCCCCAGTGATGTACTGGGCCGTACGCACTAAACTCTGTAGTGGCTTGCGGTCGGAGGCCGAGCAATTGCTGTACCAGGCAGTGATGCAACCAGTCAGGATGATGCTCTCGATGTTGCAGCTGTAGAACCTTTTGAGGATCTCAGGACCCATGCCAAATCTTTTTAGTTTCCTGAGGGGGAATAGGCTTTGTCGTGCCCGCTTCATGACTGTCTTGGTGTGTTTGGACCATTCTAGTTTGTTGGTGATGTGGACACCAAGGAACTTGAAGCTCTCAACCTGCTCCACTACAGCCCCGTCGATAAGAATGGGGGCGTGCTCGGTCCTCGTTTTCCTGTAGTCCACGATCATCTCCTTATTCTTGGTTACATTGAGAGATAGGTTGTTATTCTGGCACCACCCGGCCAGGTCTCTGACCTCCTCCCTATAGGCTGTCTCGTTGTTGTCGGTGATCAGGCCTACCACTGTTGTGTCATCTGCAAACTTAATGATGGTGTTGGAGTCGTGCCTGGCCATGCAGTCGTGGGTGAACAGGGAGTACAGGAGGGGACTGAGCACGCACCCCTGGGGGGCTCCAGTGTTGAGGATCAGGGTAGCAGATGTGTTGCTACCTACCCTCACCACCTGGGGGCGGCCCGTCAGGAAGTTCAGGATCCAGTTGCATTGGGAGGCGTTTAGTCCCAGGATCCTTAGCTTAGTGATGAGCTTTGAGGCTACTATGGTGGTGAACGCTGAGCTGTAGTCAAGGAATAGCATTCTCACATAAGTGTTCCTTTTGTCCAGGTGGGAAAGGGCAGTGTGGAGTGCAATAGAGATTGCATCATTTGTGGATCTGTTTGGGCGGTATGAAAATTGGAGTGGGTCTTGGGTTTCTGGGATAATGGTGTTGATGTGAGCCATTACCAGCCTTTCAAAGCACTTCATGGTTACGGATGTGAGTGCTACGGGTCAGTAGTCATTTAGGCAGGTTGCCTTTGTGCTCTTGGGCACAGGGACTATGGTGGTCTGCTTGAAACATGTTGGTATTACAGACTCAATCAGGGACATGTTGAAAATGTCAGTGAAGACACCTGCCAGTTGGTCAGCACATGCCCTTAGCACACGTCCTGGTAATCCGTCTGGCCCCGCAGCCTTGTGAATGTTGATCTGTTTAAAGGTCTTACTCACGACGGCTACGGAGAGCGTGATCACACAGTCGTCTGGAACAGCTGATCCTCTCATGCATGCTTCAGTGTTGCTTGCCTAGCATAGAAGTGATTTAGCTCATCTGGTAGGCTCGTGTCACTGGGCAGCTCGCGGCTGTGCTTCACTTTGTAGTCTGTAATAGTTTAAGCCCTGCCACATAAGATGAGTGTCGGAGCCGGTGTAGTATGATTCAATCCTGTATTGATGCCTGTTTGATGGTTCGTCGCAGGGCATAGTAGGATTTCTTGTAAGCTTCCGGGTTAGAGTCCCGCACCTTGAAAGCGTTAGCTCTACCCTTTAGCTCAGTGCGAATGTTGCCTGTAATCCATGGCTTCTGGTTGGGGTATGTACGTACAGTCACTGTGGGGACGACATCGTCGATGCACTTATTGATAAAGCCAGTGACTGATGTGGTGTACTCCTCAATGCCATCGGAAGAATCCCGGAACATATTCCAGTCTGTGATAGCAAAACAGCCCTGTAGTTTAGCATCTGGATCATCTGACCACTTTTTTATAGACAGAGTCACTGGTGCTTCCTGTTTTAATTTTTGCTTGTAAGCAGGAATCAGGAGGATAGAGTTGTGGTCGGATTTACCAAATGGAGGGTGAGGGAGAGCTTTGTACGCGTCTCTGTGTGTGGAGTACATGTGATCTAGATTTTTTTTCCCTCTGGTTGCACATTTAACATGTTGATAGAAATTTGGTAGAACTGATTTAAGTTTCCCTGCATTAAAGTCTCCGGCCACTAGGAGCGCCGCCTCTGGGTGAGTGCTTTCCTGTTTGCTTATTTCCTTTTATAGCTGACTGAGTGCGGTCTTAGTGCATTTTATACTGTTTCAGGTACAGGTCCAGTCAATGAGGCTGAGACCTACAAATCAGTTGTACAAAAACAAGCTGCAGGATGTAGGTCAATATGTACCCCGTACTTGATGTTGGTACAGTATGTGACTTACCTCAGAGTATAGCTATGAGCTGAGGTAATGTGAAATGCAGATACTTTTGAATGTATTCATTAAGACAAGGTTAGAGACTTTTCCCTCTGAATGTTCTGGCTACACATCCAGCATCACATTCCTCATATGCAGCAGATGTTATGGGTTGGAGTCAAATATTTAGAAGTGGAAATTGGAGTCAAAAACATTGACATAGACTTTTGCATTGCTATATATTGCCAGACAATTCCGTCTGATGAGACCAGTATGTTGATGATCAAAATGTGGACATTAATCTACTCTGTGTGTGAGAGAGAAGAAATAAGAAAGAGTGAAAGAAAACAGAGTGTTTGTGTAACTGGCAGACAGAGACGGAGACAGAGAAACACACATTTCCAGAGCGAGGTGGAAATGGCATATAGACAAACAGACATTGAGAGAGACTCACTGGTGACAACTGTGCCATTCCCAGGAGTAGCGCGGTCTGCTTGGCAGGAAGTCAGCCGTCCCTTGGTTCTTCACCCGTTGTGGGAACCTCAGCAGCATCCGGGTGTCATAGTCTCTGGCGCTGTAAGCCGAACTGCCCCCCCAAAACAACATCAACAATACAATTGAATACAGAACTGAATACAGATTTGAACACAGAATGGGATCGAGTGCATTCATAAGCCATATACACTCTACCTCCTTTTTAAGAAAGCGTATGATCTTACATTTCTGGGAAAGGTTTGGAAGAGGGAGGAGTGGTTCCTTTCAAAAAGGATATGGCTGTTTGGGTTAGTTTTGATAATGAGTTTACAGTCTGGCTAGTGATGATTTTTCCACGTAAACTGCAGAGCGTTTAAATGATTCGTTGAATTCTACCATTCCACCCAACTGGTGGTAGGATTCTATTTATCCACTAAATGCATCCCACAGGGCACACCATGTCATTTCAACATGGACATTTGGGTAATATTCCATCGAGATGTTGATCAATAAGATTTCAACCTTTATTCACCCACTCAAAAATACAAGCAGAAGTTTGCTGAATTCCCAATGTGTTGTCACCATGCTTTCAACCATCTAAAAGCACAACCAAATTCCAATAGAAAAACAATGTTTGATTTTTGGTTTAGTTGTCATCTAAATGTGCTATCACTGCACTTTCAACCATTTAAAAGCACAAAGTAAAATGGTAATACAATGTCAGTTATTACAACAACTTAAAGGGACAGTTCACCCAAATTACAAAATGACACATTGGTTTCCTAACCCTGTAAGCAGTCCAAGGACACGGTATTACAGCAATTCATGCTTTGGTTTAGTGTCCCTGACACTGTTATATCGGTCCCATGACTTGAATGGGATTTGTGCAACAAATGCTAAAATGTTAGCATGTGGAAAGAGTGCCAGGGAAACTAAACCAAAGCATGAATTACTTTCATCATGATTGCTGTCAGACTGCTTACAGCAGTGGTCACCAACCTTTTCTAAGTCAAGATCAGTTTCTGAGTCAAAATGCAAGCTGAGATATAACGCTAAGATTTTTATTTTACGTAACTTAAAAAACGTAAGCCTATGAAACATTAACCTATTAAAAACAGTAAAACAGTTCTGTAGCAATGAGGTTTGTGCAGTACGTTATAGGCCCAATACATTATCACTGCATATTGGCTTTGCTTGAAATGCCCTGCCAATGCGTTGTAGTTCACACCATTTTTTAAAATTACATTTCAAATTTGAGGTAGGCTATATGATCACATTGGTAATAGATCCGTTGTTGTATTACTTGTGAGGCACAGCTGTGTACATTTTAATATTTAGTGGGCTGATGATGCCTGCATCTGATGGTCAGTCTCAGCGGAGGGAGAGAATAGGAGACTGGAGTCCGCCTCTCAACGTCCCTCCCCTCTCCCTTTCCTTTGCTGACCAAAAAGTGTGTCTTCCAGCTGATGGCAAAACTCGAGTCCCACAGCATTATTCCTGCCTCATGCACAAATTCATGGTGTTACTCCTATGAACAGAGAAAGTGAAATATTCATCTAATAATAACGCAAGCCTATCTATACACTTTCCTACTCATTGCAGCTGCAGTGTTGGTTGTAGTGCGAGTCGAAGTAGGAAGAACCCGCATTTTGATAGCCTATAAAAGTGTTGGATAAAAAGTGTTGACAGTGCCGAGTAAGAATTTAAATTCACTCATAAAACAGCAGCTATTTGCTGTGTTCATTGACAGTCTCTCTCTAGTCATGGTTTTAAAAGATTTGAAATCTAACAGTGACAACTTTGCTGTAGCTTTCTTTTAAGCCTGCTACTTTACTGCAGACATGGTAATCTGAGCCATCCGATTGGCCAGCGGTAGGCCTATAGTGCACTTGATTTGCTCTCCGGGCCTGCTGAGAAGGCAGAGTTTGTACCTTCAGACACATGAAATGGTTCAACATTGGATCACCTCACCTACCCAGCGCGCAGGGCAGCTAAATTGGGTGCATCTACCGCTAAGAGCGCGAGACAAATACAAAAAAAAAACAGGAACCCAAAGTGTTTTCTTTGTTTTTTTTACAGAAATATTTGGCAATCGACTAGGAATGCCTTGGATCGCGATCGACTGGTTGGTGACCACTGGCTTACAGGGTAAGGGAACCAATATGCAATTTTGTAATTTGGGTGAACTATCCCTTTAATGTGGTATCACTGTGCTTCATCTAATAGCACAACCAAATGACCTGTATAGCAGTTGAGATTACATTAAAAGTACATAGTGCAAGGGATCAATGCTGTTCAAGATTATGCAGATTATTACAGCTATTGTGAAGATCGCTACAGACCTACGACCTTTGAATGCTATCATGAACATGCACACCTTCGATGATTACATAAGAAGACATTTATAGTTACAGTAGGCTAACCTCAAAATGTGGTCATGGATGTGTTACTCATTTTAAAGTAGAATAAATACTGTTACATTAGTTTGTAAGATAGCCTCAATTTAAGGCTATTTACTGTATTACAAAAATATTATTGAATTGTGTCTTGTTGACAACACTACCAAATACCAACATTTAAAGGACATCTAATCCTTAGATAGTTTAATCTGAGCCACTTGCTTAATCCTAATCTTTATCTTTTATTTTTGGTTTACTTGGAGACTTGAATCCAACATATCATTTGTTAACTTGTAAAAAAGTTAATAGGCTATTAAATGTATTGCAGAAGTGATATTGTGTTTGGTTATCAACAAATTTCAGTATGTCTACAAATTAATAGTTTATATGTTGGATTCACATCTCCATCTCAACCAAGAATCACAGTTAAAGAAAATGAATAAATCAAATCATACTTTATTTAAAGTACATTTAAAGTTTGATTTAATTTCAGTTAGTCCTATTCACTTAGATTTTTGGTTGCGATGGAGACGTGAATCCAAGATCCATAAATTATTAATTTGTAAACAAACTGAAATTGAAGCCAGAATAAATTACTGGCAGATATCGAGCTATCCAAGCAGACGATACATCTCCTTCAAATGTTGATATTTAGTTGCAATGACAACTAAACACAATTCAATATCCAGTTTGTCTCCATCGCAACCAAAAATAAGTTAAAGAATAAGACTAAATCTAATCAAACTTTAAATGCACTTTAAATAAAGTTTGATTTGATTTAGTACTATTCTTTAACTTTGATATTTGGTTGAGATGGAGACATGAAACCAACATATTAAATGATTAACTTGAAGATGAAATTTGAAATCAACAAATGTTTGAAATCCTAGGCCTATATACACTGAACAAAAATATAAAACGCAACATGTAAAGTGTTGGTCCCATGTTTCATGAATTAAAATAAAAAATCCCAGACATTTTCCATATGCACAAAAAGCTTATTTATCTCAATTTTTTTGCACAAATGTGTTGACATCTGTTAGTGAGCATTACTCATTTGCCAAGATAATCCATTTACCTGACAGGTGTGGCATATCAAGAAGCTGATTAAACAGCATGATCATAACACAGGGGCACCTTGTGCTGGGGACAATAAAAGGCCACTCTAAAATGTGCAGTTTTGTCAGAAAATCCAATGCCACAGATGTCTCAAGTTTTGAGGGAGCGTACAATTGGCATGCTGACTGCAGGAATGTCCACCAGAGCTGTTGCCAGATAATTAAATGTTAATTTCTCTACCATAAACTGCCTCCAACATCGTTTTAGAGAATTTGGCAGTACATCCAACCACTAGCGGTTCTGGGGGGGGGGGGGCAGTGCCCCGTGACAACAATTTTGGACCCCCCTAAATGTGGAGTATGAAATCATTTTTACATAAGTCATTTTTGCTAGCATTCTTTTTTTACATCCGTTATTAGACATTGGAAACTCGGAACACTAATTTAACCCACACATTTTCTAGAGGGATGGCTTTAGGCGGAACACAACAGAATCGTACCATATGCATCTGCATTATGAACATGGTCTTTTGCCTGCTAATGCCTGCAATGCAGTGAAGAAAACGATATGACAACAATAACGTCTAATGTAACTGGCCCCTCTAATAGTACAACTGGCCCCAGCTTCCCCCCCCCCCCCAGTTGAAATGGTCTAGAACCGCCACTGCGTCCAACCGGCCTCGCAACCGAAGACGACGCAAGCCCAGTACATCCCATTTATACTTAAGTATACTGACACTTAAATATATTTGAGCAATTACATTTACTTTTGATACTTAAAAAAACGAATATTTTTACACTTTTACTTGAGTCATTTTCTATTAAGGTATCTTTACTTTTACTCAAGTATGACAATTGGGTAATTTTTCCAACTTTGAAATTATGTTGACTTTGATTCAACCAGTTAGCGCCCAGTGGGAAGTGTATGCTGCTCTAAAGTAAACCAAAACCGCAAACACTCAAGTGTTAAGACTCACACACATTCTGACTCACACCTTGAAGTTGTTGGACAATAACCTTCTTTAAATCCCATAGAGTTTGTTCCAGTAATACCTTGACAAGCAATTCTCTTCGTTTGCACATCTGAGGTTGTACATAGGAACTCTCTGGACATATACGGAGGCTTGAATGTAGTATGCGTCCGGCACAAGATCAGGCAGACCTAGAGGGGATATATTTGTTTTTATCACAAATGATTGTAATATCAAGAAAAAACGATGACACAGACCGTATCTTTTTAATCTTTTTACAGCTACATGTAGGCTACTGGACAAAATATTCTGGCACTGCAGCAAACGCATTCCAAATTCCAACCCTTCAAACATGCTGTCCAATAGTCCACCGTCTTACCGTTCTCATGGTACCCTGTACCATACCCAGGTCTCTCTCTGCGCCTGGGACTCTCGTACACGTCATAGTAATTGTAGTAAGGATTATCTGAATCTGAGGTCTTGTATGGGTTGTAAGGATCATCCCCTGCCATCACGTCTTCTCTTCTCGGCGATGGGGACAGTTTGTCCTGTGTCCCATTCGTCGTGCCATTTGCCTTAGTTTCTGCATGGCCACTTGGATGGACATCCTGATGCTGGTGCCCCTGTCCCCTCGGGGGCCTTGGAACTTGAGGTGGTAGCCAGCGCGGGCGTGCTCCTGCACTGGACACTGTGTGGGTAGACGAGGGAGACTGTCTTGAGGAGTCAGAAGGCTTGTTAGCTTCCCCATCTCTAATGATGGTGACAGGTCTCTCCTGCTCTTTATTGGCGCCTCTTTGCTTTGGTGGTCGATATTCTGAGCCGTGACTCAGAAGGCTAAAAACGTTACCATTGTGCGCCCATTGTATTGTCTGCCGTATACCTGGCACTTGGTTATTAACTTGTCTTGTCTCTGGTGGATGCCGCTGAGATTGGACAGTTTGCAGTATCCAAATGAATAAACATACGTGCGCACAGGCATAAAAAATGCCAAATTTACACGCGCCCATAATACAATTAATTCAACTAAATAGATTGACTAATAATTAGAGATATTTTAATTTCTGTGGTCTAGCATTTGTACTTTGAAACTAAAGTACATTAAAGTAAGTCTAATTTACACCAAATTAAATCCTGAAAAATCTGCAACAGTATTGCTATGTTCCCCACGCAACTTCACATCGTTCTGTTCCGAGGTTTGCAGATGCGTTAAGAGTGGAGAGGAGGAGTTTAACATTTGACGTTTCTAATTCGGTTTTTAGACAAGCTCGGTGCTCATGTAATAAATAGACGGAAAGGCTACTTGACACCGACCCTCCAAATGGCTCTGCTCCAGAGTTGGATAACAGAAAACCATGTGTTATGGTTTTTCTTGCAATGTCTGAAGTTACATAACTGTCTGACATAAGGCTTTGTGTAATGTAATTCGAAAGAGGGGAGGATGTGTAGCCTAAAAATTAACCATGGAGTAAAATGACAATTATACAGCATTTTGTAAATGAAATATGATTGTTTAATTTGCTTTTAGATACATTTATCTAAGATACATAGTGGCTCAATGAATCAACAGGTCCTTCAGTAAATACCTATGTCACCCTGATATATTACGAATTGCAATTTGTACAGTATGTTACAAATTTGCAAAACGTACAATATTGTACAAATTTGCAAACACTTATAATATGTTGAGGCAAATTTGTACAATATTGTACGTTCTGGGTAATCAAGGTGGAATCACTGATGTGTAGACTTTGCTAATGACTGCTTATGTCTTGGAAAAACACAACACAGTAAAAGCACGTCTTTCTGCAATTATCCCACCCAGGAGAATATCCTGGGAGAAAACACCGCACGCACGCACGCAGTATTTTATAGTCAGACCTTAGTTGGGAAGATTCTGATGGCCTTTTTCTCATAGCATGTGATAAGAAAATAACAAGTTCCTCAGCCAGATTAACAGGAACGCAAATGTTATGACAAATAGCACTTACTCTGTCGGATGAACTCTGACAAAAGTGCAACCCATTGTGCCAAAATCTCAGCACATCAACTTTCTCATAGGAGGAGCTCTGAAATGTAAACAGGATTGCATGATGGGTTTACATGTCATTGGAAAGTCCACTCCCAAGTCCCATCAACCTAAACTGAACAAAATATTCCAGTTATACTTTTCCAATACCCTCTTTCTTTTTGGCCCTTCTTTGGCAATGTGATTATCTTATTTCCAAGCTTTCCAGTATGATTTTATGTCGCAGTTATTTTATGCAATGAACACATTGAGGTCTCTGTGTTCTTTGACTTGGGAGTGTTTTATTGTGGCCTCTGGTTGCAGTGTGACCACGTTGACCCCTAAAGTCCTGTACAAATCTAAACCTTTACTCTTCTCTTGCAGTATGCCAATGAAAACACTTCCCTGTTGTTAACACTAGGCCTAGGGACATAATACATGGTTGGGAAATCTTAATCAATGGTTTTCATTTCTCTCTGTCTAGCCGTCTTTATACATGACTGACCACAGTAGCCACGACTGCACTGCAGTACCAGATGAAAAAAACACAACACAATCTAATCTCTCAATCCACAGCCAACACTGCTGTACACTATCAAAATACACAAAGTACAATGTACACTAAGAATCCTGAAACTAAGGGAGCAATGTTATATCCACACCCACATGTGACATTAGGGGACAGGTTGTAGCAAACCAATATACTGCATATTTTTTATGTCACATAGTTTTGTAATAGGAATGTTTTCCATTGGACACTGGGCACTTTCTATTAGTCATTCATTCAACAGTATTGTACATTGCAGATAGACTAATCAATGTGTCCACAAAGCTCTTTTCATCAACCACAAAAAGACAAAATATGGAAATATGGAAAGAAGCACTTGTTTTTAACCTCCTAAAATTATAATAAATGAACATATTGTATTTTTGCATAAATTGGCATAGAATTTGTCATTGACCTAACACTGGAAAAATCCTACTTTATAGAATAGGCCAGCCAGTAGTGATTTATAAAAGTCTGCTTTGCACATCTGCTTTCCGACAAGCGTCACATGACTTCACATCATCCCTTGTGTAAGCTCTCTAAAGGCAAATCAGAGCCAAGAGGCATTATTTGACTTCCCCAAAATGTGCCCGCCAACCGTCTTGGAATTGAATAGCAGACATTTGATCCCGTGAGGTGGAGTAGCCATTGGATATAGTCAAAACACAGTTCAATCTGAAATAAGCAACAAAGACAACTATGGGGATACAATGATCTATTTAAATGTACAGGGCTCTCAAAAGGAACAGTACCCTTAGTGAAAAAAACAGGCTTCTAACAAACAGTTGTGACAAACCTTTGGCCAATTTGCAGCAAACTCAGTATGAATATGCAAATTAGATCAGGTTTTTGGTTGCTGTGTGTTAACTACATAAACCAAATCACATAGAACTTTAAATGAACTTGCTTCCCACAGAGAAAACTAAACTAAACATACAAAATATACCAAACAACGTATTCAATGTCTTAACAGATACAAATAAATCCAATACAACTTGAAGTCATCAGCATGGTAATGAAGAAAAGAGCAAAGACTGGATATTTCCCCCAAAAATATTAAATAAACAATTTATATGTTGCTACAACATTTACATTAGAGAACTGTGAACACCATGGGGATATTGACTGTAGGATGTTTAAAGGGGCAACTACAGAATTTACATCAGCCAAGTGATAACTGAGCAATAGCTTTCAACCAATGGAAGTTTAAAAGATAATTAACAACAGTGAAATAATTAAAACAGAAAATTCAAACACAGTTCAGAACTATTGACTTTTCTGAGTGAACTTTGGAGAACTTTGAACCCTGTAGAAGTCCTTCGTCCAAAGTTTGTTTCAGTGCATGCATTCAACAATCTGAAAACACACAACAACAAAAATGTGGATACTGAAAACATTTTCTATTTTGGCATCTTAAAAGGTAGACTCAGCAGCTAATGAGCGGGTTCGGCTTTGGAAAAACGGAGTCAGCTGTTACGAAGTTACCTTGGTGTTGCTATGCTTCTCACTGAAACTGGCTTTCTAAATATTTTTCAGCAAGGAAACAATGTTTCTGCCGTGTACAAATGCTATATAAACAAACGATGTAGCTAGCATAAACTGGGACTTAGGCCTACTAAATCTCCCTTTAAATGTGTTGCCAACTGTTCCTAGAGAGGCACAGTGTACAAGATTTTCCTCCAGCCATGCCTCAACACAATTGGTTCAAACTAATCATGATATTCAATCTAGACTGGGGACTTCATCATTAAGAGACAGTTGTCTACTAGTTGTCTTTGGTTCCTGACTCAGGTGTATAAGGCTTGCGTGGAAGAAAACCAACCAAAAATGGTGTTATGCCTAATATGGCAATTCAAAAATGAATTCATGTTAGCTTTTATTTCAAAGCCATGTGTGCAAGAAGCTTTGACTTGGTGAACACATAGTTCTCTGTCCTCAGATTGATTGAAGGCCAAAATCAGTTTTTTGTTATCTTGTAACTGATTGCTAATAGAAAGAGAGAAGGAACAACATGATCAAGATGTGCTAGCTACTAGTTCAAAGCAATGAAAGATCTAATTGTTACAAAGAATGAATGCATTGGCTACATTTATGAGAATAACACATGCATTTGCATTCCTTACCAAGCTTGAAGAGGACACGCTCATTTATCACTCAATAAAAGTGTTATGAGGGACTGCACCACAAACATCTTTCCAGGGAGTTGATGCATCCTCCTCCCAATACAGCCCCTTCCAACACAACGGGTAGGGGAGGGGTATCCATCTGCAAAAAGTAAAGTCTTGCTTTGACGTCAAGTCAGCTCATATTGTTGTAACCTTAGCTGTTGTGCTAGCTAACATGCTACTGAACAGTGACACTAGCTTATTGACATCCATATTGGTATTAAAAGACAAACGTATTCACCTAAAAATACAAGTGTTTACGCAAATCATTAGTTAGCTAGCTAGCTATCACATTAATTGTGCAAAAATACGATAGATTAAAACTGGTATCAACAAAATGTGTTTCTCTCTATACCATAAAGCATGACATTGCTAACTGGGGATCAATTAGACAACACAATTGTTTTGTTTATAGGAAGCTTAATGAATAAGTTAGACACTCACCTGAACACTTTGGTAGGTAGCAAGCTAGATAGTTTGGTTTCCATTTTCCAAAATATTTTTCTAAGCCCCCTGATTGGTCGTCAACGGTTACTTGTCTTGGAACTCATGTGTTCATCAGAAACGGCTTCTGATGAACAGTTTGCCTCTAGTGACAATAAATATTATTGTTGCCAAAGGTTTGCCGCAGATTCACCAGTAGTGGCAAACATTTGCGAACTTGCAACATTTTGTGGCACACTATTTACAGTGCCTTCAGAAAGTATTCACACCCTTGACTTTTTCCACATTTTGTTGTGTTACAGCCTGAATCTAAAATGTATTAAATTGAGATGTGTCAATAGCCTACACACAATACCCAATAATGCCAAAGTGGAATTATGTTTTTAGAAAGTTTTACAAATTAATAAAAAATCAACAGCTTAAATGTCTTGAGTCAATAAGTATTCAACCCCTTTGCTATAGCAAGCCTAAACAAGTCACATAATAAGTTGCATGGAGTCACTCTGTGTACAATAATAGTGTTCAACATGATTTTTGAATGAGTACCTCATCTCTGTACCCCACACATACAATTACATTTAATGTCCCTCGGGCGAGCAGTGAATTTCAAACACAGATTCAACCACAAAGACCAAGGAGGTTTTCCAAAGCTTCGCAAAGAAGGGCAGATAGATGTAAAAATAAAGTAGACATTGAATATCCCTTTGAGCATGGTGAAGTTATTATCAATACAGCCAGACACTACAAAGCTACAGGAGTCCTTCCTAACTCAGTTGCCGGAGAGGAAGGAAACCGCTCAGGGATTTCACCATGAGGCCAAACAGTTAGAGTTTAATGGTTGTGATTGGAGAAAACTGAGGATGGATCAACAACATTGTAGTTACTTCACAATACTAACCTAAACGACAGAGTGAAAAGAAGGAAGCCTGTACAGAACAAAAATATTCCAAAACATGCAGCCTGTAAAACTGCAAAAAATGTGACAAAGAAATACACTTCATGTCCTGAATACAAAGCGTTATGTTTGGGGCAAATCCAACACTCTTTCTAAATTATCTGCCGAAATTGTTGCAACCCCTATTACTAGCCTGTTCAACCTCTTTTTCGTATCGTCAGATTCCCAAAGATTGGAAAGCTGCCGCAGTCATCCCCCTCTTCAAAGGGGGTGACACTCTAGACCCAAACTGCTACAGACCTATATCTATCCTACCCTGTCTTTCTAAGGTCTTTGAAAGCCAAGTTAACAAACAGATTACCGACCATTTCGAATCCCACCGTACCTTCTCCGCTATGCAATCTGGTTTCAGAGCTGGTCATGGGTGCACCTCAGCCACGCTCAAGGTCCTAAACGACATCATAACCGCCATCGATAAGAGACATTACTGTGCAGCCGTATTCATCGACCTGGCCAAGGCTTTCGACTCTGTCAATCACCACATTCTTATTGGCAGACTCGACAGCCTTGGTTTCTCAAGTGATTGCCTCGCCTGGTTTACCAACTACTTCTCTGATAGAGTTCAGTGTGTCAAATCGGAGGGCCTGTTGTCCAGACCTCTGCCAGTCTCTATCGGGGTGCCACAGGGTTCAATTCTTGGGCCGACTCTCTTCTCTGTATACATCAATGATGTCGCTTTTGCTGCTGGTGATTCTCTGATCCACCTCTATGCAGACGACACCATTCTGTATACTTCTGGCCCCTCTTTGGACACTGTTAACTAACCTCCAGACGAGCTTCAATGCCATGTCCTATTTATTGCCTTAACTCCCTTAACTTACCTCATTTGCACACATTGTATATAGACTTTTTGTTCTTTTTTTCTACTCTATTATTGACTGTATGTTTTGTTTATTTCATGTGTAACTCTGTGTTGTTGTATGTGTTGAATTGCTATGCTTTATCTTGGCCAGGTCACAGTTGCAAATGAGAACTTGTTCTCAACTAGCCTACCTGGTTAAATAAATAAAAACACATCACTGAGTACAACTTTTCACATTTTCAAGCATGGTGGTGGTTATGGGTATGCTTGTCATCGGCTAGGACTAGGGAGTTTTCTGGGATAAAAATGAATGGAATAAAGTTAAGCACAGGCAAAATCCTAGAGGAAAACCTGGTTCAGTCTGCTTTCCAACAGATACTGGGAGAATAATTCAACTTTCAGCAGGACAATAACCTAAAACACAAGGCCAAATCTACACTGGAGTTGCTTACCAAGACGACATTGAATGTTCCTGAGTGGCCTAGTTACAGTTTTGACCTAAATTTACTTGAATATATATGTCAAGACTTGAAAATTGTTGTCTAGCAATGATCAACACACAACTTGAAAGAGCTTGAAGTATTTTTAAAAAGATAATGTGGATAAAGAGGATAAAGCTCTTAATAAAGATGTACCGAGAAAGACTTACAGCTGTAATCGCTGCCAAAAGTGATTTTAACATGTATTGACTAAGGGGTGTGAATACTTACGTGAATTAGACATTTCTGTATTTAATTTTCAATACATTTGAAAAAATGTCTAAAAACACATTTTTCCGTTTTCATTATGGGGTATTGTGTGTAGATGGGTGAGAAAAATAACAATTTAATCAATTTTGAATTCAGGCTGTAAAACAACAAAATGTGGAATAAGTCAAGGGGTATGAACACTTTCTGAAGACACTGTAATTTGGAGCAAATTTGCAGGAGTTTTGCCACAAATTAACTTTCCTGTCTTTGGAAAGTATATCAGTGTCAAAATATGTTAATTGGAAAAACAAAAGCAGCCTCAAAAGACATGTAAACAATGGTACATATTTTTTTATTGTTTTCTAGCTGGAGCAGGCTAGTACTCCTATCAATGTGGTTTTCCATTCATCTGTTAAAGCATTCAAATAGAAAATGTGTATTTTCCAGTTAAGTTATATATACACACTATAGATTTATTATAAGTAGAGTTCTATTTCCAGTAAATCGAACAGACGGTCTATCTTTCCAGAGGAAAAAGGAGGAAAGAAATGTTGTCATTTGAACATGATTTGATTAGTTGGCTGTAATTGCCAAGACTTTTATGATTCAGCATACCAATAGTTCCCCAAAAAGTGAAAATATGCGTAGTTGTTTCTGGGTTGGTTCCTCTGTTCCACCGAACAGCAGAACCATCTGTACTGGCCACTGTTTGTCAAGTAATTTATTGAATCGCTCCATGCAGACTGCTCTCTCTGGTAAGGGCAGCACAGTGTTCCTAGCCAGTGGAACCACATATGCAAGCCATTAGCCAAGTTCCTTTGTCCACGTGGCTTGAATTCTCGCTTTCCGACTTTGGGCACAGACAGCCTTGTGGACACGTTACGAATTATTCAGACTGCCACTTCTAAAAAGTATTGGATAAGAAACTTCTGTCAGCAGTAGGAAATGAGGCTGCAGGAACTGACATCAACTGCATCCTAATATCTCAAGCAAACAACTTCAACTGGTAGATCAGAGCCAGCTTGTATAGGATATAGGCTATGGCAGAAATATACCAGTGTTTGATTTTTTTTCACCTTTCAACATCAAGACAAAGATATCCCACTCGGCAAAAACTGGTTGAATCAACGTTGTTAACACGTAATACAAAATAAAGATATATATATATATATATATGATGAGTGAAAAACAGAGATATCACTGTAAGGGAATTTCTTATTTTTTAAATCCAACTTTTAACCTAAATCCAATGACATGGTTAAATATTTTACATTTTACTTTGAATTCACATTAGTTGACAACTCAGACAAATGTAAATCAAAACTAGATGTTAAAATGACGTCTGGGCACAGTGGGATATGTTTTCCCTACCTCTAAACGTCCTTGTTCAAATTGCTCTGCTTAGTATGGGCTGCTTAGTGGTGATACTATTATGTCTTCCTCCTGTCCCTCACATACACCCCAACACAGCTTATTATTTTCCTCCCTCAAGTATTTTATCCAGTCACCGTTTCCCAATCCACATCCCCTTTGCAACATCAGTCAAATTATCTTCTGGTCATAATTTCCAACACCACCAAGCATTTGAAACTAGGCTTCCACTTCTATACTGCAGACAAATAAACATCAAGATGGAAATGGTCAATGTTTTTTCTTTCATAAACTGCTGGTTTCGATTACTCAACTCAATTTAAGAGTATAGAACTGCATCTTGGCAGCACACACATATACACATACCACAGGCTACGTGGCATTCTGCACGTGTAGGCTTCCAAATATCAGTAGGCTTATACACAGCATCCAGGAGGAGCCCCTAACTGAGGCAGAGATGAACCCCAGAGACCCCCACACTGTACTGCCCCAGCCCACAACTACACTGGAGCTGCTAGTTTCACTCCTACTCCATAATGATCAGTTCTTTTCAACCTCCTAAAGTCTGGCATCTGAAATACATGGGAGGAGGCAGTCTGTGGCTCAAAGTGAACCCTGGACTTCTGAATGTTGGCAAATACTAAACGCGTAATGTAATGGATGTCTCATTAATTTATCTTCTTTCCAGGACAATCACCATAAACTGTGTGCATTGTCTGGGTAATATGGAAGCAAAAATTGAAAGAAATGGACAGGATATAGTAAAATCAAGAAAGACATGTGAGGGGGGGAAGAGTGATATAACAGAGAAGCCAGGTCAGAAGGGTAATCTGAAGCAAAATTACACTTAAGATATTTCAAGTTTCCTTTTTGTTGTCCTGTTCAGTTCTATAACTGCCACTGCATTCGCAGTGGTCATAATTTGCGGTCACTACAGCTCACTTCACCAAAGCTTAGGAATAGCACATTGACACCATCTACTGGGCATATAATATATTGCAGCCAACCAGCAAACAGGTGGTGGCCCTTTATTTTGGAAGTGTGCAACACTGGCACTTATCTTGTGGAAGATGTTGCAGGTACCAAACAGAGAACCAATAGTATCTTGGTGGACATTTTACAGAGCAGTTGCATTTTAAAAGACCTACAAAACATTATTTGTGTGTCTCTAGTAGTGGTCTCACCTTTTATTGAGGACGTGTAGAATATGTTTGTGTTCTCCTCTGATCCTTGGCTTGCAGTCAGAGGCACATCCAAGAAACTCCATCAAAATATACATTTTGAGATGACACACCATGACACGTTAGGAACAGAAAGCTAAACGACAGGTAGCTTTAATCGTAATAGGTTGTCTTGCAAACAGTGCCTTCTCACCCACCCTAAACCAAATCCAGTGAAATTGCACATACAGCACTGTACAGCCACTATTTGAACACAGCCTTGACCTTCAACAAAGAGTAGCCTCTATCAATCAGAAACTGTCCGGGTAGGAGGTAGCACATTTCTTTCAAAGCTATGTATGGGATTGAAACAACAAAATGCAAGTCCAGGGCATAGGTACATTCATAGCTATCCTTTATAAGATATATGATGGCCAAGGAGGAAAACACTGAAATTGAGCTGGCCAACAGTGGAGGTAAAACAGTATAGGAAAATCTATCAGTGTAGGCCGTCATATTGTAAATAAGAATGTTCTTAATTTAATTAAGGATCCGCCTGTTTTTTTGTACCATCATCTTTGAAATGCAAGAGAAAGGCGATAATGTATTATTCCCACCCAGGTGCAATTTAGATTTTGGCCACTAGACGGCAGCAGTGTATGTGCAAAGCTTTAGACATCCAATGAACCATTGCATTTCTGTTCAAAACTTTGTATCAAGACTGCCCAAATGTGCCTAATTGGTTTCTAAATACATTTAAGTTCATAACTGTGCACTCCTAAAACAATAGCATGGTATTCTTTCACTGTAATAGCTACTGTTAATTGGACAGTGCAGTTAGATTAACAAGAATTGAATGTTTCTTCCCATATCAGATATGTCTATGTCCTGGGAAATTTTCTTGTTACTTACAACCTCATGCTAATCACATTAGCATGTCTGGTCAATTCAATGTCTGGTCAGAACACCCGTTTCACAATAGAACACAGAATTCTCTGCCCGGAGAACCGAAACATCCTCAACGTCCACAGTGTCTGGAGAAGCTTTACAGACCCTGGTGAAAGTTTGTCATTTGTGTAGTGCAGGGATGGCTGATGTGCGGTGAGTCTCCATCCCTAGCAGGGTCTCCAGCAAGTTTGAAGAATTCATTGACCAAGTACTCATTTGTTAAATCCTTGCAGAACTCCGTTTGCAGACTGGCTCCCCCCAACCAAACAGCAGATTACTGGATGGGCAACAGCCACAAACTGAACACTCCCATGACACGCACAGAACTCTGCTATTACATACTTCACTAAACTGACCAACGCACACAACACATAGCCCAGGGGCCTTAGAAACAGCTACTTAAGAACTCTAAAGATGTATTTTGTTAAGCTGCCACCCCAAACCTTAGCTGTGTTCGAATACTCATACGAACCGCACTATTTGTGACGTGAATTGAGTATATGCTATGCTTATTGGTCCTAGTTAGAATGCCAAAAGTTCCCGGATGACGTACTAAATTCGCCAAAATACGAAGTATGCATGCAGTGGACTCCATTTCCCTGCTTTTAGGGTCCATAATGCAATTCTTCAGAAAATGAGTGTGGCTTCATAACTTTTCAGTTTTTAAGATAATGGAAGAAAATATGCAGCCGAAGTCCGACGACAGCGGATACAAATGTATTGCTTTAACTAATGACAAATGTTAAGAAAATGCTGAGCTGTTACGTTGGTATAAAGGGTCAGGAGACAGGCGCAGGAATGCGTAATAGTTTTTAAAATTATTTACCCAAATTACAGCGAGCCTTGTACAGGCAAGGGGACGAAGAGCAAACAAACACGTATACAAAACACAGGGTTGAGACCCAAACAAAAGAGCGAAGAGTACCTCAAAGAAATACACGGGACGAGACCCGAAAACACAAGTGCACAATGATACAACACGGGATGAGACCCGTATTCATCTGCACAATACAAGCGACCCGAAAGCCAAAACAACAAGGCACAGATACTCACACGACCAACGGACATTGGAACAATAATCGACAAGACAATGGTGAACAAAGGGCACACTTATACAATTACTAATCAGGGGAGAATATGAGGACCAGGTGTGCGTAATGACACAGTTCAGTTTCTAGAGGCCGGTGACGTAGACCTCCGAAACTGGTGCAGCAAAAGTACTGGAGGCATCTGTGACATGATCAATGTAATAAAGTAATGACTTTTCAAATAAGTTACTTTACACGTTATGTTGGCTGACAATTTGTTAGCTATGCTATCCATACTAACCCCATAGCATTACAGAAGTATGTACCGGTATGTTAGCTAGTTACCTAACGTTCATCGAACTTACATCTAACTTGCCAGGTAATATATTAACTATCTGCTAACTTACTACCCAACGTTTATTGACTTAATTATTTACATCATTCTTAGCTAAGTGGAATAGTTGTACGTTTCAATGGCTATCTACTGAGATTTCAGAGCCCTCTAGTGCAGAATAACTGATACATTTACGAAACACCTGTTGAATATGGCCGGTGTCAGTAAACATCAGCAAAAAAGTTGTTGCCAGCAGCACTGTTACAGTCACCAACACTCTGGATAACATGAAAACAGCCTAACCAGCTCTGCTATGGTGAGTAAAATGGGCAGAGTGAGGTGTTCTCTCATTTGTGTTTGGAAGTAGCTAGCCAACATTAGTCAGTTAGCTTGGGTGCTTGGCTGCCGTTGAAAGCTCGGATCAACCTTACTCCTTGGCCAGTGTGCCCTCTGAACGCTCCGAGAGCGAAACGCTCTGGATTTACTAATAGCAATCTGACAACGCTCTGGATTTACTAATGGACAATCTGACAACGCTCTGGATTTACTAATGGACAATCTGACAACACTCTGGATTTACTAATGGACAATCTGACAACACTCTGGATTTACTAATGGACAATCTGACAACGCTCTGGATTTACTAATGGACAATCTGACAACGCTCTGGATTTACTAATGGACAATCTGACAACGCTCTGGATTTACTAATGGACAATCTGACAAAGCTCTGGATTTACTAATGGACAATCTGACAAAGCTCTGGATTTACTAATGGACAATCTGACAACGCTCTGGATTTACTAATGGACAATCTGACAAAGCTCTGGATTTACTAATGGACAATCTGACAAAGCTCTGGATTTACTAATGGACAATCTGACAATGCTCTGGATTTACTAATGGACAATCTGACAAAGCTCTGGATTTACTAATGGACAATCTGACAACGCTCTGGATTTACTAATGGACAATCTGACAACGCTCTGGATTTACTAATGGACAATCTGACAACTCTCTGGATTTACTAATGGACAATCTGACAACACTCTGGATTTACGAATGCCGAGAGCGCACTTTGAATTTATGAAAACACCCGAAATCGCATTTGTTCTGCAAACAGGCTAGCAAGAGGTATCATAGCAACAGCATCAACTTCACGGTAGACAGGAGAAGCTCTAGTTACTGAAACGATACCGTTCATTTACAGTATACTAAAATGATCTAATAGTATATAGTATGTAGTATATACTCATTAAGTATGTAGTATACAGTATGTTAGTATGGGTATTCGAACACAGCTCCTGTCTTTGTAGTATTGTTGTTTTGTATATATTGCATATTTTACATTGTATTATATTAAAAGTGTTTTGCTAGTTTAGGATTTCACTATTTTGTAATTATTTATGATTGATGATATGATTGTAAATTGGTGTACAGTTCAGTTTAGGACTGCAAGAAACCAATAAAACTTACTACAAAAATAATCTGTACATGCATTTGCACAAGTGACAGGCAACTTCCAATTTATTATTCTATGCTACAATGGCGTTCTGCAAACAAACATTAGAGGTTCATTTTTATTTTCATTTTCTGATGCAGTACATATTCATACAGTTAGACATATTCAACATATTTCAATCAAATGAAATGTTTGTTAAATAAATCATAAAAAGCAGTAAAGAAAATAGGAGTGCAGTACACATTTAAATCATTACACAATTCAGGAAGTGTGCTTCATTTAACAAAGTCGAATGATAACTGACTTGAACGTATGCTACGAATATAATCTAATACTGTTAAATTTGTTGATAATAAACTAATTACAATTATACAAAATGTGCAACTAAAACTTCTAACTGATTTACTGTAGTCCTACATGTTCAGTGCCAATGTATACTTTCGAGGCGGTGTGTATAGAGGAATTCAGCATTAGTTTTTCTTTCTGTTTAGTAATAACTTTACTTTATAATTTGTAAACGTTTTGATAAAATATTTGGCATTCCTTTGCACAAATCAATGCATTGCAATTCATACGTTAAGCTACTCCTTGGATTTTTGCCTCGGAATGAATAAACACAAAAAGTAACAAAAGTTGTCGGCCAGCTGGACAGAGATGGTGGAGGGCTGCTGGATGGCGTTGCTGCTGGGCCCCTGGGATCCGGGGGGGGGGCTCACTTCAGGGGGATCTAGAAAGGAATACAGAAAAAGAGGGTGATTTTTGGAAAGAGGGGTGGATGGGTTATTAACTGATTTTGAACCAATTACCTTGTTATCCTGGTCTGACTGCTCCGGCTCCTGTTCCTGCTCCTGGTTCTGGTCCTGCTGTTTGGTCTTAGTTGGTCTCACAATCCAGGCTTGGAGGTTGAATTGTGGGATACGGTTGCAGTCGATGATACGGTTGGTCCCACGATTGGGGATCTTGAAAGGGTTACTGGTGACTTGTAGAATGCCAGTGTTGTCACACATGATCCGAGCCAGAGAGGCACAACTAAGGGCAGCCCTCTGTGCCGAGGTAAAGACGCCTGGGTTTTCATACCACAGCCTGTGGATCAACAAGCATGATGAGGACATGAAACACACATGCATACTCTGACTGACAAACACACACTCAAACAACCACTCCCTCTCACTCACACTCAAATATGCAAGCTCGCGCACACACAGACACACACACACCTGTCTCCCTGGCGAATCCTCTGGAACTGGGTAGCTATGAGGCAGGCGAAGAGAGGCCCGACACGGCCTCCTCGTACAAAGGGTTCAGCCACGCCCCCCATCCACACGTCAATGTTAGCTGGGGTGCCGTAGAGCTGCAGCAGTCTGCGGGCCAGGTCTTTGTTGTTCAGAACTACAGCCAGCTGAGCCTGGTTCCTAGGAGTTGAGAGTCCACAGAATTTACGCCAAGCATTGTAGCCTAGGTTGGGCGACAGAAAGAAAATAATTAGTGCATGGAACAGATTGATAGAGCTATATTGAGGAAGAGAGAGAGATGAAGGACATTTTAGAGTTGGTGTTCACATGCGTAAAGGATAAACTGTAATATGAGTATAACGGTATAGATGTATTTATCTGTGGTATCAGTATAGTTTGTAGAGGGGATAAGGCAGGTGTGTACCAGGCAGGCCATGGTCACGTCCCCGCTGCATGTTGAGGGAGCCCAGGTCCAGAGCCAGGTGTTGTACGAACTGGAAAAGTTTCTCCCTCAGAGCGTCCACCATCATGTGATCCTGGGTGTTCAGCTTAGCAGGCCGACCCACCAGACCTCGGATCAGAGGGTCGATACCACCTGAAGGAGGACAGAGAGAGAATTGAATATTTAAATGTTTATCCTTTTCTACCATCAAAGTTAATTAGTTAACAATTGGCAAGGGTTCTACATAGCATCCCTATGATTATCTCCCACCACTCACCCTCAAACACCAGCCTCCAGGGGGTGAAGAAGGCCTTGAACAGAGGCACACTGGGGAACTTGGCATTTTCCCTGTAGTTGCTATCCAGGCGGGACAACATGGGCTGGATGGCCAGGTGGGCAAAGCGGTATGCTGCTGTAGCAAACACGTTGGCAATGCTGGGATCAATCTTCTCATCGTAGCCAGGGTAACGGCCGAGCTGGCGGGCCATGGTGTCTGGGCCCACGATGTGCGGCAGGTAGTGCTGGAACACAAACACCTAGGAGGGATTGAAAGGAAGAGCGTGAGAGAGACACATTTGTAGATGTGTATGTGATAGGGAAGCTGTGTCTGTGAGAATATTCAAGAATATTTACGTGTAAGAATGAGAAGCAGAGGGAAAGAGAGTGTGTGTTAGAGAGTATACACTGGACGAGTAGCGGAGAGAAGGAACTGCCACCCTGAGTATCAGTGATATGTGTCTATTTGTGGTACCTGGGTGTAGGCACCCATGATCTTACGGGCCTCCTGATAGAGTGTCTCAGCATCCCATTGTGGGTTGAGGCGACGCAGGGCACGGGCCAGACGGTTGTGCTCTCGCATGAACATTGTATGAATAGATGTTAAGGCTATGTTCTCATCCACACGGGCATCACCTGGCAGACAGAGAATGACTTGTTTGTCTGTGTCTGGGCAGCTATTGTACATGACGGTTAAAGAATTGCTTTAATTAAAATGTGAAGTTACTGGAAGAAAATGTTGAGCCGTGGTCTCATTCTGTTCTTTAGACTTTCACTTAAATATACTGTACATTGGTCTATACTCCTCAAACAAACAGAGTTAAAATGCTAACCTGCAATAATGCAAAACGGGGTGCAACTTAGTATTAAGAAGATGGTCTACTTTTCAGACAAACAAAGTTAAAAGGCTAACCTGCAATGAAGCAGGGCACCTCCTTGGCATTGGTTTGGTTGGTGACTCTCTGACGGGTGGCACACATGTTACCCGTCACTTTCGTGAAGGGTAGCAGTTCACGGCCATTGTCTGTGAACTCTTTGTTGACACGCAGCAGGCCCCCATCGTTGGTAAGGTCACGGAGGTCACGCGCCAACCCCTCCTCAGAGCCGTACACCTGCCCCAAGTCCAGGAAGGCCGTAAGGGTATTGATCTGCTCCCTCTTGTTGGCCACGCCACCGAAATTGAAAGCAGACTCCCCTGTGCCGCACACGGGCGCTGATCGGAAGACCGGGATGCAGCTGTCTCGGCCAGTGGGCAAGCGTGGGTCTCTGGGAGGAATCTGGTCATGGAGGAAATAACAGACGTTGAAGACCTAATAATCCATGGACCATGGATAGAAAATGGCAAGATATACAGAGATGGCTGTATAGTCATAGTGCATGCTGTAAGTGAAGGCTGTGGGATGTGATGTGAGAGCTGTGACTGACCTGGATGGGGAAACAGGGTTCGGAGCGTTCACAGCTCTCGTCACAGTCCAGGCCGTTGCTATAGGAGCGGATGCTGGGGGAGAAGGGCGTGAACGTCAGGTCATGGTCATTCCACTGGCCAAAGAGGGTGACCATATGTGTGAACTCGCGATCGCACTTAACACCAGCATCATTGGTCGCCAGGATACGGTTAGAGACCTCCCTTACCTGCAAACACGGAGGGAAGGAGAGAAAGAGGGCAGAGGGAGAAGGATAAATACAATTATGTTACTTCATACATAACTTGTGGTAACATAGTAGCAGTTTTTCCAACTATATTTTTTGTCATCATACCAGAGGGAGTATAAAGTTGTTGAAGCGTGTGTTTCGCTCCCAGCCTCTGGGTCGAGAGACCCCATCGTCATACTGAGCAGGCAGCCAACGAGTGAAGGGTGTATTTGAAGCTCCAAGACGAGGGTACTTCCTGATAAGCATGAAGAAAATACACAGAAACTTCACTTGAGAAACTCAAGGGATATGGCTACATCTATTCACTCAGCCGACCTCAGACATAGTGTACACATAGTGAACTTCCCCTTACATTCCACCCTACACAACTTCTGTGTGCAAAGCTTTCAGATTGTTGCATGAAAGTATTAAACCCGCCATGCCCTGGTGCTCTTACAGGTTGTTGCAGACGCTAGTGGCTGTGCGGTACTTGTTAACGTTGGGTGTGGTGTGGCAGGAGGGTTTGCTGACACGAGCTGCACAGCCAGTTACCCGGACAATGGTGTCTAGCTCCTCTGGTGTGAGCAGGTCTGAGAAACAAGAGAGAGGGATAACAAAAACTTGTATGTGTACTTATTACGACAGTGTGTGCCTATATCTGAGTGAATATGTATTCTAAATTTCTCACGGAGTGAATGTGTGTGTATGTATGATGGTGTGTATTACTGACCTGTTGCGTTGAGCGAGCGTTTGTGCAACCTGTGCGTGCTGTGGACTTTCTCATGGATCAGTCTCAGGGTGTTCTCCAGGTAGTCTGCAGACCGTACAGCAGAGCGTGTGTCCCTGGCAGGCTGCTTCAGGAGACGCAGGACATCTGAGGGCCTGGTGGACTGCCCACGCACTCTCTCCAGACTCCTGACAAGAAGATGGAGTTATGAACAGAAACATGCTCCTGAGATTGAATAAAATCGCAGTACAGAGGCAGATTTAGTACTAATGCCATACAAACGTAATTCAATGTTTAACAGATGCCCCTCTTCCCTTCATCAAAAATAAAATACAAATCTGAAAAATGTAAAAGTTTTACTGAAAAATTGCATGGTTATATCAAACATTCGGTCCTAATTCTTCCATTGAAGAGATTCACAACTTCCTCTCTGATTGTGACAGAACTATACCTATTTTAGGCTCCCTCAAGAGGCTAGTAATTTCTTGATTAGGTTGCTCAGTGTTGAACTAAGAAGTTAACACGAGGGTCTATAATTTTTTCTCTCTAGCCTCACTTTAAAAAAAATCTGTTAAGCATTTCATTAAATCTGTATGGCCTAATAATTAGAAATGATGAGAAATTGAAATGATGAAACCATTATTTTCTAAAGGAAATACAAAAAGTAAAATAAATGGAAATAAAGAGGAATAAGAAAGACTTCCGTAGTGCAAATCCATCTGTTCGACTGAGTGAGACAATTTTGCTAAATGCACATAGTGACACTATTGCTGCTATCTACAAAGACAACTGTCAGGTTCACTCACTTTTCTCTGGAGTACTTGTAAGCTTCATCTACGAGTCTCTTTGCCTCCTCCACTGAACTTTGAATGAATGGGCTACCCAAGCTTTCCTCTGTAGACAGGTCTGGCTGGCTGAACATCAGGCACAACCCCAATGCCAGGAGGGAGGGAAACGGCTTCATCTCTGAAAAGCAAAAAGGGCTTCATCAGATCATCTTTCGAAAAACCATGCTGTACTCTGAAATGTCATGTGGCCCTTAGCTGTTTTTCAGATTGTGTGAGAGAGAACTTTTCAGAAAATACTACTTTTACACAATATTAATAACAGATTCATAGCACATGGATCAGAATTACCATGTATAACAGACAAAAAAATGGAACCTGATTAATAGACAAGAATGAAACATGCTGCATAAAAAGTGTATACAATTGTCTTACCTTTGTTTTAACAACTGTTGTTGTGAAGTCTTGTTGAGAAGTCAACACTTGCCTGAAGATGTATGGTGCTCTCTCTAACTATTCTATTTATAGTTAATGTTGCAAAGCCTCGCCTCCTGTCATCTGTCATTTCTGAGGTGTCTGACTGAATTATGCACAGTGCCTTCAGAAAGTATTCATACCCCTTGATTTATTCCACATTTTGTTGTGTTACAGTCAGAATTCAATCTACAATCTACCCATCTACACACATTACCCCATAATGACAAAGTGAAAACATGTTTTTTGAAATGTTTTAAAATGTATTGAAAATGAAATATAGAAATATCTCATTTACATACAGTAAGTATTCACTCCTCTGAGTCAATACTTTGTAGAAGCACCTTTCGCGGCAATTACAGCTGTGAGTCTTTTGGGGTATGTTTTTAAGAGCTTTGCACACCTGGATTGTATGATATTTGCCCATTATTCATTTAAAAATTCTGCAAGCTTTGTCAAGTTGATTGTTGATCATTGCTTGACAGCCATTTCAAGTCTGGCCATAGATTTTCAAGCAGATTTAAGTCAAAACTGTAACTAGGCCACTCAGGAACATTCAATGTCGTCTTGGTGACAAGCATACCCATAACATCATGCAACCACCACCATGCTTGAAAATATGAAGAGTGGTACTCAGTGATGTGTTGTGTTAGATTTGCCCCAAACATAACGCTTTGTATTCAGGACATTAAGTTTATTTCTTTGCCACATTTTTTGCAATTTTACTTGAGTGCCTATTTGATCATGGTATTTGATTCCCTGCAGGATTATTGTCTTGCTGTAGCAAGCTGACTCAAATTAAGATCCTACATCTATAGCTTTAGTCTGTTGTCATCATGCTTTTGCTTAATGTTGTTTCCACACAGAAACTGTTACTTGAGAAGCGACCTACATAGGGAAGTAAGATCATGAACTCTTAACATGACTAAGGTAATTAACATGACAATGGCAATTAACATGTCTACGGTAATTAACATGACTATGGTAATTAACATGTCTACGGTAATTAACATGACTAAGGTAATTAACATGGCCAAGGTAATTAACATGGCTAAGGTAATTAACATGACTAAGGAAATTAACCTGACTAAGGTAATTTACATGACTACAGTAATTTGAACTAAAACAGCCACACCAATGCTTTGGACCTGGTTAAGAAATTGAAACATTTTCATCCTGATTTCAGAGTGACACTTATTGATGTTATCATATGGAAGGTGCCAAGATTTATAGTTTTCTTCATTCGGTAAAGTTACATAGCCTAGACTCACAGGGGTATTCAACTCTGACCCTACGAGGTCCGGAGCATGCTGCTTTTCTGTTCTACCTGATAATTAATTGAACCCATCTATTGTGCCAGGTCTAAATCAGTCCCTGATTAGAGGGGAACAATAAAAACAAGCGGTGGAACCGGCTTCGAGGTCCACAGTTGAGTTTTAGAGGTAGAGGATACTTTGCAACATTATACATGAAGAAGAATTTATGGTATGTAGTATGCCATGCCTTTTTTCAACACAAGATACTATCATTATAGAATAGAAGAGGTCAACACACCATTAAAATAATGTAGCTATCTTAGTTATTAATGATGCAAGGGTTGCCTCATAACCCGCAGTCGGGCAGGTTTAGGGTCATGAAATATTATGTGGATGAGAATGATCGGTGGCGGGTGGGTGGCGGCTGGGTTGAATAAAGAGAAAACAATACCTTTTAAAAATCCATAAATGTATCATTTTTAGGCAATTTATAGGCTACATTTAGGTTTTTCTTTCATTATTTTAAGCTATCTGGCATTAGTACGTAAGCCTACGTATTGTTAGGGCCTAAAGGCGTTGAATGCTTTCCAGTCTAAACAGTTCGGAAGAGTTTGTACATATATTATGATGACATGTTGTGACATTATTGTTCGTTTTGGACTTCAGGCACACACCATTTTTTCTTGGACCAACCCGAAGTCGGTAGCTGAAGTCTAAGACCATTTCTTTGCTGATTGGTAAACAGTTGGGATTCTTCAGTAAAGTCTTTATTGTCATTCAATGAGAAATGACAAATTTTCATGCACATTTTTTTTATTGAGAAATACTGCACAAAACATCTTAGTTAGATGTAAAATTGCGCGACTAAGATCTCCTCTGCAAAAACGTCAAAAATAATGACAGATTTCTTGAGTAGGTTAGATTAATTGTGACGTCATCTCAAAATAGACAAACAATACTATTGCCGCTTTTTTCTCTCGGGAGTATGCTAGCACACTCGCTCTGTTCCCGTAGGTGACTTCGGCTAGCCGCCAGCCGAACTGAAGCATGCCTTAAATGTAGGCTATGTGCGCCAAATATACTACACGCAAATCGCCAATTGCTTTAGGGAATGGGCAGAAAAAGTTAACGTTGATCCAGAGGGGACAATGTCAGAGTTTAATTCAATATTAGAAAAGCTGTGAGTTAACCATAAAAAGAGGGAATGACTAGACTCCTAGTCTCTGCCGCTGAAAAACATCCCCACAGCATGATGCTGCCACCACTGAGCTTCACTGGGGAAGGTGCCAGGTTTCCTCCAGATGTGACACTTGGCATTCAGGCCAAAGAGTTGAATCTTGGTTTCATCAGACCAGAGAATCTTGTTTCTCATGGTCTGAGAGTCTTTAGGTGCCTTTTGGGCAAACTCCAAGTGGGCTGTTATGTGCCTTTTACAGAGGAGTGGCGTCCGTCTGGCCATTCTACCATAAAGGCCTGATTGGTGGAGTGCTGCAGAGATGGTTGTCCTTCTGGAAGGTTCTCCCATCTCCACAGAGGAACTCTAGAGCTATGCCAGAGTGACCATCTGGTTCTTGGTCACCTCCCTGACCAAGGCCATTCTCCCCCGATTGCCTAGTTTGGCCGGCGTGCCAGCTCTAGGAAGAGTCTTGGTGGTTCCAAGCCTCTTCCATTTAAGAATGATGGAGGCCACTGTGTTCTTGGGGACCTTCAATGTTGCAGAAATGTTTGGTACCCTTCCCCAGATCTGTGCCTCGACACAATCTTGTCTAGGCGCTCAACGGACAATTCCTTTGACATCATGGCTTGGTTTTTGCTCTGACATGCACTTTCAACTGTAGGACCTTATGTAGACAGTTGTGTGCCTTTCCAAATCACGTCCAATCAATTGAATTTACCAAAGGTGGACTCCAATCAAGTTGTAGAAACATCTGTAGGATGCTTAATGGAAACAGGAGGCAATTGAGCTCAATTACAAGTCTCATAGCAAAGGGTCTGAATACTTATGTAAATAAGGTATGTCATTTATTTTTTGCAAACATTTCTTAAAACCTGTTTTCGCTTTGTCATTATGTGTATTGCTAAGGAAAAAAATGCATGTAATCAATTTTAGAATAAGGCTGTAACGTAACAAAATGTGGAAAAGGTCAAGAGGTCTGAATACTTTCTGAAGGCACTGTACTTCCCACGGCTATGATTGACACTCCCCAGAAAAAGAAGTCCTCTGCAATATTTCAATGACATTTTTCAAAAACAAAATAACATGTATTTAAGTATGTTTTTGATATAAATGGGAGATTAACATTAGAACTTTTAAAAAAAATTATACTTTAAGTAGATATTTTAAACATAGTTCTTATTTGTTTTTATGTTTAGCTCACATAATATAATTTAAAAAGTGTCTGTAATAGAATACATTTGTCAAAAACAAATGTAGACAGTAATAAAGGCATTTCTATATCTTCCAAAATATATTTTTTAATGGTTGGGGAGTGCCAAGATGGAGGTGCGGTGTCTTCAAAACCCCTGTCAGTCATAGTGTATATACAAATCATTGGTTATTAGCAATTACAGGCGGGTGCGTGTGAACAGCTGCTCCGTGCACCACCATTAGTTATATCATTTTTATTTTCATTTTCTGATGCAGTGTATATTTATGCAATAAAACACAGAAATACAGTATTTCATTAAAATAAAATATTCAAAAAATAAACCATAAAAAAATGAAGAATATAGGATACAGATGCAGTACACATTTAGATCAGTACAAAATTGTGTGCAGTACAAAAATTGTGCAGAATCTTTAATTTAAAAAGTCTGGTCATGACTGACTTGAACATAGGCTACGAATATAACCTAATACAGTTACAGTTGTTGATAATAAACAAATTATATTTTCGAGATAAGGCGGTGTGTATAGAGGAATTCAGCAGTTTCTGTTCACTAATACATTTACTTTATAAAGTAAAAACATTTGCTATTTTTTCATCTGTTTGCATTCTTTCACACAATTCAAATACATGACAATTCTTACAGCACTCCTTGATTTTTTTTGGTCATAGAATAAATCAACAACACCTAAAACACCAAATGATCAGTTTGCAGAATGCAAAGAAATCTCTTTAAAATCCTGTTAAAAATGACAAGAGGCCTTACTACTGTAGTTAATTGACCTTGACCAGCTGCAAGGAGTGCATCAGATTTCCTGAGAATCAGCTGGCTGACGGAAGGCCATTGACACAACTGATTGTTACGCCACAGGTCCGCCCTATTAACCGCTGTGCAGAAGAAGGGAAACGTGTTAGATACCAGGTATTGTGCTGGTGGTTAATAACGCCCCTGACTCTGTGTTGTAATGGTTCCACCTGTTGTAGACAACCTGACAGAAAACTGTAAGTGTGAGGAAGTGGTCGGCCAGCTGGACAGAGCAGACTGAGAGCTGCTGGGTCCTTGGCGTTTGGGGGGCCTCACATCAGGGGATCTAGAAAGGAATACAGAAAAAGAGGGTGATGTTTGGAGAGAGGGGTGGATGGGTTATGGATGAATTAAATGTCACCTTGGTGCAGAAGTATTGAGTTATTAACGGATGTTGAACCAATTACCTCGTTGTCCTGGTCCGACTAGCACTGATGCTGTTGTTGTTGTTGTTGTTGCTGTTGCTCCTGATCCTCCTCCTGGTTCTGGTTCTGCTGTCTCTCTCTCCAGGCTTGGAGGTTCAATTGCGGGATACTGTTGCAGTTAATGAGTTTGTTCTTGCCTTGGATGAATGGGTCATTGGACACGACTGTTATGCCAGTGTTGTCACAGATGATCCGAGCCAAAGAGACACGACTCAGGGCAGCCCTCTGTGCTGAGGTAAAGACACCTGTGTTTTCATACCACAGCCTGGGAATCAACAAGCAAGAAGGGATATGAGAGACACTTGCAATCATACTCTGGCAAACACATGCTGGAACAACCACTCTATTTTTTTGGAACGGGGCATGCATATTTAAGATGGTGAGGAAAGCACTTTTAAAGAATAACCAGGCATCCTCTACTGATGGAATGAGGTCAATATCTTTCCAGGATATCCGGGCCAGGTAGATTAGAAAGGCCTGCTCGCTGAAGTGTTTTAGGGAGCATTTGACAGTGATGAGGGGTGGTCATTTGACCGCGGACCCATTACGGATGCAGGAAATAAGTCAGTGATCGCTGAGATCCTGGTTGAAGACAGCAGAGGTGTATTTGGAGGGCAGGTTGGTTAGGATGATATCAATGAGGAATCCTGTGTTTACGGATTTGGGGTTGTACCTGGTAGGTTGATTGATAATTTGTGTGAGATTGAGGGCACCAAGCTTAGATTGTAGGATGGTCGGGGTGTTAAGCATGTCCCAGTTTAGGTCACCTAACAGCACAAGCTCTGAAGATAGATGGGGGGCAATCAATTCACATATGGTGTCCAGGGAACAGCTGGGGGCAGAAGGTGGTCTATAGCAAGCGGCAACGGTGAGAGACTTGTTTCTGGAAAGGTGGATTTTTAAAAGTAGAAGCTCAAATTGTTTGGGCACAGACCTGGATAGTAAGACAGATCTCTGCAGGCTATCTCTGCAGTTGATTGCAACTCTGCAGTTCTATCTTGTCGGAAAATATTATAGTTAGGGATGGATATTTCAGGGTTTTTGGTGTTCTTCCTAAGCCAGGATTCAGACACGGCTAGGACATCCGGGTTGGAAGAGTGTGCTAAAGCAGTGAATAAAACAAACTTAGGGAGGAGGCTTCTAATGTTAGCCTGCATGAAACCGAGGCGTTTACGGTTACAGAAGTAAAAAAATGAGAGCGCCTGGGGAATGGGAGTGGAGCTAGGCCTTGCAGGGCCTGGATTAACCTCTACTTCACCAGAAGACCAGAGGAGGAGTAGGATAAGGGTACGGCTAAAGGCTATAAGAACTGGTCGTCTAGTACGTTCGGATCCGCCCTCTTCGGTGGCGACTCTGGTGCTGGGATCGTCGCCGGAAGCTCCGGACCATGGATCGTCGTCGGAGGAACCGGACCGTGGATCATCGCCGGGGACTCCAGACCGTGGATCGTCACCAGAGGAACCGAGCCGTGGATCGACGTAGGAGGTTCTGGACTGTGGACCGTTGTGGGAGGTTCCGGACTGTGAACCGTCGTAGAAAGTTCTGGACTGTGGACCGTCGTAGGAGGTTCCGGACCGTGGACCGTCGTAGGAGGTTCCGGACTGTGGACTGTCGCAGGAGGTTCAGGACTGTGGACTGTCGCAGGAGGTTCAGGACTGGGGGCCGTCGCCGGAAGCTCTGGACTGGGGGCCGTCACCGGAAGCTCTGGACTGGGAATCGTCACCGGAGGCCTGGCGCATGGAGCTGGCACAGGACGTACCAGGCTGGGAAGACGCACTGGAGGCACGGTGCATGGAGCTGGCACAGGTCGTACCGGGCTGTGGAGGCGCACTGGAGGTCTGGAGCATAGAGCTGGCACAATGTGTCCTGGACAGATGACAAACTTCGCACGGCAAGTGCTGGGAGCTGGCACAGGACGCACCGGGCTGTGGAGGCGCACTGGAGACATAGTGTGTAGAACTGGCACACATTGTACCGGAACAATGACACGCTCCTCAAAGCGAGTGCGGAGAGCTGGCACAGGACGTACTGGGCTGTGGAGACGCACTGGAGACTTGGTGCGTGGAGCCGGCACAGATGGTACCGGACAGATGACACGCTCCTCAGGACAAATACGGGGAGCTGACACAGGTGGCATCGGACGACTAACATGCTCCTCAGGGCGAATGTCTTGCCTCCCCAGCCAAACCAACAGCTCTTTCGCTTCACTCTCTTCACATTTCGCCAACCACTCCTCGAAGGTCTCTATCTCACCCCTCCGTTCTCTCTCTCTCAATCTATCCAACGCTTCCTCCATGGTCTCTAACTCACCCCTCAGCGTCGCCGACCACCCCGTGTGCCCCCCCCAATTTTTTTTTTTGAGGTTGCTTCTTGGGCCTACGTTGTGACCGCGAGCCCCGATGTCGTCGCTTTTCCTCCTTCGCTGCTTCCGCCTCTTCCATGGCAGGCTTTTGTCTCCTGCCATTATTTCCTCCCAAGTCCAGGATGTCCTCCACTCCTGGCTTTCCTCCCAGGCCCAGGATCCCTGCTCCTCCTGGGCACGCTACTTGGTCCGTGGGATCTTCTGTCACGACCGTTGTTGTAAGAATCGGATCAAAATGCAGCGTGGTTTAGGTTCATCATCTTTATTACGTGAACGGGCACAAAAAAACAATAAAGAACAAAACGAACGTGAAGCTATGAAGTGCTCAAGGCAACTATACACAAACAAGATCCCACAACTAACAGGTGGGAAAAAGCTGCCCAAATGTGATCCCCAATCAGAGACAACGATAGACAGCTGCCTCTGATTGGGAACCATACCAAGCCAACCTAGAAATAATGAAACTAGAATGCCCACCCTAGTCACACCCCGACCTAACCAAAATAGAGAATAAAGGATCTCCAAGGTCAGGGTGTGACAAAGTGCTATACAGAAACCCAGCCTAAAACTCCAAACAGCAAGCAATGCTGATGTAGAAGCACGGTGACTAGGAAAAACTCCCTAGAAAGGCCAGAACCTAGGAAGAAACCTAGAGAGGAACATGGCTCTGAGGGGTGGCCAGTCCTCTTCTGGCCGTGCCGGATGGAGATTATAACAGTACATGGCGAAGTTGTTCAAATGTTCATAGATGACCAGCAGGGTCAAATAATAATAATCACAGTGGTTGTAGAGGGTGTGACAGAGGGTGCAACAGGTCAGCACCTCAGGAGTAAATGTCAGTTGGCTTTTCATAGCCGAGCATTCAGAGTTCGAGACAGCAGGTGCGGCAGACAGAGAGAGTGGAACAGATTGATAGAGCTATATTGAAGCAGAGAAAAATTTAAAAGATTCATCTTGAAGGCAACATTTTTTACCCAACAGATTTGGCGTCAACAGACCTTCTTCGCTGAAAAAAACAGCATGGCCAATCTGGTCACCAGCCTTTGCTGTGTTTTGGACACTGGTGAAATAAAATGTAAATGAAATAAAACATTTATTTGTCACATGCCGAATACAACTGGTGTGGACTTTAGCATCAAATGCTTGCTTACGAGCCCATCTCAATGACGCAGAGTTAAAAGATTCTATAACAAAAAAAAAAGTGCTATCAGAATGGTGGTATGTGGACGTGCGTACCAGGCAGGCCATGGTCCCGTCCCCGCTGCATGTTGAGGGAGTTCAGGTCCAGAGCCAGGGCCAGACGGATTACCAGGACTTATACTCTCAGCACGCGCTGACCAACTGGCAAGTGTCTTCACTGACATTTTCAACCTGTCTCCGACCAAGCCTGACCAACATGTTTCAAGCAGACCACCGTAGTCCCTGTGCCCAAGAACACTAAAGCAACCTGCCTAAATGACTACCGACCTGTAGCACTCAAGTCTGTAGCCATGAAGTGCTTTGAAAGGCAGGTCATGGCTCACATCAACACCATTATCCCAGAAACCCTAGACCCACTCCAATTTGCATACCGCCCCAACAGATCCACAGATGACGCAATCTCTATTGCACTCCACACTGCCCATTCCCACCTGGACAAAAGGAACACCAACGTGAGAATGCTATTCAAACAGCTCAGCATTCAACACTATAGTGCCCTCAAAGCTCATCACTAAGCTAAGGACCCTGCAACTAAACACCTCCCTCTGCAACTGGATCCTGGACTTCCTGATGTGCCGCCCCCAGGTGATAAGGGTAGGTAACAACACATCTGCCACGCTGATCCTCAACACGGAGGGCCCCTCAGGGGTACGTGCTCAGTCCCCTCCTGTACACCCTGTTCACCCTCGACTGCATGGCCAAGCACGACTCCAACACCATCATTAAGTTTGCCGACGACACACCAGTGGTAGGCCTGATCACCGACAACGATGAGACAGCCTATTGGGAGGAGGTCAGAGACCTGGCAGTGTGGTGCCAGGATAACAACCTCTCCCTCAACGTGATCAAGATAAAGAAGATGATCGTGGACTACAGGAAAAGGAGGGCCGAGCACGCCACCATTCTCCAAAGTGGAGGAGAGATTGACTTCATCACTACTTGTATTTGTGAGAGGTATTGACATGTTGAATGCCCATGCATACCCCACAAAACATGCCACCAGATGTCTCTTCACAGTCCCCAAGTCCAGAACAGTATATGGGAGGCGCACATTACTACATAGAGCCATGACTACATGGAACTCTATTTCACATCAAGTAACTTCTGCAAGCAGAAGAATCAGATTTAAAAAACAGATAAAAATACACTTTATGGAACAGTGGACACCGTGAAGAGACACAAACACAGGCACAGACACATGCATACACACACGATAATATACGCACTATACACACATGTGGATTTTGTGTTGTAGATATGTGCCAAGGCAGCAGCTAATCGGGATCCCATAATAATTACAAATACCCCTCAAAGGACATCCAGCCAACTTGACACAACTGTAGGAAGCATTAGAGTCAACGTGGGCCAGCATCCCTGTGGAAAGCTTTCGACACCTTGTAGAGTCCATGCCCGACGAATTGAGGCTAATCTGAGGCCAAAATGGTGGGGGGCAACTCAGCATTAGGAAGGTGTCCACATCAGGCCTGGAAGTCACATTATGATGGCTTGCAAAATGATGTATAATTCCTATTGGGATCTAGACAGAGTTAGGATATCCAACAAGTAGAATTGTTAATTAATCACCCGCAACCTGCGTTCAGAATGACTGCCAGGGAAGGGACGATTGAATACTGAGACTACCTCAATCATCTAAATCCAATTACTAATAGATTGGATTAGTTTAGAAAACTGTATGTTATTTATCTTTGTTAGGCATCAAATTAAATCAACCAATCAATGTACTTGCAAAAACACAGACATTACATTAAACAACAATTCTGAAAATCTCCCTGCAATAGAGCATGCTGGGAAATATTATATATGGTTCTATGTAAAACCCTCGTTCCAAATAATTATTCTTGCCTTCCAAAGAATCATCAAAGTACCCGTTCTTCTGACCAAAACGGTTCTTGGTAGAACCCTATCCCTCTGCAAAGAACCCATTTGGAACCCTTTTTTGTAAGAGTGCAGAAAAGGGCAAGATATACAGAGATGGCTGTATAGTCGTAGTGCATGCTGTAAGTGAAGGCTGTGGGATGTGATGTCAGAGCTGTGACTGACCTGGATGGGGAAACAAGGTTCGGAGCGTTCACAGCTCTCGTCACAGTCCAGGCCGTTGCTGTAGGAGCGGATGCTGGGGGAGAAGGGCGTGAACGTCAGGTTATATATATAACTTGTGGTGACATAGTAGCAGTTATTCAAAATACATTTATTGTCATCATACTAGAGGGAGTATAAAGTTGTTGAAGCGTGTGTTTCGCTCCCAGCCTTTGGATCGAGAGACCCCATCGTCATACTGAGCAGGCAGCCAACGAGTGAAGGGTGTATTTGAGGCTCCAAGACGAGGGTACTTCCTGATAAGCATGAAGAAAATACTATTTATATTTATTGATGTTATCTTAGGTCACAGTAACAATGTGTCGATGCAGTGCATTTGGATAGAAACATTTCTGGTATGCAACGCAATTTTAAAACTATTTTGTGTTGTTCTTTGTGGAATAAGGGAAGGGAACAAAAAAAAGCCCTTGGTAATATTTTATCTGTGATGATAATGTTTGTTCCATGATTAATCGTCCGAGTATAGGGTTTGTGTCTGGTCAAGGCATGAACATTCAGACCCATCTCAAACAATGATACTGCAGTATTATCTGTTTCTGAACACATAGACCAACATAGAGTTTTGTTTTGCATGGCTGATTACTAATTGCTCGGACCTGCCAATGTGACAGACACATAAGAGCATGGTTGCAACACACAGTGTTTCCTGAGGCATGCCACTCTGTCATGTTCACCAGCCTCTATGGCACCATGCAGTCATGAGTCTTTTGTTTCCCTGTTGCATTCGGGATCCTCAGAACACGTTTTGCATAACCACTAACAGAAATATCTCTGGGGAAACTATGAGTCATTTTGTGATAGCCTACATGGCCCACACTGGAACGTGTTTAGCCAGTCAGGAGCGGAAAGTTCACTTTGAGGTTTTAGTCAGATTTACCAATAAATTATTTATCTTTGGCCAATACAATGACACAGCGAAAACGAAATAGAGGCCACATGATTGCACCAGTGGTGAGAGGCTGGCAGACTGTGGAGCACTTAGGTTCCTCCTAGCCCCAACACCTTAGGCCGCATGCTTCCATGGCCTATTCAGTCCTCTCAGCATCCAGCCATCAAGAATCAATGTAAATACCTTGAACTATACTTGAGGTATGGCCCAAGAAGTGGGTCATTAGTGAGATAAAATGTATCCCGTTGCACAACATGGATAATCACCATATAGACCATATAGGTTCTACAATAAGGAAGTGCCCCTGAGAACAGCCTTAACAAATGGACATAAACTATAATAGTTGATATTCTAATCAGACCTGGGTTCAAATACTATAAAGGGTATGTCAATTACATTCGAAGAAATCGGTAGTAATTATTTTGATATTTCTTCTTTGAAAATACAAGTAGTTGAGTATTGGAATGTATTTGGAAATGCACTTTGAAAGTATTGGCATGTATCAGAAAATACTCAAATACACAGACAAGTGTATTTTAAAATACAAATATGTAAACACTCCATCCATTTGAACCCTGGTCTGTTTGGTATGTGAAATAACATATTTGGAAATGGTTTCAAATAGTATGCTATTTATAGGACATTATTTTAAAATACTTAAAAATACTTCCAATAGAAATAGTTGATTCGGGCAACATTATTTGAAAAAACTCAAAATACAAATAATCAAATACAAATGTATTTCTATTTTAATATCATAACTGAATACATTTCTTATCGTATTATGCAAATTGATAAAAAAGAAGACAACCTCCCCTGCAATGTACACTATCGTTCAAAAGTTTGGGGTCACTTAGAAATGTCCTTGATTTGTAAGAAAATACATTTTTTGTCCATTAAAATAACATCAAACTGATCAGAAATACCAGTCTCAAGTCATCAGTGAAGAGGCAACTCCGGGATGCTGGCCTTCAAGGCAGAGTTCCTCTGTCCAGTGTCTGTGTTCTTTTGCCCATCTTAATCTTTTATTTTTATTGGCCAGTCTGAGATACAGCTTTTTCTTTGCAACTCTGCCTAGAAGGTAAGCTAATCCAAGATTATCATTTTAAAAGGCTAATTGATCATTAGAAAACCCTTTTGCAATTATGTTAGCACAGCTGAAAACTGTTGTCCTGATTAAAGAAGCAATAAAACTGGCCTTCTTTAGACTAGTTAAGTATCTGGAGCATCAGCATTTGTGGGTTTGATTACATGCTCAAAATGGCCAGAAACAATGCCCTTTCTTCTGAAACCTGTCAGTCTATTCTTGTTCTGAGAAGTGAAGGCTATTCCATGAGAGAAATTGCCAAGAAACTGAAGATCTCGTACAACGCTGTGTACTACTCCCTTCACAGAACAGCGCAAACTGTCTCCAACCAGAATAGAAAGAGGAGTGGGAGGCCCCGGTGCACAACTGAGCAAGAGGACAAGTACATTAGAGTGTCTAGTTTGAGAAACAGACGCCTCACATGTCTTCAACTGGCAGCTTCATTGAATAGTACCCGCAAAACACCAGTCTCAACGTCAACAGTGAAGAAGTGACTCCGGGATCCTGGCTGGGATTAAAAATTAAAAATAAAAAAATTAATATAAGACAAAACACACATCATGACAAGAGAGACAACACAACACTACATAAAGAGAGACCTAAGACAACAACACAGAAAGGCAGCAACACATGACATCACAGCATGGTAGCAACACAACATGACAACAACATGGTAGAAACACAACATGGTAGCAGCACAAAACGTGGTACAAACATTATTGGACACAGACAACAGCACAAAGGGCAAGAAGGTAGAGACAACAATACATCATGCAAAGCAGCCACAACTGTCAGCAAGAGTGTCCATGATTGAGTCTTTGAATGAAGAGATTGAGATAAAACTGTTCAGTTTGAGTGTTTGTTGCAGCTCGTTCCAGTCATTAGCTGCAGCGAACTGAAAAGATGTGCGACCCAGGGATGTGTGTGCTTTTGGGACCTTTAACATTCTGCCATTCTGTGACTGGCAGAACGGGTGTTGTATGTGGAGGATGAGGGCTGCAGTAGATATCTCAGATAAGGGGGATTGAGGCCTAAGAGGGTTTTAGAAATAAGCATCAACCTATTGAGCTGTTGTGGGAACAGTTTGACTGTATGGTTGTCAGTGTCAGTGTAGTGGAGATGAGGAATAGAGTCAATCGCAGGACACCGAACTGAGTAAAATATACGTATTTACTCTAGAAAAGCTCATCAGTCAAACAGTCAAATCCACGCAGGGATAAAACAATAATGACAAACACAACTAACACGATCAACAGGAAAATAATAACACACAAAACATCATGATAACCAGAGGGTTTAAATAGGGAAATAATCATAACGAAATGGGAACCAGGTGTGAACAATCAAGACATAACAAATGGACAAAGAAACATGGATCGGTGGCAGCTAGAAAGCCGGTGACGATGACCGCCGAACGAACAAGGAGAGGCACCAACTTCGGTGGAAGTCGTGACAATGGTACGTAAGAAGTGCCCATCAAGCCAATCCAACTTGTGGTAGGTGCTTCAGGAAGCATGGGGTGAAATCTCTTCAGATCACCCCAACAAATTGACAACTAGAATGCCAAAGGTCTGCAAGGCTGTAATTGCTGCAAATGGAGGATTCTTTGTCGAAAGAAGGACACAATTATTATTTCAATTAAAAATCATTATTTATAACCTTGTCAACGTCTTGTCTATATATCCTATTCATTTTGCAACTCATTTCATGTATGTTTTCATGGAAAACAAGGACATTTCTAACTGATCCCAAACTTTTGAACGGTAGTGTATATTTTCCAACGGGGCTATACATCTGGGTGGTTTTCTTCTCTCCTAAGTAGCCTCGTTTCACTGCCAAAAATAAAATGAAACCATTTAGTGTTCATCGAAATAACAACACAATGTGAAATACAGGTAGCCTAGTCAAATAATTAACATCCAATCACATTAACCATTACTCTCTTGCGGGAATTCCACCAACGGTCCGTATGTAGCTGCTGCTCATTCCGTTTGCTCAAAAATGTACAAATGGTTCAAAAAGGTAAGGCCTGCGTCCATAGAGACACATATCAGCTCTACTGATAGTACTGCTACTACCAGCAGTGCTACACCTGCACCTGTCGACGACCCAAGTTGTTCTGCTTCCACGAGCACATCCAATGCTAGCATCAGTAATTCTACATTTGTTGTTAGCCCAGCTAGCATGGACACTGACAGTTGTGAATCTGATGCAGCCGAAGAGCTACTGCTCCCTTACCCGGGAAAGCACCGAACAACAGACAGGGATGTTGGACCATCAAAGAGGCACAAATATGATGAGAACTACATTGATTTGGGGTGCACTTATAATGGGAGTAGTGCCTTTCCTCAGCCACAGTGTGTTATATGTGCAAAAGTACTGTTTCACAACTTGATGAAACCTTCACTCTTGCGCAGACATTTAGAAACAAAACATGCTAATTTGAAAAACAAGCCACAGGAGTTTTTTGAGCGAGAACTAAGACGACTTTCGAGTAGTAAGACGTATAAAATCAACAGATACCATTAATAAGAAGGGGCTAGAAGTGTCTTATGTGGTGAGCTACCGAGTGTCTAGGACAGGCAAGCGCCATACTATTGTGGAGGACGTAATTATTCCTGTTGCCGCGGATATGGCTGGGTCAATGGTGGGGGGAAAGGCCCAAAAAATATACCGACAATGCCTTCATCAAACAACACTGTTTCACGACGCATCAGTGACATGGCAGGAGATGTTATGAAACAATTACTGCTTCGCATACAAGCCACCGAACACCGTTTGCTCAAAAACACGACTGGCCTATCTGGGTGATGTTTTATCTCGCCTGAATCATCTGAATCTAGGATTACAGGGAATCTCCGCAACTATATCAACGTGCGGGACAAAATTGAGGCTATGATTAAGAAGTTGGAGCTCTTCTCTGTCTGCATTAACAAGGACAACACACAGGTCTTTCCATCATTGTATGATTTTTTTGTGTGCAAATGAACTCAAGCTTACAGACAATGTCAAATATGATACAGCGAAGCACCTGAGTGAGTTGGGTGCACAATTACGCAGGTACTTTCCTGAAACGGATGACACAAACAACTGGATTCGTTATCCCTTTCATGCCCTGCCTCCAGTCCACTTACCGATATCTGAACAATAGAGCCTCATCGAAATTACAATATGCGGTTCTGCCTTGGTAAATCGCGCTGTTAAGACATTGATGCCCTTTCCAACCACGTACCTATGTGAGAGTGGATTACATGCCGTCCATGGGAGGGGTGCGTCACTTGAGTGGGTTGAGTCACTGACGTGGTCTTCCTGTCTGGGTTGGCGCCCCCCCCTTGGGTTGTGCCATGGCGGAGATCGTTGTGGGCTATACTCGGCCTTGTCTTAGGACGGTAAGTTGGTGGTTGGAGACATCCCTCTAGTGGTGTGGGGGCTGTGCTTTGGCAAAGTGGGTGGGGTTATATCCTGCCTGTTTGGCCCTGTTCGGGGGTATCATCGGATGGGGCCACAGTGTCTTCTGATCCCTCCTGTCTCAGCCTCCAGTATTTATGCTGCAGTAGTTTATGTGTCGGGGGGCTAGGGTCAGTCTGTTACATCTGGAGTATTTCTCTTGTCTTATCCGGTGTCCTGTGTGCATTTAAATATGCTCTCTCTAATTCTCTCTTTCTCTCTTTCTGTCTTTCTCTCGGAGGACCTGAGCCCTAGGACCATGCCTCAGGACTACCTGGCATGATGACTCCTTGCTGTCCCCAGTCCACCTGGCCGTGCTGCTGCTCCAGTTTCAACTGTTCTGCCTGCGGCTATGGAACCCTGACCCGTTCACCGGACGTGCTTGTTGCACCCTCGACAACTACTATGATTATTATTATTTGACCATGCTGGTCATTTATGAACATTTTAACATCTTGACCATGTTCTGTTATAATATCCACCCTGCACAGCCAGAAGAGGACTGGCCACCCCTCATAGCCTGGTTCCTCTCTAGGTTTCTTCCTAGGTTTTTGGCCTTTCTAGGGAGTTTTTCCTAGGGAGTTTTTCCTAGCCACCGTGCTTCTTTCACATGCATTGCTTGCTGTTTGGGGTTTTAGGCTGGGTTTTTGTACAGCACTTTGAGATATCAGCTGATGTACGAAGGGCTGTATAAATAAATTTGATTTGATTTTGATTTGATTTGATTCTCGGCCCTCACTAGCATGAAAACTAAATACAGGCACTGTATTTGGAAAATGTGTGGAAAATTATTTAAGACAGTCTCTCTCCAATACAACCCACCATTGCAGAGTTATGTGCATCCTTTCAAGCACACCCTTCTCATTAACCTGTGGTGAGTTAAGAGGGTCTACACCAGAAGTGAATGGTTATCTGTTGGAGGAATGTATATGGTAGAGGCAATTAAGCTTGGAATGTACTGAGTGCAGGGAAGATGATCATATGTTGGCAGGCACTGGAGAGCACCCAAATCGGGGTATATATATTACCACTGGTGAAAATATGTTTTTGTCTTTTGCAGCTGTATTGACACAATGGGTGAATAAACTTGGTTTAAGTTTTACTGATTGTCTGTGAGATTTAATAGGTTCATTTAGAACCTAACACTTTCAAGCATTCAGTCAGGGATGTCTAGTTGTAAATTAGTTTTGTTAGAGGATCCACATACTAAAATTACAGCTTCTATTGAATTGGGACCAACATTATGTTTGTACAACTCAGTTCCGCAATACCAAAGAGAATACATAAAGCTTATCACACTTTTCTGTCAAGCTCTGATTGGTGAGGGCTTTATGTGGCAGGTGGACCCTGTCTATACCCCAGTTCTACATTGAGCGGGTGTTCATTTTTCAAGTAGAGTCTTTAAGGGAGAGACTGACTGATGATGGCATTTTTCAAGCTTGTATTCGTTGTCTTAATTGCTTACCAGACCACAGGTACGAGTCCGCTATACATTATTGACATATAAATTAATGTTTTAATTCAATTAAACATGTAATTAAAATGTGTAGTCTTGTTCATGAGACATTTAGAACTATAAATGGAGGGCTCAATTATTTAATAATCTTTTAATATTTCCACAGCTCTGGCGAGGGTTGTCACTGGGGAGGAAACACAAAACGCCTGGGACAAGCTGAACGTAAGAACTATTGTTATTTTGGAACAATGATTCCCCCATTTAACCCCCAAAATATAGCCATACTAGTGTATGCAACATATTGTGCTGCCTACTGTACTAACAACCAACTGGCAAGGTTCAAAGCAGATTCAGAAAGCTAACAAATATGGTAAGAAAAAACTGAAATGTGTATTACTGGGACAAAATTACCGTTTGGGCACACCTACTCATTCCAGGTTTTTTCTTTATTTGTACTATTTTCTAAGTTGTAGAATATTGGTGAAGACATCCAAACTATGAAATGACACATATGGAATCATGTAGTAACCAAAAAAGTGTTTTAGATTATTCAAAGGACCCACCCTTTGCCTTGATGAGAGCTTTGCACAGTCTTAACATTCTCTCAACCAGCTTCATGAGGTAGTCACCTGGAATGCGTTTGAATTAACAGATGTGACTTGTTAAAAGTTAATTTGTGCAATTCCTTTCCTTGTTAGTACGTTTGAGCCAATCAGTTGTGTTGTGACAAGGTAGTGGTGGTATACAGAAGATAGCCTTAATTGGTAAAAGGCCAAGTCCATATTATGGCAACAACAGCTCAAATAAGCAAAGAGAAATGACAGTCCATCATTACTTTAAGACATGAAGGTCAGTCAATCCGGGAAAATTGAAAAAACTTTGAACGTTTCTTCAAGTGCAGTCGCAAAAACCATCAAGCACTATGATGAAACTTGCTCTCATGAGGACCGCCACAGGAAAGGAAAACCCAGAGTTACCTCTGCTGCAGAGGATAAGTTCATTAGAGTTACCAGTCTCAGAAATTGCAGCCCAAATAAATGCTTCACAGAGTTCAAGTAACAGACACATCATCAACTGTTCAGAAGTGACTGAGTGAATCAGGCCTTCATGGTCAAATTGCTGCAAAGAAACCACTACTAAAGGACACCACCAACAAAAAGAAGAGACTTGCTTGGACCAAGAAACATGATCAATGGACATTCGTCTGGTGGAAATTTGTCCTTTGGTCTGATGAGTCCAAATTTGAGATTTTTGCTTCCAGCCGCTGTGTCTTTGTGAGACGCAGAGTAGGTGAACGGATGATCTCCGCATGTGTGATTCCCACCGTGAAGCATGGAAGAGGAGGTGTGATGGTGTGGGGGTGCTTTGCTGGTGACACTGTCAGTGATTTATTTAGGATTCAAGGCACACTTAACCAGCATGGCTACCACAACATTCTGCAGCGATACGCCATCCCATCTGGCTTGCGCTAAGTGGGACTATAATTCATTTTTCAAGAGGACAAGTACCCATCACACCTCCGGGCTGTGTAATGGCTATTTGACAAAGAAGGAGAGTGATGAAGTGGTGCATCAGATGACTTGGCCTCAACAATCACCTGACCTCAACCCAATTGAGATGGTTCAGGATGAGTTGGACTGAAGAGTGAAGGAAAAGCAGCCAACAAGTGTTCAGACTGTTGGAAATGCATTCTGGGTGAAGCTGGTTGAGAGAATGCCAAGAATGTGCAAAGCTGTCATCAAGGCAAAGGGGTGGCTCCTTTGAAGAATCTAAAATCTAAAATATTTAAAATAATTGTTTATATAAAGAATTGTTTAACACTTTTTTGGTTATGACATGATTCCATATGTGTATATTTCAATTTCATTTCTGTATTCTTGTTAAAGAAGAAGGTAGAAAACAGTCAGTTTATAAAAGACAGGGAAATATTTTGCAACACGAAAGAACAGTTAATTAAAATCAAGCACTGCTTTTCAGGCAGTGCATTTTCAGGAATAATATAAATGTCCACTTATATACTGAGTAGAATAAATGGAGGTCTTTTCCTCAGTATCCCACCACAACTTTGTGTTAGCATTCTTCTCTTTTCCTCTCCTCCGCTCAGAAATGGGACAGCTGCCAGGACTGTGCCCAAATAATTGAACTTCTTACAGCCCTTCTCTCCAATCCAGACATGCAGGTGAATACATCAGCAGAACACACCTGAAGCATACATGTTGTAATTCATAAAAACACCAATAAACACTCATAACCACCCATAAACACCCGTAACCACCCATAACCACCCATAACCACCTATAACCACTCATAACCACCTATAACCACCCATAAACACCCATAAACACCCATAACCATCAGATCGCTACAGATCGCTACAGGTGAATGCATGTCCATTCACCTGGTTCAGTTTTTGTTCCTGGTTGTCAAAGTAAGGTTGAGGATAGAGTCTTGAGGTTTCTTTTGAACAAACCAGAAGGAAACACAGACTTTCAGTTCCTGATATGGTTTTCACCTGTAACACCCCTATGACGGCCATCTCAAACCCTCACTCTACACTAGAAGTGGTACAGTATGTGCATTTCTGTTCTGCACTGCTGTGGAATTAGAGACACCCTGTTTTCTATCTAAACATGAAAAGAAACTACTAAGTATTTTACTGTAGCTTTTGATACTTTCTTTAATACGTGTTAATGATTGTAGAAAACAATAAATATACTTAATGCATCTCAAAGTGATTTCAGGGTCTTTCTCAACCTCTGCCACTCCTCCATCCCCAGACCAAGATCAGGAGCGAGCTGGAGAAACTGTGTGACCACATGCCAGGTCCTGCAGCACCTAAACTGTGCCAGGAGCAGGTGGATAAGAACCTCCCCCTGTCCTTCACCTTCTTGACCAGCTTCGTCGTAAGTGTTAGTGGGAGGTTGAGAAAGATCCTGGTTTGTACTTCTTCAAATAATTCTGACTGAATTAGCCTAAGTTAAGCTTCTCTCCTCTCCCACAGAATCCAGCTCAGGTGTGCTCCGTGTTGGGACTGTGTGGCTCCCAGTCAGAGGGCCAGCAGCATGACCTGCTGACCAATCACATTCAAGACACTCTGAAGTCAGCCATGTCAATGACAAAGGTGAGACAGAAAGAACAAGACTAATGCTCTCTCTCTCTGACCTATTCTGTGTCCTGCTGACTGTTTTTGTCTGTCTGAACCTGACTGTGTTTGTCTGTCTTCATCTTGTTTTCTTTCTCTCTATCTACCAGGTGCAGTTCTCACCACAATGTACCCTCTGTGTTTATCTCATCAAGTTACTGAAGAGTATGCTGCCAAAAGTAAGACATGCCTTAGAAATACAGTTACTGTAGTGATTACATTTATTTAAGGCATACGCACACACAAACACACACATGCCCTGTATCTGTTTCCCCTCCCAGATGGCTGTGATTGATATGCTGGGGAAGGTGTGTGGCATTCTGCCCTCATCTTACAGACATCAGTGTGTGAACCTGATAGAGAAGTATGGTAAGATGCTGATGGACATGCTCCTGAGCTACATCACCCCTGAGGCCATCTGCACCCTCATCCAAGTCTGTCATGGCATGGAGACGCTTGTCAGTGGTGAGTTCATAACCACTTCCTCGTTCATCTTTCCTGCCCTGCACCACCACCGCATAGTCACTTTTCTCTCTATCCATTTCCTCTTTTATATTTCCTTGTTTTGAAATTACTTTCTCTCTCTCTCAGAGAGTGCTCCTCTGTCTGACTGTGACTCCTGTCTGACCCTGGCGGTTTTGACCCATCTACACCTGGGCTCCAACGCTTCAGAACCCCAGACCGCCTCCTTCCTGGGCTCCGTCTGCCAGCTCCACCCCAACGCCCTCCCTAAGGTCAGCCCTGCCCCCTGGTCTACATCGCCCCTCATCTCACATAGGAGCCTTATAGAAGCCTCTGGGCTCATGTCTTATTTCTCTCTTTTCAGTGTGACGGCTTCACCCAGCTCCATGGCCACCAGCTGAAGGGGGTTCTGGGTAAACCAGAGTCTGCCCTTAATGTGTGTGAGGTATGTCATATTTAGATTCACTCAACTACATACTGTAAGATAACATGAAATTCACTTAAATCCAAGTTTCTATGGGTTGGGTGGGGATGTACTGTAAGTGGCTGTGAGAGTAACTCGAGGCATTTGTTTCTCAGAGGGTGGGTCTGTGTGGGGGAGTGAGAGAGGCAGGAGAACAGAGAGAGGACCCATGCATTCTGGGCACCAGCTACAGGTGCAGAGACCTAAAGACTGCCCTGGAATGCGGGGTAAGGCCACCAAACAAACCCAAAAAGTTTTATTCAACCTTTCTTTTAGCAGGGAGTCCCATTGAGACTAAGGTCTCTTTTTCAAGAGAGCCCTGCATTATATAACAAATTACACAATATAAAATACAAAAAGTATAGTACTCATTTCAAAACAGAACAAAGGTGTTTAAATCTTGGCATGCAATGTGTCTCATGCAGACAGTGTCCTTCTGCCAGAAGTTTGTGTGGAAGTAAGAACCTTCACCCAGCACCTACTCACAAAGTGGATGGTAAGTTGACTTGACATACAATATTTGTTTCAGAAAACTGGTTGTTACAACTCAGGTAAATGTGGGTCCACTCTCTTTTCAGAATGACGATCCAAGATTTAGAGCCTGCAGCCTTTGCTACAATGAATGACCCCAAAGCGTTCAACATCAAATTGTAAATATTTGATATTTACTGTGTCAATATCAGATAACATTTCCTGCAGACATGGACATTGATTGCACTGAGTATTTTGCCAATGATATTTTATAAAGCTCTTTTGTCCTTTTATCTGCTGTACACAACAGACTCTGTATGAACTCTACAGAGCAAGTTTTAATTAATTCCTAGGGCTGGGGATTTCTCAAGAGGACACAATGAAGATATTGAAACTAGACATTCTTTATATTAGCAGTAAAGGTGGCCTAGAAAGGTACTGGGGAAATGATTAGATTAAACAAGAGCTGAGGTGTTGACACACCAACGATATAAGGAACTACTGACTTGCAACGTGTATGCTTGCGATTTTAGCTGTAGATGGGTCATACAATCCTTCTCATTAGTTGTATTCATGCCCATTCTCTTTGTTACTGAAATGTTAAAAATAAGGTGTGATCAGAGCTAAACAACTATATCAAGTAATTTACTCAAATAAAAAACTGTTTCCTTTACAGCTACTGACCCTTGTCTAAATGGTGCAGTGCAATCCAAACACTGTACATTACATTGTCCTCATTAGGAACATGATATTCTACCTCTCCCAATTCAGTTGCTTCTCTGTTATAGTTCCCATGGAGGTTAGTGCTGCAAGAGTAGCATGTTGACGAGAACCAAAAAATAAAAAGACACTTACAGAATGCCAGAATAGACTTTTATTCAAAGACTTCCCATGTGGGACAGCGTTTCAGGTCTTCCGGAAATGGAACATTTGAGACAAGGGAAGAGGTGTTTAGGGGTCAAGAGACAGGCTATATCACATGTGATGGGTTTGGGTGGCGAGGGAGGGAGGGAGGGAAAACACTAGAAAAGGCACTTTTTCACCTTCAGTAACCAGACTGACAAGAAAGTAGAGAAAACAAGAAAGACCCAGTCCCCACAGACCCACTAGAGAGCATTGTAAACAAGGCCGGTTTCTCTGTACAACACCAGCCAGACTTTTGCTACCATCTGTGGGCCTACGGGAACAAAAATATTACATTTGTTTTACTTCTGGGAGGTCAGTCATCTCACAAACCCTTGTCGCTGAAATATAAATAACACTGGCGAATGCTTAGAGCACCACCTTGTGGCCGCAACCCAAAGTTTTTCTGTAGAACACTTCAGGAACCAGGCTAAAGACAGCCCCTCATCAGGAGTGACAAGCTGAGTTTCTCTGTAGCCACAGTCTACGGAGGGGGGAGTGCCTCACATGACATCTTCAAGTGACAAAGAAGGAGATAGAACTAGAGATATGGAAGGTGCATCCCAACAAGCCAGCGGTCATTAGCAGCTTCTGACTTCTCTGTAACACATCAGAAAACATGGTCTGAAGGGATGACACTTCCAAACAAGGTACCATATTTTACGACAAACTCACGTCCCTCTTCACCAATTACATTTTTGGTTACGTCTAACAAAATGGCAAAAACGTTTCTTACATTTTTATAAAAACAGCTAAGGGGACAAGAGTTGCATCCTAACTACCCAATTACTCCTAGCAATCTTCAACCCTAAATGTGCCATGACTTATTTGTCCCAATGGAGAAACATTGGGTGGGGGTTAGGTACAGGGAGGAGGGAAGGGGGTAGTCTTTAAGCTAACATTCCACTCCTTGGCACATGACATGGAGTACAGGGAGTGGATAACCTAAAGATGCTGGTAGACAGGCTAGGGTGAGAATATATTTCTGTGAAGTCAAATCACTACAGAACAGTCAGAGGGAAAGACAGGGAAATGGATTTCAAGGAGTGTGCAAGCAATTTCAAGTGGGTAGAGAGGAGGGGACAGAGGTGTAACATTTTTCAATAAGGGAGTAGACAGCGTTTGGGGGGGGGGCATTCTTCCCTCCCAGAGTGTGTAGGTTTTTCTGTAGTACACCTACAGCTCTGGGTGGGAAGGTTGGGGTTCAGTATTTAAGCTTTTTAGGGACCTCCCAGGGGAAGGCCTCCCGCCCAAAGTGGCCATAGGCAGCGGTCCGCTGGTAGATGGGCTTTTTCAGGTCCAGCTCCCTGGAACAGAGAAACACAATAAGGTGTTGGGTAAATAAATAAATGCATAGATTTACCAGAGGGCAAACCAAGCTGTCGTCGCCATTTAAATGTAGAACCCCTCCGCCAACGAGGACCAGCTTTGACCCCATGGAACCCCTTGCTGACAAAAAGTGTTGCCGGCAGCCACCATTGTTCCGCACTACCTGACAATGACACCAGGGCGGAGGTCAAAGTTCTTCTTGACAATGTCCAGCAGCTCCCTCTCGCTCTTCTGGGAAGTCCCATAGTGGAAGATGGAGATGGACAGGGGATGGGCCACTCCAATGGCATAGGCTACCTGAAAACACATCCACTTATTAACAAACAGGATCAAGATTTACATGACAGGTAATTATAACATATGCTACCTTTACTTTTCATCTCATTGCAATTCATAACAGCTAGAAGTGAATGACTCGCATAAGGTTCAAAACATGACTCCACAAGCTGAAGACCACAAAACAAAAAGACAAACCGTTAGGTAACAGCCATTAGCTCATTCCTCACCTGGACCAGTACACGCTTGCAGAGCTCAGCTTTCACCAGGGACTTGGCCACCCAGCGGGCAGCATAGGCAGCAGAGCGGTCCACCTTAGTGTAGTCTTTCCCAGAAAAGGCCCCTCCACCGTGGGCTCCCCAGCCTCCGTAGGTGTCCACAATGATCTTACGTCCTGTCAGGCCAGCATCACCCTGTGAAGGGGAGAGGAAGAGTAAGCCAAGTAGCCCAGGACAGCCTTGGAAGTGTCTGTATCTCGTGTTGATAAGAGTGCCTACTTTTTAATATCTGACTGACAATGTACCTACTTAATCACATCTCTATGGATCATTTCTTTCTTCCCCTACATCGTCTATGGGTCTAGAAAATATCTCACCTGAGGACCTCCGATGACGAAGCGGCCACTGGGCTGCAGGTGGTAGATGGTGTCGTCATCCAGGTACACGGTGGGCACCACAGCCTTCACAACCTGCTCCTTCAGCACGTCCCGCATCTCATCCAGGCAAATGACCTCGTCGTGCTGCACAGACACCACGACAGTGTGCACACGCACTGGAAGCATGGCCCCACGGTCCTGCCTGTACTGAACAGTCACCTAGAGAGGGGGAGACCAGGTATGAAATGTAATTCAAAGTGTACAAGCATGTTGTACAAGGTAAGGCACTAGGATATCTGCATACGAGTGGAGATAGCTGTGCCTGAAGTGTGCCTGTAAGGACTGCTTTATAACATACTTCTGGAAATGAATTTCCATGAGTTGTCAGGAGATCATATTTTTACTTGATTACAACCAAAATGAAAATAATTCCACTAGACTAGTCTTTCTGGTTCCACCCCTGTGTATGTACATAATCATTTTTTTTTATTTTTTTTTTAAGATGTCCTTTTCTGCCAACTGAACATAATCTTCTGGTAACCAAAGAAATACTCCTGCCTTGCCCAATGGGTGAGTGCATTTCAGACCTTAACCCATAAGAGTCTAAACCAGGAGGGGTGGGGGTACTACTAAGCTATATGGAATGGTTTTAACAAGGTCATACCAAGGATCATTTTGCTATTTGATTTAGAATTGTAAGACTCCTTTAAGTACATTTAAAAAATATATCTAAAACTATAATTTGATGTAAAACTATTTATGACCTTACTGCTATTAGCCCATACCAAAGCCTTGAATAACACATTCACTAAATGGAACAGATAGCGTGGTGGATGAATCAGAATTAGTTGGGTAACATAGATAATTAAGATGTCTTATCTGCATAATATGCTTATATGAGATACTTGTTATTAGAATGTATCCCTTTGGACTGGTGTTGGCAGTTCAGCTTCTTCCCTCAGCTGGGGCTCAGTCACCTGGGGCCCAGAGAGGGGAGAGGTCAGGCTTGTCTTTCACATGTCCCTGGTGCTATGCAGAATATCAGAAAGGGAAGAGGACAGGAGGGAACATTGTCTTCATATGTGAATGTATCTGTTAAACCATGTGAAGGGACGGTGTGATTAATGGGGAATCAATTACTGGTTTCCACAATGTCTGTGCGCCAGTCACTCCCTCCTTTGGCCTTGGGGGATGTGTGTGGTAGTGTCTATAGAGTTTACAATTGATTTATGCCATTGGATGAGTTGGTGTTTTTGTGCTAGGAGTAACAGGAACAAGATGGCAACCTTGTCTTAGGAGCCAAACTGAAGGATAATTTATAGCGAATGCCCTCTGGCTACGGGATACTCCTTTCTCATTCATAAAGTCTCACTTTGTGAACTGTTCCTAATATCTGTGGTTTGTTATGTCGACTAGAGGGTGGATCTTTGCTATAAAAGATCTCAGTAGCCATTGTGTTGCCACTCAACAGATCATTAGAAATGGTGAATCGTTGAAAGTCATTGCTATTGCAAAGCTCTTATTATTAAAGATGTAGTTTAAGTATAACTGACCTGTGTGATAAGTTTGTCTCTCCTCATTTGATAATACAGAAATTAACCACCACAATAGCCCCCCCCCCCCCCCCCCAAAAAAAGTATGTTCTGAAGAGTCTGTCCTATATCTGAGGTATAAGATCAGGAATGTTTTTTTATATTTTATTTTTTACATGTATTTAACCCCTTATTTTTGGCACTAAACAGTCTAAGCAGAGGGTTCTACTAAGCTATATAGATTTGCTTTAAGGTCATTCCAAGGAAAATTTTGACATTTGATTTTGAATTTTAAATGTCAATCCCTGCCGTATTTGGTGTGTAGACTGCGGTGCTGAATCTAACCTGAGTTTTGGAGTCTGGTCTCAGCCAGGGCAGGGTTCCGTTGCGGCGCAGTTCAGCCATCTTGGCATTGAGCTTGTGGGCGAGGACGATGGTGAGGGGCATACACTCCTCAGTCTCATCAGTGGCATAACCAAACATCAGACCCTGTAATGCAAAACACAGTCAAGCACTTGGTGCGGAGACAAAAACCATAAACACTAATATGCAGTTGAGCATGAGGTCCAGTCAATTAGTCACCGACTCACAAACGGTCAACGACAAGAGCCTTCTAACCTGGTCTCCAGCCCCCACATCCTCCTCTTTGCGGTCCAGGTGAACACCCTGAGCGATGTCAGGGGATTGCTGCTCCAGGGCCACCAGGACGTTGCAGGTCTTATAGTCAAAGCCTATGAGAAGGGAATAGAGTCATACCTCAGTGTTACTTACTGTCTGTATCTCTTTGCCAAAGCTAACCCTGTGACTTCTTAAAACCATGTATTCAATTCAATCAAATCAGAGCAAATTTGCCATAATACCCTTGGATGAGTCATCATAGCCAATGTGCTTGATGGTGTCCCTGACAACCTTCTGGTAATCTACACTGGCCCTGGAGGTGACCTCCCCTGCCAGTAGAATCATCCCAGTCTTAGCCACCGTCTCTGAAAAGATGCAGACCGAAAGATAAAGCATGTGAGCAAAAGACTGGGGACAGATGGAGGGAAATCAAGTGAAGGAAAGTGAGTGAGTCTAAGGTAAAGGTGTGCATTAGCTAACTAGGATGACGAAGGGGGGGGGGCAGAAGCAAGGGCATGTTACAGCATCAGACAGTGCAACATGGACAAACATACAGTAACATTTTCTTTTTTTATAGATGTGATTGATCCTTACCGCATGCCACTTTGGCATCAGGGTCCTGCTTGAGATGCGCATCGAGCACAGCGTCGCTGATCTGGTCACAAAGCTTATCTGTCAAACAAGAGAAACGAGAGTTATGGGCTGTATCCTGCAGCAAAAGAATATCCTGCTAAACAATTCCCCAGACAGGTTATGCCTGCAAAACCAAGAACCTTATGGACCAAACTTGCAACACAAGCCAGACTCCGCAGCCAAGTATACCGTGCATTCGGAAAGTATTCAGACCTCTCCACATTGTTACATTACAGCCTTACTCTAAAATGGATTAAATTGTTTTTCCCAGTCTCATCAATCAACACACATTACCCCATAATGACAAAGCAAAAACAGGTTCAGACATTTTAGCCCCAAAAAAATGAAATATCAAATTTACAGAAGTATTCAGACCCTTTACTCAGTACTAGAGGTCGACTGATTAATCGGAATGGCCGATTATTTGGGGCCGATTTCAAGTTAACAATCGGTAATCGGTATTTTTGGACACCGATTGTGGCCGATTCAACAACCAAAAAATTGTTTACGCCTTTATTTAACTAGGCAAGTCAGTTAAAAACACATTCTTATTTTCAATGACGGCCTTGGAACGGTGGGTTAACTGCCTTCTTCAGGGGCAGAACGACAGATTTTTACCTTGTCAGCCCGGGGATTAGTTTTTGCAACCTTCCGGTTACTAGTTTAACGCTTTAACCACCTGCCTTACATTGCACTCCACGAGGAGACTGCATGGCAGGATGACTACCTGTTACGCGAGGGCAGCAAGAAGCCAAGGTAAGATGCTAGCTAGCATTAAACTGATCTTATAAAAAACAATCAATCTTAACATAATCATTAGTTATCTACACATGGTTGATGATATTACTAGTTTATCTAGCGTGTCCTGCGTTGCACATAATCGATGCGGTGCCTGTTAATTTCTCATCAAATCACAGCCTACTTCGACAAACGGGTGATGATTTAACAAGCGTATTCGCGAAAAAAAAAGAACTGTCGTTGCACCAATGTGTACCTAACCATAAACATCAATGCCTTTCTTTAAAATCAATACACAAGTAGATATGTTAAAACCTGCATATTTAGTTAATATTGCATGCTAACATTAATTTCTTATAACTAGGGAAACTGTCACTTCTCTTGCGTTCCGTGCAAGCAGTCAGGGTATATGCAGCAGTTTGGGGCGCCTGGCTCGTTGCGAACTGTGTGAAGTCCATTTATTCCTAACAAAGACCTTAATTTGCCAGAATTGTACATAATTATGACATAACATTGAAGGTTGTACAATGTAACAGGAATATTTAGACTTAGGGATGCCACCCGTTAGATAAAATACGTAACGGTTCCGTATTTCACTGAAAGAATAAACGTTTTGTTTTCGAAATGATAGTTTCCGGATTCGACCATATTAACGACCAAAGGCTGTTTTTCTGTGTTATTATGTTATAATTAAGTCTATGATTTGATAGAGCAGTCTGACTGAGCGATGGTAGGCGGCAGCAGCAGGCTTGTAAGCATTCTTTCAAACAGCACTTGTGTGTTTGCCAGCAGCTCTTCGCTGTGCTTCAAGCATTGAGCTGTTTATGACTTCAAGCCTATCAACTCCCGAGATTAGGCGGTGTAACCGATGTGAAATGGCTAGCTAGTTAGCGGGGTGCGCGCTAATAGCGTTTCAAATGTCACTCGCTCTGAGACTTGGAGCAGTTGTTCCCCTTGCTCCGCAAGGGCCGCAGCTTTTGTGGAGCGATGGGTAACGATGCTTCGAGGGTGGCTGTTGTCGATGTGTTCCTGGTTCGAGCCCAGGTAGGGGCGAGGAGAGGGATGGAAGCTATACTGTTACACTGGCAATACTAAAGTGCCTATAAGAACATCCAATAGTCAAAGGTATATGAAATACAAATGGTAGAGAGAGAAATAGTCCTATAATTCCTATAATAACTACAACTTCTTACCTGGGAATATTGAAGACTCGTGTTAAAAGGAACCACCAGCTTTCATATGTTCTGAGCAAGGAACTTAAACATTAGCTTTTTTACATGGCACATATTGCACTTTTACTTTCTTCCCAACACTTTGTTTTTGCATTATTTAAGTCAAATGGAACATGTTTCATTATTTATTTGAGGCAAAATTTATTTTATTGATGTATTATATTAAGTTAAAATAAGTGTTCATTCAGTATTGTTGTAATTATCATTACAAATAAATTAAAATACATTAAAAAACAAATTGGCCGATTAATCGGTATCGGCTTATTTTGGTCCTCCAATAATCGGTATCGGCGTTGAAAAATCCTAAATCGGTCGACCTCTACTCAGTACTTTGTTGAAGCACCATTGGCAGCGATTACAGCCGCAAGTCTTCTTGGGTATGACGCTACAAGCTTGGCACACCTGTATTTGGGGAGTTTCTCCCATTCTTCTCTGCAGATCAAGCTATGTCAGGTTGGATTGGGAGTGTCACACCCATTTTCAGGTCTCTCCAGAGATGTTCGATTGGGTTCAAGTCCGGACTCTGGCTAGGCCACTCAAGGACATTGAGTCTTGTCCCGAATTCACTCCTGCGTTGTCTTGGCTGTGTGCTTAGGGCCATTGTCCTCAGTTGGAGGTCCTGAGCAGGTTTTCATCAAGGATCTCTCTGTACTTTGCTCTGTTCATCATTCCCTTGACTGACAAGTCTCCCAGTCCCCGCTGCTGAAAAACATCCACACAACAGGATGCTGCCACCATGCTTCACTGTAGGGATTGTGCCAGGTTACCTGCAGACTGACCTCTTTGGCCTGAATGCCACATCTTGGTTTCATCAGACCAGAGAATCTTGTTTGTCATGGTCAAAGTCCTTTAGGTGCCTTTTGGCAAACTCCAAGCAGGCTGTCATGTGCCTTTTAGTGAAGAGTGGCTTCTGTCTGGTCACTTCACTACCATAAAGGCCTGATTGGTGGAGTCCTGCAGAGATGGTTGTCCTTCTGAAAGGTTCTCCCGTCTCCACAGAGGAACTCAGGAGCTCTGTCAGTGACCATCGGGTTCTTGGTCACCTCCCTGACCAAAGCCCTCTCCCCAGTTTGCTCAGCTTGGCCGGGCGGCCAGCTCTAGGAAGAGTCTTGGTGGTTCCAAACTTCTTCTGTTTAAGAATGATGGAAGCCACTGTGTTCTTGGGTACCTTCAATGCTGCCAAATCTCTGTAGTACTCTTCCCCAGATCTGTGCCTCAACACAATCCTGTCTGGGAGTGCTGGACAATTCCTTTGACCTCATGGCTTGGTTTTTGCTCTGACATGCACTGTCAAATGTGAGACCTTATATAGACAGGTGTGTGCCTTTCCAAATCATATCAAATTTACCACAGGTGGACTCCAAGTTGTAGAAAAACCAAAGATGATCAATGGAAACAGAATGCACCCAAGCTCAATTTCGAGTCTCATAGCAAAGGGTCTGAATACTTATGTAATAATAATCTATTTTAGAATAAGGCTCTAAAGTAATAAAATAGGGAAGGCGTCTGAATACCTTCCGAATGCACTGTATGAGCGACAGCTGCAAAGACCTACAGTAGCCACATTCCTAACAGCAATACATTCACACCCTGGCCTGCAGCCCTGCAGGGACACAGGGACAGTTATTGGATCAAGCCTCTACAAGACCTCACAACACCAGCACTATGTTGAATTCAATTTAATGGATTATCATATGCGCTGTAGCGTTACCAGTGACCGCTTTCTCAAAGCAGTTTCTTGTGCCAAAAGGTACATGCGACAAGCTGCCCACAGTTGCACTGCAGTCCCTGGAGAAGAGCTCTAGGCCTATATTTAGAATGGAGATAATCAGCTGCAATGAAGCTGTCCCCCTCCCCCATATGTCGAGTGAGCACGGCACTTAAACTTGTACTGGACAGCTGTAGCCAGAACACCTGGTTAGCTACTGTAATGCAAATGGAAATTTAGTGGACTGACTTAGCATTAGCAAAGACAAAAAATGCAAAAACGCGTTTCAAAAAAATATTGAAATCCTTGTTCACCTAAGTACTCAGACCATTTGCTATGAGACTCGAAATTGAGTTCAGGTGCATCCTGCTTCCATTGATCATCCGAGATGTCTACAACTTGATTGGAGTAAACCTGTGGTAAAATCAATTGATTGGTCATGATTTGGAAAGGCACACCTGTCTACACAAGGTCCCACAGTTGACAGGTCACGTCAGAGCAAAAACCAAGCCATCAAAGAAATGTCCGCAGAGCTCCGGGACTGTCGAGGCACAGATCTGAGGAAGGGTGCCAAAACATTTCTGCAGCTTTGAAGGTCCAAGAAGACAGTGGCCTCCAACATTCTTAAACAAAAAGTTTGGAACCACCAATACTCTTCCTAGAGCTGGCCACTTGGCCAAACTGAGCAATCGGGGGAGAAGGGCCTTGGTCAGGGAGGTGACCAAGAACCAGATGGTCACTGACAGAGGAACACTGGAGCTCTGTCAGTGACCATCTGGTTCTTGGTCACCTCCCTGACCAAGGCCCTTCTCCCCCTTCCAGAAGGACAACCATCTCTGCAGCACTCTACCAATCAGGCCTTTATGGTAGAGTGGCCAGACAGACACCACTCCTCAGTAAAAGGCACATGACAGCCCACTTGGAGTTTGCAAAAAGGCACCTAAAGACTGAACATGTGAAGCAAGCATCCCACCTAGCCCATAGAGGTTAATACTTTCTGAATGACCTGTATTTCTATGCTTTGGTTATGTACACAAGCTTCAAACAGCTTAACATACAATACGTTTGGTAATGGAAAATATATTTCACAGTGGTTTAGATGGTAATGATTCACTATACTTGTTTTTTTTGTCAAACTGAAATTAGGCTAACTATTAGAATTGTAGCAACCAGGAAATGGCAGAGCGACTTTTACAGTGAATCTTTAATAATGCTTTAGTAATTTTGTATAAAATTCCTCTCGTTTTAATTCCCACTAACGTAAGTTGAAATTGAACTGTTTTAAACTTCTGGCTTCCCACTGTATTGTGTTTTTGTGCAGCCCAATACAATAGGGTAGGGTGTCCACCCCCACAGCCCAGTGGGTACTACCAAGACATATGATTTTTCATGTTCTGAATCATTCAGTGTGGTCTCAACATTTAATTACAACTATATCGAAAAAGTCAGATTTCGTAACCTAATACATACAATAAACACCGGGTTCCTGAGTGGTGCAGCAGTCTAAGGCACTGCATTGCAGTGCTAGAGTTGTCACTACACACCCGAGTGCGCTTTCTCGGAGTGAGAATTTTAAACGCTGTAGTGCAAAATCAATATCCATGTTACCTGTATATTTGTTTACGTTCTCCAGATTCCACGAAGATTAGTTCAGCCGTAAGCCTGTCAGTTAATTTATCCTTAATTCTTGCACAGCATCCAGCCTCGGTGACATAGTTTTCCAGAGTTTTGACCACTTTTCTCTAGTTGGCCTCCATTGATTTAGTCACTAATTTTGGCCATCCTACAAGGGTAAAAACTCCACTAACGTTTGACGGATTATGATAGACAAAGTTTGGACCATTGGTTTTCTTAGAGGAGTATGCGTTTTTGAACGGATATCCTAAATAGGGAGCAATGTTGTCGTGTAAATACACCAGCGTTGTTATTATATGTTACGCGGACCCATGCTTCTGCCAATCAAAATGTCACCGACACAACTGAACCGCACTGTAATTAACTGGTATTGACAGTCGGAAAGCTCAGCTAACCCAGTGAACGGATAACAACAACGAGTTCGCGGTCTATTGATGCAACACCTGTGTTTGACTCCGGCAAATGTACGAATACATTTACTGTAAGAAAAGAATATATCAAAACAATATGGCATACATGTTCAGTTTTTCAACGAACGTGCCACCCAACAGTGGTGATTTAACAATCCAGACAAGTAATTTAGTGACCTACTTTTCTGGATTAGCATTATCTGCTACTAGCTAGCTAACTAGACACCACATGCTAGGGCAAAGGCATCCCGCGTGGCCTGAACATAAACTATAAAGAAATGGGCCTGATCCTATCGCGTGTTGCCCATTCATAATATCGTCCGTCTCAAAGATCAGAAAATGTGAAAACATTGTCAATTAGCTAGCTGACGAGCCATACAAACAGTATATTAAGTAACGTTATGCGTGTTCGTAAAAATGCCTGGTACCCATTTTTTAGCAATTTGTTAATGTAACGTTAGTTGTTACTGAATCTACGCCATGACCTTGTGTCGAAAAATAGAAACTAGTTAACGTTACCTAGCTAGCTAAAATAAGACCGTCGCATTGCAAACTCACCTGGATGACCTTCTCCAACAGATTCAGAGGTGAACAAAAAGCAGTCTTCATCAATGAGCGAGTTATGGAAACCGTTCAATTGCCGGTTCATTTTAAAGGAATTGTTATTTGCCGAGTTATAACTAGCTGGCTACCTAAAATGTGTCAATGGTGGTTTAACAAAATATGATTTGTCTGATAGTAATTATAATGCCCAATAAAAAATAAAAAACAATACCAGCCTCTGAAGACTAGTTATTTTACCGGTGTTCTCGAAAAACAAGTTGGTGGTGGTGTTATTTATCCTTTTTCTCGCGTCTTCTTCTTCGGGATTGGGTTGGCGGATCGCATTCAACTTTTAAGGTGCATACACTGCCACCTACTGGAGTGTGAGGCCAGTCACAGCCTAACTACATAAAATTATCTTCTTTAATCATGTTCCTCTAAGAAAGTAAAATAGAGCCCTAGACACCACTTCCCCCCCACTACACCACCCAAACCCCAATCCAGCCTCTCTAACCCTTTCACACAGTCTCTCCCTATCTACATCATACAATTCACAAATATCAACACGTGCTCCACCGTTTCCTTCTCTAAACACTCATCACACAGACCTGTTTCATGTCTCCCTATCATCCACAATGTGGCAATCAAACATGTGCTCCCAAACCATAGTCTACTCCACACAACTTCCTCTCTAGTACATCCCATACTGACCGATGCACGCAATAAAATTGCCTCCCCTTACTACTACTACTATCCCATCCCTGCCGAAGATCAAGCCCTTTTGCCCAGATTAAGGACTTGACTTCCCTACGACCCAGCGGGACCTGAATAGCACCGGAGGTTGATGGCCCCTTAGTTGGGAGGACGGGCTCGTGGTAATGGCTGGAGCGGAATGAGTGGAATGGTATCCTGGTTTCCATGTGTTTGATGCCATTCCATTCGTTCTGTTCCAGACATTATTATGAGCCGTCCTCCCCTCAGCAGCCTCCACTGCTGAATATCTACCCCCTCTCTCCTCATAGCACTCTTAGCCACCACATCAACCTTCTCATTACCCTCCACACCCACATGGGCAGGAACCCAACAAAAGCTTACCTCCACTCCCATCCTCTCCAATCCCATTAACAGCACCATCATCCACAACCAAGTCTCCCCTATTCAACCTGAGCGTCTTCACACTACTCAACACTGCAGCCGAATCAGAGCAGATCACCACTCAGAGTGTTTTCACCTCCTCTACCCATCTCCAACCTATAATCATGGCCATCAACTCTGCCGTATACACTGACACATAATCAGTTAACCGCTTACATACTCTAATGTAAACACCCCAGCCACCACCCTTCCACTGTACATATCCTTAAAAAGGAATCAAACCGATGATCTATATATCTCTCCACACACCATCACACGTCCTCACCTGCCCTCAATCATGTCCACATCTACACTTGGTTTTGGAAACAGCCACAGAGGAATGTTGCCCAATGCAATTGCCAGCCCTATCTCTTTCTCCCCCAGTCCATATTCTACCACCGTCTGTCTGATTGTCCATTTGTATGCTCTGTGCTTACACCCTCCTCGCTCCCAGTATTCCTCAGTTGCCGTGACTGCAGGATGTCATTCTAATTTCCCTTTCAACCTCACCCAGTACGGTGATGCAAGTTTGTCCCACCTTATGCTCAGTGGCAGTTCCACACTGTCCACCTGCAATGTCTCAACAGGTGTCGTCCTGAAGGCACCCACACACAATCTCAGGGCCCTTGCTGTATCCTATCCAGGCTCTGTAGTACTGTTTTGGCTGCCGATCCATATACAAAGCACCCATAATCCAAAAATTACCTGATCAATATACAACAGTGTTTGTCTATCTGATCCCCAATCATATCCTGCCTCTGCCCTCATGAGGTTCAGCACCTTCCTACACTTAATTTCAATATACACAATGTCTCTTCCACATAAGCCTCTAATTTTTTTTACATTTTAGTCATTTAGCAGACACTCATATCCAGAGCAACTTACAGTAGTGAATGCATACTTTTCATCTCATTTCATATATTATTATAATTGCTTTTCTTCTCTGTACTGGCCCCCCGTGGGAATCGAACCCACAACCCTGGCGTTGCAAACACCATGCTCTACCAACTGAGCCACATCAAACCACATACCTAAATACTTAAACTCAAGACACCCTACCTATATCCTGACCGTATATTTGCAGCTTAGCATCTTTAACCTTCCTCCTAGAAAACACCATAAAGCAGGACTTGGCCACAGACATCCTAAACCCACACGTTAAAGACAAATCTTCCACAACTCCCACAGCTTCTTGTATCTTCCTCATCAAATATTTCACATTCCCACCTCTCTTTGCCGCTTCATCAGCATACAAGGCCAGACCCACTCCCTGTCCCAACTCCTTAAATATGTCATCCATCATCAGGGTGAACAACACTGACTAACTACACTTCCCTGAGGAGTACCATTGTCCACTTCAAACCGCATTTACAATTCTGACCCACCCTCACCCATATGACTTGATCAAACAGGAAGTCCCTGATCCAGTTATACAGATGTCTCCCAATACCCAATGCACTCAACTTGATCAACAACCCTTCCCTCCACATGGTATCGTAAGCTTTCTCAACGTCAAAATACACAACACTCATCACCTGTTTTATTGTCAAGGCCTTGGCTATCTCTGTACTAACTGTCACCAGGGCATCCATGGCAGAACTCCCTCTCCTGAAACCACTCTGTGCTCTGGTCATCAAACCCCTAACTTCCAAGAAATACATAATCCTACTCACTATAATCTTTTCATCAACTTACACTGCCCGCCCTAGGAGAATCTTGGTTTTACAAACGACAACACCACCGCATGTTTCCACCCAGCAGGTATCACCCCAATCCTCCACACTTTATTATACAACCCTAACACTGCTTCCAACACACTGTTCGGTGCATGCTTAAACATCACATAACCCACCCTATCTTCTCCAGGAGCCGTCCGCCTGCAGCTCTACAATGCCCTTGTCATCTCAAACATAGAAAACTCTGCATCCATAGCTTCTCCTGACTCCCCGTTTTTCTTTAAAACATTTCCATGCTCCTTTAACTTTTCCCCACGTCTCCTCCTACTCTCATCACACAGGTGCTAACATATTTGAACCGCTGCAAATGCACCACCTAGGACATTTTCCTTTCCTTTACTTGATACAGCTGTGACGTTTCCTTCTACAGACACTGGAATTCCAGCAATTTTACTGTTCCCCAACATAAAAATAAATAAATCCAAACTGCACTAATTTCGGTCCCTCTACCAATAGTGGAGCAAAATTCCCGCCATGCCTCTGCCTTTTTGCCCTCTTAATCGTTCTTTATCGCTCTCTTCCTTTGATACTCCATGAGATTCGTTTTCTGTCAATCCATTCACTCATATGTACCCGTAGAGCTATATACCCTTCCTGCACCACCTTTGAGCAGTCATCTGTCCACCATGGCACCACCCTCCGTCTTCCTCCCCCCGAACACACTGGAACAGTCACATCTGCAGCTGATATAATTACAGATGTTACTGCCTCAGCGTTCTCATCCACAGACCCCTCCATTGATACTGTTTGTCCCGCCCGCTCACACAGGTACTTGAACATCTTCCAGTTAGCATTCTCAAAGCACCACCTCATGTTATTACCTCTACTCTGCACACACACACCATTATTGACCTTACATCGAACCGGAAAATGATCACTCATCACTTCCCATTCACACCTCCCTGCCTCCGCCGCAGGTACCAACGTCAAGTCCAAGCATGACTCCACATTGATTCTTGTCCCCCTCCCATCATTAACACCCACTAATCCCCTTTCACCAATAAATTCTTCAGCTCTACTCCCATTGTTATCTTTAGGCATACTTCCCTAGAATTCATTATGGGCATTAAAATCACCACACCATATTACCTTCCTACCCCTACATGTCCTATCAATCCCTTCTAACTATGCTAACATGAACGGTTTGCAGGGGTTGTAGAAATGAACTATTACAATCTTACCCCTACTCCTATATACTTCTATTCCCACACATTCCATTTCTTGTACCTCCAATACTCTGTACGCCATCCCCTCTTTAACGAACGTAGCACAACCCCCACCCGACCCCTCCACTCTATCATACCGTACCAAACTGAATCCCGGAATCACAAACTCCAGTTGAGGTTTGAGCCATGTCTCTTGTATACATACTACATCTGGTACTACATCCATGTCATATACAAACTTCTTAAACTCCTGCCCATTAGCTATTAAGCTTCTAGTGTGTCACGTCCTGGCCAGTATAAGGTCAATTGGTATGGTAGTTTGGTCAGGACGTGGCAGAGGGTATTTGTTTTATGTGGTTCAGGGTGGTGTTTTGGGAAAAGGGCGTTTGATTTAGTATTTCCGGGTTTTTGGTTTATGATCTATGTTTATGTAATTCTATGTCTAGTCTAGGTAGTCTGTTTTCTATGTAGAGTTAATTGGGGTGGACTTCCAATTGAAGGCAGCTGTGTGGTGTTGCCTTTGATTGGAAGTCCTATATTAGTTGGGTGTGTTTGTCTGTTTAATTGTGGGTGATTGTTCTGTGTTGAGCCTTATGCTTTGCCAGACTGGTTGTTGTTGTTGTTGTTGTTGTTGTTGTTGTTGTTGTTGTTGTTGTTGTTGTTGTTGTTGTTGTTGTTGTTGTTGTTGTTGTTGTTGTTGTTGTTGTTGTTGTTGTTGTTGTTCGTTCGTTCTAGTGTTTTGTTATTTTGGTATTCATTTTGAAAATAAATAAACGTCAAGATGAGCCTGCACTTACCTGCTGCGTTTTGGTCCTCCTTCACCGACGACAAGCGTGACATAGTGTTTCACTGAAGGACCTCAAAAACCATACTAAATAGGATGTTCCGACCCATCACCTCTTGGCTGATTCAACATCTCATGCATCATTACTCCAGTTGCTTCTGTAATTCCCAGGAAATCTTTGGCCTCGCGTACCACCACGTCTATGCTTGCAGACTTTTTGTTAACCTGATCACTCATATTCATCACCCTACACATGAACGCCAAGAAATCAACCCTGTTCACCACCAACGATTCTTTTGTAACCGCACACTGATATTTCATGGAAACCGAGTTTGTGCGAGTCCCTCAGCTCCCCCTTCCATCGGACTCCGCTGTGCCAATTTCTTCACAGGTTCTGTACTTTGAACTCTCCGTGCTGCTTCAGCATATGCTACCTTGTTTGTGATCTTATATCTCAGTATCTCCTCTTCCTGCTTCAGTACTATACAGCACCCAAATGCAGCACTATGTTTCCCCGACATAGTTACAGATGCTTGCCTTAACCTCAACTCCACACTTGCCATATTCATGCGGTCCCCCACACTTCGCACAACGTCTCTGCCCCTTACAGATGCCAGCCACATGTCCCATGCGTTGGCACTTAAAGCACCAAAGCGACTCTGGCACAAACTCCATAACATACAAGCTGATGAATGCTAGATGTGCTTGTCTCGGAAGATTCACTTCAAACTCTAGCAGCGTCATAGTGCTTTCTACTCCACCCTACCTTTACTTACTGTTCATTCGCCTCGCCTCAACCACTTTCCCTCCGGTCACCTCCCTCTTAAATTCCTCCATTGACACCTCCATTGGTACTTCCGCAATGACCCCTCTCACTTTCACCCTACTGCAAGGGATTTGGCATTTCACCCCACCTCCATTTAGAGCCTCCATTTTCTATATCTTGTCCCTCTGAGCTATATTAACTGCAAATATCAATACCTTTCCTTTCCCTACGGACCTTGCATCTTTTACATGTCATATATCTGATTTAATGGCCTTGACAATGTTATCAGATGTAACACTCTGCTGGTTGGCTGAGGAAAGACCACCATTACTCTGTTCTCCTGTACCTCATGTCCCTGCATGTTTGCTTTTCTAGATTCCCCCCCATCTGTGGTAAATCCACCCTCATCCCCTTTTCTGAACCTTTTCCTGTTGTTTTTTCCATACAGTCAGGTCTAGTGAATCGGTCAAAACTGTTGGGGCATTGGGCATTTTTATGAGAGAATATCTCTCCATGCCTCTATCAGTAGAATTCCGTGACAGCGAATATCAGCATCAGTTCCTGTACTCTGACCAAAGTCCTGTACATTTAATGGGGAGAGATCTCCTCTGTATATTTGGAAGTAACATTATGTGTAAAACAGAGGGGTTAACAGTAACCCATGAAGAGGGACATGATGATTATCTGATGTTGATGTCTAAGTTTTGTGACTGGTACTATTCATGGGATGTTACAAATGACTGCACTACACTTGAGTGTGTTCTTTCATTTAAAAAAAAACACTGGAATCATGCAGGCAGCTTCATGTCATATACAGACTTGCATTGCATTTCCCACTTCTCACCATTGACCAGGGACCTCCACTTTGAAGAATCTTGGCTACCACAAGTGTATCAGTCAGAGCAGTTGATATGTGAGAAAATGTATTGCAGTAGTGATTTCGGAGCTTTATGGGTTAGTTTAACCCCTGCACAGAAAAAGTGATATCTGTTTGAGAATAGTGTGCCTCATGTGTCTATTGCTAAGTCAGACCAAATTGAGTGGGAGGATACTGGAGTTTGGATGACAGGGGTGTCGGGAAATACTGATTGGCAAACTATGTCTGGTGGGTCACAGTTCTCTTTAGGCACTGCTGCCATCTAGTGGCCAAAATCTAAATGGCACCTGAGCTAGAATAATACATTATGGCCTTTCTCTTGCATTTCAAAGATGATGCAAGAGAAAGTATTATCTTTTACCAGATCCATTGTGTTATATTCTCATACATTCCTTTCACATTTCCACAAACTTCAAAGTGTTTCCTTTCAAATGGTACAAAGAATATGCATATCCTTCCTTCAGGGCCTGAGCTACAGGCAGTTAGATTTGGGTATGTCATTTTAGGTGAAAATTGAAAAAAAGAGGCGGATCCTTAAGATGTTAAGCACTCGCCTTGGAAGGCAGTTCCATCATGTTGCCACAATGTCTGTGCTCACGTGGGTGTGGTTACTGACTCAGCAAAAGCTTACATGAAAAACTATTCTCCTCTAGAAGGCTAAAATCACATTTAATCTTCACACAAATAGTTTAATATTTAATCATATAACTTTTACAACATTTTGATGTAAATCTGATAATTGGGATGTATACATTTGTAGAGTTATAGTTATTTAGTTATACAATCCTTAATGATATCACAAAACAATACATTTTTGACAGGATTTATTGTTTGGATCCCCACCAACCATTCCAGACATTTGGATTTGAAAACGAATGTTCCAATGCACAATATTTTGATGTTTGAAGTTTTGGAAAGAGTTTCTCTCTACACACAAAGGATTTTTGACTTCTCCACACTGCAGTGCAAAAGAGAGAAAGTTTACGACCGGCCGTTAAAGTCATATAACCGGCCCCACTCCCCCCTTCCTCTCTGGTGGAAGAGAGTGGGGTGCTGTCTTTGATTCTCACCCAGAAGGGAAAGTTATGAAATGACGCTGTGCATGCGAGAGCCCCAATTGTTCCAAACCAGACTACACTGCTATCAGCGGTACCAGCAACAGCAAATTGGTTTTCAGTTGTTGACCTGGCTAATGCTTTTTTCAGCATTCCCGTCGCACCAGAGTCACAGTTCTGGCTTGCATGCATGTTGTTAAATCGCCACTGGACTTGGACGGTGGCGCTGATGGGGTACACCAAATCCCCCGCATTTTTTTCTTCCGCATTGGCACAGCATTTTGAGGGTTTCATGCCCCCCGAGGGGAGCAAGCTGATACAGTACGTCAACGATTTGTTACTGTGCTCTGAAACCTTTGAAGCATGCAAAATTGACACCAGAGCTCTGTTCATGATTTTAGCAGAAAATGGCCATAAAGTCTCATAGAAAAAGTTGCAACTTGTCTCCCAATCAGTAAAATATCTGGGCCATGACATTACTCCAAATGGTAGGCAACTGGGCTCAGAGAGAGTCAATGCAATTCTGTCTGTGCCACAGCCAGTAACAAAGCAGCATATGATGACACTTACTGGAATGGCAGGGTACTGCAGGGCATGGCTGCCTGAATATGCAGAGGTTGTCCAGCCATTGTCTGGTCTAATTTACGGTCACAAGATGGCAATGAATGACAAGATAAAATGGACCCCTGAAGGACTGGACTCTATTGACAGACTGAAACAATTGTTGACTTCTTCTCCCTGTTTAGGATTGCCTAACCACTCTAAACCTTTTAACGTTTTGGTTTGTGAAAAGAATGGGTTCATGTCGTCTGTCCTTACACAGGAACATGGTGAAAAGCAGAGACCTGTGGGATACTACTCCAAGAGACTTGACAGTGTGGTGAGGGGGCTGGTGTGTTGTCTTAGGGAAGTAGCAGCTGCTACAGAAGCAGTTTTGGCATGTGCTGATATTGTAGCAATGTGCCCACTAACTGTTCATGTCCTCCATGCTAAAGAGATGTACCATTTTGAACCCGGCAACTCTGTTGTCTACCGAAGATGACGGGGAACCACATGACTGCACCGCTCTGGTGGTGCTGGTGTCAAAACCACGTTCTGACCTATCGGATATACCACTACTTAATGCTGATTTTGAATTTTTTGTAAATGGCTTTGCACTGCGATCAGATAATGGACCGCCATTGGTGGCATAAGCAGTAACTTCTGCTTCCACTACACTGGAGAGCACTAAACTCCCCTCTGATCTGTCAGTACAGGCAGCTGAATGATTTTTGGTACATTGTGGAGACAGCGTGGGTTCCTCACCTCCTCTGGAAAGACTATTTCCCATTCAAAACTAGTGGACAATTTGTTAAAGGCTATTATTTTGCCTTCGGAAATTGCTGTTTGTAAATGTCAGGCTCATACTAACTCTTCTGACCCTGTCTCGAAAGGAAACACAGTGGCTGATCTATCTGCGAAAGCTGCCAAAACACTCCTCTGTCTCACCCATTCTCCAGATGATCTTACTTCCTGTTTCTGTAAAAAACATGTTTTCTTTACAGGACGTTTCTGACCTGCAATTGTCTGCAGGCCTGGTGGAACTTCGCCTATGGAGAAACAATTGTATATATGACCCACAGGAAAATCTATGGTTGGGATCAAATGGCCTGACAGTTTTGCCTCGCTCCACTTTTCCATATATGGCTAAGTTGGCACACGGTCGAGAGCATGTGTCAAAGGGGGAGTTGTGGATATTGTAAATAATTTTTGGTTTGCTCCTGGGTTTTCAGTATTTGCTGAACAATTTGGTGCAAAATGTGTGACATGCATGAATAACAATCCAGGGAGAGGTGTTCCTATGTCTGTATCAGCTCATCCAAGGCCCGAAGGGACTTTTGAAAATTTGATGATGGATTTTATTGAACTAACTCCATGCCAGGGGTACAAATATTGCCTGGTAATAGTTGATGCATTCTCTAAGTGGGTTGAAGCATTTCCATGCAAGCATGCACAGCAATGACTGTTGCAAAGAACCTGCTGTGAGAAACCATCTCTAGGTGGGGTCTGCCGTCCAAATTAACATCAGACAACAGCTCACATTTTGTAAATATGGTAATACAGAGCCTGTCAGAAAGGGTACAGATTGACCTAAGGACACATTGTAGTTATCATCCACAAAGTGGGGGGCTCGTGGAGAGAGCCAACCAATCGGTAAAAGTGAAATTAACTAAACTTATGGCTGAAACTGGACTGTCATGGGTGACATTGATACCCCTGGCTTTGATGTACATGTGCGGCCGAGCGCACTGTACCACTGGTTTGGCACCACATGAGATACTCACAGGAAGACCCATGAGAATGTTAAACATCGCTTTCCCACAAAACAGGTTGACTTTGATGGGCTGCGACGACCAAATGATCTCTAAATAATGTTCTGAAAGCTATCTTTTCCAGGGTGAAAGCAGCTCTACCACAAGCGAAAGAGAGGGGTGTCTACACAAACTGTAGCCTGGTGATTGATTGGTGATTAAGGATCTGCGCAGGAAGTACTGGAACCAAAAGCGTTGGACTGGCCCATTCCAGGTGCTCCTGACAACCCAGACTGCTGTGAAGGTTGCTGAGACATCAACGTGGGTTCACGCCAGCCACTGCAGGAAGGTGCCATATGATCCAGTTCCAGATGTACTGGAGGATGGGCCTCCGCCTGCCACTACCTAGTTGGCCGTGGGAGAATCAGGATGAAGTCAGAAGAATCCTGGTATTTGCATTCTAAATGCCACCGCAGTCCCACAGTGGGAATTAAATAACAGCCGCTCCAGCTCGAGCCAACGCCAGGCTCAGGACAGGAGTCCAGTAAACAATAGCCGCTCCGATACCAGAAGAAGCAGGAGGTCAATGCATCCTCCTGTTATGTATGTAGTCTTTTTCCACACTCAGAGATCTCGCCGTTCTTACAGTGTTCAGTAGAGGCCAGCATTAATGACACTCTATATGCACTGGAAGTGCTCTTCTTGAATGAAACTTCATGGGGTAAACCTTCACAGGGTTAAACTTTGAAGGAAAAATGCTTTAATGGTGATTTGGCATCGACAAAAGATATGAGAGACGGATTTGATTGTAAACGTTGGTGTACCAAAATTGTTTTATAACCTAGACACTGTGTACCAGAACCAATTCTAATCCAACCCCGGGGAACCCCATTCCAAACCTGCCATTGTCACAACCCAAGTAATATCTCCATACCACAATCTAATGAATCCTATTTGGGAATGTCAACATATGTTAGTTATAGAGTCTTCCCAATAGGATGTAGCTGGATAAATGGAACATGCGATTCTAACTGGCCCGGTAAACTGAATGTGGGGCAGACCACTATTTCGACAGAAACAGACGAGTGATCTCCACAACAATAAGGCTCAGCCACGTTTACTGATCATTATTGGATCTGTGGTGATAAGGCATACCTTTATTTAGCAACAATTGGACAGGGTGCTGTGTTTTTGGTAAATTAAATATCTCCATTGTTGTAATGCATAAAACAAACTATCCCATTCCAAGCAGATTAAGACGGATTAGGAGGAGCATTTCACAATTGAATGATGTTTCAATTGCTGGATAATGCCCTCACTATGCCATTGCTTGATGATCATGCTTTATCTGAGGATGATGATGAGAATAATGATGATGTGAATAAATGATAGAATGCCTGATTTTCAAGATCAATTTCCTATTCCTGATTACGTATCTGATGATGAGGACCCCAACCCTGATCTTAGGGCTGAGGGTATTGAACTAATGGTCCACTCAGTTTATAGAAAATGTCCCACAAGAAAGGTAGATGTTCTTGGTGTAAAAATCAATGAATGTTAAGGATGGACATTTTCATCATGCTGACCCATACCATCGTGCATGGTGCCAGCGTGATGACTGTCCTATTTGCTGTAATGAAGCTTGTGTGCGAGTTTTTTTTCATGTTTAATTTTCTGTTCCATATTGACTGTTTTGATTAGAAAGGTCTAAAACTCAGCAACCCAAAGGAAGGATGTTTACCGTGGATGAAATGTCAGGCTCCAGAAAGATGTATTTGGTTTGTTTAAATGTATTGAGCGCACCTGAATATAAGCCGCACCCACTGAATTAAAAAAAATATATGATTTTGAACATAAATAAGCCGCAGGTGCCTACCGGTACATTGAAACAAATGAACTTTACACAGGCTTTAACGAAACACGCCTTGTAACAAAAATAAATAGGCTTTAACGAAACACGACTTGTAACAAAAATAAATAGGCTTTAACGAAACACGGCTTGTAACAAAAATAAATAGGCTTTAACGAAACACGGCTTGTAACAAAAAATAAAAAATTAGCAGTAAACAGTAGCCTACCAAGAAAGTCATTGGTCACTATCTTCCTCTTCCTGAGCTTGTGTGGCCTACCACTTTGTGGCTCAGTTGTTGCTCCTAGACATTTCCCCTTCACAGTAACAGCACTTACAGTTGAACGGGGCAGCTGTAGTAGGGCAGAAATGTGACATACTGACTTGTTGGAAAAGTGGCATCCTATGACAGTGCCATGTTGAAAGTCACTGAGCTCTTCAGTACGAGCCATTCTACTGTCAGTGTTTGTCTTTGGAGATTTCATGGCTGTGTGCTCGATTTTATAAACCTGTTAGCAACAGGTGTGGCTGAAATCCACTAATTTGAAGAGGTGTGCACATACTTTTGGCCATGTAGTGTAGGTTGTAATCTCATTATTAATCAACATATCAACCAAATATTACCTAATTCTCCACGTTGAAATGACGTGGTGTGCCGAGTGGGTAGCTACTCTAACTTCATTGATATGTGACTGTACACTCAGTTATGTTTCTTGCCGCTTGGTCTACTAGATTATGATTCATATATGTAAAGAACATTTCCCACCCTCAGTCCACATTAAGTTCACTTTATTAGTCAATTGCACAGAAGGTCCAATCGAAATGAGATTTTCACTTTTAACCCAACACCTCCGAAAGACACAAATGTTTTGGGGAGGTGCAGGAGGCTGCCACATTGGGCACCCAGGGAGCTGTTGTGGGGGTTAAGTGCCTGGCAATGGCATCTAGGATTTAATACAAGCAACCCTCCGGTTGCCAGCTCACTTCCCATCAGATTTTTCTTGTTGGACCTGGGATTCGAACAACAACCCTCCAGCTGTTGGCTCAACTCTCTAACAGCTAGACTACCTGTCACACAGAGCTCAGAGCTTTAGTCTAAATTGATAATCTTTCTAATCCTCCGAGTAATTATTCTGATTGCTAAAGAACAGGGGAACCTACGGCTACCACACAGCTTGTGTGTATGTATCTCTCAGTCATGGAGTCATGACAGTGTTTCCTTTCTCTGCTATGTGTAACACCTGGGGCTGCAACTGTCAGATTCATTTTGAGTGTCTGCCATGTCAAGGTGTGACTGTGCAGCCTACAGTAGCTTTTGAATTGGGAGACAGTGTGTGTGTTTGTGTTTGTGTGAGAAGCCTTCTCAGCATATTCAGGGCTTTCCCATAGGATAAGCTGCTTTCCATTACCCCTGTCTCAAAGCCCCTTCTCCCCGCCTGACTTAAATGGTCCTCGCACACACACACACATATTTGCATCTGTCTAACAACATTTTGCTAAAAAGGCATGGCACTTTTTCACCAGTTCTATTGTTCTCTATCCCAGTTCTTGACTTCATTCTTTAGTTTTTTTTAAATTTAAGATGACAGACACCAGTTTCATTGTTTTATCAAATCATTCAATACCATGGGATGAACACAATGTTCTACTTCCAGGACTGAGACAAACTTGATACTTTTAGTCCAAACATTTCTCATGACATGAAATAACATAGGTACAGCAGATCCCATTATTGTATGGGACACTTTTAAGTGTGCCTTTAGAGGCCATGTAATTCAATACTCATCTTTAAAACAAAATATGTTTAAGTCAAAAGAATCCATATTAAGATGGAAATAGAGGGGGACTAACAGTACAGATAGATAGCAATACAAACAGTACCATAGAGGCATGGAATATGTTAGAGGTAAAACAAAAAGAAATGGAGGAACTTGTGAAAAAAAGATCAAGTGTAGTATACAATATTATAAAAAATAAAGCAAACTGGGGGAAAATGCACAAAATCTTCAACATAGAAATGCGACCAAAAATAATTTACTGAAACTTGTTTCCAGTGTTGGAGTCACTGTCACGTCCTGACGAGTAAGGGGTCATTTTGTTATTGTAGTATGGTCAGAACGTGGCAGGGGTGTGTTTGATTTATGTGTCTTGGGTTTTTGGGTGATGTCTATTTAGTCTATTTCTATGTTCAGGTTTTGGTTTGGCCTTCAATTGGAAGCAGCTGTTCTTCGTTGCTTCTAATTGGAGGCCATATTTAAGTAGAGGGTTTTTGTCACTGTGTTTGTGGGTAGTTGTTCCATGTATAGCTGTGTAGCCTTACAGGACTGGTCGTCGTCGTCGTCGTCGTCGTCGTCGTCGTCGTCGTCGTCGTCGTCGTCGTCGTCGTCGTCGTCGTCGTCGTCTGTTATTTTTGTTAAGTGTTCACGTTTATCCAAATAAAAAAGGAAGATGAGCATGATACCCGCTGCGCCTTGGTCCACTTTTTACGACGCACCTGACAGTCACCCATGATTCACCAAATTATATTTTGAAAGAGGAAGCAAAGTACTTTAAGCATCTGATTTTGTTTCAGTCTCCTCCATCTCCAGTAACCAAAGTTAATTGTAAGGATTGTTTTCCTATTAATAATGTAAAATGAACAGTTGTACAGAAAGACAAATTACAGAGGAGGAACTTATTGATGCAATTAAAGCCTTTAAGTCCAGTAAAACTCCAGGGCTGGATGGCATACCAGATGAGGTATACCAAACCTTTTTTGATATACTCAGAGGACCTTTTATTAGCATGTTTTAACCACTCCTATAAAAACGGTAGATTATCAGATATTCAACAAGAAGGTCTGATTTCATTATTAATTTACAGGACCCAAGTGGTAAATATAAAGATCCAGTCTACTGAAATACTTATCTCCCTCATTAAAATGCAAATCATTTTATAACATTTTTGACATGCGTTTTACAGGATTCTTTTGTTGTTATTCTGTCTCTCACTGTTCAAATAAACCTACCATTAAAATTATAGACTGATCATTTCTTTGTCAGTGGGCAAACGTACAAAATCAGCAGGGGATCAAATACTTTTTTCCCTCACTGTACTTCTCAGAAAGTAGCCACTATTGTCAAGAGGAGTAAACAAGGTTGTCCGAAATCGGCATATCTATTTATTATGGCCATTTAAATGTTAGCAATAATATCAAGGGCCTAGAATTCCAGGGCTTAAAAACAAATGTGTCATTGTATGCTGATGATTCATGTTTTATTTTAAATCCACAGCCTCATAGATGGTCTAGATACTTTACAACTTTTACATTACCATGTAGTTTACCAATAAAATGGTCTGATGGTGAAGTGGAAATACTCAGTATTCATATCCCAAAAGAAAAAAATTAGCTCATTACAATACATTTTAATAGAAAGTTAGCAAAAATAGATAAGATGTTGCTACCGTGGAAAGGAAAAGCCCTGTCAATCGTTGGAAAAATCACCCTGGTTAACTATTTAGTCATATCCCAGCTTACCATTTGCTGATGGCCTTGCCTACACCTAGCGACTTGTTTTTTAAATTATATGACCAAAAAAGTCAATGAGATCTTCACTTTCTTGGCAATTTCTCGCATGGAATAGCCTTGATTTCTCAGAACAAGAATAGACTGATGAGTTTCTGGCCATTTTGAGCCTGTAATCGAACTCACAAATGCTGATGCTCCAGATACTCAACTAGACTAAAGAAGGCCAGTTTGATTGCTTTTTTAATCAGAACAACAGTTTTCAGCTGTGCTAACATAATTGCAAAAGGGTTTTCTAATGATCAATTAGCCTTTTGAAAAGATAAACTTGGATTAGCTAACACAACGTGCCATTGGAACACAGGAGTGATGGTTGCTGATAATGGGCCTCTGTACGCCTATGTAGATATTCCATAAACAATCAGCCGTTTCCAGCTACAATAGTAATTTACAACATTAACAATGTCTACACTGTATTTCTGATCAAATTGGTGTCATTTAAATGGACAAAAAATTTGCTTTTCTTTCAAAAACAAGGACATTTCTAAGTGACCACAAACTTTTGAACGGTAGTGTATATATATACAGTTGAAGTCGGAAGTTTACATACACTTAGGTTGGAGTCATTAAAACTTGTTTTTCAACCACTCCACAAATTTCTTGTTAACAAACTATAGTTTTGGCAAGTTGGTTAGGACATCTACTTTGTGCATGACACAAGTAATTTTTCCAACAATTGTTTACAGACAGATTATATCACTTATAATTCACTGTATCACAATTGCAGTGGGTCAGAAGTTTACATACACTTAGCTGACTGTGCCTTTAAACAGCTTGGAAAATTCCAGAAAATAATGTCAGGGCTTTAGAAGCTTCTGATAGGCCAATTGACATAATTTGAGTCAATTGGAGGTGTACCTGTGGATGTATTTCAAGGACTACCTTCAAACTCAGTGCCTCTTTGCTTGACATTATGGGAAAATCAAAAGAAATCAGGTAGGTACCACATTCATCTGTACAAACAACAGTAAGCAAGTATAAACACCATGGGACCACGCAGCCGTCATACTGCTCAGGAAGGAGACGCGTTCTGTCTCCTAGAGATGAACATACTTTGGTGCGAAAGTGCAAATTAATCTCAGAACAACAGCAAAGGACCTTGTGAAGATGCTGGAGGAAACAGGTACAAAACTACCTATATCCACAGTAAAACGAGTCCTATATCAACATAACCTGAAAGGCCGCACAGCAAGGAAGAAGCCACTGCTCCAAAACTGCCATAAAAAAGCCAGACTACGGTTTACAACTGCACATGGGGTCAAAAATCATACTTTTTGGAGAAATGTCCTCTGGTCTGATGAACAAAAAATATAACTTTTTGGCCATAATGACCATTGTTATGTTTGGAGGAAAAGGGGGATGCTCGCAAGCCGAAGAACACCATCCCAACCGTGAAGCACGGGGGTGGCAGCATCATGTTGTGGGGGTGCTTTGCTGCAGGAGGGTCTGGTGCACTTAACAAAATAGATGGCATCATGAGTAGGGAAAATTATGTGGATTTATTGAAGCAACATCTCAAGACATCAGTCAGGAAGTTGAAGCTTGGTCGCAAATGGGTTTTCCAAATGGACAATGACCCCAAGCATACTTCCAAAGTTGTGGCAAAATGGCTTAAGGACAACAAAGTATTGGAGTGGCCATCACAAAGCCCTGACCTCAATTCCATCGAAAATTTGTGGGCAGAACTGAAAAGGCGTGTGCGAGCATGGAGGCCTCCATCTCTACTCACTTACACCAGCTCTGTCAGGAGGAATGGGCCAAAATTCACCTAACATATTGTGGGAAGCTTGTGGAAGGCTACCCGAAACGTTTGACCCAAGTTAAACAATTTAAAGGCAATGCTACCAAATACTAATTGAGTGTATGTAAACTTCTGACCCACTGGGAATGTGATGAAAGAAATAAAAGATGAAAGAAATAATTCTATACTATTATTCTGACATGTCACATTCTTAAAATAAACTGGTGATCATAACTGACTGAGTTAAAATGTATTTGGCTAAGGTGTATGTAAACTTCCGACTTCAACTGTATTTACAAAAAAAAAATATGGGGGATTGGAAATGATGCAGACAATTACATTGATGGAATCCACAATCTATCTGCAATATTAAAGTTGATCTCCCGCAAAAAAACTAAACAAAATCCTAATAACATCAGAAAAATTTGGAACATAAGTAGGTTACACCAAACATTGTGTGACAGACTGTGTGAAAAGAAGAAGCTGACCAGAAGATGGCAGTTACAGTTACATATTAACCTTCTAGTTTGCAGAATATATGATGACAATGAGTTAAACCTCACATGTGCAATATGAAAATATCTAGATCATTGTTACAAAACCTGTGGACTCTTTGCACATAATAATTATGAGCTGTCCAATTGAATGTTCTGTGCATGATAATACAAAATCAAGTCTCTTTTTCATGTTGTTTGTTTTATTTTCTTCACACACCCTCACACAACCAATATTTCAACAACCAAAACAAACCACTAAACCATTAGAAGTCTTAACGCTCTGAAAATAAGACAATATTCTTTTCTCAAACATGTACAGTGCTACACATATACACACAAGATGGGAAGATTCAGAAACAAACCACTTTAATATAAGCTGGAGCTTGGGAGTATAGAAAGACAGATATCATACCACACCAAGTGATCCAGGCCGATAGGTAGAGCATATTTATAGACATCCCTTCAACTTACTATATAACAACAATAATGTACATTGCAGATTTACTCTTGCTTTGGTTTTACATTTGTGTACATACAGTATTGATACGAGTCTGTGTAGCACTTCTTGGGGTAACGCTTAAACTTTTAGCGATTTGGACTAGCCCCCTACAGGATGGAGTCACTGATAAGTAGATTGCTCTTAGATGTAAAGCCCCATATTTAGGGGACTTTCAGCAGTTCCGAACAACATTTTTGTGTACAGAGCGCTCTGCGAACGGCGCAACATCAATTGCTGTGCACTCCGTGAAAGCTCTGGTTGTCACTCTTCTCATGCTGCTCTCCGCTCTCAGCTGAGATGCAGTATGTGAAATTGCATATGAAACGGAGAGCCTAGCGATTGCAGATAAAGCGGTCTCATCTCGCTGTAATGTTCTCAGATGGATTTAGAGCTCACAACATGAAAAAATAAAAAATAATTTCGTAGAATTGAAACAATGGGACTTTCTCTTGGTCACAGTGGGAGGAAATCACTTTGTGCTTAAAGCTGGCGTCACGAGTCTGCTGGAATTTGAATGGCGTCTCTGCGTCGCTCAGAGGATGTTGGGGTGAAAAGTCTCTGTCGTCAGTTATTTGAAATGGTGCCAATTTTGTATGATCATATTTATTTTAGTTATAAGGTGAAATCTTAGAGTAAGTCATTTATAATTTCATTGTAACTATATTTTGAAAGCATTTCAATAATTAAAATCCATAATCCATATTCCCCCACTTTTGTTGAATAGGAAAACAAATACATATATGATGTTTCATATTTTCATATTTGCACAGTGTACTTGAGCTTGTATCCTCAAAAGTGACTACACCTTAGCAATTTATAACTATTTTTACCAGAATGGTGGGATTGTAATCTTTCTGGCAGTATAAGCATTAGCTGGTATTGTTTATGGCCCTCTCATGATAAATAATTACTTTTGGGTATGTCTATTTAGGCAGAAATCTACATTTTGACATTACATTTAACAGGTTTTAAGAAATAGAGACAACTGGTTGACCACCATGTGGAATGTTGCAAACTACATCTCGTACAATGCACTGCTTTTATGAGTGCAGTGACAGTGTGAGGTCAGATCAGCATAGAAATAATGGACCATATCAGCCCTAGATACTATCATCATATGGTCTTTACTGGCCTCATTTCAACAGTCTTATCTTAGGGCTAGATTCAATCTGTATCGCAGAAACAAATTTAAGGGTAATTTCCGATTGAGCCGAACATATGCAGCGTTTTCCGTGAACACAGTCTCCGTGAAAGCGGGAACATTGCCTTTAAATTTTGAGCTATAATGCTACAAGAATTCTTCGATATGGATTGAATTCAACCTTTAATGTCTCTGCATATTCATGACCCCACAGATATTGTTGGTTGGGCTCCTCATAAACTTGTCTCTCCAGTCTTGCCTGGTGACCTGCCCCCTGTGGGGGTGACCTGAGTTTGTCTATGCTCCCCCAGGATGGCAGCGATTAGAGCCTCTGGGGCTGAGACCCCGCCTCCAGGGGACACAGGGCTGCGGGGGGTGAGCGGGCTGATGGGCGACGGCAGGGTGTCCTGGGGGGAAACCAGGCGCTCCTTCTTAGCAGCAGAGCAGGGCGAGCGGCTGCTTGGGAGCCCCTCTAGGGGACGAGGATGCAGGCTGAGGCCCTGCAGGGAGGGCATGGGGGTGTTGGAGTGAGCAGGACTGCGGCTGCGGCGATGGTGGTGTTTTCTTTTTCCAGGGCTTGGGCTGCGGGAGCTAGCAGGGGCCAGCAGGACCAGTGTGCTGTCATCCTCCGAGCTGACGTCAGAACTGTCTGAGCGGCATACTGGTGGGGCTGTCGGGCTGTGCACAGGAACATGGATCTATGGGAGATGGAGGAAGGTTGGAGAAGAGAGTAAGAGAAAAGGGTGGGAGGGAACAAAATTAGGAGAAAAGGACAAATATCCATCAGAACTGAATGGCAGACAGCAACTGCTTAATTCTCTGTTCATTGAACAACATGGGAAGGAAATGTCAGGAAGGGTCCTGACCTGAAAGGGCGATGTCACGCCGATAATAGTGTTCATGTTATTACTGTAGAAACCCAAAATGTATTCCCCTTCATCCCTGGGTAAATCCTCCTCTGTAAATGTCACCTGAGAGAAAGGGGAAGAGAGTGAAGAAAAGTACAAATAGAGAAAATGGAAACATAGAAAGTGGATGTGTGGATAAATGTTTTCTCATCTCAATGGATAAATGAGGTTGAGTTTGTGGGAGTATGTTTGTCAGGCTTTGTATCATACCTGTGACCCATGATCTGCTTTGGCCCACACATATGTTACATAGTCCTTGTGATGTTTGAACCCAACCTGTGTAGACAAATCACAGACTTCAATTGACCATGGAACAATTACGCATAGCCCTAATAACCTACAGATATTGTGTGAGAGAAAATATGAAATCTCACTGCTTTGAAGTTGAAGTCACAGTTACCTTGTATATTGCAACCCAGTCCCATGAGCTGCGCTGGAAGTTGGACATCACAGTGAATCTGACCGTGGCATCAGAAACCTTAGTCCACTCCTTCACATACTCTAACGTTACAAGAGGAAGGTCCACTTTAAATGGGAACTGAGGGAGAGAGCATGAGAGTGAAAAATAAACAGAGAGATAGAAAGATAATTTCAGAGGGTGATTCTTATGTGATTACTTTCTAAGGCTATAATGTAACAGTAACTGTGAAGGTTTTTCACCATATCTGGATAAACATCAAACAGTGACTGCTGGGGTGAGACCCCAGGGGTCACAGGGAGGTTGGACTTACATGTAATGAGAAGACAGCAGAGACAGGCTTGTGGTCGCTGCAGGTGTAGCCCATGTGACTGCGGTAGGAGTGTTGCACCACCTTGGTTGCCCCACCCAGCCAAGAGGTCAGGCCGCGCTGCAGCGCCGCATTGTGGGTAGGAACAGGGGAGCCCGTACAACGCAGACGCCACAGGATACGGTCTGTCCATGCTGGCTTTCGCTTCTTACTGCTGTGAGAGGAACAGAGAGAGAGATAATAGTGGGAATTGGAGATCAGTGAATCAGTCAATAGAGGTGTTATTATGAAACCAATAACTTGCCAATTTTGCTGCACTCATTATGTCTAAGGCCTAGCTACAAGGTCTGTAACCTGATTTGATGTGTGCATAAATGTGAGAAGTAAACCAGTTGTTGAATGCATGTACCCGGGATACAGAAACCTTACCTTAGGTTCAGGGCCACCTCAGTCAAAGTGGTAACCCATAATAAATAAAAACAAAAGAAAACTACAAAGAATGTATGAATGTTTATGTTTATATATATATGTATATGGGTATGTGTATGTATGTATATAGATATATATACACTGCTCAAAAAATAAAGGGAACACTAAAATAACACATCCTAGATCTGAATGAATGAAATAATCTTATTAAATACTTTTATCTTTACATAGTTGAATGTGCTGACAACAAAATCACACAAAAATAATCAATGGAAATCCAATTTATCAACCCACACTCAAAATTAAAGTGGAATACCACACTACAGGCTGATCCAACTTTGATGTAATGTCCTTAAAACAAGTCAAAATGAGGCTCAGTAGTGTGTGTGGCCTCCACGTGCCTGTATGACCTCCCTACAACGCCTGGGCATGCTCCTGATGAGGTGGCGGATGGTCTCCTGAGGGATCTCCTCCCAGACCTGGACTAAAGCATCCGCCAACTCCTGGACAGTCTGTGGTGCAACGTGGCGTTGGTGGATGGAGCAAGACATGATGTCCCAGATGTGCTCAATTGGATTCAGGTCTGGGGAACGGGCGGGCCAGTCCATAGCATCAATGCCTTCCTCTTGCAGGAACTGCTGACACACTTCAGCCACTTGAGGTCTAGCATTGTCTTGCATTAGGAGGAACCCAGGGCCAACCGCACCAGCATATGGTCTCACAAGGGGTCTGAGGATCTCATCTCGGTACCTAATGGCAGTCAGGCTACCTCTGTCGAGCACATGGAGGGCTGTGTGGCCCCCCAAAGAAATGCCACCCCACACCATGACTGACCCACCGCCAAACCGGTCATGCTGGAGGATGTTGCAGGCAGCAGAACGTTCTCCATGGCGTCTCCAGACTCTGTCACGTCTGTCACATGTGCTCAGTGTGAACCTGCTTTCATCTGTGAAGAGCACAGGGCGCCCGTGGCGAATTTGCCAATCTTGGTGTTCTCTGGCAAATGCCAAACGTCCTGCACGGTGTTGGGCTGTAAGCAAAACCCCCACCTGTGGACATCGGGCCCTCATACCACCCTCATGGAGTCTGTTTCTGACCGTTTGAGCAGACACATGCACATTTGTGGCCTGCTGGAGGTCATTTTGCAGGGCTCTGGCAGTGCTCCTCCTGCTCCTCCTTGCACAAAGGCGGAGGTAGCGGTCCTGCTGCTGGGTTGTTGCCCTCCTACGGCCTCCTCTACAGCCTCCTGGTAGCGCCTCCATGCTCTGGACACTACACTGACAGACACAGCAAACCTTCTTGCCACAGCTCGCATTGATGTGCCATCCTGGATGAGCTGCACTACCTGAGCCACTTGTGTGGGTTGTAGACGCCGTCTCATGCTACCACTAGAGTGAAAGCACCGCCAGCATTCAAAAGTGACCAAAACATCAGCCAGGAAGCATAGGAACTGAGAAGTGGTCTGTGGTTACCACCTGCAGAACCACTCCTTTATTGGGGGTGTCTTGCTAATTGTCTATAATTTCCACCTGTTGTCTATTCCATTTGCACAACAGCATGTGAAATGTATTGTCAATCAGTGTTGCTTCCTAATTGGACAGTTTGATTTCACAGAAGTGTGATTGACTTGGAGTTACATTGTGTTGTTTAAGTGTTCCCTTTATTTTTTTGAGCAGTATATTTACCCCAAAAATATATGGGGGATTGGAAGTAATGCAGACATTTACATTGATGGAAGCAACAATCTAACTGCAATATTAAGCTGATCCACCCCCCCCCTCCAAAAAAATAACTACCAAGAGGCATGCCTAAAATAAAGAGGCTAACTAACACAAAACAACACCAAACACTGACAGGCCGAGAAGCATCTGGTCAAACACACACACACGCACGCACGCACGCACGCACGCACACACACACACACGCACGCACGCACGCACACACGCACGCACACATGCACGCACACACGCACGCACACACGCACACACACACGCACACACACACACACACACACACACACACACACACACACACACACACACACACACACACACGTCATCCTGATTGCTCACACCTGTCAACTTCTCTAGGCTTCCTGGCAGAGCACATCCCTTGACCCGGTTGGTGCTGCCACCTGGGGATGGAGTGTGGACGTGTATCCTGGTAGTGCGCTGCCTAACTGTGTCCTAACACTGAACTACCCCCCATATCATAGCAAGTCAGTAAAAAGGGAGCGTCACATCAATCACAAACCATTTATTGCTCTACACAGTATCACGTACCTGGTGTCGTATGTGTGTGTCCCCACATCAAACTTATATGTGGGGGGGAAGTTGAGAGGGCCTTCTAAGAAGCCATCTAAGATGGACTCACTGTTTTTGGCTATGTTGAGCTGCAAAACAAACATGCGAGAATGAAGAGAGAGAGAGCGAGAGAGAGTGGGAAAGAGAGACACAGACAATACAATTGAATCATCAAAGTAGCTTGCTTGACTTGATGCAGCCACTGTGTGATTGAATATTATTGGGTGTAGGTTCATTTTTGTTGGTGCTATAGCTATCTCTGCTGGTATTTAATCAACAGTCATTGTTTTCAAAGATAAACATGACTTCCATTTGGTACTCTGTTTTCAAAGAAAATTCAATTTTGACTTTAAAAAGAAAAGTCAAATAACTGACAGATTTCTCACCTGGTCTCTCTCCCACAGCAAAGGTAGTTTATTGCTGTCAATGGCACTCTTCACCACATGAATGTCATAGTCCTCTATGCGGAAGTTAAGATCTCCAAACCAGAACACCACACTGGGAGAAGAACACAGGACCATTTCACCACTCTATGAGCCAACGACTGATCATCAGAACACCAGGCTCAAAGATGGCGCCGGAGGGTAGGGCTGCCGTCTTATCGGCTCTTAAGCAACCATGCTATTTTGTCAGTTTTTTCGCGTTGTTCGTAACTTGTTTTGTACATAATGTTGCTGCTACCGTCTTTTGTGACCGAAAAGAGCTCAGAACTGGGATTACTCACCTCAAATTGGACGAGGAGTTCTTCTTCAATGAGTCGGACGCGAGGGATATACTACGGACACCCGACCAGGCCCAGATCCCTGTGATTCGCTGGAAAAGGAAACGTAGGTTTCGCGGAAAGAGATCAGGATGCCTTGTGAGGATCAGGCGACGAGTGGCTAATCTGCCCTTGCCTTCCATTCTGCTAGCTAACATTCAATCGCTGGAAAATAAATGGGACGAACTGAAAGCACGTATATCCTACCAACGTGACATTAAAAACTGTAATATCTTATGTTTCACCGAGTCGTGGCTGAACGACGACATTAAGAACATACAGCTGGCGGGTTATACAGTCTATCGGCAGGACAGAACAGCAGCCTCTGGTAAGACACGGGGCGGAGGCCTGTGCATATTTGTAAACAATAGCTGGTGCACGATATCTAAGGAAGTCTCAGGGTTTTGCTCGCCTGAGGTAGAGTATATCATGATAAGCTGTAGACCACACTATCTACCTAGAGAGTTTTCATCTGTATTTTTCATAGCTGTCTACATACCACCACAGACCGAGGCTGGCACTAAAACCGCACTCAATGAGCTGTATTCTGCCATAAGCAAACAGGAAAACACTCATCCAGAGGCGGCACTCCTAGTGGCCGGGGACTTTAATGCAGGGAAACTTAAATCAGTTTTACCTAATTTCTATCAGCATGTTAAATGTACAACCAGAGGGGAAAAAATTCTAGACCAGCTTTACCCCACACACAACGACACGTAGAAAGCTCTCCCTTGCCCTCCATTTGGCAAATCTGACCATAACTCTCTCTTACTGATTCCTGCTTACAAGCAAAAATTAAAGCAGGAAGCACCAGTGACTTGGTCTATAAAAAAATGGTCAGATGAAGCAGATGCTAAACTACAGGACTGTTTTGCTAGCACAGACTAGAATATGTTCCCGGGATTCCTCCGATGGCATTGAGGAGTACACCACATCAGTCACTGGCTTTATCAATAAGTGCATCGAGGATATCGTCCCCACAGTGACCGTACGTACATACCCCAACCAGAAGCCATGGATTACAGGCAACATTCGCACTGAGTGAAAGGGTAGAGCTGCCGCTTTCATGGAGTGGGAGTTTATAAGAATCCCGCTATACCCTCCGATTAACCATCAAACAGGCAAAGCGTCTATACGGGACTTAGGTCGAATCGTACAACACCGGCTCCGACATTCGGCGGATGTGGCAGGGCTTGCAAACTATTGCAGACTACAAAGGGAAGCACAGCCAACAGCTGCCCAGTGACACAAGCCTACCAGACGAGCTAAATAACTTCTATACTCGCTTCAAGGCAAGTAACACTGAAACATGCATGAGAGCATCAGCTGTTCCGGACGACAGTATGATCACGCTCTCTGCAGCCGATGTGAGTAAGACCTTTAAACAGGTCAACATTCACAGGCCATTGGGCCAGACGGATTACCAGGACATGTACTCCGAGCATGCACTGACCAACTGGCAAGTGTCTTCACTGACATTTTCAACCTCTCCCTGTCTGAGTCTGTAATACCAACATGTTTCAAGCAGACCACCATAGTCCCTGTGCCCAAGAACACTAAGGTAACCTGCCTAAATGACTACCGACCCATAGCAGTCACGTCTGTAGCCATAAAATGCTTTGAAAGGCTGGTCATGGCTCACATCAACACCATTATCCCAGAAACCCTAGACACACTACAATTTGCATACCTAATCCAACAGATCCACAGATGATGCAATCTCTATTGTACTCCACTCTGCCCTTTCCCACCTGGACAAAAGGAACACCTATGTGATAATGCTATTCATTGACTACAGCTTAGCATTCAACACCCTAGTGCCCACAAAGCTCATTACTAAGCTAAGGACCCTGGGACTAAACACCTCCCTCTGCAACTGGATCCTGGACTTCCTGACGGGCCACCCCCAGGTTGGAAGGGTAGGTAACAACACATCCGCCACGTTGATCCTCAACATGGGGGCCCCTCAGGGGTGTGTGCTCAGTCCCCTCCTGTACTCCCTGTTCACTCATGACTGCACAGCCAGGCACGACTCCAACACCATCATTACATTTGCTGATGACACAATAGTGGTAGGCCTGATCACCGACAACGATGAGACAGCCTATAGGGAGGAGGTCAGAGACCTGAACGTGTGGAGCAAGGAGAACAACCGCTCCCTCAACGTGATCAAGACTAAGGAGATGATTGTGGACTACAGGAAAAGGAGGACCGAGCATGCCCCCATTCTCATCGACGGGGCTGTAGTGGAGCAGGTTGAGAGCTTCATGTTCCTTGGCATCCACATCACCAACAGACTAACATGGTCCAAGCACACCAAGACAGTTGTGAAGAGGGCATGACAAAACCTATTCCCCCTCAGGAGACTGAAACGATTTGGCATGGGATCCTCAAAAGGTTTTACAGCTGCACCATTGAGAGCATCCTGACTGGTTGCATCACTGCCTGGTATGGCAACTGCTCGGTCTCCGACTGCAAGGCACTACAGAGGGTAGTGCGTACGGCCCAGTACATTACCATGGCCAATCTTCCTGCCATCCAGGACCTCTATACCAGGTGGTGTCAGAGGAAGGCCCTAAAAATTGTCAAAGACTCCAGCCACCCTAGTCATAGACTGTTCTCTCTGCTACCGCACGGCAAGCGGTACCAGAGCGCCAAGTCTACCCCAAGCCATAAGACTCCTGAACAGCTAATGGCTACCCAGACTATTTGCATTGCCCCCCCCCCCCCCCCCCCCCATGCTGCTGCTACTCTCTGTTATTATCTATGCATAGCCACTTTAATAACTCTACCTACATGTACATAATTACCTCAATTACCTTGACACCGGTGCCCCCCGCACATTGGCACATTGACTCTGTACCGGTACCCCCTGTATATAGACCCGCTATTGTCATTTACTGCTGCTCTTTAATTATTTGTTATTCTTATCTCTTACTTTTTTAGGGATTGTCTTGAAACTGCATTGTTGGTTAAGGGCTTGTAAGTAAGCATTTCAATGTAAGGTCTACTACACCTGTTGTATTCCGGGCATGTGACACATAACATTTCATTTGATTTGATAATTAGGACCAGGAGTATTTCCTGACCACACATGACCTGACCACCTGACCTGACCACCTGACCTGACCACATGATCTGACCACCTGACCTGACCACATGACCTGAACAAGAAAAAAACGGTGACACTTTACTTGAAACCCAGTGACATAGCACGTTATGACACGGGCATAACCATGTCATAATATGTCATAACAGCTGATGTAACTTGTCATAATCCTAACATTGTCATGACATGTATTTTTACACATATATTGCGTTATTTTATGGCTGGTTATGACACCTACATAAGAGTGTCAAAACCCATATTTATTCAAGTAATTTTTTTCCCTGCCAAGAAGTTTCCTTTCATTTGAAAGTTTGTTTCTTAAATCATTTGTTGTTGTAATTAATGTTTTTTCATCATATTTTAAATAACTTGTAGAAAATACACTTTATGACACTGTCATGAAGCATTATGACCATCCTGTGTCACTTTACTTAGACTAAGAAAATACACTTCATGACACTGTCGTCAAGAAGCATTATCATATATAATCCTCTCTAGGTTTCTTCCTAAATTCCTGCCTTTCTAGGGAGCTTTTCCTAGCCACTGTGCTTCTACTGTACATCTGCATTGCTTACTTTTTGGGGTTTTAGGCTGGGTTTCTGTATAAGCAGTTTGTGACATCTGCTGATGTAACATCTATAAATACATTTGATTGATTGAGATAGGCCTATCAGGTACATGCTCTTATGTCAGTCATCAGTCAAAAAGAGGATGTCTTGTCCTGCTCCTGAAATATACTCCTGTATTCATCCCAGTCATCAGCAAAAGTGCATTGGGGTAAGTGAATGTCTGATATCAATGTGTGCGCATATACAATGCTAATTTAATATGGTCAACAACAAAAAATAATGATATAACATAAACATACTGTTGACACGTAGGCTGTGGTGTAATGGAATGTTTTGCCTTGTGTGGTAGGTTATGTGGGTTTTGACAGTCTTATGTAGGTGTCATAACCTGCCATAACAAATGCAATATATGTCACATATGTTATGACAAGTTATGTCAGCTTTTATTACTTTTATTACAACGTGTTATGATGCTGGGTGTCAAGTAAAACGTCACCAAAAAAACTCCCATAGGTGGTCAGGTGGGATAAACTCCTGGCCCTAGACATACTGTTTACATCAGCCCTCCCCATCCAAATGACCCACTCGTGGTCCAGCACACCCGAGGCAGTCCCGCCCTCAAACTGCTGTTGCTGCAGAATGCTCCCAAAGTCCTCCATGCGCTGCTCCAGGTTTCGCATGTGAGCCGGCAGGTGACAGTTCAGGAAACACACCGGGTGGCCGAACATCGTCATCCTCGCACTTACACCCCCTTTATTACCCTGGGGGAGGGGAATAGAGAGATAGTATGAAAATGTAACACACACTGATGGATAAAAGATGGATGCTCTACCAGCCTTTGTAATCAAACATCCACTGTGATAAGGATGAAAGGACAGATGGTATTTTGGTATCGTCTGTATCAAAGATCCAGACAGTCAGACAGTCCTGCTGCGCTGACCTCAGAGAGAAGGAGACTGCTCCGGCAGCCAGTATTGATGCTGACATCAACACGCTCAGGAAGGTCACACGTACGCACGCACGCACGCACGCACGCACGCACGCACGCACGCACACACACACACACACACACACACACACACACACACACACACACACACACACACACACACACACACCCTATTTTCTCTCTCCCTGGCATATTAACATATTTTGATGCAATTTAAAAGCTACAGTGCATTCGGAAAGTATTCAGACCTCTTAACTTTTTCCATATTTTGTTACGTTACAGCCTTATTCTAAAATAGATTACATGTATTTATTTCTTTATCAATCTACTCACAATACCCTATAATCACAAATCAAAAACAGTTTTGCAAATGTATTACAGATAAAAAACAGAAATACGTTATTTACATAAGTATTCATACTCTTTGCTATGAGACTCAAACTTGAGCTCAGGCGCATCATGTTTCCAATGATCATCCTTGAGATGTTTCTACAACTAGATTGTAGTCCACCTCTGGAAAATTCAATTGATTGGACATGATTTGGAAAGGCACACACCTGTCTATATAAGGTCCCACAGTTGACAATGCATGTCAGAGCAAAAACCAAGCCATGAGGTCGAAGGAATTGTCCATAGAGCTCCGAGACAGGATTGTGTCGAGGCACAGATCTGAGGAAGGGTATCAAAAAATGTCTGCAGCATTGAAGGTCCCCAAGAACACAGTGGCCTCCATCATTCTTAATGGAAGAAGGTTGGAATCACCAAGACTCTTCCTAGAGCTGTTTGCGCGGCCAAACTGAGCAATCGGGGGAGAAGGGCCTTGGTCAGGGAGGTGACCAAGAACCCGATGGTCACTCTGACAGAGCTCCAGAGTTCCTCTGTGGAGATGGGAGAACCTTTCAGAAGGACAACCATCTCTGCAGGACTCCACCAATCAGGCGTTTATGGTACAGTGTCCAGATGGAAGCCACTCCTCAGTAAAAGGCTCATGACAGCCCGCTTGGAGTTTGCCAAAAGGCACCTAAAGGACTCTCAGACCATGAGAAACAAGATTCTCTGGTCTGATGAAACCAAGATTGAACTATTTGGCCTGAATGCCAAGCGTCACGTCTGGAAGAAACCTGTAACCATCCCTACAGTGAAGCAAGGTGGTGGCAGCATCATGCTGTGTGGATGTTTTTCAGCGGCAGGGACTTGGAGACTAGTCACGATGGAGGGAAAGATGAACAACTCAAAGTACAGAGAGATCCTTGATGAAAACCTGCTCTAGAGTGCTCAGGACCTCAGACTGGGGCAAAGGTTCACCTTCCAACAGGACAACGACCCTAAGCACACAGTCAAGAAAACGCAGGAGTGATTTCGGGGCAAGTCTTTGAATGCCCTCGAGTGGCCCAGCCAGAGCACAGACTTGAACCCGATCAAACTTTTCTGGAAAGACCTGAAATAGCTGTGCAGTGACGCTCCCCATCCAACCTGACAGAGCTTGAGAGGATCTGCAGAGAAGAATGGGAGAAACTCTTCAAATACAGGTGTGCCAAGCTTGTAGCATCATATCCAAGAAGACTCAAGGCTGTAATCGCTGCCAAAGGTGCTTCAACAAAGTTCTGAGTAAAGGGTTTGAATACTTATATAAACGTGATATTTAAGTTATTTATTTTTTATAAATGTTTTTTTATAAATGTCTAAAAACCTATTTTTGCTTTGTCATTATGGGGTATTGTGTGTAGATTGCTGAAAAAATAACAACAATTGAATCCATTTTAGAATAAGGCTGTAACATAACATAATGTGGAAAAAGTCAAGGAGTCTGAATACTTTCCGTATACACTGTATGTATTTAACAAGGGTTTTTGGACACTGCATTTACCAACAAGCTCCTATTTTAGAGCAGGGGTTGCCAGGGTGACACTCACCCAGTAGCCCCCGAGGCCTGTGCGTGTTTTCTCTGTCTGCAAACCCCTCAGAAATGGAAGATGACAAAATTTTGAAAACACCAGCAACAGCACCCCCTGCATACGCTGGGACGTCACCTACAGCGATAGAGGGGGAGGTGAGAGCGAGAGAGAGAGAGAGAGAAATAGAGAGTAACTATCCACAGAGATTGAGACAGTGACTGGCCTGGCACAACATTGCGAGTTAACTCTTTACTGACCAGCACATATCCAAATCGACTCAGTGTGTCCATGCAGAGTTCACTCCACTGGTCAGTGAAGAGAGCATCCTTCAGCCGCTTGTTAATCATAGAGTTCACTTCCTGTAGCCTGAGTGGGGAGGAATAGAGAAAGAACAAGTCATAACTCAGTGGGAGGAGAAGAGGAATAAGAAGAATGTTTGGATGATTAGATGATTAGATGTGGTGACATCAGTAGTAGAGGAGAGATCAGAACAGTGACAGAGGTATGATGGAGGAGACATTGAATGCTGGCACCGTTTTGATTGGAGCAGAAGCTCACCCAATGATAAACATGTCTGTGCTCCCATCGCCAGCATGCGGCCCAAACAGAGAGGTGATGTCATCAGGAGGAAGAGCAGAGCCCACATTCCATGTGACAATGTGAACCCTATCAGAGGACGACACAGGAGGTAATGCACATCCTACATTATCAGTAAAACTACATACATTAGTTAAACTTTACATACACTATATGTCCAAAATTATGGGGACACCAGCTCGTCGAACATCTCATTCCAAAATCATGGGCAGTAATATGGAGCTGGTCCCCCCTTTGCTGCTATAACAGACTCCACTCTTCTGGGAAGACTTTCCACTAGATGTTAGAACATTGCTGCGGGGACTTGCTTGGGCGATTAGGCCTAGCTCGCAGTCAGCATTTCAATTCATCCCAAACGTATTTGATGGGGCTGAGGACAGGGCTCTGTGCAGGCCAGTCAAGTTCTTCCACACCAATCTCGACAAACCATTTCTGTATGGACCTCGCTTTGTGCACGGGGGCATTGTCATGCTGAAACAGGAAAGGGCCTTCCCCAAACTGCTGCCACAAAATTAGAAGCACAGAATCGTCCCGAATGTAATTGCATGCTGTAGCGTTAAGATATCCCTTCACTGGAACTAAGAGGCCTAGCCCGAACCATGAAAAACTGCCCCAGACCATTATTCGTCCTCCACTAAACTTTACAGTTGGCACTATGCATTGAGGCAAGTAGCGTTCTCCTGGCATGCTCCAAATATAGATTTGTCTGTCAGACTGCCAGATGGTGAAGCGTGATTCATCACTCCAGAGAACGCGTTTCCACTGCTCTAGAGTCCAATGGTGGTGAGCTTTACACCACACAAGCCGACGCTTGGCATTGTGCATGGTGATCTGAGGCTTGCATGTGGCATTTTGGCCATGGAAATCCATTTCATGAAGTTCCCGACGAACAGTTCTTGTGCTGACGTTGCTTCCAGAGACATTTTGGAACTTGGTAGTGAGTGTTGCAACCGAGGACTGATGCTTTTTACGCGCTACGCGCTTCAGCACTCAGCAGCCCTGTTCTGTGAGCTTGTGTGGCCTATCACTTCGCTGCTGAGCCGTTCTTGCTCCTAGACGTTTCCACTTCACAATAACAGCATTTACATTTGACCGGGGCAGCTCTAGCAGGGCAGAAATTTGACGAACTGACTTGTTGGAAAGGTGGCATCCTATGACGGTGCCACGTTGAAAGTCACTGAGCTCTTCAGTACGGGCAATTCTACTGCCAGTGTTTGTCTATGGAGATTGCATGACTGTGTGCTCGATTGTATACATCTGTCAGCAATGGTTGTGGCTGAAATAGCCAAATCCACTAATTGGAAGGGGTGTCTACATACTTTTGTAGTGTAGATTTGCAATCATAACTGTGCAGTAATGTAATTATTATGTAATAATGTATAGCTCAATGTTATGGAGACTATAAACTGCACCTACAGGAACAATCTAATCTAATATCAGTAAAAGTGATTTTAGTGGTTGTGAATAGAGAGAGAGAGAGAGAGAGGAGAGAGAGAGAGAGAGAGAGAGAGAGAACACTGTCTGGGACCTCTGTCAAGGAAATGTGCAGCCTGTATGCATTCTGTCTAGTTCAGATGGTTCTTACTGAGATGTATGGCATTTGATTCACATGACACATTCTGGCTCATATCAACCCATCATCCTGCAAATGGCTTCTAAACCTGAGGCTGGGTTCTGCCTAGCTCGTTTGCCATGCCAAGGACGGAAAGAGAGAACAATCTCCATGGAGACAACAACGTGTTACTGTATTTAGTCAGGGAGTAGAAAGAAAAACTAGAACAAATGACGGTTGGCATGCTACTGAAATAGTACTTGGCGTCATCATTCGTGATCTGTCTCACCTGAAGCCGTAATCTGTTTCTCCTTCAGTCTTGTCGGTCTGTGGCTGGTTCTTCACAGCGCCCCCAGGGGATCTGGTCCTCTGGGGTTGTGGACTGGAGCCTGGTTTAGGGCTGAGGCTGGATGGCGGGGTGAGGCATGGCTGAGGCAGGTTAGGCTGTGGGATGAGGTAAGACTGGCCTGTGTAAGGCTGACTGCTATGAGGACTCTGAGGGCTGCGGGACAACAGGGAAGACTCTGTAGGGGACTGGGACAGGGAGATGGGGCTGTGTGGTCCAGGAATGCGGTTTGGAATAAAGGCCTTATCCTTCATATCAGCCTCTGGACCTCTGGAGGAATTCAGTGCAGTAGGTCTGGGACGGCTGATATTGACTGGAACTGCAGCACTGGACCCAGGCTGTACATTCTCCGGCCTCACCGGGTCTGGCATCTCACGTACACCTGAGGCCTGAACTGGACCCATTCCTGGGAGTTTCCCAGACCCTACTATGGGACAGGTCATAGAGGTGTCCTGGGCTGTTGGTTGCAGGGGTAGAGCAGGTCCTGGAACAGCATTCAACCCAGGTTGTCCAGAGAGTCTTGCTGGATCTATGCTGCTTTGTTTCTGCTGCATTTGATCCATTAACCTGATTAGTAACCACAAATCACGTGGAAGGGATGGGAGAGCGTTTGTTAGATAAAGAGATTGAACAGATGGGAGAGCAATTACAAGAGAGAGGAATGTGCAGTCTGCTGGGCTGGTTGTGTAACTGATGCAAATGTAGAATGAGAAGATGAGAGACCTGTGTTTGTTTTCCTTCACAACCCCTTCCCTCATCCCCCCTCTGATCACAGACTGTCTCCATCTAACACCGATCCTGTGGCCCGACTGGGAGGGGGAATTGACATGGAGCCAGAAGGGGGTGAGGGAACTGGCTCACACTGAGTACCTGTCCACCTCCTGCCCCCCAGTCCCCAGACATCACAGCCGACATCATAACCATACTAAACCATAGGCAGTCGGTGGGAACCAACTTTCTACCCCAATCCATGTCTACTTTCCTGTTGCTTAGCAATACATTTCAGTCCCCTAGTCCAACCCCCTTTCTATCCCATGACTCCCTGCTCCATTCCCTCCTTGCATCTTCCCTTTCAACTACTGTATGTTATGGAGGGGAAGGGTGGGCTTTTCTACTCTTCAAACTAACCTATCATGCCCCTCTGCCTCAGAAAATGCAGGTAGAACAATGTATATCTCTAACACACTCTAACACACACACTATGTGTGGCAGCGAGATAGTCTCAGACAGAACACCAACCCACTGCAGCAGTAGATACAGAGCAAGAACACAATGGGTCACATGACATTAAGTAGGCTACATAGTAGTCCTCACTCTATGAGAATCAGCCTATAAGATGCCAGTGACAGCAAGAACAGCTCACTTACCAAACGCATTGTTTGTCCGCCGACCTCCATAAATGAAATACCCCCCTGATTTATTCATAACATTCAGAGTGGCTCTGGAAACTGAAAGGTACATGTGACCACTTGAATGTGCAAGGATAGCCTAAACATAATAGATTGTGGTTGTGGTCATGGAAGGTGTGTCACTGTCAATAAAGCAATACATTGGAAGAAAAAATCCATCACAAATGTTGTTGTTAGTGGCTATATACATGTTGATTCAGCCATTGAATGGACAGCCATCGATCACGTGACACCAATCATTCCTATGTGAAGACTCAATAGCACATTGAAGCCAAATGGTGTCGATTAAGATGGCATCTCATGGGTACATAACATGCACAGTTTGAGGTACTCCAGGAAGTGACATTGCAGGCTAGCTCAGTGCTGCCCCCTCTCATTGAGTAACTCCAGTTGAAGGTGGCTGGGGTACTGCAGGCTGCTATTAGCAATTCAATAATCCTTAGAATTTATTTTGTGTGCAATTTTAAAATAATTGGTTAAAGAACATACATCTGGTGTATTAGAAGCAATTACGTAACATGATTGTCTTCTAAAAAAATATATTTTCACAAAGATTGCCATTTTCCCATTCACTACAGTGTTTGCTGACAATGCCTGCAGTACCGTGGTCGGCCTTGAACTCCCGTGGCTTCAATGAGAGGGAAGCCACAGAAGCCCTCATTCTCCCCTGGAAGCCCTGGTTTCAGAAGAGGTGGAGTCATATAGGTGGACTACAAGTGACCTACAGCAGCTGTAAGAAAGCCTGTCCCTTTAAGAGCTCAGTGATGATGTCACAGCTGTCGCAAGCTGGCAGTGTTTAGTTCATTACCAAGCGCAGCTTGCCACCTATAGCTGTGAACACAACTCTCAGTTTTGGACATTATTTATTTTCTGACCAATGTATTCATCACTGTGCGTGAATACCAAAACTGTAAGGTTTATGTTTTCCCCCTGTTTTACTGACGAAGTTGTCAATAGTTTAAGAATATTTTCATAATTATTACAGCATTATGTGTTTCATTTTTTATGCTGAATGTGCCTTATCTTAGTATTGATGCTTATTATTTTCAGACCACATCTTGTATGGATAAATGGACAGTTAATTGGATAATCAAATCTGAATGACATGACACAAAATTGCAAACATTGTTAATCTCCAATCAACATTAAAGAATCCTAAACTGCGGAACTGTCTCTCCCACCATCTCTCTAATAGGAGTACAATCTCCATAACTTCACCTACTCAATCACTGAATAAATTCCAGAGGCATCATCCTCTAATTCATGGTCCTTAGAGTTGGATTGTGTAAACCACCTGAAGATATGGATCCGACAAATACGGACCCATCCAAGACAGACATCCCCTAGCTCACCTGGGCGATTATACTGTTGAATATCTCCCCACCACTCAGACACCCCCCTCATTAGGACGAAGGAGTAGTCGAGCGGACATCCGATCAGAGAGGAGTGCTACCAGATCCAGATATAGTGCCAGCTTATCGGTGAGTCGCTTCCCAGATCTATCCCACTTCCAAGCAGCTATGTTGGAGAAAAGAATGAAGCTCATGGAGTTTAATGACCTACAACGCCAGCTAGAGCAAGATCACAACGTTGACGTAGTGTCGACGCATAGCAGCCGAAGCCAGAGAAGTTCAGCGACAACAGGAAGAAACTCAGTGTCGACAGGAGGAAGCTCATTGGGCCGGAGAACCAATAGCTACACAATTGAACAGGCAGCGGCATCTACAGAAGGTAGCTAATGAGCTAGATCTAGCCAAGCTTGTCACATCCTTTCTTAAAGAAAGAGATGAAGGCGTTGATGCAGCCAGAACCCAGATGACTCAGTCAGAGCAGAGGAGCCCCTCACCAGCACTGTCTGATGAATCATGTGACAGCTTTGCGTCTGTCCCACTGACACAACCACAACACGCCAACCTAGGAGAAAGAGGCGGAGCCTATGAAGACTCACATCATCTTCTCCCTGCCTACCCGAGGCACTCATCAGCAGCTCCTGTGGTTCCGCACCCTGCTCCAGCTCTCGTGGTTCCGCACCAAGCTCCAGCACCTGTGGTTCCGCACCCTGCTCCAGCTCCCGTGGTTCCGCACCAAGCTCCAGCACCTGTGGTTCCGCACCCTGCTCCAGCTCCCGTGGTTCCGCATCTTGCTACAGCTCCTGTGGTTCCGCACCCTGCTACAGCTCCCGTGGTTCCGCACCCTGCTACAGCTCCTGTGGTTCCGCACCCTGCTCCAGCTCCTGTGGTTCCACACCCTGCTCCAGCTCCTGTGGTTTCACACCCATACCCTGTTCCAGGTGAACCCTACTTAACTGCGGGACAAAGCATACCTTATCCAGTCCCAGCAGCACCAGGCTTCCATCCAGGTTTAAGCGTGCCCTATCCCAATCCAGCAGCACCATATCCTGCTCCATCATACGGCATGCCGAAGCAGTCTTTGCCCTACTTTGAGAGGGGTAGAGAGAGTGACTTTTGCCCTCCTCAAGATGGCCCTAGATACCTGATGAGCAGTCACAGACACCTAAACGAGCGGTATAAGTATCAAGTGCTCCTGGCCCACCTGAAACTACAGAGTGCAGTCCAGCTTGCTAAGGCCTACATGCACGACCCGAGACCTCACACTGTTGCCTTAAAAACCCTGCAGGACAAGTACGGTCAGCCCCGCCAACTCGTCCAGTGTGAGCTAGCCACCATCCTAAACTCCCCTGCCATCAGGTTCGGAGATGCAGAAGCCTTCGACACCTTTGCCCTATCATGCTCAGGACCCTTGAGGGGCAGAATGGCTATGAGCTCAGATGTAGATCCCACGTCGACCATCTCTTGAGCAAGCTACCGGGATGAATTCGTTGAGTACTGCTTAGATTGCGGCATCCTGAGGACTGGCACTGAACAGACGTACACCCTACACGACACCCTACAAGTCCCAGGCTAACCGCATATCAAGCAGAGCCACAGCCCTCTATCAATGTGATATGCCTTAGCCATTCAAGAAAGACCACCGTGCCTTAACGAGACAGAAGGATAAATCTGCTTCAATCCTTTTCAACGCAAGTGAAGATTCAAACCCAAAGGAGCCTGCTCAATCCAAGGGAGAAATCCAAATCCAAGCCATACTGTGACAGTAAAGAACACTTTCTCAACACATGTGAAGAGTTCAAGAAGCTGAACACAGGACAAATCGTCAAGTGGTTAAGGGATGGAAAAAGGTGTTGGAAGTGTGGACGATCCCACAAAGCTGATGCTTGCACTCTCCGACGACCTTGCAAGACATGTAAAGAGCAACACCTAACGATCCTTCATGATGCCATACAGGAAAACCAGAAAAGCGTGATCATGGTGAGTATCCCGAAGACCAAGGTGTACCTGAACAGACCCAACCAATCAGCGAAAGTAATGCCACAGGCTGTTCAACAACTTAACCTCAATTCTAAGCCTGAGACCTTCACCCTCATGACAGTTCGACAAGACGTTGTGCAACTGCAAGGTGCCTCAGTTACCTTTGACATGTTCCCCCTGCTCAATCCTTTCAAGAAGTATCAGATAAGACCGCAGACAACCTAGGCCTTTCCAAACACTCCCACCAAAAGCAACACGACCACCTCCGTAAGCTGCCTTTGCCACCGGTAGCCCAAGCCCAACCTCTGCTGCTGATTGGTTCAGACATGCCTCACCTCCTGATACCCATACAGCTACAGTGTACAGGCCCGCCTGGTGGACCCATTGCCGTCCACACCGAACTCGGCTAGTCCTTGCAAGGCCCTACTAGCTTAGTCCACACAGCACCAGCGGATTTAGTTTTTTTTTTAACATAAAATATATTTGTGGTCATATTTGCAGTGAATGTAACAAATTAAAGGCCTATTATTATTATTGTTAAAAATGTGTTTGTGAAAAGTCATGTAAAATTGCTTATAACACCATTATACTTCCTAAACGGTTATTTATTTTTGGAAGAAAAAAATGATCTAAAAATAAATATACTCTAAAAATAAAGATATTAAAATAATTCACGGACCACCTGCAGTACCCCCATGGACCACAGGTTGGAAACCACTGACCTAGAGATTCTTTTCTACCCATCTGTCACACATCAAAGATTACATATGATCTATAACATCACTTGATACAGGTCTACTCAGCCATGCACCTCTTTGCTACGGCACACTGAACTATGAAAAATAAAAAACAAGAATGTATGATCAATCAACATGCAATAATAATCACATACAGACATGCTGTGGGGTTGCACACACTCTCTGTGACAAATAATTTACCTTTCATCTGCAAGGTGAAATGCTTCGCCAGTGAATCGGTCTCAATCTGGCGCAAGGCAGGGCATGATGAAATACTTATCCAATTGAATTAGTCCATGATATGGGACAAATATCTACAGGTTTTCAATCGTCAAAACACCAGCACTTTACTGTTAACGTCTTTCTTCTAGACTCATCTGAAATATACTACGCCCCGGGGAATGACAAGTCGATACCGTGGCGAATGACAGCCCGTGAGTGACACTAGCGCGACCTGTCAAAGGTGAAAAACCGGGCGCTGTTCCCGGTACGCGAGTTTAGTGTCCTAAAACGTGAAAAACAGTAGACTAGTGCCTGATGTCCAGTAAACACAGCATCCTTGAGATAGACTACTGGTGGAGCTTCTGTGCGCGTGATACCGACTGTCCAGTTAACGGGACAGTTGCCTGCGCCTCGATCCTGCTTACCTGCTATCTCACCGGTGCAACTGTTTTCCTAGAGAGGAACCAACATCACTTACACACCGTCCTGAGACTGATTAAGAATAGAGTCAGAGCTGGCGACCGTAATAAATGCACCCAAGATGAATCTCAACCTCCAAATTCAGCTGACGTTGTGACTAGGATTACATAAATGAATTGAGCTTCTGTCGTGTCAATTATGTAATTAATCCGAGAGTTAGTCGTACACCGCCATACAGAGAATTAAAATGTCACAACGTCAGGCAGGTTGCTAGGCTACCTTAAAGCGCAGACTAGTGTAATGATATCGTTATTACAGGACACTGCGCAAGAGCGCCCGGAGTTGGTGCCCCACGTGACCACTATGCTTGAGCGCAGTTAATCATATTTCAAGCAAAATCATTCTGACAGGATTGGCAGAGATTACATAATTGAACTGTTATGTGAACTATGATTGCCCGTTTAAACCGTAAAATGTAGGCTCCTGGGGTGGATTGATTAATATATCTGGTAAAACAGAGTAGGCTTATGTCATTAAACAGATTTTCAACATTTTGATGCTACCTTTATAATTCTATAAAATATATGCAACAAATTGTCCACCTACAGGTTTTTGTGACAATGCACCACACAACCAATAAGCAAAGCATACGGACTTCGGGCACTTCAACATCATGGTTTGCGTTTTAAGGTGCTAAGGTGCTCAAGGAATAGCCTCAGAGAGGAGGCAAGAGCCTCATTAAAGGAAAATTCCACTCAAAAACTTTCGGTATTTGTTTCATTAGTCCTCTTTTGATACAGTTCCAAAATGTTTTGCATGTCAGCAATCAAGTTTTCAAGATCTTTAACTTTCAAAATATTAAAAAGTGTCACAGTATGATGTGTTTAGCACTTTCTGTATTTTGAAAGTTCTCTATCTAGAAAATTGATTGCTGATAAGCAAAACAATTTGGGACTGTATCAATACTGGACTAATGAAACAAATACCAAGAGTGATATTTTCCTATAAAGATCCAATGCAGTCGTTTTTACTTCAATATCAAATCATTTAAGTACCTTACTGTGATAGTTTTCAATAAAATTGTAAAACAAAAGTTTCAACAATTTCACAGTGTTATTCAAACCTCAGAGTGTGCAAATATACATAAAACACAGGAAAATCTAGGTTTTGACTGCACTGGGCCTTTAAGCTTTACTGAATAACTGGGCCTTCTGGGAGGATATGTATTATTATAGGACGACTTGTTGGGAGAATGATGATTTGCAACAGACAGTGCATTTCAGTATCACAAAATCAAAATACAGCCAGACTGGCCTGCTACTGTCCCTTTCTAGACCTTATAAACTGTCGAGGGTACACCCACAACTGATCCAAATGGAATGAATGGAATAAAACATTTAAATCACAGGGCGTTACGCCATTATTCAAATTACATTTTTACTGCAGTTTACAGCTTAGAGTAGAATTTTGTTCTCACTTGTACTCACCATAATACAAGTATTCATTGCATTGTGGCATTCTAGGCTACACTAGATAATGTTATTGTCCCTAAACAAGATCAACAGGGGAGCTTTTGAGCTGCATGTTTCATGTCTTCACTGTTCTTTCATACACAATGACACACCTGGCCTCTTCACTGCCAATCAGCTATTCCTCCTTGTTCTTGTGGATTTATATTGAAAATGTATGCAGCTTTGAATAATTGTATGTTTGGCTAGTTAACCTATTGTAGATCAGGACAAACGATCCCCCTACCACTATTGTCACTGTGAATGGTAGATAGAGGGCAGGATATACAGTTAGACTTGCAGACTATATTGACCTGTGGTATAGTTAGCTGGCGGAAAAGTACCAAACCAACTTGCTAGAGCAGGTGCAAGCAAGCAGAAGAGTAAATTACCCCCCCCCCCCCCCCCCCCCCCCAACCCATTCACAATGAAAATAAAGATATTGCAACTCGGTGTTTATATAGTATGATTCTAGTCTGTCCCTGAGCACATGGTGGTCCCGAGTAGTTTCGAATGAATCAGTCTTACTGTGAGCCACAGCCTTAGAATAGACTTCAGCGATATTTGCAATTTTTTGACAGTTACCAAACACGGTAATGATTGGGCAACAATCCTCTTTCAGGCTGAAAATGGTATGGGTTCCCCATAATAGAAATGTGGTAGGCTAGGCCTACTCTAAAATGTGATCAGAACAAAATAAATGTTCACAAATCAAATCACATCATTCACATTATATTTGACCTCATGCACAGTATCTTTAATCCATACATAGCCTACACACAAAAAGGCATTATAGTCAGGGCACAGCACCTCAGCACCCCAAAAGACCATTCACAAATTCACTATGGCTCTGACTGAGATTAATGTAGATGTGTAATCTCAGTGGAATGTACTGATCCTCAGTGCCAACTGTCTTCTGAAAACATACACAGATAAGTGTAAGCACACACAAACCAATACAAAGACACCCACACACAAATAATCAAAATCCCAGCTATGTGCTTACAAGCTGCTGCAGCAAATTGCAAACGTTTATATCCCCTCCCCATGGCACGTGGACGCAACATGTATTTAAGTATATTGTGAAACAGTGTATTTAGAGTTTCTTTTTAGTTTTAACTAGGCCCTTCTCCACCAGGCATCGGTAGAACTCCTGGATGTATGTGTACACACACTTCCAGTCAGGCTCATTCATCCGCAGCAAGTCTTCAACGTCCAGCAGAGGGGGGCAATCTGCCAGCCTCCTGCAGCCAAAAGAGAGAAGAGGAGAGAGACACAGGCCTGAGCAATCACAATCATTATGTCCCCAGGCAGGATCTACTGGCAGTTGAGCTAGAGGACACTACAGGGGAGTTAAAAAAAGTGTTTTTGTCAAGTTTAATCTATCCCTGCACAGCCCTTGGGGCCTTCATGTGCATAAAGTAGGAGAAAGCGCATTTTGTCAGAGTAGGTTTCTGTGGCTATGTGTGTGTTTCAATGTTTGTTTAGAACATATACAGGGAACTTACTCTGCAGTGCTGAAGGCCAGCTCAAAGTTGTCCTTGCGTGCGTTGGGGTTGAGGATGGAGTACTCAAATGCATCTGGGAAGAACCTGTGCACCAGCGCACAGAACGCTATGCCATCACTCCAACTAGAGGAGAAGTTGTGGATTTCCACCCCCTGCATGGAATAAGGGAGGAAGGGAGAGAGAAAGAGAAAAACAAAGAGAGCAGGGAGAGTGTGGATTTACAAAGACAATTATATAGTGAAGTAAGGTTGGTATGCTGGGGACACAACAGGACATTCATGTAGACATAAGATGGAGAGTGTTCATATTCCCTGCCGTTCTGGGTGGCATCCTGTTTATGCACAACATTTGCATATCCTCCGGTGAGAACCTGCCCGAACTTGTTGAGTGCTCAACACATTTCCCCCTGGTGCACCTTGCCTTTTGTTGTTTCTTTACTGATAATAACTTTGTACATGTGTGCATTCATGCAACAAAACCACACACACACACACAAACACACAGTATTCAACATCATTTGCCATTAGACATCATAACTGTCTGGAACTGGAGTTGTTGACATCTTTCCTAACTAAGATTGAGGCCAGCTTTTGTATGACTAGCAACATTTAGTGAGCATATGCTCCTTTACAAGTGGTCCCTAGAGACGGATTAGTACATCAGCTACGCTAAGGCATACTCCAGTAACTATTATGATGGAAAACAACGGCCAACACAGAGTCCCCGTCCCAGCATGGCCCGGTGAGTCTGACACATCTGGATGACTATGTGTTGATTTTCTCTCCACATCAAGGGCTCCCTAGTGTTCACGGTGGTCTAAGGCACTGCCTCTCAGTGCTAGAGGTGTCACTACAGACCCTGGTTTGATTCCAGACTGTATCACATCCGGCTGGGATTGGGAGTCCCATAAGGCTGCGCAGTGTCGTCCGGGTTAGGGTTTGGCCGGGGTAGCCATCATTGTAAATAAGAATTTGTTCCTAACTGTCATGCCTACAGTAGTTAAATAAAACATTTGAAAATAAAAATCACCACGTTCCACCAGCGATGATGGAGCCATCCAACATGACAACAACAGCGGCATCAGTCAGTAGTGCTGAACTGAAATTTCTGTTTTTGTTTTTTTTTTTAAACAACTAATTGACCTACATTGGTTCAATTATTTGAATTCCATTTTGTTCGTTTTTTTTCTGTGAGCTCAATGTGCAGACTCTCTAGAGACAAATCAGATCAAGCCCGGACTGTGCAACGTAGTCGGGAGTTGTAGTTTGCAACAGGCCAATATTCTACATAGTTTAGTGCACAAAAAAAGTGGTAATTAACAACAATGATCATAATCCATTGCATACTTACTTGTCCGGTCTCTGTGGGGCAGACAATGAAAGGGAGATAAGAGACAAAAGACATGCGATCGAGAGGGAGTTGCTTCGTGAGGTATCTGTAACTGAATATACAATATCTAACTGATTAATATTTGGTATTCAGCAGTCATAAAAGTATGCCTTATTTACTTTGAAGCACTACTAAAATAATGATTTTGTCAGACAGCATAGGCAGCAGCTCTATAGAGTAGTCATCAAATAAAACAAATGTAATACACACAACAATTGACATATTTGTAATGTGATTAAATGATGGTTAATAAGTGATAAGCAGTAATGGGCAGTCACTACCATCATGGGACTTTTGTTAATTGTTTTATTTTGCGTTGTTACAGTATTCAACCCACATAATGCATAGTGCATTTAATGTTTAAAAATATTATCGAAACCAAAATCAAAAAACGTGAATCTTTTTTTTACAATCAAACTCAAACTGAACCGACCTCAAAAAGCACCAATTGCTCAGCACTACCAGCCAGGGGACCTGCATCAACTATTCAACTCCCCACGTCCAGGAGAATATGAGGACGAGAGATAGTGATGAATGGAGGCATGTGTTATGGACATGAGCAAGCAGATGAAGGAACTCTCAGTTGTTATGGGCAACGTAGCACGAGCGCCCTACCCCCACAAGTACAGTCGTGGCCAAAGGTTTGAAGAATGACACAAATATACATTTTTACAAAGTCTGCTGCCTCAGTTTGTATGATGGCGAAATGCATAAACTCAAGTAGGTTATGAAGAGTGATTTGCCATGCAAATGAACTGAATCCCCCAAAAACATTTCCACTGCATTTCAGCCCTGCCACAAAAGGACCAGCTGACATCATGTCAGTGATTCTCTCGTTAACACAGGTGTGTGTTGACGAGGACAAGGCTGGAGATCACTCTGTCATACTGATTGAGTTCGAATAACAGACTGGAAGCTTCAAAAGGAGGGTGGTGCTTGGAATCATTGTTCTTCCTCTGTCAACCATGGTTACCTGCAAGGAAACACATGCCGTCATCATTGCTTTGCACAAAAAGGGCTTCACAGGCAAGGATATTGCTGTCAGTAAGAATGCACCTAAATCAACCATTTATCAGATCATCAAGAACTTCAAGGAGAGCGGTTCAATTCAGGGCGCCCAAGAAAGTCCAGGAAGCGCCAGGACCATCACCTAAAGTTGATTCAGCTGCGGGATCGGGACACCACCAGTACAGAGCTTGCACAGGAATGGCAGCAGGCAGGTGTGAGTGCATCTGCACGGACAGTGAGGTAAAGACTTTTGGAGGATGGCCTGGTGTCAAGAAGGGCAGCAAAGAAGCCACTTCTCTCCAGGAAAAACATCAGGGACAGACTGATATTCTGCAAAAGGTACAGGGATTGGACTGCTGAGGACTGGGGTAAAGTCATTTTCTCTGTTGAATCCCCTTTCCGATTATTTGGGGCATCCAGAAAAAGCTTGTCCGGAGAAGACAAGGTGAGCGCTACCATCAGTCCTGTGTCATGCCAACAGAAAAGCATCCTGAGACCATTCATGTGTGGGGTTGCTTCTCAGCCAAGGGAGTGGGCTTACTCACAATTTTGCCTAAGAACACAGCCATGAATAAAGAATCCTCCGAGAGCAACTTCTCCCAACCATCCAGGACCAGTTTGGTGATGAACAATGCCTTTTCCAGCATAATGGAGCACCTTGCCATAAGGCAAAAGTGATAACTTAGTGGCCCAGGGAACAAAACATCAATATTTTGGGTCCAGGGCCAGGAAACTCCCCAGATCTTAATCCCATTGAGAACTTGTGGTCAATCCTCAAGAGGCGGGTGGACAAACAAAACCCCACAAATTCTGACAAACTCCAAGCATTGATTATGCAAGAATGGGCTGCCATCAGTCAGGATGTGGCCCAGAAGTTAATTGACAGCATGCCAGGGCGGATTGCAGAGGTCTTGAAAAAAAAGTGTCAACACTGCAAATATTCACTCTTTGCATCAACTTCATGTAATTGTCAATAAAAGCCTTTGCCACTTATAAAATGCTTGTAATTATACTTCAGTATTCCATAGTAACATATGACAAAAATAGCTAAAGACACTGAGGCAGCAGACGTTGTGGAAATTAATATTTGTGTCATTCTCAAAACTTTTGGCTACGACTGTACACATATCCTTATATCAACAGCCTATACGAATATCCCTCATACATCTTGCAATACAACAGCTTTCCTCACCTGGAGCCTATTCCCAACCCTATCAAACACTCATCCTGGAAGTCAGCCCAATTCACTCCCCAGTGAGAACTACTCAAGTTGAACTGACACAGCTGGTTCCAGCTCCTCAGCCCGGGCCCCAGCCATTCCAGCCATCCTGGCCAGCATCACCGATAGGTCCAGCTCAGCATGCCCAGACACCTCCACGTCCTGGGTCACAGCCCCTAGATCCAGCGCAACCTGCCAAGTCACCTCAGCCCAGGCCACAACCAGCGCCACAACCCGGGCCACAGCCAGCTCCTCAACCCGAGGCACAGCCAGCTCCTCAACCCGGGCCACAACCAGCTCCTCAACCCGGGCCACAGCCAGCTCCTCAACCCAGGCCACAGCCAGCTCCTCAACCCGGGCCACAGCCAGCTCCTCAACCCGGGCCACAACCAGCTCCTCAGCCACAGGCTCCTGCACCATATCCCGTGCCACAGTATCCAGTGCCACCCTACTGTCTGCAGATAGTACCACAGTATCCAGTGCCACCCTACTGTCTGCAGATAGCACCACAGTATCCAGTGCCACCCTACTGTCTGCAGATAGTACCACAGTATCCAGTGCCTCCATTTGTACCTCAGCCTCAGCCTCAGCCTATGCCACCTATGCCGCATAATGGAGATGGCCATTACGCCATTCTACGGGATACCCAAGCCTAATACACCATCTTCAGCTCCGGCAAGGAGAGTGACTTTGTCATGTTAAAGAAGGGACTGGACAGTGTACTTGGCAGACATCGGCACCTAACAAAGGAATACAAATAACAGGTACTGCTGGATCCCCAAAGCTTCCCAGCACCTACCAGGTGGCTAAACGGTATGTGAATGACCCAACACCATATATCAAGTCTAAGCAGGCCCTTTAGCAGAGGTACCGTAAAACCCAGAAAACTGGTCCATGGAGAACTAAAGGCTATCCTGAACTGTCCTGCTGTCAATCCCGGCATCACCCAGGGGTTTGAAGATTTCGCTTCAGCTGCCTACACACTAATGTGGATGTTAAGCACCATGACCGGGTCATCTAGATCTGAACTAAGTTGTGGTTCCCACATTCACACACTGCTCACCAAGCTTCCCTCCAGCTACAGAGACAGTTTTGCTGAGAAACTATATATCCCGGGGCATCATCAGTGGCACAGACCAAATATACACACTACTGGATTTCGCACAGTGGCTCGCAAATAAGTCCCAGGCTATTCAAGGCTACCATCTACCTCAACAGTGAACAGGAGACAGAGAGTGTTTCTTCTCTAACATGCAGATCTTCATTCCCTAACTCCGGTTCTACTTCCACACCCAGGAGGAGTAAGTACAAGCCTTTCTGCCCTTACTGTAGTTCTGAGGAGCCCTTCCTAAACTCCTGCACAGACCTCATTAAGTTGAACCCTGCTCAATGGGCTACATGGGTCCAGGAAAAAGGCTACTGCTGGCGTTGTGGAAGAGGCCACAAACCAGAAGACTGCACCCTTAGGAAATCCTGTCTAGCCTGAGGACACTTGCACCTGACTATCCTACACGACATGACCATGACACAGAGCCATCACTAACGTTCACCTCAACTAGTCTAGCCACTCCAGTCGAGTCCCCCTGAAGGTCCTCCCACTCTGGAACAACATAAAGTCAGTGGAAACCTTCGCCCTACTGGATGATGGTTCAGAGAGAACCATCATTCTCTTGAAGGTGGGACACCAACTCGGTCTACCAACTCGGTCTACAGGGCCCAGAGGAGAAGTTGGCCCTCCAAATAGAGTGGGATGTTGTCCAGCTCCTAGGGCCTTCCCAGCTGCCCCTTGGAAGCACCGATACGTGCACCTGCAAGGACTGCCTCTCCAAAACTTTAAAAGGGCCAGTCCCTGATAGATTCAGACAACCCGCACGTAATCACCCCTACTCAGCCTGTGGACCCGGGCCCACCAGAGACTCCCGTCGCAGTATGTTCTGCGCTGGGTTGGGCTGTTGAGGGCCCTACCGACCACCTCCCTGACTCAAACCCTGAGCGCCGGCTTCTTCCGACATCCACCACTGCACTACCTCCGGGTTCCTCCAAGCCTGAGGACTCCAGTGCTGCAGTAAATTGCCCCACATTCTGTGGCCTCATAGTAACAGAGCTACAAGACCAGCCAACAGTGTCTTCAAGGGGCAGCTGCCCGGAGGCCTCCGTCCTCTGCCCCTCAGGGTCTGTCTAAGCCAGGCAGGAGAGAGCGCAGATAACTACACCCACACAGACAGTGTGGACTCCTCCCATGCAATCCTAGACCTCCTAACACTGTTGCCAATGGAGCAGCCACGGTTGAGAACCCCCAGCTAACAACTAACACAACTTTAGAGAACGTTCCCTTTTATGAGTCTCATTAGGTCATTAACTAGTATTTTCATAGGAAAGTTCTTGTGATGTGCCTGAAATGTTTCCAAGAGACCATTCCCTTAATGTCAAATATAACTTATCTCAGAATGTAAGATATTAATGTTCTAGACATGTTTTATGGGAACGTTGTAGGAACATTTCTGTGTATCAGTTGTCAGGACAACACCTGATGGAACCAAAGAAACGTTCTCCCCAAAAAGTAACACGCCTTGTTACTGTTGTCGAGCCAATCAAGGCCCTGATTGGTGAACCACTCATAGCTCTTTGTCTGTTGGCAAGGTTAGGGATACTCACACAGTGCTTTTATTTAATAATAATGACTGTATAAATTAACATGCACATTGTGAATATGTGTGTCAAATATGTAAATTAAAAAAACTGTGTGATTATCCATTGCCAACAAACAAAGAGCTGTGAATGGATCAGTGGTTCACCAATCAGGGCCTTGATTGGCTCAGCAACAGTAACAAGGCATGTTACTTTTTGGGGAGAACGTTTTTTTGGTTCCATCACGTGATGTCCTGACAACTAATACACAGAAATGTTCTTGCAATATTCCCTTGAAATGTGTCTAGAACATTATTATCTTATATTCTGAGAACATGGCAACCATGTTCTGTGTATGTTTGATGTGACGTTGATGGAATATTTTCCTAATGCTCAGAAAACTAGACACATGTTCTTGCAAGGTCCCATGAAACGCATATAGAACATTAACGTTGTATATTCTGAGAACATTGTAAACATGTTCTAGATAACGTCTGCTTGACATTAAGGGAATGTTCTCCTAACTTCAATGACAAAACATGCTAAAAAGGATCTCAGAAGGTTTTTACTAACATAGATAGAATGTTCCCCTAACTAACAGAAAACTGGACACTCAAACATTAGGGCAACATGACTGGTAACATTACAAAAATGTTCTCTCTCCCTAGAATTGTTAGCTGGGCAAATCCTCCCAACGCCGAGGAACTCTTTATCACAGCCCTTACCTATACTTGACCAGCTCCAGTGTTGGTTGAGTTAATCATGTACAGCCTCCCAGAACTCTGTGGGAACTTTAAATTGAATTACAAATATGCCTATGTCATTGGGGGCAGCTGTATAATATTCCCTGCTGTTCTGAGTGCTACCTCACTCACCTGTTTCTGTGCATGAGTAGATATGTTTTTGCATATCCTTCGGTCAGAACCTGTCCAAACTTCTTGAAGGCAGCAACATATTTCCCCCTGGCGCACCTTGTCTTTTCTTGTTTCCTTACCGATAATAACTCTGTACATGTGTCGTTCATGCAACAAAACCACACACACACACTTACAAACAGTATTCAACATCATTTGCCATTAAACATCATAACTGGAACTGAAGTTGTTGACATCTTTCCTAACTAAGATTGAGGCCAGCTTTTGTATGACAAGCAACATTTAGTGAACGTACACTCCTTTACAGAGAGACCTCAAATGCTTACCTCATATGGTTCGGTTTTGGCCCTGCACCAATCCAGTAACATCTGCTTGACATTTTTCATGTTGGGTGCTGCAGCGACAGGGGAAGACTGATGGGCTGTTGTGATAGCTGGGTTGGCCATGCTAGGGAGAGAGGATAAACACGTTATTTAACACATTCTTAGTGTCACTGTGCTGAACAGACATACACATGCAGAATTTGATCAATCACACGTGAAGCATGGCTGACTGTTAGCTCAATGACTCACCTGCTAGGTGTCTTAGACAAGGAGCTGGTGGTTGATGCAGGAAATTGGCTGTGCACTGTAGAGAAACAGAAGGGGATAGCAAGAAAGAGACAGGGAGTGATTTTGAGTAGGGGAAAAGTTAATCTCTCGCAATTCCACTTTGATTTGAAAGCTTGAAGCTTGAAGTGTGTGTGCGTGTGTGTTTATGTGTGTTTGTGTGTGGCACGCGTGTGTGTGTGTGTGTGATGTGTCCTGGTGAGGATATGATACTCACTGTGGGATTTAGGCTGGTGATTGCTGGTCTGGCCTCTGTTCATTCCCATTCGTCCTGTGCCTGCTTTACTCAAAGCCTGCTGTCTCAGGTCATCTTGCCGTGACCCCCGCTCTTTCTCTCGCTTCTCTTTAGAGAGGAGGAGAGAAGTAGAGGGAGAAATAGCATTGTCGTATAGAAGAAGGACTGCGAGTAGACATTAGAAACGATTGTCAGTAGTTATAGGTACTAGAAGAGCTGGGAGAGTGAGAAACGAAAGATGTGATCCTGTCAAATTTCACATTGAAGTTCTCTCTGACCTTACCTCTCTTCTTCTTGAGCAGGTCCCTCAATGCAGTGCGGATCATTCGCTTTTCATCAAAATCCACAGCCTTATCCAACTGTCAGAGGTAAACACACGCAGAAACCAATAGATGAGAAGTCCAAAATCAACCCAACTACTGCATGTCTATGTGAAGTACGCACCGCGAGTGCCCCACCAGTTTATTCAGGACTTCTTCATCCTCAATAGCAGCTAGCTGCTGACTGGTCGGTGTGCCTGACGACGTGTCGCTGGGGGTCGTCTCGGAGGCCTCGTTGGCAGACGCAGCCCCCACTGCTCCCTCATCAGGTCCCGCCTCCATGTCCAATATACTGTATGGGACTTATAAAGAAGGTGGATAATGGAGATAAGGGGGTTCCAACGGCAAGAACTCCTACACAAATATCTAAAGAGCAAGAGCAAATAACGTTGTTAGTTTGATTATCATCCATCATTGATGGATCCATGGAAAGCAGTAGCATAGTTGGCAGACATACATGGGCCTACATAAAACATCAACCATCTCTCTTTTCCCATGTGGCAAGACACGTGGTCAGAGGAGGAGGACAAAGTATAATCATTTGGTGGGGGCTTATATTGGTCCTCTTTCACACATGCACAATTGTGTATTAATACACCTGTGAATTGGAAATGTGTTTTTTTGCATATCCCAGAGAGACCCTCAGAGAGTGAGGTCAGAACCAGGCTCTGCCATTATCAATGGTGACCCTGGAGCAATTAGATGCCTTGCTCTATGGCACATCACCAGATTTTTCAACTTGCCAGCTCAGGGATTCAAACTAGCGACCTTTTGGTTACTGGCCCAACACGCGAACCGCTAGGCTACCTGCCACCCTGTGTGTGTGACACGTGTGCGTGTGTGTGTTTACAGCATTTGTGTGCTAGAGAGGAAAAAGATGTGTAGGTGTGTGGAGAGGAGAGGGATAGTTCTATCTTTAGTAGCCATTATCAGTACATACTGTACCATCATTCATAAAATATAGTTTAGAATTACCTTCATAAAACTAACAGGGTTAGGCACCATTGGCATTTTAAGTTTCAACTCCCAGTGATGTGCAGAGAGCAGAAATGTCATCATTTAAAGGCATAACACCCTCTGTTCAACCTGTAGTCTGTTCAGCAATCTGAATATAAACACCGGGGGGGTCTAAACTGACATAAACCATGCTGCTCTCGAGAACTGTTTGATTTAACACTGAAGTGCCCTTCTTATTCTCTTAGCAACTGGCCTAGAGCAGCACACAAACAGTATAAAACAAATATAGTAATAACATGTACAAATATAGTAATGTAGCTTCGCTCATTTAAACATCAATCATCCATGAAATTTGCACAAGTACATAGAATGAGAAAAATAGATGGATAAAAACACAGACGCACAGACTGACCTAAATATCCAGAAAGTAACTACACATACAGTACACAAAGCATAACGTCAATTCATATAGAGGAGATAAACCCACAGGGCACACCACGTCATTTCAACATGGATAACTGGGTCATATTTGGTTGAGAGGTTGATCAATGAGATTACAACCTATATTCACCCACTCAAAAGAGACAGCCAAAAGATAGTTGAATTCCCAATGTGTTATCATTATGCCTTCAACCATCTAAAAGCACAACCAAATTCCAATGGTAAAACAATGTTTGATGTTTGGTTAAGTTTTCGCTGTGCTTTCAAGCAAGTTCAAATGGGAATACAATGTCAGATATTTTGTTTATCACTGTGCTCCATCTAATAGCAGAACCAAATGACATGGTGCAAGTGATCAATAACATTTGCGATACTGCACAGATTATTACAGCAATTGTGAATTTCTCCATACTGCCCTACCAAGCAAAAAGGCAGTAACTGCTCATTTGGTTGAAAATTAGTTGTAATTTTCCTACATTAAATACATGCTTAATCATGTGGACATGTATCCTTCCTCTGTTGTATTGTGTTTTGGAGAAAATGGGGGTCGTGTTAGCAGTAACTGCATAAAGTTACTGTGAAACCAAGGTAAATAAAAGCCATTTTTCTCAGTTCCACGCTATGAGCAGTTACTGCCTTTTTGATTGGTAGGGCATCATAGACCTGCGATGACCTATGCATGATGTCTTGAACATGCATGCTTTATATGATAACATAAGAAGACATTTATAGTTACAGTAACCTCAAAATGTGACCAGGGATGTGTTACTCATTTTAAGGTTAAATGTTTCATTCGTTTGTAGTTTGCCTTAACTTCAGGCCTTTCACCGTATTAAAAAAGTAATATTGAATTGAATTTGGTTGTCAACGCAACCAAATATCAACATTTGATGGAGATTCATCTTCTGCTTGGATAGTTCCATCTATACCACTGACTTAGTCTGGCTTTAATTCCAGTTTGTCTACAAATGAATAATTGATATGTTGGATTCATGTCTCCATCTCAACCACACATCTAAGCCCTTTCCTGCAGTCAATGACCAAAAGCACCCTCTTTGGCCTCATGGGTGGAATGTTATTCATATTTTTCATCATTTTAGAATTAATAAATATATATTAACAGTGAATATCTGGTGTTTCTATGTCAAACAGTTTGTTATATTTCAGTCTTCTGTGATGTATATAAAGTGTAATATTGAGTTGCAAACTCAACATTGAATACATTTGAACTCTATATCTGACGTAGAAAACGTGTCTTATTTTTATAAGCCCGTAACCATATGTGTGAGGTGTATACTTTTGTTTCAAAATAGATTTGTTGAAGACACTGATTTAGCCCACTGCAGTAAAAAGTTAAAGAATCGGACGAAATCAAATCAAAGTTTAAATCCACATTAAATGCTTCTATGTATATAGGCCTAAATAGCATCATTGATGATCTATGAGTGATACAGTATGGTCACATTTCATTTGCTCTGTTAACCCTACCCTTTGGAATGACTTCAATAACAACAATGAATCTATTTTATTTTTAAGTAGAGATTTCCCAACAATCATTCTCATCATAGAACATTGGCAATAATCAGTGTTAAACATCATGGCTAAGCAGGGCTGAGCTTGGTTAAAACCCTGGATGGGAGACTAAATGGTACTATAGCTGTAGATATAAACATTCTCCAGTAGGTGCTTCTCAGCCTGTAGTTTTTTTTATGATAGTGGATGTAACGTTGAAGATCTGACATTGATGTAAAGGTACAAATTCAACATATTTTATGCAAAAAGTAACCACCCGCAACCGCAGGGCTCTCCAGAGGGTGGTGCAGTCTGCCCAATGCATCACCGGGGGCAAACCACCTGTCCTCCAGGACACCTACAGCACCCGATGTCACAGGAAGGCCAAAAAGATCATCAATGACAACAACCACCCGAGCCACTGCCTGTTCACCAGTAAAGGTGCATCAAAGCTGGGACCGAGAGACTAAAGAACAGCTTCCATCTCAAGGCCATCAGACTGTTAAGCAGCCATCACTAGGTGGCTTCCACCCGGGTTACGTAACCCTGCGCCTTAGAGGCTGCTACCCCATATACATAGACTTGAAATCACTGGCCACTTTAATAATGGAACACTAGTCACTTTAATAATGTTTAAATATTTTCATATACTGTCTATGCCACTCTGACATTGCTCATCCTAATATTTATATATTCTTTCATTCCATTCTTTTACTTTTAGGTTGTGTGTATTGTTGTGAATTGTTAGATATGACTGCACTGTTGGAGCTAGAAACACAAGCATTTCGCTACACCCGCAATAACAGCTGCTAAACATGTGTGTGACAAATACATTTGATTTGATTACAAGGTTTTTCTATGTTGACATTTGGTTACCGTGACATAATCCTGTGTTTGAAATTTCACCCTCAAAACAACCGTTGATGAATTTTTAAAATCCATATATTTTTCACAATACGTTGACAAATTACATGGAAACTGTTGATTCAACCAGTTTGTGCCCAGTGGGAAGGCTGTTATAGGAATTGAGACTAGACGAGACAGCAAGGGAGTTAGAGTGAAAGTGTCACAGACCTACCTGTTCACTGGGTTCTGTCGGTGCGTCTTAGGGGACAACGCAGCAGCTGTTTGCGGCAGGTGATGAAGACTTGCGTTTTCCCTCGATGTTCAGTACCCCTGTCCCACTCTCTCCTCTTCCTCAGACTTGCACAAGGGAGGGCTGAGCCCTAACACCACACCCCCTGCCTCAGCATTGGGTCAGAATGGATGTTTTGGGGGGGAGAGGGGTACTAGTGAAAATAACTACTCAGGGGAAGGAGGAGGGAGAACAGACTGAATCGTGGGACTGTCTGTCCTCCCTTCCCTTACTACTTCCTTCAAAACTCTTCTCCTCAATTGACCTTTATGTCATGTAAAACTTTAGGAGGCTTAACTAGATACATTACCAGGTCTTTGTAATGACACCATTTTGACACAAAGCTGTTTATCAGTGAGTGAAATGTTGTTTAGAGAGCCCTATATACAAATGATTTGAGAGTAAGGGAAAGGGTGAAATGCTGAGCAGAAGGGGGAGCAACAACACTACCTTATTCAGGCAAAAAAGCCAAGGAGTTGTTCAGCGACATCACTCTGTTTACAGAGAGCCAAGACATCCCTGTATGGGAAGAAAGAACACACACATATTTGGCCGAGAATTTAGATAGAAAAAATGATCTACTCTCATTATGTTATTTTCATACGACTAGGTTGACTGGGGGATTTTGAGGTCAAACATATCAGTAACCAGGGAAATGGCTCCACCATGTATGTGGTAAACTGAATAAAATTCATACAGTATTGTATACAGGTAGTCTGGCTATTTATTTTACTACAGTGTGTTTGGGCTGTTTGTTCAACTGTACTTTGTGTGTTTGCTTAGTGTGTCTAGACATGCCATTGTCCATTTTGCTAAACTAAAATACGACAGGAGACACATATGTTTTTGAACCAGTATATTTGAGCCAGCCTTCCATGATTGTAAAATCAATACAATAAAATTATTATTTACATGTAACGTTTTCAGACAACATTAACAGTATATACATAAGAGTCATACACTGTAAAGGCAGCATCTCCATAACTCGTCAGTGCAATATGTGCGTTGCTCTGCCCTTATAGCCAGTCAAAGACAACCTCTGTGTGAACAAGCAGCCTGACTAGTCAAACCCAGAGATGTCAAACTGACTCAGTCTGACAAATCAAACCCAGATCTGTGACGCTGGTACAGTTTAAATAGGTATTCTAAGGGCTGTGTGATTAAAAAGTACCTTATCATAAATTCAAAGTTGCTAAACAAAATTGGCCTTTCGATCAGTAGGCTATTTAACAAACAGATTATAACAGTTGAGCAGTAGACAAACCGTTGTTGTGGGCAGACATGCTTTCAGCTATTTGATCTCGCTTCAACTGCCAACTTACTTAAGTCATTAAACAAATGGTCTACAACAAACTATGTTGAAGACTGAGGTATTTAACTACCATCAATAACATGATCCTCTCAATAGAACTCTGTGTTACATTTTTTGGGGAATGGCATTCATCTTATCTTCATTCAAATGACTAATTTATCAGGTTGAGGCTGGAAACAAATAATTCTGTGTCTACTGCTGTGCATATGACAACATATTGGGGGGAAAACATCAGGCGGGTATAACAAAAAATATATAACCATTTTCAAATAGTCTATCAAAGGCTGAACTGAGGGGCTAAGTCTCACACCTGAAGGTTCTTTGACTGGGGAAGGAAGATTAGAAACAACTTCATTCAACATCTTCATAAGGTCCTTTCAGTAGCACTGGCCTTAAGATGGGTGTAATTGAATGACTGTATATGAATGGACAAAGCCATTGATCACGTGACACTATTCATTCCTATGTGAAGACTTCATTTCGCATTTGAAGCGAAATTAAGTCGGTTAAAGGGCCTCCCGAGTGGCGCAGTTGTCTAAGGCACAGCATCGCAGTGCTAGCTGTGCCACTAGAAATTCTGGGTTCGAGTCCAGACTCTGTTGCAGCCGGCCGCAATCGGGAGACCCATGGGGTGGCACACAATTGGCCCAGCGTTGTCCAGGTTAGGGGAGCGTTTGGCAGGCAGGGATGTCCTTGTCCCATCGCGCACTAGCGACTCCTGTGGCGGGCTGGGTGCAGTGCACGCTGAAACGGTTGCCAGGTGTACAGGGTTTCCTCTGACACACTGGTACGGCTGGCTTCTGGGTTAAGTGGGCATTGTGTCAAGAAGCAGTGCGGCTTGGTTGGGTTGTGTTTCGGAGGACGCACGGCTCTCGACCTTCACCTCTCCCAAGTCCGTACGGGAGTTGCAGCGATGAGACAAGACTGTAACTACCAATTGGATACCACGAAAAAGGGGTAAAAAAAACATTTTTTTAAATTAAGTCGGTTAAGATGGCGTCTCATGGAAACATATCATGCGCAGTTTGAGCTACTCCAGGAAGTGACGTTGCAGGCTAGCTCAGTGCTGCTCCCTCTCATTGAGTAACTTTGAAGGCCGACGGGGGTACTGCAGGCTGCCATCAGCAACTAAATTGTCCGGATAACTTCTTCTGTGTGTGATTTTAAAATAATAAATTCAAGAACATACAATAATAATATAAGCAATTATTGTTACCATGTTTATTTAGACAAAGATTAATCACGAAGATTGTCATTTTCCCATTCACTGTAATAGAGGATCCTGTTTTCGGCAAACAATGCCTGCAGTACCGTGGTCAGCCTTGAACTTTGTGGCTTCAATGAAAGGGGGCCCTCGTTCTCCTCTGGTGTAAATACATCAGATTCGGTTCCAACAGCCAAAGATCTACAGTAACTTGTTGGAATGCAATCTCACGGCTGAGTCTGGGAGTTACGCTAGAACTGCAGTCACAGAACATACATTACCGTTCAAAAGTTTGGGGTCACTTAGAAATGTCCTTGTTTTTGAAAGAAAAACACATTCTTTGTCCATTAAAATAACATCAAATTGATCAGAAATACAGAGTTGACATTGTTAATGTTGTAAATAACTATTGTAGCTGGAAACGGCAGATTTTTTTATGGAATATCTACATAGGTATACAGAGGCCCATTATCAGCAACCATCACTCCTGTGTTCCAATGGCACGTTGTGTTAGCTAATCCAAGTTTATCATTTTAAAAGGCTAATTGATCATTAGAAAACCCTTTTTAAAATATGTTAGTGCAGCTGAAAACTGTGGTACTGATTAAATAAGCAATAAAACTGGTCTTCTTTAGACTAGTTGAGTATCTGGAGCATTAGCATTTGTGGGTTTGATTACAGGCTCAAAATGGCCAGAAATACTTTAATTACTTTCTTCTGAAACTTGTCAGTCTATTCTTGTTCTAAGAAATGAAGGCTATTCCATGCGAGAAATTACCAAGAAACTGAAGATCTGGTACAACGCTGGGTACTACTCCCTTCACAGAGCAGCACAAACTGGCTCTAACCAGAATAGAAAGACGAGTGGGAGGCCCCGGTGCACAACTGAGCAAGTGGACAAGTACATTAGAGTGTCTAGTTTGAAAAACAGACGTCTCACAAGTCCTCAACTGGCAGCTTCATTAAATAGTACCCGCAAAACACCAGTCTCAACGTCAACAGTGGAGAGGCGACTCCGGGATGCTGGCCTTCTAGGCAGAGTTGCAAAGAAAAAGCCATATCTCAGACTGGCCAATAAAATTAAAGATGAAGATGGACAAAAGAACACAGACACTGGACAGAGGAACTCTGCCTAGAAGGCCAGCATCCCGGAGTCGCCTCTCCACTGTTGACGTTGAGACTAGTGTTTTGCGGGTACTATTTTTAATGAAGCTGCCAGTAGAGGACTTGTGAGGCGTCTGTTTCTCAAACTAGACACTCTAATGTACTTGTCCTCTTGCTCGGTTGTGCACCAGGGCCTCCCACTCCTCTTTCTATTATGGTTAGAGCCAGTTTGTGCTGTTCTGTGATGGGAGTAGCACACAGCGTTGTACGAGATCTTCAGTTTCTTTGCAATTTCTCGCATGGAATAGCCTTCATTTCTCAGAACAAGAATAGACTGACGAGTTTTAGAAGAAAGTCTTTGTTTCTGGCCATTTTGAGCCTGTAATCGAACCCACAAATGCTGATGCTCCAGATACTCAACTAATCTAAAGAAGTTAAAGTTTTTCTTTCAAAAACAAGGACATTTCTAAGTGATCCCAAACTTTTGAACAGTAGTGTACGTTAGTTGGCCAAGTGACAGACCAGTTGACTACATCTCCAGTTACTGAGTGACTTCTGACATATGTCAGTGTTCTGGACACATCATGTAAGAGCTTTCCAACTTCAATTAAGTAGTTTTAGTTTCTGATCAAAGTCAATTCTGGTAAGAGACATACTACAGCTTTTGTATTCAATTTAGTAGGTGGCAAAACAGAAATCCAATAACAACTTCCTCTTTGTCCTGTGTAAGAATCATAAACAGGACAAAGAATAGTGTTGCTTACAGAAGAAAAAAAAAAAAAAAAAAACCTTTGCATCATAAATATTCAAAAATTCAAATGGAGTTACAATAACACTGTCCAGCAGAGGCCAGTTATAAAGACTAAATGTAAAGGTTAAAAACAGTGGCACCCTCTGAGTGGAGAAGACATTTCTGTTCGAGTGGCGGTAAGGAGAGGATGATGAAATACTTTTTATGGAGTGTGCTAAAGATGAGTGAGACTCCTTAGAGAGTGGATAGACCTTATAATAGACATTTGCTGCAGTGAGAACTGCTGTAAAGGTAGGAGGTTATTAAACTGATTATAATAGGTTCCTTTTATTAAGAGGAAATGAAGGGAAATACAATAAGGAGTCGTTGAGTGGGACAAGGTGGCTCCCCTCAGATCTATGCCTCACTATGCAGTAGATTAACATTGTGGTTTACTGGCTGCCATGCCTACAAACAGCCAGGAGAAATGATATGCTGAACCTGTTAGCTTGAATGTTTCCGCCATTGTAAACTTCATCTAGACAAAAGCTATAGCACTATAACAAATGCAGAACCCCTATTTTAAGATCCCCAAATAAAAAGCTGCCAGAAAACCTCTTTCCCACTGATACGAGACCAGGGGAAGGTTAGGTAACAGTACCATATGTTTTTAAAACAATTTTTTTGTGCCCATCCATATGAGGAGTGTTCCTAGTCCTTCCCACCCAACCATCCCACTGAGCACTCACTCAGAGAGAACATTTTCACAGTGGAGTAGTGTGAGTAACAGTGCATGATATCTCATGAGATGTATCACATAGTTTGTGTGCTCATGCATGCATACCAGTATGTGTGCATGTATGGGTATTTGAACAGTACAAACTCAACTGTCACTTTCCTAAAGGCATCTGTTTTGTTTAGTCAGCTGGCCTAGACTGACTTCTGTTCTATGAGACCATGGCTGAAATAAATACATTGGCACAGTGAAGAGGTAAAAACAACCCAACCAAACAAGTTCTGTCACTCATGTCGTCATCATCAACTATGACATCATGAGGTCACAGCCCATTTCCTGAACCTCTCCACAGAACCACCTGACTTAACTAACCCTAAGGACAGGAAAGCCTATTCTCTCTCTCTCTCTCTCTCTCGCTCTCTCTCAGTCCATCTTGTCCTCTCGCTTGCCGCCAGCATCTACCCTCTCCTGCTGGTCTTGGGGGGGCGGTTGGAATGGGCCAGCAATATCCTCCTCCCTCACTCGGCTGAGCTCCCTGGCTTTAGCTCGGCGTGCATCCAGGTAGTTGGAGATGAACTCAGAGTTCTGGTAGATGAGCATGCCAGAGAGAGTAAGAGCCACCCCGGCACAGCTGAGCGCTGACATCTCGTTGCCGAACAGCAGCTGGGAGAGCAGCAGGTTGCCCACCACGCTCAGGTTGCCCAAGATGTGCAGGGTGACGGCGGAGGTGAGGGTGATGACGCAGCAGCTGGCCAGGTTGTACACGACAGAGCCCAGGCAGCTGAGCAGAATGAAGAGCCACAGCTTGTGGTCATAGTGCATTGGAGACTCCAGCACGGCCCAGTTCTCCAGGGCCAGAGCAGCTACGGCCAGGATGCAGAAACTGGGGATAGACATCAGGTACAACAGGAACACAGAGTTGATCTTCTCCTCCTGGAGCAAGATACCTGAGAGACACACACAAAGAAAAGCATTTAAATATAAGAGAGAAGCAGAATACACACACAAGTAGGCTTAAATACAAAGTAGTCTCATGACAGACTAAACATTATAGCGCAAACACAAGATTTGGTTTTGGGTGGCGCGATTAAATACAAAGATAAGAGAGGATAGAGAGAAATAAAACCTAAATCATACAAAACACCACTGTAGTTCCACATTCATATCATTGAGATGTGTTATATTTGTGAAACAACACGTCAGCTAATTGCATGGATACCAAGGGAGTGAGCCGCCTGTAGCAAAATAACAAGACACGTGCACCACTGATATGTGTCATATAAAGTAAACAAGTGAGACCTTTACGAGGGTAGTTTGAAAATAGCAGCTGAAACACGACACGACACCATCCAACTGCATTGGTATTTCAGGGTGGTGGTTCTGAGTGAGTATAAAATCCAGACCATGAGTCATTATTTTAACATAATGTCAAATCTGCCATGTTCAGAACATGGAAATGTCATAGGTTTGTTTACTTAGAATGGATTTCACATCATGAGACTAGCAGGTTCATTATCAGTACAGCACTATACAGTACACTAACAAAACAAGTAGAGAAAATACATGAACAAAATCATGCTGTTCAAATACAGGAAAGAAATTAAGGAAGACTCAAGAGTTTTAATCTATATTTTACATAGCTGTCTATTTTTACATTACATTTGTCATTTAGCCAACACTCTTATCCAGAGCGACTTACAATAGTGAATGCATACATTTCATACATTTTTTTTTCCTCTGTCCTGGTCCCCCGTGGGAATCGAACACACAACCCTGGCGTTGCAAACACCATGCTCTACCAACTGAGCCACACAGGACTATTTGCCACCACAAAGCGATGCTGGAACTAAGACGTAAACAAATGAGAAAATGCTCATCCAAATGCGGTGCTCCTAGTGGCCAGTGATATTAATGCAGGAAAACTGAAATCCATTTTACCTAATTTCTGGGGCTGAGCTCCCTGCCATCCAGGACCACTATACCAGTCAGTGTCAGAGGAAGGCCCTAAAAATTGTCAAAGACTCCAGCCACCCAAGTCATAGACTGTTCTCTCAGCTACTGCACGGCAAGCGGTACTGATGCACCAAGTCTGGAACCAACAGGAAACTGAGCTGCTTCTACCCCCAAGCCATAAGACTGCGACATAGTTAGTTAAATAGTTACCAAGACTATCTGCATTGAGCCTTTTTGCACTAACTTTTTTGACCCATCACGTACATGCTGCTGCTACTGTTTATTATCTGTAACTTTATTTGTAGTTATATTTACATATCTACCTCAATTACCTCGTACCCCTGCACATCGACTCGGTACTGGTTACAAGTTATCGTTATTCATTATGTATTTATTATTACTTTTATTATTATGTCTTTTAGTCTTCTATTATTTCTCTATTTTCTTTCTCTCATCATAGTTGGGAAGGGCCCTTAAGTAAGCATATCACTCTTAGTCTACAGCTATCGTTTACAAAGTATGTGACATAATATTTGATTTGATTTGAAAGTATGACAGTAATAAAATGATAGGACTAATTCCTGGTAAACAGGATGGAACTCTGCCACAGAACTAGAATGAGCTCTCTGCCTGGTTTACCTGGCAGGAATTAGTCCTTTTTGAGAAGTTTTTATTGGGTCAGCCCTGTCAGTAGTTTTGAAAGTGTCCTTAGCAACAGGCAACACAACACCTCTAGCTAGACTGGGTGTGTTACTTGGTGACTCAGAGCACCAGTAAAAATGTCCAGCACTGACTGCAGTGTGGGAAGTTTAATATGACCATGGGATTGGAGAGATCACCAAATATACACTCTGACTGATGTCAGAGAATTTCAGTTAGTGGACATGTTTTCCAATCTCTTGAAAGGAAAGTATTTAAGTACACAGGGACATTTCTGATTTGTCCTCCAAAATCTGATAGCACCCATATGTTGATATTGCTTAGGGGTCATTCCATATAATTCCCATCACTTCTGACTGCACCCCGTTTGATTTGAACGAAACCTTCCATACATGTTTGCCCATGGTAGAAGTAGTCAGAAAGTGACTAATTCAAGAGATAGAGGTGCTTAAAGTTGACCCATTTTGCATACCTGTCACATCCTGACCTTAGTAAGATGTCATTTTCTATAGTAGTGTAGGGCAAGGCGTGACAGGGGGTGTTTTTGGGCTGATCTATGTTTTCTAGTCCTATGTTTAAATTCTATTTTTATATTTCTATGTTGGATTGTTTGGGGGTTGATTTCTAATTGGAGGCAGCTGATCCTCATTTGCCTCTGATTAGAGATCATATTTAAGTAGGGGTTTTTCTCATTGTGGTTTGTGGGTTATTGTCTTTTGAGTAGTGTGTTGTCATCTCTGTCATGTTTTTGTATTTTCAAGTATTTCAGTGTATTGCGTTCAGTTTAACTTTTAATAAATATGTGGAACTACGAACACGCTGCATTTTGTTCCGCTCCTTCGAACAGCCGTGACAGAATAACCCACCATAAAAGGACCAAGGAGCAAGAGGAATGGACATGGGAGCAGATATTGGAAGGCAAGGGATCCTGGACATGGGAAGAAATCCAAGCCGGTATGGATCGCCTCCCATGGGAACAGGTGGAAGCAGCGAGGGAAGTGCAGCGACGAGATCAACAGGCAAGGCAACGAAGTAAGTGCGAGAGGCAGCCCAAAGGGGGGGGGGAGACCTGAGCCAACTCCCCGTGCTTACCGTGTATGTGGAAATGCGCACTGTATTGCCCATACGCATTCAAAGCCCGGTGCGCTTGGCGCAAGCTCCTCATCGTTGTTGGGCTAAGATTGGCATTCAGCCAGGAAGGAGTGCCTGCTCAGCACGTCTGGCCACCAGTGCGTCCACGTCTGGCCACCAGTGCACCCAGTTTATCCTGCACCTGCTCTACACACGGCAGCCCTCATTCCCCAGCACAGCCCAGTTTGCCCTGTGCCAGCGCTCTGCCCGTGCCAGGCTACAGTGACCAGCCAGCCAGGACGGGTTGTGCAGGCCGTGCGCTCCAAACCTCCAGTGTGTCTCCAAGACCCAGTGTACCCTGTGCCTGCTCCGCGTACTCTACCTCCAGTGCGCCACCATAGCCCAGCACATCCTGTTCCTGCTGCCCGCACTAGCCTGAAGGTGTGTGGTAATAGCCTGGCGCCTCCTATGCCAGTCCCACGTAGCAGAACTCCAGTGCGTCACCAGAGCCCAGTACATCCTGTTCCTGCTCCCCGCACTCGCCCTGAGGTGCGTGTTACTAGTCTGGTGCCTCCTATGCCAGCCCCACGCATCAGGCCTCCAGTGCACCTGCCCAGTCCGGGGTGTCCTGTTCCTGCTCCTCGCACTATTCCTCCAGTGTGCATCCATAACCCGGTACAGCCAGTGCCTGCTGTGATCACTCGGCCCTTAGTGCGTCTCCCCAGTCCGGTGAGACCGATTCCTGCTCCTCGCGCTCTCCCTCCAGTGCGCCTCCGCAGCCCGGAGCCTCCAGCGACGCTCCGCAGCCCGGAGCCTCCAGCGACGCTCCGCAGCCCAGTGTCTTCAGCAGCGGTTGGCGGTCCGACGCCCCCGGCGATGATCCATGGTCTGGTTCCTCCGGACATACAGATGCGGGGGGATCAGCGGGCGGTGGGGGTACTACGCCCGGAACCAGAGACATTAGTCACCCACCCTACCCTCCCTTTGTTTTTTGTGGTTGCTTTTTTGGGTTTTTGTTTGCATTGAGTCTGCACCTTTGGGGGGGGGGGGTGTACTGTCACGTCCTGACCCTAGTAAGATGTCATTTTCCATAGTAGTGTAGGGCAGGGGGTGTTTTTGGGCTGATCTATGTTTAAATTCTAGTTTTCTATTTCTATGTTGCATTGTTTGTGGTTGATCTCTAATTGGAGGCAGCTGATCCTCATTTGCCTCTGATTAGAGATCATATTTAAGTAGGGGTTTTTCTCATTGTGGTTTGTGGGTTATTGTCTTGAGTAGTGTTGTCCTCTCTGCGTCACGGTTTGTTTTGTATTTCAGTATTGCTTTCAGTTTCACTTTTAATAAATATGTGGAACTACGAACACGCTGCATTTTGGTCTGCTCCTTCAAACAACCGTGACAATACCCCACCCTAGCATGAGACATGTCTTCATCACTGAAAAAATGTAATGAATGGTTGAGTTTAATATCATTTGAGAATTTACAAACAGGGTTGTCAAATGTTTTAAGCTTTAATGTCAATTATCTAAATGCGTAAACTCAGATTTTTGTCTTTATACGTTTTAGCTTAGACCATATATTACATCATCTGAGGTGTTTGTTGTGCCTGCCATCAGTTGAGACACAGCATACTCTTGAATACAGGGTGAGTGTCATGTTTTGGCTGATAATGTGAAAAAGTTGAAGTAAACTTTCAAATGGTATAGTACTACAAAGATGGTTGGAGGTCTACAACCATCATTAAATTATAAAATAATGCTCCCGCCTCAGACAATCTGGACCCTCTTTCAAACGTTATCTGCTGAATTGTTGCAACCCCTATTACTAGCCTGTTCAACCTCTTTTGTATCGTCTGAGATTCCCAAAGATTGGAAAGCTGCCGCGGTCATCCCCCCCCCCCCCCTCTTCAAAGGGGGTGACACTCTAGACCCAAACTGCTACAGACCTATCCTACCCTGCCTTTCAAAAGCCAAGTTAACAAACGGCTTACCGACCATTTTGAATCCCACCGTACCTTCTCCGCTATGCAATCTGGTTTCAGAGCTGGTCATGGGTGCACCTCAGCCACGCTCAAGGTCCTAAACGATCATTGTAACCGCCATCGATAAGAGACATTACTGTGCAGCCGTATTCATCAACCTGGCCAAGGCTTTCGACTCTGTCAATCACCACATTCTTATTGGCGGACTCGACAGCCTTGGTTTCTCAAGTGATTGCCTTGCCTGGTTTACCAACTACTTCTCTAGAGTTCAGTGTGTCAAATCGGAGGGCCTGTTGTCCGTACCTCTGGCAGTCTCTATCGGGGTGCCACAGGGTTCAATTCTTGGGCTGACTCTTCTCTGTATACATCAATGATGTTGCTCTTGCTGCTGGTGATTCTCTGATCCACCTCTATGCAGACGACACCATTCTGTATACTTCTGGCCCCTCTTTGGACACTTAACTAACCTCCAGACGTGCTTCAATGCCATACAACTCTCCTTCCGTGGCCTCCAACTGCTCTTAAATGCAAGTAAAACTAAATGCATGCTCTTCAATTGATCACTGCCCGCACCTGCTCGCCCATCCAGCATCACTACTCTGGACGGCTCTGACTTAGAATACGTGGACAACTACAAATACCTGGGTGTCTGGTTAGACTGTAAACTCTCCTTCCAGACTCACATTAAGCATCTCTGATCCAAAATTAAATCTAGAATCGGCTTCCTATATCGCAACAAAGCATCCTTCACTCATGCTGCCAAACATACCCTCGTAAAACTGACCATCCTACCGATCCTTGACTTCGGTGATGTCATCTATAAAATGGCCTCCAACACTCTACTCAACAAACTGGATGCAGTCTATCACAGTGCCATCCGTTTTGTCACCAAAGCCCCATACACTACCCACCATTGTGACCTGTACGCTCTCGTCGCCAAACCCACTGGCTACAGGTTATATACAAGTCGCTCTGGATAAGAGCGTCTGCTAAATGACGTAAAGGTAAAGTCTCTGCTAGGTAAAGCCCCGCCTTATCTCAGCTCAATGGTCACCATAGCAGCACCCATTTGTAGCACGCGCTCCAGCAGGTATATCTCACTGGTCACCCCCAAAGCCAATTCCTCCTTTGTCTTTCCTTCCAGTTCTCTGCTGCCAATGACTGGAACGAACTGCAAAAATCTCTGAAGCTGGAGACTCATCTCCCTCACTAGCTTTAAGCACCAGCTGTCAGAGCAGCTCACAGATCACTGCACCTGTACATAGCCCATCTGTAAACAGCCCATCTATCTACCTCATCCCCATACTGTATTTATTTATCTTGCTCCTTTGCACCCCAGTATCTCTACTTGCACATTCATCTTCTGCACATCTACCATTCCAGTGTTTAATTGCTATATTGTAATTACTTCGCCACCATGGCCTATTTATTGCCTTAACTTACCTCATTTGCACTCACTGTATATAGACTTTTTGTTTTATTTTGTTCTACTGTATTATTGACTATGTTTTGTTTATTCCATGTGTAACTCTGTTTCTGTTGAATTGCTATGCTTTATCTTGGCCAGGTCGCATTTGCAAACGAGAACTTGTTCTCAACTAGCCTACCTGGTTAAATAAAAGCATAGCCTACCCTACTGAAACGTACAGCACACAACACCATCAAACATAGTCCAAATACTATTGTAGGACTACGTAAATCCATGACTCTTATTTACCATGCGACTCACGTCGACCTACACATAATAAACCATAGGCCTAAAATTAAAAGACTGACTAGAACATAATTGAAATTTCAAATGGTACCACAAAGATGGTAGGAGGTCTACACATAAAAGAATGTTGCCTTGAGTGAGAATATCCATTGTTATAAATTAAACTATCAATCTTTCATTGGAAACCTATTGAAATCCTAGATATATAGATAATAGGATAGACATTTGACAGTGGGTGGACCATCAGCCATCTTACTGGTAGTAATTAGAAGTTTCAATTCAATTTAAATGTCAATTGTGTAGCAGCTAAATTGTAGCAAAGATTGTCTATTATACAGTATTAACAAGATATTCGAGTGACCGCTCTAGCAATGGAAATACATGTCCTCAAACAGAAAGCAGGCGAGATCATGTGGGACCATTCTAGCCAATGTGAGGGCAGATGTGTGTGAATACCAGGCCAAAGAGATTACTCATCTTTCTATGTGTACCATTATAGCATGGGCAGTGCCATTGAGGCTAGCTATCTCCATTTTAAAGAAGTACATTTTCTTCTCCATTTGCTGATTGCTCCCAACTCATAGGAATCCCCACCCAGTGGACTACTTTAAACTGGGGGAAGTCCTCAACAGCAATGTCCATGCTAAAACAGATTATATCCATGATGAGTCCTCTATCTCTCTCTATGACAACAGGCACAACTCCAATATAATGTTTCTTTCAAAATGCCACATGCGTCCACCTATATCAGTGCATTCGTAACTAACAACCAAACCATTACAAAACGTATATTTGCTCAAATAAGCCTCACATAGCAAATTAGCAATTACATTTTCCTTTGACCAAATTCACTCTTTCACTGACCTCCATACAAAAATGTTATTTATTTTCTTGGACAGATTTTGGGTGGAGTAAAACCTTTCTCTTCGTGTCTTCTGATTGCAGGGGTCTGAAGGGATAGGTCCATTCTATGAATTATATTTCTATGATTGAAATTATACTCGAGTATGCTGTCTCTCAATCGATGATGGGCACAACACAAATACTTCAGATGATGAAAAATAGGTTCTAAGCTACAACATTTGAAAATGAGAAACATCTGAGTTTACACGTTTTTAGATAATTGACGTTAAAACTTTCAAATTATATATTTTTTATATTTCTAGAAATCATAAAATAGTTTGACAACCCTGTTTGTAAACTTTCAAATTATATCAAACTGAATCTTTTTCAGGGATAAAGACATGGATGTCTTATGGTAGGGTATGCAAAATGGGTAATCTTTGAACACCTCCACCTCCTAAATGTTTGGGCATTCAGGCCAAAAATGTAACTTTCTGACCACTTCCACCATCGGCAAACATGTAAGAAAGGTTATGTTCAAATCAAAAGTCAGAAAGTGATTGAAATCCATAGGAACGACCCCTAGGGCTACAACAGAAGTTTATTATACAGTTCAACATTTATAAAGTGATGACAAATATGTCAACCACCATCAGAGATGCAACATAACAACTATCATAAAGACAATTTGAAGGTAGCAGCTGTGACTAACCTTGCTGGATGGTTTTGACACCTCTCAACATTGTCGCAGCGAATACGAAGAAGCAGCCTGTCTGGTCATACTGGACCTCGCCCATGATGCTGAACGAGGCTCCCAGACAGATGGGCATCATGGCTGTGTATTTGAGGATGTGGTGTTGCTTGCCCAGGATCAGAGTGGAGATGGCCAGGGTGAAGATTGGCGTGGTGGTGTAGATCATTTGGGCAAATGACAGCTGGACATAGTTTAGACCCACGTTGCCAAATGCGATGCTGGCACAAAATGTCAAGCTCAATAGAAACACCTTGCATTTGGCGCTGGTGGTAAGGTCCTTCTGGTTGTCAACCCCACCGTTTTGCTGGAGCATTCGCAGTTTAATAAGCCCATAGTCCACCACTATCGCTGTCAACATGTGCAGGGCCGACAGCAGTAACGGGTACCTGAAGTTGTACACTGCAAAAATCCATTTGTTAAGACTGGAGATGGTTGTCCCCGTCACAAGCCAGACAATGACAGCAGACAGAAGGTGCAACATCTCCGCCTGTGGCCTTTTCCCAGGCTCGCGCCAGGTCACCTCGCATTTAGAGAGGCCATCGGTGCTAATCATGTTGGTTTCATCCTCGTTTCTGTAAGGCAAACACATCTTGACTTGGTTAAGCAATAACTAGCCAACTAAACTCCACTCCATGATTCACGATGGAGTTGAGCAGTGACTGTGTGGGCGGACTGAAGCTCCAACGTAACATAAAATTTAGTTTTTATCAACAACTACTGTTTTCAGCACCCAAAGAATAGCCCGCAATTACACAGAACAATGTTGTGTGTACTTGCAGCTAAATTGACTTGAAAATGGCTTAAATTGACTTGAAAATGGCTGTGTAGCAATGATCAACAACCAACTTTACAGAGCTTGAATCATTTTTAAAAGAATAATGTGCAAATATTGTACAATCGAGTTGTGCAAAGCCCTTAGACTTACCCAGAAAGACTCACAGCTGTCACCCAGCTGCCACCTGCCAGCTGCCACCCACCACCATTCTTGGAAATATATAGAGATGTGCTCAGTGATGTGTTGTGTTGGATTTGCCCCAAACAGAACGCTTTGTATTCAGGACATAAAATTCATTTCTTTGCCACATTATTTGCCTTATTGCAAACAGGAAGCATGTTCTGGAATATTTGTATTCTGTACAGGCTTCCTTCTTTTCACTCTGTCAATGAGGTTAGTATTGTGGAGTAACTACGATTTTGTTGATCCATCGTCAGATTTCTCCTATCACAGCCATTAAACTCTGTTACTGTTTTAAAGTCCCCATTGGCCTCATTGTGAAATCCCTGAGCGGTTTCCTTCCTCTCTGGCAAGTGAGTTAAGGATGCCTGTATCTTTGTAGTGACTGGGTGTATTGATACACCATCCAAAGTGTAATGAATAACTTCAACATGCTCAAAGGGATATTCAATGTCTCCTTTTTTTTATTTGACCCATCTACCAATTGGTGCCCTTTTTTGCAAACCATTGGAATACCTCCATGGTCTTTTTGGTTGAATCTGTGTTTGAAATTCACTGCTCGACTGAGGGACCTTACAGATAATTTTATTTGTGGGGTACAGAGATGAGGTAGTCATTCAAAAAGCATGTTTATCAATATTATTGCACACAGAGTGAGTCCATGCAACTTATTATATGACTTGTTAAGCAAATGTTTACTCCTGAACTTATTTAGGCTCACCATAACAAAGGAACTGAATACTTATTGACTCAAGACATTTAAGCTTTTCATTTTGTATTAATTTGTCCAAAACACAATTCCTTTATGAGGAACTTTATAAGTCAAAATGCAAGCCAAGTGCAATTCTCTGCAGGGCGCGGGAGATGAAGTGCACCTACAATGTATTGTGTGATATCAATTCAATGCATGGGCGGAGAAAAGTTATAGTGGGCAAAGTTCGATTTCCCCAAAAATTACTAAAAATGATAGGCTCATTACATTGACTGGAAATAAATGGGCAAGACAAAATACTTAAGTGCCTTTGAATGGAGTATGTTAGTAGTTGCCAGGTGCACCGGTTTGTGTCAAGAACTGCACCGCTGTTGGGTTTTTCATGCTCAACAGTTTCCCGTGTATCAAGAATGGTTCACCACCCAAAAGACATCCAGCCAACTTGACAAAACTGTGAGAAGCATTGGTGTCAACATGGCCAGCATCCCTGTGGAATGCTTTCGACACATTGTAGAGTCCATGCCCCAATGAATTGAGGCTGTTCTGAAGCTGTTTAACTCAATATTAGGGAAAGGGGATACCTAGTCAGTTGCACAACTGAATGCATTCAACCAAAATGTGTCGAATCAGAGAGGTGCGGAAGGTGTTCTTAATGTTTTGTACAGTTGGTGTAGTGGCGACCCGTCATTCAGCGCAGGTGGAGTTGCCTGTTTTGCGTGTTATTTTGGCATTAATAGGTGTCACATATCAGTTTGCAAACAATGTAAAAGAAAATAAAAAAAACATTGAGTTAATAAAGCCACATACAAACATGGTTTTTGCTTTCTTGAAAATTCAAGCCCATTGGGTGCTGCCATAGAGTTACATTAGGAGTGCCCATCCAAGAAGTCTCAAGGCAAACACCACACACGACAAAACACCACTCCAATGAGGGACCACGAGCAGACGACGCTGTGAGTGGAATTAATTACTCTCACAGCAAGACCAGCAGCAGCTACCCTCCTGTACAAGATGAGAGAGAAACCCGTTCTTCTTCCAGAACAGTCGTAATGTTCCTGAAGCTGATAGGAGAGGAAACTGAGAAGTTGACACGGGAGATACTGGAGCTATCGGAAGAGCTAAATTAATCCGCCTCAATTGGTCCCAAACAGTTCAAGCCACTAACTACCCAGGCTGACTCGCAACAATAAGGATAGAGCCTCACCTTCATTAATAATGGCCAACTCACCGGCCCCCCATAGCAGGCGCACCTCGACTAGTCAGCCTGAGTGGGCACAGCTGGTGACAACCAGAGATGATAAACTGCAGTTACAAAGGCAGTGTGATAAGATAGAGCACCTAATTGAAAACCTTAGGATCAGAGGGCTCTCCTCCTCAGACCAGTCATCCTTATCATCATCATCTACTCAGTCAACCCCTCGACATCATGAGTCATCGCACCAGCGAAACCGGTCGACTTCTCATTTCAGAACTCGGAGCACTAAAGCGCCACCCAGAGGGCTGACTTCACAGGATCGCCAACGTCAGCCCTAACCTAACCGTTGCGGTCAGCCTACACCTGATCGCAGTCGTCAGCCCACACCTGATTGTCGCCGTCGCGACTACTCACCTGACCGTTACGGTCAGCCTACACCTGATTGCCGTCGTCAGCCAACACCTGACTGTCACCGCCGTGACTACTCACCTGACCGACGCCGCTGCGACTACTTACCTGACTGCTATGGTCAGCCTACGCCTGACTGTCGTTGTAAATCCTCAACTGATTGCCATTGTCAGCCCACGTCTGACTGTCACCCCCGCAACTACTCACCTGACCGTCGCCACCGCGACTACTGACTTGACCATTGTCATCACCCCTCACCTGACCATTGCCACTGCAACTACTCGCCTGACCGTCGCCGCCCGGCCTACTCACCTGATCGTTGTCGGCACTCACCTGTCCGCTACCGCACACCTTCTCCACCCAGCCGGGAGTGCGTCTACCGACACCATGGATTCCCTCACAGAACTGTATGGCCAGCACCACCAGCTTTCCCTCCAATGCATCACAGGGTCAATGGATGGCCCCAACATCAAGAGTGGTGAAACCAAGGCATTCCAAAGATTCGCTCTGATGGTGCACTCAGAGTGAGCTACACTGCAGAGACCCTCTGCAATGATCGACCTTCCAGCAGCAGCAAGGTGCTGCTGAAAATGAGTCGAGTCATCTTGCGGAGCGGCAACAAGTCACTTGACACGTACACCCTGTTGAACGACAAGTCAGAGCGCACTATACTTCTACACGAAGCAGCAGAGCAGGTAGGCCTCCTAGGCAATCCTGAGGACTTGACACTTTGTATGGTGCGTCAAGATATCCTAGACGTCCATGGAGCTTCTGTGTGAGTGCCCCCTGTTAGTCAACCAAACGTCACTCGCTCTGAGATCTTGAAGTAGTTGTTTCCCATGCTCTGCAAGGGCCATGGTTTTTGTGGAGCGATAGGTAACGATGCTTTGTGGGAGGCAGTTGTTAATGTGTGCAGAGGGTCCCTGGTTCGAGCCCAGGTTGGGTCGAGGAGAGGGACGGAAGCAACACTGTTTCATTGATGCTGCGGAAAAGGAGGAGGTCAAAGGGGGGGTGAGCGTGACAGGTGTGAAATAGTTAGCGAGGTGCGTGCTAATAGCGTTTCAATTGGTGATGTCACTTGCTCTGAGACCTTGAAGTAGTTGTTTCCCGTGGCTTTTGTGGAGTGATAGGTAACGATGCTTCGAGGGTGTCAGTTGTTGATGTGTGCAGTGGGTCCCTGGTCCGAACCCAGGTAGGGTAAGGAGAGGGACGGAAGCAAAACTGTTACATATGCATGTTTAGGCCAGTGCTTGCTGGATGGTTTTGACACCTCTCAACATTGTCGCAGCGAATACGAAGAAGCAGCCTGTCTGGTCATACTGGACCTCGCCCATGATGCTGAACGAGGCTCCCAGACAGATGGGCATCATGGCTGTGTATTTGAGGATGTGGTGTTGCTTGCCCAGGATCAGAGTGGAGATGGCCAGGGTGAAGATTGGCGTGGTGGTGTAGATCATTTGGGCAAATGACAGCTGGACATAGTTTAGACCCACGTTGCCAAATGCGATGCTGGCACAAAATGTCAAGCTCAATAGAAACACCTTGCATTTGGCGCTGGTGGTAAGGTCCTTCTGGTTGTCAACCCCACCGTTTTGCTGGAGCATTCGCAGTTTAATAAGCCCATAGTCCACCACTATCGCTGTCAACATGTGCAGGGCCGACAGCAGTAACGGGTACCTGAAGTTGTACACTGCAAAAATCCATTTGTTAAGACTGGAGATGGTTGTCCCCGTCACAAGCCAGACAATGACAGCAGACAGAAGGTGCAACATCTCCGCCTGTGGCCTTTTCCCAGGCTCGCGCCAGGTCACCTCGCATTTAGAGAGGCCATCGGTGCTAATCATGTTGGTTTCATCCTCGTTTCTGTAAGGCAAACACATCTTGACTTGGTTAAGCAATAACTAGCCAACTAAACTCCACTCCATGATTCACGATGGAGTTGAGCAGTGACTGTGTGGGCGGACTGAAGCTCCAACGTAACATAAAATTTAGTTTTTATCAACAACTACTGTTTTCAGCACCCAAAGAATAGCCCGCAATTACACAGAACAATGTTGTGTGTACTTGCAGCTAAATTGACTTGAAAATGGCTTAAATTGACTTGAAAATGGCTGTGTAGCAATGATCAACAACCAACTTTACAGAGCTTGAATCATTTTTAAAAGAATAATGTGCAAATATTGTACAATCGAGTTGTGCAAAGCCCTTAGACTTACCCAGAAAGACTCACAGCTGTCACCCAGCTGCCACCTGCCAGCTGCCACCCACCACCATTCTTGGAAATATATAGAGATGTGCTCAGTGATGTGTTGTGTTGGATTTGCCCCAAACAGAACGCTTTGTATTCAGGACATAAAATTCATTTCTTTGCCACATTATTTGCCTTATTGCAAACAGGAAGCATGTTCTGGAATATTTGTATTCTGTACAGGCTTCCTTCTTTTCACTCTGTCAATGAGGTTAGTATTGTGGAGTAACTACGATTTTGTTGATCCATCGTCAGATTTCTCCTATCACAGCCATTAAACTCTGTTACTGTTTTAAAGTCCCCATTGGCCTCATTGTGAAATCCCTGAGCGGTTTCCTTCCTCTCTGGCAAGTGAGTTAAGGATGCCTGTATCTTTGTAGTGACTGGGTGTATTGATACACCATCCAAAGTGTAATGAATAACTTCAACATGCTCAAAGGGATATTCAATGTCTCCTTTTTTTTATTTGACCCATCTACCAATTGGTGCCCTTTTTTGCAAACCATTGGAATACCTCCATGGTCTTTTTGGTTGAATCTGTGTTTGAAATTCACTGCTCGACTGAGGGACCTTACAGATAATTTTATTTGTGGGGTACAGAGATGAGGTAGTCATTCAAAAAGCATGTTTATCAATATTATTGCACACAGAGTGAGTCCATGCAACTTATTATATGACTTGTTAAGCAAATGTTTACTCCTGAACTTATTTAGGCTCACCATAACAAAGGAACTGAATACTTATTGACTCAAGACATTTAAGCTTTTCATTTTGTATTAATTTGTCCAAAACACAATTCCTTTATGAGGAACTTTATAAGTCAAAATGCAAGCCAAGTGCAATTCTCTGCAGGGCGCGGGAGATGAAGTGCACCTACAATGTATTGTGTGATATCAATTCAATGCATGGGCGGAGAAAAGTTATAGTGGGCAAAGTTCGATTTCCCCAAAAATTACTAAAAATGATAGGCTCATTACATTGACTGGAAATAAATGGGCAAGACAAAATACTTAAGTGCCTTTGAATGGAGTATGTTAGTAGTTGCCAGGTGCACCGGTTTGTGTCAAGAACTGCACCGCTGTTGGGTTTTTCATGCTCAACAGTTTCCCGTGTATCAAGAATGGTTCACCACCCAAAAGACATCCAGCCAACTTGACAAAACTGTGAGAAGCATTGGTGTCAACATGGCCAGCATCCCTGTGGAATGCTTTCGACACATTGTAGAGTCCATGCCCCAATGAATTGAGGCTGTTCTGAAGCTGTTTAACTCAATATTAGGGAAAGGGGATACCTAGTCAGTTGCACAACTGAATGCATTCAACCTAAATGTGTCGAATCAGAGAGGTGCGGAAGGTGTTCTTAATGTTTTGTACAGTTGGTGTAGTGGCGACCCGTCATTCAGCGCAGGTGGAGTTGCCTGTTTTGCGTGTTATTTTGGCATTAATAGGTGTCACATATCAGTTTGCAAACAATGTAAAAGAAAATAAAAAAAACATTGAGTTAATAAAGCCACATACAAACATGGTTTTTGCTTTCTTGAAAATTCAAGCCCATTGGGTGCTGCCATAGAGTTACATTAGGAGTGCCCATCCAAGAAGTCTCAAGGCAAACACCACACACGACAAAACACCACTCCAATGAGGGACCACGAGCAGACGACGCTGTGAGTGGAATTAATTACTCTCACAGCAAGACCAGCAGCAGCTACCCTCCTGTACAAGATGAGAGAGAAACCCGTTCTTCTTCCAGAACAGTCGTAATGTTCCTGAAGCTGATAGGAGAGGAAACTGAGAAGTTGACACGGGAGATACTGGAGCTATCGGAAGAGCTAAATTAATCCGCCTCAATTGGTCCCAAACAGTTCAAGCCACTAACTACCCAGGCTGACTCGCAACAATAAGGATAGAGCCTCACCTTCATTAATAATGGCCAACTCACCGGCCCCCCATAGCAGGCGCACCTCGACTAGTCAGCCTGAGTGGGCACAGCTGGTGACAACCAGAGATGATAAACTGCAGTTACAAAGGCAGTGTGATAAGATAGAGCACCTAATTGAAAACCTTAGGATCAGAGGGCTCTCCTCCTCAGACCAGTCATCCTTATCATCATCATCTACTCAGTCAACCCCTCGACATCATGAGTCATCGCACCAGCGAAACCGGTCGACTTCTCATTTCAGAACTCGGAGCACTAAAGCGCCACCCAGAGGGCTGACTTCACAGGATCGCCAACGTCAGCCCTAACCTAACCGTTGCGGTCAGCCTACACCTGATCGCAGTCGTCAGCCCACACCTGATTGTCGCCGTCGCGACTACTCACCTGACCGTTACGGTCAGCCTACACCTGATTGCCGTCGTCAGCCAACACCTGACTGTCACCGCCGTGACTACTCACCTGACCGACGCCGCTGCGACTACTTACCTGACTGCTATGGTCAGCCTACGCCTGACTGTCGTTGTAAATCCTCAACTGATTGCCATTGTCAGCCCACGTCTGACTGTCACCCCCGCAACTACTCACCTGACCGTCGCCACCGCGACTACTGACTTGACCATTGTCATCACCCCTCACCTGACCATTGCCACTGCAACTACTCGCCTGACCGTCGCCGCCCGGCCTACTCACCTGATCGTTGTCGGCACTCACCTGTCCGCTACCGCACACCTTCTCCACCCAGCCGGGAGTGCGTCTACCGACACCATGGATTCCCTCACAGAACTGTATGGCCAGCACCACCAGCTTTCCCTCCAATGCATCACAGGGTCAATGGATGGCCCCAACATCAAGAGTGGTGAAACCAAGGCATTCCAAAGATTCGCTCTGATGGTGCACTCAGAGTGAGCTACACTGCAGAGACCCTCTGCAATGATCGACCTTCCAGCAGCAGCAAGGTGCTGCTGAAAATGAGTCGAGTCATCTTGCGGAGCGGCAACAAGTCACTTGACACGTACACCCTGTTGAACGACAAGTCAGAGCGCACTATACTTCTACACGAAGCAGCAGAGCAGGTAGGCCTCCTAGGCAATCCTGAGGACTTGACACTTTGTATGGTGCGTCAAGATATCCTAGACGTCCATGGAGCTTCTGTGTGAGTGCCCCCTGTTAGTCAACCAAACAGGTCCTTTGACATCCACAGAGCCTTCACAGCTGGGCGTTGCACCGCATACCTACTGGACAAAGCCCTTCAGAAAAGATATTGGCACATCAAAGGCCTACCCCTTCAACTGCTGGATCAGGTGCAGCTGTTAATGCACATCAGATCAGACTATCCCCATCTAATCACCCCAACAGAACCAGTGCATTTGAGTCACCCTGGCAAAGCTGCCACCATCAAGATTCAGCTCAGATGGACCCTTTATTTCACAACACAAATCAGTTAACAACAAATTCTTATTTACAATGACAGCCTACCGGGGAACAGTGGGTTGGTTAACTGCCTTGTTCAGGAGCAGAACAACAGATTTTTACCTTGTCAGCCCAGGGATTCGATCCAGCAACCTCCCAGTTACTGGCCCAACGCTCTAACCACTAGGCTACCTGCCACCCCTTCGAGGGCCTTCAAAGGGTCTTCAAACTTCCACAGATGTCTCAGGTCACACTGCTAAGGTGTTACGTCAAGTATTCACGTTTTCAGTGATGCCTCAGAACATGCGTACGGTGCCGTCGCGTACCTCCGTACTGAAGACACCAATGGACGGCTCCAAGTGGCATTCCTTGCAGCAAGATCAAGAGTGGCCCCAAAACGGAGAACAGTCCATGCCAAGACTCGAGCTCTGTGCTGCACTCACCAGTGCCCAGCTGGCCGTGGTCATCAGAAAATAACTCACCTTGGAAATCCATGAGGTCATGTACTGGTCGGATACTACAACAGTCTTAACCTGGCTCCAGTCAGACTCCTGTAGGTACAAAGTATTTGAAGGCACAAGAGTCACAGAAATACAGGAGCTCACGGACCCCAGGCCAGGCGTTACATGGACACGGAGAGAAATCCGGCTGACAATATCACACGCGGCAAGACGCTGTCTCAGCTTTCAGAACACAACCTTTGGAGTCAAGGTCCTCCATTCCTGTGGCAGGCCCAGTCATCCTGGCCGAGAAGACCAGACCAAGTACCCCCTGATGAAGCAGAGGAGCCTACCTTCTGTGGGCTCCTGTCCACGGACACCAAGTCGTCTCTTCCTGATGTTGCCCAGTTCAACACTTTCCATGAGCTGGTGGAAGCCAGCGTGCAGTTGCTACACGGAGCGGCCAGTAGTGCCGACAGCCCTTCAGCCAACAATTTCAAGCAAGCAGCAATTCGAAGTACTCAGACATGCTCAGTCTGAGATCTTCGCAGAAGACTTCTCCCTACTAGAAGCAGGCAAGCCAATCCCTCTGAGCAGCTGTCTGGTGACGCTGACCCCGGAGCGTGACAACGACACCGGACTGATTCGTGTTTGAGGTCGTCTTCAGAGGTGTGACCTGTTGGACCCTGACGTTCTTCACCCAGTGGTTTTGGACCCAGGTCATCCACTCACCAGGTTGTTGATCAAGAAATATGATGAGCAGCTGAGGCACCCGGGCCCAGAGAGGGTGTCCGATCGAGGAACAAATTTCAAGGGAGGGGAGCAAGAACTACACAAGGCCTTCATGACTCTCCACCAACAGCTCCAGTAACAGTTAGCCAGTCAGAAGATTCGATTCACCTTCAACCCACCAAATGCACCACACTTTGGAGGATGCTGGGAGAGGGAGATCAGATCCATCAAGACTGCCCTGCAAACAACCCTTGGTGCGCAGACCATCTCCAAAGAGGTGCCGAGGACTGTCCTAATCAAAAAGAAGGGATGTTGAATTCCAAGCCCTTGGGATATGTGTCTTCGGACATCACAGATTCGGATCCAATCACTCCTAACTCTCTTCTCATGGGGCAGCCAGACTTGTCACTAGCACAGGTGGTCTACCCAGAGTCTGAACTGCTCAGTCGCAAAAGATGGAGACACAGCCAAGTTCTAACCGACCATTTCTGGCACTGCTTCATACGGAACTACTTACCTGCCCTTCAAGGCTGCCATAATTGGCACAAGGATAAGGAAGACCTTGTAGTTGGGACCGTTGTGATGATCAGTGTCCTAGGGCACTCTGGCAAGTTGGAACTGTAAACTCAGTTATCCCTGGAGCAGACGGGAAAATGAGGACAGCAGAGATCCAAGTCAAGGACAGAACCTACGTCAGGCCTGTTGCTCGACTCATTAAGCTGCATGCCCTTCCTCAAGAAGCTACTGACCCTTAGCTGGCTTGTCAGTTTAATCAAATATGTACAACACATTTGGGGGCGGCTGTAAATACACCCCTCGTCTTCTTTCCAAGACCCCAACTTTCCTTTGGGTTTCCTATTGGAATATGGTCACGCCAATTATCATAATATTATTAGCCAATTAGCAGCCTTTCCCCCCATGACTTAACATAATACCAGACCAGGTAGGGCTTCAGACAGTCTGTAGTTTCCATTCTGATGACCAACCTGTTTTCTCTCCTGCTTATTCTACCCCCTTAGGAGAAATTGCTTTTCTTTCTAATGTTTATTGTGTGTGCAGCTAAATGTAAGTGCCAATATCCTGGTGTCTTGTTGTTTGGAGCTAAATAGTGCCTGTTGTAAATATGTACCATTTGTGTTAAACTTGCTACCGTGCATACTCCTTGTAGCGTTAGCATTAGCATTGTCATCCAGAATGTATTACTATTTAGCATGCTTATTAGCGATTAGCATTTGTCTGTGGTGCTAGGCCATTTTCAATTTTAGATTGCTCATGTTTATTTTGTTTTATAATGTGTAGATATTTCTACATTGCACTATTGTTCTTTGTTCAACTAACGTGTTTGGGTCCACATAGCCTATTTAGTAGTTGACATGCAAATACGCATATTTTTCCCATACTGTGCTATAGCCTAAGTTCTCCTCTTTTCTTTACAGAACCACAATTACTATCAGAGAGAGTGGTGTTGTATGTGTGTGTGTGGATCTTCATTAAACCCTTGAGCTGGAACTACTGCTTCCTCGTTTTCTGAACAGACACCCTGTGGTGGTTGCTACCAACCTAAAATCCAGGACATAAGATTTTTATCCCTTTTTATTGGTCCTTCGAACTCCCCATATTTTTCACACCCCCTCCCTACCGCTTGCTATGAATTATATCTGATGGTGTATGTGTAACTGGTGTAAAATGGCTAGCTAGTTAGCGGGGTGCGCGCTAATAGCGTGTCAATTGGTGACGTCACTCGCTCTGAGATCTTGAAGTAGTTGTTTCCCATGCTCTGCAAGGGCCATGGTTTTTGTGGAGCGATAGGTAACGATGCTTTGTGGGAGGCAGTTGTTAATGTGTGCAGAGGGTCCCTGGTTCGAGCCCAGGTTGGGTCGAGGAGAGGGACGGAAGCAACACTGTTTCATTGATGCTGCGGAAAAGGAGGAGGTCAAAGGGGGGGTGAGCGTGACAGGTGTGAAATAGTTAGCGAGGTGCGTGCTAATAGCGTTTCAATTGGTGATGTCACTTGCTCTGAGACCTTGAAGTAGTTGTTTCCCGTGGCTTTTGTGGAGTGATAGGTAACGATGCTTCGAGGGTGTCAGTTGTTGATGTGTGCAGTGGGTCCCTGGTCCGAACCCAGGTAGGGTAAGGAGAGGGACGGAAGCAAAACTGTTACATATGCATGTTTAGGCCAGTGCTTGACTTGGACCCAAATAGCTGCCGGGACCATTTATATTTAGGTGCAGGAGCTCCTCAATAATAGGTTAATACTTTTGAGAAAATATTCTAATATTCTATTCTATAGGAGATGCAGGAACTCAAGCAGGAGATGCTCTTGCCCAAGTCAAGTACAGTGCTTAAGTAAAAAGACAAATAATGTCCCATTTAGAACACTGACAAGTAGAGCATAATTAGTTTTTTTGTTTGTTTTTCTTGCTCAGTCTGCGCCTACACAGTCCCAAATCGCTATGTCAGAGTTTACACTTCTTCTTCCATTTATAACGTGGGGAGGTCAAAATAACAAAAAACTATCTACCAAATATATTAATTTTAAAATGCTGATTACTTCACCTTGCCATTATCAATCACCTGATGATAAGACATGCAGGGCCGGCTCTAGCCTTTTGGGGGCCCTAAGCTAGATTTGGTTGGGGGGCCCCCCCACTAAGCAAAGAGAAACATTTACTTTTTAAAGTACATTTCCTGCAGTTCTACACATTTTGCCATGGGGCGGAGAAAATATTCTGCAATTTTATAACACATTTCATGCAATTCTACACATTTTGCCATGACTTGTGCTATCTTAACTGAGTGAGAGTGACAAACAAAATCAATGGGGGCCCCGTGGAGGTCAGGGCACCTGGGCACATGCCCTGTGTGCCAGGTCGGTATTCGACCATGATTACTACTGTACAAGTTTAGATAAATGTCTAGACTAACTTACCAATCTACAAATTGTTAGCTGACATGGCCAATTAACTGACTGTCAGGGACTTACAAAAGAAGAGAAAAACTGCTGATGCACAACCACATTTCAAACTTGCACCTTGTGTATTCTACTATTCTAAAAGCCAATTTAGGCTTGATCCAAAGATGTGGTCATGGAGGGTATGATGTAATTGCGGAGCCATGCAGAGGCCAGATCAAGCTCTGTACCGCATCGCTGTGCGCCTCTCAAATTTTGTAACAATGCGGAGGGCTCCGTATAGCTCCGCATTGACATGATTGGTTGATGGTAGGTGGGGGCGGTACGTCCTGTGTAAACACAAACTTCCTTCCTTGACAACTCCCTTCACAATAGCTCTGCTAATTGCAAGAAGTATGAAAGCCCTGAAGTCTTCATCACAGTATTTATTTTATCTTTATTTAACTAGGCAAGTCAACTAGAAAAACACCTTATTTTCAATGACAGTATAGGAACAGTGGGTTAACTGCTGTGTTCAGGGGCAGAATTACAGATTTTTACCTTGTCAGCTCAGGGATTCAATCTTGCAACCTTTCGTTTACTAGTCCAACGCTCTAACCACTAGGCTACCTGTCGCCCCAAGGCTACCTGCCGCTGTACGGCCACTTCAGACGTCGGATTGACCATGAAAAGCATTTTACTCTCAACAGTAAGTTGAAACCTGACTGAGTTCCTAAAAAAATAATATATATAAATGTGGGTTAGGGGGCCTAAGCAACCGTTTATGTCACTTATGCCTGGAGCCGGCCCTGACGACATTATTGGGGGGTCCCTGGGTCACCAGTTTGCCTGGGAGGGGGTTTCCTAGGCAAGAAAAGTTTTAAGACCCCTACCTTTGAAAACTGTTGACTCTTCTACTTCCTCTACAGGTGAGTCTGTAATTGGTTACAATTTCAAATCCAAAAGTTATGACAGAGAAAAGTTTCCAAAGAGTATTACATTTGCTACATTCAGCTGCATAGCCAGCGGTGGGGATGCTGTACATCTTTTTGCCTGAGCTGGCCCTGCAAATTGATATCTGTCCCTATCTGTCAGCTATTACAGGACTATTAAAGTCCCAGTGCCCAATTTTTTAAATTATTTTAATTCAGATTTTTCAGGGGGCACCATTACTTCCCGCGGCTATATTTAGCTGGCTACATATCTCCTACTGTTGTTAGCCAGAATGAAGTCGCCAGCCAGGAATGTAAGCAAGCCTCCGCTCTAGCAGCTGCAGTCGCAAGTAGCTATCGAAGATTAATTCATGCGAGGGGTCTCGTGATTAATAGTAGCAGAACTACGACGATTCATTTAACCCACTCAACAGCTAGGCTACACATGAAACATGAATCAGAAGGGGGTAATTGTTCACTTCATTGACCGTGGGTCATTACGATGCAAATAAATTGTTGTCGGCCCCGAAAGAGTCCTTGATCTAGCGTCATCATGCTTTGCTTCATCCAGCGCGAGCGCGGTGTAGAAAATCATGACGTGTTCTATCAACTTAAGTTGTTATAACCTACCCTGTCCTACCCGTATACATAGGGCGGCAGGGAGCCGTCCTAACGGTTAAGAGCCATGGACCAATAACAGGAAGGTCGCTTGTTCAAATCCCTGAGCCGAGTAGGTAAAACATCTGTCGATGTTCCACGGAGCAAGGCACTTAGCCCCATTTGCTCTGGATAAGAGCGTCTGCTAAATGATGTAAACCTAAAACAAAGTCGGAATAAAATATTAGACATGATAAACGACGAAACACAGAATCGTCAGCTACCACTGCAATGACAGACCAGATTAAACATCCTCACCATACGCACATTTAACATCACGCGGCAGCATAACGCTATTGCCTATGCTTTTTGGTTACATTTACCTCTTTCTTTGTGGATCTTTGGCTTGGTAACATCACAAAAACATCCCGGGCTCACATAGCGGAATGCTTGTCTGCCTCGTTACCGCCCGATCAGCGGTGCGGTTCACGTCACTGCAATCACCCTCTCTTCATTCACTGGGACAGTCACTAAGAAAAGATGACCTCGGCTAGGACAAAAGCTGACAGCGGAAGAAGAAGCATTACTCTATTATGCAGTGTAAGCACATATGGCAGATCTCTAAAGGCGTTTGTTTTTATATAACACTTCATAAAACATGTCTGCACAAATTTGAATTACATAACCTAAACAGAGCACTCAATGTACACAGTGAACAAACGTTGACCTACTGCTGACTATTAAAAAACAAACAGTACACCAACGCAAATATAGCTTATGGGAAAGAAATCACAGTGAGAGATTGTTCCCCTCTCACCCCCACCCTGCTCTCCCACCCCCAAGTGAGGAGTTGTAGTGTGAAGTATGCATGAGTAGGACACTTTTTGGTAGATTGCTATGTAGACAATCAGAATCAGTTATTTAAGTGATGTGCATTTCCATTAATTAATGTTGAAACAACTTGATAATGTATTATTCAGTGGATGCTACAACCCCTAAAACAACATCAGACCCGTACTTTTGCTAAAGGGCCTCTTTCAGTGTCAGTGGGACGCTTTAGTAAATTAACTGGGACACTATTTTCTCATTAGAAATAACATTAGTGTCCCACTTCACCTCACACTTGTTACAAATTCATCAATACAACTTTGTAGAAGCTTGGAGATAACACACGGTGAGGGAATACACTCCTATTTAACTAGTCTGTGACTCACTGAAAACATTTCCTGGTCAGAGGAATAAGGCAACCTCAACACACGCAGGAATGTTATTGCCAAACAGGGGTATGGACATGGAAATGGCCTTTACCCATGCACTCCATGAACTCACTGCCATATATCCTCCTCTGATCTTACACTGGAAGGTTAAAGGTGATTGACAATATGTTCTATATATAGGGCTAGCCAGTGCAGGACCAGCTAGATGTCCTTAACCAATCAGAGGGTGCATGATCAGTTTGGGGAAAGTGGGCACCAGCTGATTTAGCTGAGACCACTGGCCATGCCCTGATCAATATCTCCTCACGTGAGGAGAGCTAGACTCAGCTAGCCAGCTAAACATAAACAGATGTGCACATAAATAAGTAGAAATGTGAAATAAGGTCATGTAATGCCCGCAACAGGGGGAATTCTGGACACACACTGTTTTTACAATTTTATGACAATAACCTTTAACTAAACCATCTCCATGACCTTGGAAAATATATTTGGGGACATTCCAAGGTCTTGGTGAAAATCTAACTAAAGGAGTTTGCACAGCTTTTACTTGATTCTGAAACACCTCTACTATCCCCCAAATTCTGTCCCCTTTCATAAATGTACCCTCTTTTCTATCCTCCCTTTGTTATTACATCTCATTGTGCTTCCTTCCCTACCCTTGTTATTCCTCTCTAATTTCTTCCACAGTCATCCTATGCTGTTTATTTGCTATATAACATCTACAATTGTTTCAGAGAGCTTATGAACAACTAAAACAACATATTTCAATGTATTCTAGAATATCCAATGAATAAAAATACATTTAAATTGATTAAAGGTTCATTTTGTGCATTTTAATAGCTGAAATGGTCCGTGTCCCACTATCCAAACACCATTCAGGGGAAGTGGGACAGTATTCTAAATCTGATTTAGTAAAGTGTGTGTGGCGTACAGCAGGTCAGCCACCAGAGGGAGACTCGTCGAGGCCTGGTGACAGACAGAGTATACATCACGAGGCGATGGCTCCATCTGCTGGACTGCCAGGTCTCGACGGGCTCTATGGCCAGGACTAATTGGGGCTGATTGGGGATTGGTGGGTAATCAAGGACTGATTTCTCACCAGCTGTACAAGTCCCATAAAGCTGCCAGAAGGGCAGCACACAGGGAAGAGACTGGGGTTAGAGAGAGAGAGAGAGAGAGAGAGAGAGAGAGAGAGAGAGAGAGAGAGAGAGAGAGAGAGAGAGAGAGAGAGAGAGAGAGAGAGAGAGAGAGAGAGAGAGAGAGAGAGAGAGAGAGAGAGAGAGAGAGAGAGAGAGAGAGAGAGAGAGAGAGAGAGAGAGAGAGAGAGAGAGAGAGAGAGAGAGAGAGAGAGAGAGAGAGAGAGAGAGAGAGAGAGAGAGAGAGAGAGAGAGAGAGAGAGAGAGCAGACTCTTGTATAGTTGGGGATGGTAACAGGAGGGAGTTCAGTTTTTAATCCCCACAGGATACAGCAAGACCTGGAGCCCAGAAGATGGTATCCCAGAGAGGGTCTCTTGGGGGAGACCTATTCTTTTCTTTTGGACTAATATTTTAATAAACACCTTTGAAACTGTGCTAATCCTACTTTGTCCGTGTCTGATCTGTGTAAACGTTTTGACTCAACCCCCTGGTCTGCCACATATGTTAACTGTTTACATGAATTATTATTATATTTTAAAACTACCAATTGCTATTAATTTTAACACCAACAGGTAGATGTTTAATTATAGAGTTACCTCTGCTGCAGAGGATAAGTTCATTAGAGTTAACTGCACCTCAGATTGCATCCCAAATAAATGCTTCACAGAGTTCAAGTAACAGACACATCTCAACATCAACTGTTCAGAGGAGACTGTGTGAATCTGGCCTTCATGGTCGATTTTGCTGCAAAGAAACCACTACTAAAGGACACCAATAATAATAAGAAACTTGCTTGGGCCAAGAAACATGAACAATGGACATTCGACCAGTGGAAATCTGTCCATTGGTCTGATGAGTCCAAATTTGAGATTTTTGGTTCCAACCGTCGTGTCGTTGTGAGACGCAGAGTAGGTGAACGGAGGATCTCTGCATGTGTGGTTCCCACCATGAAGCATGGAAGAGGAGGTGTGATGGTTTTATTTTATTTAACCTTTATTTAACCTTTATTTAACTAGGCAAGTCAGTTAAAAACAAATTCTTAATTACAATGATGCCCTACCAAAAGTCAAAAGGCCTCCTGCGGGGACGTGGGCTGGGATTAAAAATTAAAATATACATCAAAACACACATTACGACAAGAGAGAAAACACAACACTACATAAAGAGAGACCTTAGACAACAACATAGCATGGCAGCAACACATGACAGCATATGTTGTCAGCATTGTAGCGGGGTGCTTTGCTGGTGACACTGTCTGTGATTTATTTAGAATTCATGGCACACTTAACCAGTGTAACCGATGTGAAATGGCTAGTTAGTTAGCGGTGGTGCGCGCTAATAGCGTTTCAATCGGTGACGTCAGTCACTCTGAGACCTGAAGTGGTTGATCCCCTTGCGTTACAAGGGCCGTAGCGTTTGTGGCACGATGGGTAACGATGTTTCGTGGGTGTCAGTTGTTGATGTGTGCAAGGGTCCCTGGTTCGAGCCCAGGTTGGGGCGAAGAGAGGGACGGAACCTACACTGTTGCAGCAGCATGGCAACCACAGAATTCTGCAGCGATACGCCATCCCATCTGGTTTGCGCTATCATTTGTTTTTCAACAGGACAATGACCCAAAACACACCTCCAGGCTGTCTAAGGGCTATTTGACCAAAAAGGAGAGTGATGGAGTGCTGCATCAGATGACCCAACTTCAATCCAATTGAGATGGTTTGGGATGAGTTGGACCGCAGAGTGAAGGAAAAGCAGCCAACAAGTGCTCAGCATATGTGGGAACTACTTAAAGACTGTTGGAAAAGCATTCCTCATGAAGCTGGTTGAGAGAATGCCAAAGCTGTCATCAAGGCAAAGGGTGGCTACTTTGAAGAATCTATAAACTATACAAATAAAGAGAGTCGCACACTACATATATAAACTCCCAGTAATTTATTGGGTAAATCACCAACATTTCGGCATCACTGTGCCTTCTTCAGGGTAATGTCATGAATACTTGAGCCAGGTTATGTAGACAAACAGTATAATTAGTGCAACCAATGACAATAGTGATGGGTGTGTCATAATGATTACGTTAATTAGAATGAATTGAGTGAAACTGTTAAAAAAACAATAGTTTATGGCAAAAGTTTCGTTTGTTGTTCATAAGGGCCTGAGATCAAAGTCAATATTCAGACCACTGTTTTTATTCTACTTTGAAGAATCTAAAATCTAAAATATATTTTGATTTGTTTAACACTTTTTTGTTACTACATGATTCCATATGTGTTATTTTATAGTTTTGATGTCTTCACTATTATTTTACAAAGTAGAAAAACCTTGAGTAGGTGTGTCCAAACTTTTGACTGATACTGTACATCCAGGATATTTCACATCAGTGTATCAGGTGAAGAACAAGGAATGACCTATTCACTGTTTGCAATGCAATTTCCTTTTCCTTTTTCCATTCATGTATAGCCTAGCCCATTAATACTTGTAATTGAATTATTAGACTACCTGAATACTGAACTTGTTGCCACACCAATCAGCTCAATAGAAAACTCATTATTTGTATCCTTGGAAAAAATATGGACACGATGACCATAGATCTGCACTCAAAGGCATGCAAAAAGTCTGCACAGTGCCAGTTAATCTCTTACTATAGTGGGCTAAATTAGGGCCATATAGAGTGATTCTTAGTAGCCTTCAACAAATCTACTTTGAAACAATAGTATACACCTCACAAACATGGTTATGGGCTTAAGAAAATAAAACATCTGTACCCTGTCAGATATAGAGTTGAAATGTATTACATTTTGAGTTTGCGTCCCAATATTGCACTTTATAGTCATCACAGAAGATTGAAATATAACAAAACTGTTTTGACATAGAAACACCGGATTTCCATTGTTAGAAAAATAATAAATATTTATTAATTATAAATTTATGAAAAATATGAATAACATTCCACCCATGAGGCCAAAGACGGAGCTATTGGTCATTGACTGCAGGACAGGGCTACACCCCCAGGATTAGATTAGCAGGTTTTTCTTACTGTAAGTGGACATGGCATTACAGAAGCAATATTAGAATTTAAACTATGTGGCACCTGCTGTATGTAAGTGCTACTGCAGCAACAAATACGTATTTGGTGGGTGCTTATATTTGTCCTATTTCACACATGTAAAAGTGTGTATTGATATGCATGTGTGATTTAAGGAAAAATATGTTTTTTGCATATCACAATTCTCCTTAAGACACCCTCCGAGAGTGGAGTCACGACCGGGGTCTGCCATTATCAACGGAGACTCTGGAGCAATTAGGAGAAATTTCAACATCTCCATCACCACCCCAACATGTCATTGGAAACGCTTGTCTTCCTATATCTTTTTATTTACTACAAAACATAGAAACGCACCATTTTCACATATGTAGATGTTGGAGTGGTGCTGGAGATGATGAATATAAAGTTTAAAAATTGTGGAATGTCCCTTTAAGTGCGTTGCTCATGGGCTCCTTTGACAGATTTTTCACCTTGTCGTCTCGAGGAATAGAACTAGTGACCTTTCGGTTACTGGCCCAACGCTCTAACCTTCTGAGGTCAGTTGAGGGTGAAACATTGATCAAGAAAAGCCAATAAAGTGCACATAGGTAGATTTACTTGTGTTTATTGAGTGTTACACCTTGAATACATGTGTGTGCTAGAGACAAGGTGACATCAAACGAGTAGCCTAAAGTGGAGTGTGCAGCCCTCAATGTCCTTTCACTACCCCATCATGAGACCCCAGGGCTTCTGCTGCTCCTTCATCCAACCAGCAAGCCCAGATCAGACAGATGGTCCCAGTGGAAATCTCTTGGCTATGGGTCTTCAGGGGACATCATCCTTCCTGAAGGCTTGTCTCATTTATTTCTCATCTTTGTCTCGAGAACTGACACCAAAGCCGATTACAACATTATAGACCATCTCTAATGACATTGCGAGTGTTTGAAAGACTACATTGAGACGCTTTGTGCGTTTGAGCTAATAAAATATATATTTCCGAAGGCCTAGGGCACAAGAGGTGAATTCACATGATGTTCTTCTGTGAATGAAGTCTAGAAACAACTAATTGATACTAATTAATGCCTAATTAATACTAGATAACAGTGTATGAGCACACTAAACCATGCATGAGCTACACGTGGTGCCACAACACTCGTTTGAGTTCACTGATTGTGCATGTTTAAAAAGATGTGTAATAATTGAATTACCCACCTCAATTGCACCGTGAAACTCGCCATTACACATGTTATAGTATAATTCATATGATTTCTTAATATTAAAAAAAATAAGACTTTGAAACATTTCATTGCACAGGGAGGAATCATGAAACAATATGATTTTGTCTGTACACAATTAGGCACTCAAACACCCCTTATAAAGTCTTCACATTTTGCTGCCTTAAAATACAGTACATCTAAATATTGATTCAATTGGATTTTTGTTCCTACTGATGTACACAGCCTACTTCACATTTCCAAAGTGAAAGAAAAATTATAGAATTGTCCAAATTACAAAAAAAACTAGAATGAAGATGTCCTGATTGTGTATGTCTTTAGACCCCAGAGTTAATACTTGGTGGAAGCACCTTTGGCTGCCATTACAGCTGTGAAACATTTTTAATAAGATTTTACCAATTTTGCACAACTATTAGGGCAATATATCCATACTTTGTCAAAATTGCTCAAGCTCAGTAAATTTGGTAGGGAGTCGTTGGATGGACAGCAATATTCAAACCTAGTCTTAGATTGTTAAGCATATTTAAGTCAGGACTGAGACTGGACCATTCAGGAACACTCAAGACCTAAAAGCCGATCTGGTGCGTCTTTCCCATTTACATTAACTCCTCAGTCCCTGCCAGTTACCAGCATACCCATAACATGATGCTGCCACCACAATACTTGAAAATAGAAAAGGATCAACAATACTGCATTTCACATCCAAATTACTGACCTGTATGACAAAGTGAAAAGAATAAAGCCTGTTTTAAAGAATCCAATCCAAATCATCCATTCTGTTTGCAACAAGGCTGTTAAGTAATACTGCAAGACAACACAGCAGAAATGGACTTTTTTGCCTAAATTAAAAACTACAGGCTTGGGTCAAATCCATTACAACACAACACTGAGTGAAACCCTCAGTTTTTTCAAGTATTGTGGTGGCAGCAACATGTTATGGGAATGCTTGTCACTGGCAGGGACTGGGGAGTTTGTCAGGATAAAATAAAATAGGAAAGGAGCAAAGCCCAGGTAGAAATTTAGAGGAAAACCCACCTCAGTCTTCTGAAAAGCTAACCCTGGGATAGTTTTATTATTGTGGGATGATTACACAATTTAAAACGTCAAAAACACCAGAATGGATTGATGAGTGTTCCTGACTTAAATTTACTTGAAAATCAGAGGTTTGAATATTGGTGTCCATCAATGACTCCTACCCAAATTTATTGAGCTTGAGCAATTTTAACTCTGGGCTGTGAAGACATACACAATCAAGACATCTTTGTTTTTTATTTAGTATTAATTTGGATATTTTTCTAGAATTCTCTTTAACTTAAACATGTGGATAAGGTTGTGTACATCGGTTGGAAATAAATCAAATCCCTTTTGAGATTACATTTTAAGGCAGCAAAATTAATTCACAAAATGTGAAGACTGTGCAAGGGGTGTGTAGACTTTCACTAGCGACTGTATGACCAACATTTGAGAAATCAAGACATTTGAACAAAATCAATATAATCGTGGGTAGCTTGTTACATCCTCAAAATTCCCCAAATTATTTTAGGTCTGTACTAATCTCTTGTGGACAGACACACGTAACATAACTGGTATAGATTTTAGTTCTGGGTCTCAGTGTCACGGTTGTTGGGAGAGACGGACCAAAGCGCAGCGTGATTGCATCTTTATTTTAGTGAAACAAACCAAGAAACAACCAACGACCGTGAAGTACCGTAGTGCTATATGCACTCACTCAAAACAATATCCCACAAAACACAGGTGGGAAAAAGGCTACTTAAATATGATCCACAATTAGAGGCAACGATTACCAGCTGCCTCTAATTGGGAACCATACAACTCACCAACATAGAAATACAATGACTAGAACACCCCCCTAGTCACGCTCTGACCTAAATACCATAGAGAACCAAGGGCTCTCTATGGTCAGGGCGTGACACTGAGATTATGTCTGTACAGATATTAAATCAAAAGTGCCCATAGTGATACCAGCGTCCTCTACACCTGTGTTTTCATGCACTGCAGAAAAGCAGTTTGTTACAAACCTGGGGAGTGCCTAGTTGTTGCATGGAAGGAAACATAATGTTACATATAGATATGTAAAGTATATTGGAGATACTTGAAGTAGAGAGTCATGTCTGTTCTGGTTACTCTATTTCTATGTGCAGCTTTTTGTTTCATAACCTTTCAGTTAGACAAACCTGGGGGAGCTTTATCTCCTGACATTCCTATTGGCCAGTGCAACATAAATGCAGGCCCCTATATCTCCAGCAGGAGGAACACTCTGTTCCTAACCAGCTCAGAGGAACAGGACATCCTATCCTAGCACCAAAACCCAAACTCTTTCACTTTCCTTCTGGCCTCTGCCTATTATTGTATAATATTATATACTTACGGTAGTTATTACCTTATTACCAGATCAATGGGGCACCAGGCACCACCATACATACCAGCTGAAATAAATATGGTTTTCCATGCAGTAGCTATTTTCTAACTCTTTCCCTCACACTCAAAATATTCTCTCATAAATAGTTATGTCTCTCTCACTCACACTGTTGCACACACACTCACACACTCACTCAGTGAGTAACACACAAGTGTTGTGATACAGAGCATGTTTGATTAGAGAACTACATCGGGGAGGGGGACAGATGATGTTTATATCTCAGTTCTTGAAGTATGGGAAGTTTACATTATTCTCAATGGAGGGCTCTGTCTTTCTGGAACACACACAAATACACATACACAGACAAAGAGCTGTCCACATCTCCATGCGTCTTCAGCGTGTGAATCCTCCCTCTGCTTGTCGATCAGTCCCTCAGCTCGGCCCTCCAGTGATGATGTCACAGTCCCAGGGGCGGAGCCTTAGAAGATATCAGGGCATTGGCTCCAGTCCTGTCCGTCTTTGGCCTCCCAGTATCCACCCCTGTACACGTAAGTGCTCTCCCCCGTTGAATCATCTGTCCTCCTCTCGAACCACAGTGGCTGGAATCCCTCAAAGTCTTGCCCTAAGGAGTCAGAGACACAAACGTACACAGATGTTCCTCAATATGGGTAACATTTTGCTGACATACACTGTATCACAATTGTCAAACTTTCTTTTCCTAGTTTCTATACTGTAATCTCTCTTGAGATGTCTTATCTAGTCCTTTCACTCCCCTCCTCACCTTCTTCCAGGGCCTGTGTGGCCTGTGCCTCCCTCTTCCTTCTCTCCAGCCTCTGTCGTTCCTCCAGACGCTGTTTGTGGGCGTTGGCCTCATCCCACAGCCCCGCCTCCATCAGCCGTTGGTCGGGCCTCAGGCGGCTGTCAGTGGGGGCCACGCCCTCCTCAGGCTCGTTCAGGGTCAAGGCCAGGGAGGAAAAGAAGTGCATGTTCTCAGCATTCTCCCTGGTGGGTGGAGAAGGCACTGAGGTGAGACAGATAGAATGGACAGAGAGGGAGAGGGCGAGTAGTAACGGGTAGAGAGGTGGAAGTAAGATAATGTGCGAGGATGCAAGAGGAATCAAATAACTTGTATAAATAGGTTAGCGTGCATTATGTGCGATAAGGCTGACTTCATTATATGCAGGCAGGCTGATCTTACGGAAGTGGGTATTTCTTCCACAGCAGTTTGGGCTGGAGGGTCTGGTAGACAGTCTTTTGTTTGCCCTCTGACCCGCCACATCCCCGGCTGCTTTCTACTATCTTGGCACTCTCCATCTTCTCGTCCCAGGTCCCAGACAGGATGTGGTGGGCCGTGCCCTCGCTGTCTGCTACCACACCTGTCACCTGGAGACACAACACCAGAAGAGGGAGGAGACATTGAAGATGGTAAGGACTGCCAGTTTTCTTTTCATTCGCTTTTTCAACTGTTCCGCATGCAGCACAGAGACCCAAAGGGCAGAGGGCAAACCATGGATTTACCTTGCGTGGGAGGTCTCTGGAGAAGTAACTGTAAGGGACAAACTTGAGGTGGCAGGTGTCCTTGGTCCTGTGGTTGACTATTTCAATGTCCCCAGACTACAGAGAGAAAAACACAGGCTATTTTATCCCAAGCCTCAGGCTGATGATTCTCCTAGCTTTAGCAGTATTTACATACTTTCCACAACATGCCAACATGCCTTATATCCACAACATGCAATATTTCTAGTTTATCAATGTTAGCAGTCTATCGTAATAATTTACTGTGGATGTCAATAATCATAGTACGGGACACTGTTAAGAGTGAGAATAGCAGAGCAGTGCATAAAGGGATGGAGACAAATGGGAGAAAACAGATATGATGAATATTGCCGACATAATGAGAGACAGTAGAGGAAGGCAGAAACCACGGGGCAGATTCTGCAAAACACCGCACACATCTACAAACAGTATGGACAAACAGATCAAACACAAATATACAAACACACCTGGTCAATCCACAGTTTTCCTACTATGATGTTGTGCACCGTGGAGGTGACTTTGCCCCACACATAGTGATTCCCACTGGAGTGGAACTGCAGGTGGATACAGCCTAGAGAGAAATAGATCATTAAAATAATCAGCCAGTGGAGGCTCCTTAGAGGAGGAAGGAATGGACCATCCTCCTCTGGAAATTTCATAAAAAAGAAATTGTGAAACATAAACAAAGTTATCCGTTTTAGATAAAACCATACTAAATATATTCAAATGTCACCAAATAATTGACTAAAACACACTGAAGGTGTACAGTAGCCTCAACAGCACTCTCTGGGGTAGCACCATGGTGTAGCCGGAGGACAGCTAGCTTCCGTCCTCCTCTGGGTACATAGACTTCAAAACAAAACCTAGGAGGCTCATGGTTCTCACCCCATTCCATAGACTTAGACAGTAATTATGACAACTTCAGGAGGACGTCCTCCAACCTATCAGAGCTTTTGCAGCATGAACTGACATGTTGTTCACCCAATCAAAGGATCAGAGAATGAAACTAATACAAAAAGCATAAGCTACAGCTAGCTAGCACTGCAGTGTATAAAATGTGGTGAGTAGTTGACTCACAGAGAGAGAAATACAATAGTTGAACAAATTAATTTCTTCACAAATGAAAAAGAAGCGAGAGAGAGAGCTAGCTATATTTTGTAGAATTTTTTACACTTTCACTTACTTAGCTAGGGAATGCAGCTAGCTAGTTTAGCCTACTCAAACACCCAACTCAAAGAGAGAAGGATGCTATGTTGGCTAGCTGGCTATGGCTATCCAACACTGAAAATCTTCCAAGTCAAGGTAAGCTTTTGGTTTTATTAATTTATTGCCAATGGGGCCTACCGGTGTAACTGCTAAACTACTTGTTGACTGTACACTGTACTGCATGATTGTAGTGGGTTTACTAAAGCGTTAGTTCTAGTAGCTATGTTGACTATGACGTTAGCTAATATGGTGACACAGCGATGTAGACTGTGTAGCAGTTAGCGGTTATGATATGAAGGTTTGGCTTAGAGAGGTTTTTTCGCCTGGTCACAGACAGCTGTTGTGTTGTGCAATGAGTGAAGTGAAATAAAAAGGTGAGAGGAGGAGAGAGAGCGTAGAATCGATAAGGAATTATACAACGAGCAAAGTGATCATGCTGTTTGTATGTAGCTGCTATGAAAGTGAACTGTGTTTACAGGTGATCAGGGGTGTATTCATTCCGTCGATTCTGTTGAAAAACATTCCTTAAATGGCAGCAAACGGAACGGGGATAAACATACCTGAATTTGTCCAATAGAAACACTCGTTAGCAACTGTTTGGATTAATGATTACACCCTAGGTCAGCTAGATGCAGGCAAGCGTGTGCAAGGCGGTATTGAATGGGTCACTGTTTGTCATCTTGATTACTCACATTTTTCTCTCGACCTGTGAACCTACATTGTAAACTTTCATTTGTAGGCTAGGTTGTAACAACCTCATGATGGGTCTAGGGAATATTTGAGTATGTAGCCTAAACCTATCAATGTTACATTGAACTGGGTGAATGGAATATGAATGGCAGTCATCCAATATGCTGTAATAGAAATAAGTCCATGCTCATTAAAAAAACATTTGTCCTCCCTAATCTTAAATGGCACTGACCACCACTTGCAAAATGTGAATTTTTTTAAATAGCTATGTGACATGCTTGAAATGCATGTGTAACCAGCAATTATTTCATATCGGAGGAACATTCATGTAGTGGGTATGCATGGCTCACCTAATGGCATGACAGAAATGTATTTCCCTCTGAACTTGCTGTCGATAGTGATCTCCTGCCACAGGGTCCAGCCTCGCTGTGACGTCACATGGTGGGCGGCGGCTGGGGGGTGGTGACTGACCTGAGAGAGCAGGAGGAGGAGGATGACATTGTCAGTACATAGGGATGTGAACACTGAAATAAAATTGGGATCCTTAACATTAAGAAAAATCTCTAACTGAAAAACAGTGTTTGTTTTTTTCCTCCCACAAAATTAAAATCACAGTGCAGTTATCACAAAAAACATTATTTTCCGTGTTATAGCCCAACTAGACGTTAAGCTATAAATGCCTAGGGAAGTTGTGTAATTTAAATAAAACCAGAGAGGAAGAGGTGAACTTTAGGCTACTTTGGTGAATTTGCGAGGCTTCCAAGACATATGCCCCTTCTCTCTCCCTCGCTCTGGCTCACCTGCTCTTTCTCTTCACTAATGATGCGAGTGTGTGTTCAGTCTTCGGTCTTGCGTGTAGAATATCCTATTCTTTGATGATAGGCCATGCTTTACTGAAGTTGCGAGCCAAGAAATTGCGAGATACTTGTTTTGATTGCCGAAAGATATGCCTAGTGAACAGTTCTGACTCAGTCTGCTTGGTGGCTGACCTGCCTATACTGTGCGACTCCCTTCTCTCTATGAAAGATGCGAGGGTTTGTGTTCTCGAAAGTATGGAAAATAATCAGTCTTCTCCGTTCCAAAAATACTGAATCTTAGCAGTCGATTCCTAGTGCAATCGAATCTTGACACTCAGAAATGAGAGTCGATGTGCAAGGAGTCGACTCTCCAGCAATACGTCATCTTCGTTAAGAGTTGGAAAAATTATAGAGAAAGGCAAGCGACAGCAGCGAAGTCCTGTATGGCAAAACTTTGAGAAGTTAAATGAGACGGAAATGAAAACTTTGCGAGGTGGAATTGACGTACAGTAATGGTAGTACAGGTGCAATGTTTAACCATCCAAAAGGGATGCACCGTGAGACCCAAAAAGATGTTGGCAGCAGCACAGCTGCTTTGTGAATTCACATGGATATTTCTGATTTTTTCTTAGCTTTTTAACGGGAAACCGATCAAAAATGGCAGTCTAAAAGTTAAGAAAAAATGTCAATTTGTCACATGCCTAGTCATTAGTTTGTGGGGCTGTAGACCTTATTCTGTCTGTCTCTGGGTCTTTCTATAAACTAGGCTACTAGTGAGGAACTTGTTACAGCATTTGATAAGTTATTGATAAAAAAAATGTCATGTCATTACATTAAGATAAAAGGGGATCATTGATATATTCAATAAAAGTCACGAGTTGATTTAAAACCTGTTTAACCCTTTATCATGGTGGGTGTCTTGATGGATTTTAACAAAATCGGGTAACATAAAACATTACTTTTCTGTCCTTGCATTTATGGCAGTGTAAGTTGTCGAAATATCATACATTAATCATTAATAAGTTAAATTAGACATTGAACTTGAACCCTGTAAGAATCCTGGATGTAGCTTTCGGACAGTTTTGAAAACAGTTTTCTTGGGCACACAAATCCGAAATAATGTATGCGATTGCAAAATCGAATGTTTCTATCCGAAAGTCATCTTTCCTTGATACTTAAAACCTAAATCCATACTGTCATTAAGGTGGTTCTTCAATAATTATTCATAGTACCTTTTGGATGCGCATTTGGTGTCCAGCTGATTAGTTACAGCGTGAAGATTCCTTCCTGATCCAGGAAGGAATCTTCCGAATGACAGTCAAGTGACAAAAAGCTGTTGTGATAGCACAAGTGCTGGAAAAAAGGTGTTCACGAAGAATGTCCAGAATATTTTGGTGTCTCATTCCTTACGCCGGTGAAGACAGTTGTGGCTGGATCCACGTTGGATCGAATATCCCTAGCGAATTGATGTTGATCATCTGTTATTTTCTGCTTGATTTAGAGCAGGGTCTCGTTAGATTTATCATGGAAAGCATCAAGGTAATGAGTTTGTGTTTTCATATGTTTTTGTCTACTGTGCGCAATTGTTAGGATAGACTCTATTCCTATGAATTATTCTGGATATATTGACAACAAAATAAATATCCTAGTGGGCTTATTCACAATATGATCTGGTAATGTAATAACAAAATTCAAGTACTGGATTAGGCCTACTACTGGAACAGACATTTCCTCAATTTGGTGCTTAAAGTTTTTGTAATTATTGTAGCCAATTTATATGTTCTTCTGCTCCCTTAATTATTAATGATTTCTTTTTTTATCTGTTTTTGTGAGAAATGTGGCCACTTTCGTTTGTTTCCCGCAACTTCAATATTGTCGTCCTCATATTAAGTGCTTGAAAAAGTTCCATCCAGTCCTTGAATTTGACTTACCAATGTCTGTATGAACCCTGCTTAAAGGATGTATAGTCCTTGTTGTATAGGTGGAGTTATGGGCCAATTTGGATATATTTTCACTTTTAGTACATGTGGAACTGCATGAAAATCCTTTTTATTTTCATTTCAAACCATTTAGAAATTGTTATCCCAATGTCACCCATTGGCCCCATTATTTATAGAAAGATCCCTCTGTGCATCTCAGACATATGTTTCAGAGAGAGAGAGAGAGAGAGTGTGTGTTTGCGTGCGTGCGTTGTGTCTGACCTGCTCGCAGATGGAGCGGTAGCCGAAGTCGTCCAGGCGGTCCAGCTCGTAGGTCTCCCCCAGCAGGGGGTTGAAGGGCTTGGCAGTGCGGTGGATGGTGGTGGAGTAGGAGGACACAGAAAAGGCTGCCACCAGGCACATCTGCTCCAGGGAGGATTCACAGCGAGCCGCCCGGTCCAGCAGGTCACTGTACTCCAGATCCTCAGTCAGACGCTGCAGCATCGACAGGGGCTCGTTGAAGTTCACCTGAGGTTACACACGCAGGACCGCACGCACACACACACACATTGGAGTTAGACCCAACTAAGTTGCTGAACTGTTGCACCATCTATAGCCCTCAAATTCAAATCTGGACTTGGAAGCCAGTTCCACTGCTTTGTTTCATTCTTCTCCTCTAATCAGGGTCTGATTTAGACCTGGGACACCAGGTGGGAGCAATTCATTATCAGGTAGAACAGAAACCATCAGATTTGAATACCTGTGCTCTATAGCCACCATGGTTATTATTTTACCCTGCTGGTCATCTATGAACCAGTCTTTAAATCTCCAACCGGTACAGCCAGAAGTAGACTAGCCACCCCTTGGAGCCTGGTTCCTGCCTTCTACAGTTTTTCCTAACCACTGTGCTTCTACATCTGCATTGCTTGCTCTTTAGGGTTTTAGGCTGGGTTTCTGTAAAGCACTTAGTGACAACTGCTGGTGTAAAAAAGGCTTTATAAAATAAATGTGATTGATTGCTAGAGCTTGCATTTAATACGCACACACTCCATAGTGCAAATACTAGTACAGACTGCAGAATCACTTCTCGTTTCTCTTACAGGCATGGGAATCTTGGACAGCTCTTTGCCGATGCAGTTCTTCATGATGCTCCACAAGTTGAGGGAGTAGTTGGGTTTGTCTGGGATGCGGCTGCGTCTAACTCTGCGCAGCTGCATGTTGTCGGAGCCAGCGTCCTGAGAACAAATACATGTCAAACAGTCAGGTAAGCTGAGGTATTTTAGGATAGATCTCACCATTAAATGTTGTATCATATAATCCCTTAGGCCCTAAGGTAAGATACAGTTGTCCATAGTTTACTACGGCTGGGTATGTAAAGGCGTGGTAAAGAGCAGAAGCCTGCAGACTCACTTTCTCGTCGTGGCTCCATTCATTATTGGGTAATCGTCCGCTCATGATACTCTGGTTACTGGCTGAGCGTCTGAAACACAAACGCACTATGACTACTGCATACACAAAACACAGTACAATGAATTCATTAGACATAAAGAAGTATAATGAATTATACTAGCATTGTCATATTACATAGCTATATGAATTAACTCTACTTGGCCCCATGATCAGTAGAAATTAGGTCAGCGACCCTGACTAAGAAAAGAAAAGCCATATATTCTCACAGTTCCGATGCAAAATACATGAAACTAATGTTTCAACAGCAAACCTTCCTTCATCAGGGTTTCATCCCAGCGACCCCAACTGACCTGTGCTGGGTGTGGTCAGTGGCAGTCACTGTGATGAAAGCAGGGGAGTCCTCCACGGCATCAAAAAATTCTGTGTCCTCATTCTCATCACTGGCATCCCCCGCCCGCCTCCTCTCACCCCCGTCTGCCAGGGACACAAGATCATTCAAATCAAATTGTATTGGTCACATACAATTTAAGTCGGGAGTTTACATACACTTTAGCCAAATACATTTCTCCGTTTTCACAATTCCTGACATTTAATCTCAGTAAAAATTCCCTGTCTTAGGTCAGTTAAGATCACCACTTTATTTTAAGAGTGTGAAATATCAGAATAATAGTAGAGAGAATGATTTATTTCATGTTTTATTTATTTCATCACATTCCCAGTGGGTCAGAAGTTTACATACACTCAATTAGTATTGCGTTTGGTAGCATTGCGTTTAAATTGTTTAACTTGGGTCAAACGTTTCGTGTAGCCTTCCACAAGCTTCCCAAAATAAGTTGGCCGAATTTTGGCCCATTCCTCCTGACAGAGCTGGTGTAACTGAGTCAGGTTTGTAGACCTCCTTGCTCGCACACGATTTTTCAGTTCTGCCCACACATTTTCTATAGGATTGAGGTCAGGGCTTTGTGATGGCCACTCCAAGACCTTGACTTTGTTGTCGTTAAGCCATTTTGCCACAACTTTGGAAGTATGCTTGGGGTCATTGTCCATTTGGAAGACCCATTTGCGACCAAGCTTTAAATTCCTGACTGATGTCTTGAGATGTTGCTTCAATATATCCACATAATTTTCTTTCCTCATGATGCCATCTATTTTGTGAAGTGCACCAGTCCCTCCTAAAGCAAAGCACCCCCACAACATGATGCTGCCACCCCCGTGCTTCACGGTTGGGATGGTGTTCTTCGGCTTGCAAGCCTCCCTCTTTTCTTCCAAACATAACGATGGTCATTATGGCCAAACAGTTCTATTTTTGTTTCATCAGACCAGAGGACAATTCTCCAAAAAGTACGATCTTTGTCCCCATGTGCAGTTGCAAACCGTAGTCTGGCTTTTTATGGCGGTTTTGGAGCAGTGGCTTCTTCCTTGCTGAGCGGCCTTTCAGGTTATGTCGATATAGGACTTGTTTTACTGTGGATATAGATACTTTTGTACCCGTTTCCTCCAGCATCTTCACAAGGTCCTTTGCTGTTGTTCTGGGATTGATTTGCACTTTTTGCAACAAATTACGTTCATCTCTAGGAGACAGAATGTGTCTCCTTCCTGAGTGGTATGACGGCTGCGTGGTCCCATGGTGTTTAAACTTGTGTACTATTGTTTGTACAGATGAACTTGGTACCTTCAGGCGTTTGGAAATTGCTCCCAAGGATGTACCAGACTTCTGGAGGGCTTAAAAAAAAAATACGGAGGTCTTGGCTGATTTCTTTTGATTTTCCCATGATGTCAAGCAAAGAGTCACTGAGTTTGAAGGTAGGCCTTGAAATACATCCACAGGTACACCTCCAATTGACTCAAATGATGTCAATTAGCCTATCAGACGCTTCTAAAGCCATGACATGATTTTCTGGAATTTTCCAAGCTGTTTAAAGGCACAGTCAATTTAGTGTATGTAAACTTCTGACCCACTGGAATTGTGATACAGTGAATTATAAGTGAAATAATCTGTCTGTAAACAATTGTTGGAAAAATGACTTGTGTCATGCACGAAGTAGATGTCCTAACTGACTTGCCAAAACTATAGTTGTTAACATCTGGCCCAGCTGACCACTGCACTGAGGATAGGCGACACGGTCACCACCGATAAATCCATGATAATCGAAAATTTCAATAAGCATTTCTCTATGGATGGCCATGCTGTCCTCCTGGCTACCCCAACCCCAGTCAACAGCTCCGCACCCCTCGCAGCTACTTGCCCGAGCCTCCCCAGCTTCTAGTTCACCCAAATCCAGATCGCAGATGTTCTGAAAGAGCTGCAAAACCTGGACCCATACAAATCAACTGGGCTAGACAATATGGACCCTCTCTTTCTAAAATTATCCGCCGCCATTGTTGCAACCCCTATTACCAGTCTGTTCAACCTCTCATTTCGTCCGAGATCCCTAAAGATTGGAAAGCTGCCGCGGTCATCCCCCTCCTCAAAGGGGGTGACACTAGACCCAAACTGTTACAGACCTATATCCATCCTGCCCTGCCTTTCTAAAGTCTTTGAAAGTCAAGTTAATAAACAGATCACTGACCATTTCGAATCCCACCGTACCTTCTCCGCTGTGCAATCGGTTTCTGAGCTGGTCACGGGTGCACCTCAGCCACGCTCAAGGTACTAAACGATATCATAACCACCATCGATAAAAGACAGTACTGTGCAGCCGTCTTCATCAACCTGGCCAAGGCTTTCGACTCTGTCAATCACCGTATTCTTATTGGCAGACTCAATAGCCTTGGTTTCTCAAATGACTGCCTCGCCTGGTTCACCAACTACTTCGCAGATAGAGTTCAGTGTGTAAAATCAGAGGACCTGTTGTCCGGACCTCTGGCAGTCTCTATAGGGGTACCACAGGGTTCAATTCTCGGGCCGACTCTTTTCTCTGTATATATCAACGATGTCGCTCTTGCTGCGGGTGATTCCCTGATCCACCTCTACGCAGACGACACCATTCTGTATACATCTGGTGTCACGTCGGTTGAAAGGAGATCAAGGTGCAGAGTGGTGAGCGTGGTGAGCGTACATATTATTTTTATTAGAAAAGACGCCAAACAAAACAATTAACACTACCCAACAAACCGTGAAGCTAAAGGCTATGTGCCATAAACAAAGTCAACTTCCCACAACACAAGGAGGGAAAAGGTACCTACCTAAGTATGGCTCCCAATCAGAGACAACGATAGACAGCTGTCCCTGATTGAGAACCATACCCGGCCAAAACATAGAAAATAAAGAACATAGAAAAAGGAACATAGAATGCCCACCCTAGTCACACCCTGGCCTACCCAAAATAGAGAATAAAAAACCTCTTTATGGCCAGGGCGTGACATCTGGCCCTTCTTTGGACACTGTGTTAACTAACCTCCAAACAAGCTTCAATGCCATACAACACTCCTTCCGTGGCCTCCAACACTCCTTCCGTGGCCTCCAACACTCCTTCCGTGGCCTCCAACTGCCCTTAAACGCTAGCAAAACCAAATTCATGCTTTTCAACCGTTCGCTGCCCGCACCCGCCCGCCCGACTAGCATCACTACTCTGGACGGTTCTGACCTAGAATACGTGGACAACTACAAATACCTAGGTGTCTGGCTAGACTGTAAACTCTCCTTCCAGACTCATATCAAACATCTCCAATCCAAAATAAAATCTAGAATCGGCTTTCTATTTCGCAACAAAGCCTCCTTCACTCACACCGCCAAACTTACCCTAGTAAAAGTGACTATCCTACCGATCCTCGACTTCGGCGATGTCATCTACAAAATAGCTTCCAATACTCTACTCAGCAAATTGGATGCAGTCTATCACAGTGCCATCCGTCTTGTTACCAAAGCGCCTTATATCACCCACCACTGCGACCTGTACGCTCTAGTCGGCTGCATATACTACATCGCTACATATTCGTCGCCAGACCCACTGGCTCCAGGTCATCTACAAGTCTATGCTCCGCCTTATCTCAGCTCACTGGTCACAATAACAACACCCACCCGTAGCACACGCTCCAGCAGGTATATCTCACTGGTCATTCCCAAAGCCAACACCTCTTTTGGCCGCCTTTCCTTCCAGTTCTCTGCTGCCAGTGACTGGAACGAATTGCAAAAATCGCTGAAGCTGGAGACTTACATTTCCCTCACTAACTTTAAACATCAGCTATCTGAGCAACTAACCGATTGCTGCAGCTGTACATAGTCCATCTGTAAATAGCCCACCCAATCTACCTACCTCATCCCCATATTGTTTTTATTTACTTTGCTGCTCTTTTGCACACCAGTATCACTACTTACACACTATCATCTGCTTATCATCATCTGCTCATCTATCACTCCAGTGTTAATCTGCTAAATTGTAATTACTTTGCTACTATGGCCTATTTATTGCCATACCTCATGCCATTTGCATACACTGTATATAGATTTTTTTTCTTCTATTGCATTGACTGTACACTTGTTTATTCCATGTAACTCTGTGTTGTTGTTTCTGTCGCACTGCTTTGCTTTATCTTGGCCAGGTCGCAGTTGTAAATGAGAACTTGTTCTCAACTAGCCTACTTGGTGAAATAAAAAAATTAAAATAGTTCAAGAAATTTGTGGAGTGGTTGAAAAACGAGTTTTAATGACTCCAACCTAAGTGTATGTAAACTTCCGACTTCAACTGTACACATGGTTAGCAGATGTTAATGCGAATGTACCGAAATGTTTGTGCTTCTAGTTCTGACAGAGCAGTAATGTCTAACAGCAGTAATGTCTAACATTACATAGCCCGTCTGGTGTTCAACCTTCCCAAGTTCTCTCACGTCACCCCGCTCCTCCGCTCTCTCCACTGGCTTCCAGTCGAAGCTCGCATCCGCTACAAGACCATGGTGCTTGCCTACGGAGCTGTGAGGGGAACGGCACCTCCGTACTTTCAGGCTCTGATCAGGCCCTACACCCAAACTAGGGCACTCCGTTCATCCACCTCTGGCCTGCTCGCCTCCCTACCTCTGAGGAAGCACAGTTCCCGCTCAGCCCAGTCAAAACTGTTCGCTGCTCTGGCACCCCAATGGTGGAACAAGCTCCCTCACGACGCCAGGACAGCGGAGTCAATCACCACCTTCCGGAGACACCTGAAACCCCACCTCTTCAAGGAATACCTGGGATAGGATAAAGTAATCCTTCTAACCCCCCCCCCCCCCCCCCCCCCCCTTAAAAGATTTAGATGCACTATTGTAAAGTGGTTGTTCCACTGGATATTTAAGGTGAATGCACCAATTTGTAAGTCGCTCTGGATAAGAGCGTCTGCTAAATGACTTAAATGTAAATGTAACAAGTAATCTAACAAATTCACAATGACTACCTTATACACACACAAATGTAAAGGGATGAATAAGAATATGTACATATAAATATATGGATGAGTGATGGCCGGGCGGCATAGGCAAGATGCAGTAGAGGGTATAGAATACAGTATATACATATGAGATGAGTAATGTAGGATATGTAGACATTATTAAAGTGGCGTTATTTAAAGTGACTAGTGATTCCTTTATTAAATCCATGTATGAAATGTATTAAAGTGGCCAGATATTTGAGTCTGTATGTTGGCAGCAGCCACTCTGTGTTAGTGATGGCTGTTTAACAGTCTGATGGCCTTGAGATAGAAACAGTTTTTCAGTCTCTTGGTCCCAGCTTTGATGCACCTGTACTGACCTCGCCTTCTGGATGATAGCGGGGTGAACAGGCAGTGGCTCGGGTGGTTGTTGTCCTTGATGATCTGTTTGGCATTCCTGTGACATCGGGTGCTGTAGGTGTCATGGAGGGAAGGTAGTTTGCCCCCGGTGATGTGTTGTGCAGATCGCACTACCCTCTGGAGAGCCTTGCGGTTGTGGGCGGAGCAGCTGCCGTACCAGGCGGTGATACAGCCCGACAGGATGCTCTCGATTGTGCATCTGTAAAAGTTGTGAGTGTTTTAGGTGACAAACCAAATGTCTTCAGCCTCCTGAGGTTGAAGAGGTACAATTGTGCCTTCTTCACCACGCTGTCTGTGTGGGTGGACCATTTCAGTTTGTCCGTGATGTGTTCGCCGAGGAACTTCAAACTTTCCACCTTCTCCACTACTGTCCCGCCGATGTGGATGGGGGGGATGCTCGCTCTGCTGTTTCCTGAAAAATCTCCTTTGTTTTGTTGACGTTGAGTGAGAGGTTATTTTCCTGACACCACAGTCCGACAACTCACCTCCTCCCTGTAGGCCGTCTCGTCGTCGTTGGTAATCAAGCCTACCACTGTAGTGTTGTCTGCAAACTTCATGATTGAGTTGGAGGCGTGCATGGCCACGCAGTCATGGGTGAACAGGGAGTACAGGAGAGGGCTGAGAACGCACCCTTGTGGGGCCCCAGTGTTGAGGATCAGCGGGGTGGAGATGTTGTTTCCTACCCTCACCACCTGGGGGCGGCCCGTCAGAAAGTCCAGGACCCAGTTGCACAGGGCGGGGTTGTGTTTTGTGTTTTTGTAGATCTGATTTTCTAACCTGAGTGCGTGTATGATATAAATGAAATTCTGAAAGACAAACCAGCGACATAATCACACTGATACAGTGCCTACTTTGCGTGCAGTGCCAGGGATGACCAGAGGAGGGCCAGCTTCTTGTGAGATTCCAATCCATACCAAGCAATAAACTGCATCAAACTACCTTCACAGTAAGAGCTTAAACCATTGACAGTGTTTTCTAATCAGTTGCACTATCAAATATGAGAGAACAGATTGCTGTGTGTGTGTGTGTGTGTGTGTGTGTGTGTGTGTGTGTGTGTGTGTGTGTGTGTGTGTGTGTGTGTGTGTGTGTGCGTGCCTCTGACCTGGGTGTGTGCTGGGAGCCTCTCTCCAGGCCCTCTCCAGGCTGTTGTGCTGCTTGGCTAGCTGTTCAATAGTCTCCTCCAGGTGGTGGCGCTGTTCTCTCTCATACTGCAGGGCTCTCTGCCACCTCCGGCTGTGTGTCTCTGCTACGTCCAGGAAGTCCCGACAGGCCTGCAGCCACAGAGGTGATAATACATCCATAACACATCTACAGAGCTTAGCTACACCACACAGTCAATATGTAATAAACACTTCTATTGATCGTGGTATTGAGAGTTTATATTGTTGTATTGATTAAAGCATTAGATTGACTAATAGCATTGGTCATACAGAAAGATCGATTGAAGTAGCCAGTAGGCGTTGTACTGAAATGTTAGCAAAGTGTTAGCAGCAGTGAGTCGGTCCTCACATTGATCATAGCATTGGAGGTGATGCGGAAGAGCGTGGCACGCTCGTTGACAGTCTTGAGTTTGTCGGTGCCGTCGGTGGCCGTGCGTAGGTCCTCGAGCTCGCTGAGGGATCGCTGCAGGGCGGTGCCGTGTTTGCCGATTAGCTCGTTGCAGGTGCTCAGGTCGTCCAGCTTACTGGCCAGTGTCTTCAGAGCCCCCTGGGTCAGGGCCCGGTCTGGCTGGGGCACGGGGGCCTCGTCTCCAGAGTCATCTGCAGACCAGCCACGGTGGAAGGCAGAGTCAGAGAGCACTGAGTTACCATGCATTCAGGCATTTGCTTACGAAGCCAGATTCTTAGAATAGCACTTATAGCTTGATTCAGTCAGTAAGTGGAAGACATTATGATTGATTTTGAGGGTGGAAAGTGTTATTTTCTTTCATGCCGTAGGACGGTCACACTCATTTAAGTTTCCATTATGTTCCAAGAAGGTGAGGCATAGATACTGTGGACACTTATAATTGTGACGCACTCAGATATAAAACAACTTCACACTGACAAATAGACATGGAGACAAAGGAAAGGGAGGGATCGATGGAGAGCTATTACGTGAAGTCATGTATGGGAATAGATGGAGAGAGTGTGAAGGATGGAAAGATATATTAACTCTACACACTGTCGTTGCCCCCCCCCCCCCCCCTCATTCCCCCTTGCCCTCGCCAGCAGAAAGCTGTGAATGACATTTCCACCGTTGCCGTGGAAACACAGGCCCATGCAGTTGCAGGGTTATTTTTAGCAGCGGGAGGGAGAAAAAAAGATGACGCACTTCACTTCCCTCTGCTCCTCCCCGTGTTGGTATGAACAGGGCCATCAGTCACAGGCAGCTGAGAGGAAATAAATAGGCCCGTACCAGCAGAGACAGACATATTCCTGGGGAGGGATCATTATATGGACCTTAAGGAACCCAGAGACAGGGAGAAAGGACTTCTCAGTGAGAGAAAGAGCAGCAGTGTTACAGACATCTCAGAGCTCCTGGAGTCTGGTGTCTGACCACCCGCCACGGTCACCTAGGTCACCCCGACCCTGCCATCTGCATCCGACAACAACGTCACCTGGAGTCTACATCATTGACACCTCAGAACTCTTACATACTAATGACACTACAAGTGATATCTACAAATAACGTTCTAAAACCATGACACTTTAAATAGAGAGATATAAATAGTAGGCTTCTCATTTACATGGGGATATTTCTACAACTGGGTCAAACTGTTGTGGCTCTAGTGGTTGTGAGTAAATTTGATCATAAACAATGTAAATATCACAAATGCCTACAGTAGATCCTACTGGGCCAAATCCATCAGCTCCTGCATTTGCCTGCTTCACGTGACACATGCATTCATATATACGCTACAATCTCCCATTCAGGCAGGTAGGTTTTCTGAATCTAGGCCAGTGTCAGGCAGAGCAGCCTTGGAGCTCCAGTGCACAGTGAAGTACTCCCATGGTGTCCAGATCACCAAAAAATGAACATGGTCCAAGCACACCAAGACAGTCGTGAAGAGGGCACGACAAAACCTATTCCCCCTCAGGAGACTGAAAAGATTTGGCATGGGTCCTCAGATCCTCAAAAGGTTACAGCTGCACCATCGAGAGCATCCTGACGGGTTGCATCACTGCCTGGTATGGCAACTGCTCGGCCTCTGACCGCAATGCACTACAGAGGGTAGTGCGTATGGCCCAGTACATCACTGGGGCCAAGCTTCCTGCCATCCAGGACCTCTATACCAGTTGGTGTCAAAAGAAGGCCCTAAAAATTGTCAAAGACTCCAGCCACCCTAGTCATAGACTGTTCTCTCTGCTACCGCACGGCAGGCGGTACCGGAGCGCCAAGTCTAGGTCCAAGAGGCTTCTAAACAGCTTCTACCCCCAAGCTATTAGACTCCTGAACATCTAATCAAATGGCTACCCAGACTATTTGCATTGCCCCCCCCTCCATCTTTTACGCTGCTGCTACTCTCTGTTATTATCTATGCACAGTCACTTTAATAACTCTACCTACATGTACATATTACCTCAATTACCTCGATTAACCGGTGCCCCTGCACACTGACTCTGTACCTGTACCCCCTGTATATAGCTTCGCTATTGTTCTTTTACTGTTGCTCTTTAATTATTTGTTACTTTTATTTATTTTCTTTCGGTATTTTTCTTAAAACTGCATTGTTGGTTAAGGGCTTGTAAGTAAGAATTTCACTATAAGGTCTTCACCTGTTGTATTCGGCGCGCGATTAAAACGAGAGAGTGAAAACTTCAGGCATCTGCATTGGTCCGATGACCCATATGCAGCACAGTGGGAGAGAGAAAGATAAAAGTGCCCAGGAGACATCTCTCTCTCACACACACACGTACCTCCGACAGCTGCTCGGCATGGTACTGCTATGACGCCAGGTAGTTTACAACTGCATATACATAGTCACCAAAACAAGTCTGTATGAATAGGCACACCCCTGCTAAGACACAAACTGTGATAACGTAGTCTAAATGGACTGTGAAAAATATCTGCGATACAGTAGGACAGGAGGAGGGCTGCATGGTATGTGTGTGTGTGCGCGCAATCGTTAAGTACCCATCATCACTGGCATGTGTCATGTGTGGGTGTCAGAGGAAAACACGTCAGCAGATAATTGTTCGAGATGGCCCTTGTTGGCCCTGATTCTGAGACATCTCACTATGATCCACCCCTACAGCTGATGGAGAGGGAACCCACAATAGGGACGGCGACAGAAAAGATACCAGGAAGAGGAGAGACAGCTACTGTTACTAGAATACAATAAGACCCTGACAGGTGATGGAGATTGCAGCAGAGCTACCATCCAGTTTAACAACTGGCGTGACAATCTATTATCACCTATGATGTCATTACTGAAGACCTCTGTAGTTATAATAAGCAAATCACCCAAAAGCCGATCACACGCAGACACACACATAGTCCATACAATCTCTCGCTCGCAAGTACGCTCGTACACGCACACACAAATGACTTCAGTAAACCCCAATCTGGTGAACTTCTGATGGGACAAAAACAATACCAGAACAATATCAGTCACTGTTAGGATGTACAACTCCTTAATATGGTGGCAGCTCTTTACTGGTGCCCAACCTCATTGACTAGGGAATTAGAGCAGAAACCATTAGACTGATACTGAATTAAAATCCACAGCTTTGGTAGTGTAATGTAGCTAGTTATCTTTCAGTCGGTCAACTCAGTATAACACAGCTTTGGGAGTGTAATGTAGCTAGTTATCTTTCAGTCGGTCAACTCAGTATAACACAGCTTTGGTAGTGTAATGTAGCTAGTTATCTTTCAGTCGGTCAACTCAGTATAACACAGCTTTGGGAGTGTAATGTAGCTAGTTATCTTTCAGTCGGTCAACACAGTATAACACAGCTATGGGAGTGTAATGTAGCTAGTTATCTTTCAAGTGGTGAACTCAGTATAACACAGCTTTGGAAGTGTAATGTAGCTAGTCATCTTTCAGTCGGTCAACTCAGTATAACACAGCTTTGGGAGTGTAATGTAGCTAGTTATCTTTCAGTCGGTCAACTCAGTATAACACAGCTTTGGTAGTGTAATGTAGCTAGTTATCTTTCAGTCGGTCAACTCAGTATAACACAGCTTTGGGAGTGTAATGTAGCTAGTTATCTTTCAGTCGGTCAACTCAGTATAACACAGCTTTGGGAGTGTAATGTAGCTAGTTATCTTTCAGTCGGTCAACTCGGTACAACACAGCTATGGGGAGTTTGCGCACTAGCGCCCTCTACTGAAGAACATTAGAATCATGCCTGACAAGGCCAATGAACACCCTGCCTCACCGGAAGCCCCGCCTTCCACAGGTGATAAACCCACTTCAGGGTCTACAAATTCAGAATGCTCACGAACAACCGGTTGTTCTAGTCAGCGGTTGGTTCACCTCCATCGTCCTGAAGGACGAGTACTGTCATGTGGCCATGTATCCCCCTCACAGGAAAGTTCCTGAGGTTCCATTTCGAGGCTGTAGCCTACGAGTTCTGTTCCTCCCTTTTGGGATTTCCCTTTCGCCTCACACTTTCACTAAAGTTGTGGAGGCGGGTTTGGCACCTACGCAGAGTCTGCGGCTCAGTATATTGGACTACCTGGTCAAATGGCTGGTGGTAGCAGAGTCGAGGGAGTATGTGGTGTTACATGCATCATTGCTGGTTTCCCATGTTCAGTCTCAGGGTTTCATAGTGAATCAAGAGAAGAGCTGTTTGACTCCATCTCAGCGCATTCCGTCTCTGGGTCTCAAGTTAGACTCAGTTGAGAATCGTGCCTTCGGTTTCCGGTTTTGCTTGGTCCAATTTTGGCTAGGTCACCTAGTGCATTTTCACCAGTGCCTGCACCTATTAGGGATGATGGCATCTATGATAGCAGTGGTTCGCTATGGGCTGTTGCGACCCCTCCAGCAGTAGGTGATAGACACTCTCTTGGACGTTTTGCGCCATCTAAACCGCTCACCCCGTCATGCCTACAGGCTCGGTGGAGGGACCCGTGGCTGTTGTCACTGGGGGCCCCCATGGTTCGAGTTATATCCCTCAAGGTGATCATGACAGATGCATCCCCTCGAGGGTGGGGAGCTTAATTTGGGGATTGTGGACAGGGTCGCAGAGCATACTGCACATCAGTTACCTGGAGCTTTGTCCTGTTGTTGGCCGGCCAGTAGGTGCTGGTGAGGACCGACAGCGGGACAGGTCAACAGATAGGGAGGGGTGCGTTCTCGCTCCCTCTTATCCTTAGCTCGCTCCCTACTGCTGTGGAGCGGTGCACACTTTCCCTCGCTCCGGGCGACGCATCAACGCGGATGCGAATCTGATATCTAAGTTGGGTGGAGGGGGGTCCAGTTCTCGGGGGTCTCCCAGATATGGGAAATGTTTGGCAGGGTCGATATAGACCTTTGCGTATTGTCGGCTGTTTTTCTCAATAAGGGACCTGAGTATTCTGCTGGGAACTAATGCTCTCGCGCACCACTGGCCTTGGACCCTCCTTTGCACGTTTCCCCAAGTCAACCTGATTCAACCCATGCTGGAGAAGGTGAGTCTGGAGGGCTTGTCGTTGATCCTTGTGGCTCCACGTTGGCCCAAATGACCGTGGTTCACGGAGATCATTTGCCTTTTAGAAGGGGACCGGTGGCAACTCCCATTGCGCAGGGACCTGTTGTTCCAGGCACATTGGCAGGTCTGGCACCCGCAGCCAGAGATTTAGAGTCTGGGGGCTTGGCCCCTTAAAAGGTCCAATCTGATGGCAAAGGGATTACCTTTGAAAGTTAACACTACTATACAGTCCGCAAGGGCACCCTCCACAAGAGGGTTGAATGGGTATAAGTGTTTGAGCTTTGGTAACAAAATAAAGGAATTGTTACTTTTCAGAGCTCTCTAGTGGACATTTTTATGTTTCTACAGGGGCTTTTCGAGCAGGGCAGTTCATTCTCCACCCTGAAGGTGTATATGGCAGCTATTTCAGCATATCATGTGGGAATCGATGGTGCCACTCCAGGGGCTCATCCCCTGGCGGTGCAGTTTAAAAAAAAGAAGTTGTGAGCTGTCTGAGGCCGGTTTGTAAACCTATTGTGCCCACTTGGGATTTGGCTTTGGATGTGCTGGGTGAGCCCACTTTCAACCGATGAAGTCTGTATCTGAAGATCCTCTCATACAAGACCCTCCTGCTCATGGCTTTGGCCTCGGCAAACGAATTGAAGTTCTCCAAGCATTATCCATTCACCCCTCCTGTATGAAGTTCGCCCTTGGCAACTTGAAGGTGACGTTGCGTCCTAATGCGGCCTTCGTCCCTAAGGTCATGACTATGTCCTACAGGTCTCTAGCTTTTGAGCTTTTCGCTTCCTCGGTATGCTTCTGAGGAGGTTACATGCCCTGTGTCTGGTACAAGCGCTACGCATGTACATTGACTGGTCAGGGGTGTCCGTGACTTTTTGTCTGTTTTGCTAATCTGACTCATGGTAGACTGCTTTCTAAGCAGTGTCTCTCCCACTGGATTGTGGAGGCCATTTCTCTGGCATATGATAGCAAAAGGCAGGGATTACCTAACGGTGTACACACCCACTCCACCTGGGGTCTGGCAGCGTCTTGGGCATTGTTTAAAGGGTTGCCTGTAGGAGATATTTGTGCTGCGGCGAGTTGGGCGTCACCACACACTTTTGTTAGGTTTTATTGCTGGATGTCACTGCCCCCAGTGTAGCCCACAGTATGCTTACGGCTGGGGCAAAAGAGGGTCATTAAGCAGCGTGCAGATTGAACAATACCCAGGTACTGCAGGTTTTCCTGTCGGGCTCTGGGAGGTCTGCAGTGGGCCATTTAATTTGGTGTCCGCTGTGGTCGGCTTAGGGATTGATTTCACGTCCCCATAGCTATGTTGTACCGAGTTGACAGACTGAAAGGGAAGGTACAGTTATGACTATGACTATTGTTCCCTGAAGGAGGGAAACAAGGTACAACATCTGTTTGACCCCGCACCGCCTAGTTCTGGGCTCATTGAAGAGCGATACTGAATTGAAGGAATCTGTGTGGAAGGCGGGGATTCCGGTGAGGCACGGTGTTCATTGACCTTGTCAGGCGTGATTCTAATGTTCTTTAGTAGAGGGCGCTAGCCCGTGAACGCCACATAGCTGTGTTGTACCTCGTTTCCCTCCTTCAGGGAACAGTTATAGTCTTAACTGTACGTTTACTGACATAACCATTATTGCACCATCAGTGTCCACTGTACTGTAAGCACTTTGAGCCATGGGGAAATGTAAAACCATCTAAATGGGCTCAGACCCTTCAAATCCTGTTGACTTAGCCTAGCTTTATTGCTACATATGTTTGTTTGGCCGCATGGACCCTAGCCACTTGCCTGGCTGTTATTGTAAATAATAATTGACTAGTTAAATAAAAGGTTGAATAAAGAAACAAAGGACTTTAAAGTTTGAACCCATGTTCATAAACACACAAGCATACGCAGACAAACCAACCTTCCAGAGGGTAAGACTACTGGGGACAGAGGCAGAGGCCCACCCCTCTCCTATGAATGCAGAGCCTGAGAAAAATCTGTCATAAACCCTATCTGTAGAAAAACATACTTTACATTTAATAGACCTATTACCACCATCTGTCATATTTAGGTCAGTTCAAATCAATAAGGAGGAAAAAGAGAGAGCTTCGACTCAGCATTTCCACCAAGAAAAGCGAACATATAAAAGATGCCAAATAACAAAGTAGCAGGTAAATCACACTTGTCCCATTGTGCAGCTGAAAAATTAAATAAGGGGCCCAATGAGGTTGATTGGTGTTCAGCTCATCAATCTTGTAACACACTACTGGGAAATCTGTCATAGTTCATAAACACACACACTAGTAAAGTCCCATACAGAAATAAGCCTACCCCACTTACTGTCAAAGTGAATTAGCATGAGGACAAAAGAAAAACACCTTACATTACAACACAGGGAACACACACACACACACACACACCCCTCCACTATAGCTTACTTGACATTTCTGTCCTCAATATAATTATAGCAGGTAATCAATACTTACAGAGGAAAATTCATTACAGAGGCTGCATTCAATCTCTTTCTCTTCTCCTTACAGTGCAGACGGAAAGAAAATTCTCTCAATGAAAATATGAAGCAACCCTCCCTCTTACTCCCCTGCCTCTCTCTCCTTCACCTTCTCTTGCTTCCTCCTCTCTTTCACTCTCACTCTCCATAGCAGAGTGGAAGGAGGAGTTAAAATGCTGGAGGATCACTTCATTCAGCTCTGGCTGTCGTCATATTCAGAAAAAAGGGAGGGGGAGGGAGGAAAATAGAGAGCAAGTATGTGAGGGAAGATGGAAATTAGATGTGAAAGAGTGAGTAAGAGAGAGAGAGAGACTGGGCCGCCATTACAAACTGTACCCTTGCACCATCCTTGGCAGTCACCCTCATTTCCACATGCCCACGAAGTGCAAATCAGAGACCTGGACTGAGACCAGCAATTGGTGGAGACAAAGCTCAGAATTAGACTGTTCAATCAAGCCAATTTATTTTAAAGGACCCTAGAGCAGTGTGCCCACTTAGCAATGCAATGTGCAGAAAGGCCACATGATAGCACTGGAAGATTTTAAGAGAACAGACAACAAACCACCAAAGTAAAATTAAATTTAAATGTTGCATTATATATAGAGAAAACAGGGATACTTGTTCCATTTGTTTAGCAAGTGCACCACCTTGTGGTTGATGCACGAATAACACTGGTAACCTTGACATTGAATACTACACTACGATTTGTTTACCTCAGGTCCTTAACCCTATAATTTTCAGAAAAGTAGTGGATGCTTTAAAGGTTAGTCAACGTCGCAATATACATTCTCGCCTTGAATGAGAAGAAAGCCCAAAGGGCAAATATCCCAGTGAGTTTCATATTGGTTTGATATAACTTTTTCATCATTTATAGTCCATTTTCTTTCAACAGGGTCACAAATCACTGTGTTCTGTACAGTAGTACGGCCACAATTCCTACAGTTTTGTCCTACTTTCGTTATTTCTAAATATATACAAAGCTAAGCATTCTTTACCCACTCTCCCATTTAAAACCTCCCAATCCACCCAAATATGATTTTCCTCTTGCTCGCACCTGATTGGTGCATCATGTGAGTGGTGTTGGCCTTAGCCTGTTGGAGAGCCGAGACCCAGCGCTGACTCTCCCCATCGGAAGTGGCCTTCAGGTGGTAGTTCCGCCCTCCGCTGGTCAGCACCAGGTGGCAGGTGTCACCCACCTCAATGTGTGCCGTCGCCAGGGTGATGGTGCCACGGCAAGTGTGGGCCATCTCTGCCTGAGTCCTAATGCACAGAGACACATTCACACACAGACACACGTACACACACAGAGACAGGGGAGAAGAGGCTGCTGACTAAATCTAGTTCTACAGAGACAGAAATGATACATAACAGGGCATGCATACTCTCGCACACACACAAATCCACACACATGCAATTGTTTAATATTTCATAGAAGTATCCCACTTGAGCATAGCTGAGCAGTGCTTGGAAGTGTGTTCGTGTGTGCGTGTCGGTGCAATGTGCATGCGTTGGTCAGGGCATAAACTCTTTATACAGTGGTAGTACTCGAGAGTACAGTTACATAAACACACATGCCACAGAGGAGAGTGGAAAGAGAGGGAAAGTAGAGTTGCATCTACAAAGGAGCAGTGCATAAAACCCATTAGGCTCTATAAAAACACAGTGAACACAACAGCTCCTCCATTAGGCTCTATAAAAACACAGTGAACACAACAGCTCCTACATTAGGCTCTAAGTCTAATGTGTTCAAACGGTATGCGCCCCACAGCCTTGGGGAGGCTACAGCTGCTGGAGTATGTCTGTGGTACTGAATGACTGAATGGAAGTTTTTGCATTCACCACCAGTCCTTGCCTCTATGCTTTTCATTTTCTCTATCTGTGTCCATCTCTCTTTGTTGTGAATGACATAACAGCAGAGCTGTGCATTCCCACCCGAGACTGTAGGGCAGCCTACACACACACACACACACACACACACACACACACACACACACACACACACACACACACACACACACACACACACACACACACACACACACACACACACACACACACACACACACACACACACACACACACACACTTCTGACTAATGCCTCACAATTAAAGTGCATAACACTGACTGACATCACTCACTATTAACTGGTTTTAGGGAAATGTGTCTAACAACTGGCCATTACTGAATCAGCGGACCACACTTTCACACATTTTTAAAGCATCTTGATGCATCAGGTAAAACATGTCATACATTATCATCATCATAATGAAATGTTAGGACCTAAATAGGTCCCCTACTTGTTACATAGAGCATACTACACTACATACAATGACAGTCGTTCCTGGAATAGAACCTATCTAGGTCTAAATAAAATGTTCCAAAATATTATCTAGAAATCTAAAATATTATTCACAGGTTCATCTATAACAATTCTCTACATGACATTTGCAAAAATATCAATGACTACATCATATGGGCGAAAATCTATATTCACTCACTCCGTTTCTAGCTAGGTAGATATTTTGGGGGGTTATGCTAATTGTGTCCAGCTAGCTCATTCTGCATTTATGCCATGTCATTGACTGTGACTAGAGAATTACCTTCCTGTGGGAATGGGAGGGGATGAAGTTCGTGGCATGCAGTTCTTAATTGCCACATAACGTTATCTAAACAGATAAGATACTTGTTTTGATGAGTAATATTGGCCAACCTAGCTAGCTAGCTATGTTAGTTAAAAAGTCACGGCATTTATATACATTATGAACGTCAAGCACATTCTATAGACTGTCAACTACATGTTTAATCTAAAATAACAGTCACTGTGGGATTGCTTTGAAACTGCACTTGATTTTGCTAGGATTAATGCAGTGCTAGCTAGCCTGATTTGACATCTACAGTAGATAGCTAGCGCGTAGCTAGATGCTAGCAAATATTACCTGTAATATGACAGAAGGCCGTTGCTAAGGACGAACCACCGGCGTTGGTAGCCCTTCAAGTAGTTTGTCCATTTATACAGCCAGCCTTTGTAGGTATCAGACCCCGCAGGTTGCCCCCCTGAAGAAGTAGGGGAAGGCAAACTCTTCACCGGTTCACTCATTTGCCCCACTGTCAGCAGTAGATGGAATCAACACAGCTGTAGCTTGCTCTGTGTGGAGGGATGATACAGCTAGCTAGCTTGCCTATGATTCATAGTACGAAAGACCAACACCGCACCTGCTTTACCCATCATGTAACGTTAACGCCGATGAGGTAACCCACTGTAATAGCTATTAGTCGTTCAGCTAGATAGAGGGGTTGCCACTGCGTTGGAGAGCGTGTTTTTAACCTTCTCCTCCTAACCTAACCTAGTTGAGCCTTCAGCACTGGTCCTGATTAGAGTAAGGGGAGTGTGTGACGTAAATAGTGGCAGGGAGTCTACTCTCAAATAATCGATTCCTCGACTCATTGACCGTCGATTCCCGTTGTCGACTCTTATTTATGGGTGTCAAGCTTCGATTGCGCTAGGAATCGACTCCTCAACTCCTAACATTCATTCTTTTTTAAACGAATGAAACTATTTTCCGTAGTCTACTTCGAGAACACAAACTCTCGCATCTTTCACAGCAAAGAAAAGGCGATCTAAGTGACGGAGAGAGCGAAATGGGAGGGACACAGCCAGGAATGTCGGCTGAGCTGTTCTACACACAAGACCGAAGACCAAAGACACACTATATTTTGGTTGGCTGTTGATCTCCTAGGTTAGGGCTCTCCAACCCTGTTCCTGGAGAGCTACCTTCCTGTAGGTTTTCGCTCCAACCACAGTTGTAACTAGCCTGATTCAGTTGATGAAGCAGCTAATTCTTGAATCAGATGCGCTAGATCCGGGCTAGATTGAAAACCTACAGGATGGAGAGTCCTGTCCTAGGCAATACATCGCAAAGCAGCGTCCCCCTCTAAACTTTTTGGAAATGACAAGTTCACTTTCTCATCCATAAACACAGACAGGTGCAAATACGGCTCAGCAGCTCAAATCAGCAGGATGTGATGCATTTGGTATTAGGAATGACGTCTACTACGGAGGGATTTCTAAAATAATGAATATAATCACACTTCATCAATTTAAATATTATGGGGAGACCTATACATTTAGCAGCCAAGCAAGAGTTGGTCAGTGTAGCCTATTATCGTCTAGACATGACATTGAAATATCTTCACATCTACAATAAAAACATCCAGGCTTCCATCATAAGAGACAATAGAAAAAGTAAGAATGACAGGGGCCGTAGAGAAAACGAATTCTGTGTGAATCCTCCTCTGAAATACGTACATGCTTCGATAATAAATACAAAACCAACGTCTCTAGTAATACCGTCCGAATAGGGCGGGGGTCGGCAACCGGCGGCTCTAGAGCCGCATGCGGCTCTTTAGCGCTGACCTAGTTGCTCCATGGAGCTTTTTCAAAAATATGAAAATGGAAAAAGATGGTGTGAATATATTTTTTGTTTTAATATCATTTATTATCCAATGCTGTAAAAATGTGTATACTAAATATTTAATTTCAACATTTCTGTCAACGAAGATTTACGTCATAGCCTGCGACACACGTTTCTTTCAGCTCGGCGTAGTGCCAGACAGGTGGCTGTTGCAAACAAACCGGCGGGTGTGTTATGGGCCATGGATCCCAAAGCGAAAAAGAGAAAGATAGCTGAGGAGAACAGAGGGATTCCACAGTTCTTGGACCGAATCATTGCTTTCATTGCCAATGCGGAAGGATTGCCTGCATGTTTGCTTTGTAATGAGAAGTTGTCAAATAACAAAAAGAGTAACGTGGAAAGACATTTCCATTCTTCCTGACAGTTATAGGAACATGAATAAATATGCATTTGGAGTATTATCCATCTTTGGATCAACATACCTGTGCGAGCAGATATTCTCAAACATGAACTACATAAAATCCAAATACCGCACCCGCCTCACAGATGAGAGCTTGCAGTCCTGCGTGAAGATTAAAGTTACATCTTACATGCCCGATGTTGAGAAGCTGTCCAGTGATGTCCGAAAACAGAAGTCCCATTAAACGGGTAAGAACACAATCCTGTCATAGGCACATATTTAGTAACAAAGTGGCTGTTTTTATAAAGTGATTTCTGATTTTTGTCAGTATATATTTGGAATGACACATAGGGATATTATTGTGTTTTGTTGCTCAGGTCCGAGGATGGCTGCATTGTATTGTGCGTGTCAAAAGAGAAGAGGGTGCTGCTGCATTTTACCCTTGCACATTTGCAGAAAACTAAAGAGAAGAGGATAATGCACAGAAATCGAACTTAAACTGTATTATTTAAATTTTATATACTCTATCTTTTCAAAAGGCTGCTGTTTTATTGCACTCTGTCTGTTGCCCAGATAAGGGGGAAAAGAGAAGAGGATTGTATGGTATTATTGAGGATTGAAAAGGACTACATTTTATTTCCATGGGGAGGTCTGAAATTACAGGAGGCTATTATGCATGTTGCACATTTTGTTGTTTTTTCGAATCCTAAAATAAAAATGACATAAAAAAATCTGATTTCTGTATTGTATTTCTATAATTTCATCAATGCAACGAAACATAATACATTAATATTATAATGGAAGTTAAACTTAAAGCACCATCGTACAGCAGAGTAGTCACGTGGTGCGTCATTCTCTCCAGGATGCGCTGCAGGTAAAATAAACGTTTAATCATGAATGCTCATTATGTATTTGTAGCCTACTTATCATTTTGATAGTAGGCTAATATAGCTAATATAGACACTTACACCATGTGTTGCCTTCATTATAAGGCTTATATAAGGCTTTTAATTTTTTGCGGCTCCAGACAGATTTGTTTTTTTGGTCCAATATGGCTCTTTCAACATTTTGGGTTGCCGACCCCTGGAATAGAGTTATAACATGAGGGAAAAATAGGTTAACAGCCTAGAGTGCGCCACATCATTCCATGGGATCTGTCAAGGCTGCATACAGCAGAAATACCACTGAAATATTCTAGTTCCGACACATCACCTTCTATATCAAAACAAAATATACATTTTATAGGCAACACCATTTGGGATACCGAGGCATCACTACAGACCCTAGTTCGATTCCAGGCACTATCACAACCGGCCGTGATTGGGAGTCCTGTATGGCGGTGCACAATTGACCCAGCGTCGTCTGGGTTAGCGTTTGGCCGGGGTAGGCGTCATTGTAAATAAGAATGTGTTCTTAACTGACTTGCCTAGTAAAATAAAGGTTAAAAATCATGCTCATGTCAGTCCTCTAGAATGCAAATATCTTCCTAGTAGGACTCTGTAATAATGAGATGGTTATCAATCAAATGTATTTATAAAGCCCTTCTTACATCAGCTGATGTCACAAAGTGCTGTACTGAAACCCAGCCTAAAACCCCAAACCGCAAGCAATGCAGGTGTAGAAGCACGGTGGCTAGGAAAAACTCCCTAGAAAGGCCAGAACCTAGGAAGAAACCTAGAGAGGAACCAGGCTATGAGGGGTGGCCAGTTCTCTTCTGGCTGTGCCAGGTGGAGATAATAACAGAACATGGCCAAGATGTTCAAATGTTCATAGATGACCAGCATGGTCAAATAATAATAGTCACAGTGGTTGTAGAGGGTGCAACAGGTCAGCACCTCAGGAGTAAATGTCAGTTGGTTTTTCATAGCCGATCATTCAGAGTATCTCTACCGCTCCTGCTGTCTCTAGAGAGTTGAAAAATGCAGGTCTGGGACAGGTAGCACGTCCGGTGAACAGGTCAGGGTTCCATAGCCGCAGGCAGAACAGTTGAAACTTGAGCAGCAGCACGACCAGGTGGACTAGGGACAGCAAGGAGTCATCAGGCCAGGTAGTCCTGAGGCATGGTCCTAGGTCTCAGGTCCTCCGAGAGAGAGAAAGAAAGAAAATTAGAGCATACTTAAATTCACACAGGACACCGGATAAGACAGGAGAAATACTCCAGATATAACAGACTGACCCTACCCCCCCGACACATAAACTATTGCAGCATAAATACTGGAGGCTGAGACAGGAGAGGTCGGGAGACACTGTGGCCCCATCCGATGATACCCCCAGACAGAGCCAAACAGGAAGGATATAACGCCACCCACTTTGCCAAAGCACAGCCCCCACACCACTAGAGGGATATCTCCAACCACCAACTTACCATCCTGAAACAAGGCCGAGTATAGCCCACGGTGGAAATTCACCAGAACACCCAGGACCTGCTGAGAGGGGCCCGAGTGGAGAGAGGAGACGCGGCGAGGGGGGCGACCAACACAAAGAGAGGCGAGGAGCTGAAGGGGGCCCGGACGGAACCAGCCGAGGCTGTGAAGTGGGAGGGTGACCCAAACCAACGACGCCGGCGGCTGCTGGACCCCGATCAGAGACGCTGCTATGAGTGCGGTGAGCCGGGGCACCTCACGTGGAGCTGTCCCAGCTGGGAGGAGGCCATGCCCTCCACACCCCCCAGCTTTGGGATAACCCGGATGGCGAGTTACGTCACCTCCTGTTGGGTGAACACCGAGACTGCCCCTCCGATGGTTCCGGAACGAATCGATGGCATCGACACCAGCGCTCTGCTGGACTCCGGCAGCATGGTGACCCTGGCCCACCCGCAGTGGCTCACACGAGAGGGGAAGGAGGAACTGGGGGATGAGGAGGTGACACGAAGAGTTACCCAACGGTGCCCGTGAGGATAACCACCCCAAAGGGGGAGTGCCAGATGTGCGTGGGAGCTGTTCCTAACCTACCCGTGTCCATTCTCCTCGGTCGAGACTGCCCTCTCTTCCAGGCACATTGGAGGAGGGACCTTGGGAGGCGAGGACAGGAGGTAGGAAGAAAAGGAAAAACGACGGTGGCGTGTGCAACCCAACCCCCGCCACAAGAGGTGTCCACTGGGCCCGAGTCGGACCCGGAGGAGGGAGACGACCCCGCTCCGGCAAGCGAGCCACCGTGCGAGGAAGACCTCAGGCTCCCCTTGATGGAGGTGGAGGCCCTAGACAGACCTCCCGACATGTGAATCCTCATGGGTCAGTTCGGAACGGCCCAATTAGAAGACCCAAATCTCCAGAATGCTAGGGGCCAGGTGATTGCGGTGGATGGCGTACTGTTACCTGGGGTAAGTGATTGGCGCTACCCCCACTTCGCAATCAAGCAGAATTTATTGTATCAGGTATTAAAGCATAATGGGGAGACAAAAGACTTGTTACTCATACCCAGACAGTATGTTAGGACAGTGGTGCAGCTTGCCCACACCCACCTGCTTGGGGCACACCTGGGGATGGAGAAAACCAGGGAGCGGATCGGGAACCGGTTCCACTGGCCCGGAGTCAAGTGCGCCGTGGAGGACTACTGCCGTAGTTGCCCGGAGTGCCAGATCACAGCTCTAAGGGTGCAGTATCGAAACCCTTTGGTTCCCTTGCCTATTATAGGAGTGCCATTCGAGTGGGTGGCAATGGATCTGGTGGGTCCATTGGTGAAGACCGCAAGGGGACATCAATACATCCTGGTAATCCTGGATTACACCACCCGGTATCCTGAGGCAATCCCGCTACGCATGGAGGTAGCAAAAGGTTATCGCATGGGAGCTCTTCCATTTATTTAGCCGGGTGGGTATTCCGCGGGAAATCCTGATGGACCAGGGCACCGCGTTCATGTCTCGTGTGATGATGTCTGCAATCTGTTACGAATCAAACAGGTGAGGACCAGGGAGAGAGACAGACACAAGTTAAAAGAGAGAAGGAAGACCGAGCAAAACCTAAGTTATTTCTTTGATATATTTATTTTCTGTCTTAGTAAAGTTGTTTTTGCAGACTGAAGCCTCCCTGTCTCTGTGTCAATCTCTGCATGCTCAACCCAACACCCCACGGTTTACCACAGTTAGCAGTAAAACCTTGAAATCAGCCCTTGCCACTTTCAGTGAGTTTGGTACACATCCGGTGGATAGAGAGCCGTTTATTATGTTCAACATAGGAGGGCCAAGCACAGGAAGCAGCTCTTTCAGTAGTTTAGTTGGAATAGGGTCCGATATGCAGCTTGAAGGTTTAGAGGCCATGATTATTTTCATCAATGTGTCAAGAGATATAGTATTAAAAAACTTGAGTGTCTCCCTTGATCCTAGGTCCTGGCAGATTTGTGCAGACTCAGGACAACTGAGCTTTGGAGGAATACGCAGATTTAAAGTGGAGTCCGTAATTTGCTTTGTAATGATCATGATCTTTTCCTCAAAGAAGTTCATGAATTTATCACTGCTGAAGTTATCACTCAATTGCACTCCACACTGTCCTTTCCCACCTGGACAAAAGGAACACCTACCTGAGAATGCTGTTCATGGACTACAGCTCAGCGTTCAACACCATAGTGCCCACAATGCTCATCACTAAGCTAAGGACCCTTGGACTAAACACATTGCTCTGCAACTGGATCATGGACCCCCAGGTGGTAAGGATAGGCAACACCACATCTGCCACGCTGATCCTCAACACTGGGGCCCCTCAGGGGGTGCGTGCTTAGTCCCCTCCTGTACTCCATGTTCACCCACAACTGCATGGCCAAGCACGACTCCAACACCATCATTAAGTTTGCTGACGACACAACAGTGGTAGGCCTGATCGCCGACAACGATGAGACAGCCTATAGGGAGGTCACGGACCTGGCAGTGTGGTGCCAGGACAACAACCTCTCCCTCAACGTGAGCAAGACAAAGGAGATGATCGTGGACTACAGGAAAAGGAGGGCCGAACACGGCCCCCATTAACATCAACAGGGCTGTAGTGGAGCAGGTTGAGAGCTCCAAGTTCCTTGGTGTCCACATCACCAACAAACTATCATGGTCCAAACACACCAAGACAGTCGTGAAGAGGGCACAACAGCTTTTCCCCCTTAGGAGACTAAAAAGATTTGGCATGGGTCCCCAGATCCTCAAAGTTCTACAGCTACACCATCAAGAGCATCCTGACTGCTTGGCATCCAATCATAAGGTGCTACAGAGTGTAGTGCGTACGGCCCAATACATCACTGGGGCCAAGCTTCCTGCCATCCAGGACCGATATACTAGGCGGTGTCAGAGGAAGGCCCCAAAAAATGTCAGACTCCAGTCACCCAATTCATAGACTATCGCACGGCAAGTGGTACCGGAGTGCCAAGTCGAGGTCCAAAAGGCTCCTTAATTATTAACATCTTCTATCCCCAAGCTATAAGACTGCTGAACAATTAATCAAATGGCCACCCAGACTATCTACATTGACCCCCCCCCCCCCCCTTTGTTTTTACACTGCTGCTACTCGCTGTTTATTATCTATGCATCGTCACTTTACCCGTACCTTCATGTACAAATTACCTCGACTAACCTGTGCCCCTGCACATTGACTCGATACCAGTACCCCCTGTATATAGCCTCGTTATTTAATTTTGTGTTGCTTTTCATTATTACTTTAGTTTGTAAATATTTTCTTAACTGTATTTCTTGAGCTGCATTGTTGGTTTTGGGCTTGTAAGAATTTCATGGTAAGGTCCTGTTGTATTTGGCGCATGTGACAAATAATTTGATTTGGTGTGTGTGTGCGCGCATCCGTTTCAGTGTGTTTTGGGAGTCAAGCAAGAGTAGACCCCTTTCGACTCCAGTCACAGGAGTCGGAGTCGACTGCAAAAATCCTGGAGTTGTAATTCAAACACATATCAAAAATGTCATCCTAAATTACGCTTTGTGATAAACAACTCAATTCGTCACATTTCAGCAAAATTAAGGATACTGCATTCATTGTTTCAAATGAAGAAAATCAACCATGAAAAGAATGCTTTATTGCATTTCCAGTGTATGAAGCATGATGTCGCCATAGGATAAGAGGGATCAATATATGTAGCCTACAACTCATTTGAGTAAGCACATGCCTAGGGTCCCAACCTGGTCTCAGAGAATTTCATATTATTCTTTACTTAAAATCAGGGACACTCCACTTCAAAGGAAAAAGGGAAAACCTAGTCAGTTGTACAACTGAATGCGTTCAACTGAAATGTGTCTTCCGTTTAGTATGATATGTTAAGTTTTGTATGGGATGTATTAATTTGTGGATGTTCACTCATTTCGTATGATATGTTCCGAATTAAAATTCATATATGTTACGAAATTGCAAAACCTACAATATATTATGAATTTGCAAAACGTACAATATGTTCCTCTTTCTAGCTAGGTTGCTATGGGTTAGGGTTAAGTTTAGGAGTTAGGGTAAATGGTTAAGGTTAGGGATAGCTTAAAAGTTTAAGGTTAGCTAACATGTCAAAGTAGCTCAAAAGTTGTTGAAAAGGTGCTAATTAGCACAAATGCTAAAGTTGTCCGTGATGAGATTCAAACTCACAACCTTTGTGTTGCTAGATGTTCACGTTATACGCCCACCCATTAATCAGTCGTCTTATTTAAGAGTACCAAATGCAACATTTCATACTAAATGGAGTGGCCTGGATTTAAAACGAAATGCTATGAGACCAGGTTGAGGGTCCATCTGTTGAAAGTCATGGTAGGCTGCAGAAATTCTGCATAACTATCACACATTCAGTCCATAGAGAGCTAATAACCAGTTAATCCACAATATTCCATCAAATCTTGAGTGAAAAAAATTATAATTCCATTACTAAACCAGTAATATCGACCCACCCTTTTCCCATAAAAGATAAAACCAGTGACTACATTTTACAAAAATTTTTTTATTCAACATTGTCAGAGAAGGGCAGAAAAAGGTTAAATAAACATTTGCTTATCACAAAGTTTCACTAAAACAAATCTCCCACAATGTATCTGTACACGAGACTGCATGTATTTGCCACCAGTTCACAAAATGTTCAACCAGACCCCAAAAATTAAAAAGAACACTACTGGTATAAAATAAAAAGGTCACTGATGTTTAACTACCGAGCCTTCAAATTCACACCATTAACCATTTATAAATATTGACTTACAAGTTGAAAAGGTTTTACAAAAAAATGTATGCTGTATGACATGAAAATGTATGCAAGCGTTGCAGGGACGATGTCTGCGGTCCTGGCGATGGTCTCCCCTGGAGAGGGAATAAACATTTCTGTTAACACATTTGTTTGATTTATTAACCAACATCTTTCTGAACCCATTTTGCTATTTTTACCTATTTTACTGCTTACAATGCCATCAAAACATTCAAAACTATGTGTGTGTGGGGGGGGGGTGGTTTAAATGTGAGAAGCCCAAGTGTCCATAAGAAGCTGGTTTGTTTGATGGGAGCTAGCTGAGGATCTCTTTACGCACATAATTTCCATCAACTTGCCGGGGGGGTCCCATACCCCTCCTGCCTCAGCCGCCAATGTCCTCCATGGGAGGGCCACCACGGCTCCTGCCTCCGAAGCCCTCTTTCCATGCCACCACGTCCTCTGAATCCACCTCCATGATCACCGCCCCTGCCTCCCCGGTCCATCCCTCCACGCCCGCGCATGCCTGGGCCACCCCTACCATGGTCACCACCTAGGGACATGACAGAGAGAATGCGTTGGTTGGAAGGAAGACAATTTACAGCCTTTAAAGACATGCTCCGGTACTTTGGCGACAAGTAAGAATTTTTAAAACCTCCCACTTTTGGCTGGAGGTGTCACTGTGTAGTTCATACATGCATCATCTATGAGCAGAATGACTGTCTTACCTCAATTAGCCCCGAAATCACTAGTTTGAAAGCAACTGTTTTCTGGATTCTGTGCAGCACAATTTTCCATACATTTACCCCATGTGGGCCAGCTCCCTAGCAATTTGAGTTGCAGCCAATGAGCTTCAACTCATCGTCATTTGAGTGACAGCTAGCAAGACGCACACACACAATGTTGCACAGTATACCGAAACCTCTGTACTTTTTAGATACTAGAACATTTCAAAAAAATTGTTCGGTACTTCAAATGTGTCTCACGGATTGTTATGTAGTTAGATTGTTTTTACCAAAGTAAAATGGATTGTATGATTGTATAATTGATTCATTAACACATACATGGCTTTCAAATAAAAATGTTGAAAAAAAAATATACACATTTTAATGTTGAACTCAAGATGCCCAACGATTGAACAGAGCAATAGCTGAGTTTGTCTGGAAACTGCCATTCTGTGACTGGCTAATAAGTCTTTTTTTTTTTCTGTGTTACCGTGAAGGTATTGAATATCGTGATACTAAACCTGGTATTGTGACAACACTAAACACACAGAGCAAGAGAGTCAGTCACTAGCTTCATTAATAAGTGCACCGACAACATTATCCCCACAGTGACCATACGTACATATCCTAACCAGAAGCCATGGATACAGGCAACATCCACACTGAGCTAAAGGCTAGAGCTGCTGATTTCAAGGAGTGGGTCACTAACCCAGATGCTTATAAGAAATCCCTCTACGCCCTCCGATAAACCATCACAGACAAAGCGTCAATACAGGACTAAGATCAAATCCTACTACACAGGCTCTGACGTTCGTAGGATGTGGCAGGGCTTGCAAACTATCACGGATTACAAAGGGAAACCCAGTCACAAGCTGCCCAGTGATGCAAGTCTACCAGACAAGCTAAATGCCTTCTATGCTAAATGCCTTCTAGGAGCCATCATGGTCCAAACACACCAACACAGTTGTGATGAGGGCACGACAATGCCTCTTCCCTCTCTGGAGGCTGAAAAGATTGGACAGGGCTCTCAGATCTTCAAAATGTTCTACAGATGCACCATTGAGAGCATCTTGACTGGCTGCATCACCGCTTGGTATTGCAACTGAGGGTAGTGCGTACTCTATGCTAGGCGGTGGACCTCTATGCTAGGCGGTGTCAGAGAACGGCCATAAAAATTGTCAGACTCCAGCCACCCAAGTCATAGACTTTTCTCTCTGCTACCACACGGCAACCGGTACCGATGCATCAAGTGTGGAACCAACAGGAACCTGAACAGTTTCTACCCCCAAGCCATAAGACTGCTAAATAGTTTGTTAAAGAGTTAACCAAATAGCTCTCCGGATTATCTGCATTGAACCTTTTTGCAATAACTTTGACTCATCACATACGCTGCTGCTACTGTTTACCATCTGTCATTTTATTCCTAGTTACATGTACATATCTACCACAATTACCTCGTACCCCAGCACAGCGACTCTGTACTGGTATCCCTTGTATATACTCAAGTTAACGTTACTCATTGTGTATCTATTATTACGTGTTTTACTTTTCTATTATTTCTGTATTTTGTTCCTCTGCTTTGTTGGGAAGGGCCCGTAAGTAAGCATTTCACTGTTAGTTTACACCTGTTTTTTACAAAGTATGTGACAAATACAATTTCATTTAATTTGAGAGAGGGCAATGATGTGGTGCACATATCTGCACATTTGTGACGGAGTACGCAATTTCTGGGGATCACTTTTGGGTCATGGGTGCTACTTTCGAACTACTGGCTAAAAAGTATACAAAAATACTAGAGAATATCCTTAAACTACTGGAGAGTACTTTATCCTTGATGAAGTAGGAATTGTTAGCGAAGCATTTACCTGGAGGGGGGAAACGTGGTGGTCCAAAGCCTTCTGGTTTGGGTGATATGCACTGGTTACACTCCATTCTCCAGGCAAAGTTCTGATTACCACAGCCCCTGCGATCATAAGTCTCAGTCAGGACTACCCCAAACCACAGAGAAAGGTAGTCAATGACTCAACAAGGAATGACATTCTTCCTTTTGTTGTTAGTATTTACGCATTAGGGCATTCCCAGTCTCCTGCTCTCTGGTGCATGTTGGCCCCTGAGGGCCCACCTCTGCCCATGCCACGGGGACAACCCGAGGATAAAGCCTCCGCGCTCCCAATCTCGACCATGGCACATCATTCCTGGCCCTGAGTGTGACCGGGGGATGACAGTGTTCAGAATGTTACACTAAGTTTGAGATCTATCAACTTTAACCACCATCTACTAATTGCGAAGTACACTGCTCAAAAAAATAAAGGGAACACTTAAACAACACAATGTAACTCCAAGTCAATCACACTTCTGTGAAATCAAACTGTGCACTTAGGAAGCAACACTGATTGACAATAAATTTCACATGCTGTTGTGCAAATGGAATAGACAGCAGGTGGAAATTATAGGCAATTAGCAAGACACCCCCAATAAAGGAGTGGTTCTGCAGGTGGGGACCACAGACCACTTCTCAGTTCCTATGCTTCCTGGCTGATGTTTTGGTCACTTTTGAATGCTGGCTGTGCTTTCACTCTAGTGGTAGCATGAGACGGAGTCTACAACCCACACAAGTGGCTCAGGTAGTGCAGCTCATCCAGGATGGCACATCAATGCGAGCTGTGGCAAGAAGGTTTGCTGTGTCTGTCAGCGTAGTGTCCAGAGCATGGAGGCGCTACCAGGAGACAGGCCAGTACATCAGGAGACGTGGAGGAGGCCGTAGGAGGGCAACAACCCAGCAGCAGGACCGCTACCTCCGCCTTTGTGCAAGAGGAGCAGGAGGGGCACTGCCAGAGCCCTGCAAAATGACCTCCAGTTGGCCACAAATGTGCGTGTGTCTGCTCAAACGATCAGAAACAGACTCCATGAGGGTGGTATGAGGGCCCGATGTCCACAGGTGGGGGTTGTGCTTACAGCCCAACACCGTGCAGGACGTTTGGCATTTGCCAGAGAACACCAAGATTGGCAAATTCGCCACGGGCGCCCTGTGCTCTTCACAGATGAAAGCAGGTTCACACTGAGCACATGTGACAGACGTGACAGAGTCTGGAGACGCCGTGGAGAACGTTCTGCTGCCTGCAACATCCTCCAGCATGACCGGTTTGGCGGTGGGTCAGTCATGGTGTGGGGTGGCATTTCTTTGGGGGGCCGCACAGCCCTCCATGTGCTCGCCAGAGGTAGCCTGACTGCCATTGGGTACCGAGATGAGAGCCTCAGACCCCTTGTGAGACCATATGCTGGTGCGGTTGACCCTGGGTTCCTCCTAATGTAAGACAATGCTAGACCTCATGTGGCTGGAGTGTGTCAGCAGTTCCTGCAAGAGAAAGGCATTGATGCTATGGACTGGCCCGCCCGTTCCCCAGACCTGAATCCAATTGAGCACATCTGGGACATCATGTCTCGCTCCATCCACCAACGCCACGTTGCACCACAGACTGTCCAGGAGTTGGCGGATGCTTTAGTCCAGGTCTGGGAGGAGATCCCTCAGGAGACCATCCACCACCTCATCAGGAGCATGCCCAGGCGTTGTAGGGAGGTCATACAGGCATGTGGAGGCCACACACACTACTGAGCCTCATTTTGACTTGTTTTAAGGACATTACATCAAAGTTGGATCAGCCTGTAGTGTCGTTTTCCACTTTAATTTTGAGTGTGACTCCAAATCCAGACCTCCATGGGTTGATAAATTGGATTTCCATTGATTCCTTTTGTGTGATTTTGTTGTCAGCACATTCAACTATGTAAAGAAAAAGTATTTCATAAGATTATTTAATTCATTCAGATCTAGGATGTGTTATTTTAGTGTTCCCTTTATTTTTTTGAGCAGTGGATATGTTTCAAATGTATTTATGTACAAGGATATTCTAAAATGCTGAAACTGTTAGAGTAGGTTGGATATGTCCATTCCAGATGCGTTGAACATGATTGGCAGAACATACCTCCACGGTTCATCATGCCTCCCTTGTCAACCTTCATGGGCATGCCTCCTCGCATCATCCCCGTAATGGGCTTACGGCGAGCCTTCGACACCTTTATCTTCTTTCCCTGAAAGTCTTTGCCTAGGTAGGAAAACGGAAGAGGTGCATATTCAATACAAACAATCATAGAAAGAACATTGCCAAGACTATGCATGAAGCCCTATTGATTCTTATCAAGGGGCTATCAGATGGCCTCCATTACTACCCAAAGTAAAATCGCACTACGACACTAACCATCAAACCACTCCACTGCCGCTTTGGCGCATGGGGGCTCATCATAGCAGAGTACAACCGCCCTTTGGTTTCCCTGAATCTTTGTCTGTGTAGATGATAACAGGCAAACCTGTGTGCTTGTTGATCTGAAAGACAGAAACCAGTTAATCACCCAATTCATCCATCCCTTACTTTTCAAAAGTCTGTGATAACATTTAGGAATGGTCTCCAAACTGCCTCATAGTCAAGTACCAACCCTGATTTTTCCACTGTGCTTGAAAAAGTCAGCATCACGTTCTCTGTCAGGCCAGTGATGTAAATGGTGCTGTTCTCAGTCATCCTGCCCCTCTGGGCATCCTGTGGACAGAGTTAGGGCTGTTAAACATTTTATTTACACATTGATGCACACAAATATGTTGCTGGGTTTGATATATGGAATGCTGAACTTACCCATGTCTGAGTCTGGTTTTGTTGCCCATCCAGAAAGTGGAGAGAAGACAAGAGATCCAACATTAGTATGCACATTTGCCTGATCATCTACCCCATGCATGCAGCAGTTTGACTTTACCCAGGCACACATGCTCCTCTGAGCGTTCCCTTATGATTATATTCCTTAAACCCAATGTGTCATGTATAAAAAAAAGTGGTTTCAAAACCCCTGAACACACCAAAGGCTGAAAAAAACGAATTTGAAAGTTGTAGATCAAAAGACCACATTACTAAGCAAGGAAATATTTAGAAAAGCCTAATGGCTTGGGGTTGTATACCATGAACATATCAGTGGGAACACTGTACAACTTGGAAGTAATTGAGTGGACGCTAGACATTGAAAGATTGAAAATACCGTCAAAGCATCGTGTGTGAAAACCCACATGAACTGTCAATGTCATATCTGCTTTGTTTTCCCCGATTGACTAGAAAATACTTAACGACAAGTAGAGAAAAATATCTAAATGTATAAGGTGGTCTAGTGTATTATGGTCTTGTAATTCTCATTAAACTTACAACCAGGCTTACTGAAGCCACCTCTGTCTCCAGCAATGCTGGGGGAATAAGCAGAGATATGGAGACGATTTCCCTTTAACAGACACTTTGTACCACATAGGGGGACACTGGGCACAGTTCTGAGTAGCTCTCATTTAAAACTCCCAAAATAGACCAACTTCGCTCTAAAGCCACCAAAAGACACTTTGAATCTTAAAACGGAACTAAAGAACCTTTAAAAATGGGTACAATGCTTGTGGTCTATGGGTTCCCTTGCTGAATACAATATTATTTCTAAATGCAAAAGTAGCTTAACTTTATAGGAGTATAAATGCTTCGTATAACGGGGTGGCATCAAATCAAATGTATTTATATAGCCCTTCTTACATCAGCTGATATCTCAAAGTGCTGTACAGAAACCCAGCCTAAAACCCCAAACAGCAAGCAATGCAGGTGTAGAAGCACGGTGGCTAGGAAAAACTCCCTAGAAAGGCCAAAACCTAGGAAGAAACCTAGAGAGGAACCAGGCTATGAGGGGTGGCCAGTCCTCTTCTGGCTGTGCCGGGTGGAGATTATAACAGCACATGGCCTAGATGTTCAAATGTTCATAAATGACCAGCATGGTCAAATAATAATAATCATAGTAGTTGTCGAGGGTGCAACAAGTCAGTAACACAAGAGTAAGTGTCAGTTGGCTTTTTCATAGCCGATCTTTGAGAGTATCTCTACCACTCCTGCTGTCTCTAGAGAGTTGAAAACAGCAGGTCTGGGACAGGTAGCACGTCCGATGAATAGGTCAGGGTTCCAGCAGGTCTGGGACAGCAGGTCTGGGACAGGTAGCACGTCCGGTGAACAGGTCAGGGTTCCATAGCTGCGGGCAGAACAGTTGGAACTGGAGCAGCAGCACGGCCAGGTGAACTGGGGACAGCAAGGAGTCATCAAGCCAGGTAGTCCTGAGGCATGGTGCTAGGGCTCAGGTCCTCCGAGAGAGAGAAAGAAAGAAAGAGAGAAAGAGAGAATTAGAGAGAGCATATTTAAATTCACACAGGACACCGGAAAAGAGAAGAGAAATACTCCAGCTGTGACAGACTGACCTTAGCCCCCCGACACAAACTACTGCAGCATAAATACTGGAGGCTGAGACAGGAGGGGTCAGGAGACACTGTGGCCCCATCCAATGAAACCCCCGGACAGGGCCAAACAGGTAGGATATAACCCCACCCACTTTGCCAAAGCACAGCCCCCACACCACTGGAGGGATATCTCCAACCACCAACATACCATCCCGGGACAAGGCCGAGTATAGCCCACAAAGATCTCCGCCACGGCACAGCCCAAGGGGGGGGCGCCAACCCAGACAGGAAGACCACGTCAGTGACTCAACCCACTCAAGTGACGCTCCCCTCCCAGGGACGGCATGGAAGAACACCAGGTAAGCCAGTGACTCAGCCCCCGTAATAGGGGTAGAGGCAGAGAATCCCAGTGGAAAGAGGGGAAACCGGCCAGGCAGAGACAGCAAGGGCGGTTCGTTGCTCCAGCCTTTCCGTTCACCTTCACACCCCTGGGCCAGACTACACTTAATCATAGGACCTACTGAAGAGATATGTCTTCAGTAAAGACTTAAAGGTTGAGACTGAGTCTGCGTCTCTCACATGGGTAGGCAGACTATTCAATAAAAATGGAGCTCTATAGGAGAAAGCCCTGCCTCCAGCTGTTTGCTTAGAAATTCTAGGAACAATTAGGAGGCCCGCGTCTTGTGACCGTAGCGTACGTGTAGGTATGTACGGCAGGACCAAATCGGAAAGATAGGTAGGAGCAAGCCCATGTAATGCTTTGTAGGTTAGCAGTAAAACCTTGAAATCAGCCCTTGCCTTAACAGGAAGCCAGTGTAGGGAGGCTAGCACTGGAGTAATATGATCAAATTTTTTGGTTCTAGCAGCCGTATATAGCACTAACTTAAGTTTATTTAGTGCTTTATCCGGGTAGCCGGAAAGTAGAGCATTGCTGTAGTCCAACCTAGAAGTAACAACGGCATGGATACATTTTTCTGCGTCAATTTTGGACAGAAAGTTTGATTTTTGCAATGTTACGTAGATGGAAAAAAGCTGTCCTTGAAACAGTCTTGATATGTTCTTCAAAAGAGAGATCAGGGTCCAGAGTAACGCCGAGGTCCTTCAGTTTTATTTGAGACGACTGTACAACCATCCAGATTAATTGTCAGATTCAACAGAAGATCTCTTTGTTTCTTGGGACCTAGAACAAGCATCTCTGTTTTGTCTGAGTTTAAGAGTAGAAAGTTTGCAGCCATCCACTTCCTTATGTCTGAGACACAGGCTTCTAGTGAGGGCAATTTTGGGGCTTCACCATGTTTCATTGAAATGTACAGCTGTGTGTCATCCGCATAGCAGTGAAATTTAACATTATGTTTCCGAATGACATCACCAAGAGGTAAAATATATAGTGAAAACAATAGTGGTCCTAAAATGGAAACTTGAGGAACACCGAAATTTACAGTTGATTTGTCAGAAGACAAACCATTCACAGAGACAAGCTGATATCTTTCTGACAGATAAGACCTAAACCAATCAATCTTCATTACCTCTATTACCTCTGGAGTAGAAAACCCCTGACTTTTACAGAACAAGAAATATTTGAATTGTTTCAGATGCAGCTCAAGTTAAATACCAAACTTCTCAGGCTTAGAGGACGAGGTCAATATACAAAGTAAAATTCATGCCCGCCTTTCCCCGCAAAATGCCATAACATGTATGACAGTGTTCTGCTGAAGCCTTTACTATTCAGAGCTGTACCTGAGACAGTTGTTACAAATAACTTGTATGATACATGCAGCCATTTCATGTAAAAATGTAGCCAATTAACACATTGTTTTACACAAGGAGATTATTTGATTAAAGTTTTTTTTTTTTAACTACCAATAATTTATCAAATTACTTTTGTTCAAAAAGGGTTTTTTCCTCTCGATGACATTTGACACCACCGATTATGTCCCCTTTTCAAAAGGCTGCCGGCCCAGACTCAGAACTGAGAAGTGGTACTGTAAAAGTATTGGTGTGTTTACATGGCTCTCACTTTGTTACCTGTAGCATATAAATGCGACAAAGCATGTTAAAAGTGCACTTAAGCAATACATTAAGTTACCATTTTCACACTTATTTGTTTCTTACCTGTGAGTAGTAAAAGAGAATGCAATGCACTTGTGGATACTGTGGTAAATAAACAAATTATGTTAAAAGTTACAACTAAGAAAATGTGCCTCTGCATTTACCAGTACAATAACCACACTGGTAGAATGCATAATTTTATACATGGCCTTGAAGTGACAAAGCAATGCATTCACCTTTTTTTTTTTTTAAACAAATGTTAAAAAGAACCTCCCAAATCTGAAAAGCTCTTCACAAAGCTTCATGGCTTTAGACCACTTCACTCTATAAATGTTTTATTGATATACCCATCGACTAATATTAAGACCTAACATGGCTAAATAATTGTTACTGTATGCATGTAGGTTTGGAGCTATACGTTGCTGAAGTGGATGTACGGATCACACACTGTATTTAGCTATATTGTCTTCCTGTTGAATGTTTGTGAAGTCTTGATTGTGGTTGTTTGAAATGTCTTGTTAATTGGTGTTGGACCCCAGGAAGATCAGCTAGTGTTACAGCGTTAGCTAAATGGGGATCCTAATAATTTTTTTTTAAAACATTTAAAAAAATAAATAAATCACACTTAGCATTGTATCGCCTACCTAAAGGGGTAGTGCCAAAGTTGGAACACAAACTAAATACACAAACTAAAATGTAGCCAGGGTTTATGCAGGAACCCTATAGCAATTATTTCCAGAATTAAAAAAATAAACCAGGGACCCCAAAGACTACCTGAACCTCCCAAAATAAACAACATCTCTGGTTCCATGACCTCACTGCTTATTATCCCAACTGACTTTGGCTCCTTTCTAAAACAAACTTCTACAGGCAAAAAAATAAAATAATCTTTCTACATCTCTGTGTAGCCAGACTGGTTTTTCACTGACAAAGTTCAGTTGGGTGTGTCTTGGGGGCCAAAGTAGAAATGTTTGCCAATGGTCTTTAGCTTGTGGGTACATTCTTACCTTTAGCCATACAGTCAATCAATCAAAATGTATTTATAAAGCACTTCTTACATCAGCTAATGTTACAAAGTGCTGTACAGAAACCCAGCCTATAACCCCAAACAGCAAACAATGCAGGTGTAGAAGCACGATGGCTAGGAAAAACTCCCTAGAAAGGCCGGAACCTAGGAAGAAACCTAGAGAGGAACCAGGCATGAACGTGGTACCTTCAGGTGTTTGGAAAATGCTCCCAAGGATGAACCAGACTTGTGGAGGTCTACAATCTTTTTTCTGAGGTCAGCTGATTTCTTTTGATTTTCCTATGATGTCAGCAAAGAGGTACTGAATTTGAAGGGAGGCCTTGAAATACATCCACAGCTACACCTCCAATTGACTCAAATTATGTCAATTAGCCTATCAGAAGCTTTTAAAGCCATGACATCATTATCTGGAACTTTCCAAGCTGTTTAAAGGCACAGTCAACTTAGTGTATGTAAACTTCTGACCCACTGGAATTGTGATACAGTGAATTATAAGTGAAATAATCTGTCTGTAAACAATTGTTGAAAAAATGACTTGTGTCATGCACAAAGTAGATGTACTAACTGACTTGCCTGCCAAAACTATAGTTTGTTAACAAGAAATTTGTGGAGTGGTTGAAAAACGAGTTTAAATTACTCCAACCTAAGTGTATGTAAACTTCTGACTTCAACTGTAAATATTTCAATCCTGTGAAATTTGTCTTGTCAGCAGTAGCACCTAACATTTCGCATTACAACAGTAAGACTAGTCATCAGTGAAAATGCTGACTTTTATTGTACAATCATTTCTGCATTGTTATTTGAAAAGTGCTCTGTGGCAATGTAGTTTGCAAAAATACATAATTGAGCTGTCATCTTTTATCTTCCCAGGAATGCCACATGGTGTATAATAACAGGAGAAACATCATGATCTACAAGTATACAATTCATTATACAGTACTATATGTCCAAAGCTGTCTTCACATGGATAAGCACTGTGAAAAGCTGCACAATTAGCAGCCGTGGTATTCACATTTGTCATTATCAGTAAGAAATTGTTATGGCACTAGAAATCAGGATATTTGATATGACCTCCTGTCCTTTATGTGTTGCTTCTATAACATTTTTTCTGTACTTTAAGGGATAAATATGAGTCTTAAGTAATAAATTAACAATAAAAAATACTTTCCTACAAAAAGCTAATAAAATGCTTGGATCCACAAAATTGGCTTAATGTGGCCATTACATGAGAAGCATCACTTACTCCAGAACAGTACAAAGTACATATCAACAGACCTAGATGAACAGTTTTGAATCCCACTGAATTCAGGAATTGAGGTTAGCTGATATGGACATATTTATGATGTAAGGCAGTCAACGCAGCCAATAGTGTCAAAAGCCGTATGCTGAAAAACTTTGCTACAAGTCATCCCAGCACTGCTCTGCAGTTTCTCCTCTTCATCAGTGTGCCATCTTGCTCTAACTCATAGCATCCTTCCTGGTACATCTTTTCCTGTTTAAATCCAGTGAATCTGGTTGTCGCTGGTCACAGTAAGCCGTCCTGCTCAAAAACTGAGGGCAAGGTGGAGAACTTGAAGGGGGCAAACTTGATACCTGTCCCATGATAGAACTTATTCTGGAACTCCACCCTAGGAAAGGAGAGCATTCACATACTGTATGTAAACAACCAGTATGAATGCATGTGAGAACAAATTACTAAGCGAATGATTAAAAGATACTGAATTATACTGAGTAGGTGACCGCTGGGAAATGAGAGAGTATGTGAGAGTAGATGAGTGACTAACAGAGAGTAATTGATTGACTGACTGAATGAGTCAGTCAGTAAGGCATCACGTAGTTTAGTATAAAGACCGACTCACCAGTGCAGCCGGAGGGCATGGAGGAAGGCTGAGAGCCCTTCCATGACCAGCAGGATGGACACAGTGAGCACAGCGAACAGGCTGAACACTGGTACCAGAAACAGCACCCCCAGTCTGGAGGTCATCCTGAGGCCCAGACGCATCACCATGGTCCACAGCACCTCGGAAAGCTCTGACAAACATATAGATGGACACACAGTAAGAGGAAGATGTATGGATCAATATCTGAACATAGAGACAGTAATTGATAGTAATTGCCCCCTTGTGGCCTTTTAAAGGTGTAGTGAGTCCGATACTTACGAGCGTGGGCCAAACTGAGGGCCCAGAGACGTAGGTAAGAGGCCGTGTTGGAGATGCAGCCCAGGCAATACTCTATGGTGTGGATGGCTTGGTGCAGGAACACGTCCCCAAAGTCAAACTGAAAGATGAACAATACATTGATTAGACAGAAACACAACAGTGATGTACTCAAATGTGTATATCAGATGTACAGTTGTGGTTCTGACCTCCTTAGGCTGGGTCTCTCTGCTGGTCATGAGGTCATCCAATCCCTCTTCCTCATCATCATCATATGCTGGTGCTTGGGACATATCATCCTCACTCACACGCCGAACTCTCTCATATCCCTAAAATACAGACAACAGACATTAAAATGTGCACATACATTATTTACTGAAAACGTATGGGTAACAAGCTCATACATGACTCTTTCCACCATACTCACCCTGCGCAATCGCAGGCCCTTCCCTCCACGGTGCAGCCAGTAGAGGTAGACTGGTTTTCCTAACAGTAGCACAGGCACAGACAGCAGAGCCACTACCACCAGGAAGACCTGCAGCCCAGTCTGTGGATCAAAATACACACAGTCAAACACAGAGCCACATGGATAGATGGTCAAAAGAGACATTCAGAGATTCAGATACAGAGAAACCCTCAGAATCATCACCCCATCCCCAACACCCACCTGTCCAGGGTAGAGAGGGGTGTTGTCCCCTCCCTGCATTAGGAACATGTTGATGAAGTGGATGAGGATGCTGGGGGCCAGGCGGGAGTCACGTGCACCGAACGCCAGCCACTTGTAGAGGATCATGAAAACCAGGTAGCCAAACAGACAGAGCAGGAACAGCAACTCAGGGAGGAACAGCAGGTAGACGTTGAAATGATGTTTGAAGTGCCTCGATAAATGGAAGAGAATAGGGAAGGGGAGGAAAGGACGGATTTACATTTAGAGAAACCCTTTCTGAATTTTTCAGCTTTTGTGACTACTGTTAGGAACCACCAACTGCTCACTCACAGATGGTTGAAGACACTGAGCACCACCCCAAAGCTCATGTGCACGACCCCTATGATGACGGACATCTTCATCTTGTAGGAGTTCAGGAAGGACAGACGATTCACTGCCATGTTCCATATCTGTGGGTGTGACACAAAGCATAACATGAACATAATATCAGACAATGTCAATCTCTGGGATTTGGGAGCAGTGAAAGGCATGAGAAGGGACATGCGAGAGTGCGTGATTGTGGGTTTGTGTGTTTAACATCTGAGAGCATCGCTATATGTCTGTGTGTCGTGTGTATGTATACTCACAGGATCGATGCCAAAGGGGTATGGTCCACTAAAGACACCAGTGACATTGGGATCAAGGGTGAGCAAAGCATTCGTTTGGAGAGTTTCATTTCTGGAATAAGAGGTGAATATGAGTACAATAACCTCAGTCAGTTACAGCTAAATTAAAACGATATGTTCACATCGACAGGCACACTGACCATCTATTCTGTGCATACTGTGCTTGGGAATGTACTAATGCGCATGTTTTTGTGTGTTCGGTTTGATCACTCACGTCCACTGCTGATCTGTGAACATAGCCCTAACACTCCAGCCTGAGCCAAATATGTTGAGTGACTTGGAGAAGCAGTCATTGTAGATCAGCCCCGTGTACACAGAGAAAAGGCCCATCATTAGTATGATATAACGTCCCTCAAAGAACACTGTCCAGATCTGAGGACAACACAGAAACCAAGACCAACATTCATGGCAGTACATCAAAATCAAGACAACCACAAAAACACAGTTGAATTTGATAGAAATTGCACTCAAAACGCTCTCACCTCATTATCAGAGCGCTTGTGCTTGTGGCTCTTCTCTTTCAACACCATCCACAGGGCAAAGCATGCCATGACCACACCATGACCAAGGTCCCCAAACATGACCGCAAACAGGAAGGGGAACGTAATGATGGTGTAGGGAACTGCCAAGCAGAGATACATTTAACATTTTAGTCATTAAGCAGGCACTCTTATCCAGAGCGACTTACAGGAGCAATTAGGTTTAAGGGCCACATCGACAGATTTTTCACCTAGTCGGATTGGGGATTCGAACCTGTAACCTTTCAGTTACTGGCCCAATGCTAAAAATGATCAGCATGGACAACTAGCTTTCATTTATTCCCATAACTGTGCTCAACCTGACTAGTCTGCATTACATGTATTGGTTAGTCGTAATTGTAATCCTATAATGAGTCCTCATGAAACCCAGACAAAAACGATTTGGGGGATTTTCATGAAATTTTATCCATACAATAGTCCTTTGGAGAAAGGATTGTTGACATATATTTTACATTTGTATTTAAAAGCCTAATTGAGAAATAATTACTCAAGGTTGGCATATTTATGACATTTTGGCTTTACCCATGCCTCCTTTAAGACACCATAATGTTTTATCTGTAGATGCTACATAACAAAAATTGGTGTCATTGAAAATATGACATTTTTAACTTGGCAAATTTTTGTATATATTGTTGATCATAATATACTGTACTGGGATATCAAAGTTCAAGAGTGGGATCTCTGCTAGTTTTGAAATTATGGCCCATTTTATATAGAGAAATTGGCATAGACGACAATGTAACCAATCATAGCCCTCCTTTTACCTTTATCATTGCACACTCTGCAAATCACCAGCTGAGGGTGGCCATTTTGAAACTATTTTCACATTCACTCTGTTGGTAATGCTTACAAATTGGATCATAATTCTAAAAGCAGGAATGATGATCCCACTCTGGAACTTTGATATGCCAGTAGAGTATATTATGTTCAACAATATATTGAGTACTTTTCCAAATCAAAATTGGTACATTTTCAATATTCATGTTTATATTTCTCAACATTAATTAATGTAAAAAAAAAAAGGTTTATGAAATAAAAATACTACTCATATTACAGAGCAAGCAGTAAAGCTTCATATGACACCAATGTTTGCTTTGCAGCACCTACAGACGAAACACTATGGAGTCTTAAAGGAGGCCTGGGTAAGGCCAAAATTGAATAAATATGCCAACTTTATTAAATAAGATAGATAAAAATATCAAATATATTTCAACAGTGCTTCCTCCAAAGGACTATTCTATGGATCACATTTCGTGAATATCCCCATAATCATGGTACAGTATTTTTTTGTCTGGGTTTCATGAGGAATCACTCTAATAGTGCTCACCTGAGCTTGCCTAAATGTTGTGTCTAAAGTGTTCCAAACTAGCCTACCTGTAGGTTTGTCTGTCGACTGCACAGGAGGTTGGTGGCGGGCTCGTGGTAATGGGTGGAGCGGAATTAGTGGAATGGTATCAAATATATCAAACACATGGTCCTCCATGTGGTTGATGCTATTCCATTGATTCCGTTCCAGCCATTACTATGAGCCATCCTTCCCTCAGCAGCCTCCACTGGTCTATTGAATCTGTACTCACCTGGACTAGCCTCCCTGTAGTCTCCAACCCCGTAAGCCTCCACAATACTCTGAAAGCCGGAGGTGAACTTGTTTGTTCTCAAGAGCGTAGGTGGTGTGTCGTTGCTTGGGATTCGGTTTACAAAGGATGGTACAGTGGCATCACCTTTTCTCTGAAAAGGGAAAATAGCATGTATTACATTTATACACACTACTGCCAGATTTGACAAAACAAACTACTGTATCTGTAGGACTATGGTATCCTCAACAGCCTCACTCACCGAGCCTTCCTCCAACGCCCCCCGCAGGTTGGTCAGGTCATTGACAGGGCACCACACCTCAGCAATGAGACACTTGTTGGTGACGTCAAAGCTACTCAGGTTGAGGATGTGGTAGATGGCCTTCATCTTCTTCACTTGCACTACCCAGGTGAAGGCCGACTCTGAGGCCTTCTGCAGCCCCTGCCTCAGGTACTCCTCAGTGCGGTGGAGCACCTGGTGGTGCCAGGGGACAGTTACAAGATTTGATATGTTCAAGTATTTGCATAAGGTCTTATAACTAGTGTCTATGCAGACAGACAGACAGACAGACAGACAGACAGACAGACAGACAGACAGACAGACAGACAGACAGACAGACAGACAGACAGACAGACAGACAGACAGAGACAGACAGACAGACAGACAGACAGACAGACAGACAGACATATGGGTAATGCCCTGGCAATTGCCCGTACATTGTTCAAGTCCAGCATGCGTGTCCTTAGGCTGTCCATTACATCTGCCCTCTCCTCGTCATTCTCAGGGTGGGGGTAAAGGTGACAGTGGTAACTGGAAGAAAAGGATACAAAAATATCACTGATACAGATCAATGAGAGACACAGGCCTTAAAACTTCTTTGGGATAGGGGGCAGTATTTTCACGGCCGGATAAAAAACGTACTCGATTTAATCTGGTTACTACTCCTGCCCAGAAACTAGAATATGCATATTATAAGTATATGTGGATAGAAAACACTCTAACGTTTCTAAAACTGTTTGAATGGTGTCTGTGAGTGTAACAGAACTCATATGGCAGGCAAAAACCTGAGAAGATTCCATGCAGGAAGTGCCCTGTCTGACAATTTGTTGTCCTTCTGTTGCATCTCTATTGAAATTACAGCATCTGAGCTGTTACGTGACACCTTCTAAGGCTTCCATTGGCTCTCTAAAGCCGCCAGAAAGTGGAATGGGGTGTCTGCTGTCTCTGGGCAAAGTATAGGAGCAGAGTTTGTAAGTGGTCAGCCTGGGGACAGTGAGACTGGAGATGCGTGGTCACGAGAACTCGCCATTTTTTTCTTTCTCTCTTTGAATGAATACAACGTTGCCCGGTTGGAATATTATCGCTATTTTACGAGAAAAATTGCATAAAAATGTATTTTAAACAGCGTTTGACATGCTTCTAAGTACGGTAATGGAATATTTCGAATTTTTTTGTCACGAAATGCGCTCGCGCGTTACCCTTCGAACAAAACGGAGGTATTTGGATATAACTATGGATTATTTGGAAACAAAACAACATTTGTTGTTGAAGTAGAAGTCATGGGAGTGCATTCTGACGAAGAACAGCAAACATGCATGTATTGTATAACATAATGTCCTAGGAGTGTCATCTGATGAAGATCATCAAAGGTTAGTGCTGCATTTAGCTGTGTGTTTGGGTTTTTGTGACATATATGCTTGGTTTGAAAATGGCTGTGTGATTATTTTTGGCAGGGTACTCTCCTGACATAATCTAATGTTCTGCTTTCGCTGTAAAGCCTTTTTGAAATCGGACAATGTGGTTAGATTAACGAGAGTCTTATCTTTAAAATGGTGTAAAATAGTTGATTGTTTGAGAAAATTGAATTGTGGTATTTTAGTTGGTTTTGTATTTCACGCCGTGCGATGCCATTGGCTGTTGGCTAGCGGAACATCTGTCCTCAACAGGTTAAGAGATGAAGAAGTGTGCATGCAATGGATGGTTTTGTGTTTTGTGCTGGCAAAAGCATAGATACCAATCGCAGATCTTTTGGACCTTCTGTCCAATCTGGTCTCCCCAGAATGAGATAAGGAACACGACATTTTTGCTGATCTCACCCTGTAAGGTACACACACACAATACATATTATATGTGTCTTATTCCCCCCAAAAATGACATAACGGTAAGCATAGATTTCTGAAATCCGTATTTCTTTCTATTTCTACTCACAGTGTCCAGGTCAGCAAGGCTCTCGCCCAGCTCTGCATAGCTGAGGATAGTGTAGCCCTTACACACCCTCCACAACATGCGCTCAAAGGCCTCCACCTTCACCCGGTGGATTAGGCCTGACACAAACCTACAGCCAAGAGGAAGACTTTACCACTCAGGACTCACCACTTACTCAAGCTGACTCTCACAGTGATTAGCTACACATTATGTGAGTTTCTATTATACATGTTTGTCTGTGAAACTCACCCCAGCTTAGCTCCCAGTCTCTGCATGCCAGTGCAGCCTCCAGAGTCTGACTCAATGGATTGGAACTCTTCATACTGGGGGCCAAGGGCCTCATGCTGCATACAAGGAAAGGCCAGGTTTACATGATCAACCCACAAATACCAGTAGCCTTTGATTGGAAAAAAGGGTCAGTCTTAAAGTGGTACTTAAGTAGTTTATAAACCGTTAGTTATTAGTTTATAGACCTTTTGTAAATCTGTAATAGCAAAGTTATTCCATAATGGTTGAAATTCATTGCTACACCTATTGTCAAGTGTAGCCTATTACAGGGATCAACAACTAGATTCAGCCGCGGGCCAATTCTTTCTTCAGCGGATGGTCAGAGGGCCGGAACATAATGACAAATGATTTGTAGACTGCAAGTTGACCGCAAGAAGCCCGAACAGATATAATATGTGACTAAAACATAATCATTTTAAACCTTGCTTACATTTGTATACAATCACGTGTCTATTATGCGTGGGAATACTTGGGAACAGATGTACAAAATGAAAATCCCTTGGAGACGATTTCCTGGTGTTTTTACAGTCTTTTATGTCCAACAATGAAAATTCAACCAACATTAAAAAATATGTAATTCTCAGAAAACTTGGAGGCGAATGAAAATACCAGTTGCTGCCAGTTGGGGAACCCTGGCCTATAATCTACAAGCTAAAAAAACATGCATCATTGGCTGTGGAATCACATGACCAAATGTTCATTGTTCAAAGTCAGGTGATACTCATGTGTGTGGTGATGAGGATACTCAACGCATGAAGAGAGGACAGAAAGACCCGATATATGGTGTCACAGTCAACTGACAGTTGTGTCTGGGAGGGCAATCGAGCAAAGGGTGAGTCTGATAAGTGTATATGTCACTTAAATGGCATTAGGCAGTTATGAGGCGAGGGTATGTGATAGTAATGTGTATGGTGGGAGTCATAGTTGTGTAAATAGACATGACGGCACTAACCCGGGAGCGGCTGTGTACGAAGGTGTGTGTGATCCTCAGCATGTGCGTGTACTCGGTCAGCTCCAGAAGATTCCGCTGCAGCTTCTCTTTGTTCCTGGCCACCTCGCTAAGCTCCACCTCCAGCCTTTGGAGCTGCTCCTGGGGGACCACAGCAGACAGACCACACACGGTCAACACCCCTTGACCACAGCAGACAGACCACACACGGTCAACACCCCTTGACCACAGCAGACAGACCACACACGGTCAACACCCCTTGACCACAGCAGACAGACCACACACGGTCAACACCCCTTGACCACAGCAGACAGACCACACAGGGTCAACACCCCTTGACCACAGCAGACAGACCACACAGGGTCAACACCCCTTGACCACAGCAGACAGACCACACACGGTCAACACCCCTTGACCACAGCAGACAGACCACACAGGGTCAACACCCCTTGACCACAGCAATCATATGGGAATTAGTTCCCCTCAACCATTAATAACACACAATCAATACCCTAAACCACACATGGTCAATACTATCTTCAAACATTTACCAACTCAGCGATTCATCCACAGTGAACATCAACCACAGCACTCGTTCATTACATGACGAACAGAATCTCAGACCTACCATGATTTCAAGGACATGTTTGGGGGGAGGGGCGACTGGACAGATTTCATCATCTTCTGGCACAGCAATATTTGCCTTTCGGATCTCTCTCAAAAGGTACCCTGTATAAAGAAAAAAAAACGTTTTTTAATTGTTTAATCAGATAAACAAACACTGATTGAGCACAAAAGAACAGACAATCATCATGGGGATCTGTTGAAACATCCAGAGTATTTACAGTTATAAAATCCAGACATGTTTGATCAAAACATAAAGAGGTCTTGCTAAAATTATCTGTAGAAGAACAACTGAGATCTATATCTAGCACAAAGCCAGTATTTCACAGCGGAATGACTTGTAATTCAATCCCACTGCATTGCTGTTACCAAAAGCAATATGTAATTCTCTGTAGAGGTAACCAGAGCTTGATCAAACCGCACCAGTAAATCAAAGGTACAGATGTAGGATCTTAATTTGATCTCTCTTTTGTTGTTGAGAATTTTCCTATACCGCAGGAAAGGCAAACTTGTAGTCTATTTTACGTTTAAAAAGGCTTCTAAAGATTGTAATTTCCACTTTGAAATGTCAGACTTGATTTGCCCTAATAAAAAATGTATCAACCCCTACAAAAATGTCCATTAGTTATAATTCACATAATAATTCACAGGATTATTGTGGGGCCGCAGGTGGCCTAGTAACCAAAAGGTTGCAAGTTCAAATCCCTGAGCTGACAAGGTAAAAATCTGTCATTCTGCCCCTGAACAAGGCTGCTAACCCACTGTTCTGAGGCTGTTGTTGAAAATAAGAACTGACTTGCCTAGTTAAATGAAAAAAAATATGCAGAATTATTTTCCCGCTGTAGCAAACTGGCTCAAATTAGGATCCTCAAATTAGTATGGTAGTAGTAGTCTTGGTCTAGTGTCCATCTCAGTGACCTCACCCAGAATTCTCTCCATCTCTTCACATCTCTTGATTTCGCTGACGAAGCGTCGCTGGAACGAGTTGACACTGGGGTTGATCTGAAACCAGAGGAGCACAGTGGTCAGTGACTTTGCCAGGAGGCCCAATACTCACATCCTGGAGTTTATGAAATAGATTCCTTTCCAGTCCATTTTATTTTGCAGAATATTTCATCTAAATATCAACATTTAATTTTGAAAGGTCCAAATGAATTTGCTTTTGAAATCTAGGTTAGGTCACAACAATGAAATTAAACAAACCCAGTGAGCAAGGTACATGGGTAACAGGTTTTTGGAGCCCCTGAATTATATAGACAGACAAACCATATGTAGTTGCATAGAGACCTCCATCATGACTACCAGACAATCACAGAATAGGGGGATATGTGATCAAATAAGGCTTTTATTGATTTGCTTAATCAGTTTGTGCTACATTGTATTTTATTTTTTACAAATAATTGATCCACGAGTAGCACATTAACTGGACTGATAGACACACTTAGGCATAACCCTGGGTGCACTGGTAGTCCGATACAGACAGACAGACACACACAAAGAACAGTTTTGGTCCTGACATATAATTGACAACTGACAGACACTGAGTAGGCCTAACTAACTGATATACACTATGCTTCTATTATTGCATTGCAAGTCTGCACATTGGCCCGACAGACAAGTGCAATAGCCTACTTACATCTCGAAACTCGACCAGACCCATTTCTCCCAGCTCACTTATGCAATCGTATGCTGAACCGGACTGTAGAAATAACTGCGCCAAGCACATCTCTTCACTTCGGAACACCGACCCCATCTTATCTGCCACCGGCACCTTGCTGACGAAATCTCCTCCGGCCTATTAATTCACTCTACGACAACTGTAGCAGTAGTTGCATCCAATAAATCATACCAACGCAAAATCACAACTCTGCCGGTGTCTATAATGCCAAGCTCCGCAATAACGTTTCCGAAAATTAATACATTGTATCGAGTATGAGCTCTCTCAATTTGGCATAATTACTCTGCCTATTAGTTATTTCATCGATAATAACGCTCGAGCTCTTACACTAGATCATTAGGTCTGCTAAATTGTAAGAAAACAAACAATACACCCTCACCCTTCTATCGCTTCGCACATATTTTATCGAGCGTGTCAGATAATACGCGTCATCCTGTGTCGCTATCACAAAGAGTCAACTATATCCCCGTCGCAATGCTATGTGTAAGATTGCTCATTATGCAAAATAGAAAAGAAAAATATATTTCAGTCATGCCAGAAGACAATATCCAATATTGTACATAAAAAGTACAGGTTAAAATGTGGGTAATTATAAATAAAATACTTTCCTTTAATCGCAGTATGTTGGCTGCCTATATAGTACGAGCGTGCCTGCAAGTTGCCAGATATTTATATTTTAGTCCTCAAATTGAATCTTGACACCCGAGTATACGCCGCTATTATCAAAAGTGTATAAAGGTAGGGTATGGCCTACACCCACTATAGTCTATACACTCAAATAATAATACACTTTGATAGCGAAATTACCAATACGAAAATACCACATTATTTTCAATAAAGCCTATGACTCATAGGCTATGAGCCTTTCTGACAATATATAAATAAACACACAGCCATTAGGCCTAGTACAGTCAATGTATGTCTATAATATTTCCAAAAACACAGAGAATTGTAGATTAATTTCTATTTGAATGTTCATTTTTTATGCTAGCTTATATGGAGGGCGAAATTGCCTTACAGCTATCATTTAGTTTGGGGGATTGTATAAAATCTGGCAACCAGAGCGTCCTTTCATTTATTCAGTTCCATCATTCAAATTAGGGTGAACCATCTGCCCTTTCTTTGTGTGTGTAGGCCTGTATAAGGATTGTAGGTGGTGGTAGGTTAATAAATGCTGTCCAATAGGTTCTCTTTTTAAATCAAGTCAAGTGTCAAACTGTTTACTTACTGTGATCTTTTTTCTTTTTACATTTTCTTACCCACTTTGATCTCATCAGCACTCTGACTTAGTCTAGTGAATTGTGCAGTTTGTGTCATCATGGTTCTTTTGATCCCCATCATTGATCTTTTTGAATCCTTAACCCAAATAGCTTCAGAATTTCAGTTAGGTAACATGCAGAACTTGTGAATAAGGCAGGGCCGGGTTACCATGACATTATCAATATTATTAATGATGCTAGTAACACTTACTAATGTACACCATTAGAATTTAATGCGTAAGTGTTCACTAAATATTGGTATTGGATGTTATCTTACATGTTTGATAAATCATTTTGTCTATACACAGGCTTTACATAACTTGTTTCAACATCTGTGTATACAAATATTCTCTGTTCCGACAGCTTAAAAATCAGTAACATAACATGACAGATTGATGTCCAGTGTCCATCAATGATCCCTAACCAACTTGGCAAAACCTTTGCCAATAATGGATAAATGTTGCACCCCTAAGAGGTGTGCATAAAGATTCATGGCGGTTTGCTGCCAAATGTGCCTCCTCCAAGTATTGATTCAAGCAACACTTATGCGATCAAGATATAACAGGTTATTTATTTTTAACTAATTTGAAAAATGTAACAAGGCAAACACTTATTCTCTCTAGCAACATCATCTCTTACATCAAGTCCTAGTGCCGAGAAGTACACAACACAACACTGAGAAATATGGCATTCACTCAACACTTTGGCATGGTGACAAGAATAAGAAGCTTAGCCAAGTTTATCCAAGAAATTAGGTGCTTCAAGTGGAAATTAGTTTTGACAGATCAAAATGACTGACCACCACTGGAAACAACCACTGCCCTGCATGTACAGGACCGTGAGTTGCTAAACGACAGACTGTTCAACGTCTCATAAGGTCCTTTCCAGTCTGACATTGGCTCAGAGCCTCAGGTGACAGTCTATTGAGCTCCTGTGAGAGAGCAGTGACAGTTTCCAGGATCCTCTGCTTGTCTCCCTCCTCCAGCCGGGTCCCACAGCGCTGGGCAAACCTATCCGGGTGCCAAATGGTCTGCTGGCGCCTGAGGAGTTTACAGAACACTGGCATGTCTTTCCTATCTGCACCATGCAATCACCTCCACCATCTCCTCCACTGAGCCCTTTGGTGCCGGCCAGGGGATGTCCCGATAACTCAGTTTTGTGGTGGCCGCTGCTGCAGTGTCAGTGTTGAAGGTATCTGCACATCGCTCCTCGTAGCGCCGCTTCTTCCCCTGACGCGTCTCCTCCTCTTTCTGTGCGGCACGCGCCAGGTACTCTTCATGCTCCCTCTGTAGCCTCTCATGCAGCTCTCTGTTAGCCCGATCCTCCTCATCCACCTCTTTCTTCCTCTTCCCATGAAAACCTGAGGATGCCAGTCTTTGAGCCTCTGCATGCTGTTTAGTGACATACTCCTGTCTAATTCTATCTGCCCAGTCTTGAAAGTCCTCCTCATTGGTATCTTCCGCAAATAAATCATCTGCTGAAAAAAAAAAAACATAAATATGACGATGTACAATTATTTAAATCAAATTATTCAAGAGTGAAATATTACCATCATATTGTCCAAATGTTTCAAAAATCTCATCCTGGCATTCCCCAATGAGCTTCTCTTGCCACTTTCTCAGCGTCTGTCCCTTTTGAAGACTTTTCCCTAGGTGCAGTCTTTGGGAGAAAAGTAACATCAGAAACAGTTCTCAAGGATGTACACACCATACAATCATGTCCTAGCTCTCTCCTAAAACACATATTACACATGCATATGGCAGAGACATTCATACCTTCTCAAATTTCATCCATTGCAGCAGGTCCCGAGGTGTAATTCCTGCATTATTTGGTGCACCCATGGCATCTGGGCAACTCTTTTGAAGGGGCAAGACGAGGTCATCCTAAACTACATGATAAAAGGGGATAAAAAAAAATAGGTTAGAAGGCATGTTTTATCCTAGCTGCATCTTTTTGTTGTTAGTAATACTGGCAGACCTTCACCTCTTTTGCCATGTTTCAGAGCCTTGTTAGCAGCAATGGGTAGGGGCGTGTCCCCTTTCTTGTCTTTCTGAAGGATGTTGGCTCCATACTTCAACAAAAGCCGAAGGATGGCGTCATCACGGAGCGAGCAGACCAGATGCAGGGGAGTCCTGCGCTTTTTACCCTGGGAGAAGTTGACGTCGAGGTCGGAGTGTTTCCGGAAGTAGGACTTCAGCTTCATTAAACTGCTATCTTCCACGTATCTTATCATCTTTTTCTGTTTACGAGTCGCCATGATCTCCCTCCGTATGGAGACTTACTCTAATTCTAATTTAATTCAACAAAGACTTAACAGCTGTAACAATACATAGCTAGCAGCTTCCAAAGTTAGTTAACCAACAACAATCAATAACGTTAGCTATAGGTTGTCATAAAAGAGCACAACAGGTGGCGTAATCCTAATACCCGTCTTCGGTGCATACTAAAATGCCTTTGTCAGTTGATCAAGCCAATTTCAATGTTTCGCAACCCCCATTAGTTAGCTAGCATGTCGATTAGCTGATGTTACCTCGACCACATTTGCGGAAACACGGACTAATAACAATGTAACACCGACGTCAATATGCTGTCCTGTCGTTAAATTCCCCTGTATATTTATTCGGAGTCTTTTAGTTCCGGATGGGTTGTAATTTCGAATTCAATCACTAAGTGGCAGTATACTGCTGTAGTATACATGGCTTTGACTTGCAATGCAGTTCATTTAAATCTTAAACTTAAACCCTTGCATTTATTGCTCGTGTAAAAAGTTTAAACCATTCTTTCACCGAGTGGATAATGATAAAGCTGATTTTATCGTAAGTGATCATACTTTTCTAGGCAGACAGCGTATAAGGAGAAGCAGGGGGTAGAGCAGGTGACCCCCCTGTGCTGGTTTAGCAATGTGAATCATTGAGACGTTGATAATTTGTAGGAACTATACATCTACTCTATAAATTACATAAAACAATATTACCATGGGTTATGTTGCTATAGAGCTAAAGTTTGTTGTGTTTTTCACTTTTAAATTGTAGGTTCCCTTACAAAAAAGTCCCACAGGATTTTCAGGGCCATTTTCCTGTAGGACAACCTGCAGGATCTCTTCCTCATCCTTCATAGAGAATTTACTGTAGGACAATACACAATTTCAAAAGAATGGACAGAAAGCGCAGGATATCAGATTGCATGACAATTTTATTATTCAATACAGCAACAAAGGATGAGTTTTATTGTCCATTTCAGCTCCAGCGCTGCATAAAAGATGATTCCTTGGAGAATCGCCTGCATGGCTGTCCAGTGCTGCTGCCTGTGTTAGTCAGTCTCACTGTTGTTCATAGGCTTGGTCTTAACTGGGGAGGAGATTAAAGTGATTAGATGGGCAGCGTTCACAGGATGTAACGGCAGAAACGGTATGTGTGCGTGTGTGTTACATGAGGAACAGTGACAAAGGAAATAACAGTTAGGTCATACTTACCAGAATCGTACTTACTATCATAAATCGTACTCAATGAAAAGTGTCGAACTTGGAACAGAAACAAATTTGATCGTTTTTAAACATGGCTATTATGGCCAAATCGGTGGTATTATTAATAGGTTGTCAACTCAGTCACATGGGTAATGATTAGCCTATGTAATGATATAGGCCTACTATTAAACATGTTACAAAAGAACACTGAAGAAATAACTTCCTTTTTACTTTTATTAAATATTGATATTCTCTTGTCTCTCTATCCTGAAAGAAAAAAAGCACAACTCTTTGGTCCAAACAGGTGTATAAAATCGAGCACACAGCCACGCAATCTCCATAGACAAACATTGGCTGTTTAATGGCCTTTCTGAAGAGCTCAGTGACTTTCAATGTGTCACTGTTATAGGATGCAACCATTTCAACAAGTCAGTTCGTCAAATTTCGGCCCTACTAGAGCTTCCACGGTCAACTATATGTGCTGTTATTGTGAAGTGGAAACGTCTAGGAGAAACAACGGCTCAGCCACGAAGTGGTACACCACAGAAGCTCACAGAAGCTCGTAGCGCAAACAAATAAAAAGCACAATAACTGTTCATCTGGAGCTTCATGAAATGGGTTTCCATGGTCGAGCAGCCGCACACAAGCCTAAGATCACCATGCGCAATGTCAATCGTCGGCTGGAGTTGTATAAACCTCGTTGGCATTGGATTTTGGAGCAGTGGAAACGTGTTCTCTGGAGTGATGAGTCACGCTTTACCATCTGGCAGTCCGACAAGCGAATTCTGGGTTTAGTGGATGCCAGGAGAACGAAACTTGCCCGAATGCATAGTGTCAACTGTAAAGTTTGGTGGAGGAGGAATAATGGTCTAGGGCTGTTTTCATGGTTCGGACTAGGCCCCATAGTTCCAGTGAAGGGAAATCTTAACACTACAGTATACAATGACATTCTAAATTATTCTGTGCTTCCAACTTTGTGGCAACAGTTTGGGGAAGGCCCTTTCCTGTTTCAACATGACAATGCCCCCGTGCACAAAGCGAGGTCCATACAGAAATGGTTTTTCGAGATCGGTGTGGAAGAATTTGACTGGCAGAGCCCTGACCTCAAGTCCATCAAACACCTTTGGGATGAATTGGATGTTCCAATGTTCCAACATGTAGTGGAAAGCCTTCCCAGAAGAGTGGAGGCTGTTTTGCAGCAAAGGGAGGACCAACTCTATATTAATGCCCATGATTTTGGAATGAGATGTTCGACAAGCAGGTGTCCACATACTTTTGGTCAAGTAGTGTATATACAGTTGAAGTCGGAAGTTTACATACAATTAGGTTGGAGTCATTAAAACTCGTTTTTCAACCACTCCACAAATTTCTTGTTAACAAACTTGGTTAGGCAAGTTGGTTAGGACATCTACTTTCTGCATAACACAAGTAATTTTTCCAACAACTGTTTACAGACAGATTATTTCACTTATAATTCACTGTATCACAATTCCTGTGGGTCAGAAGTTTACATACACTAAGTTGACTGTGCTTTTAAACAGCATGGAAAATTCCAGAAAATGATGTCATGGCTTTAGAAGCTTCTGATAGACGAATTGACATCATTTGAGTCAATTGGAGGTGTACCTGTGGATGTATTTCAAGGCCTACCTTCAAACTCAGTGCCTCTTTGCTTGACATCATGGGAAAATCCAAAGAAATCAGCCAACACCTCAGAAAAAAGATTGTAGACATCCACAAGTCTGGTTCATCCTTGGGAGCAATTTCCAAACGCCTGAAGGTACCACGTTCATCTGTACAAACAATAGTATGCAAGTATCAACACCATGGGACCACGCAGCCGTCATACTGCTCAGGAAGGAGACGCATTCTGTCTCCTAGAGATGAACATACTTTGGTGCGAAATGTGCAAATCAATCCCAGAACAACAGCAAAGGACCTTGTGAAGATGCTGGAGGAAACAGGTACAAAGTATCTATATCCACAGTAAAACGAGTCCTATATCAACATAACCTGAAAGGTCGCTCAGCAAGGAAGAAGCCACTGCTCCAAAACCGCCATAAAAAAGCCAGACTACGGTTTGCAACTGCACATGTATGTAAACTTCTGACCCACTGGGAATGTGATGAAAGAAATAAAAGCTGAAATAAATCATTCTCTCTACTATTATTCTGACATTTCACATTATTAAAATAATGTGGTGATCCTAACTGACCTTAAGATCATTTTTACTGCGATTAAATGTCAGGAATTGTGAAAAAGGAACTGTATTTGGTTAAGGTCTATGTAAACATCCGACTTCAACTGTATAACTGGAAACTTGTTTTGTGCAGTTTTTACAAATCCAAATTTGATCAAAGTAAAACATTTTATGAGTTACTAAAGGGGTCCGGGCAGCCGAGCGGAAATGGAGGAAAACTCGCCTCCCTGCGGACCTGGCATCCTTTCACTCCCTCCTCTCTACATTTTCCTCTTCTGTTTCTGCTGCTAAAGCCGCTTTCTACCACTCTAAATTCCAAGCATCTGCCTCTAACCCTAGGAAGCTGTTTGCCACCTTCTCCTCCCTCCTGAATCCTCCTCCCCCTCCCCCCTCCTCCCTCTCTGCGGATGACTTCGTCAACCATTTTGAAAAGAAGGTCGACGACATCCGATCCTCGTTTGTTAAGTCAAACGACACTGCTAGTCCTGCTCACACTGCCCTACCCTGTGCTTTGACCTCTTTCTCCCCCCTCTCTCCAGATGAAATCTCGCGTCTTGTGACGGCCGGCCGCCCATCAACCTGCCCGCTTGACCCAATCCCCTCCTCTCTTCTCCAGACCATTTCCGGAGACCTTCTCCCTTACCTCACCTCGCTCATCAACTCATCCTTGACCGCTGGCTACGTCCCTTCCGTCTTCAAGAGAGCGAGAGTTGCACCCCTTCTGAAAAAACCTACACTCGATCCCTCCGATGTCAACAACTACAGACCAGTATCCCTTCTTTCTTTTCTCTCCAAAACTCTTGAACGTGCCGTCCTTGGCCAGCTCTCTTGCTATCTCTCTCAGAATGACCTTCTTGATCCAAATCAGTCAGGTTTCAAGACTGGTCATTCAACTGAGACTGCTCTTCTCTGTCACGGAGGCTCTCCGCACTGCTAAAGCTAACTCTCTCTCCTCTGCTCTCATCCTTCTAGACCTATCTGCTGCCTTTGATACTGTGAACCACCAGATCCTCCTCTCCACCCTCTCCGAGTTGGGCATCTCCGACGCGGCCCACGCTTGGATTGCGTCCTCCCTGACAGGTCGCTCCTACCAGGTGGCGTGGCGAGAATCTGTCTCCGCACCACGTGCTCTCACCACTGGTGTCCCCCAGGGCTCTGTTCTAGGCCCGCTCCTATTCTCGCTATACACCAAGTCACTTGGCTCTGTCATATCCTCACATGGTCTCTCCTATCATTGCTATGCAGACGACACTCAATTAATCTTCTCCTTTCCCCCTTCTGATAACCAGGTGGCGAATCGCATCTCTGCATGTCTGGCAGACATATCAGTGTGGATGACGGATCACCACCTCAAGCTGAACCTCAGCAAGACGGAGCTGCTTTTCCTCCCGGGGAAGGACTGCCCGTTCCATGATCTCGCCATCACGGTTGACAACTCCATTGTGTCCTCCTCCCAGAGTGCTAAGAACCTTGGCGTGACCCTGGACAACACCCTGTCGTTCTCCACTAACATCAAGGCGGTGACCCGATCCTGTAGGTTCATGCTCTACAACATTCGCAGAGTATGACCCTGCCTCACACAGGAAGCGGCGCAGGTCCTAATCCAGGCACTTGTCATCTCCCGTCTGGATTACTGCAACTCGCTGTTGGCTGGGCTCCCTGCCTGTGCCATTAAACCCCTACAACTCATCCAGAACGCCGCAGCCCGTCTGGTGTTCAACCTTCCCAAGTTCTCTCACGTCACCCCGCTCCTCCGCTCTTTCCACTGGCTTCCAGTTGAAGCTCGCATCCGCTACAAGACCATGGTGCTTGCCTACGGAGCCGTGAGGGGAACGGCACCTCCGTACCTTCAGGTTCTGATCAGTCCCTACACCCAAACGAGGGCACTGTGCTCATCCACCTCTGGCCTGCTGCCCCCCCTACCTCTGAGGAAGCACAGTTCCCGCTCAGCCCAGTCAAAACTGTTCGCTGCTCTGGCACCCCTATGGTGGAACAAGCTCCCTCACGACGCCAGGACAGCGGAGTCAATCACCACCTTCCGGAGACACCTGAAACCCCACCTCTTTAAGGAATACCTGGGATAGGATAAAGTAATCCTTCTAACCCCCCCTAAAAATATTTAGATGCACTATTGTAAAGTGGTTGTTCCACTGGATATCATAAGGTGAATGCACCAATTTGTAAGTCGCTCTGGATAAGAGCGTCTGCTAAATGACTTAAATGTAAAAATGTTAAATGTACTGTAAATGTTTTAGTGCTGCATTATGGTCAAATTTTTTCCTTCACCAATTATCAGTTTGACTTTTCCCTCATCAAGGACCGGCTTTCCTGAAGTCCCTTTATTGGCATTTCCAATTTTCCAGATAATCCATGAGTAGCAATCACCTCCCTCCCAATCCCAGCCACAGCCAGGTCTTTCACATAGCTGTGCTGGAGGTGCCACCTCTACTGCAGGCCTGCAGTGTGGCATTACTTATGCCCAAAGGGGTCATCCCCTCTGCTGATGGTCTTGGCTGTATAAATGTTAACATAATCATACACTAACATCTTATCACACTGTTCAACGTTAAAACATGATAAAGAATAGCAAACAATCTAATGGTGAACATGGGTGCAATTGGTGCTATCATAAAGGAGAGGGGGTAGAAAAGGGCAATGGGTCCACTAGAGTGTATCCTACTGTTTAGAATGAGCCAGAGCCACGCACAGACACCAAACACCGCAGAGAGGTTGCCTTGGTGGTAGAGTCAGGGAACATCATACATGGTGTTAAGGGCCCATCTCCTTTAGTGTTCCTTACCATTTCCAGCGGGATTGCAGGGTTTGCTTTTGATTGCATGCACGGCATCTTACTAGGCATATGTCATCAAATGACTACACTGTGGTTTGAGTCCAAATATCACCATGAGTCCTGGTACATTGGAAGAGAAGTAGAGCGCATAAACAAAATATTGCTTGCCATAAAACCACCTGTAAATGTGACAAGACCACCATGCTAAATTCATTTACTCAAATATTGGAAAGCCACAGAGTTCCAACACTTCCTGCTGCTCTATAGCCTCCCCTGTTTAAATGGGATTTTACCCAGGCAGTGCTTACAACATTTGCTGCTACTGGTGCAGGGTACAGTACAGTATCTATTGTCTACTGAAAGACACAGTTACCTCTCATGACATTGATATGGCTGCGATGTCCTTTGAGAATTTGTTATTAGGTTTGAACAATTGTATGGGAAATGTCAAGTCAGCTACAATGTCCACATACTTTTGCATGCACCTACATCTGTCCGAAACTGGGGACCTTTGTGGGCTCAAAGTGCATTAATCTTTGAAAGTAGTAATGGGAGACTTGGTACCAGGACAAATAGTGGAAATGTTCACTCTCTACCAACACATCCCAAGATTACTCACTATTACATTCACCACAGAATCAAACCAAGCTAGCAAAAGGTTTGTTGAAGAAATATTAAGGGGCTACTATCTCGCCAACAAATGTGAAAAAAATAAGTGTATTTTTACTAGGGTATCCTGTTGCACAGAGCCCGACATCAAGGGAGGCTTTTCTCCTTGAAGAGTCAGACGTTACTTACAAAAAACATGATTATTTCACCATAGAGCGATCATTAATGGGAATCACATTTATTCCAAAACACCAAGTACCTTATCGAAACTAGTAAACCATGTAGTGGTCACCCAACATGGGTCAGTGGGATGGTCATGTTTTTTGTTGACGTAGGCAGTGAAGTGGGCTACGCAGTGATGACAACAAGATGCACAGTAAGAGACTAAGAGACAGGAGGCACTGCCTCTTGGATTCTTAAAGAGATTGGCAATTCAAATAAGGTTCAATAAATCAAATGCACAGACATCTGTACCACCTGTGTTTACCTGAAAGGCATCCAAGGTGTACAAGGGAACTACATCTGTTTACAACACAACAAGTGGGAGGTAGACTGAGAAAGGGTGGAAGCGCTGAACTTAACTATTTATTTATTTGTTATAAAAATGTATACAACTTTTTACATTATATTTATACATTCAGAGTATGTATGAATAAAGGTGTTTCTTAAACTGGCAGCATGATATATAAATACATTATTACATTGACTGAAACCTACTGAAACCATTATTAATTGTGTTGGTATCTATCAAATAAAAGTAGCGTACACTATATTTATTGCATGTGGACATTGTCATTTATACATTTGAAATTGCCATATCCTGCAGCCAGGAATATCAAAATCCTGCAGATTTTGGACCTGCAGGAATGTACTTGGTCCTCCAGGAATGACCAAATCCTGCAGGAATATATATATTTTTAAAGTTTTTTAATTTAACCGTTATTTAACTAGGAAAGTCAGTTAAAATGACGGCCTACCGGGGGAACAGTTGGTTAAATGCCTTGTACTCTCAGGTATCAAGGTAAGACCCAGATGCAGACTGTGTCGAAGTAACAATATTTATTACAGCAACAGGGGCAAAGGTACAGGATGGCAGGCAGGCTCAGGGTCAGGTCAGGCAGAGGTCGGTAATCCAGAGGTTGGGCAAGGGTACAGGATGGCAGGCAGGCAGGCTCATGGTCAGGGGCAGGCAGAGTGGTCAGGTGGGTGGGTACAGGGTCAGGAAAGGCAAGGGTCAAAAACCAGGAGGACGAGAAAAGAGAGACTGGGGAAAAGCAGGAGCTGACACAAAAACGCTGGTTGGCTTGACAAACATGATAAACTGGCAACAGACAAACAGAGAACACAGGTATAAATACACAGGGGATAATGGGGAAGATGGGTGACACCTGGAGGGGGGTGGAGACAATAACAAATACAGGTGAAACAGATCAGTGTGTGACATGTTCAGGGGCAGAACAACATATTTTTACCTTGGCAGCTCAGGGATTCAATCCAGCAACCTTTCGGTTACTGGCCCAACACTCTAACCACTAGGCTACCCGCCAACTCTGCAGGACCAAAATCCTGTAGGTTTTGGTCCTGCAGGATACCTGCAAGAACGTACATTGTTGTGCAGGATTTTCTAAATTTCTCTAGGACAAGTCATACTCCTACTGGAGTCCTGCAGGAACATCAGGGCTTTTACCTTCAGGATTTTGTCAATACTACACGATTTCTGCTGGACACCTGCACAATTCATGCACAAAGGGGCAAATTCCTGCTGGATTCCTGTAGGAGTTTTTTGTAAGGGTTGCCCCCCCCCCCCCGTACATCTTTATATTCATTATATTTGTCTGATCATTGCTTCTCATCTCTAGTTCCTCCTTTCCTCTCCTTTGGGGTTGATTCTCTGCCATGAATCTGTTCTGGGGGTCCTTATTCAGCTTGCCACCTGTCAGGAAGAGGAAACTGTGTAGGCTATAAGAGAGCATCTGTGTGTGTGTGTGCGTGCGTTGCATGTGTGTTGTTTGTGTGGTGTGTGTGTGTGTGTGGTTTGGTTGGTTTGGTTGGTCGGTCGGTTGGTGGGTGGGTGGCAGCTAGTTGTTGTTGCAGGCACCAACACCAATGGCACTTGCAATAATAGAACCCAAATACTGAAATGTGGAACAGCAAAATGAATTGTTTTTTACAAGAGTTTGTGTGTGTGTGTGTGTGTGTGTGTGTGTGCGCGCGCGCGCGTGTGTGTGTGTGTGCGTGCGCGCGCGTGTGTGTGTGCGTGTGTGCATGCATGCGCGCATTTGATAATGTGTGTGTGTGTGTGTGTGTGTGTGTCTGTGTGTGGTGTGTGTGTGTGTGTGTGTGTGTGTGTGTGTGTGTGTGTGTGTGTGTGTGTGTGTGTGTGTGTGTGTGTGTGTGTGTGTGTGTGTGTGTGTGTGTGTGTGTGTGTGTGTGTGTGCATTTCATCGTGCATGTGTGTGAGGGAATTTTTATATACACTGATTCTGTAACATATTTTTATTCAATTTGTATTAATCATACTGAAATTGTCTATGCATAGAAAATAACGCATCTTTGCATTACAAACTTACTCTGATCAAATGAGGATGGAATTAGCTAATGCACCTCTTGACCTTAACACATTTGTACCTGTCTCCAGGTCTGTCTGTCTGTCTGTCTGTCTGTCTGTCTGTCTGTCTGTCTGTCTGTCTGTCTGTCTGTCTGTCTGTCTGTCTGTCTGTCTGTCTGTCTGTCTGTCTGTCTGTCTGTCTGTCTGTCTGTCTGTCTGTCAGTGTAGCTGTCAGTTCCTGAGATGGAGTAATGTTATGCTCAGAGGGCTTGAATGGGTCCAGCTGAACTGGCTCTGTGCTGGGGCTGATGACAGAGGCTTCATTTAGTCCTTGGGTGGGCCTGAGAGAGGGAGATGGCTTCTGTGCAGAGAGAGGGCTCCCTCACAATGGGGATAGAGAAGGAGATGAAGGGGTGCTTTGTGCCCTAGAGAGGAGGATCCGTTCAGGATAATTCAGTTCCTCACACCCGTAGTTCCGGAGTGGTCCCCTAGTCAGAACCCCTTCTTCCCCCATGGCTGTCGGAAACTACGTGACTCCCTTAACGATACCCCTCTTGTGTGAAAGGGCTCCACTATGTCACCTCAGGTGTTTGGGTCACATGCTCACGTCTATGTGTAGACTGGGCTGAAAAGCAATAGATAGGCAGGGTGAGGATGCATTCTTTGGTTTCTCACAGACAGTCTATTTCAGCAGGGTGAGGTGGATCAACCCCCCCACCCATCCCCCCTATCCCACTATTCAATTGCCTCAGAGTGGGGTCGTGTGCCAAGTTTGATCAGATCCTATCACAGCATTACGTAACTGCTCCTGCTAACACCCTGAACTCCTATAGGGTCAGGTGGGGCGTGTGTCTCTCGCGCCAGGGGGATGAAGCGGAGCGATGCTGCTGAAAGACAGGATATCCCTGGACAGGAACCCCTACCTTGCCGCTTGTCTTTCCTGCCTGGCCTGCTGACTCTATCCTGTCCACTTGAGGTCCATCACCCTCCAGAGAGGGAGGAGGGTAAGGCAGGCAGCAGGAAGGCAGGGGTCCTCCAAGACGCTCCAGGGGTCATCTCCCCATCCCGCCACAGCACGACCAGGCCTGGTCCAAGGTCCGGTTTGTGGCCTGGGCTACCTTCTCCCCATTGTTCAGATGGAGGAGAAACGTGCACACACTTCCTCTGGATCTATATTTGCTTTTGCCTGGCCTGGTTTCTTCTGCTCTGATTTATGACAGCTGGAGATGTATGACAAGAGGCCTGACTTTATACCTGTTTTAATAGCATTACCCCATTGTGATTTTAACTCGGGTCACTCAAAACAGGTAGAGGAGTTGTGGAGGTCTGTTGGGAGGGAGAGGTGTTTGGCTGAAATGGCTCATCTCCTAACCTAGGGTCCTAACCTAGGGTTAGAGCGTTATCTACAATGATTTTGAAACACAATGCTGCTAACAAACAACACATCAATGTAAGCAAAAGAAGAAACTGTTAGTTGACCCACAATGTGCTGGGGTTGGTAAATATTCACAGCGGTTTGCCTGGATGTGGTAACACCTCTCATACAGTGTCATGGGCGTTTTGACATGTCCACGGACGATAGCCATTAGGGCAAAGGATATAATAACTAGCACACTGCAACTCAACTTCTCTCCCCTAGTCTAATGACATTCTGTGGTATAATCAATTGGCCACCTATTTTATAAAGGTGAAATGATTTCTATGCTGTTTGATATGTTTCTATGTTGTTTATTAAGTGTGAGGTTGTCTTTGCATAATGTGTATTGCACTGGAAATGCCTGTAAGGACTTGATATTGATAAAGCAGATTGTCACATATTCTATTGCTGGTGTTGAATTTACCTCTCAAATGACTATTCTATATGTTTTCAAGTATTATAAGTACCATTGATGCTTGCCTTTAGCTAGGTAGGGGCTACATTGGTCATCTAGATGGCTCAGTGGGGTGTTGATGTGTTTGTCTTGAAACAGGAGAACTGGCTAACAAGGAGAAGATGAAAGAGCAGAGACACCAGTGCCACTGCAGAGCTGTCCCAGCTAGCACATAATGTTCTGAGAACCATATGTTTCTGAGAGCTTGGTGAGAGCGTGGTTGTCCAATGGTTATTTTGCAAACAACCTTCCCACAACTTTTTGGGAATGATGCAGGATAGTTGCTTGGCTTTGGAACATTCTCAGCACATTTAAAGGATTCAAGTTTTCAAGCTATATAACTTACAAAATACAGAAATAAAGCTGGTATGATGCGTTTTGCATTATATGATGCTGCATTTTGCTTCAAAGAACGTTCTAAGAATGTTATTTAAAAACATCCAAAATTTGATTGCTGACATATAAAACATTTTTGGAGTGCATCAACAATAGATTAATGAAATAAATACCAAAATATGGTTTTTGGGTGAAATCTTCCTTTAAGGAACTTGACAAAAAAAAAAAAAATTATTGGTATTTCATTACTTTAACAGAACGTTATCTAAAGGTTTTAACATGGTTACATTTCATTTCAATTTTGGAACGTTTGATATTGGCAATGTTCTTAAATAGTTCAGGGAACATCAAGAAACAATGTTCTTCTGTGGGAATTTCAGTACTTCAGGATAATGTTTCCTGCAGGTTTCCTCATGGTTCTATTTAAAGGTATGTTTTCAAATTGTTCCAAGACCGTTAAGAAACAACATTCTTCTGTGGGAATTTCATTACTTTAGCATCAAGTTTTATTCAGGTTTCCTCGTGGTTCTATTTAAAGTCATGTTTTCAAATTGTTCTGAGAACGTCAAGAAAACTTTCCATAAAAACCTCAAGAAAACTTTAGTACCGTTCAGAGAACGTTCTAAGAATGTTATTTGAAAACATATACATTCCGTTCTCAGTATCAACAAAACTCTCTCTATCCTCTATCTTGTGAAGTGTGTTCAGGTGTGTTGGCCATGCACACTCATTGACCACACCTGATCTTAATGAGTGCTTGTTTCCTATGAAATGGGGTCTGTTTGAATAGACTAAAATGAACAAACATGGCATGCTAGCTCCATCCTGGTGGTGCAGTGGACTAATTCCATGGATAGAAAACAGAAGATCATAGATTTGAACCTTACTCACGCTGTGCCACAATAAAAAAGGGATGTGTTTGCATGATTAATGCCTAAGCATATGAATGTCCATGTGTCTGATCTGTGCTTGGAGTTCAAAACAGTTAACCTAAGCTAGTAGTGTTATTAGAAGTCTTATTGAAACATGTTCTCAGAACGTTATTTTATTACCTTCAAATAACCTATAATTTCCATTCTCAGAATGTTAATAAAACCTCCCTCTCACTAAAGGCTTCAGTCATGAAAAGATTCTACTTAAATCTGAATTGGTTCTCCAGCAGATTAGTATGAATGGCTCACCCTGTGGTCAAAAATAGCCTTTTCCCCTTTATTCAGATTGCAACCTCTCACTTTCGGTTATTTGAAAATGAAATAATTTTTGAAATATAGCTCTTTTTAAAACAAGCCATACAAAGCTGTTTGCAATTTCAGTTTAATCCACCAGAAAAGACAGAACAAATATTTCAACAAATATTATGATTAAACTCAAATACACTAATTGATAAAAAAACATTTTAACGTTTTTTTTAAACGGTTTAATCTTTGTTAATGAGTTCGTAAATTCACTCTGGCTTTCTACTCCGATTTCAGAACACTCTCCTCTGAGTGTGCCAGAGTGCAGAATAACTGAGGAATTTGCAAATGTGCAACACCAGTTGAGCGCACTCTGAGTCTGAGCGCACTCTGACCACACTCTGAGTCTGAGCGCATTCTGACCACACTCTGAGTCTGAGCACACTCTGACCACACTCTGAGTCTGAGTGCACTCTGACCACACTCTGAATCTGAGCGCACTCTGACTGTACTCCGAGCGCACTCCGAGCGCACTCTGGCACTCCAAAGTGAATTAATGAACACACCCGATATCATAAATAGGACTGATGGAGTTATGTCACACATGCAGTTAACAAAAATATATGGAAATATCTGCTCTATCCAAAATTACAACCAACTGATTGTAGCTATACCGCGAAACTGGAGGAGGAAAGTGGAAGAGGGAGAAGCTAAGGAACTTGTCTGTTGGCCCTGCAAGACCAAAATGAGTTAAAAGAAAATTGATAAAGAAAAAGAATACCAGTTCCATTTAAGGACAAAATAGTTGGGAAGAGATTTTCGATGTGCCGATTCCATGGCACAGGGTTTATGAACTGATATACAAAACAACACCGGATTCAAAACGTAGTCTTTCCATTTAAATTATTATATACAAAATTCTTGCAGCCAATAGAATGTTATGTACAGTATATGGGGGATACAACCATCCCAGCTCTGCTGTTTTTTTGCAAAGAGACAGAATCATTAGATCACTTGTTTTGGTACTGCCCATATGTTGCTTGTTTTTGGTCACAGGTTCAGGAATGGCTGAAAAATTACAACATTCACCTAAAATTAAGTCTGTAAATAGCACTGCTGGGTGACTAGAAAAGCCTTAGTCATTCAATCAATAATATATGAATACTCTTAGTAATAATGTTCATCTTTAATTTACAATCTGTAGAAACTATGAGAATAGAAAGGTTCAGAACTTTTGTGAAACATCACAGCACAGTTGAAAAATATATGGCAAGTAGAAATCAAAACTGGATGGTTTTTAGAGATAGATGGGAGGGGTTGAGGGGAGCTGAAGGGTAGGACTAATTATTATTATTTTTAATTAAAAATGAAACTAGTTTAAAATGTACAGTGTCTGTGAAATGTATATAGAATGTACAAGCAAAACATATTTTTTTAAATATCCAGGAAAACTTTCAGGGAACCATAATAAAATGTTCACAACCGTTCACAGAATGTTTTTAAAAACAGTTTTATTGGTCAGGAAGCGTATGGCTTCATTCCTAGAACCAATGGGAAACCAAAAACGTACATTCCCACTATTTCCAAGGAACCAAATGTGCTAGCTGGGGTGTCTTTATGCCATGATCAATAGTTCCAACATACATCATACAGTGTTCATTTTCTCGCCTGTTAGAAAAAAACGACATTCACTATCAATCTCAAATGAGTCTGTTTGCTAAAGTGTCAGCAAAGCTGTATAGATCAAGTCCGGGGTAGCTCAGTTGGTAGAGCATGATGCTTGTAACGCCAGGGTTGTGGGTTCCATTCCCATGGGGAACCAGTATGAAAAGGAATGCTCTCACTACTGTAAGTTGCTCTGGATAAGAGTGTCTGCTAAATAACTCAAATGTGAAGAACCTATGAGACTAACATTGGAGCTATTTGCCCTTTGAGAAGGAAAACTCTATTTAGTTGTTTTGTCAACTTGTTTGTCATCCCATGCGAAGTCCATTAAGGGAATCAAATGAGAGGATTTTGAATGAGAAATCCCTATGGTAAGACTGCTGTCATAAATATAGGCCCACTTGAAACCCACACACTGTTATTATATAGGAATGTTGATTGGAAATCTCTTGTGTAATCTATTTTGAAAAGCATTGTGGCATACCATCCATGCCATCTCACTCAAACTTGTAACCCAGTGGGGTGCAGGGACCAGAGGGACGAATGTCTCTCATGTTGCTATGGCTAAACGCCCTCTTTAGCTCAAAGAGAAGCTATGTTACCAAGCATATGCAAGGTTCAGGCTGTGAAATCTGTATAATATGATCAAATTACATCCATAAAACTTGAAAACCTCGGAGTATAATCTATTCAGATTGTCTTTCACACTTTTCTCTGACCGTGCACAGTGGTGTCGGCAGATGGGGGATAGGGCTGTGTTTTTACACAGAGCGATGCCAGGTGTGTCTGATGTGGACCCAGTCAAGACAGCTGCTGATGAGGAAGACATGGGGACTTGAAATCTCATGTCTGATAAATTAACTAACCATTCAATATCGTCTTTATCTCGACTAAAGTCTCTATCAGACATGAGATTAGTCCGTAGTGTAATAGTGCTTGAGTTTAACATGCATGAGGCTCTGGAGCTGTGAAGAAGCAGAATAAACATGTTTGCATTATCGGGCTTCTCAAACACGCAGAGAATTCCATGACGAGGAATTCCAACATGGTGCTGTAATGATAGAGAGCATGTCTAGTTTGTAGATAAGCGACAGGGATGCGGTTTTCTAATTGGGAAGAGTTTGACTGGTGTCTGTACATTTTGAGACAATGAGAAATAAACAACTTATAACAAGTCTCCAGGGCCACACTTTAACTGCTGAATCAGATTCAGCTTCCTCCAAGCCCAATTTATCATGTCAACAAAGGCAAATATTGTCTCACAGGAGGAGTGTGGTGTCTGTAAGTGGCCCAGAATTATTAGCCCACTCCTCCTACCCCCCCGCTGTTACTGATTATGTCCAGAACAAAGCTCATTACAGCCAAATCTGTTAATCATGGGGATGGTCTCTTACAGGTCAGTGAACTGCTGTACCCACAGTGCTTGTCTGCAAATGACTCATACAATAGTTAAATTATCTTTATTGGCTTAAACTGGTCTCAGTGCAAAGCATCCCAACAATGGAACAGTGAGTTGATAATGGTACACTGCAATACTTTGACATTACACATGGGGAGTGAATCTTAGATATTTGCTTTAAAAGAAGCTACTCAAGCTTACATGTTGCTGAAGGGAGCGAGGGAGAGATGTGGTAGCATGGTTACACTGGTTTACATGATCAACACAGTTCTCTGAGAAAGAATACATTGTCCTCCATCATTTTATCAACACATTTTCAAGAAATTTCTGTTAATGGTCTGAAGGGGAACACTGTCGTAAAGGAGCAAAGCGGGAAATAGAACTCATATGTATTTCCCGTAGACACAGCTTTGATTCTGTTCTAACTGCACACAATGGGAGGGAGACTGTCACCCTTCAACTCTGTGTGCTTACAGGACAAAGCATGTCTACATTTAAAAAAAAACATTTTAGTCATTTTAGCAGATGCTCTTATCCAGAGCGACTTACAGTAGTGAATGCATACATTTTTTTCTTTTTGTACTGGCCCCCGTGGGAATCAAACCCACAACCCTGGCGTTGCACACACCATGCTCTACCAACTGAGCCACAGGGAAGACAGTCTACTGAATAGTGTTTGCATGACATTGTAATAAGTAACACAGTGACACAAGAGAGGATTTTAGTTCAACAGAAAACTTTTTATTTCAAATCATCACATAAAAGCATTGTACAGCATGTATTCACATCTTTGTCAAATAAAAACAAGTTAATTCATGCCTTCCCCAATCCTGATTCAATAAACACATACACACACAGACTCATACCTTCACACACACACACACACACTAGAATGTAATCTGTCAGAGCAGCCACCTATTAGTTGGCTCTCCTCCCTCGACAACATTTGTCAGCTGCCATCTGTCCATCTGGGACCACCCCCCTCCCTCCATGCCCTTATTTCCCCTTACAACTTTTTAATCAAGCTGCAACACCTTTCCTGGACCTACACACACACACACACTTACATCATGACTGGGGCAGAGGAAGAGGTCTCACCTCTTTCCAATGAGCAAGTGCTTAAAAGAAAACAAGAACACCATGGTACAAATGCATGTATAATACACTCCTCCAGTGTTAAAAGCCAGAGCCATGGGACAACCCACCCAAGAACTTGCCTTAAGTCAACACGGAACACCAGGAGAACAATATGAGCTGCTTTGTCCCTTTGAAATACATTCAACTCTGTCCAAAATGTCTGGGGTCTGGTTTGTATCACCCTGGCATGGAGCTTGGCCCTCTGTATCAAGCAGTTCAAGGGGTTTGTACAAACTACCTAATCACTGAGAGGGAGCTTGGAGGATGTCAGTGGTCATGATTACAGCCAGAAGACTGACTATCAATTTCCTCAGTCACACAGTCTGGAGGACACGTACATTTGCACTCAGTCTGCAGTCCACATGTATGTGGCTGATTAGGTAATGATATCATTTTGCTGGATAGGTATTGATATCATGCACCTCTGAAATCTTAGATTTACCTGCAGTGTTCAGGTGACGATGGAGGCAGGACAGGAAAAGGCAGCTGGAGACCTATTCCCTCTGGCTGGCATCCCTCTCCCATGCCCTGACCCCAGCATAAACGTCACACCTTAGTGGCCAGCGACTGGGCCTCTGTCTTCTGGGAGGACATGGAGCTGGCGGGGCTGGTGTGCATGGCCTTCTTCAGGTTGAGCAGACAGAGGCATTGGGAACGGAAGCGGAGGTCGAAGAAAGCATACAGGAAGGGATTGAGGCAGCTGTTGACGTAGGCCAGGCAGGTAGCATAAGGGTGGGCCAGCAGAAGGAAGCGGAGAAAGGCGCAGGTGTTTGGAGCCAGGTTCAGGTAGGAGAGGGCATCAGCGCTCTTCAGCACGTGGAAGGGCATCCAGCAGGCAGCAAAAACAACCACCAGGGTGGTGATGATCTTCAGCAGACGCCGCTTCCTCTGGTCTTCCTTACGCAGGCTGTTGAAGTGGCGTGTCACGGTGCAGCCGATGAAGCAGTAGCACACCATCATGGCCAGGAAGGGCAGGAGGAAGCCCAGGGCAGAGGAGGAGATGCTGAGCCCTGCGATCCACATGGACTCCTTCTGCTTCAATTCATTTGATTGACTGATTGTTTGATTACCCCCACCCAACACCAGGCTGAAGTCCATGCCACAGGAGATGAGGTCGCTGTTCTCGTCATCCTTGGTGGTGCGGAAGATGAGTGTGGGGGCAGCCAGTAGGCCGGAGAGGAGCCAGATGGCCGTCAGGGAGGCCTGCATGTGGCCACGCGTACGCAGCTGGGTGCTGGACAGAGAGTGCACGATGGCCAGGTAGCGGTCAAAGCTCATGGCGGTGAGACAGAAGACGCTGGCGTACATGTTGAGCAGCACCACGTAGCTGCTGATCTTGCAGAGGGCCACACCGAAGGGCCAGTGGTAGCCCAATGCGGTGTACACTGCCCACAGTGGCAGAGTCAGCACGAAGGTCAGGTCAGCCATGGCCAGGTTGCCTATGTAGATGTCTGCTGACCGGCGCTTGGCCTGAGCCCTCCACACAGTGAAGATGACCACACCGTTGCCAGAGAGACCTAGGATGAAGATGAGCATGTAGAGGACTGGGATGACTGAGTAGGACGGCTTCCACTCAGAGTAGTCACACATGGTGCTGTTCTCCTGCTCTTCATAGTCATAGTCATAGTATTCAGGGGTTGTCCACTTCTCCATTCTTCTTAGAGTGTCCTTTTCTTCGTTAAAAATGTATATTATTTTATCAGGTAAAATAAGGTTGATCGAATGGATCAATAACGTTTATGAAGCAATTAGAAACTTGGTCCAAATCCGTGTGCAAGAAGTTCATAAAAAGCGCATAAAATAGTTCCTGCGCAGCCGAGGGTGATTTCAGGTCTGGTGTCACAGCGCTGGGCAGGTTGCCTTTTTAAACCCCGGCAGTTCCTCACACAACCCTCTGTCACCTCCTCCCAGGCCGATCCCAGCACCCCCCTTTCCCTACCCACGCCCCCCGCGACTCCATAACGTTGTGAAGAGAACTCTCCAATAAACGGTAAGCAGACCTCAATTTAAAAGCGAAAACGTAATGAATATACAAATAGGGCATTGAAAGAACATTATTGCAACTCTCATGACGCACACTTTTAATACATGTTAAAAACTGTAGGCGAATTGTGGGATCTGCTCTACATGTTTTACAGCCTTCAGAAGTCCTAAAAAATATAATTGAATTGATATGGAATTGATTTGAACAATATTCGTTTTCCTGCCTGTCTAGGCAAGTCGGGGCAAGCACCTAGTCTAAAAGTAGACAATTACAATAATAAAGTGGCAGCATTTAAGGGGAAACCACTGCCAAAATAGGCAATTGTACACTTGAGCACCCAAATTAGAATAACACATTTCCATGTCAATGATCGCACAATTGCATAGTACTGCTTGTTCAAACATGTTGCGTGTGTCGTGTGCAATGTATCAAATAAAATATTATGTTATTACTGCAGTGCTACAGGATGAGTATAATTTAGTAGTATCAAACTTAATTAATTTTGAATTATCAAATATCATGGTCCAGCAAATGAACATTGATAGAGAAAATTTGACCATGAAATATTATATTATAAATATCCTATTCTCTTTCTAATGGGAATTTGTTGTGCTGCATGAAATAGGACAGAAAACGTTATTGGCCTATGTTTTACATATATATTATTTACATGTTTCACTTACTGTTTTCTTATCTGGCCATTAGATGTCCCAGGGTGGGGTTTGCCCTATGTTACTTATTTAAGAACAAGAAAATATAATGTATTATAATTGACCAAAACAAAGCAACCCAAAAAGCACCATACTTTTTGGATATAGGCAGCCAAGAGACTTGGCCTGCCAGGGTTCATTCCAGTATTCCCACATCCAGAACACTGTTATTGTTGACAGTCACTGCCTGTTATTTCTTTAGTAAATATTGGCTTAATTCTATTTCATGAACTGCATTGTTGGTTAAGGGCTTGTAAGTAAGCATTTCACAGTAAGCATTTCACAGTACCTGTTGTATTCGGCGCATGTGACAAATACAATTTGATTTGATTAGATGTTAGAATTGTGTCACTGCAGACTGTCATCATAACAAAGTAAAAGGTTTTTTTCCCCTGACTAATCTGCTGCTTAAGGGACAGTTAGACATGTTCTGTATCCTGTGGGTCAGTGTGTGACGTGGGATGAGACAAGACAGAGGTAGTGAGTTGAGACCAGGTATATGTAGGCCTAATATTGTATCATTTTAATACAGGTGCTCAGTAGTTTGTCTCATATCCACTCAGAAATAGGAATCTGTCCAAATGGTTTAGTTGGTGAGAATCATCAGTTGACTGATGTAAAGTGAATCTGATCTAGTCCCTGTGTATCCATGCTGAAGGAGCCCAGGTTGGAGGGCTCATTCTCCACCCTCCTCTGTCTCTCAGCAGTGTAGCAGCAGTGGCGCCATGGCACTGACCTTCTCAGACACAACTATCACTCAACAATCTGCTCAGCCGGTCCCCTCCTCCTCCATCCCCCTATTCCTGTCTCACCCACAGCTCTCTCTCTCGCCATCCCCCTACCCCTCTCCACCCATCTCTCTCTTCCTCTGATGATGAGCCAGAACCAGGCTGTGTGGAAGTCTCTGGTTCTCGGCAGCACTAGTCTTCAAACGTCACTTACCCTATATTAAGCAGTTTGTTTTTGCTACTTGTTTTGGTAGTTTGTGTGGTGATTAAACTGATTTAATTGTGTTTCTCCCTCTGCTTTGACTCCCCCCCCCATCTCCTCTGCTCTGTCCCCCCCCCCCTCCTCTGAGCTGTCTCCTGAGTACTTTTGCAGGACATTTGGCAGCTCTGAGCAGGAAAGGAGCAGAGTGAGTTGAGTCAACCCAAGCTTTCCCTGTTCTAATAGGATTCTATTTATATGTGAGATTGTGTTTTGTGCGGCATTGTAAGGGCGTTGGGAGGATATGCTGGTCAAGGCAGTGAAATCTAAAGTTAAATCAAATATTACACCTAATCCAATTCACACCCACCCACCATCCAGCACTAAATAAGTTATCATCCCTTTAATGAGCAGACAGGCTAATTTGACAGGGATCAGAGATAAGAAACAGATGGTTAATGCTGATGATTAACATGAATGACATCTTCCAATGTTCCTATGTTCCAAAGGAATTTCAAGTCCAAAGGAATTTTAACTTTTCATTTTGTCAGTCAGTGTGAGCATAGTTCTGTTTCTCCAACATTCCATTGGTGTTTTTGCTATTGCGCTTTTTATTTTTGCTCTCATCCTCTCATGTGTGGTCTTGTGTTGTAAACCACACACAGGTAAGGCACCATAAATCTTCCTATACATGTACAGTATGTCCTGCTGCTGATCACATCACATCTCTTGTCATCTCCTTTTCTCACACCCAAGGTCTTCATCCATCATCCATTGGTTTAGAGCAAGTAAAAAAAAATATTGAGAGATATTGCATAACGACAAAACCTATTCCCCCTCAGGAGACTGAAAAGATTTGGCATGGGTCCTCAGATCCTCAAAAGGTTTTACAGCTGCACCATCGAGAGCATCCTGATATGCATCACTGCCTGGTATGGCAACTGCTCGGCCGCTGACCGCAAGGCACTACAGAGGTTAGTGCGTACGGCCCAGTACATCACTGGAGCCAAGCTTCCTGCCATCCAGGACCTCTATACCAGGCGGTGTCAGAGGAAGGCCCTAAAACTTGTCAAAGACTCCAGCCACCCTAGTCATAGACTCTTCTCTCTGCTACCGCATGGCAAGCGGTACCGGAGCGCCATGTCTACGTCCAAGAGACTTCCAAACAGCTTCTACCCCCAAGCCATAGGACTCCTGAACAGCTAATCAAATGGCTACCCAGACTATTTGCATTCTGTGCTCCCCCCTCACCCTCTTCTACACTGCTGCTACTCTCTGTTATTATCTATGCATAGTCACTTTAATAACTCTACCTACATGTACATATTACCTCAATTACCTCGATTAACCGGTGCCCCTGCACACTGACTCTGTACCTGTACCCCCTGTATATAGCCTCGCTATTGTTATTTTACTGCTGCTCTTTAATTATTTGTTACTTTTATTTATTTTCTTTAGGTATTTTTCTTAAAACTGCATTGTTGGTTAAGGGCTTGTAAGTAAGCATTTCACAGTAAGGTCTACACCTGTTGTATTCGGCGCGTGACAAATACAATTTGATTTGATTTGATAAGAATGGAGACCACTCACAAACACATACACACACTCACGCACAAATGCACGATTACACGAAAACATACACACACGCGCGCTACACATATAGACATCCAGACGGTCTACATCTGTCTGCATGGCTGCTGAGAGCCCCTTTGATCTTTCATCGTCACATGACCTGTGTGTTAAAGTTTGTTTATGAGCCAGGGTTCTGTTGTGTCTTTTGCACCAAATGAGCAGGAGGTGATACGGCCGGTGTGATGTGTGATGTGTGAGAGAGAGAGAGAGAGAGAGAGAGAGAGAGAGAGAGAGAGAAAGAAAGAGAGAGAGAGAGAGAGAGAGAGAGAGAGAGAGAGAGAGAGAGAGAGAGAGAGAGAGAGTCGGCCCAGTTGTTTGATGTGTGTGTGTTAAGCTGTCAGAGACCACATGCATTGGTCCACTGTAACTTACTGTGACAGCTGGCTCTGCAGGGATTGATTTGCGAGCTGACCAACACAGAGCCAGTCAGTCCCGACTACAGCCAGTGACATTACATATCTGTTTTATAACTTTATATTGAGAGTGTACAAACACATTACACACAGTGAGGAAAATAATATCAAAGTCACACTAGTGAAGCACCGTCAATATCAAAATAAGATAGATATGGTGTGTGGACAGTCTCAAAAACAAGCTACCCTTCCCAGTTGGAGAGTGCGAACATTTGGGTAACTTTACGGTCCATCCCACTGTCCTCTCCACCTCCCTTCAACCAGGGGGTTGAGATGATTGACACCAGCCTGCTAAGCACTGGAGCCACCAAGATGGACGAGGTTACACCTCCTACAGCCCAGCCCCCACTCCCCACTCCCCACTCCTCACCCCTAACAACCCTACTCATTCACATGGACCACTAATGGGGAGAGGAAGACCACATGATGGGCAGTGTGACCGTCTGTCTGGACATGTCCAGCAAGTGATTGACTGGACACGTCTCTGCTTCTGTGAGAGCTCAGACTGCCTGATACCGTTGGCTAGCGCCGAATGTTCACGCGAGAACATGTCATAATACTGTGGAAGTGGTCTACCACACAAATCACAACAAAACACAAACCCCAAACCCATGGGAATGCTCCAAAGATAGATGAGGGATGATCGTTTATGAATAGTTCAGGCAGTGTAATGTCATGTCATGCCCTTCATGTCTATAAGGAACATGGGTTACCTGTGAGAAACACTTGGACAAACTATCCAAAACCTGTACGTCTTGTGCCACTTAATAGGAAAGAACCCACAAGATAGTAGTCAGAGAGAGGGGATCCAAAGGGCTGTGAATAACTGACCTCATAACAGGCCTCTCTATTGAGTTCACCTCCAGGCAGCTTTGTAGGGTTTTAAATATTTTAATGAATTCCAAAGAGCATAGTTACAATTAAATGTGCATAATTTCCTTATTTTCTTAACTGCTTCCTGCAGTATGTTCTGTCCTAAATTGTGCTTTGTCCCACAGTGACCTAAGCACTTAGAATCCTGAATGAGCTTTTTGAGGCTCATCTCCTAATTTCTTTCTCTGCATCTCTTCTGCATTTCCATTTCAGCTTTCTCCAGCAAGACTTTCCATCCATCTACTGTAATCCTTTATACACCCCAAACACAGACGTGTGGCCGGATGACAACACGCATCCAGACCTCCGGTCTTCATCGTCCTGACGACAGAGTACCGGTGATTATAAATCTGCATGATTGGGCCTTTCCCTTGGCCAATTAGATGAGGTGAAATATAGGAGGTCACGTCTGCTGTGGAGGCAGCATGCAACCAGTGCTCTGTTCACTTAAATGTCCCTTATCAGCCCCCATCAGAGGACCTGGGACACAAAGAGAAGGGGCCCAGAGTGTGTCCCTTTGTTCACAGAAATGTGTCCTTTCTACAAGATTTCCTCCCTTGCATTTTGTGGCATTCCTTTAGCAACGGACATCCACATTGTTAAGATAAATAGAGCAGTTGGATAATGGATGAAGATACTCTAAACTTTTTGAATTTGTATAGTTCATCAGATATTGACTGAATTATAGTTCAGGTATTCAACTTATTATCAAATTGCACTTTTTGGGGGGAGGATGCACTCATATATACATTTTCTTATTGTATCAGGTATTTTTTTTTATTATTTTATGTTAAAAATAACGAAAAACAGATGTGACTACTTTGCATAAACACACTGGGTGTATTTGCATATATGAATATATTAACATAAAGGGGTGGCACAGGGCTGCAATGACCAAACACTTGCTCTGTCTACTCTACCTGCACTCACCTGCTCTGTCTAAACTGTCTCATAAATTACTGTTGTTGTCCCGATTCAAAATCAACACACTTGGCTCTAGATTACACCTATCTGTACATACTTTACGTTGTTTGCAAGATCAGACGTAATATCACTTTAATCCAAGTGTTAAGTTGCTTTCATTTCAGAGAATCTAAATTGTACACATTTCAACTGTATCTTTATTTTTATTTAACCTTTATTTAACTAGGCAAGTCAGTTAAGAACAAATTCTTATTTACAATGACGGCGTACCTCAGCCAAACCCGGACGACGCTGGGCCAATTGTGTGTCGCCCTATGGGACTCCCAATCACGGCCAGTTGTGATACAGACTGGATTCGAACCAGGGTGTCTGTAGTGATGTCTCAAGCACTGAGATGCAGCGCCTTAGAACGCTGCGCATTAAATTATAACTTTTTTTCAAATCCACAAAAAATGTGTTATCTTTCTTCTGTTTCTTGGGATGTGTCAAGATGGTGCGTTAAATCCCGACAAAGCTCTACAGAAAGTTTTCACCAACAACGAATTTGGCAGGAGAAGTACCGCCCCCATTCATTTTCAATGAGGGCAGGGGATTGGGGGAAGCAGTGGAGGTCGGTGACGTTTAAGATGAGGGAGGACGATTATGTATTTTATGAGCATGGCCTTATTTTTATTACAACATATTGGATGACTGTCATTGATATTCCATTCACCCAGCTCAATGTATCATCGATAGGTTTAGGCTACTAGATGATACTCAAATTGTCCCTATACCCATCATGAGGTTGCTACAACCTAGTGTAACCGATGTGAAATGGCTAGTTAGTTAGCGGTGGTGCGCGCTAATAGCGTTTCAATCAGTGACGTCACTCGCTCTGAGACTTGAAGTAGTTGTTCCCCTTGCGTTGCAAGGGCTGTGGCTTTTGTGGCGCGATGGGTAACGATGCTTCGTGGGTGTCAGTTGTTGATGTGTGCAAGGGTCCCTGGTTCGAGCCCAGGTTGGGGCGAAGAGAGGGACGGAACCTACACTGTTACATTGATGCTGTTGATGGCAAAATCCCTTGCATCACATTTTCATACTGGGTCACAAAATACAAAAATACAATACAAAATATAACCTGTGTAAATACCTGCTGTTAAATGGGAAACAGCACGGTAGTTGTGCAGGGCTTAATGATACTGATGGCTGTCGATGGCAAAATCTGTAGCATGAAGACAACTGTGTTAGCAGTGGGCTTATGTGACCATTACAACGGTGTATGCTAGCTAACACACTTATCTACAGCAATCATATGCCAAAGCACATCCCAGAAAGCGGGGCCAATCACAACACACCTTATTGTCAATCGTTGAACCAACCAATACGAATGCTTGAACATTAAGTACACATTTCTTTAGAGGCAAGTGGAAACATAACCAACCCTGTTACACTAGCCTATGAATCAAAGGTTACAACATAGGTGCACAAGTCGAAAGAAAAACTAGAGTAATCAAGGTGACAGACAGTGACACATTCAATACTGCCTTGCACACTGTTGCCTGCATCTAGCTGATCTAGGGTGTAATCGTTTGTCCAAAAGTTGCAAACGAGAGTTTCTATTGGACAGATTCAGGTAAGTTTCTCATATTTCGTTCCGTTTCCTTCCGTTTAAGAAACATTTTTCCAACAGAATCGGCTGAATGAATACACCCCTGATCACACGCAAACACAGTCCACTTTCATAGCAGCCACATACAAACAGCATAATTATTTTGCTCATTGTATAATTCCTTCTTATGTCTACGCGCTCTCCTCCTCTCATCTTTTCCCTTCGCTTGTGGACTTCAGTGCACAACACATCAGCTGTCTGAGACCATGTGAAACCTTCATATCATAACCGCTAACCGTTACACACAGCCTACATCGTTGTAGCCATATTAGCTAACGTCATAGTCAACATAGCAACTAGAACTAACGCTTTAGTAAACCCACTACAATCATGCAGTACAGTGTACAGTCAACAAGTAGTTTAGCAGTTACACATGCGGGCCCAGGTGGCAATAAATTAATAAAACCAAAAGCTTACCTTGACTTGGAAGAGTTCCAGGGTTGGATAGTCATAGCCAGCTAGCTAACATAGAATCCCTCTCTGTTTGAGTCAGGTGTTTGAGTCGGCTAAACTAGCTAGTGAAAGTGAGAAAAAAAATACAAAATATAGTTAGCTCTTCCTCTCTCTCTTGCTTCTCCTTAATTTTTAAAGAAATTCATTTGTTCAAAATTGTTCAACTATTGTCTTTCTCTTTCTTTGAGTCAACTACTCACCACATTTTATGCACTGCAGTGTTGGCTAGCTGTAGCTTATGCTTTCAGTACTAGATTCATTCTCTGATCCATTGATTGGGTGGACAACATGTCAGTTCATCCTCTGAAAGTTCATCCTCTGAAAGTTGTCATAATTACTGTGTAATTCTATGGAAGGGGGTGAGAACCATGAGCCTCCTAGGTTTTGTATTGAAGTCAATGTACCCAGAGGAGGACGGAAATTAGCTGTCCTCCAGCTACACCATGGTGCTACCCTACAGAGTGATGTTGAGGCTACTGTAGACCTTCATAGCAAAACAGTGTGTTTTAATCTATTACTTGTGACGTGAATATATTTAGTATAGTTTTATCTAAAAAGGATAACTTTTTTAATGTTTCACTGTTTTTATTTTTATGAAATTAACTGAGGTGGATGGCCTTCCCCTTCCTACTCTGAGGAGCCTTCAGTGGTGGGAAGGTGAGTGGCAAGAACCCTTCTAGCGGAGCAGTAGAAAAAGTTGAGCTCCGCTGTACTTTATGCAAATTTTAAGCGAAGTGAAGCCTTGGAGCGAAGCACTGTCAAGAGGAGGCTCCGCCTCTGGTTAAAAGCCACTGTTAGTGTTCTTATAGATTTAACGGAAAGACAATGTATTCCATTGAGTCCATTTCAGCCATTACCAAGGTGTGTTTGACAGGTAATTAGTTGCATGTCACGCCCTGACCTGAGAGAGACGGTTTGTTTCTCTATGTGGTTAGGTCAGGGTGTGGGGTGGGCATTCTATGGTGTCTATTTCTTTGTGTTGAGCCGAGTATGGTTCCTAATCAGAGGCAGCTGTCTATCGTTGTCTCTGATTAGGAATCATACTTAGGCAGCCTTTCCCCACCTGTAGTTGTGGGATCTTATTTTTGTACTGCTTGTTGTAGCCTGCAAGACGTGATGGTCGTTTGTCATAGTTTACTCTTTTGTTGAAGTGTTCTGAGTTAAAATAAATTCAAGATGAACATGTACCACGCTGCACCTTGGTCTACTCCTTTTGACGATCGTTACAGAAGATCCCACCACCAAAGGACCAAGCAGCGTGGGCCGGATGACTGGACCTGGAAGAAATCCTGGATGGGGCAGGACACTGGACAAGGCCTGGGGAGTATCGCCGTCTGCAAGAGGAGATAGAGGCAGCAAAAGCGGAACGGCGATACTGGGAGGAACAGGCAAGGAAACAACGGAAGCCCGAGAGGCAGTGGCAAAAACATTTTGGGGGGGACACACGGGGAGATTGGCGAAGTCGGGGTTGAGACCTGAGCCAACTCCCCGTGCTTACCGTGGGGAGCGAGTGACCGAGCAAGCACCGTGTTATGCATGGATGCACACTGTGTCGCCAGTGCACACTCACAGCAGCCCGGTGCGCTCGGTGCAAGCTCCTCACCGTTGCCGTGCTAGAGTTGGCATTCAGACAGGAAGGAGTGTGCCTGCTCAGCGTTCCTGGTCTCCGGTGCGTCTCTTCGGCCCAGGTTATCCTGTGCCAGCTCTACGCACGGTACCCCCCCGTACAGGACGGTGTGTGCCAGCCAGGACGGGGTGTGCCAGCCCTAAGCTCCAGACCTCCAGTGCGCCTCCACGGCCCAGTATACCCTGTGCCTGCTCTGCGCACCCATTCTCCTGTGCGTCTCCCCAGTCCAGTGAGACCGGTTCCAGCTCCACGCACTGTCACGCCCTGACCTGAGAGACGGTTTGTTTCTCTATGTGGTTAATGTAAACTAGATCTCTTTCCTCCATTGAAAAAGCCTATAAGACTATCCTACTTTAGTTGCTTCAAGTTGTCTTACTTTAGTTGCTCCAAGTTGTCTTACTTTAGTTGCTCCAAGTTGTCTTACTTTAGTTGCTCCAAGTTGTCTTACTTTAGTTGCTCCAAGTTGTCTTACTTTAGTTGCTCCAAGTTGTCTTACTTTAGTTGCTCCAAGTTGTCCCACTTTAGCTGCTCCATGCTGTCCCACTTTAGCTGCTCCATGCTGTCCCACCTTAGCTGCTCCATGCTGTTCCACCTTAGCTGCTCCATGCTGTTCCACCTTAGCTGCTCCATGCTGTTCCACCTTAGCTGCTCCATGCTGTTCCACCTTAGCTGCTCCATGCTGTTCCACCTTAGCTGCTCCATGCTGTCCTACTTTAGCTGCTCCATGCTGTCCCACCTTAGCTGCTCCATGCTGTCCTACTTTAGCTCCTGCACCTAAATATAAATGGTACTGGCACCCAAAATCTGTACCGGCATCTATTTCAGTCCAAGTCAAGCTTTGGGCACAGTGCATTATTTATGACAGTTTTATAGCCTTAACTTCAAAGCAGAAAAAAATAACTATGTCACTGATCTTACCGTGAGCTCCCTATCTAAAACTTGCTCTGCCCCCCTCTATGATGTCACAATAAAGTGATGTGATTTTGATCATGTGGTTTCTCTGCAAGGGTTTAGCAACAATAGTTAAAATGTTCTCTTGTCAGAACAAGAAATAAACACGTCAGGATTAAGCTGTCCCAGTTTATATGATGTTCCACTCTTTCAGAATTCACCCTACATGTAGTTCAACTTGTAATTAAATTACATTTAGCAGTAGCTTGGTGGTAGTTGAAGTAAATTCAAATCTTGGTAGTGTTTTCAGTAGTTTTTTTTGCCATGTAGTGGTGTAGCTAACTACTGGAACTACACTCTACTTTATTTGCTAATATAAAATACATATGGGTGAAGTATGCAAGAATTTCCTTTCTTTTTCGGTAGTTTTGTGTTTAATAGGCTAAATTACACATCTGACTCCAGAGGAATCAGTTCTTGAAATGTGTAGTCTAGATATCATTTAGATATCATCATTTTTTTTTTTACAGTGACTTGGAAGTAGTGAAGAACTTTCATGTGGGATAGACAACCAGGTGAGGGGAGTTCCTTACTAATTACTAATTCGTGACCTTAAATCATCAATCAAGTACTCGGCCCTCAGTGGAATGAGTTTGACATGTGCTCTAAACCTTGGCTGACGCACCAGTGTCCGGTCTCTGTTTGTGGGTCACACTTCACTATTGTCACGCCCTGACCATAGAGAGCCCTTGGTTCTCTATGGTGTAGTAGGTCAGGGCAGTGGCGGTTCTAGACCATTTCAACTGGGGGGGCCAAGCTTGGGCCAGTTGTACTGTTAGAGGGGCCAGTTACATTAGACGTTATTGTTGTCATATCTTTTCTTCACATTGCAGGCATTAGCAGGCAAAAGACCATGTTCATAATCATCATCGTTGCCACTGTCTAATAACATATGTAAAAAAAGAACGATAGCAAAAATTTGTTATGTAAAAAGTATTTCATACTCCACATTTAGGGGGGCCAAAATTGTTGTCACAGGGTCACTGCCCCCCCCCCCCCAGAACTGCTAGTGTCAGGGCGTGACTAGGGGGTGATCAAGTATATCTATTTCTATGTTGGTGCTAATGGGGTTCCCAGTTAGAGGCAGTTAGCTGTTTATCGTTGCCTCTGATTGGGAACCATATTTAGGTAGCTATTTCCCCACCTGTGTTTTGTGGGATATTGATTGTTTGTTAGTGTGTTTGGGCACTACGTCCTCACGGTCTTTGTAAGTTTTGTTATTTTGTTTTGTTAGTTTCACATAAATATGTGGAACTATACTCATGCTGCGCCTTGGTCCGCTCATTTCTAAGACCGTGACAACTATGCTGGCCACCTTGTTTAGATAAATCATCCTCCTTTCACTCAGTTGTTTTAATAAAGAGGGACTGTGCAATATGAATATTTAGAGTAAACATGTGCACAAGAGGGAAAATCCCAATCCATTGTTTTCATATTGGGTATAAATAGCTAATACAACAGAGAATACAACAACCATCATATGAAGGTGGGGCCCCAACAAGTCTTATAAGCAGGAAGGAAGAGAGAGTTTAGACCCAAGAGGGAAGAGAAGATAGAGATTCAGAGCTAACAGGGACTTCCTGTCTGGCACAGGATGTGGACCAGTGCTTCAGGCCATGACCTCAGGTTTGGGTAAATAAGATGTTGGGGACTGGGGAGCACCCTACAGTATATGATCATGTTTCCCATAACACTGTGATTGATCCAAGCAGTGGCAGTTGGCGGTAGGAGCACAGGAGGGGCAAGACGGAGATAAAGGATAAAAAGAAAGATAATTGCATTGAAATACTCAGGATGATGAGAACATGGTCTCTGTCTCAATCACTTTGGCCTCTTCCCCTGATTTGAGGATCCCATCTGATTCATATAAACCTGTTCAGGAGGCGATGGAGATAAGAACCGGGGCCTTGGCCCATGCTGTCTAAAACAACAACAACAGACCTGCAATAAAGTGCCAGCGTTTTCCTCTTCCTATGGGTAATATCTGGCATTGTATTGGACCATGAGGCCCTTCCTCCCCCTGCTTTACTACTCTTCTCTCCGGGGTCTAATTAGGACCGGTATCGTTCCCACCATCTGAACTGGTGGGCAGGAGAAAGGGAGGAATTCCAACGTTTTAACAAACTGTGAGGAATATTCTAAATGTATGGTGAGATTAGTGGTCCTCTGGTGTGTTATCCTCCCTATGTAACATGAGAATCGTCAAAGCCGTTTTACGGTAGGTCTTGGTTTCGAGGCATTTTTGTAACCCAACCCTACATTTTATCTGAGGTGAAGTTCCAGAGAAGAACACACACACACACACACACACACACACACACACACACACACACACACACGTGCTATGGCGTTTGTACGTAACACCCATGACCACACCAGTTGGAACAAAATAAGCTATTGTACCCTGAGACCAAAGGTCCTGCCGCCCATATGGTTTTGTCATCAGTCTCAATTATAATAGAACTCTGAGGTCGCTGCAGTTACCTCTCAGGTTCAGGTTCTGTATCTACCAATTCAACCCTTATATGCTCCCTGCAACACACACATGTATGACATCATGTACCATTTTGCCTATTGTTTACTGTAATCAGAGTTAAACGCACTTCCTGTATGTGTATTCATTTCTACCACAAACATTTGGCCTCTGTTGTACCATTGACCCCCTGGCGTAGCTCTCCCGGGGCCGTGGCCCCTCCCGTCGCCCTAACTCATTCTTATCACTGGCTCCTCTGCTGCTGTTGCTGCTGCAGTTCCCAATTCATATCAGCGTATGTCTGTCTGTGTGTGTCCCAGCAATTATACTGTATATCTATGGTCCCAGCTTTATCAGGGCAAGTGTTCCATGGTGCACACGACACACACACACACACACACACACACACACGTCCCTATTCCCCTCTGTGCGTATGCTCTCTGAGCCCCTGGTTTCCTTGCTGGGGGAGAGAGGACTGGATGGACGGGAAAAGGGGAGACAGTGGGGATGTGACACAACAATGGCAGGAAAAGACTCGAGATCAAAAACAGATTAGCGGCAAACACATAGACAGATAAACACAAAACAAACTTCCCCAAACGACAAATCAACAAAAAGCAGTATATACAGGGAGTACCAGTACCAGATCAATGTGGAGCTATATACAGGGAGTACCAGTACCAGATCAATGTGGAGCTATATACAGGGAGTACCAGTACCAGATCAATGTGGAGCTATATACAGGGAGTACCAGTACCAGATCAATGTGGAGCTATATACAGGGAGTACCAGTACCAGATCAATGTGGAGCTATATACAGGGAGTACCAGTACCAGATCAATGTGGAGCTATATACAGGGAGTACCAGTACCAGATCAATGTGGAGCTATATACAGGGAGTACCAGTACCAGATCAATGTGGAGCTATATACAGGGAGTTCCAGTACCAGATCAATGTGGAGCTATATACAGGGAGTACCAGTACCAGATCAATGTGGAGCTATATACAGGGAGTTCCAGTACCAGATCAATGTGGAGCTATATACAGGGAGTACCAGTACCAGATCAATGTGGAGCTATATACAGGGAGTACCAGTACCAGATCAATGTGGAGCTATATACAGGGAGTACCAGTACCAGATCAATGTGGAGCTATATACAGGGAGTACCAGTACCAGATCAATGTGGAGCTATATACAGGGAGTTCCAGTACCAGATCAATGTGGAGCTATATACAGAGAGTACCAGTACCAGATCAATGTGGAGCAATATACAGGGAGTACCGGCACCAGATCAATGTGCAGAGGTACGGGGTACTTGTTGCAGATATGTAAAGTGACTAGGCATCTGGATAAATAATAAAATAAAGAAAAGAGTAGCAACAGTAAATGAGTGTAAAAGTGTGTGAGTGTGTGTGTGTATGTACAGTTGAAGTCGGATGTTTACATACACCTTAGCCAAATACATTTAAACTCCGTTTTTCACAATTTCTGACATTTAATCCTAGTAAAAATTCCCTGTCTTAGGTCAGTTAGGATCACCACTTTATTTTAAGAATGTGAATTGTCAGAATAATAGTAGAGAGAATTATTTATTTCAGCTTTTATTTTTTTCATCACATTCCCAGTGGGTCAGAAGTTACCATACACTCAATTAGTATTTGGTAGCATTGCCTTTAAATTGTTTAACTTGGGTCAAACATTTCGGGTAGCCTTCCACAACCGCCCACAATAAGTTGGGTGAATTTTGGCCCATTCCTCCTGACAGAGCTGGTGTAACTGAGTCAGGTTTGTAGGAATCCTTGCTCGCACACGCTTTTTCAGTTCTGCCCACAAATTTTCTATAGGATTGAGGTCAGGGCTTTGTGATGGCCACTCCAATACCTTGACTTTGTTGTCCTTAAGCCATTTTGCCATAACTTTGGAAGTATGCTTGGGGTCATTGTCTATTTGGAAGACCCATTTGCGACCAAGCTTTAACTTCCTGACTGATGTCTTGAGATGTTGCTTCAATCTATACACATACTTTTCCTGCCTCATGATGCCATTTATTTTGTGAAGTGCACCATCCCTCCTGCAGCAAAGCACCCCCACAACATGATGCTGCCACCCCCGTGCGTCACGTTGGGATGGTGCTCTTTGGCTTGCAAGCCTCCCCCTTTTTCCTCCAAACATAACGATGGTCATTATGACCAAACAGTTCTATTTTTGTTTCTTCAGACCAGAGAACATTTCTCCAAAAAGTATGATCTTTGTCCCCATGTGCAGTTGCAAACTGTAGTCTGGCTATTTTATGGCGGTTTTGGAGCAGTGGCTTCTTCCTTGCTGAGCGGCCTTTCAGGTTATGTCGATATAGGACTCGTTTTACTGTGGATATAGATACTTTTGTACCTGTTTCCTCCAGCATCTTCACAAGGTCCTTTGCTGTTGTTCTGGGATTGATTTGCACATTTCGCACCAAAGTATGTTCATCTCTAGGAGACAGAACACGTCTCCTTCCTGAGCGGTATGATGGCTGCGTGGTCCCATGGTGTTTATACTTGCGTACTATTGTTTGTACAGATGGACGTGGTACCTTCAGGCGTTTGGAAATTGCTCCCAAGGCTGAACCAGACTTGTGGAGGTATAAAATCTTTGTGGAGGTATAAAATAATGTCTTGGCTGATTTCTTTGGATTTTCCCATGATATCAAGCAAAGAGGCACTGATTTTGAAGGTAGGCCTTGAAATACATCCACAGGTACACCTCCAATTGACTCAAATTATGTCAATTAGCCCATCAGAAGCTTCTAAAGCCATGACATAATTTTCTGGAATTTTCCAAGCTGTTTAAAGGCACAGTCAACTTAGTGTATGTAAACCTCTAACCCACTGGAATTGTGATACAGTGAATTATAAGTGAAATAATTTGTCTGTAAACAATTGTTGATAAAATGACTTGTGTCATGCACAAAGTAGATGTCCTAACCAACTTGCCAAAACTATAGTTTGTTAAAAAGAAATTTGTGGAGTGATTGAAAAATGAGTTTTAATGACTCCAACCTAAGTGTATGTAAACTTCTGACTTCAACTGTATGTATGTGTGTGTGTGTGTGTGTGTGTGTGTAGTGCTTGTGAATGTGTGAGGGTTTTGTGTCAGAGTAACAGCCTATTGTGTGTGATTGAGTGTGTATATGATGTGTATGTATAGTTTAGTGAGTGTGTGTAAGGTCAGTGCAAGCTGGAGTCAGTGCATATAGTCCTGGTACCATTAATTGACAATTTAGCAGTCTGGCTATTTAGCAGTCTTATGGCTTGGGGGTAGAAGCTATCTCGAGAGCTGACATTCCAATATGGTTTGCTGGATTGTAGCAGAGTAAGCAGTCTATGGCTTGGGTGGCTGGAGTCTTTTGGGCCTTCCTTTGACACTGCCTGATATAGAGGTCCTGGATGGTAGGGAACTCTGCCCCAGGGATGTACTGGGCTGTCTGCACCACCCTTTGTAGCACTTTGCAGTCAAGGGCGGTGCAATTGCCATACCAAGCAGTGATGCAGCCAGTCAAGATGCTCTCTATGGTGCAGCAGTATAACCTTTTTAGGACCTGAGGGCCCATGACAAATCTTTTCAGCCTTCTGAGGGGGAAGAGGCACTGCTGTACCCTCTTCACTACTGTGTGGGTGTGCGTGGACCATGTGAAGTCCTTAGTGATGTGAATGCCACGGAACTTGAAGCTCTCAACCCGCTCCACAACAGCCCCGTTGATGTGGATTGGGGCGTGCTCTCCCCACTTTTGTCCTATAGTCCACAACCAAAGATAATAAGAGGAGACAAGAAGAGTTTGGTCTGTTTGCAGTATGCATGTTGAAGGGGGTGTGTCGTCTATGATCATTCATTTCCCTTCATTCACTTCCGGAAGTTTACTCGAAAGATGAGTGAACCATTCCTTCACCTCATTATAGCATCTTTGGTCTGACAGACTTTTATGTGACACCCAGAAGGCATTGTATAATGTCAACAAACATGGCACCACACATAGCTGGCAAATAGCTTAGCATTAGTTCATTTTAATCAGTACAACCTTCAAAAAAGTATTTTACACACATCATAGGTGTCCATTACAATCTATGCAATAATCGGAATACATTATTTGTTACCAGTACTTGAAAACATTTGAATAAAACTGTAAATAGAGTATGCTCCATATAATACACTACCGTTCAAAAGTTTGGGGTCACTTACCCGCAAAACACCAGTCTCAATGTCAACAGTGAAGAGGCGACTCCGGGATGCTGGACTTCTAGGCAGAGTACCTCTGTCCAGTGTCTGTGGTCTTTTGCCCATCTTAATCTTTTCTTATTATTGGCCAGTCTGAGATATGGCTTTTTCTTTGCAACTCTGCCTAGAAGGCCAGCATCCTGGAGTCGCCTCTTCACTGTTGATGTTGAGACTGGTGTTTTGCGGGTACTATTTAAGAAGCTGGCGGTTGAGGACTTGTGAGGCATCTGTTTCTCAAACTAGACACTCTAATGTAATTTTCCTCTTGCTCAGTTGTGCACTGGTGCCTCCCACTCCTCATTCTATTCTGGTTAGAGCCAGTTTGCACTGTTCTGTGAAGGGAGTAGTACACAGCGTTGTACCAGATCTTCAGTTTCTTGGCAATGGAATAGCCTTCATTTCTCAGAACAAGTATAGACTGACGAGTTTCAGAAGAAAGTGCTTTGTTTCTGGACATTTTGAGCCTGTAATCAAACCCACAAATGCCGATGCGCCAGATACTCAACTAGTCTAAAAAAGGCCAGTTTTATTGCTTCTTTAATCAGAACAACAGTTTGCAGCTGTGCTAACATAATTGCAAAATGATTTTCTGATGATCAATTAGCCTTTTAAAATGATAACTAGGATTAGCTAACACAACGTGCCATTGGAACAAAGGAGTGATGGTTGCTGATAATGGGCCTCTGTATGCCTATGTAGATGTTCCATAAAAAATCTGCTGTTTCCAGCTACAATAGTCATTTACAACATTAACAATGTCTACACTGTATTTCTGATCAATTTGATGGTTTTTTTATGGACAAAAAGTTTGCTTTTCTTTCAAAATCATGGTCATTTCTAGGTGACCCCAAACTTTTGAACGGTAGTGTACATACATACATACATACATACATACATACATACTGAATGCTACAGTAGAAACGACAACACAATATACAGAAAATAAGGCACTTACCTTGATAGGAACGCACACATGTCCAAAGTTATTATTTGTAAGGAAAACAACAATGAAGGCAATGCGACAGCCAGCCAGAAAATATACCAGTTTGTGCAAGACTGCGCAAATGTCTGCATACTTGATCTGCGGAAACACTGGGTAAGTGCTTGGGCTCTCCTCGAAGAGAGTGAGAAGTTTGTTCGGCTCAGTAAAGCCTCAAACATAAATTGTCCGCAACACTGAAATGGCTACTTCTATGTGAATTAATGAGGAGGCGGAAGACACCTCAATTCAAACTGTTGTTAGAAAATAAAAGTTATTAGAAAATAAATTGAAATTGACAAGTTGAAACATAACCTATAATGCATCGCGTGTTAACTGTTCTGTTGCGTAACAATCACATTTTGGAACAGTGAGTACATTCTGACATTACTTGCATAAAACAACTCACGCTGGGACGACCATTAGAGATATTTGGAACTCACAGGTGAAAAGGTTAGCAAGATATAGGCTAGAAAGAGTTTTGTTGATGCTGAGAACGGAATGTATATGTTTTTAAATAACATTCTTAGAACGTTCTCCGAACGTTAGAACATTTTTCTTGTGGTTTTTATTGAAAGTTGTAACATTCTCGGAACAATTTGAGAACAGGAAACCTATAGGAAACGTTATGCTGAAGTACTTGTTGGGGGTTACCCTGGGGGTCAGGTATGGGGCTACACCAATGCCATGATTACTGTATATATGTGATAACCTTTGTATGCTTGCAATGCACAATGATGGAAAAGTACTGGGTACTGCTTTAGTTCTCAGGCTGAGAATTGTCTGCACCTGCTGATAGTCACACAGGCTCAAGGCCGAGATAGCAGAGAAACCACAGTCTAGACATTTTTTTCTCATCTTAGATACTTTGTATCTAATCCAATGCAACAATGTTAAGATATGATTGACGGTAGGTTGTATAAAGAGTGTGGTCTCCTGTTTCGCCACACAGATCTTTACTATTGACTACTGAGGTATTCTGTATGTGAATCTTTGTCTGCAATTGCATTTTATTACTAAAGAGTTTTAGACCAAGGTTCCTGTGTCTTTGTCATCTATCTGGAAGACTGATTGTTAAAGGAAACTTACATCACCCAATGCAAAGGACCTCTCAACATACTTAAATTGCCACAGAAGTATGTTGTTTCTTAAGGTTCTTGGAACAATTTGAGAACATGACTTTAAATAGAACCATTTGGAAATCTGTAGAAAATGTATCGCTGAAATACTGAAATTCGCACAGAAGAACATTGTTTCTTAACGTTCATGGAACAATTTGAGAACATGACTTTAAATATAACCATGAGGAAACCTGTAGGAAATGTTATGCTGAAGTGCTGAAATCCCACTTAATGTTCAAGCAACTATCCTGCACCATTCCAAGAAAGTTGTGGGAAGGCCGTATGGAAAATAACAACTACGCTCTTACCAAGCTCTAGTAAACATATGGTTCTCAGAACATGACATGCTAGCTGGGTAGTGTTATCTAGTGTGCACAATAAAAATGCACATACACTTCCTGTCCTTGGTCTACTGTAAAAGCATCTGTTTGACCCCTGACCCCTGCTACTCTGAACCAACTTCCTGTCCCACACGCGCAGGAGGAGACTACTGAAATTTGGGTTCATCAAAGCTGTTTCCCAAAGACATGAAGGACATGGAAACATCATATGAATGGATTGGGGAAATCCATTTCATTCAGTGGCGGCATTGAATCTCATGGTTTAGGACAATCAGATGATGAATAACAAAGTGACAGTTATAATTAACTTGCCCCTCCTCAATGGGAGTGTTCCATTTTACATTTGTAAATATAAAAAGAGAACTTTGCACTCTTTTGCATGTGACAACTAGAGTAATATGCTGCAGTGTTTTATGGCCTGTATATATAAATGTACTTTTGCACATTTCAGACAGCATCACAATAGTAGTGGTTCTCACTATAAAGGCAAGATTATAATTTTTTCTTCAGATGTTGCATGTCAGATTAACCAATCAAGACAAAAAGAGTGTCGTAATAACATTGACCTGTGCCCTTGAACTCTAGATTCTCTCTGCACCCCTTCATGAACAGCGAGACAGTGGGCCGAATGACTGGGATAACTGGAGAGGGAGACCCTCAGTCACCAAAAAGCTTTTGAGGAGCATTAGGGCTCATTAAACCAGACTGTAATCCCCCAGACAGACACTGTCCACATATGGCCATGTGAGATCATCCCTCCACACCACCATACATCTCCCTATAAAACATTTATCACATAATGGAAATATGATGAGCAAGGGATTCATAACACAGGATCCTAATCTTTTAAAACATGACTGTACCACTTTGAGAAGGAAATGTTGAGAGTCTGTACGGGTGGCTAGTTATAGTCATACCTCAGTGGTTATGGTGGGCTACACTGCTACAGTATGTCTGGGTCCCATAGGTTGGGTTGGTTCTAGGGGCATGTCTGGGTCAAGTCTTGTTCTGCACAGATTAGCTAAGAGGCTATTCACTGGTCTCCTATTACGCCCCCTGTAGTCTGGGCCTCTGTCTGAATGTCTCTGTGGAGCAGGGGGGGGGGGGGGGGGGGGGGGGGGGACAGGTGGAGAGCAGAAAGAGATACATTGTTTACCCCGGTAAACAGGAGAAAGGCCAAAAGAAGACAAGAGAGAAGCCATGGAAAAGTTTCCAAAGACAGGCATCCTTGATAGTTGGACACAATGATGGCAGCTCGGAGGAAAGAGAAAGACATAGACTCCATCGTCTGATCTCTAATTCATATCTTATCTTTTGGCCATCTGTGAAAGAGAGGATTCCCTCTCTCCTTTTCCTTGGGGTGTAGTAACTAAATCATCTCCACGGAAGAAACTATCCACAGAGGCCCTAAAATGTATTCCGTTACAAAGGATTGTAAGTGTATGGAGAGGACACACCACAAAATGAAGAGCAGACATCTCAGGTCTGTGTTACCTTAAGTTACAGTGTATCTATGGCAGTGAGACAGCTGCAACAAAAAGTCAAAGAATATTTCAGGATGTTTTGATGTAAAAAAAAGAGTGAGAAAATTGCTTTTCTGATCATTATGACTGTCTAGATCAGGGTTTCCCAAACTTGGTCCTGGGGCCCCCCTGGGTGATTCAAATAATCAAAGTTTGATGAGTTATTTGAATCAGCTGTGTAGAGCTAGGGCAAAAACCAAAACGTTCACCCAGGGGTGGCCTCAGGATCGAGCTTGGGAAACCCTGGTCTAGATAAATGCATCAGAGCGAGGGAGAAGGCTGTCCTTATTGTTGTGCTGCTGCACATTTTACAGGCTCTGCACATCCATTAACGCGAGACGTGTTGTGGGATTCCGCCGTCTTTGAGATGCAAATACCGCTCAGAGCTGAAAGACCCAGAGAAACAGGTGTCCAAGGAAGTGGCTAATGTGTGTATGGGAGGGTGGGGGACTGGGGGAGTATATGGAGATCACATAACCCTCTGTCCAGTCCTCTCTGGTCTTTCTGTTCTGCCATCACTCTCCTTTGCACCAAATATCCCACCATATCAAATGAGAAACAGACAAAACAGATTAGTCCAAGAGTATTGAATTGTATTCATGTAAACATGATTGGTTTGGTAGAGATACAGCAAGTAGATACAGGGAGATGTAGTCTCATAAGCAAACAAAAAGGGTGAAAGGAGTGCTTTTACTATGTAATCATCATCACCCATGGCCATGTGGAAAGTTGATAGCTTGACTATTCTGATTCTATTCTGAGTATTACTTACAATGAGACCAACAAGGCCTAACACTTCAGCATTTAGGTTGCCACAATTTGAAATGTTTACAGATTAAGTTCCAGCAACAGAGAATCTCCCAAATGTCCCCCTGAGTGCTTCATTTCTAACCGTTTCACCATTAGTAGCCTATTCACTATTCCCAAATGTGGTCCAAGCTGGAAGAGATCCATCCACACTTAACGTGGGTGTACAAAACATGTCCCAGGATCAACGCTCATTAGCACATTTCAATAGGATTGGACCCATGCTAGTTTCCTGTTCAAATGACAATGACACCCCCTACTGTATACACAAGTATATGAAAAACTGCTGTAATCTCTCCACAGCTCACGTATAGCTTTGTAATATCATCTGGCTGCCAGTTCCTGCTCTTTTGAGAACATCATGTGAGGAGTGGAATAGAATGGGAGATGGAGGAATCCAGTGGAGGCAGAGGGCTCGTAGAGAGGACTACTGGCTACTATTCTGAACTTTGTGTGGCGAGTTTTCTAGCGGCCAGAGCTGCTAAGGCATCACCTAAGTGGGTGTTTTACAGAGTGGAAGAGAAGTCCAGTGGCTATATGACTCAGGCTGGTTCCCAGACTTGCCCTCTACAGGATCAACAGCAGACTCCATCACCATCCTCTGACCAGTTCTCTCCACTCAAGCCATGAACTGACCCTCTATCTGCAGAGGATGCAGCTGTCAAAGACTTGGCCTCTTTTGGTTGACCGGTCATGATATAGCTTGTTTGTTAGTCTTTTGCTTATGAAGAGCTTTGAGATTTCTATTATGAAAAGTGCAATAGACGTCTACTACATTATTGTGGTGTGTCAGAGTGTTGGTTAAATGTGTGGCAGAGGTTACGTGGATATAGACGTCACACAATAAATAAACACATGCAACTTTACAGAAGACAAACAAAATACATTTTATTCTTAAAGGAGTTGACCAGGGACAAAGTGCTTCATCTTAGACAAATATAAATCTATAGTATGTGAAGTTCTAAACTATGTGCAAGTGTGAAAATCAATAGCAATTGACAGAACTCACCCTTTTACCATCTTTTTTTTCCTTTTTTTTTAATCTAGTTACTTCATATAAAACGATCCCTTCAGAAAATAACTTCTGCAGTTCTAATCTAAAGGCAAATATTTGACTAACACACCTGTGTGTAATATTGACGATTACATATATGCAATTATGCACAGATCTAATAAACGAGTATACACAAATAGCGTATACTTAAGCTCATTATATAGACAACGCTGAATCAACATGGCTGAGTATGACATGAGCGTCATCGTTTGGCATTCTCCCACTACATAACTACACACGCTCTGTTCCCTGGAGCTCTGCACAGAATCATACACACTAAGGAATGATTTAGACAGCATGGCTCTTACAACACATAAACATGGTAAACCATCAAATCGTTGGTCTAGTGACAGGAATTGTCCAGCAAATGTTAATTTACTTCATTAGAAACTATAAAAGATGATACGGATGATTGGTTTCCCCTTGAGCCTGTTGTTCAGGTCCTTCATTGGTCAGGGCTGAACAATGGCCCCACAGAGCCCTCTAGTGTTCATCAACATCAACTACAACCAGAGAGAAAGGATGCACCAATGAGTGAATGAGAACAGCATTTATCTTTATACAATATGTTGGCAACCTACGCTATCCAAACCATATTCTATTGTGATTACAATTTAACTATTAACATTTCCTGTTAATCTAACAATGCAGGATTGGTGTATGTTGGCAATGTAGTGTCTCATACTACAGTACATATTAAGTGACAGACATTAAGTGACAGAAACAGGCATAGTGCTCAAGCATCCAGTAATGACCCCGGATCAGCTGGGACAGGGCCAGGACTCCTGGCTAAACAGACTTCATAGTTATGGCACCTGATCTTGAATCAGCCTAAAATACTTAATTAAATAAGAAAAAGATTGAGATAAACTGACGTGATTGTACAGTCTGCCGCTGAAATCAATCTACCCTAAGCCAAAGTGCCTGTATACCCGTATGGTCCACTGAACGAAGTGCTGCACTCTCCCAACTGATGATTAAATTGTCATTCCCCATACATGTGTGAAAAACAACAGTCTGCTTGGTCTACACTTGTAGTAGCACCCAGGGCAATATGGAAGATACACTAAGGCCAGAGGCTTCCATTCTTATGGAGTGTTTTGCTATAGATGCATTTGGCTATAATGGAAAGAGTCAGTCAAAAGGGTGGGAATGGGAAGGGGCAGGGTCAGAGGTTAAGGGTATACTGGGGATCTGGAGTCAGTGAGCAGTAAACAGGCTTTGTAATCCCCGGCTGGTCCAAGCCCTTTCCATCTGCTACAGGTAGGTGTCATGTTCTGTGCTAATCAGGCTCTGATTGGAGCCCTGCAGGGGTGTGTCTTTGAGGGGTGGGGAGGGCTTGGTAGAGGTGTCGCTGGGTTCAGGGTTGGCTGCCACCGGGGTAACGTTCTTCTTCCCATTCTTCTGCTCTTTGGTCTTTTTCCTCGGCTTGTCCTCCTGCTGGCCCTCCCCATTCTTATTGGTTGCCAGGGATGACTCAACTATGATGGTGGGGTTCTGTCTCAGGTCTTGGCGATTGGGTGGTTCAGCGGCCATGATAGCCTTGGCGCCATGCATTCTGGGAGGGGACTTGCAGTGCAACTCACCCCGGGTCTCCTTCCAGCGCCGCAGCTGGGCCAGGTGCTCCTTCTCAATGTCCCGCTCTGACAACGGCAGCTCTATAACCTTGGACAGAGCATAAGAGGCAGTGGTTAACCTAGCGGTCTTAAACTCTTGTCAGCTTGACAAGGTAGCAGAAATCATGACTGTAATATCATAGTTTTATTAAAGTGCCACTAGGTGGCAGCAGGGTCTTTTCAGTTTACACCATAGCCCTTAGCATTTAACCTGTTAGGGCTAGGGGGCAGTATTTGCACGGCTGGATAAAAAAATGTACCCGATTTAATCTGGTTACTAATCCTACCCAGTAACTAGAATATGCATATACTTATTATATATGGATAGAAAACACCCTAAAGTTTCTAAAACTGTTTGAATGGTGTCTGTGAGTATAACAGAACTCATTTGGCAGGCAAAACCCTGAGACATTTTCTGACAGGAAGTGGATACCTGATGTGTTGTATTACCTTTAAACCTATGCCATTGAAAAACACAGGGGCTGAGGAATATTTTGGCACTTCCTATTGCTTCCACTAGATGTCACCAGCCTTTACAAAGTGTTTTGAGTCTTCTGGAGGGAGATCTGACCGAACAAGAGCCATGGAACGATGATGGCCCATTAGACACCTGGCGCGCGAGTTCATGTTGGGTACCCTCGTTCCAATACGTTATAAAAGAGAATGCATTCGTCCACCTTGAATATTATTCATGTTCTGGTTAAAAAAGGCCCTAATGATTTATGCTATACAACGTTTGACATGTTTGAACGAACGTAAATATATTTTTTCCCCTCGTTCATGAAGTGAAGTCCGGCGGGCTTAGATCATGTGCTAACAAGACGGAGATTTTTGGACATAAATGATGAGCTTTTTTGAACAAAACTACATTCGTTATGGACCTGTGATACCTGGAAGTGACATCTGATGAAGAGAATCAAAGGTAATGGATTATTTACATAGTATTTTCGATTTTAGATCTCCCCAACATGGCGGCTAGTCTGTATCGCAACGCGTATTTTTCTGGGCGCAGTGCTCAGATTATTGCAAAGTGTGATTTCCCAGTAAGGTTATTTTTAAATCTGGCAAGTTGATTGCGTTCAAGAGATGTAAATCTATAATTCCTTAAATGACAATATAATATTTTACCAATGTTTTCTAATTTTAATTATTTCATTTGTGGTGCTGACTTGAATGCCGGTTATTGGAGGGAAACGATTTCCTGAACATCAACGCCACAGTAAAACGCTGTTTTTGGATATAAATATGAACTTGATAGAACTAAAAATGCATGCATTGTCTAACACAATGTCCTAGGAGTGTCATCTGTTGGAGATTGTAAAAGGTTAGTGCATAATTTTAGCTGATTTTATGGTTTTGGTGACGCCTGTCTTTGAATTGGCACAACATTACACACAACTCTTGTAAATGTACTGTCCTAACATACTCTAAATTTATGCTTTCGCCGTAAAACCTTTTTGAAATCGTAAAACGTGGTTAGATTAAGGAGATGTTTATCTTTCAAAGGGTGTAAAATAGTTGTATGTTTGAAAAATTTGAATTTTGACGTTTATTTGGATTCAAATTTGCCGCTCTTGAAATGCACCTGCTGTTGATGGAGTGCACCACGGGTGGGTCGCTTGCGTCCCACCTAGCCCATAGAGGTTAACACAGCCCTGAGATTCATCACATTCATGTCAGCAATTGTCAAAGTGGCTAAAAACCATGACACTGAGCATTTTCCAGTATGGATGTTTCTAGAAGTCTGGCTGTGAATGGTGGTTGCGCATCACTACCTCCCGCACTAGGAATCCTTCCAGCATGTAGCGTGTGTCTATGGTCTTGAGCAGCTCCATGGTCTCGTACTGTCCCTGACACGTCTTCAGCTTGTCCTGGGAGCCCAGCATGCACTTCAACAGCACCAGGCCCACCCGGAAGATGATCTTCACCCCTGGACGACCGGACAACACCAGACAAACAGATGAAGTCGCACTGTGTCCTGAGAGTCTTGACATATTTGTGTGTGTTTTTTTTGTATGTTTGAATGTGTCTGTAATATAGGTGATTATGAGTATGCTGGGGTGTGTGTCCATGTCAGTGGAATGTAAATGTGTGTTTACTGTGTGGAATCAGCAAATTACATACATTGTACGTGTTTCATATAGCCACATGCATTAAACATATTGCACTCCACAAAGATCCTGTTAAATTACATTCTGCATCTCACCCTCACAAAGGAACATGTCCCAGACACGTAGCACAGAGGCCCAGGGCAGGGTTCTGGAGAAGGCACACATAAACCACTCCGTCATGTACAGGATGGGGTCCAGCTTGTGCTTCTTCAGGTGGCGGTGGGCCAGAGGAGACACCCGCTTCAGCAGAGCAAACAGGATCTCCCCATCCAGCTGGATCGCCTCCTTCAGGAGCACACAGGAACCACCATCAGAATGGAGGGGTTGAGAGGCAGAGAGGGGTGAGGGGGAGAGAGAACAGACTCCTTCCTCTTTTTTAAATGTAATAGTTTCATTAACCGGCCCACATTGCCTGGTCACCCGCTCACTCAGGGCCATTTGTCATTAGCTGGTCACAGACATCAGGCTACAGGACACGTAATGACAGCAGCACATGTCAGCTAAAGAGCTTGCCCAGTCATATGATACCTGCATTCAACATGTGTCACCTAACATTGTACAGCTTTTCTTTTCCAAGACACGGTGGTTCCAGACAATGATAAACATGCTGAATTAATGTTTAACTGTATTTTAGTGACAGGTAAGCTCATCCGAGTTACTCTCTAGCTCTGCCCTTGGGAAAACCCAACGAACTGCCCGCGGTAAGCCTGATCTTTAAACCCCAATATAAAACCTCTCCCTGTCCCAACCAACAAACAGCGGATTCTCTTCAACATGGGACCTGGGTTCCTTGTATTCTTTGTGTTCGAGTATCAGTGTGGTACGCCTGTGGTCAGTCTTACCAGCCCTACACTGTAGTATCCAGGAAGGTACTTCTCACAAATCTGCACCAGACCCCAGAATGCATCCTGTTAAATAAAAGCGCAAACATGAATTCAGCACGGCTGTGGTGTATGCCACATTCCTCTAGTGTGAGTAACAAGAGTATTCAACATTTTTTGCATATACAGGGATGGTATGCGTGGACTGACCTCAGCAGGCATGTGCATTAGCAGCACAGCAGCGATGGGAGCTTGAGCTTGGCAGTAACCCTCCTCAGGCCGGTGCAGTGTGTAGGCTTTGAGGACACGGTACAGGTCCTGCTGCCTACACACGCACATGATTTTGGGTTACAAAAAACAAACATGTACTGAGAAACAGCCATGGGTCCATGTCAAGTGAGCTACTCACCCATGGCCTCCTCTCGCCACAAACATCTCATGGAAGGGGAACTGTCTGTGGAGGTCCTTCTCGATCACATCCACCCACTTAGGGTCTCCTGCCTGCCTGTCCAGCTCCTTTAAAAACCAGTTAGCTGAATTCACATGCTTCATGTGTAAAAGTACAAGACTGTGTGTATGAATTTGTGTGTAGCGATGGTGGTTAGTGACCGACCTCGAACTTGCCCTTGTGTTGCTCCCTCTTCACCTTTCCTCCTGACAGGTAGAGCCACGCCCGGCCTCGCAGAGAGGGGGGGATGCCCTTCTGACAGCGCAGCTTCATCTGGGGGGCAGGGAGTTAGTGCTTCTGTCACAGCCACTCAATCATGCACAGTGAGATTAAAAATCATGGCAATTCATTCAGTGGAACAGATTCAATATGAGGCAAGGGGGGTAGATTGTTCAAGTATGTGTTCAATTACTTTCCTTACATACTTTCTGGTGCTTACTGCATAACAGTCACTCAATAAGAGGAGAAGGGGTGACACATGAAACCTTGCAATGTTATTAACATGCTTTCGATAAAGAAAGCGGTTATGGTCAGCATTGGGATTTCGGTATCCTATCAGCCGGTGTTGAGCAGCAGATGTTGGACTTGCTGACCTTCTTGTGTCTCTTGGCCATCCATTTGTCCCAGTTGTTGAGCATGTCCAGCCATTTGGCCTCTCTCTGTCTCAGCACTTCAGGAGGGATGTCTTCAGCTCTGTGGGAGTCAGGGGACAGACAGAGGGTTAGTCTACAGCTACACACCCGTCTCCAAAACACAATGCATACACCAGCGAAACCAGAGGCAAGTGAGGGAAGGAGGGAGGGCCAAACAGGAAGACCCATCCCACACAGGAAGCTGGTTCCTGTAGCTTCCGAAAATCATTCGCCAGAGGAGCGTACTTTCTTTTTCTTACAGAAAAAAAACTTTTGACTAGAAAAGTGGAGCCATATGATCGTAGTGTCCATTGGAACCAGAATGGAAATGGAAAAAGATAAGAGACAAGGACAATAGCTGCCATTGTTGCGCCTCTCCAGATGAAAAGAAGAGAGAGAAAGCTGACAACATAGTTCTGGAGGACTGCTGGGCTTGGGCTCCTTCCCTTGGTAGGAGGAGAGTGCGGTTCAAAGGGGCCCTAAAGAGGCTGCGTGTGTTTCAGTGTCGCTCAGAGAAAGAGCATCTTTACTGTAACCAGCTGACGGACACACCCAGTACACTGGACCGACTGTGGTCAAATTACCAAGGGGGATGCAGAGAGGAGGGGAGAACACAACACCATGACAGTATTTTTGCACTCATTAAGCATAGCCTATCCTTTTTCTCTGGAATGAATGAAACTAGGTTGTCTGTTATAGGGCTACATGAATATGAGAGACAGACAGAACCCCAGGACAGCAACATAATTAGACCCAACCAAATCATGACAAAACGATAATTACTTGACACATTGGAAATCATTTACAAAAAAAAATGAGCAAACTAGAATGCTATTTGGCCCTAAACAGAGAGTACACAGTGGCAGAATACCTGACCACTGTGACTGACCTAAAATTAAGGAAATCTTTGACTATGTACAGACTCCGTGAGCATAGCCTTGCTCTTGAGAAAGGCCGCCGAAAGCAGACCTGGCGCTCAAGAGAAGACAGGCTATGTGCACTGTCCACAACATGAGGTGGAGACTGAGCTGCACTTCCTAACCTCCTGCCAAATGTATGACCATAGAGACATATTTTCCTCAGATTACACAGAGCCACAAAGAATTTGAAAAGTCACATTTTGATAAACTCCCATACCTATTGGGTGAAATACCACAGTGTGCAATCTCAGCAGCAAGATTTATGGCCTGTTGCCACAGGAAAAGGGCAAACAGTGAAGAATAAACACCATTTTAAATACATCCTATATTTATGTTTATTTAACTAGCTGCACATCATTACATCGTATATATAGACATAATGACATTTGAAATGTCTTTATTCTTTTGGAACTTTTGTGCGTGTAATGTTCACTGTTCATTTATTATCCATTTCACTTGCTTTGGCAATGTAAACATATGTTTCCATGCCAATAAAGGCCCTTAAATGGAATTGATTTGAGACACACACGTTCTGTCACAGTGGTGGCAACTGTGGTAACCGTAGCAACATTAGGAGAAGGACAACATGTCCTTCCCTTCCAATGGAGCAGGACCGAACAGCCAGATAAGCCTGCTACAGAACCCACAACAAAGAGGCTTAACAATAACACATGACAGATTGGACAGGCTAAAACTAACAAGCTCTTAGCCTAAAAGGCTCTGTCTGACAAGTCTGCTTTATGTTTGCGTTTGTTTTATTTCCTTTTAGGGACAGCCCTGCAGTCATTAGTCTACATCCAACCAAATGGGCTGAACACTTAGGCCTAAATTCTCTTTCCGTCCAGCAGGCCAGATCAGATCACATGACATAGATACTAGACCTAAAACCCCAGAGCGGAAGAGTGGCCACTCATGCTGTGTACACAGCAGTGCCTCACAAGCAATTGCTTTACAAGGTGGAGAAATAGCAGCAAGCACAGGGCTAAGCACAGTGATTAGCATTAACCTTGCTGGATTAGTGAAGACTATCATATTACAGGTATCCCGGGTCGAGGTTGATCTCAGAAATGGAGACTAGGTAAACAGGGACAGGTGTAGTCCAAAGATGATCATTCTGAGCTAGGGTTGTGCGATATGTTACTCCAAATGTTGCGATATCCGATATAAAATAATTTGCGTCGTTAACGACTAAATCATTCCAGACTGTGCATTTTGTGCTCATTTACAATATTAGTCAGATTCTCATGAAATATTCTGTGTGGCAACAAAAAAACAAGGCTTAGTTAATTAATTTAGACTTCATTTTCAACATCTTGATATAGCCTAACTGATTAAACTGCATAGTTTTGATTTGTAAAGTTCAAATAGAGTATAGTCTTGCACATCACGTTAGATGTCAAACATCACAATAAAATCATATAATCAGCCCAACCCTATTCGGAGCACTCACTCTCAAATACAAAACACCATACAAACAGCACAGTGCAGGGATGTGGTATACTTCATCACATCCTGGCACTCTTGGGGGAAGGGGCGGGGCAACGGCCGATCCCTTCCTACTCCTCACAGGAAATCCATCCTCAGACAAAACAGTGGGACACTTGCCACGACCCGCAAAGCACACAAAAAACAGGAAATTATCTCGCCATTCCTACTCTTGCTCAGCAACCACTCACTGGGAGCCTAAACACTGGAGAGAAATGCACATCACAATAGGCTGTAAGCAGATGAGTTAGAAGGCGTTTGTTCAGAACAAGAGGTGACACATCAGGCCTGTATTCTGTTTTGCAAGGCAGCAGTACCCGGTCTAACATACCACATTGGTAAGCAAAATGAGAGGGAAAACAATGCCATAATACACAAAAAGGTTGTCAAGTCACCATGGCAGCAGTAAACAACTAGAAAACAACAAACTAAGAGTCTGTATGGTGATCTTGCTTTTTACAATGGAGAAAACCTTGTCATACCATGTAGACTAATCTACAAAAGATGTAATGTCTGAAACTGATTATTTAAGGTACTGCAGGACTTCCAGAATCTTATGCAGCGAAAGGGCCCACTGAGAATAATCTGTTGGATTGTCCTAAACGCCTCCATTTGTAACAGTACAGCCAACAGTGACTTGGCTGAGACAGTCTCGCAAAAAATTAAAATGGCTGACAGTCACCAGAAGAGGCCAATGAATTAAAACAAAGCACCCAAGTCTACTATAGTCTATAAACAACTACCCTATCCTAAGTGTTGATGGGCAATTTCAAGGTAACAGAATCACTTAAAATGTATGCCAAACAAAACAATTTATTTCAAAGTTTAACCACACAACTGTACTCAAAAGGACATATTTTAACAATTTACACTGAAATTGTACAAAAACACATTCACTGGAAGAACTGTGCAGATACAAAGTTTGGTAACAAAATGTCTGTATAATCTCACCTTCAACGCTAAATATCTGCTCCAAATTAAGATTCAACGAGGTCCGCATAAAGAATGGGGTGTCAGCTATGACATGACACCTTGAGTTTGAAAAAAAAAGTAAAGTGGATTTACACGCAGTAACAGAATTACAGTAACATAATTACATCATGGTCCCTGATCTGTACTACAAAGAAATGCATAATTATGGATTTGAATGTCATTCTCTTCATGGTGATGTATCCTAAATAGGTACACAAATGTAGAAATATGCAATATCCTGCTTTGCATATATGGGTATTACTCTACACACTGTACTTTCCAAACTTGTGAAACAGACATCTGATTGGTTCAGATTCATTCCAGACCAAAACTCTATCTATAGACGTTCAAATCAAGGCCGGCCTGGACCGGCCCAAGTTTTTTGGTCTGCGGACATCGAAATCAAGGCTAGGGCGGACTGATCAAATTTCAACTACTTTTCAACGTCCATGGACACCAGTGTCGGTTCGGTACAGATGCTGGTTACAGTTAATGGAAGAGAGGAGGCTCATGGGTAGGTGTCAGTAAGAGCCGGGAGAGGTAACATTAAGCAGCGAGACGCAAAGAGGGAGCGAGGGAGGGGTTGTCCAGACTGTTTTAACACTCTCGCTTAGACCACTAGACTGACAGAAAGAGAAAAGAAAACACTTATGAGCTGAACATAACAGAATGCCAGTGGAAGGAAGGACAGTAGCAGGTGACTACTATGATATGCCATTGTAGACAATTCAATTGCAGTAATTCCTTTACTGATTTTTTTGGTAATTCGGTTACCGATTTGTTAACAGAATTACAAGTTTTAAATCAATTAATAAGTTAGGGCTTGGCGATGTCAAAGACATTTTTTATTTCACCTTTATTTAACCAGGTAGGCAAGTTGAGAACAAGTTCTCATTTACAATTGCGACCTGGCCAAGATAAAGCAAAGCAGTTCGACACATACAACAACAGAGTTACACATGGAGTAAAACAAACACAGTCAAAAATACAGTCGAAAAATAAGTCTAAATACAATGTGAGCAAATGAGGTGAGATAAGGGAGGTAAGGGCAAAAAAAAGGCCATGGTGGAGAAGTAAATACAATATAGCAAGTAAAACACTGGAATGGTAGATTTGCAGTGGAAGAAAGTGCAAAGTAGAAATAGAAATAATGGGGTGCAAAGGAGCAAAATAAATAAATAAATACAGTAGGGGAAAAGTAGTTGTTTGGGCTAAATTATAGATGGGCTATGTACAGGTGCAGTAATCTGTGAGCTGCTCTGAGAGGCGGTGCTTAAACCTAGTGATGAAGATAAGCGTTTCCAGTTTCAGAGATTTTTGTAGTTCGTTCCAGTCATTGGCAGCAGAGAACTGGAAGGAGAGGCAGCCAAAGGAGGAATTGGCTTTGGGGGTGACCAGAGAGATATACCTGCTGGAGCGCGTGCTACAGGTGGGTGCTGCTATGGTGACCAGCGAGCTGAGATAAGGGGGGACTTTACCTAGCAGGGTCTTGTAGATGACCTGGAGCCAGTGGGTTTGGCAACGAGTATGAAGCGAGGGCCAGCCAACGAGAGCGTACACGTCGCAGTGGTGGGTAGTATATACGTTTTTACGTTTTAGTCATTTAGCAGACGCTCTTATCCAGAGCGACTTACAGTAGTGAATGCATACATTTCATTTTCATTTCATAATTATTATTTTTTCTCTGTACTGGTCCCCCATGGGAATCAAACCCACAACCCTGGCATTGCAAACACCATGGTCTACCAACTGAGCCACACAAAGAACCATGTCTTTGACGACAGTGCTTCTTTATAATAAATTGACCCATAGCCATCTGTGTTTTCTAGAGAACAAACTGAAGGAGGCGTTTGTATATATTTCATAATGAACTCCTATCAGTTCAGTGACCTATCACAATTGGATAAGACACAAAACATGTGATTGGTAAATGAGTTGCAAAAACATGACCAAAAAAGGCGATCTTGAAGCATATAAAACACATATTTTATTTAAATTATCTTTGATATAAAAGCCTCCTTCATTTTCTATCTGTAAATGAAACTGATGAAGGTCCACACACACACACACACACACACGCAAACGCACACACACACAGTTTGCACAGGGCAGTGAGGGCACATATCTAGCTAGCTGTGTTTTGTAGTTGTTGAATGGGTTAGGGTTAGTTGTTGAATGGGTTAGGGTTAGTTGTTGAATGGGTTAGGGTTAGTTGTTGAATGGGTTAGGGTTAGTTGTTGAATGGGTTAGGGTTAGTTGTTGAATGGGTTAGGGTTAGTTGTTGAATGGGTTAGGGTTAGTTGTTGAATGGGTTAGGGTTAGTTGTTGAATGGAATATATGAATATATGGGGCTTTGGTGACAAAACGGATGGCACTGTGATAGACTGCATCCAATTTATTGAGTAGGGTATTGGAGGCTATTTTGTAAATGACATCGCCGAAGTTGAGGATCAGTAGGATGGTCAGGAATGTTTGGCAGCATGAGTGAAGGATGCTTTGTTGCGAAATAGGAAGCCAATTCTAGATTTAACTTTGGATTGGAGATGCTTGATGTGAGTCTGGAAGGAGAGTTTACAGTCTAACCAGACACCCAGGTATTTGTAGTTGTCCACGTATTCTAAGTCAGAGCCGTCCAGTGTAGTGATGCTGGGCGGGCGGGCAGGTGCAGGCAGCGATCGGTTGAAGAGCATGCATTTAGTTTTACTTGTATTTAAGAGCAGTTGGAGGCCACTGAAGGAGAGTTGTATTTCATTGAAGCTTGTCTGGAGGGTTGTTAACACAGTGTCCAAAGAAGGGCCAGAAGTATACAGAATGGTGTCGTCTGCGTAGAGGTGGATTAGAGACTCACCAGCAGCAAGAGCGACATCAATGATGTATACAGAGAAGAGAGACGGCCCAAGAATTGAACTCTGTGGCACCCCCATAGAGATTGCCAGAGGTCCAGACAACAGGCCCTCCGATTTGACACACTGAACTCTATCAGAGAAGTAGTTGGTGAACCAGGCGAGGCAATCATTTGAGAAACCAAGGCTATTGAGTCGCCGATGAGGATGTGGTGATTGACAGAGTCGAAAGCCTTGGCCAGGTCAATGAATACGGCTGCACAGTATTGTTTCTTATCGATGGCGGTTAAGATATCGTTTAGGACCTTGAGCGTGGCTGAGGTGCAACCATGACCAGCTCTGAAACCAGATCGCATAGCGGGAGAAGGTGCGGTGGGATTCGAAATGGTCGGTAATCTGTTTGCTGACTTAGCTTTCAAAGACCTTAGGAAGGCAGGGTAGGATAGATATAGGTCTGTAGCAGTTTGTGTCAAGAGTGTCCCCCCCTTTGAAGAGGGGGATGACCGCAGCTGCTTTCCCATCTTTGGGAATCTCAGACGACACAAAAGAGAGGTTGAACAGGCTAGTAACACGGGTTGCAACAATTTCAGCAGATAATTTTAGAAAGAAAGGGTCCAGATTGTCTAGCCCGGCTGATTTGTAGGGGTCCAGATTTTGCAGCTCTTTCAGACCATCAGTTGACTGGATTTGGGAGAAGGAGAAATGGGGAAGGCTTGGGCGAGTTGCTGTGGGGGGTGCAGTGCTGTTGACCGGGGTAGGGGTAACCAGGTGGAAAGCATAGCCAGCCGTAGAAAAATGCTTATTGAAATTCTCAGTTATAGTGGATTTATCGGTGGTGACAGTTTCCTATCCTCAGTGCAGTGGGCAGCTGGAAGGAGGTGCTCTTGTTCTCCATGGACTTTACAATTTGATTAATTCAAAATGTTTTTGCGCAATATTCCAAATGCCTGTATAGCAAGAATCAAGGTTTTATTCTTTTTTATGAGCTCTTAAGTCCGCTTGTTCTCATGCTGTACATTTTACATTTACATTTTAGTCATTTAGCAAACGCTCTTATCCAGAGCAACTTACAGTGGTGAATGCATACATTTCATACATTTTTTCCCCGTACTGGTCCCCCGTGGGAATCAAACCCACAACCCTGGCGTTGCAAACACCATGCTCTACCAATTGAGCCACACGGCTCGTCTCGTCTTCTTCGCTCCTGTGTGCACCTTCCGATTTATACCAGAGATCTCGTGGAGTTGCAATGATCATGAGAACGGTGAGGAATCAGCCCAGAACTACACGGGAGGATCTTGTCAATGATCTCAAGGCAGCTAGGACCATAGTCACCAAGAAAACAATTGGTAACACACTACGCCGTGAAGGACTGAAATCCTGCAGTGCCCGCAAGGTCCCCCTGCTCAAGAAAGCACATATACATGCCCGTCTGAAGTTTGCCAATGAACATCTAAATGAGAGTCGTCCCAAAGGCAGGCGACAAGCTTAGGTCCAAAATAAGCCCATAGAAACACACGCCTCATTTTGGAGAAACAAATTTGCGAGAGTGAAACCACTCGCTTCGCCTCTTCCGCTATGGTCTACACACACACCAAGCCCCTCCCCCTGCCTCTCACGCCAACAAAGTTGAGCGATCACATCTTCCTCTCTGACAAGAGGTTTCAACTCAGTATTTGCATTCGAGGTTTGGTCCAACAGAGTCGGTCATATGGACACCAAAACATATTTACATTTACATTTTAGCAGACACTCTTATCCAGAGCGACTTACAGTAGTGAGTGCATACATTTCATATATTTTTTCCGTACTGGTCCCCCGTTGGAATCGAACCCACAACCCTGGCGTTGCAAACACCATGCCCTACCAACTGAGCCACACGGGATATTGACTGTAATAGAGAAGTTAAGTTTTCTAACGATACCCTTTTATTGTCTCAACTACTCAAGTTGCGAGCAGAGCAGACACCTAAAACAAGTATCAATGAACATTGATTCTAGAAAATACTCAGTTTGTCGAGCACAGCATTGGGGTACCACATAACGCTAGCAGTATTTTATCCAAAGACTGTTATACTAGCAGTTTAGTCTGTTTTATAAACGTGCAGTAAGTATAAAACAATTATATAAAGGAATTTCTCATTGAGAAATAATGTAGGCCACTTGATTTCAACATCTGAACAAAGTGCAGAGGTCAACATGCTTTTCAAACTGTTGGGAGACAGAAGGGTGTGTTCATAACAATTTAACTGTTCAACGTTGTTAGCTAGCAAATAGAGCCAAGTTGGCTAAACTTGAAATATAAAAGAATAGCTGGCTAATCACATGGCCTTGAGAGATTATTGATGAGACCCATGTTAATTTTCCATAGCCTAATGCAGGGATAATCAACTAGATTCAGCTGCGGGCCGATTATTTATTGAGCGGATGGTTGGAACATAATTACAAATAATTTGTAGACTGCAATTTGACACAAACATAATTTTAAACCTTGCTTACATTTGTATATGATCACCACTCTCTATTATCCGTGGGAATACTTGGGAACAGATTTGCAAAAGTTGATTTTGGAATTTTTACAGGTCTTATGTCCAACAATGAAAATTCTAGACTAAACAAAAATTATAAATGCTGCATGTAAAGTGTTGTTCCCATGTTTCACGAGCTAAAATAAAAGATCTGATATTTTCCATACGCACAAAAATCTCTCAAATTTTGTGCACAAATTTGTCTACATCCCTGTTAGTGAGCATTTTGCCTTTGCCAAAATAATCCATCCACCTAAAAGGTGTGGCATATCAAGAAGATGATTAAACAGCATGATCATTACACAGGTGCACCTTGTGCTAGGGACAATAAAAGGCCACAGTAAAATGTGCAGTTTTGTCACAACACAATGTTACAGATGTCTCAAGTTTTGAGGGAGGGTGGAAATGGCATGCTGTCAGCAGGAACGTCCACTAGAGCGGTTGCCAAAGAATTTGATGTTAATTTCTCTACCATTAGGCGCCTCAAACATTGTTTTAGAGAATTTGGCAGTACATCCAACCGGTCTCACAACCGCAGAGCATGTGGAGATCCTGGCGTGGTACACATCCGGCTTCATTTGCGGGATCGTCTGAGACCAGCTGATGAAACAGCTGATGAAACAGAGGATAATTTCTGTCTGTAATAAAGCCCTTTTGTGGGAAAAAATAAATAAAATCATTCTGATTGGATGGCCTGGCTCCCAAGTGTTTGGGCCTATGCCCTACCAGGCCCACCCATGGCTGTGCCCTGCCCAGTCATGTGAAATTCATAGATTAGGGCATAATGAATTTATTTGAACTGTAAGTCAGTAAAACTATTGAAATTACTTGTTACATTTATATTTTAGTTCAGTATAAAAAAATTAAGTAAAACCACGTGGGCCAAATTCAACCCTCAGACCACCAGTTGGGGGACCCTGGCCTAATGCCTGCTACAAGAAGTTAGTCATTATTATTGAATGTGCATTATGAATAGAACTAGTTAAATTTGTAACAAAAAAAAGGGGCATTGTCATTGACTTGAAAGACCAATCAGTGTTTATTGCAACAAAAAATGCAGGTTAAACTATTTTCATAAAATAAATTATTAGTGGGTCCCATGGTTGTGGAAGGCTTCGATTAAGCCTAGGTATAACTTCCCAAGCCCTGAATTCATTAGATTACTGCTGATTGTTTGAAATGCAGTGTATTTGACCTTCAATTTTACAACAATTATTTAGAGAAGATATTTGAAAAAATGATATAGTACCCATCAAAAGTTGGGACACCTACTCATTCAAGTGTTTTTATTTTTACTATTTTCAACATTGTAGAATAATAGTTAAGACATCAAAACTATGAAATAACACTTAAGGAATCATGTAGTAACCAAAAAAAGTGTTCAACAAATCAAAATATATTTGAGGTTCCTCAAAGGTGCCACCCTTAGCATTGATGACAGCTTTTCACACTCTTGGCATTCTTTCAACCAGCTTCATGAGGTAGTCACCTGGAATAAATGTCAATTAACAGGTGTGCCATCTTAAAAGTTAATTTGTGGAATTTCTTTCCTTCTTAATGCATTTGAGCCAATCAAATCAAACTTTGTCACATGCGTTGAATACAACAAGTGTAGACCTTACCGTGAAATGCTTACTTACAAGCCCTTAACCAACAGTGCTGTTCAAGAAGAGTTGTGCTATATTTTTCATTGTGCTCCTAAATTTACTTGTGTGCGTCTACATTTTTCAACATAGGAGAACATGTCACCATAGAACCCTGAATTTATGTTAGTCAAGGAGGTTTCCTCTTCCTGCGACAACATTTAAGCAAACACATGCCCTGGTCACCTCAACTGCATTGTGTTTTGTAAACTAGACGCATTTATGAAATTGCTTCTTCTAAAGAGAAATTATATAATGGATGACAGTCAAAATGACATTTTGGCCAAAAAGTCAAAGTCCGCTCGATCCTTCATTGAATCAGATGACTCATTCATCACAAAACCCTCTGATATGGCGAAATACTTTAATGACTTTCATTGGCAAGATTAGCAAACTTAGGCATCACGTGCCAATAAACTCTGAACCTTCAAATCCATGCATTACTGATCAGATTATGAAAGACAAGCATTGTCGTTTAACTCTAACGTGAATGTGGAAGAGGTGAAAAAAATTGTCCATCAATAATGACAAACCACCTGGTAATGACAACTTGGATGGAAAATTATTGAGGACGGTAGTGGACTATATTGCTACTCCTATTTGCCATCTCTTCAATCAAAGCCTACAGGAAAGTATGTGCCCTCTGGCCTGGAGGGAGTCAAAAGTCATACTGTTAACCAAAAATAGCAAAGCAGCACCCTTCACTGGTTCAAACAGCCGACCAAATCAGCCTGCTACCGACCCTTAGTAAACTTTTTTGGGAAAATGTTTTTTTCACCAGATGCAATGCTTTTTCACAGTAAACAAATGAACAACTGACTTTCAGCACGCTTATAGGGATCGTCAATCAATATGTACGGCATGAACACAAATGACTAATGATTGGCGGAAAGAAATTGATAAGAAGATTGTGGGAGCTGTTTTGTTACACTTTAGTACAGCTATTGACATTATCGATCATAGGCTAAAAAATGTATGACTTTACGTCATCTACCACACCATGGATCGAACGTTACCCATCTAACAGAACACAGAGGGTGTTCTTTAATTAAAGCCTCTCTAAAGTAAACCAGGAAGAGTTAGGCATACCTCATGGTAGCTGTCTTGGCCCCGTAGGTTTGTGTATTTTTACTAATGATCTACCACTAGCATTGAGTAAAGCCTGTGAGTTTATGTATGGGCATTTCCATGTAAAAGGACCCATGAGCACCAACATGTAAAGTTCATAGGAGCATGTCAAATTGGGTGTCAAATGAAAGCTAAAAGTCTATATTTGAGAAATGAAGGCATACATTTCCTACCACTTTTCATCCCAAACATGTTGAATAAGCAACATATGGAAAAGGGGTATTTGAAAACAAACTAGAAAAGGTATTAAGGTATTAGAAATACATCAAAACACAATAATGCTGAAGTAAAGATCCCCGCCAACTAACATCAACACATATTTAGTTTTGGAGAAAATGTTCTGTCTGAACTAAGTTTAAGAAACATTGCCAAAACCCACATATATTTAAGATACACTACATGACCAAAAGTAGGTGGACACCTGCTTGTCGAAGATCTCATTCCAAAATCATGGGCATTAATATGGAATTGGTCCCCCCTTTGCTGCTATAACAGCCTCCACTCTTCTGGGAAGGTTTTCCAAAAGATGTTGGAATATTGCTGCAGGGACTTGCTGCCATTCAGCCACAAGAGCATTAGTGAGGTCGGGTATTCTGTTTATTCATGGTTACAGGGATACTATGAGCGGGATATCAAAAAGGTCCATGTAAACAGCTTACCCCGAATAAGACCTTAGGCGGGATTTGAGCAACTATCCAGAATACTGTGCGCATGTAAATGTGGTCAATCTTTCCTGGCTCAACGTAGAGGAGAGATTGACCGCAACACTAGGTCTTTGAGAGGGGTATTAGTGTTGAAAGCTCCAAACCCTCTTTCCAAACAGCTAACACAGATCAAAACACCTATACATACCTGACAAGACATGCCACCAGGGGTCTCTTCACAGTCCCCAAGTCCAGAACAGACTGTGGTAAACGCACAGTACTACATAGAGCCATGACTACCTGGAACTCTTCCATGTCAAGTAATTCAAGCGAGCAGTAAAATCACATTTAAGAAACTGATAAAACAACACCTCATGGCACAACGCAGACTGAGGTGACACACACAAACCCTGATGTATTGGTATTCTGGATTTTATATAGTAAATGTTTAATATTAGAGTAATATTGTATGATGCATTGTTTTATTTATGATCTAAGTGGTTGTGTTTTGTGGTGATGTAACTGTTTTAACCCTGTTTGGACCGCAGGAAGAGTAGCTGCTGAGAGGGTGGAAAGATAGAATGAGGGTTGATACACCCGGGGACCGTGGCAGAACTGCAGGTCCTTTTTCTATCAGTTACTCTGAGTGATGCAGAGGCTTACATGACAGAGGCTTTCTCATCCATCTTGTCTGACCAGACACTCTGTACACAGCTTCCTCAAGGAGGTTCACAGAGCAGCAAACTATAAACTTGCTAAGGGTGGGGTAGGGGGTCATTCTGGACAACGCAGGTGTTACCAAAGGCTAGTAAGGGACTCTAGACAGAATATGGCAGGTCATTTTTTGACAAATTACATCTGAGTAACACAGAACATGAGAGGAATAACTGTTTCTGTTGACCTCCAAGTCCTCCTGTGGGGCTGAGTTGGTAGAGGATGGCGCTTGCAACGCCAGGGTTTTGGGTTCGATTTCCACGGTGGAAGAGTATGAAAAAGTACCAAAATATATGTACTCACTACTGTAAGTAGCTCTGGATAAGAGCGTCTGCCATTTTCTGTGTCTTTGGTGGAGAGCATCCACTGGAGTTATACCGCAAATAACAGGCTACTGATTCAAATGTGAAGTGAATATTGGAGAATTACAAACAATAAAAAGTGGTGTGTTTAGTCAGATGAAAAGGGTGCCTAATCTGGAAGGAAGATGCCTTTGACAATTTTGTCAGCCACAGATCTTGGCTACTTCATTGCTGGTGGAAAGTTATAAACAGACGGGTCATACTTACGATTGTTCTGAATATTGTTGTGCACCCCCAATAAATCCATATTTATCCGTCTGTCTCTCGCTGGTATAGCCATTTAGTTCTGAGTCCGAGCCGAAAGAGTTGCCTTCATCTGGCAGTGCCAGGCTTTCTCTGGTGCCCCGCAAACTTTTGATGGACTCTGCTGACTGAAGTCCATTACCTGGCTCAATTCTAATTCTTGCCATTTAAACCACCCTCTCTCTAGCTTAACTTCTTCTTCTAATACCATTAGTCAAGTAAACCTCCAGTTATTTAATTCTAAGTCAAACATTTCAGTGAAAACCTTAGCTACTGTCTGAAGTGAAGTTTATGGCCGTCAACTATCGTAACTATCGTAACCCTAGTCAGCTATCGTAACCCGCATAGCATCGTCGAGGTAAATTAGAGCGACATAGCTAGCTAACTAGTCTAAATCAAAAACCACTCGACTAGCTACAGTTAGCTAACCAACCAATTAACGTTAACGAAAACTAAAATGGAAAGTTAGAATCAATGAACTGGATAGACAGCTAAAGAAGCTAGCTGGCTAGGTTAGCATTAACGGTAGCTAACCGCTAGCAGTGAGAAACATGCCACTATTTGTCAACAACACCATCACAAATCAGAGCAACACAAAAAGCAGTCTAATTGTACCGTTACTAGCAAGCAAGATGGTGTTGTTGAACGACTGGTCAGCCAGATAAAACCATTGAAATCCAGTATGAATCAACCTCTCATCAATAACTCGCTCTGACAGGCCTAGAGCAGATTAATTAGACCGAGACACTGCTTGCTAGCGTCAGCTGACAGTCAGTTTAGCAAAGACCATGTTCGAGGTCGTTTATTTATAAACTGGGTTGTTCGAGCCCTGAATGCTGATTGGCTGACAGCCGTGGTATATCAGACCGTGTACTATAATAAAAAATAAAACAAATACGTTGGTAACCAGTTTATAGTAGCAATAAGGCACCTTGGGGCTTTGTGATAAGAAGAGCCCTTAGCCTTGGTATACTGGCCACATACCACACCCAGGCGTTATTGCTTATATATATACTGAACAAAAATATAAACGCAACATGTATAGTGTTGGTCCCATGTTTCATGATATGAAATAAAAGATCCCAGAAATGTTCCATATGCATAAAAAGCTTATTTCTCTCAAAATGGTGTGCACAAATTTGTTTACATCCCTTATAGTGAGCATTTCTCCCTTGCCAAGATAATTCATCCACCTGACAGGTGTGGCATATCAAGAAGCTGATTAAACAGCATGATCATTACACAGGTGCACCTTGTGCTGAGGACAATAGAAGGCCACTCTAAAATGTGCAGTTTTGTCACACAAGTCTCAAGTTTTGAAGGAGCGTGCAATTGGAATGCTGAATGCAGGACTGTCCATCAGAGCTGTTGTCAGAGAATTTCATGTTAATTTCTCTACCATAAGCCGCCAACCAACGTTGTTTTAGAGTATTTGGCAGTATGTCCAACTGGCCTCAACGGCAGACCACGTGTATGGCGCCGTGTGGGCAAGCAATTTGCTGACGTCAACGTTGTGAACAGAGTGCCCCCATGGTGGAGGTGAGGTTATGGCAGGCATAAGTTATGGACAACGAACACAACTGCATTTTATTGATGGCAATTTGAATGCACAAAGATACCGTGATGAGATCCTGAGGTGAATTGTCGTGCCATTCATCCGCCACCATCACCTCATGTTTCAGCATGATAATGCATGACCCCGTGTTGCAAGGATCTGTACACAACTCCTGGAAGCTGAAAATGTCCCAGTTCTTCCATGGCCTGCATACTCACCAGACATGTCACACATTGAGCATGTTTGGAATGCTCTAAATTGACGTGTACGACAGCATGTTCCAGTTGCTGCCAATATCCAGAAACTTCACACAGCCACTGAAGAGGAGAGACAACATTCCACAGGCCACAATCAACAGCCTGATCAACTCTATGCAAATGAGTGTTGCGCTGCATGAGGAAAATGGTGATCACACCAGATACTGACTGGTTTTCTGATCCACACCCCTAACTTTTTTTTAAAGGTATATGTGACGAACAGATGCATATCAGTATTCCAAGGCATGTGAAATCCATAGATTAGGGCCAGAGGAATTTATTTTAATTTACTGATTATAAATCTAACTCAAATTGTTGCCTGTTGCGTTTATATTTTTTTCAATATATACATATATATGTATATGACAAAGATTGGATAAGTTTAGTTCTTGGAAACCATATCAATATGGTATAGACATATTTTGCAAGTGTTCATATTTTTATTTTATTTTATTTAACCTTTATTTAACTAGGCAAGTCAGTTAAGAACAAATTCTTATTTACAATGACAGCCATATAATATGAATGTGGTTCCAGACAAGCCAAACACTTGTCCAGGGCTCGTGAGATCATCTGCGCAGCGCAACTACAACAAAGATGACCTGGAACGCGCCCATAAATCTCGGATGTTTGGTTTTAATGTCTATGGCTGTTGTCAGCAAATAGTGTTAGTTGATATTTGTCGCCACCTATCGATGCATTTAGCTAACATGTCCTAAATTACTGCTCCATGAGATGAAAGTGAATGTCTCTTTTTCAGTGGCTACAATGAATTTTGAGTGCACTGAGGTATTGATTCCACAGAAATGGAATGATAACACTTTAACGCAATGGATGATTCTCAAAATGGTGGTTTGGCCTCAAACCTTCCAAAATGACTGGTGCAGGTGGTAGGGGATACTGTCAAACTGTCAACAGACTTTGTTTGCTGTTAACCCTCTTGATGTTGTCCTACCATGAGGGCCACAAATGGCTCAGAGAACGTGTGGGTTTGGGGAGGACCGTATTTAACCTCTTCTGTGCAAGTGCAAATAGCTGACCTTATTCATATCAAGCCCCTCCGGCACAAATATGGGAGACACCTTTAAGGTTAATGTTTGAAAAATTGTCTTGGATAATGCCTGATAGGAATAGAGGAATATAATGAAAATGCATTTTATTCATAAATAAAACTACTTATAAATAGCCAAATAATAATAGCTAATAATAAATTACTTATAGTGCTCAGGGCTGTTTGACTGGAAACACCACTAATCAACCTGGACACTGTCCCAGTTATGATTACACACAACTCACTTATGAGTTGCCTCTAATTTGAGATGTCAGTCTATATTTGGTAGTATAAGTGGGCCTATATGTGGAGGACAGAAAACCCCTGATCGGTTACCAGTGTGTGGCACCCTGGCACTGGCACAAATACAATAGGTCGGCTAGCACATGTCTGTCTCGTGGTTTCCGTGCAGTCCTTTCACACTCTGCTTCCACTGGGTCTGTGAAGAGCTCAGATCACAACACACATCACATTTAGCATTGTTCATCATGTGGGTGGATATGGAAATTGGTTTGGCATTTGTATTCAATACATAGCCTGCAGATAGGGGGCTGTTTGGGTGGTGACACAGAGGCATGTGAGTTTGTTCAAGGTCACAAAGGCTCATATGCCATATTGTCTGAAACGTGTGGGAAAAGAGAGAAGATAGAGCGATGAACTGAGAAAGATATTAAAGACTGAATGAGATACAATGACAAGGTGGAAATAGGATTATAAAAAGGGATGTGCAAGACAATGATTGAGAGAGGGGTAGACAGAAAGAGAGGACTCTAGAGCAGGTATTCCCAAACGGGGATACGCGCAATGCCGTCGTGGGTACGCCAAATAAAAATATTATGAACTTTTTCTATTTTTTTCCTTCACATTTTCAAACAGTACATTTATATTTTCCAACGGGGCTATACATTTGGGTGAGTTTTTTTTATCGCCTGAGTAGCCTCGTTTCACTGCCAAAAATCAAATTAAACCATCTAGTGTTCAGCGAAATAACAATACAATGTCAAATACAGGTAGCTTAGTCAAATAATTAACATCCAATCACATTAACCATTGCTCTCTCGCGGGAAACCTTCACTCCTGCGCAGACATTTAGAAACGAAACATGACAATTTGAAAAATAAGCCACAGGAGTTTTTGAGCGAGAATAAAGACGTCTTTCGAGTAGTAAGACATGTATAAAAGCAACAGATACCATTAATAAGAAGGGCTAGAAGTGTCTTATATGGTGAGCTAACAAGTGGCTAGGACAGGCAAGCACCTTACTAGTGTGGAGGACTTAATGCTTCCTGCTGCCATGGATATCGCTGGGGGGAAAAGGCCAAAAACTATACAGACAATTTCTTCATCAAACAACATTGTTTCACGACGCATCAGTGACATGGCAGGAGATGTTTTGAAACAATTACTGCTTCCCATACAAGCCAGTGAATTATATGCGTTACAGCTGGATGAGTCAACAGACGTGGCGGGCCTGGCACAGCTCCTGGTAAATGTCCTTTATGTTTATAGGAGGTAAATTAAGGAAGACAACCTCTTCTGCAAACCACTGGAAACCAGGACAACAGGAGAGGATATTTTTAAAGTACTGGACAGCTTTGTGACATCAAATGGACTTTGGTGGTCAAAATGTGTTGGTATCTGTACTAATGGCACAAAAGCCATGACAGGGAGGATATAGTGGAGTGGTAATGCGTATGCAAGCAGTTGCACCCGATGCCACTTGGGTACACTGCAGCATCCACCGAGAGGCTCTTGCTGCCAAGGGAATACCTGACAGCTTGAAAGACGTTTTGGACACTACAGTGAAACTGGTTAACTTTGTTAAAACAAGGCCCTTGAACTCTTGTGTATTTTCTGCATTATGCAATGATATGGGCAGCAACCATGTAACGCTTTTACAACATACAGAAGTGCGCTGGTTATCAAGGGGCAAAGTATTGACACGTTTTTTTCAATTGAGAGACAAGCTTAGTTTTCTTTACTGACCATCATTTACACTTGTCGGACCGCTTGCATGATGACGAGTTTCTCACACGACTGACCTATATATGGGTGATGTTTTATCTCGCCTGAATCATCTGAATCTAGGATTACAGGGACTCTCCGCAACTCTATTCAACGTGCAGGACAAAATTGAGGCTATGATTAAGAAGTTGGAGCTCTTTTCTGTCTGCATTAACAAGGACAACACACAGGTCTTTCCATCATTGTATGATTTTTTGTGTGCAAATGAACTCAAGCTTACAGACAATGTCAAATATGATACAGCGAAGCACCTGAGTGAGCTGGGTGCACAATTACGCAGGTACTTTCCTGAAACGGATGACACAAACAACTGGATTCGTTATCCCTTTCATGCCCTGCCTCCAGTCCACTTACCGATATCTGAACAAGAGAGCCTCATCGAAATTGCAACAAGCGGTTCTGTGAAAATGTAATTTAATCAGAAGCCACTACCTGATTTCTGGATAGGGCTGCACTCAGAGTTGCTTACCTTGGCAAATCGCGTTGGTTAAGACACTGATGCCCTTTGCAACCACGTACCTATGTGAGAGTGGAATCTCGGCCCTCACTAGCATGAAAACTAAATTCAAGCACAGACTGTGTGTAGCAGTTTAGCTTCCGGCCCTCTCCTCGCCCCTACCTGGGCTCGAACCCGGGACCCTCTGCACACATCGACAACAGCCACCCTCAAAGCATCGTTAACCATCGCTCCACAAAAGCCGCAGCCCCCCAACTACTTCAAGGTCTCAGAGCGAGCGACGTCACCAATTGAAACGCTATTAGCGCGCACCCCGCTAACTAGCTAGCCATTTCACATCGGTTACATGTGTGTGGAAAATGACTTAAGACTGAGACTCTCTCCAATACAACCCAACATTGCAGAGTTATGTGCATCCTTTCAAGCACACCCTTCTCATTAACCTGTGGTGAGTTAGCTACAATTTTTGATGAACAAATAAGGTTTTATATGTAAGATGGAAAAATAAAACCAAATTATTGATTATTATTATTTGTGCCCTGGTCCTATAAGAGCTCTTTGTCACTTCCCACGAGCCGGGTTGTGACAAAAACTCACACTCATTATGTTTAATAAATGTATTGCATAGTGTGTGTGTGGCAGGCTACAATGATGGCAAAAAACAACATTTTAGAGTACGCTGACCCTGGTGCTAGAGGGGGTACGCAGCTGGAGGTTGGATGTTTGAAGGCGTACGGAACTATAAAAAGTTTGGGAACCGCTGCTCTAGAGAATGATTTAGTGTTATACATTCATCCACGGGGCAGATTTCAGTCCCCTCCCTTCGGCATCCTTCCATCTCCTTTTCCCTCTCATTCTCACCCTCATGTTCAGTCACATGCTGCTGCAGGAGCGCACAAATAAAAAAATCACAAGCTTGGCCTCACACACACTCAGACACAATGCCAATGCTCATTAATGTATTTGCACAAAGTTCGCTGTATGTGGGAAATACACAGGAATTGTATTGTCTTTTGTCACAACAGGGTCCAATCTGTTACGTTCAGAACTCTAGAAATCTGGTGGATTTGCAAAGATGGGGAAAGCTTCCTAAGACCTGAGGGGAAATGAGGTCAGCCTTATTTGCAGTAATTCTGAGGGTTTTTCCCTGCCTTAATCCTCTCACTCAAACTGCGGGATCATTGGTTGGGCACATAATTGCAAAAAACAAACATGAAACAAAAATAAAATGGTAACTAATCCAGACCAGTGGTTTTGGGTTTTGATAAGCCGTCTTCCACGTGAGGGGAGATCATCACACAGATGATGGTCAGGTTAGCTCTTACATTATACCAAAGTCCTTTGACGAATGCTTGGGAGGCAATCAAGAACATTGCAAGGGGTTGATTGACAGCCATGCGATCCCTGATGGGTTGAGGTGACCAGCATTTGACCGTGACCGTAAGGCAAACTAATCAAGTACCTTCCCATCATGACATGTGAAAAAGATCCCAGCTTTATAGAGCTGACCTCAACAGGGGAAGTTAATCTGCAAGCTAGGCAATGTTTCACACTGCTAGTGAAATTTGTCAGAGGCAATGCCATCACAGTGAAGGCTGCAATCAACAGCCATGCATAGTGTCCTTTTGAATGACGGCTTCATATAGTAACACAGGGGGAAAGCAATGCAGTATAAAAACTAGGTATTATGTGATAAAGATAAATTAAGTCTTGAGATGGTTTAATGAAATTCCAGTTTTAGCCTTTACTCTGCATAACCACAAAAACCCAGAGGCATGCATCTTAGTATAAATACTATATTCTTTATTTAAATATTTTGCAACTTTGAAAACATATTTACAGAAACTAGTCCTGCATTATTACACTGCGCACACACATGTAGCTTTCATACTCACAAACATTGCTTAGAGAAAAACACACAGACCTTGTCTTGACAGCAGAAGCACCATTGAAAAACTGTCATGAGTGTGGACAGAATTACAGGGACTTAATTGACATTGAGCAACATACAAGATACATCTATTTGTTAAGGCGGAATCGGTGCTCACCATTATCAATAAAAAAAACACTTCAACCTGCCTCGCCCTTCCTGCTTCAACACAGAGTGTCCTTAAACCATAGAGGTTAACTGTCTCAAAATCAGATCAGGTAATAATTCATTAACACAGTGCTGTCAGAAAGAGCAAACTGGAAATATGAGAATTACCAAATGAACATCGGTGCATGTTTAAGTGTTTGAAGGACAACCTTTAAATTAAGGGGAGCTGATCAGACATTGAGGCGAGGCAAGCTGTGAGTGACAGGGGCACCTTTGCAGGTAAGCAAATTCCAGTAGTTCAAATAGCTGGGACAAAGACAGCTTGTCATGCAAATACAGAACATATAGGAGACGATATTCATGAAATGAAGTCAAAGGCTACAGAAAATTAACTTAAACCAAATTGAAATAGTATTTAGTACACAAACATACATTTAATTGTACCCATTGATCTTGCCTGTATGATTGCTTGATGTCCTTTTAAATGATTTTTTATGCAAAACTAAGCAAGATGATACATAGTGACAACTTAATTGGTCTCCATTACACTATGTTAGCCTGACTGTAGGTTTTAGATGGTCATGCTTGTGAAGTTCAGCTCTCCTTCTTTGGTTTCTTTAAGGATTCAAAAGCCTGCATTGTAGTTTGTTGCTCACAGACTACCTGTCACATACAATTTTATTTATTTTACCGTTATTTTACCAGGTAAGTTGACTGAGAACACATTCTCATTTACAGCAACGACCTGGGGAATAGTTTCAGGGGAGAGGAGGGGGATGAATGAGCCAATTGTAAGCTGGGGATGATTAGGTGGCCATGATTGTATGAGGGCCAGACTGGGAATTTACCCAGGACACCGGGGTTAACACTCCTACTCTTACGATAAGTGCAATGGGATCTTTAATGACCTCAGAGAGTCAGGACACCCGTTTACAACTAGAGATGCCAATACAACCCTGTTCTGGTCACATTGCATTTTAGGCACAAATATAAAGACACCTTAGTGGTCTTTGACTGTTGTGCACCGAAAATACAACCGGGCATCATTCCCCACAAGCAAAATGACAGATTACCTCTCAAACAGATTGACAGATATGCTCTCAATGTGAAAATACAGAGACATTTCATGTTACAGTATTGGTGCATGTTTTACTCCAAACCCAGATAAAATCAATGGGGCAAAGATAGTGAATACTTCTCTTTGGTGCACTGGCTTCATAATCATAACAGAGCAAACACTGGCTAACAATGAAGAGAGGTGTTTGTATTCTGCTATTATGCAGAAGAATCAACAGCATGCCAAGACCAGTACAGGATGATCAAAAATAACAAAATGGCGCACACACCATTCACATAAATAATGTACAGTCAAACACATTGAAATGACAAAATAAAAGCAGCAAGTAAATCATTATTGGGAGACAGAACAAATCTAGAAAAAAATATTTTTTAGAGATGACACACCCACCACACAGACTACATATGATTCCTACGGAGTAGTAAGATGGTGTGATTCCTGCTGTGTAGTAAGATGGTGTGATTCCTGCTGTGTAGTAAGATGGTGTGATTCCTGCTGTGTAGTAAGATGGTGTGATTCCTGCTGTGTAGTAAGATGGTGTGATTCCTGCTGTGTAGTAAGATGGTGTGATTCCCGCTATATGGTGTGATTCCTGCTGTGTAGTAAGATGGTGTGATTCTTATTTGCCATCCATGGCGCTATATAAGGCGTCACAAAATAATCACATGGTGAATCCATATGTTGGATGACACATTTCAACCGTCACATCATGGCTCTCAAACTAATAACATTAAAGTTATAAAAATAAATCATTTTTTCTTTATATATAATTCATACCTGCCCTATTGGTTCGGTTGAAAGCATTCCCAGATGCTAGCATTAGCTTTGCAAGTTAACACGTATCAACAGCAAAGACATTCAAACAAGAACCTACACCCACTTAGTGCGCACGTACGCACGCACAAATCGACAAAGACATGCCACGCAGACATGCCGTCAGTTCTGACACTACTATCGAGTCAAACGTGTCCATGTCAATGTCGTGGTTCTTTCGGCCCACGGAAGGGAGGGATTGAGAATATTTACCTTTATAGATTGTGAATGCTCGTTCGTACACATCTGTCACAAAGCAAAATGATCATCCTTATCAGCGTCAAAGTGAAGACACACTCTGCCTTGTTTCACAACACACAATATTTACAAATCCATGAGGCTGTGTGCACTGACAGAACTTTTCAGTAACCTCAATGTGGTGACATTTCAGACTAGCCTAAAGGTGGCACTCTGGAGAAATCCCTGCTAGGAGGCGCTAGTAAATGGTACTGGCCAGCTACCCCTTCATACAAGTCCAAGACAACACCAAACTCATACTGTATCTACATCCTTTCTTATTACAACCCACAACCCTCTCTAAAACCCACAACAACACAGTCCCTCTCAATTCCCCAGTCTTAGTATTCAGTCACACACATAGAAGACTTGGAACAGATCATCACACAGCTACGACATTTACAACACAGACACTCAAATCTCCCTAACAACCACAAACCATGTCTTACTTTACTTATAATACCACTGCTTGTTTCAGGGCGACTGAGCCCAACTCTATCCCCGTATCGGGTCCCTCCCCGCAAAAGCAAACCCCCCTGCATTCAGGACTGCACTTCGGTCACAGTCCCAATGAAGTGATGTTTTGAAATAAGATATGGGAGAATGGGAAGAAAGCAGTGTGCTGTTCTACACCGTGTGCATCATGATTAACACGAGAAAGTCTTAACTGCCTGCCTCCTCTCACTAATACAGTACCAAAACAAAATGGAAAAATACAGAGAGCTAAATTCTGTGGTGAGGAGTTTGTATTCCATGTTGTGGCGGTGAGATAGGAAGGTCAGTGAGGGGATATGGGGGGGGTCTGCAGTCCATCCGACAGGAACCAGTGCACTTGAGGAGGCAGGTGGAAGACTTGAATGGCGGGAAGTAAACGGATCCAATAAGCATCACACACTTAGTCTGTGTATTCTGCCACAATGGACAGCAGCACCGTGATGTCATCAGGCTTCCCCCCTGCAGGACACAAGACAAAAGAGAACGTGTCAATTGGCTTTCCAGAGATTCAAAGTCAACCTTGAATAACCCAATCTGCAAGCTGACGGTGGGCATAAAAATACAGTGGAGCTGGAGGTGCCATTAGGGACGTAAAGTTCTTCCCAAGAACCCGATACGTACCTCTTACATTCAGGCCATTGTCACAGGCAAACTGAGCGAAAGGGGACATGTAGTTGGGGTCATAGGCCAGTTCGTGCGCTTGCTTTGCAATGCTCTGTGCCGTCTGCTGGATGCTGTCATAGTTGGCGCTCTGAGAAATACAAGCATTAGGACAAAGAAATGTGTGCAGGTATTTACTAAGGTGAATGTGTAGATTTAGGTGGGTGTGCAAGCAGCTAGGAGGTACTGCGATGTGTTACCTTGAGCTTTTTGAGCTCTTGCAGGATCATGTAGTCGGGCATGTTGTCGAAGAGGCCATCCGAGGCGGTCAGGATGATGTCACCCAGCTGGACATCGAAGGAGGCGCTATCAGCGGCCTCAGGGCTGGGGAGGAGAACACAGGACAGCACTGTTAATCAGGGCCAGCCAGAGGGCACCAGAGAGCTGCAACCAGATAGACAGTACAAGTGATCCTCACAAACATGATCAGGAAGAATCAGGTCAAAAGGTGACTGTGCCTCAGAGGGATATGATGGCTGGGTAATAAGACAGCCAATTCCTCCTGGCACACAGTGCAGCCTGCCCTGCTCCAGCCCCACCCACCCACCCAGCACCATATCTGGCTCCTAGCCAGGGTATGGGAGCCGGACGTAACCCTCTGCCCTTGAAACTGTGGAATTGCCCCTTATTCAACCCCTACCATACCAGAAAGACAGAGAGCAAATGTGAACGTGTGTGTGTGTGTGTGTGTGTGTGTGTGTGTGTGTGTGTGTGTGTGTGTGTGTGTGTGTGTGTGTGTGTGTGTGTGGGAGAAGTACGTATGCATGGAAGCATAGTGACGTTGTGCAAGTTTGCGTGTTAATGCGATCGTTATAGGAGAGCCCGAAGGTCTTGCAGTGAGGACTGCAATATAAAACAATAAAGGTCTCATTTAAATGTAGAAACACATGGAGCTCAAAATAATCCCTATTTTTCAGAGATTCCTGGAGAGAGAAAAAGAACAAGCCCAGCGGAAAGAGGTCTGGCGGGTCTGCCCCCTGTCTGCTACTGGCCTGTGTGTGTGTGTGTGGTGTGTGTGTGTGTGTGTGTGCGCGCGCGTCTGGCATGGGCCCAGGCACTACACACTGTTGGCAGAACAGCTGAAGTAAGGGGTTGGTTGCTGTCACATGGTCCCTCAATAGAAAAGAGAGAAGGAAAACATACCCTGCCAGCACCTAGGAGCTCACGTGGTCTCCAGGCCAGGCTGAACATTGCTTGAGGGCTATTGGTGGGTGGGCTGTTTGGCCTAAACTAACTAACGAGGGCACAGCGTCACATGGCTGTTATTGAGCCAATAATAAAGTCCTAGAATGAGGACAAAGCTTATTCGTTATCTAGCCAACGTTCCTTTCAAATCCTTCTGTGAACTGAAGAGAAATTCTAGATACGATTTTATTTAACCTCATTTCCAATGACAACCTGTCATTTGCTCCAGGTATATCGTCTAAAGCAGGGATGGTCAAACTCATTTTTGCCCCAGGGGGCGCAATCGGTCTTCCACGAGGTCCGGCGGGCCACACTGAAAATGTGTTATCTTTCCTCACCATCAAAATTAGACAAAAATAGTAAACTATCTATAGTTGTTGGAATTTCCAATGCTCTCTGACTGTCTAGCTTTAGCAAGCTGGACACAGTGAAGAAACAGAATAACATTCTACAGCTTTAATTTGGTGTTAGTCATTTTAAAGTCTATGGCAGGGCCAGAAAGCCAGTTCTCTCAATACCAATGGTAATTTGAGACCAGGTGGAGGGTCAGAGAAGGAGGTGAAGGGGACTGACCTGTCACTGAGTACCACTCCCTCTGCCCCTGGGGGAGCAATGGACAGCTGGAAAGGGGTGTTGAAGTAGTGCTGCTGTTCGTCTGAGCGGTGCACCACCTCTCCCCCTCGCACCACCAGGAAACCAGAGTCCCCTAGATTACACGTGTGCAGTTGGTGGCTCCTTCGGTCCAGGACCACGATACATGCTGTGCTGCTCCCTGGGAGGGGGAGAAGAGAGGGAATATACCAACATATGGTGGTTAGCCATCACCTGATATCCATTTCTCCTTGTGTTAAAAACTGTGGGGTTACCAGTACAGCAGGGAAGGGGTGTGTGAGATCACATGCCGGACCAGTCAGTCTGGCACAGTCTAAAAACAGAAGTCCTTCCCCTGTCCCCACTCTGCAGCTCCTACTCTACCACTGTCCTTCAGAAGGGACGGTCAAGCACAGACTTTGGCTTTAGCTGCTATCACACTATCCCAAAATAAGAAGCGGGACACTTTTGATAGGCAAACATCGTGTGACTTGGTGGACAGGAGTGTCTCAGAGCAGGCAGCCTTGCCTGTGGTGTCGGGTCTCAGTTGAAAATGTGCCCTCAGTCTGTCACGTTTTTTACACGCCAGTGCCGTTAAAAAAAAACATGTGGACCCGTGAGCGGAGTCAGTAACTGCTCCTTCCACTGACCTTTTAGGTGCTCTGGAATGGACCGAAATGGTAACTGAGAGGGGGGGGGGGGGGGGGGGGGGCTAGAGACTGGGTCAGGTGTTTGTCCCAATGACCTCTGTGGAACTGGACCTTGGAACTGGGTGGTGGCAGACTGAAGGACGGCACCATTTCAGCTATATGATTATTACATCACCCAGTTCCAAGGTCCAGTTCATAATCAAAGAATGATCTCCAGCCCCTTTAGAATTAGAACACAGGGAAGTCAAAACAACCAGTAGCGTTAACTTTATTTTACTTGGGGAGCAGACAATTTTTTAATTAGGGCCACATTGAGGGAGGAAAGCTTTGTTATAATGATCTTTTTGGATGGATTGATAGTGCAGCTCAGCGGGCAGGGAAACCCAGGCAACAGCACACAGTCTCATGCTGCAGATGTTATTTACCAGAGCACAATGCATGTGTTAGTTGGAGTGCGTGTTACTCACCTGGCCTGTCCCCCCACATGCATTATACTGTGTGTGTGTGTGTGTGTGTGTGTGTGTGTGTGTGTGTGTGTGTGTGTGTGTGTGTATGTATGTATGTATGTATGTATATATATATATATATATATATATACACACACACACACATACATACACACACACAGTATAATGCATGTGGGGGGACAGGACAGGCCAGGTGAGTAACACCTATATAAAAATAAGATATATATATATATATATTCTGATTTTCAACGCCGACACCGATTATTGGAGCAGCAAAAAAAAGCCTATATCGATTAATCGGACGATTTTGATATATATTTGTAATAATGACAATTACATCAATACTGAATGAACAATGAACCTTTTTAGTTTAACTTAATATAATACATAAATAAATCTATTTAGTCTCAAATAAATAATTGAACATGTTCAATTTGGTTTAAATAATGCAAAAACACAGTGTTGGAGAAGAAAGTAAAAGTGCAAATATGTGCCATGTAAAAAAGCTAACATTTAAGATTAACATATGAAAGCTGGTGGTTCAATATTCCCAGTTAAGAAGTTTTAGGTTGTAGTTATAGGAATTATAGGACTATTTCTCGCTATACCATTTGTATTTCATTATACCTTTGACTATTGGATGTTCTTCTAGGCACTATAGTATTGCCATCCTAATCTCGGGAGTTGATAGGCTTGAAGTCATAAACAGCGCTGTGCTTCAAGCATTGCTAAGAGCTGCTCGCAAACACAGTAAAGTACTGTTTAAATGAATGCTTACGAGCCTGCTGCTGCCTACCACTGCTCAGTCAGACTGCTCTATCAAATCATAGACGTAAATATAATAAACACAGAAATACGAGCCTTTGGTCATATCCTGAAACTATCATTTCAAAAACAAAACGCTTATTCTTTCAGTGAAATACGGAACAATTCCATATTTTGACGAACGGGTGGTAACCCTAAGCCTAAATATTGCACTACCTTCAATGTTATGTCATAATTATGTAAAATTCTGGCAAATTAATTACGGTCTTTGTTAGGAAGAAACACAGTTCGCAACGAGCCAGGTGGCCCAAACTGTTGCATATACCCTGACTCTGCTTGCACTGAACGCAAGAGAAGTGACAATTTCCATAGTTAATATTGCCTGCTAACATGCATTTATTATAACTAAATATGCAGATAAAAAAATGTACCTCTGTGTATTGATTTAAAGAAAGGCATTGATGTTCATGGTTAGGTACATTTGTGCAAGGAATGTGCTTTTTTTTGCAAATGCGCTTTTGTTAAATCACCTGTTTGGCAAAGTTGAAGTAGGCCGTGATTCGATGATAAATTAACAGGCACCACATTGATTATACGCAACGCATGACAAGCTAGTTAACCTAGTAATATCATCAACTATGTGTAGTTAACTAGTGATTATGTGAAGATTGATTTTTATAAGAAGTTTAATGCAAGCTAGCAACTTACCTTGGCTCATTGCAGCTATAAGGTCCTTTTGACGCTGCACTCGCATAACAGGTGGTCAGCCTGCCACGCAGTTTCCTCATGGATTGCAATGTGATCGGCATCCAAAAAGGCAGATTACCGATTGTTATGAAAACTTGAAATCAGCCCTTGAAATCAGCCCTTGAAATCGCACATGCCGATTAATCGGTCGACCTCTAGTGTGAATTACTCACCTGTCCCCCATATGCATTATACTGTGCGTGTATATATTACTCACCTGGCCTGTCCTGTCCCCCCATATGCATTTATACTGAGATTGAGTGAATGTAGTATGTGTACTCACCAAGCAGGGGTACTTTGTTTTGTAGGAGCTCATAGTAGCCAGAGGTGAGGATGCCCACAGGGCTGCTGGGGGTGAAGCGGCCCTCCTTCACCAGTCGCTCACATGTCCTCATCAGGGTGGCAGAGAACTGGGACGGGTCCACCCCGTAGTCCCTCCATCCACCTACACCATCCGCCACACCTGAGACACACAGAGAAAAATAAGTGTATAAGTATCAGAACAGTGAATGGTTATGGACAATTCCACGGTAAAGCATTAAAACACACAGAGAATCTCCCTACCGATAGGTACTTATCACAGTGGGAGGCCGTTCCTTCTCTTGCTAGAACAAAAGCGGTAAGTGCTGTGTGCCGACCCGGTAGCGACAAATCTACCATTTCTCCTTGTAGAATCCCAATGCTTGTCAGTTTCCGACAACTTAACTTTGAGCACATCAGAAAGCATGCACCCCAGGCCATTTTCTCCGTACATCCACGGATGAGCCAGTCACACTTCATACGCAATGTAGTCTATGGGATGGCAGCTAGCCAAGTGCACACGACACTAAATACCTCCTCCAAGATAGCTAACCACTACGGGTGTAACAGTACACTTATTCGTACCAAAACGTTCGGTACAGGGACCTCGGATCGGTCTGGAATGTGAACCCAAATGAATACATAAAAAAATAAATACTTCTAATTAAAACACTAGGCCTAGGGCCTCCCGAGGGGCGCAGCGGTCTATGGCACTGCATCGCAGTGCTAGAGGTGTTACTACAGACCCGGGTTTATTCCCCGGCTGTGCCACAACCAGTCGTGGCCGTGAGTCCCATAGGACGGCGCACAATTGGCCCAGTGTCGTCCAGGTTAGGGGAGGGTTTGGCTGGGGGGGGGCTTTACCTGGCTCATTGCCAGTTGAACGGTGTTTCCTCCAACACATTGGTGCAGCTGGCTTCCGGGTTAAGCCGGCGGGTGTTAAGGAGCGCGATGAGAGAAGATCAAAAATTGTGAAGGGGGTAAAATACAAAACAAATGTAAAACACTAGGCCTATAGGCTATACACTACATTGCCTGGAGTAAATCTGAACTGAAAAAAACTAGAGCCTAAGCGCATGTTGTAATCAAAATACTAATCTTAAATTGGTGCATTTCAAAACAGTCCTTTTGTGACAAGCAGCCAGGAACTAGTTGTGTACAATGGCGGGTGGTGGGGTCAATAAACCAGGAGGATTCTCCATCATCATCATTTAAATCTCCAGTTTGGGAACATTTTGGCTTCCCAGTATATTACAATGGCGATGGACAGAGAAAGTATGCTGTATGCAATTCCACGGTAACAGCATTGCCTCGTCATTTTCTACTATCAAAGCTGTAATAACACCAACGTTGTCCACTCCATAAACCCTGCACAAAAGGGGTTCTCTCTCTCTCAGCACAGTCCGTCAACCCTCAACTACAGCAAAAAAGAGAAATAGCCGATCCTTAAACACCAAGCAATGGAACATAGCAAAAAGCCATGAACCGCTCATTCTAGACCTATCACTACTGACTGCCCAAAAGGTACAAGACTGACAATATAAATAAATAGAATTAAACCACTTGATTAAAACTGGCCTAAAAAGAAGAACTCGGGGTCCCTTGCCTTGATTTACAGCCATGTGACCGGCCGGTTAAGCATCTCTAGAACATAGTACACAAAAACAAATGACTAGGAAAATAACATCCATAAGGTCTCTCCCTTTTAAACTGGTTGTAGCCCATGAAGCAATAGTCAGGGCTGCAACAACATTCTCAATGTAGGCCACAAGGTGGAGGTATGACCGGTGACCACACACCTTGGAGCCTCACTATACGATTAACCACACAATGTGGTTTCCCATTACAGCCAGTGCTGCTACCAGGGTAAGGGCCTCCCTGGACACCGCATCCTCTTCCTGGGAGCCTACTCTGCCGCTCTGTGAGCCTGAGAGACAGTCTGATAAGCACCGTGGAGTAGGCTGATAGTGATACGTCTTGTGGTCTACTTAGCTACAGTGCTTAAGAGTAATTTGGGGATTTGGCAGCATGACGGACACTGTTGACCTTTGAACTTGGCTGTCTCAGGTCAGGTGTTACATCAGTATCAATCTGGAGACTGGGTCAAATGAGCCACACAGACTGACAGAAGTGGCCTGGCATCGGTGCGCACTGCAGTGCTGTCACTCCTCCCTGCACAGACCCAGAAAGACCAGTTCTACTGGGCCCTGTTCTCCCTCAGATGGGCTCTGTCTGCTGCTTAATAACAAAACCTTCAGTCTTTGTGGAGCTGACTCAGAGGAGAGAGGTGAGAATAATATTTCAAAGCTTCACTTTCTTTGCAGTGCTGCAGGGTGGAAGACCTTTGGTAAAAGGAGGGAGAGAGGGCAGAGAAGAGAGAAGCCATGAACACACACTGCATACCTTGATAAGCTTCCCCCTCCCTCCCTACCTCCCTCTCTCTCTCTCCCCTTCACAGAGAGCACAGTGCCAGAGGACAGGTTTCCAGGGAAAAAAAGGACATCCATCCAACTACTCCATACAAACAAACAGACACACATAAATTCAAGATTCCACAGTGAGGGCCCATACAAGGAGAGCCCCCTCTGCTAGCTAAGCAACGTTGTTTGTTGGTGCCTAAAACACACTTTCATACACTGAACAAAAAATATAAAACGCAACATGTAAAGTGTTGGTCCCATGTTTCATGAGCTGATATAAAAAAAATGACGCATTTCACACAAAGCTTATTTTTCTCAATTTGTGCACAAATGTGTTTACATCTGTTAGTGAGCATTTCTCATTTGCCAAGATAATTCATCCACCTGACAGGTGTGGCATATTAAGAAACAGATTAAACAGCATGATCATTACCCAGGTGCACCTTGTGACCGGGACAATAGAAGGCCACTAAAATGTGCAGTTTTGTCACACACACAACGCCACAGATCTCAAGTTGAGGGAGTGTGCAATTGTCATGATGACTGCAGGAAAGTCCACCAGAGCTGTGGACTTGGCAGTACGTCCTACCAGCCTCAAAACCGCAGACCACATGTATGGCGTTGTATGGACAAGCGGTTTGCTGAAGTCAAGGTTGTGAACAGAGTGCCCCCATGGTGGCGGTGTGGTTATGGTTCGAGCAGGCATAAGTTACGGAGGTATCCATGACCAACAAATGCATATCTGTATTCCCAGTCATGTGAAATCCATAGATTGGCTGATTTCCTCATATGAACTGTAACTCAGTAAAATCAATGACATTGTTGCATGTTGCATTTATATATTTTTGTTCAGAATAATTTTCCTGAACATCACCAGATTCACAGGGAATATATTATAGTATGGAGAAGCAATACACCCTGCAACAGCTTCATAATACTTGTCAAACAGAGAACAGATACGGTATAGTGGTTGATGGGATTGGCATGGGAGGGGGGTCCGTGGGTGGCTTTTGACAACTCATGTGTTACTCATTGGTACGTTTGGTCCAAATCGAATGTTGGGTACTACTATTTACTGAATGTTGTTATCTAAATCCTATAAATAAATAAAATGTGGTGGAAACAATTATAGCTTAAAAGGGAAACGTCGCCCCTGCCGAGGTGGATCCAGTTGAGAATGGGTGTCAACAGGTAGATAATGTTACTCACTGGAACAGCCACTCGTTCATAGAACATCAGCTTGCGGATAACTATTCATTTTTGTATCGATAACTGTAATGTTTAGTCATGGTGTGGTGTTCAGTACCTAGATGTGCAAACTGCAAGGAAGCACAGGCTGCTGGGGTAACATTTCATCAGTTACCTTACTAAGAAGACGAGCAGAGGTAACGTAGATAACTTCGCTAGCTAACGTAACTAGACAGCGAACTACATTTGTTTGTCTAAACCAAAATCTAGCTAGCTTTCAGAAAACGCCGGCAGGACATGCCAAAGTAAATAGCCAGCTGCTATTTGGCAATGTGAGCTAGCTAACGTGAGCTAGGTTAGCTACAGCCTACTGGACCGTATCTAACTGTTAGCTAATTAACTAATGCAGAAAATAACGTGAGTTTGATCCAATCAACATCAAGCTCAGCACCAGGAACTAGTGTATGTCATCTTGACTCTATGATTAGCAAATACATATACTGGAGCTAGACATAAACATGGTATGTGTCTTATGGGGATAACGTAAACTCACTCATTTTTGTACATCGCCTTGGTCTGTACAATTGACGTAATACTTCCAGATCAACTGTAATGTCAATTCCATTGTAAAGCACAATTTCTCCCCTTTCCAACAGAATCAATTACATGACCTCCACGCTGCCTGTTTCTGCATGAGTCAAGAAGGCAATGAGCGCTGTCGGGTCTTTTTAAAAATGGCGGGTGGGGAAGCGAAACTAACGCGTGGTAGTGAGAAGGAGAGGTGTGTGGCAAAACGGCTTCTTTTTCACTCGATCTGTCCAACTTAACGCCTCTAAAATGTAAATAAAACACTATAAAGAGTTTATATAATGTGTCATTACATACATACCTAAAGTGATCTTCGGAAGTAAACAGCGGCTTTGAGAGTCATGATGTTTGCAGTGATGACGCAAAAAATGACTAGGTATCCCCCCCTTACCCCCGTCACTGTCCATTTCTTGTTTTTAAACGATGAGAGAAGTGCTACACCTGGTGGAGAGAGATTGTAAGACAGAAATAGTTGCTTTATGCGTGCTGTACGTTACGGCATGACACGTCACGATGTAACGGAGAGTCTGTTTTTTCAACTTTTCTCCAATACTATAGAGCCATTCCCATGTCGATCAACGCTTGAATAGAAACGTAGTTCACACCCCAGATGTTGAAGTCAACACAGTCGCTACAGTCCCATTCGTTTTCTTTGCAGCCTTGTTTGAATGTCGCGGTTGCGCACATTTGTACGGAGTGGGGTGAGTTTACGTTACTTGGTGTTTAAGTAGGCTACAACGTCTACTGTAGTTTTATCTGTAGACTTAGTTGATTGTTTATGCAAAGTTTGAAATCTAAATTGGAGAAAAGCAGAGTTATTAGTAAGGAGGGAAAGGTGTGGGTGACCGACTGGTGTCTTTTTTCGGGGGGGTTGTTTTGTGTGTGTGAAGGTTAGTATGCATGATCTATTGACACGAGGGGGATGGGTGGATATAGTACCTTGTTTGAGTGTGTATTGATGGTTACAGTAGTAAAATATTGTCCTGCAGACTAATCCTGCTTCTGATGACACCAGCTTTGGTAGTACAGATCCTGTAGAACCATTGGATGAAAGCTTTCAGCCGGGAACAAGCTCAAAATCATCTGACACGGAAGAGGGGGAAAAAAACTGCACGAGGCTGGCAAGAGCCAAAGTGTCATGGAGCTCATGAATCATGGAGCTCATGAATTTCTGCCAGACCAGCTGCCATTGCCCAACACAAGACAGAGTTCACCAGCTGAAGAACATTCAGGACCCTGCCTGGAACAGTTTGATTGATGTTGTAGTACAATATAGAATCCCTAGTATGATCACAACTGTATTGTAGTATAGATATTGTTTGATCTTTCACATATGGAGTTTAATCAAATGTTTTATATGTTATACAAGTGTACTGAGAAGTGACTAAATGATTCCAGCTGAATCAGAAACCAATAAAGTGTTGACTTCACTTCTGGATCAATTCATTGTGATATTCATGAAATGTATTTGCAAGTAACTAGATACAATCTTATTGCTAAAACAAAAGATGCGATGCAAGGAGGTGATATATAATTTTCATTTGATGGCAAGTAAACATGTTTCAAATAAAACCGATTAGTCGGTCAATGTAGGAAATAAGTAGACATGGCGTGTATTCAAGATAGTTTATTTGCTGTGGAAACCGAGGTGAGTTTACACAGCAGTATGCAGGAACAGTAATGTATGACATATACAGTACCGTTCAAAAGTTTGGGGTCACTTAGAAATGTCATTGTTTTCCATGAAAAATATATAGGAAATATAGTCAACACGTTGACAAGGTTATAAATAATGTTTTTTTAAATTTAAATAGTGTCCTTCAAACTTCGCTTTCGTCAAAGAATCCTCAATTTTCAGCAATTACAGCCTTGCAGACCTTTGGCCTTCTAGTTGTCAATTTGTTGGGGTAATCTGAAGAGATTTCACCCCATGCTTCCTGAAGCACCTCACACAAGTTGGATTGGCTTGACGGGCACTTCTTAATAAGTACCATACGGTCAAGCTGCTCCCACAACAGCTCAATAGGGTTGAGATCCGGTGACTGTGCTGGCCACTCCATTATAGACAGAATACCAGCTGACTGCTTCTTCCCTAAATAGTTCTTGCATAGTTTGGAGCTGTGCTTTGGGTCATTGTCCTGTTGTAGGAGGAAATTGGTCCCAATTAAGCGCTGTCCACAGGCTATAGCATGGCGTTGTAAAATGGAGTGATAGCCTTCCTCCTTCAAGATCCATTTTACCCTGTACAAATCTCCCGCTTTACCACCACCAAAGCACCCCCAGACCATCACATTGCCTCCACCATGCTTGACAGATGGCATCAAGCACTCCTCCAGAATCTTTAATTTTTTTCTGCATCTCACGAATGTTCTTCTTGGGATCCGAACACCTCAAACTTAGATTCGCCTGTCCATAACACTTTTTCCCCAATCTTCCTCTGTCGCGGGTACTATTTAATGAAAGTGCCAGTTGAGGACTTGTGAGGCGTCTGTTTCCAGCTACAATTGTCATTTTACAACATTAACTTCTCTAGGGTAGGGGGCAGTATTTTCACGGCCGGATGAAAAACGTACCCAAATTAAAACGGCCTACTACTCGGGCCCAGGAACTAGAATATGCATGTTATTAGTAGATTTGGATAGAAAACACTCTGAAGTTTCTAAAACTGTTTGAATGATGTCTGTGAGTATAACAGAACTCATATGGCAGGCAAAAGCCTGAGAAAAATCTAACCAGGAAGTGAGAATTCTGGTGCCTGTAGTCTTTTCAAGTCATTGCCAATCGAACACACAGTAAGTTAGGGTTCATTTTGCACTTCCTAAGGCTTCCACTAGATGTCAACAGTCTTTAGAAAGTTGTTTGAGGCTTCTAAAATGAACATAGAGCGAACAAGGTGGGGAAGTTGGTGACCCAGGGAAGGACATCAGTTCATTGGCGCGTCTTCACGTGAGAGTTGGCTGTGTTCCAAAATGTTTTTCAAGACACTGGAATCGTCCGGTTGGAATATTACTGAAGTTTCACATTATAAAGGCCCTAAAGATTGATGCTTTACAACGTTTGACATGTTTGAATGAACGTAAATATAACTTTTTTTTAAACTTTTCGTCGTGACATTTTCCGCGCGCTTCCTACACTTGGAGTAGCTAACCGAACGCGCTAACAACAAGGAGCTATTTAGACATAAATTATGGACTTTATCGAACAAAGCAACATTTATTGTGGACCTGGGATTCCTGGAAGTGCCTTCTGATGAAGATCAAAGGTAAGTGAATATTTCTAATGCTAATTAATATTTTAGATGAGTCCGAAATGGCGGGTATCTGTATTGCCTAGTGTATTTTTCTGAGCGCAGTACTCAGATTATTGCAAAGTGTGCTTTTCTCTTGAAGCTTTTTTGAAATTTGTCACAGCGTTAGCATAAAGGAGATGTTCATCTATAATTCTTTGACAGTTCAATATTTTATCAACGTTTATGACGAGTATTTTTGTAAATTGTTGTGCTGATTCAACGGCAGTATTGGAGGCAAAATATTTTCTGAACATCACGCGCCAATGTAAAATGGGGTTTATGGATATAAATATGAACTTGATCGAACAAGAAATGCATGTATTGTGTAACATGATGTCCTAGGAGTGTCATCTGATGAAGCTCGTCAAAGGTTAGTGCTGCATTTAGCTGTGTTTTGGGTATTTGTGATGCATCTAGTTGCTTGGAAAATGGCTGTGGTTATTTGTGTCTATGTACTCTCCCAACAATCTAATGTTTTACGTTCGCTGTAAAGCCTTTTTGAAATTGGACAACGTGGTTCAATTCAGGAGAAGTGTATGTATAAAATGGTGTAAAATAGTCCTGTTTGAGAACTTTGAATTATGACATTTTGTGGTTTTGAATTTGGCGCTCTGATTTTTCACTGGTTTTTGAATAGTGTGAACCGTGGGTGGGACGATAGCATCCCACCTGCCCGAGAGAGGTTAACAATGTCAACACTGTATTTCTAATCAATTTGAGGATCACCACTAAGATTGTGAAATGCCAGAATAATAGGAGAGAATGATTTATTTCAGCTTTTATTTCTTTCATAACATTCCCAGTGGGTCAGAAGTTTACATACTCAGTATTCGGTAGCACTGCCTTTAAATTGTTTAACCTCTTACATCTAGACGTTCCGCTAGCGGAACACCTGCTCCAATATCCAATGATGGGCGTGGCGCGAAATACAAATTCCTCTAAAATCCGAAAACTTCCATTTTTCAAACATGACTATTTTACAGCATTTTAAAGACAAGACTCTCGTTAATCTAACCACACTGTCCGATTTCAAAAAGGCTTTACAGCGAAAGCAAAACATTAGATTATGTCAGCAGAGTACCCAGCCAGAAATAATCAGACACCCATTTTTCAAGCTAGCATATGTTACAAAAACCCAGAAGACAGCTAAATGCAGAACTAACCTTTGATGATCTTCATCAGATGACACACCTAGGACATTATGTTATACAATACATGCATGTTTTGTTCAATCAAGTTCATATTTATATCAAAAAACATGTGACGTTCAGAACTAGCATAGCCCCCGCACACTTCCGGGGAATTTACTAACAATTTACTAAATTACTCACGATAAACGTTCACAAAAAGCATAAATTATTTTAAGAATTATAGATACAGAACTCTATGCACTCGATATGTCCGATTTTAAAATAGCTTTTTGGTGAAAGCACATTTTGCAATATTCTAAGTACATAGCCCAGCCATCACGGGCTAGCTATTTAGACACCTGGCAAGTTTAGCCTTCACCAAAATCAGATTTACTATAACAAAAATGTTCTTACCTTTGTTGTCTTCGTCAGAATGCACTCCCAGGACTGCTACTTCAATAACAAATGTTGGTTTGGTCCAAAATAATCCATCGTTATATCCGAATAGCGGCGTTTTGTTCGTGCGTTCCAGAAACTATCCGAAATGGTAAATCAGGGTTGCGCGCATGGCGCATTTCGTGACAAAAAAATTCTAAATATTCCATTACCGTACTTCGAAGCATGTCAACCGCTGTTTAAAATCAATTTTTATGCAATTTATCTCGTAAAAAAGCGATAATATTCCAACCGGGAATCTCCTTTTCGGTAAACAGAGGAAAAAACACAAAGACGGGGGCGGCCAGTGCACGCGCCTAAGCCCACTGTCCCTTGATCGGCCACTTGAGAAAGGCGATAATGTGTTTCAGCCTGGGGCTGGAATGACGACATTCAGGTTTTTCCCGGGCTCTGAGAGCCTATTGGAGCCGTGGGAAGTGTCACGTTACCGCAGAGATCCTAAGTTTTGGAATGAGATGTCAAAGAAAGACAATAAATGGTCAGACAGGCCACTTCCTGTAAAGGAATCTCTCAGGTTTTGACCTGCCATTTGAGTTCTGTTATACTCACAGACACCATTCAAACAGTTTTAGAAACTTTGGAGTGTTTTCTATCCAAAGCTAATAATTATATGCATATTCTAGTTTCTGGGCAGGAGTAATAATCAGATTAAATCGGGTACGTTTTTTATCCAGCCGTGAAAATACTGCCCCCTAGCCATAACAGGTTAACTTGGGTCACACGTTTCAGGTAGCCTTCCACAAGCTTCTCACAATAAGTTGGGTGAATTTTGTCCCATTCCTTCTGACAGAGCTGGTGTAACTGAGTCAGGTTTGTAGAACCTCCTTGCTCCACACGCCTTTTTCAGTTCTGCCCACGAATTTCTATAGGATTGAGGTCAGGGCTTTGTGATGGCCACTCCAATACCTTGACTTTGTTGTCCTTATGCCACCTTGCCATACCTTGGAAGTATGATTGGGGTCATTGTCCATTTGGAAGACCCATTTGCGACCAAGCTTTAATTTCCTGACTGATGTCTTAAGATGTTGCTTCAATATATCCACATAATTGTCCTTCCTCATGATGCCATCTATTTTGTGAAGTGCACCAGTCCCTCCTGCAGCATAGCACCCCCCACAACATGATGCTGCCACCCCTGTACTTCACGGTTGGGATGATGTTCTTCGGCTCCCCCTTTTTCCTCCAAACATAACGATGATCATTATGGCCAAACAGTTCCATTTTTGTTTAATTTATCCAAAAAGTACGATCTTTGTCCCCATGTGCAGTTGCAAACCATAGTCTGGCTTTTTTATGGCAGTTTTGGAGCAGTGGCTTCTTCCTTATGTCGATATAGGACTCATTTTACTGTGGATATAGATACTTTTGTACCGGTGTCCTCCAGCATCTTCACAAGGTCCTTTGCCGTTGTTCTGGGATTGATTTGCACTTTTCGAACCAAAGTATGTTCATCTCTAGGAGACAGAACGAGTCTCCTTCTTGAGTGGTATGATGACTGCGTGGTCCCATGGTGTTTATACTTGCGTACTATTGTTTGTACAGATGAACGTGGTACCTTCAGGCATTTGGAAATTGCTCCCAAGGATGAACCAGACTTGTGGAGGTCTAAAAAAAAAAAATTGACGTCAAGCAAAGAGGCACTGAGTTTGAAGGTAGGCCTTGAAATACATCCACAGGTACACCTCCAATTGACTCAAATTATGTCAATTAGCCTATCATAAGCTTCTAAAGCCATGACATCATTTTCTGAAATTTTCCAAGCTGTTTAAAGGCACAGTCAACTTAGTGTATGTACACTTCTGACCCACTGGATTTGTGATATAGTGAATTATAAGTGAAATAATCTGTAAACAATTGTTGGAAAAATTACTTGTGTCATGCACAAAGTAGAGGTCCTAACCGACTTGCCAAAACTATAGTTTGTTAAAAAGAAATTTGTGGAGTGGTTGAAAAACGAGTTTTAATGCCTCCAACCTAAATGTATGTAAACTTCCGACTTCAACTGTATATACTTGTGATGATAAGAACATGTTTTTGTCTGAATTACAGCTGTAACGACCCTTTGGGAAGAATTAAACTTGGTTAAGCTTCTCTAGTGTCCGTGAGTTATTTACTCTGAAAAATTAGAACCTAATAGTATCCAGCATACTGTCCATCGTGTGAGGGATAATTTGTTCAAATGGCACCAACAACACAGTTCTCCCCAAGTAGAACAAACTCAAAAATAATCTGTAGGCCACAAAGCAGTATTGTCTGTTAGAGGATGACAAAAACGCTATTAGATCATGGGCAATCATTGTGTAGCGTCTGTATTCCTACTGTAGCAGCATGATGCTTAATATTACACACCTCCAGACACACGCTAGCTAACTACAACACAAAGGTAGTTACTAAGACTAATATGAGAAAGCCAAAGTCATGCATTTACTCTTCGTCAAAGCATTTCTTCAGTTTTGCTCCTAGTGAAATGCACTGAGGCAAGCTAGCTAATGTTAGCTATAACGTTAGGCTACAGTACATTTTGGGTATAGTAAACAAAGCTAGCTAGCTCATCTTGGCTAGTAGTGGCACTAGCAAGTCCCATTAATCAAACTTATACTGTACTGAACAACACTGCCTTGTGTAAAAAGAGAGATTATATTGCTAGCTAACTACCCAAAGCAAAACAACGTGTTTGTCATTTGCCTTCTTGGTCTGCAGTGACTAGGGCTGTTACGGTGACCGTATTACCGCTACACTTGCAGTCAGGAATCATGAACACAGTCAAATTCCATGTGACCGTTGAGTCACGGTAACTAAGCTTCTCCAAAACTGTGCTCTGATGGTCATTAGTAGAATACCAAACTTGCTAACAGCCAGTTGCTAATGGCCAGTACTCTGCGCTCTATTGTCCCTCTAATCACTCTGAAATGAATGCAAATCAAGTCGAAAATCAAAGCAAACACTTCATGAGAGCCCTGGCATTCTGAGTGTGAGCGAAGTAGGATAATCAATTGCGCAGCGAGAGCCAGTTCCTCATCGCTGGTTGATGCATAGAATAAAATGTGTTCCTGTGGTGCAACATTTCTATAGGATATGCAATTGCTTGCATGAGAAAACAGTTGATGGCCTCTATTAAAAATAGGATCCATTGAGCTTTCTGTAGGCTAAGCCTAGTATATTTATTTCTCAACTTTTCATACAGTGCATTTGGGAAATATTCAGACCCCTTGACTTTTTCCACAGTTACGTTACAGCCTTATTCTAAAATTGAATAAATAAAACATTTCCCCCATAAATCTACACACAATACCCCATAATGACAAAACTAAAACAGGATTCAAAATGAGAGATGTTTCTACAACTTGGAGTCCACCTGTGGTAAATTAAATTGATTGGACATGATTTGGGAAGGCACACAGTTGACAGTGCATGTCGGAGCAGAAACCAAGCCACAAGGTCGAAGGAATTGTCCGTAGAGCTCCGAGACAGGATTGTGTCGAGGCACAGAACTGGGGAAGGGTACCAAAACATTTCTGCAGCATTGAGGGTCCCCAAGAACACAGTGGCCTCCATCATTCTTAAAATGGAATAAGTTTGGAACCACCAAGACTTCCTAGAGCTGGCCACCCGGCCAAACCGAGAAATCTCAGACCATGAAAAACAAGATGCTCTGGTCTGATGAAACCAAGACTGAACTCTTTGGCCTGAATGCCAAGCGTTACATGTTGAGGAAACCTGGCACCATCCCTACGGTGAAGCTCGGTGGTGGCAGCGTCATGCTGGGGGGATGTTTTTCAGCGGCAGGGACTAGGAGTCTAGTCAGGATCGAGGTAAAGATAAAGAAGCAAAGTACAGAGAGCTCCAGAGTGCTCAGGACCTCTGGGGTGAAGGTTCACCTTCCAACAGGACAAGAACCCTTAAGCACACAGCCGAGACAAAGCAGGAGTGGCTTCGGGACAAGTCTCTTGGAATGTCCTTGAGTGGCCCTGCAAGAGCTCGGACTTGAACCTGATCAAACATCTCTGGAGAGACTTGAAAATAGATGTGCAGCGTCATTATTTGGTATTGGGTGTAAATGTCATTATGGGGTATTGTGTGTAAATAGTGAAAACATCAAATCTATTAAATAAAACACATGGAATCATGTAGTAACCATAAGTGTTACTCAAATCAAAATATATTTCAGATTCTTCAAAGTAGCCACCCTTTGCATTGAAAGCTTTGCACACTCTTGGCATTCTGCTCACCAGCTTCATGAGGAATGCTTTTCAACAGTCTTGAAGGAGTTCCCACATATGCTGAGCACTTCACTCTGCGGTCCAACTCAACCATCTCCATTGGGTTGAGGTCAGGTGATTGTGGAGGCCACCACTCTCCTTCTTGGTCAAATAGCCCTTACACAGCCTGGAGGTGTGTTTTGGGTTATTGTCCTGTTAAAAAATAAATGATAGCGCAAACCAGATGGGATGGCGTATCGCTGCAGAAAGCTGTGGTAGCATTCCTGGTTATGTGTGCCTTGAATTCTACATAAAATCCCTGAGTGTACACAGAAAAGCACCCCCACACTATCACATCTCCATGCTTCACGGTGGGAACCACACATGCGGAGATCATCCGTTCACCCACTCTGCGTCTCACAAAGACACGGTGTTTGGAACCAAAAATATGGACTCATCAAACCAAAAGGACAGATTTCCACCAGTCTAATGTCCATAGCTCATGTTTCTTGGCCCAAGCAAGTCTCTTCTTATTATTGGTGTCCTTTAGTAATGATTTCTTTGCAGCAATTCGACCATGAAGGCCTGATTCACGCAGTCTCCTATGAACAGTTAACCTGTTGGGGATAGGGGGCAGTATTTGCACGGCCGGATAAAAAAACGTACCCGATTTAATCTGGTTACTACTCCTGCCCAGTAACTAGAATATGCATATAATTATTGGCTTTGGATAGAAAACACCCTAAAGTTTCTAAAACTGTTTGAATGGTGTCTGTGAGTATAACAGAACTCATATGGCAGGCAAAAACCTGAGAAGATTCCTTACAGGAAGTGGCCTGTCTGACCATTTCTTGCCCTCCTTGATCATCTCTATCCAAAACTTAGGATCTCTGCTGTTACGTGACACTTCCTACGGCTCCCAGAAGGCGGGAAAAAGCTGAATGATGTAATTCCAGCCCCAGGCTGCAACACATTAGCGCTTTTGGCAAGTGGCCGATCAGAGGACAATGGGCTTAGGCGCGTGCACGAGTCGACCCCATGCTTTATTTTCTTTCGTCTTTTTACCTAAACGCAGATTCCCGGTCGGAATATTATCGCTTTTTTACGAGAAAAATTGCATAAAAATGGATTTTAAACAGCGGTTGACATGCTTCGAAGTACGGTAATGGAATATTTAGATTTTTTTTGTCACGAATTGCGCCATGCGCACGACCCTTATTTACCATTTCGGATAGTGTCTGGGACGCACGAACAAAATGCCGCTATTCGGATATAACGATGGATTATTTGGGACCAAACCAACATTTGTGATTGAAGTAGAAGTCCTGGGAGTGCATTCTGACGAAGACAACAAAGGTAAGAACATTTTTGTTATAGTAAATCTGATTTTGGTGAAGGCTAAACTTGCCTGGTGTCTAAATAGCTAGCCCGTGATGGCAGGGCTATGTACTTAGAATATTGCAAAATGTGCTTTCACCAAAAAGCTATTTTAAAATCGGACATATCGAGTGCATAGAGGAGTTCTGTATCTATAATTCTTAAAATAATTATGCTTTTTGTGAACGTTTATCGTGAGTAATTTAGTAAATTGTTAGTAAATTCCCCGGAAGTTTGCAGGGGGTATGCTAGTTCTGAACGTCACAAGCTAATGTAAAAAGCTGTTTTTTGATATAAATATGAACTTGATTGAACAAAACATGCATGTATTGTATAACAATGTCCTAGGTGTGTCATCTGATGAAGATCAAAGGTTAGTGCTGCATTTAGCTGTCTTCTGGGTTTTTGTGACATTTTATGCTAGCTTGAAAAATGGGTGTGTGATTATTTCTGGCTGGGTACTCTGCTGACATAATCTAATGTTTTGCTTTCGTTGTAAAGCCTTTTTGAAATCGGACAGTGTGGTTAGATTAACGAGAGTCTTGTCTTTAAAATGGTGTAAAATAGTCATATGTTTGAGAAATTGAAGTAATAGCATTTCTAAGGTATTTGAAAATCGCGCCACGGGATTACACTGGCTGTTGCGTAGGTGGGACGATTTCGTCCCACCTAGCCCAGAGAAGTTAAAATGTAATATTGTCATTCAAAGAATTATAGATTAACATCTCGTGAATGCAACCGCATTGCCAGATTTAAAAATAACTTTACTGGGAAATCACACTTTGCAATAAACGACGTGGTATGCTCAGAAAAATAGGCTAGGCGATACATGTTAGCGCCATCTTGGAACCATCTAAAATCAAATATACCATTGTAAATATTCCCTTTACCTTTGATTATCTTCATCAGAAGGCACTTCCAGAAATCCCAGGTCCACAACAAATGCAGTTTTGTTCGAAAAAGTTAATAATTTATGTCCCAATAGTTCCTTCTTGTTAGCGCGTCCCGAAGGCTACTCATAATGTACTGAACCGCGCGGGACTTGTCGTCACGAATGTGCAAAAAATATATATTTACGTTCGTTCAAACATGTCAAACGTTGTATAACATAAAACTTTAGGGCCCTTTTCAACCAGAGCTTCAATAATAATCAAGGCGGACGATTGCATTGTCTTACTAAACGTTTCGGAACAAAAGGGTTCCCATGGGCACCCGCGTCATAGTAGTAATGGCCCTCCCCCTGTGACCAACTTCCCAAGCCTCTCTTTGGGTCAGTTTCTATCATAGAAGACTCAAACCACTTTGTAAAGACTGTTGACATCTAGTGGAAGCCTTAGGAAGTGCTAAATGATTAATAAGTCCCTGTGTGTTTCAATGGCAAAGGCTTGAAGTAATTCCACACATCAGATTTCCACTTCCTGTTAGGATTTGTCTCAGGATTTTGACTGCCATATGAGTTCTGTTATACTCACAGACACCATTCAAACCGTTTTAGAAACTTTAGGGTGTTTTCTATGCAAATCTACTAATTATATGCATATTCTAGTTACTGGGCAGGAGTAGTAACCAGATTAAAATCGGGTACATTTTTTTATCCGGCCGTGCAAATACTACCCCCTATCCCCAACAGGTTAAATGCTCATCACAGAATATCTGTGTGCGCACTCAAATTGTTTTGGGAAAAATATCCTTTCCATTTTATTCAGCTATGTTCAATCGTATTGTTTTTAGTATACAATCATTTAAAATAAATGCCACAAGAATTATATGCAAATCTTGCCTGCTAAATGAACTAGTGTAGCCCACAGCGATATGGCATAGCCAGATCAGAGCCTAACATAAGGACAACTCAGAATATGCTCTCCTGGTCTTCGGAAATAGGCTACAATTTCTTTAGACCTGCCTAAAATAAATTGATTTATTTTGATGGTGTAGACTATATAAAACAGGATGTATTAGACTTTTTTTTAAATGTAGATGTTCCAAAGGTTCTCAGCAGTGTCTTGTAGGATATGCATGGAAGCCGGAGATGCTTAAAGTGTTTGTTAATTAATGGTAAATTACAGATAGACCAGCAGTTATTTGAATGACAATCACCGGCTGTCATAATCTCATGACCACCACAGCCCTAGCAGTGACCACCGTAGGGATGGTGACAAGTTTCCTCCAGAAGGGACGCATGGCATTCAGGCCAAAGTGTTCAATCTTGGTTTCATCATTCCAGAGAATCTTGTTTCTCATGGTCTGAGAGTCCTTTTGGCAAACTCCAAGCGGGCTGTCATGTGCTTTTACTGAGGAGTGGCTTCCGTCTAGCCACTCTACCATAAAGGCCTGATTGGTGGAGTGCTGGGGAGATGGTTGTCCTGGAAGGTTCTCCAGTCTCCACAGAGGAACTCTGGAGCTCTGTCAGAGTGATCATCGGTTTATTGGTCACCTCCCTGACCAAGGTCCTTCTCCCCAGATTGCTCAGTTTAGCCGGGCAGCCAGCTCTAGGAAGAGTCTTTGTGGTTCTAAACTTCTTCTATTTAAGAATGATGGAGACCACTGTGTTCTTGAAGACCTTCAATGCTGCAGACATCTTTTTGTACCTTTCCCCAGATCTGTGCCTCGACAGAGTCCTTTCTCTGAGCTTTACGGACAATTCCTTCGACCTCATGGCTTGGTTTTTGCTCTGACATGCACTGTCAACTGCGGGACCTTGTATAGAAAGGTGTGTGCCTTTCCAAATTATGTCCAATCAATTTACCACAGATGGACTCTAATCAAGTTGTAGAAACATCTAAGGATGATCAATGGAAACAGGATGCACCTGAGCTCAATTTTGAGTCTCATAGCAAAGAGTCTGAATACTTATGTAAATAATACATTTGCAAAAATGTCTACAATCCTGTTTTGGCTTTGCCATTATGGGGTATTGTGTGTAGACTGAGGAGAAAATGTTTTATATAAGGCTGTAAAGTCAAGGGATCTGAATACTTTCCGAAAGCACTGTAGGAATATCGTTGAGTCAAGTCCAATGGCTCTATTGAACAAGGACAACCATATCTACTCTATACTAATGTGATCGTGCAATCGACGAAACACAAAGGCCACAATAATTCCCTACAAATCATGGCACCATTAAGTTTTTGATCAGACAGCAGGGTCAATCATCCAATGACGTTATTGAACGAACTCCCCGGCGCAAAAAAAATAAAATAAATACCACTGTCGTGCATAATTATGTCTGAAACACCTCTCACTCATTATGTAGGGAGACTGGAACCCCCCCCCCCCCCCGACCCCCAAAGTGTGTAGTGGTGAAGTTTCCCTTTCATTTCTCAGGGATAAAATTATATTTCCACAAAATAAGGTTTCAGGAATGCTAATCGTATCTGTTACTAAGTACAAAAACGATTTCAGAACAATCTAAATTGGTGGGTGTCAAAATCCTCTTTCGTGTGCTTTATGAGGTGGTACGACCCTATAGCACCCAAGTGTGACACTATATACATAAGCCCAGAGCCAGCATTCTCTGTGGGTGTTTGACCCAGTCTCCTGTCTTCATAACCAGTTAATTAACCACAGAGAAAAACAGCACAGCCCCTGGCCTGATGTGGCCCGTCATGAGTAATCAGTAGACCTGAATATGAGCACACCTGTATTTCCCTAAACACGAGCAGACTAGAGCTATCCATCACTACGCAAAAACTCCCAACAATGTTATCACAAAATAGACATAATGAGCATACTGAACAGCTCTGTTGCAGTAATGTTTCAGGTTGGTAGAGGCAGGCAGGCCGTAGCCTACACTAGACATCCAACCATTTCATTTTAGTTCGGCATGACCGGTTGCAATGACTGATCCTGTGACGAATGAGTCAAATCGAGCACGTTTTTGAAAGGCATCTCATTCACTGCCTTTACATGATGCAGTTAGGCCCAATGTTCCCTCTAACAGGCTGACCACACCGCTCGCGTCGTGTGCGCGAACGTTGCAAAATAAATTTAGAAATCTGTTATTCAATTATTGCACCCATACTGCGCGTGCGCCAACGAGCGTCTGCGTTGCCAAGGGCTAAAATAGAAGTCATTTCTATTTCTGACGCAGATCGCGGTGTAAGTCCCGCCTCTCCCATCTCCTCATTAGTTTATAGAAGCAGGTACCCACATGCCATCTCCTCATTGGTTATACCCACGTGGGTGACTGAAAGACGAACGAGGTCAGTGGCGGTAAAGCACCTAATTTATGAAAGTTGCCAATCGCATTATAAAGTCAAGAGAAGAAAAAGCCTGGAAGGAGGAGAGATGACTAGAAACGATTCGGTTGACCGTTTTATGTGTGGATTAATTGTCGGAGTAGAGGACCTTGTGCATTTCAGGTAAAATAACAACTCAATGTTTATATCCCAGGACAAATTAGCTAGCAACAGCAAGCTAGCTAAATAGGACAAATTAGCTAGCAAGTGCAAGCTAGCTAGCTAAATTGCCATACATGTTTAATGCTTTTAGACTTGTCCCCAAGTTAATATAATTGGTTCAGAGTTTGTTTTGATATTTTAACCTGCGTGTCGTGATCACGTTTGGTGTGGGGGGACAAAATAAATATATGCACGATGGCGCACGCGTGCAGACGGTTTGGGTTCCGTGTAAGCTGCGCGCGGGACTGCAACATGGAAGAAATATCAGCCCATGCAAAAAAGCACATGATTGAACTTTCTAGAGTTTCCCCCGTTAGTTAACACTATCAACGTTTCCCTTTACTGTGGGAATGGTGATCGAATCAAAGCAATATTAGCCACTTCAGAGATTTTGTTGTAAGCAGAGCTCATTGGAGTAGGATTCTATTGCATTGACAGGCACAGCTCAGGCCCGTACTCTACACGGACCGTTGCGCCATAACCAATCAGAGCTGCAGTAGGCCTATATGCAAACAGACCATTGCCATATATGGGTGTGTGCCATTCACCTTGAACTGGATTGTTTTACAGCATGAGCATCACGATTATGATGCTCTTGTTTTGAGATCAACGCGAGAGCTGCATGTAGACACGTGCACATTTGTTCATATTCTTTGCTAGTTAGGGAGCTATTAGCCCAGTTATAACTAATTTGTACTCAGCAATAGGGGAGTACTTTCTTCCTACAACAGTACAAAACGTGTACATTTCTCGCCATCTTTGAAAAGCAAGTTAGGAAAATAGCTTTTTTTTTATGTCTTAAAGGGGCAGTGTTGTATTTTGAGACAGGCTTGAATAAACTAAGTAGCCAATAGGCAGAGGGTAACATAATTTGTGTGATTCTCTGTAATAATGGTATGAGAATAATAATGAATATTATTTTGTGAAGTGGTTTCTTGCAACAAACAACAAAATATTCAGTCACCTCCTTGTCTGAAGGACAAGTGGATAAACAGGTCAATGTCAAGCCCTGCATATTTCTTTCTAAAGTCTCATGGAATGTAGACCTACATTGAACACCACACATTGGCTGCTACTATAGGCTGAATGGTAGAACAGCTATTTCCATGTTAAGCGATGCATTTTGTCCATTGTTTTTATTTTTTGGTTGGCCACTCTGGTAGGCCTACATTATGATCAAATAGCCACAGTAGCCTACTTGGGCACTTAAAACAGTAAATTAAAGCGGGTACAGCCTCAGTGTTCACAGGAAACACATCGTAAATTGCACAGGATTTTCACAACATTCAAGTTCGCGCTCAGCAGTCCTGAAATTTGCTCAATGATGGAATTTTTTTGAGAAAAGATTGGTTAGGCCTACATCTTATCAAAACAGGGCAACATGTAACTTTTTGATTGACCCGACAATTCACATAGAAATGTGAGTTATACATTTGTCATTCTCATTGAAAGCAAGGTCTAAGAAGCGGTAGATCTGTTCTCTCTTTTATTTTTGTTTTTGTACAACAGCTTTAAACAGCTGAAAATACAACATGTTTGGTTTTGTGAAATATATATATTTTACAGCGGTTTTTATATGGGTACAATGATTCTCTAAACTATACATGTTTCGTCACAAACTGAAACTAGGCGAACTATTACAATTTTAGCAACCAGGAAATGGCTTGGAAATGAGTGATTTGTGCATCTTTAAACCAAGCTAAGACAAACTAGCCTAACCCCAACTCTATTCAATGATGTACAATAAGAGTGTTAGCGATATCAATTTAATCCAGAAAACTGTCAGTTATTTGTTCCACCTGATAGATAGTTGTATCATTCACTCTGCTCATTCTAAACAGACCCCCCCCCCCCCCCCCCCCCCAGCTCAACCACGTGGCATGTGTTTTTCTGCAAGTAACAAAAGGCTCAACACCCAGAAGCATATGCCTAATCTTCTCAAATGAAGTGTTGGTTGGTATTTGTCCATTGCTACTATTGTGCAAATGCATTGCATTCTCCTGATTTAATTTAGTAATTTCAATGGGTTTCAAATAACCCCTTTTGTTCCAATGAATGAATTGGTAAAATGACAACACATGGTGGTTGATGTAAGGACAAATGCACTTCCCCGTGCATCTATGAAGCTGTGTTCATAACCAAATGGGAAGGTGGTATTTACCCATGTACGACTGGGACAATCCACTTGAATGCCCCTCCAACTGGTAATTACAAGTGGGAAACTATCATCCCTGAGCTCTGACCCCTCCCACGTGCTGATCTCACCTACTAATGACCTTGATAACAGCCTTTTCGGCAGTTAAATGCAACAAAACATTATTTATAAAAATCTCTATTAATATGGTTTTTTAACACTAATTTGTTTCCAAATCCACTGGCCACACACTGGTTGAAACAACGTTTCTTCGTCATTTAAATCAAGTTATGTTGAACCAACGTGGAACAGACGTTGAATTGACGTCTGTGCCCAGTGGGAGCATGATAGCTGTACTTTTAGTTTATGGTTGACACAGCTTGTTGGCCATTAGGCAATCGGCGTTCTCTGCGAGTTCAAAGCACGTGAATGCATCCAACTGGTGATTACCACCTTCCCACTTGGTTGTGAATGGAGCACGAAACGTGAAATTGTCCTGGCAACATGGCTGCCTCCATGCTCAACCGTTCTGACCTTTAAAAAGCACAGGACAGTTTACCCTAAGCGTTCGTGAAATACTTGGAAAATCCACAACAACTGATAGCTAATGAATATTAAGATATATTCACTTCTCCTGAAATTGTCATAATAGCATAATACATTTCGAGAAACGCCTGCGCAACGATCCAATTGTTATGTGCGTTGAATATCCGAACAATTAGTAGCAAACGTTACAATTTATTGCTCAATTCAACGTGCGACAGCCACATTTTGTCACGCTGATAAAATAGATGGTGTATACATAGTACTACTTTGTGTAGCCTACATGTTCACATTATCGCCACTAGTAGCACTGGGGGGGGGGCTTTTCCAGACTTCTAGGTGAAAGGTCGTTACAATTACTCAACAAAGTATACATTTTTCCCCCCCAACAAAGTATACATGTTTGGCAACTCCAGGCGCCGCAATATTTCTCGGTCGCGTATAGTCCTACAAACCACAGCTGTACCGTAGAAGTATTGTAAAACAGGGGGCCAACTTAAAACAGGGGTTCAGTCAGGAAAGGGAATACCCCCTTTGTTTTCGTGACATGACTGTGGGTGACATGTGCTAGGCTACATGAAGGTCAAATCTGAAAAATGCTATTATCCCCCAAAAACCGAGCATATTTAAGGGTGTCTTTTGTTAAAATCCACGACTGCTAGGCTACTTCAACGGTGTCTTTACCAAACAGATGAACGGAATATTAAAAGACTTACCCAAGACGTCAGCGGACCTATGCCGGGCAATGAAACAAGCGTCATCCCCGTAACACATCCCTTTCTTCAAGATCCCCTTACGAAAGTCTTTCCCAAACCCGCAGCTAGCTGTGACCAGGCTGTAGTCCCGACCATCAGTTTGAGAGAGTCCGCCAAGGACAGCCCTCGCGACCAGTCTGCCATAGGAGAGTACGGATAACATTCCAAGAGCGAGCGTCCGTCTCTACCTGCCGAGACCTTCTCTCCACTCCACTTTCGACGTCCCGTGTCTACTTTTGGAGACTATTCTTCCACCATTCGCTTTGGATAATTCTGCCACTGAATAAAACGCACGAGTCAGTAGACCGATAACACAATCGTAAAACTGGTCGCCGGAGTTTGTCCAATTCTTTATAGGGTGAATTTGCACTGGTTCTTTAAGTTTTGGTGGATTTCATTGACACAGGTCCTCCGGTGTGCACCATCCTTGCCGACATGTTTCCACAGTCACACACAAATACACCCGAAACACAGCTCAATACGGGTCCTCCAGTCTTGTGATTCGTTTGCTCGACGTCACAACTAATGCGCACGCAAATGCAGGCTCTCCCTGCGCTCCACCACAAATCCATTTTAAGAGTTGCGCTTTATTTACTTGTTAGGAACACCGGGAGTTCAGACGCCATATAGGCGGCATCAGTGCTTCATGCGCAGCCTACATATATGGGAAATTCTATTTTAACAGTGCATAAATCTAGGTCTACTGCTATTTCAGTGTTTTGCACGATTCATTCTAAGGCTATTTATTTCACACAGAGTAGTTTGGATTGCAAAACAAAGCCATCCTTGAACTCCTTGCCTAATTAAACGAAAGACACATTTCAAGAGACTGTATGACCTGGATAGATAGCAGCATTAGTGCAAAACTGAAAGCGTGAACCACTGCATTTAATCATGGAAAGGTGACTGGGAAATGGACGTGTAGCCTACAAACAGACCAGTTGCGACCTCCTGCAATCAAAGAGGAAAAACGACAATACATGGACAAGGTGGAGTCGCAAATCAACGCCTCAGATACAAGACGTAGGCTATGTGGCAGGGACTCCATACGGATTACAACGGGAAAAGCCAGCGCCTCGCTCCCGGCGAGCTAAACCACTTCTTCGTCCTCTTCGAGGAAAACAGCATTGTGCCCCCGACGCTTGAAGTCGTCCGCATGCTTCCCAGCCGAAACAGTTCGTAGAGTTTGTGCATATATTATGACGACGTTTTGGACTTCGGTGAGTTTTTTCCACGCTGTTCGGGAACAGGAAACATTTTCTGGAGGCAAGCGAAGTTCGGAGCCTAAGTCTACGCCCCTTCGTTGGTGATTGGTCAACAATAGGGATTCTTCAATTAAGTATTTGTTATCATCGAAGGAGAGATGAGTCAGTTAGATGCACGACTAAGATCTCTTTGGCAAACACGTGAAAATGAATGACAGAGTTACAGTTCAAAGGAAATCAGTCAGTTGAAATAAATTCATTAGGCCCGAATCTATGGATTTCACATGACTGGGAATACAGATATGCATCTGTTGGTCACATACCTTAAAAATAAAGGTAGGGGCGTGGATGAGAAAACCAGTCAGTATCTGGTGTGACCACCATTTGCCTCATGCAGCGCAACACATCTCCTTCACATAGAGTTAATCAGGCTGTTGGTTGTGGCCTGTGGAACGTTGTCCCGCCCCCCCTGAACTGTAACACGCTGTCGTACATGTCAATCCAGAGCATCCCAAACATGCTCAATGGGTGACATGTCTGGTGAGTATGCAGGCCATGGAAGAACTGGGACATTTTCAGCTTCCAGGAATTGTGTACAGATCCTTGCGACATGGGGCTGTGTGTTATCATGCTGAAACATGAGGTGATTGCGGCGGATGAATGGTACGACAATGGGCCTCAGGATCTCGTCACAGTATCTCTGTGCATTCAAATTGGCATCAATAAAATTGCAATTGTGTTCGTTGTCAGTAGCTTATGCCTGCCCATACCATAACCCCACCACCACCATCTCTTCATCTTTTTCTGCGAAATGTATTTTATTTCAGCTCGTGAAACATGGGTCTGACACTTTACATGTTGCGTTTATACAAGTTTGCTGATGTGAACATTGTGAACAAAGAGCTACCAGTCAAAAGTTTGGACACACAAACTCATTCAAGGGTTTTTCTTTATTTTGACTATTTTATACATTGTAGAATAACAGTGAAGACATCAAAACTATGAAATAACAGATATGGAAACATGTTGTAATCCAAAAAGTGTTAAACAAATCAAAATATATTTCAGATTTTAGATTCTATAAAGTAGCCACATTTTGCTTTCATGACAACTTCAAATCAAAGTTTATTTGTCACGTGCGCCGAATACAACAGGTGTAGTAGACCTTACAGTGAAATGCTTATTTACAGGCTCTAACCAATAGTTCAAAAAAGGTATTAGGTGAACAATAGGTAAGTAAAGAAATAAAAACAACAGTAGAAAGACAGTGAAAAACAGTAGCGAGGCTATAAAAGTAGCGAGGCTACATACAGACACCAGTTAGTCAGGCTAATTGAGGTAGTATGTAGATATGGTTAAATTGACTATGCATATATGATGAACAGAGAGTAGCAGTAGCGTAAAGAGGGGTTGGTGGATGGCGGGACGCAATGCAGATAGCCCGGTTAGCCAATGTGCGGGAGCACTGGTTGGTCGGGCCAATTGAGGTAGTATGTACATATGTACATTAATGTATAGTTAAAGTGACTATGCATATATGATAAACAGAGAGTAGCAGCAGCATAAAAGGGGGGGGGGGGGCACACAATGCAAATAGTCCGGATAGCCATTTGATTACTTGTTCAGGAGTCTTATGGCTTGGGGGTAAAAACTGTTGAGAAGGCTTTTTGTCCTAGACTTGGCACTCCGGTACCGCTTGCCATGCGGTAGTAGAGATAACTGGGGTGGCTGGGGTCTTTGACAATTTTTAGGGCCTTCCTCTGACACCGCCTGGTGTAGAGGTCCTGGATGGCAGGCAGCTTAGCCCCAGTGATGTGCTGGGCCGTACGCACTACCCTCTGTAGTGCCTTGCGATTGGAGGCCGAGCAATTGCCCTACCAGGCAGTGATGCAACCAGTCAGGATGCTCTCGATGTTGCAGCTGTAGAACTTTTTGTGGATCTCAGGACTTATGCCAAATCTTTTTAGTTTCCTGAGGAGGAATAGGCTTTGTCATGCCCTCTTCACGACTGTCAGCCCTGTCGATGAGAATGGGGGCGTGCTCGGTCCTCCTTTTCCTGTAGTCCACAATCATCTCCTTAGTCTTGGTTACGTTGAGGGATAGGTTGTTATTCTGGCACCATCCGGCCAGGTCTCTGACCTCCTCCCTATAGGCTGTCTCGTCGTTGTTGGTGATCAGGCCTACCACTGTTGTGTCATCTGCAAACTAAATGATGGTGTTGGAGTCGTGCCTGGCCATGCAGTAGTGGGTGAACAGGGAGTACAGGAGGGGACTGAGCACGCACCCCTGGGGTGCTCCAGTGTTGAGGATCAGCGTGGCAGATGTGTTGCTACCTAACCTCACAACCTGGGGGTGGCCCGTCAGGAAGTCCCGGATCCAGTTGCAGAGGGAGGTGTTTAGTCCCAGGATCCTTAGCTTAGTGATGAGCTTTGGTGTTGAACGCTGAGCTGTAGTCAATGAATAGCATTCTCACATAAGTGTTCCTTTTGTCCAGGTGGGAAAGGGCAGTGTGGAGTGCAATAGAGATTGCATCATCTGTGGATCTGTTTGGGTGGTATGCAAATTGGAGTGGGTCTAGGTTTTTCTGGGATAATGGTGTTGATGTGAGCCATTACCAGCCTTTCAAAGCACTTCATGGCTACGGACGTGAGTGCTACCAGGTCTGTAGTAATTTAGCCTTCCCTGTAGCTCAGTTGGTAGAGCATGGTGTTTGCAACGCCAGGGTTGTGGGTTCAATTTCCACGGGGGGCCAGCACAGGAAAAAAATAAAAAAATAAATACATGTATGAAATGTATGCATTCACCACTGTAAGTTGCTCTGGATAAGAGTGTCTGCTAAAAATTTAGGCAGGTTGACTTTGTGCTCTTGGGCACAGGGACTATGGTGGTCTGCTTGAAACATGTTGGTATTACAGACTCAATCAGGGACATGTTAAAAATGTCAGGGAAGACACCTGCCAGTTGGTCAGCACATGCCCGGAGCACACGTCCAGGTAATCCGTCTGGTCCCGCAGCCTTGTGTATGTTGACCTGTTTAAAGGTTTTACTCACGTCAGCTACAGAGAGCGCGATCACACAGTCGTCTGGAACAGCTGATGCTCTCATGCATGCCTCAGTGTTGCTTGCCTCGAAGCGAGCATAGAAGTGATTTAGCTCGTCTGGTAGGCTCATGTCACTGGGTGTGCTCCCCTTTGTATTCTGTAATAGTTTGCAAGCCCTGCCACAATCTCACACAAATTATCAATGAACCTACCAGGTACCACCCCAAAGCCGTAAACACGGGCACCCTCATAGATATCATCCTAACCAACTTGCCCTCTAAATTCACCTCTGCTGTTTTCAACCAAGATCTCAGCGATCACTGCCTGCATCCGTAATGGGTCAGCGGTCAAACTACCTCCCCTCATCACTGTCAAACGCTCCCTGAAACACTTCTGCGAGCCCGGGTATCCTGGAAGGATATTGACCTCATCCCGTCAGTAGAGGATGCCTGGTTATTTTTAAAAAAACGCCTTCCTCACCATCTTAAATAAGCATGCCCCATTCAAGAAATTTAAAACCAGGAACAGATATAGCCCTTGGTTCTCTCCAGACCTGACTGCCCTTAACCAACACAAAAACATCCTGTGGCGTTCTCAATTAGCATCGAACAGCCCCCGTGATATGGAACTTTTCAGGGAAGTTAGAAACCAATATACACAGGCAGTTAAAAAAGTCAAGGCTAGCTTTTTCAAGCAGAAATCTGCTTCCTGCAACACAAACTCAAAAAAGTTCTGGGACACTGTAAAGTCCATGGAGAATAAGAGCACCTCCTCCCAGCTGCCCACTGCACTAAGGATAGGAAACTCTGTCACCACTGATAAATCCACTATACTTGAGAATTTCGATAAGCATTTTTCTACGGCTGGCCATGCTTTCCACCTGGCCAACCCTACCCCGGTCAACAGCACTGCACCCCCCACAGGAACTTGCCCAAGCCTTCCCCATTTCTCCTTCCCCCAAATCCAGTCAGCTGTTGTTCTGAAAGAGATGCAAAATCTGGACCCCTACAAAGCCAGGCTAGACAATCTGGACCCTTTCTTTCTAAAATGATCTGCCAAAATTGTTGCAACCCCTGTTACTAGCCTGTTCAACCTCTCTTTCGTGTCGTCTGAGATTCCCAAAGATTGGAAAGCAGCTGCGGTCATCCCCCTCTTCAAAGGGGGGACACTCTTGACCCAAACTGCTACAGACCTATATCTATCCTACCCTGCCTTTCTAAGGTCTTCGAAATCCAAGTCAACAAACAGATTACCGACAATTTCGAATCCCACCGCACCTTCTCTGCTATGTAATCTGGTTTCAGAGCTGGTCATGGGTGCACCTCAGCCACGCTCAAGGTCATAAATGATATCTTATCCGCCATCAATAAGAAACAATACTGTGCAGCTGATTTCATTGACCTGGCCAAGGCTTTCGACTCGGTCAATCATCACATCCTCATTGGCAGACTCAATACCCTTGGTTTCTCAAGTGATTGTCTCGCCTGGTTCACCAACTACTTCTCTGATAGAGTTCAGTGTGTCAAATCGGAGGGCCTGTTGTTCGGACCTCTGGCAGTCTCTATGGGGGTGCCACAGGGTTCAATTCTTGGGCCGACTCTCTTCTCTGTATACATCAATGAAGTCTCTCTTGCTGCTGGTGAGTCTCTGATCCACCTCTACGCAGACGACACCATTCTGTATATTTCTGGCCCTTCTTTGGACACTGTGTTAACAACCCTCCAGACGAGCTTCAATGCCATACAACTCTCCTTTCGTGGCCTCCAACTGCTCTTAAATACAAGTAAAACTAAATGCATGCTCTTCAACCGATCGCTGCCTGCACCTGCCCGCCCGTCCAGCATCACTACTCTGGACGGTTCTGACTTAGAATATGTAGACATCTACAAATACTTAGGTGTCTGGTTAGACTGTAAACTCTCCTTCCAGACTCACATCAAGCATCTCCAATCCAAAGTTAAATCTAGAATTGGCTTCCTATTTCGCAACAAAGCATCCTTCACTCATGCTGCCAAACATACCCTTGTAAAACTGACCATCCTACCGATCCTCGACTTCGGCGATGTCATTTACAAAATAGCCTCCAATACCTTACTCAATAAATTGGATGCAGTCTATCACAGTGCCATCCGTTTTGTCACCAAAGCCCCATCTACTACCCACCACTGCGACCTGTACGCTCTTGTTGGCTGGCCCTCGCTTCTTACCCGTCGCCAAACCTGCTGGCTCCAGGTCATCTACAAGACCCTGCTAGGTAAAGTCCCCCCTTATCTCAGCTCGCTGGTCACCATAGCAGCACCCACCTGTAGCACGCGCTCCAGCAGGTATATCTCTCTGGTCAACCCCAAAGCCAATTCCTCCTTTGGCCGCCTCTCCTTCCAGTTCTCTGCTGCCAATGACTGGAACGAACTACAAAAGTCTCTGAAACTGGAAACACTTATCTCCCTCACTAGGTTTAAGCACCAGCTGTCAGAGCAGCTCACAGGTTACTGCACCTGTACATAGCCCATCTATAATTTAGCCCAAACAACTACCTCTTCCCCTACTGTATTTATTTATTTTGCTCCTTTGCACCCCATTATTTCTATTTCTACTTTCTTCCACTGCAAATCTACCATTCCAGTGTTTTACTTGCTATATTGTATTTACTTCGCCAACATGGCCTTTTTTTGCCTTTACCTTCCTTATCTCACCTCATTTGCTCACTTTGTATATAGACTTATTTTTCTACTGTATTATTCACTGTATGTTTGTTTTACTCCATGTGTAACTCTGTGTTGTTGTATGTGTCGAACTGCTTTGCTTTCTCTTGGCCAGGTCGCAATTGTAAATGAGAACTTGTTCTCAACTTGCCTACCTGGATAAATAAAGGTAAAATAAAAAATAAGACGCGAGTCGGAGCCGGTGTAGTATGATTCAATCTTAGCCCTGTATTGATGCTTTGCCTGTTTGATGGTTCATCGCAGGGCATAGCAGGATTTCTTGTAAGCTTCCAGGTTAGAGTCCCACACCTTGAAAGCGACAGCTCTACCCTTTAGCTCAGTGTGAATGTTGCCTGTTATCCATGGCTTCTGGTTGGGGTATGTACGTACAGTCACTGTGGGGACGACTTCCTCGATGTACTTATTGATAAAGCCAGTTACTGATGTGGTGTACTCCTCAATGCCATCGAAATAATCCCGGAACTTTGCACACTCTTGGCATTCTCTCAATCATCTTCATGAGGAATGCTTTTCCAAGTCTTGAAGGAGTTTCCACATATGCTGAGCACTTGTTGGCTGCTTTTCCTTCACTCTGCGGTCCAACTTATCCCAAAACATCTCAACTGGGTTGAGGTTGGGTATTGTAGAGGCAAGTTCATCTGATGCAGCACTCCATCACTCTCCTTCTTGTTTTGTTTTCCAGATTGACTGATCATGTCTTCAAGTAATGATCGACTGTCGTTTCTCTTTGCTTATTTGAGCTGTTCTTGCCATAATATGGACTTGGTCATTACTAAATAGGGCTATCTTCTGTATACCACCTCTACCTTGTATGAACACAATTGATTGGCTCAAACGCATTAAGAAGGAAAGAAATTCCAAAAATGAACTTTTAACAAGGCACACCTGTTAATTGAAATGCATTCCAGGTGACTACCTCATTAAGCTGGTTGAGAGAATGCCAAAAATGTGCAAAGCTGTCATCAAGGCAAAGGGTGGCTACTTTGAAGAATCTCAAATATAAAATATATTTTGATTTATTTAACACTTTTTTGGTTTCTACATGACTCCATATGTGTTATTTCATAGTTTTTATGTCATCACTGTTATGTCATCACTGTACAATGTAGAAAATAGTAAAAAATAAAGAAAAACCCTTGAATGAGTAGGTGTGTCCAAACGTTTGACTGGTACTGTATGCATATACATACATTATATGTATATATATTTATAGTCCAGTCTCTGACATTGCTCGTCCTGATATTTCTTAATTTTTCTGGAATATGTGTGTAGGAGGCCTATTGTCTTTTTATTTTACTATTTTTATTGCTAGGTAAAACTGCACTGTTGGAGCTAGAAACACAAGCATTTCGCTGTACCTGCGATAACATTTCCAAATCTGTGTACGCGACCAATAAAATTTGTTTTGATTTGAATTTGATTTGAATAATTCCTGAACACAAGAATATAAACTCTTAATACATCCATTTGTCGCCACCTGGTGTTCACAACATGTAAACCTTGGATAGGCTTTGCGGCCACAGCAAGAACAACGCAGTTGTTTTGGGTTCCGCTGTTGTGATTTTGTATCACTTCTCTTTGTATGACACATACAGGCTACAGTAGCAGGCCTATGGAAAGTCCCTGAGTGGGGACAATGAGTAATATCAGTAGTGGGTGTTGGTGGAAAAAGTGTAGCAGTATGGCAATAAATTGAGTAAGCATTCCTATAAGAAGTTGTTAGCACTAAAATGGTTGAATGCATTGGACATTAGCTGAATCATGCATTGGAAGCGAATGGGATTTGCGCGTAAATTCACATTACAGCGGATTTCAAATTGATTGCTTAGCCTAGCCTAAATGTTGATAAAATATAGAGTGAACTGAAGTCTGTATTAAATGGCTTATAACAGGGACAGAATGTGTTATTATCGTCACCGCTATGAGTGCTATGACAGGGACGAATAGCCTATGTGCGGTGACCCATGATAAATAGATCCCTCCCTTCTGGATAAAAGCAGTGAGTGAATGACAGAATCATAACAGAAACAGTTAGATTGAAAAGACTACTTTCTTCAAAAGGAACAGAATCGTCTCGAATCAGCAAGGGTATCTTATTGTACGATATTCCCATTGGTTGTAAATAGGTAGCAGGTGGCATACAGCCCGGCTGTCGTGCATAAAAGCGCTATAGCGCCATTTTATTGAATAAGACCGTATTATAATTTGCAAATAACGGGTCCGCTTCCAAAAAATAGAACTGCGTGTATAGCCTAATATTCCTTCACGCTCCAGTTATATCTGAGATAAAAGAGATGTCATATTTTATATACATAAAACAGCCAAGTACATCTTCCCGTGGATATGTGTTGTCTTTTATGGCACCGTGGTAGCCAATTTTATTACATTTAGCCAACTGATTAGCTTTAAATAAAAGTCGAAAAATATAAATGCTTTAGAAATTATTATTTTTCTTCACAAAGGTAGTGGACTGGGCCTTTACTAGTCCTGTATTAGCGGACCGATATAGCCGTCTGTAACACAGGCAAAAAAAAATTCAGCAACCCCCCCAAACATCTTCCCGCAGCTATGGCTACATGTTATTTTCTGTTACTTTAAGGAGAATCTTGTCCATTTTTTTCTGGAAACAGAACACGGTAGGCTTATACTTATAATTAAGCAAATACGGGAGTGTCAGTGACCTGAGTGGGTTAGCTCAGTTTTAAGTCAAAACAGAAATAAGGGAATAAGGCTTCAGAAAGATTATTGGACTAACAGGCTGACTCCAGCGTTGCAAAATAAATGTAGAAATCTATGTTATTCAATTATTGCACCCACACTGCTCGCTGTGTCAACGAGCGTCTGCGTTACCAAGGGCTAAAATAGAAGTCCTTTCTATTTCTGATGCAGATAGCGCTGCAAGTCCTGCCTCTCCCATCTCCTCGTTGGTTTATAGAAGCAGGTACCCACGTGCCATCTCCTCATTGGTTATACCCACGTGGGTGATTGAAAGACAAACCATGTTGCTGGTTGTCGTGGTAATACTATAAAAGTTTAGATGGCAATCACCATATAAATTCAAAGATGAAAAAGCCTGGAAGGAGGAGAGATGACTAGAAACGATTCGGTTGACCGTTTTATGTGTGGATTAATTGTTGGAGTAGAGGACCTTGTGCATTTCAGGTAAAATAACAACTCAATGTTTATATCCCAGGACAAATTAGCTAGCAAGTGCAAGCTAACTAGCTAAATTGCCATAAATGTTTCATGCTTTTCGACCTGTCCCCAAATTAATGTCATTGATTCAGAGTTTGTTTTTATATTTTAACCTGTGTGTCGTGATCACGTTTGGTGTAGGGGGACAAAATACATTTATGCACGATGGCGCACGATTGGCGCACGATGGCGCACGCGCGCAGCCGGTTTGGGTTCCGTGTTAGTCCAAAAATGTAAATGACGCCATCATCTTTTCCCCCAGGGCATTCATCATGGGGAAACTATGTGAGCTGGCCCTTGTGTCTCTGGCCCTCCTGGCTCTACTTCATACTGACTCTACATGGGCCAAGAGAAGTGGCAGCAGTAGCAGCAGCAAAAAGTCATCATCCAACAACAGGGGTTCAGAAAAAAAGCCATCAAAAACATCAAACACGCAGACAGGAAGCTACCCCAGACAACCACAGAGCCCCAACAGGAACCCCAACGCATACCCAGCAGGAGGTAGTTACCCAGGGAGAGGTACCAATCAGAACCAGAACCCAGCCGGTGGATACCCTGCTGCAGGTGGCTATCCTGCTGCAGGTGGCTACCCCAACCAGCAGTATCCAGGCAGAGCCAATCCTGGGGGATATCCAAACCAGAACCCTGCAGCTGGAGGTTACCCAGCCGCTGGTGGCTATCCCAACTAGCAGTATCCAGGCCGGGCAAATCCTGGGGGATATCCAAACCAGAATCCAGCAGCGGGTGGTTACCCTGCAGCAGGAGGCTACCCCAACCAGAACCCAGGGAGAGGAGGAGTCAATCCGGGATACCCAGCCGGAGGTTACCCTGCTGGAGGTTACCCAGTAAGAGGGGGAAATACTGGCTGGGGGCAGGCAGGGGGCTACCCTGGTGGAGGGATGGGAGGAGGTTACCAACCCAAACAATAAGATCCTCAGTCCCCGCTATGGTTATGGAGGTGGGCATGGGGGTATGGGAGGTGGCTCTCCCTTCTCACGCTCAGTTCAGAATATGGGGCACTACCCCTCTACTCAGTCCAAGGGCTTTGCTAAGAAGGCTCTTATGGCAGGGGTTGGGGCCGTGGCAGGTATGGCAGTAGGCTATGGCCTTGGGCGTTTCCCTCGCCCACATTTCAACTTCCGCAACCCTCAGGAGGAGCAGTCCTACAACAACTACATGTACAGCAAATACGGTGAACGCTCCACAGATGAAAACGACTATGGCCGGGACTATACCTACAAAGTACCACCGCGGGCAGAGTCATATGACAGCTTCATGTATACCTGCATGAAGAGGAACGACCTTCTGCAGGATCAGGGCAGCGACTCCCAGGCCACACCTAGCAACCAGAGGAACAACCCCCAGGGAGCCAACAGCCAGAGCCTGCCTATCACTCCTGAGGTGGGGAACAGCAGTCCAGCTAGCAACCAGGAGGGAACAGACACAGTGAAGCCTCTCATCCCAGCCCCTGCGGAGATAGCTGGAGAGGATAAAGGTAAGGAGGAGGATGACAGCCTCACAGTGAGCATTGAGGAGATTGGTTACCCTGCATTGGTGGAGCAGCTGAAGAACCGTAAGTGTGTGAAGCTGTACATGAACTACTCTGAGCGTTTCCTGGAGAAGCAGACAGCTGAACGTAGCAGCGGCAGCGGCAGCGGCAGCAACAACAACAACAACAACAACAAGTATGAGAACAGTCGCAGTAACCCCCTCGGCCAGGGGCTGGTACAGCTCATAACCACCTTCCTCATGGTCCTGAGCAGCACTCTCCTGCTGCAGTAAGACAGGAACACATAGCCATGTCCCAGTTGTCTGGAATAGCTTCATTATTCCTTTCCTAGTCACCCCTCCTCAATATTCCACTGATTTCTTGTGAGGATAGGTTAATTAAATAAGGTGTAGGTGGAGATATAACCAATCCTTTAACTAATCCGTGGTCATGAAGGAAAGAAGCCAGTGGAAAAGAACTTCCAGCAAAATGAGGACAATTTCCTCCACATTTTATGGGGACATTTGCGCTTTAATATTGTTTTACCGTTTCTCTAATTGCCAATCTCCTTTGTGTCTCTAACATTTGCAACGATCCCCTGTCAATTTGGATCACCTGCTGTAGTACTTCCACACTTTTTTTTCCATTGCACTTTTTGTTGCAGAGTAGCTCCTGGTAGACTACTCTGTTGAGCTCTGTATTTTGTTCTGTAAAACACTATGGTTTGGTCATGCCAAATGCATGATGCTTTAATATCAGTGGTGGAAAAAGTACCCAATTGTCATACTTGAGTAAAAGTTAAGATACCTTAATAGAAAATGACTCAAGTAAAAGTGAAAGTCGCCCAGTACAATCCTACTTGAGTAAAAGTCTAAAAGTATTTGGTTTTACATCTACTTAAGTATAAATAGTCAATGTAATTACTAAAATATACTTAAGTATCAAAAGTATAATTAAAAGTATAAATCAATTCAAATTCCTTATATTTATCAAACCACACGGCACCATTTAAAAAAAATGTTTTTATGTACCTATAGCCAGGGGCACGCTCCAAAACTCAGACATCATTTACAAATGAAGCAAGTGTTTAGTGAGTTGCCAGATCAGAGGCAGTTGGGATGACCAGGGATGTTCCCTTGATAAGTGTATGAATTAGACAATTTTCCTGTCCTGCTAAGCACTCAAAATGTAATGATAACTTTTGGGTGTAAGGGAAAATGTATGGAGTAAACAGTACATCATTTTCTTTAGGAATGTAGTGAATTAAAAGTAAAAGTTGTCAAAAATATAAATAGTAAAGTACAGATACCCAAAAAAAAGACTTAAGTAGTATTTTCAAGTATTTTTACTTAAGTACTTTACACCACTGTTTAATATTGTATGTGTGTATCTATTACGATATATTTATGAATGTAACACTAACACTACAAGTACATAAAATGCTTAAAATGTTATCCAGTTTTTACCTGTTATGTGTTATTATGTCATAGGACATGAGGTAAGTGTCGTGGAAAATCTGACCAGAAAGTAGAGACTGTAGATTCTTTAAACAACCTTTTTTATTAAGATTTGCAAAAATGAGACCGGTCAAACATCACCCCAGTGGTGTATGGTTGAGAGCTCAACAAAGAATAGTTGTGTCTCAGTTTATATAAAGAAAAAGTATAACCCCTCTTTGGGTGGTGTGACAAACAAACAGAACAATATTGTGAGGAAGTACTGGTTGGTGACAAAGGATTATGGAACTAAGAAACTGCGGTTGGTCTTTGGTGAGGTCTTGTCGAGAAATGTTGCACAATTTCTCAATGCACATTGTCTCGACACTGTTTCTAAAAGAAACCGAAACCATTTGCCCTGCTCGTCTCTTACAGCTTAGTTCAGTCTACACCTCAATATGGAATAACAGCATTTTGTCCGTCAGTCACATAGACAAAGAGGAAGTGTAAAAGCAGAGGGAGCAAGTCTCATCAGTACATCATATGACTTTAATTAAATGCAGATACACTAGATAAACATTATTACAGCAATTTCTGCCACGATATAAGGTACTATCATCCAATTAGGGGTTCTGTGTCTTTTTGCCAAAGTCACTCTAAAAATGAGTGGTTCAACAAGGGTTCTTCTAAAATCCTCAAAGTTCTTTGAAGAACCTTAAGGTTCTTGGCACTGAAAATGCCCCCCAAAAGGCTCTTCTAAGAACCCCATAGGAGGTGAGGTTCATCGAGGAACCTCTTTAGTTGGTGGGGGTTCTTGCAGGAACCTAACTGCCCAACTGAAACGTTTGGATTTGAAAGGGCAGCAGGTGCAGGCACTTAACTGAAAAATGTTAAGGTTTGTCCCTTGTATGATCTAAATTGATATTGCTTTATGATGATACCAACTATCTTTTCATATTTGTGAAAATCTTTCTAAATCAAAATTCAATGGAAATCAATCAACAAAGAGGTAAAATTGTCACGCCCTGATCTAGTTCACATGTCTTTGTGATTGTCTCCACCCCCCTCCAGGTGTCGCCCATCTTCCCCATTATCCCCTGTGTATTTATACCTGTGTTCTCTGTTTGTCTGTTGCCAGTTCTTCTTGTTTGTCAAGCTTACCAGCATTTGTCCTGTCAGCACCTGTCTTTTCCCAGCCTCTCTTTTTCTCGCCCTCCTGGTTTTTGACCCTTGCAAACCACCCACCTGAACCCGCCCACCTTCTTGGAACCAGGAAGCACTGACCCGAAGAGTTGTCTGTATTGCTGGACTCTTGGTCATCTTGTGTCCTCTTGTCCTCTAAAGAAGCCAGGCTCACCGGTAGGAGCAAGGACTTTGGTGGGCTATATGGAGAACGTTCCTGCTTCCCCTGCCTGCACCCCTTTTCATGCCATTCTGCTGTGGGGAGACCAGTCCAAATCTCTCCGGGTTCTCATTGACTCTGGGGCCGACAAGAGTTTTTTGGACGCTACCCTGGCATCCGAGCTGAACATCCCCACTCAGCCCCTCTCCATTCCCATGGACGTTAGAGCGCTGGACGGGCGCTCTATAGTCCGAGTCACCCACAACACCACTCCCGTCCACCTACAGGTATCAGGGAACCACAGCGAGGCTATCCAGTTCCTGCTCATCAAGTCCCCTCTGATTCCCATGGTATTGGGATTCTCCTGGCTCCAACGACACAATCACCTCATGAACTGGTCTACTGGTGCCATCATGGGCTGGAGACCGTTCTGCCACGCCCATTGCCTGAAGTCAGCACAACCTGCCCCGGGACATCTTCCTGTGGACTCAGAAGGTGCCCCAGACCGCTCCGCCATTCCCGCGGAGTACCAGGGCCTCCGAGAGGTGTTCAGCAAGGCCCGGGCCATGTTGCTTCCGCCGCACCAACCCTATGACTGCGGGATTGACCTTCTCCCTAGCACCACGCCGACCCGGGGACATCTATACTCTCTGTCGTGACTGGAGACCAAGGCTATGAATACATACATTGGGGACTTCCTAGCTGCTGGATTTATCTGACCCTCTTCCTCTCCCGCTAGTGCAGGCTTCTTCTTCGTGGAGAAAAAGGACAAGACCCTGCGCCCATGCATTGACTACCGGGGACTCAACGACATTACGGTTAAGAACCGTTACCCGCTACCACTCATCTCCTCGGCCTTCGAGCCGCTCTAGGGGGCCAATGTGTTTTCCAAGCTGGATCTACCTGATGCGAATATGAGAGGGGGACGAGTGGAAGACCGCCTTCAACACGGCCAGTAGCCACTATGAGTATCTGCTCATGCCCTTTGGCCTCACCAACGCCCCTGCTGTGTTCCAGGCTCTAGTGAATGATGTTCTCCGTGACATGTTGAACCGGTCCATCTTGTCTACATTGATGACATCCTCGTCTTCTCCCGCTCTCCTCAAGAACACGTGCTCCACGTCTGGCAGGTCCTTCTGGAGAATCAGCTGTTTGTGAAGGCGGAGAGATGCGAGTTCCATCGCTCCTCCATCCCCTTTCTGGGTTGCATCATCTCTGCTGGGAGTGTCCAGATGGATCCCGGGAATGGGAGAGCAGTGATGCATTGGCCTCAGCCTACATCCAGGGTGCAGCTGCAACGTTTCCTGGGGTTCCCAAATTTCTATCGCCGCTTTATCCGGGGTTACAGCACCCTGGCTTCCCCCTTGTCAGCACTCACCTTGCCCAAGGTTCCATTCACGTGGTCCCCAGCTGTTGCCGGGACCTCAAACATCGCTTCACCACAGCTCCCATCCTGGTTCATCCGGACCCATCTCGTCAATTCGTGGTGGAGGCCAATGCTTCGGACGTTGGTGTGGGGGCTGTCCTGTTTCAGCGTACTGCCCTTGACCTCAAGCTACATCCCTGTGCCTTCTACTCCCAACGCCTTAATGCCACAGAAAGGAACTACGATGTGGGGAATCGGGACCTTCTCGCAGTGAAGATGGCGTTGGAGGAATGGAGGCATTGGTTGGAAGGGGCGGAACATCTGTTCATCGTGTGGACTGACAACAAGAACCTGGAGTATCTCCGCACCATCAAGTGCCTCAACTCCAGGCAAGCCATATGGGCCCTGCTGTTCACACGGTTCAACTTCTCCCTCTCGTACCGGCCGAGATCCAAGAATATCAAGCTGGATGCACTGTCCCGCAACTATAGCCCCACGACTACTACCCCGGAACCCGAAACCATCCTTCCCACCTCATGTCTGGTGACGGCACTCAGCTGGGCAATAGGGAAGAAGGTCCATGAGGCGCAGCGTTCCCAGCCAAACCCCAGGAGGGCCCTGATAACCGGATGTTTGTTCCTGACACTGTCCATTCCGCAGTCCTGGAATGGGCCCACTACTCCAGGCTGGCCTGCCACCCAGGCGCCCTTTGGACCCTGGCCTTTGTGCGACAGCGTTTTTGATGGCCTACCATGGTCCTGGACTTGTCTGCATTCGTCACCGCTTGCACAGTTTGTTCACAGAACAAGACTCCTCTGCAAGCTCCGGCTGGTCTCCCCCAACCTCTGCCTGTCCCCGACCGTCCCTGGTTTCACATCTCCCTGGACTTTGTCACGGGTCTTCCCCCATCTGATGGCAACACCGCCATCCTGACCGTGGTGGATCGGTTCGCCAAAGCCACCCATTTCATTCCTCTCCCCAAACTACCGTCTGCCAAAGAGACGGCCCAGCTCATGATGCAGCACGTCTTCCGGATCCATGGACTGCCCGTGGACATGGTCTCTGACCGGGGTCCTCAGTTCTCGTCCAGGTTCTGGAAGGCGTTCTGCACCCTCATTGGATTGTCAGCCAGCCTACCCCCGGGTTCCACCCCCAGTCCAACGGCCAGTCGGAGCGAGCCCACTAGGACCTCGAGACCACCCTGCGCTGCCTGGTCTCCGCCAACCCCAACACCTGGAGCCAGCAGCTTGTGTGGGTCAAATATGCCCGCAACACCCTTCCCTGTTTTTCCACGGGCCTATCTCCCTGTGAGTGTTCCCTGGGGTATCAGCCCCCGCTCTTCCCTGAGCAGGAAGAGGAGGTCGGCATACCTTCTGCCCAGATTTTTGTCCGCCACTGTCGTCGTACCTGGAGGAGAGCCCGGTCGGCCCTCCTCCAAGACCACCTCGAGGTATCGACGACAAGCGGATCACCATCGGACCCTGGCTCCTCGGTATCGTCTCGGGCAGAAGGTATGGCTCTCCACCCGGGATCTTCCCCTCAGGGTGGAGTCTCGCAAACTGTCCCACTGGTTTATCGGCCCTTTCCCCATCTCCAAGGTTATTAGCCCCTCTGCTGTTTGTCTTCTGTTTCCCCGTACCCTTATACACCCCGCCTTTCATGTGTCCCATATCAAGCCTGTGTCTCACAGTCCCTTGTCTTCCATTTCCAGGCCCATCCCTCCTCCCCGTGTCATCGATGGCCATCCGGCGTACACTGTGAGACACGTCCTGAGGGTTTGACCACAGGGCAGGGGTTTCCAGTACCTGGTTGACTGGAAGGGTTATGACCCGGAGGAGAGGTGCTGGGTCCCCGCTAGAGACATCCTGGACCCAGCCCTTGTCGCTAACTTCCACCACAGGCACCACATGGAGGGGGGGGGGGGGGAGGGTACTGTCACGCCCTGATCTGGTTCACCTGTCTTTGTGATTGTCTCCACCCCCTCCATGTGTCGCCCATCTTCCCTATTATCCCCTGTGTATTTATACCTGTGTTCTCTGTTTGTCTGTTGCCAGTTTGTCTTGTTTGTCAAGCTTACCAGCGTTTGTCCTGTCAGCTCCTGTCTTTTCCCAGCCTCTCTTTTTCTCGCCCTCCTGGTTTTTGACCCTTGCCTGTCCGGACCCTGAACCCGCCCGCCTGACCACTCTGCCTGCCCCTGAGCCTGCCTGCCGTCCTGTACCTTTGCCCCTATCTGGATTACTGACCTCTGCCTGACCTGAGCCTGCCTGCCTGCCGTCCTGTACCTTTGCCTCAGTTGCTGTAATAAACATTGTTACTTTGACACGGTCTGCATCTGGGTCTTGCCTTATCCTGATAAGAATATGCAGGCTATAAGAATATGTTGAAGGCTAGCTCTATTGGGTGCAGATGACTGAACTACTCACTTTTGTGTCAGTCTGCAGATAAACAGACGAGGAGCCATACAAAAGTATGTCTATTGGTATTTTATGCTGATCACATTTACCATCCTCCTCCCTTACCTCTTCAATGAATATCCCATAGGCCTCTACATTATGGACAAGGTATGTGTATGAAATGTATGAAATGTATCACAAAAACCAAGGTATGAATACTGTCATGTGCATGTTTTGTTAATCATCTGTATATTAAAAATGTTTTGGAGTCACAGACTTCACCCTCCCTATATCTCTGAACATAACAGGAAACATGTTCGATCACCATGCACTACAAAATCACTCTAGCTATGGATACGGAGAACATCAACACGCCAGAGGATATACCCATTATACTTGGGTCTCTGCTGGGAGTTTACCTCAAATTTGGATTTTTTTATTCTGCTTTGCCACTAAAATCATAAACACTGACACCTAAAATATTGTGTTATTGTTGTTGTTGTTATGCGTATTAATAATAATGGGGGGGGGGGGGGGGGGGGGTAGTTGAAAAACTTACCCCAAAAGGTTCTTCAAAAGGTTCTTCGTGGAACCATTAACCTCTTACATCTAGACGTTCCGCTAGCGGAACACCTGCTCCAATATCCAATGATAGGCGTGGCGCGAATTACAAATTCCTCAAAAATACAAAAACTTCAATTTTTCAAACATATGACTATTTCACAGCATTTTAAAGACAAGACTCTCCTTTATCTAACCACACTGTCCGATTTCAAAAAGGCTTTACAGCGAAAGCAAAACATTAGATTATGTCAGCAGAGTACCCAGCCAGAAATAATCAGACACCCATTTTTCAAGCTAGCATATAATGTCACAAAAAACAAAACCACAGCTAAATGCAGCACTAACCTTTGATGATCTTCATCAGATGACACACCTAGGACATTATGTTATACAATACATGCATGTTTTGTTCAATCAAGTTCATATTTATATCAAAAACCAGCTTTTTACATTAGCATGTGACGTTCAGAACTAGCATACCCCCCGCAAACCTCCGGTGAATTTACTAAATTACTCACGATAAACGTTCACAAAAAACATAACAATTATTTTAAGAATTATAGATACAGAACTCCTTTGTGCAATCGAGGTGTCCGATTTTAAAATAGCTTTTCGGTGAAAGCCCATTTTGCAATATTCTGAGTAGATAGCCCAGCCATCACGGCTAGCTATTTAGACACCCAGCAAGTTTAGCCCTGACCAAAGTCAGATTTACTATTAGAAAAGTTTGATTACCTTTGGTGTTCTTCGTCAGAATGCACTCCCAGGACTGCTACTTCAATAACAAATGTTGGTTTGGTTCAAAATAATCCATTGTTATATCCAAATAGCGGCGTCTTGTTCGTGCGTTCAAGACACTATCCGAAGTGTAAATAAGGGTCATGAGCATGGCGCATTTCGTGACAAAAGATTTCTAAATATTCCATTACCGTAATTCGAAGCATGTTAACCGCTGTTTAAAATCAATTTTTATGCCATTTTTCTCGTAAAAAAAGCGATAATATTCCGACCGGGAATCTGCGTTTAGGTAAACAGACGAAAGAAAATAAAGCATGGGGTCGACTCGGGCACGAGCCTGAGTCTCACAGTACTGTGACCAGCCACTATCCAAACACGCTACTTTTTTTCAGCCAGAGCCTGCAAAGCCACGATTCAGCTTTTTGCCGCCTTCGGAGAGCCCATGGGAGCCGTAGGAAGTGTCACGTAACAGCAGAGATCCCCTGTAATGGATAGAGATAATCAAGAAGGCCAAGAAATTGTCAGACTGGGCACTTCCTGCATGGAATCTTCTCTGGTTTTGGCCTGCCAAATGAGTTCTGTTATACTCACAGACACCATTCAAACAGTTTTAGAAACTTTGGCGTGTTTTCTATCCAAAGCTAATAATTATATGCATATTCTAGTTTCTGGGCAGGAGTAATAATCAGATTAAATCGGGTATGTTTTTTATCCGGCCGTGAAAGTACTGCCCCCTAGCCATAACAGGTTGAAAGGGGTTCTTAAAAGGGGTTCTTTGAAGATCTTATAGGGGTTCCCCCACAGTTTAAATTTGAAGAACCCCTAAAGGATACTCCAGGAACCTTTTCTTTTTGGAGTGTACATTATAGACAAGGTATGTGTATGAAAACCATTACCAAAACAGTTTTTTCATTCACATTCACCACAAAAACCAAGGTATGAATTCTGTCGTGTGCATGTTTTGTTAATCATCTGTTTTGTTGATCATTAGAAAGCAAATTACGGACTCCTCTTTAAATCTGCGTATTCCTCCAAAGCTCCGTTGTCCTGAGTCTGCACAACCCTGCCAGGACCTAGGATCAAGGGAGAGACTAAAGTGCTTTAGTACTATATCTCTTGACACAATGATGAAAATAATCATGGCCTCTAAACCTTCAAGCTGCATACTGGACCCTATTCCAACTAAACTACTGAAAGAGCTGCTTTCTGTGCTTGGCCCTCCTATGTTGAACATAATAAATGGCTCTCTATCCACCGGATGTGTACCAAACTCACTAAAAGTGGCAGTAATAAAGCCTCTCTTGAAAAAGCCAAATCTTGACCCAGAAATTATAAAAAACTATCGGCCTGTATCGAATCTTCCATTCCTCTCAAATTGTTTTGAAAAAGCTGTTGCGCAGCAACTCACTGCCTTCCTGAAGACAAACAATGTCCACGAAACGCTTCAGTCTGGTTTTAGACCCCATCATAGCACTGAGACTGCACTTGTGAAGGTGGTAAATTACCTTTTAATGACGTCAGACCGAGGTTCTGCGTCTGTCCTCGTGCTCCTAGATCTTAGTGCTGCTTTTGATACCATCGATCACCACATTCTTTTGGAGAGATTGGAAACCCAAATTGGTCTACATGGACAAGTTCTGGCCTGGTTTAGGTCTTATCTGTCGGAAAGATATCAGTTTGTCTCTGTGAATGGTTTGTCCTCTGACAAATCAACTGTAAATTTCAGTGTTCCTCAAGGTTCCGTTTTAGGACCACTATTGTTTTCACTATATATTTTACCTGTTGGGGATGTCATTCGAAAACATAATGTTAAATTTCACTGCTATGCGGATGACACACAGCTGTACATTTCAATGAAACATGGTGAAGCCACAAAATTGCCCTCGCTAGAAGCCTGTGTCTCAGACATAAGGAAGTGGATGGCTGCAAACTTTCTACTCTTAAACTCGGACAAAACAGAGATGCTTGTTCTAGGTCCCAAGAAACAAAGAGATCTTCTGTTGAATCTGACAATTAATCTGGATGGTTGTACAGTCGTCTCAAATAAAACTGTGAAGGACCTCGGCGTTACTCTGGACCCTGATCTCTCGTTTGAAGAACATATCAAGACTGTTTCAAGGACAGCTTTTTTCCATCTACGTAACATTGCAAAAATCAGAAACTTTCTGTCCAAAAATGACGCAGAAAAATGAATCCATGCCTTTGTTACTTCTAGGTTGGACTACTGCAATGCTCTACTTTCCGGCTACCCGGATAAAGCACTAAATAAACTTCAGTTAGTGCTAAATATGGCTGCTAGAATCCTGACTAGAACCAAAAAAATGTGATCATATTACTCCAGTGCTAGCCTCCCTACACTGGCTTCCTGTTAAGGCAAGGGCTGATTTCAAGGTTTTTCTGCTAACCTACAAAGCATTACATGGGCTTGCTCCTACCTATCTTTCCGATTTGGTCCTGCCGTACATACCTACACGTACGCTACGGTCACAAGACGCGGGCCTCCTAATTGTTCCTAGAATTTCTAAGCAAACAGCTGGAGGCAGGGCTTTCTCCTATAGAGCTCAATTTTTATGGAATAGTCTGCCTACCCATGTGAGAGACGCAGACTCAGTCTCAACCTTTAAGTCTTTACTGAAGACATATCTCTTCAGTAGGTCCTATGATTAAGTGTAGTCTGGCCCAGGGGTGTGCAGGTGAACGGAAAGGCTGGAGCAACAAACCGCCCTTGCTGTCTCTGCCTGGCCGGTTTCCCCTCTTTCCACTGGGATTCTCTGCGTCTACCCCTATTATGGGGGCTGAGTCACTGGCTTGCTGGTGTTCTTTCATGCCGTCCCTGGGAGGGGTGCGTCACTTGAGTGGGTTGAGTCACTGACGTGGTCTTCCTGTCTGGGTTGGTGCCCCCCCTTGGGCTGTGCCGTGGTGGAGATCTTTGTGGGCTATACTCGGCCTTGTCCCGGGATGGTATGTTGGTGGTTGGAGATATCCCTCCAGTGGTGTGGAGGCTGTGCTTTGGCAAAGTGGGTGGGGTTATATCCTACCTGTTTGGCCCTGTCCGGGGGTTTTCATCGGATGGGGCCACAGTGTCTCCTGACCCCTCCTGTCTCAGCCTCCAGTATTTATGCTGCAGTAGTTTATGTGTCGGGGGGCTAGGGTCAGTCTGTCACATCTGGAGTATTTCTCTTGTCTTTTCCGGTGTCCTGTGTGAATTTAAATATGCTCTCTCTAATTCTCTCTTTCTCCTTCTTTCTTTCTCTCTCTCGGAGGACCTGAGCCCTAGGACCATGCCTCAGGACTACCTGGCTTGATGACTCCTTGCTGTCCCCAGTTCACCTGGCCGTGCTGCTGCTCCAGTTCCAACTGTTCTGCCTGCAGCTATGGAACCCTGACCTGTTCACCGGACGTGCTACCTGTCCCAGACCTGTTGTCCCAGACCTGCTGGAACCCTGACCTATTCACCGGACGTGCTACCTGTCCCAGACCTGCTGTTTTCAACTCTCTAGAGACAGCAGGAGCGGTAGAGATACTCTCAAAGATCGGCTATGAAAAAGCCAACTGACACTTACTCTTGTGTTGCTGACTTGTTGCACCCTCGACAACTACTATGATTATTATTATTTGACAATGCTGGTCATTTATGAACATTTGAACATCTAGGCCATGTGCTGTTATAATCTCCACCCGGCACAGCCAGAAGAGGACTGGCCACCCCTCATAGCCTGGTTCCTCTCTAGGTTTCTTCCTAGGTTTTGGCCTTTCTAGGGAGTTTTTCCTAGCCACCGTGCTTCTACACCTGCATTGCTTGCTGTTTGGGGTTTTAGGCTGGGTTTCTGTACTGCACTTTGAGATATCAGCTGATGTAAGAAGGGCTATATAAATACATTTGATTTGATCTGTATAATTAATAAATGTGGGATTCAGACTTCACCCTCCCTACACCTCTGATGAATATAACAGGAAACCTGTTTGATCACCATGCACTGCAAAATCATTATGGCTATGGATACAGAGAACATCAACATTAACACGCCAGAGGATATATCCAATGGACATGGGGCTCTGCTGGGAGTTTACCACATTTAGATTTTTTACTTATGCTTTGTCACTAAAATTATAAACACTGCGAACTAAAATATAGTTTTATTGTTGTTATTGTTATGCTTATTATTATTAATAATAATGGGGGGGGGGGGGGTAGTTGAAAAACTTACCCCAAAAGGTTCTTCAAAAGGTTCTTCGTGGAATCATTAACCTCTTACATCTAGACGTTCCGCTAGCGGAACACCTGCTCCAATATCCAATGATAGGCGTGGCGCGAATTACAAATTCCTCAAAAATACAAAAACTTCAATTTTTCAAACATATGACTATTTCACAGCATTTTAAAGACAAGACTCTCCTTTATCTAACCACACTGTCCGATTTCAAAAAGGCTTTACAGCGAAAGCAAAACATTAGATTATGTCAGCAGAGTACCCAGCCAGAAATAATCAGACACCCATTTTCAAGCTAGCATATAATGTCACAAAAAACAAAACCACAGCTAAATGCAGCACTAACCTTTGATGATCTTCATCAGATGACACACCTAGGACATTATGTTATACAATACATGCATGTTTTGTTCAATCAAGTTCATATTTATATCAAAAACCAGCTTTTTACATTAGCATGTGACGTTCAGAACTAGCATAATTTACTAAATTACTCACGATAAACGTTCACAAAAAACATAACAATTATTTTAAGAATTATAGATACAGAACTCCTTTGTGCAATCGAGGTGTCCGATTTTAAAATAGCTTTTCGGTGAAAGCCCATTTTGCAATATTCTGAGTAGATAGCCCAGCCATCACGGCTAGCTATTTAGACACCCAGCAAGTTTAGCCCTGACCAAAGTCAGATTTACTATTAGAAAAGTTTGATTACCTTTGGTGTTCTTCGTCAGAATGCACTCCCAGGACTGCTACTTCAATAACAAATGTTGGTTTGGTTCAAAATAATCCATTGTTATATCCAAATAGCGGCGTCTTGTTCGTGCGTTCAAGACACTATCCGAAGTGTAAATAAGGGTCATGAGCATGGCGCATTTCGTGACAAAAGATTTCTAAATATTCCATTACCGTACTTCGAAGCATGTTAACCGCTGTTTAAAATCAATTTTTATGCCATTTTTCTCGTAAAAAAGCGATAATATTCCGACCGGGAATCTGCGTTTAGGTAAACAGACGAAAGAAAATAAAGCATGGGGTCGACTCGGGCACGAGCCTGAGTCTCACAGTACTGTGACCAGCCACTATCCAAACACGCTACTTTTTTTCAGCCAGAGCCTGCAAAGCCACGATTCAGCTTTTTGCCGCCTTCTGAGAGCCCATGGGAGCCGTAGGAAGTGTCACGTAACAGCAGAGATCCCCTGTAATGGATAGAGATAATCAAGAAGGCCAAGAAATTGTCAGACAGGGCACTTCCTGCATGGAATCTTCTCTGGTTTTGGCCTGCCAAATGAGTTCTGTTATACTCACAGACACCATTCAAACAGTTTTAGAAACTTTGGCGTGTTTTCTATCCAAAGCTAATAATTATATGCATATTCTAGTTTCTGGGCAGGAGTAATAATCAGATTAAATCGGGTATGTTTTTTATCCGGCCGTGAAAGTACTGCCCCCTAGCCATAACAGGTTGAAAGGGGTTCTTAAAAGGGGTTCTTTGAAGATCTTATAGGGGTTCCCCCACAGTTTAAATTTGAAGAACCCCTAAAGGATACTCCAGGAACCTTTTCTTTTTGGAGTGTACATTATAGACAAGGTATGTGTATGAAAACCATTACCAAAACAGTTTTTTCATTCACATTCACCACAAAAACCAAGGTATGAATTCTGTCGTGTGCATGTTTTGTTAATCATCTGTTTTGTTGATCATTAGAAAGCAAATTACGGACTCCTCTTTAAATCTGCGTATTCCTCCAAAGCTCCGTTGTCCTGAGTCTGCACAACCCTGCCAGGACCTAGGATCAAGGGAGAGACTAAAGTGCTTTAGTACTATATCTCTTGACACAATGATGAAAATAATCATGGCCTCTAAACCTTCAAGCTGCATACTGGACCCTATTCCAACTAAACTACTGAAAGAGCTGCTTTCTGTGCTTGGCCCTCCTATGTTGAACATAATAAATGGCTCTCTATCCACCGGATGTGTACCAAACTCACTAAAAGTGGCAGTAATAAAGCCTCTCTTGAAAAAGCCAAATCTTGACCCAGAAATTATAAAAAACTATCGGCCTGTATCGAATCTTCCATTCCTCTCAAATTGTTTTGAAAAAGCTGTTGCGCAGCAACTCACTGCCTTCCTGAAGACAAACAATGTCCACGAAACGCTTCAGTCTGGTTTTAGACCCCATCATAGCACTGAGACTGCACTTGTGAAGGTGGTAAATTACCTTTTAATGACGTCAGACCGAGGTTCTGCGTCTGTCCTCGTGCTCCTAGATCTTAGTGCTGCTTTTGATACCATCGATCACCACATTCTTTTGGAGAGATTGGAAACCCAAATTGGTCTACATGGACAAGTTCTGGCCTGGTTTAGGTCTTATCTGTCGGAAAGATATCAGTTTGTCTCTGTGAATGGTTTGTCCTCTGACAAATCAACTGTAAATTTCAGTGTTCCTCAAGGTTCCGTTTTAGGACCACTATTGTTTTCACTATATATTTTACCTGTTGGGGATGTCATTCGAAAACATAATGTTAAATTTCACTGCTATGCGGATGACACACAGCTGTACATTTCAATGAAACATGGTGAAGCCACAAAATTGCCCTCGCTAGAAGCCTGTGTCTCAGACATAAGGAAGTGGATGGCTGCAAACTTTCTACTCTTAAACTCGGACAAAACAGAGATGCTTGTTCTAGGTCCCAAGAAACAAAGAGATCTTCTGTTGAATCTGACAATTAATCTGGATGGTTGTACAGTCGCAGTTCAAAAACTTACCCCAAAAGGTTCTTCGAGGAACCATTAAAAGGAGTTCTTTGAAGATTTATAGGGGTTCCCCCACAGTTTCAATTTGGAGAACCCCTAAAGGATACTCCAGAAACCTTTTCTTTTTAGAGTGTACATTATGGACAAGGTATGTGTATGAAAACCATTATCAAAACAGTTTTTTTCATTCCCGTTCACCTCAAATTCCAAGGTATGAATTCTGTCGTGTGCATGTTTTGTTTATCATTTTCATTTTTAGAAAGATTTGCACAAATATGAAAAGATAGATGGTATCATCATAAAACAATATCAATTAGATCATAACAAGGGACAACCCTTAGTTAAGTGCCTGCACCTGCAGTCCTTTCAAATTAAAATCAAAATGTTTCAGTTGGGCGGTTAGGTTCCTGCAAGAACCCCCACCAACTAAGAATGTTCCTCGATGAACCCCACCTCCTATGGGGTTCTTGGAAGAACCTTTTGGGGGCAATTTTCAATGCCAAGAACCACAAGTTGAATTTTTAGAGTGTAGTTCAAAAATGAACCCCGAAAGGTTCTTCATAAGGTTCTTCGAGGATCCACTAAAAGGGGTTCTTTGAAGAAGCCTTTTAAAGGGTTCTTTGAAGAACTTATGAGTTCCCCCACAGTTTCAATTTGAAGAACCCCTAAAGGATACTTCAGGAACCTTTTCTTTTTAGAGTGTGGTTTCACAGAAAGTACAGACAAGCATTATGTTGACCGTCTGTCATATTAAATCCATTTTTTTCATGCATTTCCGTGTGCGTTATACTGTACATCAGTGGTTCCCCAACTCCAATCCCAGAGTACCCACAACCACACACATTTTTGTTGTAGCCCTGGACAAACATAACGGATTCAACTCATTGAGTGCCTGATGATTAGTTGACAAGTTGAAACAGGTGTGCTTGTCCGGGGCTACAATAAAAATGTGTACTGTTGGGGCTATTGGAGGACCGGAGTTTGGAACCACTGTTTTACATAATAGTTCACATAATATTTGTATTTGTACCCTAAATGTTCAATCTTATGTGGTCTGCAGTATTTGGTTTTAAAATTTGCCTGTTTTGTAAATACTCTGCCGTAATTAAGTAGGTAATGGTCAGTGTTTTGTTATTAATCATCCCTATTTCTGTTCCTATTTTTCTTTTGTGCTCTCTTGTCCCATCTCTCTACCTCCCCATCTAGTCTCCTTCTCCATGTCCTCCTGTCCCCTGGTTATCAGAAGTGCACTTATTTCTCTTGGCGAATGGATATACATTACTCTTGGTTTTAACATAGAGAACAACGTGCATTGTTTTAATGTGTCTTTAAAATACTTTAAGGATTGGACTCTTTTTTTCAATTTTCTTCTAAAATGACATACCCAAATCTAACTGCCTGTAGCTCGAGACCTGAAGTAAGGATATGCATATTCTTGATACCATTTGAAAGGAAAGACTTTGAAGTGTGTTATAAATGTGAAATTATTGTTGGAGAATATAACACATTAGATCTGGTAAAAGATGATAAAAAGAAAAAAACATGCATCTATGTCCAGGGTTTTCAAATTCTTTGAAATGCAAAAGAAAGGCCATTGTACAATTTAGGAGTCTAGTTGAAATGTAGATTTTAGCCACTAGATGGCAGCAGTGTATGTGCAACGTTTTAGACCGATTCAATGAACCGTTGTATTACTGTTCAAAATGTTGTATCAAGTCTGCGCAAATGTGCCGAATTGGTCAATTGATACATTTTCAAGTAGAGGTTAAAATAACCACTTTGCCATGCTCAAACTCAATGGTGAATTTTACCATTATCTTGCTGAAATGACTTATGTCTTCTTCCATTTCCCAAGTACAGAATGACTAAAAACAAAAAACAAACACATAATCCCATTTCCTTTTGTGCTCATTGAAAATGTGCGGTCATTCTCATCTAGGAAAACATGAGGGCAGTTACCATGATTATCTCACAGAGCACATATAAGCATTTAAAGACATCTGTTACTAGAAAACTAGTTGCCTCAGGGGAAATTGTTACAGAACAGTCATTACTGAGTTAGGAAATTGAACAGCAGCGTTACAATTCCCATACTGTCAAATGAAAAATGATCATTAAACTATCTTACAACAGAACACAAATACCTCAACTCATCTCATTCACTAAAAATATGGATTTGATTATGAATGGAATACTAAGCCTATTATTAATTTAAAGCTATTTTTTGTGTTTCTGTGATAAGAAAAAAAACAATTCCACTATTTTTCCAATATTTGCTGAAGCCTGGCACACAATGCTTATACTTGAAGTATTATACTGTTGAGTTTATTTTCAAGTATTTTAATCCAAATGCAGAGGGAAGGCCATTTCATTTCTTATTTACTGATCCCCTCCCCTATACTTATCCATGTCACTATATGGTCCTGAACTTAACTACTGCCACATGCATAATAATTAACATAATAAAGCAAGTTATAGAAACAGAAATATTTTATTAAATTAAACTATAGTGTACCAGAGTAGATAAACCAAGCTATGTGAATAAAACAAGTTTCCTTATGATAAGTAATAAGGTAGTTCTGCAATCCCATCCCACTGGGAACACACTGGTTGAATCAATGTTTCCACATCATTTCAACGAAATTATGTTGAACCAATGTGGAATAGACATTGAATTGACATCTGTGCCCAGTGAGATTTTAAGATTTCCATAGAAAATAGTAATAAGTAGTTTGAAATTACTTTAATATGGGTTACAAAAACGTATGTTTGCTATTTGCAGATACAAAAGCTAGTGAATAATCACACATTTTTTGCAAAGGCAAAAGATGTCTTATAACAGTATTAAAATCAGAGCAAAGTAGATGTTAATGGAAACAGCAGCATCCTACCTAATTTCATCCAGCTATTACAGCTGATAAAGCTGAAAAAGGATCTAGCACAGTCCAGTTTGACAGTCCGTAACACATGATTTTACAACACAATAACATACAAACCCCCTCCTTGACATATTTTTTTGCCAGAGGTAATAAAGTTTGAATGAGTATAGCTTTGCAAAGGTGGTGGTGGGACTAACCCAAAGGACAACAAGATCAGGGCTTATTCAACATTTATTTGAATTTATAAGCAGTCCACTCTAGTCTTTTGGCCCAGCAATTCAGATATAATCTTCTTCCAAGGAAATGGTTTATGACTAGATTCCCCTTATCCAGTCCCCTAAGAAGAAAGGCACCATTGATCCCAGTGTGAGGAGGATGTTACGCATGGGTCCAGGTCCGGGGCCAGCAGCGTTTCTGTAACGATGCCAGTCAGACTGGTTGTGAAACCCTTGACCTTCAGGATGGTGGAATCTCTGGTCCTCCGAAGATGAGTCTGCGTCGTAGCCATACCCACTTCCCCTGTAGCCATGTCTTGGCCTACCGAGTGACCCCAGCCCGTAGCCAATGGCAGCCCCACCCAGTGCCCCGGCGGCTGCTGCCCCTGCCATCTTCAGCCCCTGCTTGGAGGAGCCATGGCTCTGGGAGGGGGGCCCTTTGTTTCCCACCCCTGTACCCTTTCCCCAGCCCCTGAATCCACCCCCGCGTTTGCATAGGGCACCTGGGCACAGTGCTGCCACCAGCAACATCCATGCCCACAGGAGGAGAAGCTTCTGCTGGCCTATCATGTCTGGAGATTCCTGCAAAAAGAAAACAAACTTAAGCTTGAATAACATTTGGTGAAATGTTATGAATGCTAATTTAAGAACAATCTATTGTAAAAGTTTTAGAAAGTCATCCCAGGTAAGAGGAATTAAAATATATGTTTTAGCGTTTTGTCAATGGGATGTTCTGAATGAGATGAAGGCACATTAACAGCCATAAAGCACAGTCCAATTCAATGTACCTGTTAGTTGTAGGGAACCAAAACAAACCCTGCACCAAACAGACCGTTGGTCAAGAGTCAATTGTAATCTATGTCATTCAGACAGGCATTAAAGCTGATTACACGCCCCAGCACATTTCAAAAACATTGTCTGCACTTTTGCCAACAAACAAACAAGACAAAACAAATGGTACCTCATCAAATGTGAGGTCTAGAACATGCCCCATGCTCTGCCGACACCAGCACTTCTATACAGTACACGAGTAACCTCTTTTTCCTAGTTCCAATCAACAGGTTATGAAAGACCATTCTACCTAATGAGAATGTAGCGTGGGAGGGTGCACGTGCACACTAAGTAAGATAGGGAACATGCTCGACTCTAAAGCCTCTTGTATAAACAAGTAATAAAGGTGCTTGGAACCAACATAAATCCTATAAAACATTAAGAAAGGCCAGCTTTCACATCAACATGCTTTGCAATCAAATCATATTCAATAGAAGCTTAAATTGCAAATTATATTCAGTAAAGGCTTCAGTAACACTTTACTTGACACCCAGTGTCAAAGCCCACATTTATTCAAAAAAAAAAATCCCTGCCAAGAAGTTTCCTTTCATTTTGAAAGTTTGTTTCTTAAATCCTTTGTTGTTGTTGTACTGAATTCTTTACAGTAATTTTTTTCATCATATTTGATAGAACTTGTAGAAAATACACTTTATGACACAGTCAGGAAGCATTATGACCATCCTCTTATGTAGGTGTCATAACCAGCCATAAAATAACTCAATATATGTCACAACAGGTGTAAATATATGTGTCATGACAGTGTTGTGATCATATTATAACAGGTTATGACAATTTATTTCAGCTCTTATGACATATTATGACATGGTTATTGCCTTGTCATAACGTGTTATGACACTGAGTGTCAAGTTAAACGTTAGCAAAGCTTCAAAAGGTCTGACTAATCTATATCTATGTACTGTAAGGGGCATTTTGTACACCTATTCTGTACTTGGACATACAGTATACCACAAAATCTTTTGAAAAGGTAGTGATCTCTCCTATTATATTTTCTATCATAGTAACAGCAGTACTATATAACACAGTAATAACAGAGTTATACAAATCAACACAAAATTACACATTTATCCTGTGCAACAGGTATTGTATAAATGTCAAAGCAGTGGGGGAAGAGGTTTTGTATTTTAGAGCCTACCTGGTCGAATGGTCACTGAGAAGACTTTTCTTGGTAATGCTGGAGTGGATCAGTCTGTTTTCACATTGAACTGCTCTGGGTCTCCAATGGTTACCTTACACTGCCAGTCACAGTCACAGCATCCAGTCAACAGCCTTATAATGACAACATTGCTCCTCCCTAGAAAAACATCTATCTCTTACTATTGGCTTATGATTGATAGTTGAATTGCTTATGTTAATTATTCTTTGTTCCTTTCCCCCACTGCCTCTTTCCCCCTCCTCACTGTTTGTTCAACCAATGCAATGTCTGCATTTGATCTCAGTGTACAATTTTAGTCATTATTTCAATGATGCTCCACATTTCTATCAGTTCTCTTAGTTGCCTGGCATCTGCCCTTTCTCTTCCACACCATAGAAAAATTACATCCAGGCAGTTATCATGGTGACCGAACAGGGAATAGAGAAGAGGTGACATTTGAAGGTCTCTCAATTAGATGTCTTCATTATCTTTATTGATTATGGTCCATAATTGAAAAGACAATAATGATATAGTAGGAATAAATACATCTCACGGACTTCTGTAAGGTACATAATCTACATAAACATAGGCCTGTGCCCTATATTTATTTTATTTTACCTTTATTTAACTAGGCATATATCACAGACATAACCACAATGTTAGTCTCATGAGTGTGTGCAGATTAATCTTCTACTGCTATCCACATACGGCACAAGCAATGAAAAAGTAAACATAGACTTTGAAACTAATACATATTGAAATCTTACTGCAATAAACCAACATGAAATACTGTAGGGAGATATTATGATGGGGCCTCAGCGGTTTGAAACTTCATGTCATGCCATGTTGGTTAGTGATATGTCTTCTTTTATTGAAGCGGAGCGTACTGGACCATGGCCGTGACCAAAATAATCAGGCAGATTCAGATTTTATCTTATGGCCAAGAATTCAGAAGAAAATAGTACTTACTGTTCATAGGCAAAAAAGTTGCAGAAATATGAGTTATCAACTTAATTCTAAAGAAAAGTATTTTCTATGTGTAGATAGTTAGTGGTTAGGATAGTTAGTGCATGCCTGAAACTGTAGTAGACTCACCAACATGAGCAGTGGGGAGGCCACCAACCAGCAGGCTTTAAAGATGTTTGGAGGCTGTCCCAGAATCCTCGTCATCATGGTAGAGAGCCGCTGTAATTCTGAAAATCAAGTATACATAAGCAAACAGAAGAACTGCATCATCATCATTATCATCATCATGTCTACGTGAAAATAATGAGAGCTGAGGAAAAGTTTGTCATTGTCAGACATTGTCCTTGATTTTCTCTCAGTTCTAGAGTGAAAATCAGTAATATCATACTGTACAACAGTTCACAATAATTTAGGGCCAGGTGAGGCAAAAAGAGACATTGAGCTGAACTTAGGAGTATTTTTGTAATAATAATGTATTTTTATTTGTTTTTATTAAACTCAATCTGATTGGTTGGGCCTGGCAGGGCCTGGCTCCCCAGTGGGTGGGCCTGTATCCACCCAGGCCCACCCATGCCTACGCCCCTGACACACACCTGGATAATGCAGGGAAGGCCAAGCAGAAAAATCAGAAGGCACAGTAATAAGACCACCAGCTCCATACTCTTCAGGAGAACGTTAGGACCAAATGTATCCATGATGCAAGTCCCCAGGAGCTCCAAATGAGCAAACTACAGACATGACAAAACCAAAATCTTTCAGGAAAACAGATTGATTGTGACATTTTCCTTAGCACTGAACTGCGGGATGGATAACAATTGTGAAACTCATAGTACAATACAACATATTTCAGATTTTTAAGAAAAGGAAGGCCCACAGCTAGGCACAGGCATGGTGGAGAAGATCTCTGGGTAAACCACAAACACCAGGCCGGGCCCACCACACCGTTCATGAAAATGGATTGCTCCAACAGACAGTGAGTCAAGTGGCTGTGGTTTGCTATATAAAACATGCAGACAGGCATCAAGGCATTCAGTTACTGTTCGATTTCACGATAGAATGGGCAAAATGAGTGACCTAAGCAACTTTGAGCGTGGTATGATCGTTGTTGCCAGGCACGCCGGATCCAGTATCTCAGAAATGGCTGCCCTTATGGGCTTTTCACGCATGACAGTGCAATAAATGGTTGAACTAATTCCTGCCTCCAGTCTCATCATTATTTAATTATTATGAAGATGTGGTTATGAAACCCACAAGACATAGCACCCTCTATTAAGGGTTCTTCCTAGAAGTCTCTATAAATTGTTCGACCAAGAACTCTTTTTTCATCTAAAGGTTCTTCCTAGAACCCTACAGGAACGGTTCTACCGAGAACACTTTTATCTTTGAAGGGTTCTTCAAAGATAAAATTAAATTAAACTCTTTATGACAATACATTACATATATCACAAGGCCTTTCTTTGAGGGCCTAGTTATACCATAACACAGTGGTGTTAGGAAACTCCTGGTTTTACAGGCCACATTAGGTCTGCAAGTCACATTATAAGCCTTTTCACACTGCTTTGTTCTTAGCCCCGGGCTATCTTAGCCCCAGGCTAGACTGGCCCTGGGCTAGCTTAGCCTGTGCTCGCTCACACAAGCATTTGTTAACCCTGGGCTAAGCTTTAGCCCCAGGCTAAGGATTCACATTTGTATTCCAAAACCCTGGGATAACAGACAAACACAAGATGCAACCAACACACACAAACAATGTTATAAGCAATAAGACATGTATTAACACATTATTTCATCTTGCTTCTAGGTTAGCATTTGATTTCCAACAGTGATGGTTTGTATAAACCTTGCTGTCTGCCTATCTGACCTCGGAAACAATGTTACACTTTTGGAATTCGATCTCGCTCCTGTACAGAGAATGTTGTGGCTGAACTTTTCTGATCCAGGCGAAATCATGCAACAATATTATTATCATTGATATATCCAATTAAAAGTAAATGGAAAAGCTACAATATGACAACAAACTTTTGTGTTTTCTGCCCTTCAGCTGTAGAGTTTGTAGCTTTAGTTTGCAAAGGGACTGTACGCTATTTATAATGAGGGACACCTTGAGAAAATGGGATCTCTCCTTCAGTTAAATATATTTTTACCTGAACACTTGAAACAGGTGCATCCTGTTTCCATTGATCATCCTTGAGATGTTTCTACAACTTGATTAGAGTCCACCTGTGGTAAATTCAATTGATTGGACGTGATTTGGAAGGCACACACCTGTCTACATAAGGTACCACAGTTGACAGTGCATGTCAGAGCAAAAACCAAGCCACGAGGTTGAAGGAATTGTCCGTAGAGCTCCGAGACAGGATTGTATCGAGGCACAGATCTGGGGAAGGGTAAAAAATTGATTTGCAGCTTTGAAGGTTCGCAATAACACACTGGCCTCCATCATTCTTCAATGGAAGATGTTTGGAACCACCAACACTCTTCCTAGAGCTGGCTGCCCGGCCAAACTGAACAATCGGAGGAGAAGGCCTTTGGTCAGGGAGGTGACCAAGAACCCGATGGTCACTCTGACAGAGCTCTAGAGTTCCTCTGTGGAGATGGGAGAACCTTCCAGAAGGACAACCATCTCTGTAGTACTCCACCAATCAGGCCTTTATGGTAGAGTGGCTAGACGGAAGCCACTCTTCAGTAAAAGGCACATGACAGCCCGCTTGGAGTTCGCCAAAAGGCAACTTGTCACGGGTGTCGTAGGGATTAGACCAAAACGCAGCGGGAATGTGTAAACTCATCTTCTTATTTTATTCAAGAAGGAAAACAAAAAAAAACACGTATACAAAAACAACAAACGACACTAAACAGTCCCGTCAGGTGCACGAACACAAAACAGGAAATAACTACCCACAAATCCCATAGAAAAAACACCCCTCTTAAAAAAGACCTTCAATTAGAAGCAACGAGGAGCAGCTGCTTCCAATTGAAGGTCAACCCAATAAACACCACATAGAAGTAGACATACTAGAACTAACATAGAAATAGACTAACAAAGAACATAGCCCAACAAACCCCGAAACACTCTAAACAAACACCCCCTGCCACGCCCTGACCAAACTACAATAACAAACAACCTCTTTTACTGGTCAGGATGTGACACATCTAAACACTGTCAGACCATGAGAAACAAGATTCTCTGGTCTGATGAAACTCTTTGGCCTGAATGCCAAGCGTCACATCTGGAGGAAACCTGGAACTGTTAAATTATATGCAATGTCTAAATCTATCTTCTCTAAGGCCTTCTCTCTGCTATCTGCATCATCAATCATGAACGCTCAGGGTGGGGAGTATGGAGCACAGTTCACAATGCATGAACAATCATCCTACAGTGGTTACTTTTTTCTTGTGACAGGTAGGTCTACATTTGCTGCAGAATAGCCTATGCTACAGTAATATAAGGACTGAATGCGCATCTAATTTATACATCTCCATCTGGCTTTCGAGGGTCACCTTATTTTTTAATTGCAGCTGTAGAGTTTTGAAACAGCATATCAATCGAATATTGTTGCTTTAAATCAGTGCACTCGAGAGCAATCTCTCACTGTCTATCTCTCTTCATTATGGACCATTCTACTCCCAATGTTTGTACAGTGGGGGGAAAAAGTATTTGATCCCCTGCTTATTTTGTACTTTTGCCCACTTACAAAGAAATGATCAGTCTATCATTTTAATGGTAGGTTTATTTGAACAGTGAGAGACAGAATAACAACAAAAAAAATCCAGAAAAATGCATGTCAAAAAATGATTTGCATTTTAATGAGGGAAATAAGTATTTGACCCCTCTGCAAAACATGACTTAGTACTTGGTGGCAAAACCCTTGTTGGAAATCACAGAGGTCAGACGTTTCTTGTAGTTAGCCACCAGGTTTGCACACATCTCAGGAGGGATTTTGTCCCACTCCTCTTTGCAGATCTTGTCCAAGTCATTAAGGTTTCGAGGCTGACGTTTGGCAACTCGAACCTTCAGCTCCCTCCACAGATTTTCTATGGGATTAAGGTCTGGAGACCGGCTAGGCCACTCCAGGACCTTAATGTGCTTCTTCTTGAGCCACTCCTTTGTTGCCTTGGCCGTGTGTTTTGGGTCATTGTCATGCTGGAATACCCATCCACGACCCATTTTCAATGAGCCTGGCTGAGGGAAGGATGTTCTCACCCAAGATTTGATGGTACATGGCCCGTCCATCGTCCCTTTGATGCAGTGAAGTTGTCCTGTCCCCTTAGCAGAAAAACACCCCCAAAGCATAATGTTTCCACCTCTATCTTTGACGGTGGAGATGGTGTTCTTGGGGTCATAGGCAGCATTCCTCCTCCTCCAAACACGGCGAGTTGAGTTGATGCCAAAGAGCTCCATTTTGGTCTCATCTGACCACAACACTTTCACCAGTTGTCCTCTGAATCATTCAGATGTTCATTGGCAAACTTCAGACGGGCATGTATATGTATTCTTGAGCAGGGGGACCTTGCGGGCGCTGCAGGATTTCAGTCCTTCACGGCGTAATGTGTTACCAATTGCTTTCTTGGTGACTATGGTCCCAGCTGCCTAGAGATCATTGCCAAGATCCTCCCGTGTAGTTCTGGGCTGATTCCTCACCGTTCTCATGATCATTGCAACCCCACGAGGTGAGATCTTGCATGGAGCCCCAGGCCGAGGGATATTGACAGTTCTTTTGTGTTTCTTCCATTTGTGAATAATCGCACCAAATGTTGTCACCTTCTCACCAAGCTGCTTGGCGATGGTCTTGTAGCCCATTCCAGCCTTGTGTAGGTCTACAATCTTGTCCCTGACATCCTTGGAGAGCTCTTTGGTCTTGGCCATGGTGGAGAGTTTGGAATCTGATTGATTGCTTCTGTGGACAGATGTCTTTTTTACAGTTAACAAGCTGCGGTTAGGAGCACTCCCTTTAACAGTGTTCTCCTAATCTCAGCTCGTTACCTGTATAAAAGACACCTGGGAGCCAGAAATCTTTCTGATTGAGAGGGGGTCAAATACTTATTTCCCTCATTAAAATGCAAATCAATTTAGAACATTTTAGACATGCGTTTTTCTGGATTTTTTGTTGTTATTCTGTCTCTCACTGTTCAAATAAACCTACCATTAAATTATAGACTGATCCTTTCTTTATCAGTGGGCAAACGTACAAAATCAGCAGGGGATCAAATACTTCCCCCCCCCCCCCACTGTATATGGAGATTGCATGGCTTTGTTCTCGATTTTATACACTTGTCAGCTACGACTGTGGCTGAAATAGCCGAATCCACTAATTTTAAGGGATGGCCACATACTTTTGGCCATGTAGTGTATATATGTCCTAGGCTTCCTCTTTCAGGTAATATATTCAATGCAGTATTAGTCTTGTATTTAACTAATGAATGATTTGTTATGTATAATAAGCTAATAACTTACAGACTCTGTCTCTTGCGCAATACACACCTGTGCTCCTCTGGCCTCTATCCTTACAAAATGTTCCTTAGCTCTTGGAGTCCCAGGAAAAGCTAGACTAGAATAGCTTGTGTAACGCAGGTCAACTAATGTTGAATACTATTCGTTACTAGTGAGATTCCAATAACCAATCATATTATACTATATTGATATGTTTAAGTTGACAGCTATTACAAATCAGCTGTCAGAAGCTGCATGACGAGCAGTTTATTTTAAGCCAATCAAAACTCAATATTCTCTTAGTCCCTCTCCTAACCTCACGTTATACACCGGTTGGCGTCAACATGCTAAAAAAAAGAGAGCTTGAACGGACCGTGAAGAGCTACCGCCATTCCATGGAAGAAAAACTAAGTATGAAATTGTTGACAAGTTGTATGAAACTCAACTAAAAAGAGAGAACTGGATATTAACCCTCACTTATCTATACAAACGTGCTGTGAAGGGATTCAGGGAAAGATTGATGCCAGGATTTGGTGAGTTTCATAAGGAAAACGAGCTGCTAGAAATTAGGCTAGATAAGCTATTGCTAGCATTTTGTGCGTGTTCATACTAAACCAAGCATGCACACAAGCCGTTAACATTTAGGCTAGCTTAGCTATCAATCACTTGAAATAGCAAACGTTAGTGATCATGCTAATCATGCATGGCGAACTATTTTAGATTTCATACTTTTATAAAATGTGACTAACTGTAACGGCCGTCATCAGAAAGAGACCAAGGTGCAGCGGAGGATGTGTTCATCATAAAGGATTTAATGAATCGCATGAACACTACAAAATAAACAAAACGACCAGCAACAGTTCTGTCCGGTTACACACTAAACAGAAAACAATCACCCACAAACCCCAAAGGAAAAACAGGCTGCCTATGTATGACTCCCAATCAGCAACAACAAACTACAGCTGTTCCTGATTGAGAGCCACACACGGCCAACCAAAGAAACAAACCAACATAGAAAAATAAACATAGAACGCCCACCCATGTAACACCCTGGCCTAACCAAAATAGAGAACTAAAAACCCCTCTCTATGGCCAGGGCGTTACAGTACCCCCCCAAAGGTGCGGACTCCGGCCGCAAAACCTGACACTAAAGGGGAGGGTCCGGGTGGGCCTTCCTACGGCGGCGGCTCTGGTGCGGGCCGTGGACCCCGCTCCACCCTTGGCTTAGCCCACTTAGGTGGCACCCCTGGCTGCGCCGGAGGACTGGCGGGTGACCCTGGCTGCGCCCGGCTGGCGGGCGACCCTGGTTGCGCCCGGCTGGCGGGCGACTCTGGCTGCGCCCAGCTGGCTGCGCCCAGCTGGCTGCGCCCGGCTGGCGGGCGGCTCTGGACAGGCGGGCGACTCTGGCGGCTCTGGACAGGCGGGCGGCACTGGAGGCTCCGGACTGGCGGGCGGCTCTGGTGGCTCCAGACTGGCGGGCGGCTCTGGCGGCTCCGGACTTGCGGGCGGCTCTGGCCCAGGATTCACCAGGCTGGGGAGACATGAGAAGAACAGCAAAGGTAATCCAATTTTTCTTATAGTAATTCTGAGTTTAGTGAACGCCAAACTTGGTGGGTGTCAAATTAGCTAGCCCGTGATGGCGAGCTATCTACTCAGAATATTGCAAAATGTGCTTTTGCCAAAAAGCTATTTTAAAATCTGACACCGCGATTGCATAAAGGAGTTCTGTATCTATAATTCTTTAAATAATTGTTATGTATTTTGTAAACGATTATCAAGAGTAATTTAGTAAATTCACCGGAAGTTTTCGGTGTGTTTGCTAGTTCTGAACGTCACATGCTAATGTAAAAAGCTGTTTTTTTATATAATTATGAACTTGATTGAACAAAACATGCATGTATTGTATAACATAATGTCCTAGGAGTGTCATCTGATGAAGATCATCAAAGGTTAGTGCTGCATTTAGCTGTGGTTTGGGTTTATGTGACATATAAGGGTAGCTTGAAAAATGGCTGTGTGATTATTTCTGGCTGGGTACTCTCCTGACATAATCTAATGTTTTGCTTTCGTTGTAAAGCCTTCTTGAAATCGGACAATGTGGTTAGATTAACGAAAGTCTTGTTTTTAAAATGGTGTAAAATAGTCATATGTTTGAGAAATTGAAGTTATAGCATTTTTAAGGTTTTTGTATTTCGCGCCACTCGATTCCACTGGCTGTTGACTAGGTGGGACGATTTCGTCCCACATACCCGAGAGAGGTTAAACAAAAACAACGACGAAAAACAGTCCTGTAAGGCACACAGCTTACATACGGAACAACTACCCACAAAAACCCATAGAAAACACCCCTACTAAATAGGACCTTCAATTAGAGGCAACGAGGAACAGCTGCCTCCAATTGAAGGTCAACCCAATAAACTAAACATAGAAATAGAAAAACTAGAACGAACATAGATATAACTAACATAGAACATTAACCAAAAAACCCCGAAACACATAAAACAAACACCCCCTGCCACGCCCTGACCAGACTACAATAACAAACAGCCCCTTTTACTGGTCAGGATGTGACAGTACCCCCCCCCCCCCCCCCCCAAAGGTGCAGACTCCGGATGCACCTCAAACAAAAAACACAAAAATAAACCCCAAAACAAAAATAATCCCAAACTAAAGGCAGGGAAGGGAGTGTGGCCACCGTCACTGACGGTTCTTGTGCTACTCCCCCCCTCCCCAATCCTCCTACTATGGAGGTGGCTCAGGCTCTGGCCTTAGTCCCGAACCTAACCTGTCCACCCCCGCTGAAGGCTCAGGGCTAAAGCGCGTCGCTGGAGACCTCGGGCTGAGGCGCGTCGTTGGAGACCTCGGGCTGATGCGTGTCGCTGGAGACCTCGGACTGGAGGGCGTCGCTGGAGACCTCGGACTGGAGGGCAACTCTGGGAGCTCCGGACTGGAGGGCGACTGGCTCCGGACTGTGGGCCGTCTCTGCAGGCTCCGGACTGTGGGCCGTCTCTGTCGGTTCCGGACTGTGGGCCGTCTCTGCCGGTTCCGGACTGTGGGCCGTCTCTGTCGGTTCCGGACTGTGGGCCGTCTCTGTCGGTTCCGGACTGGCGGGCGGCTCTGGCGGCTCCGGACTGGCGGGCGGCTCTGGCGGCTCCGGACTGGCGGACTAGCAGTAGGCCTGGCTCTGGGCGCAGGCACAGGATTCACCAGGCTGGGGGAGACATGCAGGAGGCCTGGCTCTGGGAGCAGGCACAGGATTCACCAGGCTGGGGAGACATGCAGGAGGCCTGGCTCTGGGAGCAGGCACAGGATAGACCGGCTCTTGAGGATGTACTGGAGGTCTGGAGCGCACAGCCTGCACAACCCGTCCTGGCTGGGTTGTAACAGTAGCCCTGCACGGGCGAAGTGCTGGCACAGGGAGAACTGGGCTGTGCAGAGGACCTATGGCTGCCGTGTGTAGAGCAGGCGCAGGGTAGCCTGGGCATAGGAGACGCACTGGTGGCCAGATGTGCTGTGCAGGCATACTCCTTCCTGGCTGGATGCCCACTCTAGCACGGCACTTGCGGGGGGCTGGGATGTAGCGCACCGAGCTATGAACGCGCACTGGAGACACCGTGTGCTCCATAACACGGTGCCTGACCAGTACCACGCCGCTTCCGGTAAGCACAGGGAGTTGGCTCAGGTCTATTGCCTGACTTAGCCAATCTCCCCGTGTGCCCCCACAAACATTTTTTGGGGGGCTGCCTCTCAGCCTCCTCTTGCCGTGCCAGCCGATCCTCCCAGAAACGCCGTTCCGCCTTCGCTGCCTCTATCTCCTCCGGCGGGCGACGGTATTCTCCCGCTTGTCTCCAGGATCCCTGTCCATCCAGAATCTCTTCCCAAGTCCATGACTCTAGATAGCTCCTCTCCAGCTCCTTACCCTGCTGCTTGGTCCGTTGGTGGTGGGAAGTTATGTAACGGCCGTCTAAGTGAATGGACCAAGGCGCAGCGGGTTGAGTGCTCATTTTTTACTTTTATTGAACACTTACACAAAAACAAGAAAACGAACGACAGCTAGACAGTTTTGCAGGCTAACACACAGCAATGCAAAATCAACTTCCCACAAAAGACAGGTGGAAAAAGGGCTACCTAAGTATGGCTCCCAATCAGCGACAATGATGATCAGCTGTCCCTGATTGAGAGCCATACCAGGCCAAAACAAAGAAATACAACACATAGATAGGGAACATAGAAATATAAAATATAGAACATACATCAAAACCCCAAACACACAAAACAAACACCCCCTGCCATGCCCTGACCAAACTACAATAACAAATAACCCCTTTTACTGGTCAGGACGTGACATAACATTAGGGGAAATATTATGAAAGGTATACAGTTGAAGTCGAAAGTTTACATGCACTTAGGTTGGAGTCAATAAAACTTGTTTTTCAATCACTCCACAAATTTCTTTTTAACAAACTATAATTCTGGCAAGTTGGTTAGGACATCTACTTTGTGCATGACACAAGTAATTTTTCCAACAATTGTTTACAGACAGATTATTTCATAGCTCACTGTATCACAATTCCAGTGGGTCAGAAGTTTACATACACTAAGTTGACCGTGCCTTTAAACAGCTTGGAAAATTCCAGAAAATGATGTTATGGCTTTAGAAGCTTCTGACAGGCTAATTGACATAATTTGAGTTAATTGGAGGTGTACCTGTGGATGTATTTCAAGGCCTACCTTCAAACTCATTGCCTCTTTGCTTGATATCATGGGAAAATCAAAAGAAATCAGCCATGACCTCAAAAAAATAATTGTAGACCTCCAAAAGTCTGGTTCATCCTTGGGAGCAATTTCCAAACGCCTGAACATACCACGTTCATCTGTACAAACAATAGTACGCAAGTATAAACACCATGGGACCACGCAGCCGTCATACCGCTCAGGAAGGAGACGCATTTTGTCTACTTGAGATGAACGTACTTTGGTGCAAAAAGTGAAAATCAATCCCAGAACAACAGCGAAGGACCTTGTGAAGATGCTGGAGGAAACAGGTACAAAAGTATCTATATCCACAGTAAAACGAGTCCTATGTCGACATAACCTGAAAGACTTCTCAGCAAGGAAGAAGCCACTGCTCCAAAACCGCCATAAAAATAGCCAGACTACGGTTTGCAACTGCACATGGGGACAAAGATCATACTTTTTGGAGAAATGTCCTCTGGTCTGATGAAACAAGAATAGAACTGTTTGACCATAATGACCATCGTTATGTTGGAGGAAAAAGGGGGAGGCTTGCAAGCCAAGCCTACTGGAGCTTGTTAAATGTATTTACCCAAGAGAGAAAAGCTACATCCACGGACTATTATGTTTTTTTTGTCATGCATAATGTGCTGTAGCATAAATAGGCTATGTATTGGATAATGGTATTATCATTCGCTTTTTTTGGGGCTTGGGCTCATAATATGTCTTTAATGTCGGGATAATCAAAGGTATTTAAGGTATGGTTCATCAAGCTCAGGTAGCATCAGGCTTGAATTTTCATGCCTATCAAAACAAATCAAATCCATACATATATGTTTTGAATGACACTCAGTTTTGCCGGAAAATATCAGGTTACCTGGAAGAAAAGGTGATTTATTATCAGGATGGAACGTTTGTAAAATACTGGGAAAATATTCAACCCTAATGGTGAATGAAGGAATTGGCTGACAAAATCTATGGATAGTAGACGATAATTTTGTCGGTTTAACAGGTAGGCCTACCACTTATTTATTGAACAGGAAGAAATAGGCTCCAACACAAAGACCTCCTGTTGTTATTAGACTAAAGTCAAATTAAAATGAAGATTATTTAAATGGATTAGGCCTTCTCGAATTAGCCTACTTTCAGCTGTCCATCTCAGTGGCTACCGCTTCATAGTAAATTATGCAAATTACTCGAATATGGTTTATTGTGAGGTTAATAACTCTGATAAATAGCTTTATTTTTGGCAACAAAAATCTATTATAGATGTAGCAAGCTTACCTCCAGTCCTCCTCATCTGCATGCTATCCCTTTCATACATAACAGGACATCAGTAGGCCTAATCCGAGCGCACATACAGTATATAGATTTTTTTTTTTTACTAATTGCCTTGCCCCCTGAAGTGCCACCGTGCACAGCGCAGTCATTGGTTAGGCAGGAGAAAATGGTTTACTCAGCAAAAGCAGGGCAGGCCAGGATCGTGATTGGGAACGCCTATCCATTGCAGTGTGTAATTGTATACTTCACCAGTGGCGATTTTAGCATGTAAATCTTGGTGGGGCAAAAAAAATAAAGAAAAGTGAGATGCATGCCAGCAAAGCCACTACACTACACAACACAACACTAAATAATACATTAATTGCACCCACAAACTGTTAGGGCCCACATAAAGGTGTCCCAATAGCAGTCCCAACATCTTTCCACTGCTACACCTGGCTATCAGCGGAGCCTTGTCTGGCAGCAAAACAATTCATTCAGCCTCATTTACTGCCTTTAAAAAAAACATAGCTGATATGGCTGACTTGCTTAAACAAATGTGGTTTCTAATGACAATTGAAATGCACAAACTATTGGCATAAGGGGACTACAAGTGGATGAGATGCATGAGCTAGGACGTAGTCAATTTAACAATTTGTTTAGCACTTTTGAAATGTACAGTGACAGAATTCAGAACATGGGCTGTTCTTACAGTGTTCTGCCTGTACACCAAGTCAGAACCTTAGGATAAATAAAGGGGGCATATAAGCAGACAATGAAAGCTCTTACAATGTTCGATGATTACATTTCTCTAAAACAGGTTATAGGCTACATGTGCACCACCAAGTCAGAACAGTAGGCAAAATTAAGAGGTGTAAATAGACCAAATGTGAGGCACATGGGCTACTAACATTTTACAACACAATATACACTTAGTATTACTTTCTTAGCTACAGTATACATATCTCCCTGGCATATTACACCATTTATGCAGCAGCGTACAATACATTTTTGGACTAAACTTGTTGTGCTGTGCTCACTTGAACAGGAAGGTGGCATGCTGGTCCTTCGTGGGCAAATTTGGTCATCAAAGTCTGTCATTCTCTGGATATATGGTGCTTTCAAAACAAGGTTGGATCATGATGACCTCATTGATCTTCAGGTCATAGCTCCTGAAAGAGGCCGGATTTACAATTCCGAGTTGGATGACCATTCAAAACATATTTTCCCAGTTGGAGCTCATTTATTCCCGATTTACAAGTTTTCTTGAACTCACTGAAGTCAAGTTTTCGCTGTTCCGAGTTAACAGTTGTTTTATGCGCGGCACAAATCATGCTTCATTGACAGCATGGCCAATGTTGAATGTGTATAATTTTAAACTTGGAAAAGAGCCCCTCAATCCCAGATTTGCGACCACATAGCCACTGTTACTGATTCCTTCCAAACCACTCATTGTTGAATTTGCGATGTCCAACTTGTTGTGTAATGTTTATGTCCAATGGCCAATGAGCACCGATAGTTTTTATCTATAATTTATTTTCATTATTTATCTTCATATGACAAGGATTAAAAAGGATTTGCCAGCAGATTGTCGGCTTGTTTCATGATGATGACTGCTAGCTAAGATTTTGAAAGTATGAGGGTGACATGATCAGTCCAATCAAAGCTACGGTAGATATAACGTCATTTGATGTCATTTTATCTGTGGCCAATGACCTTGAGCCTCCTTGGATTGGCACTTCTAATGTAACTGTAACGATCGTCTGTAAAAGAAGGGGACCAAGGCGCAGCGTGGGTTGGGTTCATCATACTTTAATATAAACGGAGAACCAGTGTCACGTCCTGACCAGCAGATGGAGCTATTGTATTAGTTTTGGGGTCAGGACGTGGCAGTTTTTGTGTATGTGAATGATTGTGTTGTTGATTGGGACTTCCAATTGAAGGCAGGTGTGTTGAGTTGCCTTTGATTGGAAGTCCTATATAGGTGTGTGTGTTTTTCTTTGGGGTTGTGGGTGGTTGTTTTTGCACTGCGTTTAATAGCCTGCAGAACTGCTGCTGTTGTCACCTTTATTGTTTTGTCAAGTGGATGCTTTACTCCTTTTTTGAAATTAAATATGAGTATTCACATACCTGCTGCGCCTTGGTCTTCTCTCCATGACAACTGTCGTTACAACCAGCAAAAACCAAAACACGAAGCAACACAACGAACGAACAGTTTCGCAGGCTACTCACAGCAATGCAAAACCACACAACAGAAAAAAACTACCCACAAAAACCCAAAGGAAAACAGGCTGCCTACGTATGGCTCCCAATCAGCGACAACGATGTACCTGATTGAGACCCATACCAGGCCAAAACAAAGAAATACAAAAACATAGAAAAAAGGACATAGAATGCCCACCCTAGTCACACCCTGGCCTAACCAAAATAGAGAATAAAACCCTCTCTATGGCCAGGGCGTAACAGTAACTCTATGACAGCACCAAGGGGCTAGAACTTTCATGGTCTACCCTTAGACTTGTCGATGATGTAGTGTCCCCATGAGTGACAGAACAATGAGCCAATCACGGCGCAACACTCCGTAGTTTCTGCTGGCTTGCCCCACCACCACCACAGAAAGCACTGAGCTAGCCTGAAACACCTGCATTTTGGAGCTACCTTACTCAAGAAAACAAAAAAGAGACAATGTTTGAATGCGGCTTTATTAACTCAATGATATATGTTTTTTTTTTTTTTACATTGTTTGCAAACTGATACGTGACACTTATTGCCAAAATAACATGCAAAACAGGCAAACCCCCCCCAAAATCGCCACTGATATTCACCATCCCAGCAGCAATTAATTCCCAAACCCTGAGCAATATAACATTTAGTCAATTACAAATTACATAACCCTCCCTTGGACTAAATTAAAAAAATACTAAACCCTCCCCTTGACTAAAATTGAAAAATGTGATTCTATCCATCATGATCGGCCCATCATCAGTGCAAAACGTTTGATTGTGAGTTAAAACAAACAAACAAAATAAGTGAGACTGTAGAATAACAAAATAATAGAGTTGAGTCTTTCCCTTTCTCACCTTCCATGAGTCCTCCTCTTTCAACACCTTGTAGGCTATTGAGTGGCTCACATTTCCTCCACATTTAGCTTGGAGTTAAGACAAGACTGATTGTGCGAGGACGCTATATTGTCTATAATATCTGTCACATACATCTTTACCTTTTACAACTAACAAATAAACACTATCACGTACAGTTTTGTTGATACATTAAATACAATCACTTCTATTCTCCATTGTACTATATGATTGAGTGTGTGATTCACAACTCTCCAATACAAAGCGACCCTCAGGGTTTGAGTTCTGCTCCCATTGCTACTCTTCCTCAGAACCAAATGATTACTTCAGATATAAATTTGGTTAACCCAAAACTAAAGTCTCACGTAATTGGTCAGCTTCTTTGTTTACGTATATATGTCCACTAGAGATTACTTCAGATGACTCAGAAAATGTATTTCAAATATTCATGTTCGTAACCACAAATGTACAATATTCATCCAGAAATATGGAAATGTAGTTTCACCTTTCACCCTTCTCCATGTGCTGCTGTGTGTATCTTGTCCCTCTGACTGTATCTGACAGGAATGCTATCAGATCAGTCTGGCTAAATCATTCTGCTCATGTCAATGTTGGTTTGGTGTTTGTAACTTAAACGGTTCAACAGCATTGGGGAATCTATTATTGTCTATGGAGCATTTATACAAATGTAAAATTGTTGTAGTTCACAAAGTATTAATGAACTAGTAAAAAGCAACAAGAATAAAAAAGTTTATGACTTGAAGCAAGACTGGAGTTCCTCTAGCCAGTGTCTGTGTTCTTTTTCCCATCTTAATCTTTTGTTTTTATTGGTCAGTCTGAGAAATGGCTATTTCTTTTCAACTCTGCCTAGAAGGCCAGCATCCCGGATTCGCCTCTTCACTGTTGGCATTGAGACTGGTGTTTTGCGGGTACTATTTAATGAAGTTGCCAGTTGAGGACTTGTGAGGCTTCTGTTTCTCAAACTAGCTCAGTTGTGCACTGGAGCCTCCCACTCCTCTTTCTATTCTGGTTAGAACCAGTTTGTGCTGTTCTGTGAAGAGAGTAGTACACAGCGTTGTACCAGATCTTCCGTTTCTTGGCAATTTCTCTCATGGAATAGCCTTCATTTCTCAGAACAATAGACTGACGAGTTTCAGAAGAAAGTGCTTTGTTTCTGGACATTTTGAGCCTGTAATCGAACCCACAAATGCCGATGCTCCAGATACTTGTCTAAAGAAGGCCAGTTTGATTGCTTCTTTAATCAGAACAACACTTTTCAGCTGTGTTAACATAATTGCAAAAGGGTTTTCTAATGATCAATTAGATTTTTTTAATTATAAACTTGGTTTAGCTAACACAACGTGCCATTGGAACACAAGAGTGATGGTTGCTGATAATGGGCCTATGTAGATATTTCATAAAAAATCTGCCGTTTCCAGCTATAATAGTCATTTACAACATTAGCAATGTCTACACTGTATTTCTGATCAATTTGATGTTATTTAATGGACAACAAAATAGATTTTCTTTCAAAAACAAGGACATTTCTAAGTGACCCCAAACCTTTGAATGGTAGTGCATATATATATATAGTCAAAGTGCAAGTAATCTTCAACTGTCCCTCAGGGAATCAATTGACATTGTAATTACACACATGGGGGTCATTCATAAATATTTACTGCCACAGGAAAATAACCACTTTTTGGGAAAATTACATAAAATCCCATTGAAAAACATCATGCAATTTACAGGTCACCTTTTATAAAAGTGCAAATTCATTCGGGAATGAAAGTGTTATTCAACAACATTTTAAAATACATTCTCTCTCCGGGTATGCAATGATTAGATGACGTAGGCTGTAGGAAGGCTGGGACGTATGGCGGCATGATATATGATATGGCAACATCAATAAATCCCACCTTCCTATCATGATGCTGATGAGCTATACCCGGGTGGTGGGGGAGGGAGGGTTGGGGGGGGCACAACGTAAAAAGCTTTTACATTTCCAAGCTATTGTGTGAATATCAACTTATCCTAGGTATCTAGTTTTGTGACCCCAAACACACACACACACACACACACACACACACACACATATACAATATTAGGTTTCAGCCTACTCAATAACAATATTCATATTTGCATTCCACTGTGTCAACATTAACTTACACTAGTCTCAGGCAAACATGCAAAGGATCATAATCTGTTCAGGCATGGGCAGTACTGTACAGTGTACTAACATTTCCATTTTTATGTTGCCATTCCCTGGGTATCCATGGTAAGGAAAGTAGAACTGTCAATAGGACCATTGTAGGGATTCTTTTCCCATACGTAGTGGAATCAAACGTTTAAAGGGTCACATTTCCCTATGCCCCCTGCCAAATGTTTATTGTCCTCATTTCGATGTGTATAAATATTTTTCTATTATCAAACGGTGAGGGGTTAACGTGCAGAGGGGCTTGTAGGGTCTGGTATCGGAAGCAATTAAGGTGATCAGGACTTATACTTCTATCCATGTTCTCCGTCCGTTTCTCGACCTAGATGACGTTCTCAAAGAGCTGCATGGAGGCCATGATATTTTCATCCTGGTGAGAGAAATGAAAAGTTGAGGAATCAGTTGTTAAGGACACAATGTCAATTGAACACTACTTATGGCAGAACTGTTCTTAGCTCTTCATATGATTTGTGTTCCTCTGACATGTAAGACAAACCTGTCAGTTAACCTGCTGTCTACCAGCTACAGGAATACCTGAAATGTTAGCCGGGCAAGTTAAAGCCATGTAATAGCATGTGGCTTGTCTGGGCATTCTAACATGATGTACAGTACATCTTTTCATCAGTAAAGATTGTGGAGGATGTGTTTACCTTCTGACAAGTCTCTATGAACTCATCAATGGTCACCACCCCGTCTCTGTTCCGATCCATTTTCTGAAAAAGCTAGCCATTAAATATCTTATACGATTACATACAGAACTACAATTTATTTGATTTTATTTAACCTTTATTTAACTAGGTAAGTGAGTTAAGAACAAATTCTTATTTACAATGACGGCCTTCCCCCGGCCAAACCCTAACCCGGACGACGCTGGGCATGTTGTGCGCTTCCACAGTAACAAAATGTGAAGCTTTTAGGTTGGGAATACTCAAACAGACGAGAGTTCTTATTACACAATAGCCAAACAATAAATCTTTAGGACAGAAACAATACAAACATAAGGACAGAAGGTGTTAAACAACGTGAAATGTTAGACATGGGGGTGGGATGGGAGGGGGTCATACACTGGGGGTTTATGTACCTGAAAGAACTTGTCCACATGCTCAGATGGATCAACATCTCGTACACTGGGAGAGGTATACCTGCCCATCATGTCATAGATGGACGTCATTATGGCCAACATCTCCTGTACACAGGTTTACAAGCACACACACACACACACCCCCGCACACACATACAGTCATGAGTCAGCGCCATGTCTTGGAGTGTTATGTCTAGCAGAAAAGCATCTCTATGCAACAAACAGGAAATGCACGACCTTACACTGTACCTTCTTGGTGATGTAGCCATCCTTGTTGATATCATACAGATTGAAGGCCCACCGGAGTTTCTCTGTTTCTGAACCTCTGAGCAGTACAGATAGTCCAATCACAAAGTCCTGCAAAAAAACATAGAAAACCTGACTGACTGTCAAAGTAACAGATTACATCTACTGAAGGCAGATTGAGCAGGTTATCGGGATGGCTAAGGTTGATTGTTCTGAAAGGTTTTATACGAGAGGACAACTGACCTAACTTAAAAGGAGCTTTGCTTACCTCAAAACGGATAGAGCCATTTCTGTCCATGTCAAATGCGTTGAACAGGAAATGTGCATATGTGGTGGCATCTGAGAAGGGATGCCAATAATGTAGTTAACATTAGGCAGGTACTGTACACAGTGGGTGACAGCTGGTTATTTATTCTCTTTCCACTTTTATCCACTTTGACAGTTGCTCTGGGTGAAATGGGTCAGTCTTTATAGCATCTATAAATCAATAGGTGAGGTTCTGAGTTGTCAGAATCTTGCATTTCTTATCAAATGTTGATTACAAAACAGTATGACCATGCTCTCTATTAAACCCATTGAAAGAGCTGACAACGTAGCAGCAGTGGAAAGGGAGTCTCCCACCTATCTGCAGTACTATTCCATTGTGCCTCCCTTACATCACTTGAGGACAGACTCCTACCTCCCTGGGGGAAGAACTGTGAGTAGATGTTCTTGAAAGTCTCCTCATCCACCAGCCCGCTGGGACACTCCTGTTCAGAGGGGAATTAAAATATATTTATTAAGTACTAAGTGCTTAACTTGTATGCAATGTATGTATTTATAAATGTAGTTACATATCTATGAAAATAGATATGTCTAACGGTTTGCTCACGGCTAATATATGTGTAACAGCTTGTAGTGAGTGAGTGTAAATATCTGTGTAAATAAATGTGTGTAGCTATGCAAGTATATCAAACATATTGTGAGATGATATCTTTGCAGTCCTTCAAGTCCCTGACAGTGTGTGTTTAACCTCTACCCCACTCCCACTTGGTGCTCTACGCCCAGTCAAGTCCCAGTCACACGTTTTTGAAGCCTCTGTAGAGCGACTGCAACTCCTTCTTGGTGAACTGGGTCTGGACCTGGAGCTGTTCCAAGCCTTCAGGCTGGTGACGAACAGTAGAAAGCTCCAATTCACAGTCGCTACTCTCTGTTTGAGAGAGGAGAGGGAAAGAGAGAGACGAGGAGAACCCAGGGAAATGAAGGAGAGTCGGGAGAAGGGGAGAGGTGAAAGGGAGGGGAGAATGTGGATCAGGTGAGAGGCAAGAATAGGACGGGAGCGGATGAGGAAGGTCGAAATCGGGAGAGGAAGACGTGACAAGAAGATATTGGGAGGGAGAGGAATTTGTGTGGTGGGTAACAGAGAAATTGGATTTGATGAAAATGGTGTACAATATTTCAAGGCAAAAAGAAGGTGGACAGGTGAACAATAAAGTGGGAGAGGATGACGAATACAGGGAGTTACAACTGTGTGTGTGCTCACCATCTATGAAATACAAACAAACAGCGCGATGAACGGGGAGAGGAAGACAGGGGAGAGATTGAAGTATAGGGAAGTGAGAAGGGGGGAACACATACAATCAGATTAAGCCAGACAGTCACAGTATTTTGGTTTAAGTTGTTTCTTTCTCTATAAACCAGTAATAAGACATGAAACCTTCGTTGTCTTGAGGCAGTCTTCTCTCATAGAGTGACAACACTGAAATCAATTTATATCTTCAACTATCAACAACACAGTACAAGAAGCTTCTGTCTATCGCTGAGGAATATGATGGCCTTGAAAAGAACAGGGCACTGTAGAGTCTCTCCTTGTTACTTACCATCTAATGACAAGGGCTCCCAGACACCAAACTGCTTGAACACTACAAAAAACAGGCCAATGACTACAGTAATTGCAATCAGTTCCATGCCTTCCAGCACCATGGCTGACTTGTTTGAATAAGAACCTTTATCAGCTTGCTATTGGCCAGCACTGAACATATTGGATGCATTTTCCACAACTTAACAAATGTTTCCTGCTGGATGTGTGTGTCTAAGAAAACATCAAAACAAACAATTGAACAATGTCTGAAAAATAGCTGTGAACACTGAAATCTATTGGTCACACTTTACTCCCCCCCATTTTCCCAGCCACACACAGTGTTAAAGGAGGTGAACTCTCAGGTGACGATGCTCCTCGTGATGAACACGGTAAAGATCCAGTGGAAGAAGAGATCCATTAACAGTCACTCTGTTTCAGGTGCCCTTCATTTAACCCCTTGATATCCAGCAAAAGCAAAAAGGTGAGTTTGATGATAATATCTTCTTGTCTTCAAAAAGTCCCTCTAAATCCAAGTCCAGCGCATGGTATTGAGTTGAAAACAAACGTGTACTACTTGATTCCTCATCTCCCAAATATCTCCATCCTCTGTGAAGTATCTTCCATAGTACACATTCTGCACCAGTTAAGGGCTGAACCCCCTGTGTCTCCCTTTTTGGGCAAGTCTGTCCTACAGGTCCATCAAGACAGGAATTTTCCCTCTAAGGGCAGCGAGACCGGAGGGATGATGTGCTGTTTTTTGGACTAATAGTTTCTAAATGACGGTCTGAGCGTTTCCTTGTTTTCCCGGGCATTTCAAGGATGATGTAAAGCTGTAAACCAGGCATTGATCCACATCCACTGATGGCTGGAATATGACCAGCAGCACTTAGAGTGAAGGAGTCTGCCCTGTGTGGTGCTGCCTGTGTCTACCTCTCCATTCACACAGCCAACATGACACTGGATTCAAAAAGAAACCTCACATTGTGGTTCTGATTCAACAAACTTATATCAAAAACTGATATTCCAACTGAGTTTATTAAGGGACTTTAAACGGGAGAAATAGCGGAGGTAGACTGAGTGCCCTAATTATTTTTCCTATCCCAAAACCCCTTACAAAGTCTCTGTGAAGTTTTAAACTCCTTACAAAGTCTCTGTGAAGTTTTAGCAACATTCATTGACAATCCACCAAATGCTTTCATGATATCACTTGTGGTGTGCATGAGTGTGAGGCCGTAACCAGTTCATAACTGATGAGTGTGCACATCTTATTGGAGAGAGTTTAAGCAGGAGCTGAGAGAGGGAGCGGGGGAGGATAAATCAATGAGATGCAAAATACTGGTCTTAGGACTGGAATGGGAACAGGCCAGAAATGCATTTTACCAGAGAGAGATTTAGATGGAGTTAGCCACTGGACTCGATCTTCTTTATGCTGCACATCAAGGTGCTGCACCTTGTGGACACTGTAGGGAAACCACTGAAGCACAGCTGCACCACTGCACCACTGCACTGCGAACACAGTCCCACAAATGAGCCCCTGTTCATCATTTCCAAGTACTACTTTGCAAACTCATTAATGTCAAACATTTGTGTTTTAAAGATAACCGTATCCTCACTTTCAATTCCATTCCTGCAAAGAGCAAGCACAGGTAACCAAACCACTACCACCAGAATGATCACAGAACATTTTTAATCCACTGTTGTCTCTATAACCGTATGAACTGCCACAACAGTGTCAGGCAGAGCCTTGTATTCATGCATACAGTACAGGGTTAGCTCATGTAATAGAGACCATTGAAAACCAAGACAGCAGCAAAATGTTCATGCTCCCTAAATGCTGATCTATCTTAACTCTTACATTAAAGACGAACAAGGCCTAATGCTGGCATATCGGCATTTCTGCACTCTTCAGATCAAACATGAATAACAACAGTAATGAGAACGTCATGAAGGCCCATAGACCCAGACTATCAATCATACGACAGCAACTCACAACAACACAACCATCTGCTTAGAGTATAACCCAGCTCCCTCCCTCCCTCCCTCCCTCCCTCCCTCCCTCCCTCCCTCCCTCCCTCCCTCCCTCCCTCCCTCTGAAAGGTTCTAAGACTGCCAGAGTGTGAGACTACCATCTGGTGTACATAGAGAGTACTTATATTGTGTCATGTAATGATTAATACTATCCAGCAGATGGCAATGCCTAGACATGGTTGTATTGGTGGTTCCTTACTGGAAAGGACTTAGAGTTGACGCAGGGCAGGGCGACGGAGGGGTTAACATGGGGGGGCGGGATGGTGGTTGGGGGTCTCTTCGCTCTGGTGACTGCACATGAACATGTTAGCCCCAGTCTGCATGCACAGAAGGGCAATGTCAATAATTTAGATAGGTAGAGAAAGCGAGGGCACACCGGGGTATAAGCAGTAACAGACACTCGGCTATTCCCTCCATATTCAGCTCATACTTCCACCCATAAAAAAAATACAAATATCAAACTAGTTCAGGTGCTGGACAGAAAAAACAAATAATGGACTCTTTCAACAACACCCTTATTTACTTAACAATATTGTGTTTAGCCTTGGATGTCTTTCTTTTTGCATGTGTTGTACATGTTTTGGCTTTGAAACAAAAGTCATTGATCATTACCATTTTGACAAAATGACTGGCCATAGTTTCTTTCTGGAGGCAGCTTCTCTCCAGTAAGAGATGACTGGTACATTACTGTCAACACTGGGACTTTTATTTCAATAATCATTTTAAGCTTTCTAAATCCCTACTAAAATAACTGAAGGAAAAGGAAAGAAGAGAAAATGGAGAGAGTGGGAGAGTTTACAGGAGAGTTTACAGGAGCGTTTACAGGAGAGTTAACAGGACAACTCTCAGCAGTAAGCCTACGGCAATCAGTTTGCTGGGATTGTGGAGAACGAATAGAGATGTATTGATAGTATATTGAAATGACACAAAGAGATGAGCGGCTAGCACAGTAGAAGTCCACTGAGAGACAGCAAGACAGATGATAGTTTTAAAATATAGTCCTATAAGATGGGGTACACGCATTAAAATTAATCTTACATGCATCCCCTCCCCCTCTCCTCTGCCTTCGTCTTCACTCCACCCCAGCTATCCCACACAGGGAAGAACACATACAACTCTGTAGCTGGGATGACTGAGCCTCATGTAAGTTTGGCACTGTCCCTGACCTACCTGGCCCCTGAGTGTTTGTGGTGCTGTCAATGATCCATTTGACGAGGCAGCACTTCATCAGAGATTTACGAGTGATTCGGGGCTTCTGCCATTTCCCTCTGTCCTCCCTCTGTCCTCCTGGGCTGGGCTCCTTCCCGTTGGCATCAGGCAGCAGGCCACCGTCCACTCCCTTTCCATCAGCCTGGGGGACACAGAACTAACTGGGTTAACAGATGACAGAGAGAGGGGTAAGGACACTACAATGAAGACTGTTGGTACAGAAGGGTTAGAGGATGCACAAAAGACAATGTATGGGCTGGACAGAGAGGGGGAAGAAGAGAAAGAACATAATATTACGGAAAATGTGTACAAAGAACCCTGCATAAAAAATCTAATAAAAATAAGCCATCCCTATTCCACTTTTTGTTTCAGTAATCTATTGTTGTCCATGCATTTTGCATCATACTGTATGATTATGCTTTTTTGCAAAATGCATCATAGCGGCTGTATTTCGAAAGTTATACAGTGCCTTCAGAAATTATTCACACCCCTGGACTTTTTCCACATTTAGTTGTGTTACAGCCTGAATTCAAAATGGCTTAAATAGAGATGTTTTCTCAATACCCCATAATGTCAAAGTGGAATTACGTTTGTCAAAATGAATTACAAATTAAAAGTTGAAATGTATTGCGTCAATAAGTATTCAACCACTTTGTTATAAGTACCCTTGCACGAGCCCTGGACAGGATGCTAATCTATTGCAGGGCCTTCATTTTCTTTCAATATCAAACAATCTATCTTCTTAATGCTGAGTATCAAGCAGCAGAGACACATCAGGGCCCATTTTTACAGCCTTTGGTATGACTCGGCCAGTGATCGAACTCCCAACCCTCCAATGTCAGAGTGGACACTCGAAGGCCACTGAGATGGTAGCCTTTTGTTATGACAAGCCTAAAAAAGTTCAGGAGAAGACAGTGAATGTTCCTGAGTGGCCAAGTTATAGTTTTGACTTAAATCTACTTGAAAATATATGGCAAGACCTGAAAATGGTTGTCTAGCAATGATCAACAACCAATTTGACAAAGCTTGAAGAGTTTTTAAAAGAATAATGGGCAAATGTTGCACAATCCAGGTGTGGAAACTCTTAGAGACTTAATAGGAAAGACTCACAGCTGTAATCGCTGCCAAAGGTGCTGCTACAAGGTATTGACTCAGGGGTGTGAATACTTATGTAAATGAAAAATGTCTGCATTTTATTTTCAATACATTTGCAAAAATGTATTAATTTTGTATTCAGGCTGTAACACAACAAAAATGAAAAAGAAATCCTTTAAAGTTGGCAATTCTTTCAACTTGCCACCTACGCATTACCTAGCAACACTGTCTGGTTAGAAGTTAGAATAAAGCGTGATAAAACAATGGAATGTACATAGTTATAAATCCAATGTGCTCCAATGGGATCACATATCAACGTTACAGTCAATTCACAGAGGATGAAGAAATACAGGATGCTGTGACTGAAGATTAGAGAAGGATGGGCTGTAGGATGACATGGATGAATAAAAAAATAGATAAGGAGAGAGGAAGCTTTATCACCCCTGGATTGATGGGGAATGGAAGGCCCACTAGTATGTATGGGGTGTGCATTGCAGAGTACTGTATGTGTGTGACTATGTAAAATATATTCCCTGTTAATGTGTGTGTGTGTGTGTGTGTGTGTGTGTGTGTGTGTGTGTGTGCGCGCGCGCATGCGTGCGTGCGTGTGCATTAGTATGCATGCGCATGGCCGCACACATGCGTTCTTGTTTTGTTACAGTATTTGAAGAGAGAATGGAGCAAAATATCATGGGAGATTCCCAGCCCCCTTGTAATCTCCTCATCTCCTATTTGAATATGAAAGGAAGCCAGGGCGCACAGAGCACTGAGGAACTCACTCAATAATTCACACTCCTGAAAACAACATAAATAAAAGATCAGAGTCAGCTGCCATGGTGGGGATGAGTACCAGCCATGTGTTAAACACTGAGTACCAGCCATGTGTTAAACACTGATTACCAGCCATGTGTTAAACACTGAGTACCAGCCATGTGTTAAACACTGAGTACCAGCCATGTGTTAAACACTGAGTACCAGCCATGTGTTAAAAACACTGAGTACCAGCCATGTGTTAAAAACACTGAGTACCAGCCATGTGTTACAAACACTGAGTACCAGCCATATGTTACAAACACTGATTACCAGCCATGTGTTACAAACACTGATTACCAGCCATGTGTTAAACACTGAGTACCAGCCATGTGTTATACACTGAGTACCAGCCATGTGTTATACACTGATTACCAGCCATGTGTTAAACACTGATTACCAGCCATGTGTTAAACACTGATTACCAGCCATGTGTTAAACACTGATTACCAGCCATGTGTTATACACTGTTTATATACACTGATTACCAGCCATGTGTTAAACACTGATTACCAGCCATGTGTTAAACACTGATTACCAGCCATGTGTTAAACACTGAGTACCAGCCATGTGTTAAACACTGATTACCAGCCATGTGTTAAACACTGAGTACCAGCCATGTGTTAAAAACACTGAGTACCAGCCATGTGTTAAAAACACTGATTACCAGCCATGTGTTAAACACTGAGTACCAGCCATGTGTTATACACTGATTACCAGCCATGTGTTAAACACTGATTACCAGCCATGTGTTAAACACTGATTACCAGCCATGTGTTATACACTGTTTATATACACTGATTACCAGCCATGTGTTAAACACTGATTACCAGCCATGTGTTAAACACTGATTACCAGCCATGTGTTAAACACTTAGTACCAGCCATGTGTTAAACACTGTGTACCAGCCATGTGTTAAACACTGATTACCAGCCATGTGTTAAACACTGAGTACCAGCCATGTGTTAAAAACACTGAGTACCAGCCATGTGTTAAAAACACTGAGTACCAGCCATGAGTTAAAAACACTGAGAACCAGCCATGTGTTATACACTGATTACCAGCCATGTGTTAAACACTGAGTACCAGCCATGTGTTATACACTGATTACCAGCCATGTGTTAAACACTGAGTACCAGCCATGTGTTATACACTGATTACCAGCCATGTGTTAAACACTGATTACCAGCCATGTGTTAAACACTGAGTACCAGCCATGTGTTATACACTGATTACCAGCCATGTGTTAAACACTGATTACCAGCCATGTGTTATACACTGATTACCAGCCATGTGTTAAACACTGAGTACCAGCCATGTGTTATACACTGATTACCAGCCATGTGTTAAACACTGATTACCAGCCATGTGTTAAACACTGATTACCAGCCATGTGTTAAACACTGATTACCAGCCATGTGTTATACACTGATTACCAGCCATGTGTTAAACACTGAGTACCAGCCATGTGTTAAACACCAGGATAAGAGAGACCATCCCCCACCAACCCAAACACACACACACACACACACACACACACACACACACATACATACACATACATACACCCACCCCCACACACACCGCCCTCAAACGACTACACTGAAACATGGCGTCAACTGTCGCCTCCTGAGCGATAAACAAATGCAGCTTCTTGCTTACGCTGGCAACATGGCATCGAATCCAGGAAGGGTTGGTACATGATATGCATGCAGGGGGAACGGTTTGTCCACATTGCTCTGCAGCAACATTGCTCTGCAGCAACTGTTCTCCTTTTTGATCACGTTGACCGCTATCTGTGTATGCTGGACTATTCTTCACACACACTGTCAACAATACAGTGAGTGTACCAATACACTGAGTGAACCAAACATTAGGAACACCTTCCTAATATTGAGTTGCACACCCTTTTGCCCTCAGAAGAGCCTCAATTCGTTGGGGCATTGTCTCTATAAGGTTTTGAAAGCGTTCCACAGGAATGCTGGCCCATGTTGACTCCTATGCTACCTACAATTGCGTCAAGTTGGCTGGATGTCCTTTGGATGGTGTACCATTCTTGATACACGGGAAACTGTTGAGTGTGAAAAACACAGCAGCATTGCAGTTCCATGTTTTAATTGTCTCAAGGCTTAAAAAAACCTTCTTTAACCTGTCTCCTTCCCTTCATCTACACTGACTGAAGTGGATTTAACAAGCAACATCAATAACGGCTCGTAGCTTTCACCTGGATTCACCTGGTCCAGTCTATGTCATGGAAAGAGTTCTTAATGTTTTGTATACTCAGTGAATGTCATCTCAACAGTGGATGATTGTAGGCCCTGGCATCCGCAGTTCTACATTATTAACGTTTAGCCTGACATGTGGGAGATGCAGCAGGGTTTAACTATCCTCCCGTAATAATCCAACTCATCATGCACACTGCGGGCGACAGCACTATCCGCTGATCACCACACATGTCACCAACACATGCCCTCTTCATTATCAGCCACTCTTCCTCCCCGTGTGTGTGGAGCTTGTAGCCTCTCCCTTGGTCCTGACATAGTAGGAGAACACAGTGTACACAGAGCTCATTGACATGCAACACAGATACAGCCTCCTTTCCCTTCTTCTCTTGCCATGGATCACAGTGAGGTGGTACACTCACCACTCCAGTAGAACTGGCCCATAACAGGATTGCTAAATACAGATTGTCTGGGTGATCACAAGCCCTAAAGATGAACTTTCCCTGTCCTGACCTGGATCACTACAGTACAGTTTACGGTAACTTTTTGGCCTTTAGCTACGGACAATGCACAAGGGACATTTTCTTGTGGGAGAAATATTCCAAAGAGAAATGTTAATATATTACATAATACATACGTGGACAAGCAAATACATTTTTGCTTTCTTACAGAAATACTTCAAATAGTCTCCATAGTCCCCATACACTCCTCCAAGATGTATTTTCCTCTCTCAATCAATCCTGCTTCCTTTCTCCTATTGGCAAGCTAAAGCAGATTTCACGACAGGTGAGAAAAGGGGAAAAAAATCTATATTTTATTTGCCTGGACGAATTGTTCAATGAACAATCCAATAGAAGCAACAGTGTGGTTAATATGAATCTTGTCAACGTGTCCACTGAGTCTGAAATCGCAATGTATGAAATTCTTTGTGTTTAGATCTACAGGCCTGAGGGGTTCCTCTACTACTGTGACCTTTTGGGAAAGAGCTCCTTTTCCATATTTCCTAAGCAATTCTAACTATTTATTCCAGTTTTGTGTAGTTTGGTGAGAAAGGGGCCAGCAGTTGAGAAGCTTCAGGGTACAGTGCTGCTGGCTGGTAAATCACAGACCCTTTAGGGCAGAGCGTTGCCTTCCTTTTTTCACAAGGGCCGCCTTTTTCACATTTTCACAAGCTTCATATTATTATTATTGTCTATTGAGATAGCCTATATTAAATACACCACCAGCTTGATTTTGTTTAATGTGAGGGTTTTTAAGCTCATTTCCTACAATTCTACTTAGTTTAAAAAGACTCATGACATATTTTAGATAGTATATCTAATGATAATAATAATGATAATGGATAAGGAAACTGTCTGGACCCGATTTCCCCAAATGTTATTCCACTGCTACACATGTTTTTATTATGATAATTAATATGAACCCTCAATTTAATTCTACATATTTTCTTTTACAGAAAGTGAACAGATCAAATGATAGCAACAGAGTCCCACATAAGATCACTTCCAAGCAAAGTCCAATTTCTTTGACTCCTCAACTGTAGATGGTTGAAGCTCAGCTTCTGTCATAGAGACAAAACCCTCTGATGTTCCCATGTGCATCAGAGTAGCATCTTCCTCTGACATTGTACAACTAGGTTCTGGCCTAAAGCATCAGAAAAACATGCATTGTTTTAGATCGGTCTAAACAATCGCGAACGGGGAAAAAAAGAAAGAAAAAAATTCAATCCAGCCACTTCCCGTGTACCCCACACAAGACCTTGGCGCGCTGTGCCTCCTATGGTGAGAACATCTGCTCTAGGCTTCCATTGTACTCATAATGCCTGGCTGCATGGAACAGCTGGGATCAGCTGATTATTGTCACAGAGGGATGCACTGTAACTCAGAACACTGTTATTATATTGTATTAAATATTATCTCTGTGCACTGTGTCTCTCACAGTCAAAATACAGTACAGAGTGGGACAACTACAGTGAAAATGGTTATATCATTTGCATAACGCTCCCTCGTTGCTTTTGTGGACGGTCCCAAGATACATTGCCTTCAGAAAGTATTCACACCCCTTAACTTTTCCCACATTTTGATGTGTTACAGCCTAAATTTAAAATGGATTACATTTAGATGTTCTGTCACTGGCCTACACACAATATCCTATAATGTAAAAGTGGAATTATGTATTTCAAAATGTTTACCAATTAATTAAAAACGAAAAGCTGAAATGTCTTGAGTCAATAAGTATTCAACCCATTTGTTAGCCTAAATAAATTCAGGAGTAAGAATGTGCTTAACAAGTCATATAATAAGTTGTGCACACTCTGTGTGCAATAATAGTGTTTAACATGATTTTTGAATGTCTACCTCATCTCTGTACCCCACACACACAATTATCTGCAATGTCCCTCAGATGAGCAGTGAATTTCAAACACAGATTCAACCACAGACCAGGGAGGTTTTCCAACGCCTCGTAAAGAAGGGCACCTATTGGTAGATGGGTAAAAAAAAGGACATTGAACATCCCTTTGAGCATGGTGAAGTTATTCATTACACTTTCGATGGTGTATCAATTCACCCAGTCACTACAAAGATACAGGCCTCCTTCCTAACTCAGTTGCCGGAGAGGAAGGAAACCACTTAGGGATTTCACCATGAGGCCAATGGTGACTTTAAAACAGTTACATAGTTAATGGCTGTGATATGAAAACATTTAGGAAGAATCAACAACATTGTAGTTACTCCACAATACTAACCTAATTGACAGAGTGAAAAGAACGAAGCCTGTCCAGAATACAAATATTAAAAAAATAATGCATCCTGTTTGCAACCAAACACTAAAGTAATACTGCAAAATATGTGGCATAGCAATTTACTTTTGTCCTGAATAAAAAGTGTTATGCCTAGGGCAAATCCAATAGAACACATTACTGAGCACCACTCTCCATATTTTCAAGCATAGTGGTGGCTGCATCATGTTATGGGTATGCTTGTAATCGTTAAGGACTGTGGAGTTTTTCAGGATAAAAAAGAAATAGAATGGAGCTAAGCACAGGCAAAATCCTAGAGGAAAACCAGGATCAGTCTGCTTTCCACCAGACACTGGGAGATGAATTCACCTTTCAGCAGAACATTAACCTAAAACACAAGGCCAAATCTACACTGGAGTTGCTTTCCAAGAAGTTAAAGTTTTGACTTAAATCTGCTTGAAAATCTACGGCAATACATAAAAATAGTTGTCTAGCAATGGTCAACAACCAATGACAGAGCTTGAAGAATTTTGAAAAGAATAATGGGCAAATGTTGCACAATCCAGGTGTGGAAAGCTCTTAGACACTTACCCAGAAAGACTCACAGCTGTAATCATTGCCAAAGGGGATTCTAACATGTATTGACTCAGGGGATTGAATACTTATTTAATCAAGATCTATATTTTTTTCTTGGTTTTTTTTATGAATTTTTTTACAAATGTTAGAATTTTTCTTCCACTTTGACATTAGAGTATTTTGTGTATATCGTTGACAAAAAAAATAAAATTCTATCCATTTTAATCCCTCTTTGTAACACCACAAAATATGGAAAAAGTCAAGGGGTGTGAATACTGTCTGAAGGCAGTGTAAAAGTGTATGCCCATTTTTTTGGGGGTGGACTGCAAGTCTTGAAGGCATGCTGTACATACATTTACATTTAGTCATTTAGCAGACGCTCTTATCCAGAGCGACTTACAGTAGTGAATGCATACATTTCATTAAAAAACATTTTCTTCTCCGTACTGGTCCCCCGTGGGAATCAAACCCACAACCCTGGCGTTGCAAACACCATGCTCTACCAACTGAGCCACACGGGACATACAAAAGGGATGCTGTACAGAGGCTTGCATTGAAATTCTATACGTCATTGTGCAGAAGACATTGCTTAGAGCAATGGAGTGTGTGTCTTTATGTTCATTATGCAACTACTTTTCTCCAGCTCACATTTAGGTGTGTGAACCCTCCCCCTCACAAATACGCTATTATTAACTTGAGCATTGGATACTTTCCTGACCATCAACCAAATTCAAACGGACTAATGGGCAGTGAATCCATCGCAGGGCTAGTTCCACAAGCTCTGTACAAAAGTAGACGCCTCTCACCATAGGCTCTATTTAAAGTGCCACGAAGAGCCAGTGGAAACAAACAACATGAGAGAGTGAGAGAAAGAGAGAGACAGAGAGTAAACAAAAAAGAACACAGTGCTCCTAATCCCTGGGCTGATGATTATGTCCGCCCTCCTTGTTTCCCCTCCATCAACTTTTTCTCCATTGTTACCTCCACTCCGGTCACAAAGATCAAGGGCTCCTCTCTGTTTCCCAATGTGAATCTAGCAAGGAACAGAGTTGAATTACAATTTGGGATTTAGTGAAACTGCCTGTCAAACTTGCTAAGTGGATTCTTAAGATCTTATTCAACAACCACTTTCTGTGGAGCTTTCTGTCCTTTTCACTCCCTGAAAGAATGTCTGATTTGTAACACAGTCAACATTTTGTCCCAGAGAGGAAGTGATATTGTTCAGTAAGTGCAGTATTGCATTAGTAGACAAACCACATAGGACAGCTGCTGAAAGATGAGTGATGGAAAAGGACATCACATGAGGTCACTGTTACATAAGACGAGGGGATAATGCCTTTAGTTGTGGTTCATCAGCACACTGTTCTTGTGTGTCACGCTATGCATGTCTGTCCCCTCACACATCTGGAAGATGCATGCCTGACTTACGGATTCTTGTCTAAATCAACATTTGTGCATTTGCTTTGAAGACAACAAAAAAACGTGTTCAATTATCAAAAATCCCAGTTAAGCATCCCAGTTTGTGTGTGTGTGTGTGTGTGTGTGTGTGTGTGTGTGTGTGTGTGTGTGTGTGTGTGTGTGTGTGTGTGTGTGTGTGTTGTATAATGCAGGGGGGGGGGGGGGGGTGGTTGTGTATTATACATTATTTACAGTGTATTAACTGGAGGGCACTTACAACTACTTCTTGACCTGTTTTTCCCTCAAAGCAAGATGACATTTCAGCTCCATATTTTTCTGTTTGTTTTCCAATTAGCCTTTAGCACATTAACAAGTAAACACATTGAGCTTCTACAGGGAGTTAGTTGTCATAACCCAAATAGTTTTAATGTCAAATCTCAACATATGGCTCAAAACAGCAAGGCAGCTGCTGAAAACAGAATCAAACTCCAGCTGCAGCTGCAATGAGTGAAGTCTACATACTGTATCTGACAGAATGCTGAGCACCTTCAAGAGAGAAAGAATCCCCCATGTACCTCACAACTTCAGCAACAAGCTCAACTATTGTACTATTAAATAGGTTTTTGCAGCTACTAGACTTCTGTCTAGCACAATTGCTACAATGGTTTGAACAACAGTCAGTCACTCTATATATCAACATGCACACCATTAGTTGATTAAATACATTAAGTGATATCTGAATGCCTGCCTTTGGACAATGTCTTCACTTGAAAAATGAAATAGTAATTGCCTGCTTGAAATTGATACTCATAATTAATTGAGTAGCACATGGTTACAAGACAATTAAGCTACTGACATACAATACTGCAGATGGTAAGAATCAATATAATTAATTATCAGAGCAGGTACAATATCAGTGACACATTTTACATTTATATTTAGGTAATTTAGCGGACGTTCTTATCCAGAGTGCATACATTTTCATACACCAAGCAGCTTACATGACAACTTTTCCATGGCATCAACAAGCAGTTGGTTACTGTTGCATTTGATTGATTCAACAACACTCACGTGCTTCCACTTTGTGAGACATGCAATAACTCAGTGATGAGTTTTTTCTGCAGTAACTTATTGCACGAATGACGTGCGCATGGATTTGTTAGATCTGCCTCGTACTGAACTCAAACTTGAGAGTGAATGTGCCGGAGCAGTTTGTTTAGGCTATGCCAACAATTTAAAAAACCACATCAAAATATACATGTAATATTTTTTTTATTTACCTGCATGATGTTGATGTTATGTTGATTTTTGCCTTTTTGCAGTAAACCGCTCTGAGGCATTCGTCTAGTCGCGCGCACTTTCTGTTCTGAGGATCCTGACGTAAACGTTAACCTGCGAGGCATAAAGTCGCTCATTTCAAAGCACGGAGAGAGGAGAGAGAGAGAGAGAGAGAGAGAACACTACCAGTATGCCTTCTTCCACGTGCTGTCCGTGGTTCTGAACAAGCTGTGGTGTTTTCCTTGTCGGGATTCTGACCGCTGGCAGAATGTCTTTCCCAATCTAGCACAAGTCAGTCACCAACGAAACCTGGCCAACTATCTGTTCCCCAATTAAACTGATCCCACAGGGAGCTACATTTGTATTGAGCCCATTGGGGATATCTTACTTTGATTTTCTTTCTGTAGACTTTTGCGCATTTTGCTGATCATTATGATAAGCAAGTAGGACAGTTACATGTACATTGTATACTGTTATGTGGGCTAAACAACGGAATACATAGCCTGTAGCAGATTAAACAATTATTTATTTGAAGAAGATATATTTTAGTTTGAGATCCCTAAATCTGTGGATGAGTTAAGCTATGTGCAATTGAGTACATGTACAGTTTACACATCACCAGGATTTTATATCAATATTAAATCATTTCTGGGTAACAGTTTAGTAACTTACTGTGATTGTTTACAATTAAAATGGTCAAAAATATACAAAAATAGCTTCTTAGCAAACAGCAATTTCTCAAGCAAGAATTTAGCTAGGACTGTCTGGGAGTGGTCTGAGTGGGGAGGGGAAAACAGAAAACTAGCTGTTATTGGCAGAGTGGTTTGGAACTCTGTTTCTTATTGGTCTATTAACTAATTTCCTGCTGTCACCAGGCAGGCCAAAACACCATCCCACCAAAACAGGCTGAAATTTCAGGCAGCCTTTTCAAACAGCTCTTACACTAAAATGGAATTATAATAATTTTCACAATTTCACAGTATTATTCCAAACTCATAGTGTTGAAATATATATCAAAATATATCAAAAAAAAAACATCAGTTTTTAAGACAGCAGTGCTGCACTGAAAAAAAGTGGCTTGGCTTGGAAGCCAAGCAGAAGAAGGGAGGATGAGGAGATGAATAACTTCCCACTGTTTTGGCTTGTATTGAAGCTACTCAGGCTAGGTATTAGCAGTTCAAGACATTTTTCTATCAGTTACGATAGAGTGAACACAGGATGAATGTGTAGCAAGGTCACGGTAAAAATATCCCTTAGGAACCTGTGATTGTATATTATACTGGACATTAATAGATGTTATAAAAGCATATAAAGTACCCATTTGAAATTAATACAAACGCTGATGGTATTGCCAGATATTTTATGGGAATTGCCATGTCACTAATGTTTACACAGTCCTGCCTCTAAAATTAGCCTACACTGTTGTAATTTCACTATTTAAAGACTGATCTGAGTCCTTTCTCTTTTCTTTTCTATAGACAGATGATTGACTAGAGATTGGTCCTCTTTGACCTCTCATGTCGTTTCTCCCAACAGTGAATTAGGAGGTTAATTTCCTATTGAACTCAATCAGGATAACAGAACACACAGCGCTAATCACAGAGGTCTCTCCTGAAGAGTGTTTAAGATTCCCACCCAAATACCTTGTTTCTAGTTACCTTCCGAAATCATTTGATTAATGACAGAGCATCTTTATCTGCACTGATCTCCCTGCTGCATAGGCAGACTTAATGAGGTGTTCAAAGCCTCTCCTGCTTTTTTCCTACGGAAAAATGGGAGTAGGGTTTCATTCAGAATGTGAACTGTAAAGTAAAGCCATTTGATCACATTGCTTGTCAAATATCTGAATGTCATTCCATTCACTGCTTTGATTATCTTATCACTTGCAATTTTATAACAAGCAGTTCTTGTTACTTTGTAAAAACGCAGTCTACTGTATGTGCTATCATATATCAATCCATGAAATCACTTTCAAATTACAGTCAGATCAATAGACTCTAGCAGGAACAGCAGGTCCCCCCCCCCCCTTTTCTTTTCACCTGGGGATTCTATTATTGTCGAGAACTGTCAACTTGTTAAACTTCTGTGGAACTGTGTGACTTTATAATGAGCAAGATAAAGGCCAGGGAGGGAAGATAGAGAGCGATATATAGACAGAGATATATATATATATAGACAGACAGACAGACAGACAGAGATATACAGACAGACAGACAGACAGACAGACAGACAGACAGACAGACGGTGAAGTTTTTCAGTTTGTTGCTGTGGGAACTGTTGCTAAGCAGTGTTTAGGAGGCTTAGAACATAAGGAGAGAATAAAGTTAAACAGACATAAGTGGGAGGTGAACAAAGTGAAGAGAAGAACATTTTGAATAAAGAAAAAGTAGAGACCAAGCAGATAGCAGCATAAAGTGAAGACTCCAACTCAGTGATCCCAAGGATTGAAATGGATATACTGTAGGTAGAAATTAAAATGACCAATGCAAACATGTTCTCTCAGCCATCTCAGCTATCCAAAAACACATCTTCTCTGAGGGAAAGGGAAGGTGCGGATGTCTCTTTAATTCATTAAATAATAATAGAGTAATAAGTCATTATATTTTAAAACCCAATCAATTAGTGTCACACAATGATCTATATATTTTAAAACCCAATCAATTAGTGTCACACAACGATCTACCAATTAAGGCTTATACTCTTTAATGTGATTCATTTCTTTGGTATTTCCTTACACTACATGTATTAAATTCCACTATAATTTCTGTTACAGGGACCAAGCAAAAAAGATTCAATATTTCCATGAGTCTGTCCCTGTGTGCCTCTGGGTGCTTATCTCCCTACAGGTCTATCTCATTCCTGCAGACACTATGGCTATTTTTAGCCTAGTGACTAGTGCACTCCAGCTAGCGCTTGGTGTCCCTGGTGATTACACACCAATGGTGAGTCTAATTGAGAATCTGAGTGTGTGTGTTTGCTTTTTCATCATATCTTCTCCCTCAATGGATGCTGTTGGACCATGCAAACGTGCATGCACTCACACACACAATAACCCCTCGGTCGTTGCCACGTTATTTCATCTACAATATCCGTCCCTTTCTCCTCTCTCTATACTTTCATCCCTCAGCCTGTTTTACATTCACACTTCTTGCACTCCTTCTCTGTCATCTCTCTTTTTTCCGTCTCTGCAATCTCACTCCTACTCTCTGTCATCTTTTCTCTGCTTGCTTTACTTGCCCCACACCTCCTCTCTGTCATCCTATCCGTACCAGTTCTCCCCCCTTCCTGCCAGCCTGCAGATTCAATCTAGTATTGCCTTTTTTTGCTTACATACTGACTATCGTGTGATGTTAAGCAGATTCAAAAAATCTATCATGCATTGATAATATGCATGAAGTATAATAGCAGATGTCAAAATATAGGTATTGGAGATTTTGAGAAAATGAAAATGTATACCTCACTGATGTATATTTAGGGTGATACAGTATTGAAACTCCCATTGCTATGATTCAGAGTGCTTGGGAATATGAAGACGAATGGGAAAATAAGTCAACGTCACCATATACAGTGAGGGAAAAAAGTATTTGATCACCTGCTGATTTTGTACATTTGCCCACTGACAAAGAAATGATCAGTCTATAATTTGAATTACATTTACATTTACGTCATTTAGCAGACGCTCTTATCCAGAGCGACTTACAAATTGGTGCATTCACCTTATGATATCCAGTGGAACAACCACTTTACAATAGTGCATCTATCATCTATATATATTTTTTTTGGGGGGGGGGGGGGGGGGGGGGGGGGGGGTAGTGGGGAGGGGGGGTTAGAAGGATTACTTCATCCTATCCCAGGTATTCCTTAAAGAGGTGGGGTTTCAGGTGTCTCCGGAAGGTGGTGATTGACTCCGCTGTCCTGTCGTCGTGAGGGAGCTTGTTCCACCATTGGGGTGTGTAACGGTTGTCGTCGGGAATAGAGGACCAAAACGCAGCAGGAATGTGGATGCTCATCTTGTTATTTATTTTAAATAAAGAGAACACCAAAATAACAAACTGAAGAACGCACGAACAACAAAACAGTCTTGTCAGGCTCACACAGGCGAAACAATCTCCCACAAACACTTAACCAAACACATACCCATATATAGGACTCTCAATCAGAGGCAACTAGAAAACACCTGCCTCCAATTGAGAGTCCAACCCCAATAAACTAGACATAGAAATACAAAAGACTAGAGACCACATAGAAATACAAACATAGAACATAACCACAAAAACCCGTAACTAACTAAACCAATACCCTACTAAATAAATCACCACCCCGAACCACATAAACAAAATACCCTCTGCCACGTCCTGACCAAACTACAATAACAAATAACCCTTATACTGGTCAGGATGTGACAGGGTGCCAGAGCAGCGAACAGTTTTGACTGGGCTGAGCGGGAACTGTGCTTCCGCAGAGGTAGGGAGGCGAGCAGGCCAGAGGTGGATGAACGCAGTGCCCTTCTTTGGGTGTAGGGACTGATCAGAGCCTGAAGGTACAGAGGTGCCGTTCCCCTCACAGCTCCGTAGGCAAGCACCATGGTCTTGTAGCAGATGCAAGCTTCAACTGGAAGCCAGTGGAGTGTGCGGAGGAGCAGGGTGACGTGAAAGAATTTGGGAAGGTTGAACACCAGACGGGCTGCGGCATTCTGGATGAGTTGTAGGGGTTTAATGGCACAGGCAGGGAGCCCCGCCAGCAGCGAGTTGCAGTAATCAAGACGGGAGATGACAAGTGCCTGGATTAGGACCTGCGCCGCTTCCTGTGTAAGGCAGGGTCGTACTCTGGGAATGTTGTAGAGCATGAACCTACAGGATCGGGTCACTGCCTTGATGTTAGTGGAGAACGACAGGGTGTTGTCCAGGGTCACGCCAAGGCTCTTAGCACTCTGGGAGGAGGACACAATGGAGTTGTCAACTGTGATGGCGAGATCATGGAACAGGCAGTCCTGCCCCGGGAGGAAGAGCAGCTCCGTCTTGCCGAGGTTCAGCTTGAGGTGGTGATCCGTCATCCACACTGATATGTCTGCCAGACATGCAGAGATGCGATTCGCCACCTGGTTATCAGAAGGGGGAAAGGAGAAGATTAATTGTGTGTCGTCTGCGTAGCAATGATAGGAGAGACCATGTGAGGATATGACAGAGCCAAGTGACTTGGTGTATAGCGAGAATAGGAGAGGGCCTAGAACTGAGCCCTGGGGGACACCAGTGGTGAGAGCATGTGGTGCAGTGACGGATTCTCGCCATGGCACCTGGTAGGAGCGACCTGTCAGGTAGGACGCAATCCAAGAGTGAGCCGCGCCGGAGATGCCCAACTCGGAGAGGGTGGAGAGGAGGATCTGATGGTTCACAGTATCAAAGGCAACCTAATGATAGGTTTATTTGAACAGTGAGAGACAGAATAACAACACAAAAATCCAGAAAAACCCATGTCAAAAATGTTATAAATTGATTTGCATTTTAATGAGGGAAATAAATATTTGACCCCCTCTCAATCAGAAAGCTTTCTGGCTCCCAGGTAACAAGCTGAGATTAGGAGCACACTCTTAAAGGGAGTGCTCCTAATCTCAGTTTGTTACCTGTATAAAATACACCTGTCCACAGAAACAATCAATCAACCAGATTCCAAACTCTCCACCATGGCCAAGACCAAAGAGCTCTCCAAGGATGTCAGGGACAAGATTGTAGACCTACACAAGGCTGGAATGGGCTACAAGACCATCGCCAAGCAGCTTGGTGAGAAGGTGACAACAGTTGGTGCGATTATTCGCAAATGGAAGAAACACAAAATAACTGTCAATCTCCCTCGGCCTGGGGTTCCATGCAAGATCTCACCTTGTGGAGTTGCAATGACCATGAGAACGGTGAGGAATCCGCCCAGAACTACACGGGAGGATCTTGTCAATGATCTCAAGGCAGCTGGGACCATAGTCACCAAGAAAACAATTGGTAACACACTACGCCGAGAAGGACTGAAATCCTGCAGCGCCCGCAAGGTCCCCCTGCTCAAGAAAGCACATATACATGCCCGTCTGAAGTTTTCCAATGAACATCTGAATGATTCAAAGGACAACTGGGTGAAAGTGTTGTGGTCAGATGAGACCAAAATGGAGCTCTTTGGCATCAACTCAACTCGCCGTGTTTGGAGGAGGAGGAATGCTGCCTATGACCCCAAGAACACCATCCCCACCGTCAAACATGGAGGAAACATTATGCTTTGGGGGTGTTTTTCTGCTAAGGGGACAGGACAACTTCACCGCATCAAAGGGACGATGGACGGGGCCATGTACCGTCAAATCTTGGGTGAGAACCTCCTTCCCTCAGCCAGGGCATTGAAAATGGGTCGTGGATGGGTATTCCAGCATGACAATGACCCAAAACACTCGGAAAAGGCAACAAAGGAGTGGCTCAAGAAGAAACACATTAAAACCTGTTGGGGCTACAGGTTAGCAATGAACCCCGAGCCGGGATTGCTAACAAGGCTGGAAATTCAAAACATCAAAAATCTAATAATTTCAATTTCTCAAACAATCAACTATTTTACACAATTTAAATGATAAACATCTCCTTAATCTAACCACATTGTTCGATTTTCAAAGAGGCTTTACGGCAAAAGCATAAAGTTAGATTATGTTAGGACAGTACATAGCCACAAAAGTACAAACATCCATTTTCAATTCAAGGTCAGGCATCACCAAAAGCAGAAACCAGCTTGAATTATGCACTAACTTTTGTCAATCTCCATCAGATGACACTCCTAGGACATTATGTTATACAATGCATGCATTTTTTGTTCCATCAAGTTCATATTTATATCCAAAAACAGCATTTTACAGTAGCGTGAAATTCAGATTTTTTTCTTCTCTGAAATGCTTCCGGTGAACATAACAAAATTACTATTCGAAAACATTGGTAAATTATAATATTGTCATTCAAAGAATAATATATTATCATCTCGTAATTGCTACCGAATGGCCAGATCTCAAAATAACTTTACTGGGAAATCACATTTTGCAATAAACGGGGTGCTATGCTAAGAACAACAGGCTATGCTATACAGTTAGCATCATCTAAAATCGATAATAACATTGTAAATACCCCCTTACCTTTGATTATCTCCATCAGAAGGCAGGATCCCAGGTCCGGAAGGCATTCCAGGTCCGGAACAAATGTGGTTTCTTTTGACAAAGTTCATAGTTTATGTCCAAATAACAACAAGTACTTAGCGTTCATTATGCTCCCACAAAACGTGGTGTGGGGCTGGTAAAATCACGCCGAAAAGCTAAAAAAAACCTAGTAAATAATCTATTTATGTTCGTTCAAACATGTCAAATGTTGTTTAGCATTAATCTTTTGGTCCATTTTTAACGTTAAACATCAGTAATATTTTCACACAACCTATCCTATGTCTAGATAAAAAATGATGACAAACTCACGTCTCTCAGATTTATGCGCAGGCGCAAAAAAATGAAGTGATGACATGTCAACTTCCTTGCATTCTAATTTGCTCTCTGTTTATCATAGACGCTTCAAACAACTTTATAAAGATCGTTGACATCTAGTGGAAGCCGTAGGTGTTGCGAAATGAATCCTTTCTCACTATGGTATCTATAAAACAATGACACTAAATAGTACAGTCACAAAATCCACATTTTTTTGGATCTATTTTTCACAGGTTTTTGCCTGCAATATGAGTTTTGTTATACTTACAGACACCATTCAAACTGTTTTAGAAAATTCAGAGTGTTTTCTATCCGAATGTGTTAATAATATGCATATCCTAGCTTCTGAGTTGGTGTAGGAGGCAGTTAAAAATGGGCACATATTTTTTTCAAAATGTCTCAATACTGCCCCCGAGCCCCAACAGGTTCCTGGAGTGACCTAGCCAGTCTCCAAACCTTAATCACATAGAAAATCTGTGGAGGGAGCTGAAGGTTCGAAGTTGCCAAATGTCAGCCTCGAAACCTTAATGACTTGGAGAAGATCTACAAAGAGGAGTGGGACAAAATCCCTCCTGAGATGTGTGCAATCCTGGTGGCCAACTACAAGAAACGTCTGACCTCAGTGATTGCCAACAAGGGTTTTGCCACCAAGTGCTAAGTCATGTTTTTCAGAGGGGTCAAATACTTATTTCCCTCATTAAAATGCAAATCATTTTATAACATTTTTGACATGCATTTTTCTGGATGTTTTTGTTATTATTCTGTCTCTCACTGTTCAAATCAAATCAAATCAAATTTATTTTTATATAGCCCTTCGTACATCAGCTGATATTCTCAAAGTGCTGTACAGAAACCCAGCCTAAAACCCCAAACAGCAAGCAAAGCATGTGAAAGAAGCACGGTGGCTAGGAAAAACTCCCTAGGAAAAACTCCCTAGAAAGGCCAAAAACCTAGGAAGAAACCTAGAGAGGAACCAGGCTATGAGGGGTGGCCAGTCCTCTTCTGGCTGTGCAGGGTGGATATTATAACAGAACATGGTCAAAATGTTAAAATGTTAAAATGTTCATAAATGACCAGCATGGTCAAATAATAATAATCATAGTAGTTGTCGAGGGTGCAACAAGCACGTCCGGTGAACAGGTCAGGGTTCCATAGCCGCAGGCAGAACAGTTGAAACTGGAGCAGCAGCACGGCCAGGTGGACTGGGGACAGCAAGGAGTCATCATACCAGGTAGTCCTGAGGCATGGTCCTAGGGCTCAGGTCCTCCGAGAGAAAGACAGAAAGAGAGAAAGAGAGAATTAGAGAGAGCATATTTAAATTCACACAGGACACCGGATAAGACAAGAGAAATACTCCAGATGTAACAGACTGACCCTAGCCCCCCGACACATAAACTACTGCAGCATAAATAATGGAGGCTGAGACAGGAGGGATCAGAAGACACTGTGGCCCCATCCGATGATACCCCCGGACAGGGCCAAACAGGCAGGATATAACCCCACCCACTTTGCCAAAGCACAGCCCCCACACCACTAGAGGGATGTCTCCAACCACCAACTTACCGTCCTAAGACAAGGCCGAGTATAGCCCACAACGATCTCCGCCATGGCACAACCCAAGGGGGGGGCGCCAACCCAGACAGGAAGACCACGTCAGTGACTCAACCCACTCAAGTGACGCACCCCTCCCATGGACGGCATGGAAGAACACCAGTAGGCCAGTGACTCAGCCCCTGTAAAAGGGTTAGAGGCAGATAATCCCAGTGGAAAGAGGGGAACCGGCAAGGCAGAGACAGCAAGGGCGGTTCGTTGCTCCAGCCTTTCCGTTCACCTTCACACTCCTGGGCCAGACTATACTTAATCATAGGACCTACTGAAGAGATAAGTCTTCAGTAAAGACTTAAAGGTTGAGACTGAGTCTGCGTCTCTCACATTGGTAGGCAGACCATTCCATAAAAATGGAGCTCTATAGGAGAAAGCCCTACCTCCAGCCGTTTGCTTAGAAATTCTAGGGACAATTAGGAGGCCTGCGTCTTGTGACCGTAGCGTACGTGTAGGTATGTACGGCAGGACCAAATCGGAAAGATAGGTAGGAGCAAGCCCATGTAATGCTTTGTAGGTTAGCAGTAAAACCTTGAAATCAGCCCTTGCCTTAACAGGAAGCCAGTGTAGGGAGGCTAGCACTGGAGTAATATGATCAAATTTTTTGGTTCTAGTCAGGATTCTAGCAGCCGTATTTAGCACTAACTGAAGTTTATTTAGTGCTTTATCCGGGTAGCCGGAAAGTAGAGCATTGCAGTAGTCCAGCCTAGAAGTAACAAAAGCATGGATTAATTTTTCTGCGTCATTTTTGGACAGAAAATTTCTGATTTTTGCAATGTTACGTAGATGGAAAAAAGCTGTCCTTGAAACAGTCTTGATATGTTCTTCAAAAGAGAGATCAGGGTCCAGAGTAACGCCGAGGTCCTTCACAGTTTTATTTGAGACGACTGTACAACCATCCAGATTAATTTTCAGATTCAACAGAAGATCTCTTTGTTTCTTGGGACCTAGAACAAGCATCTCTGTTTTGTCCGAGTTTAAAAGTAGAAAGTTTGCAGCCATCCACTTCTTTATGTCTGAAACACAGGCTTCTAGCGAGGGCAATTTTGGGGCTTCACCATGTTTCATTGAAATGTACAGCTGTGTGTCGTCCGCATAGCAGTGAAATTTAACATTATGTTTTCGAATGACATCCCCAAGAGGTAAAATATATAGTGAAAACAATAGTGGTCCTAAAACGGAACCTTGAGGAACACCGAAATGTACAATTGATTTGTCAGAGGACAAACCATTCACAGAGACAAACTGATATCTTTCCGACAGATAAGATCTAAACCAGGCCAGAACTTGTCCATGTAGACCAATTTGGGTTTCCAATCTCTCCAAAAGAATGTGGTGATCGATGGTATCAAAAGCGGCACTAAGATCTAGGAGCACGAGGACAGATGCAGAGCCTCGGTCTGACGTCATTAAAAGGTCATTTACCACCTTCACAAGTGCAGTCTCAGTGCTATGATGGGGTCTAAAACCAGACTGAAGCGTTTCGTATACATTGTTTGTCTTCAGGAAGGCAGTGAGTTGCTGTGCAACAGCTTTTTCCAAAATTTTTGAGAGGAATGGAAGATTCGATATAGGCCGATAGTTTTTTATAATTTCTGGATCAAGATTCGGCTTTTTCAAGAGAGGCTTTATTACTGCCACTTTTAGTGAGCTTGGTACACATCCGGTGGATAGAGAGCCGTTTATTATGTTCAACATAGGAGGGCCAAGCACAGGAAGCAGCTCTTTCAGTAATTTAGTTGGAATAGGGTCCAGTATGCAGCTTGAGGGTTTGGAGGCCATGATTATTTTCATCATTGCGTCAAGAGATATAGTACTAAAACACTTTAGTATCTCCCTTGATCCTAGGTCCTGGCAGAGTTGTGCAGACTCAGGACAATGGAGCTTTGGAGGAATACCCAGATTTAAAGAGGAGTCTGTAATTTGCTTTCTAATGATCATGATCTTTTCCTCAAAGAAGTTCATAAATGTATTACTGCTGAAGTGAAAGCCATCCTCCATTTGCGAAGGCTGCTTTTTAGTTAGCTTTGCGACAGTATCAAAAAGAAATTTCGGATTGTTCTTATTTTCCTCAATTAAGTTGGAAAAATAGGATGATCGAGCAGCAGTAAGGGCTCTTCGATACTGCACGGTACTGTCTTTCCAAGCTAGTCGGAAGACTTCCAGTTTGGTGTGGCGCCATTTCCGTTCCAATTTTCTGGAAGCTTGCTTCAGAGCTCGTGTATTTTCTGTATACCAGGGAGCTAGTTTCTTATGACAGATGTTTTTAGTTTTTAGGGGTGCAACTGCATCTAGGGTATTGCGCAAGGTTAAATTGAGTTCCTCGGTTAGGTGGTTAACTGATTTTTGTCCTCTGACGTCCTTGGGTAGGCAGAGGCAGTCTGGAAGGGCATCAAGGAATCTTTGGGTTGTCTGAGAATTTATAGCACGACTTTTAATGCTCCTTGGTTGGGGTCTGAGCAGATTATTTGTTGCAATTGCAAACGTAATAAAATGGTGGTTCGATAGTCCAGGATTATGAGGAAAAACATTTAGATCCACAACATTTATTCCATGGGACAAAACTAGGTCCAGAGTATGACTGTGGCAGTGAGTAGGTCCAGAGACATGTTGGACAAAACCCACTGAGTCGATGATGGCTCTGAAAGCCTTTTGGAGTGGGTCTGTGGACTTTTCCATGTGAATGTTAAAGTCACCAAAAATTAGAATATTATCTGCTATGACTACAAGATCCGATAGGAATTCAGGGAACTCAGTGAGGAACACTGCATATGGCCCAGGAGGCCTATAAACAGTAGCTATAAAAAGTGAGTGAGTAGGCTGCATAGATTTCATGACTAGAAGCTCAAAAGACGAAAACGTCATTGTTGTTTTTTTTTTTGTAAATTGAAATTTGCTATCGTAAATGTTAGCAACACCTCCGCCTTTGCCGGATGCACGGGGGGTATGGTCACTAATGTAACCAGGGCCTGCACCCTATTTCATTGTGGAGCTAGAGGAGTTAGAGCCCTGTCTATGTTCGTAGATAAGATGAGAGCACCCCTCCAGCTAGAATGGAGTCCGTCACTCCTCAACAGGCCAGGCTTGGTCCTGTTTGTGGGTGAGTCCCAGAAAGAGGGCCAATTATCTACAAATTCTATCTTTTGGGAGGGGCAGAAAACAGTTTTCAACCAGCGATTGAGTTGTGAGACTCTGCTGTAGAGCTCATCACTCCCCCTAACTGGGAGGGGGCCAGAGACAATTAATCGATGCCGACACATCTTTCTAGCTGATTTACACGCTGAAGCTATGTTGCGCTTGGTGACCTCTGACTGTTTCATCCTAACATCGTTGGTGCCGACGTGGATAACAATATCTCTATACTCTCTACACTCGCCAGTTTTAGCTTTAGCCAGCACCGTCTTTAGATTAGCCTTAACGTCGGTAGCCCTGCCCCCTGGTAAACAGTGTATGATCGCTGGATGATTAGTTTTAAGTCTAATACTGCGGGTAATGGAGTCGCCAATGACTAGGGTTTTCAATTTGTCAGAGCTAATGGTGGGAGCCGTCGGCGTCTCAGACCCCACAACGGGAGGAGTAGAGACCAGAGAAGTCTCGGCCTCCGACTCCGACTCGCTTAATGGGGAGAACCGGTTGAAAGTTTCTGTCGGCTGAATAAGCGACACCGGTTGAGCATTCCTACAGCGTTTCCCTCCAGAAGCCATGAGAAAGATGTCCGGCTGCTGGGACCGTGCGAGGGGGTTTATACTAACGTTACTATCTGTACTTACTGGTGGCACAGACGCTGTTTCATCCTTTCCTACACTGAAATTACCCTTGCCTAACGATCGCGTCTGAAGCTGGGCTTGCAGCACAGCTATCCTTGCCGTAAGGCGATCGTTCTCCTGTATATTATAAGTACAACGACTGCAATTAGAAGGCATCATGTTAATGTTACTTAGCTTCGGCTGTTTGAAGTCCTGACGAACCATGTCCAGATAAAACCTCCGGGATGAAAAAGTTGAATGAAAAAAGTTGAGTGAGGGAAAAAGTAAAAATATACGGTAATGAAAAAGTAAAAAACCGTCAGGTATCAAAGTAAGATCGGCAACAAAAACGCACAGCAGCGTAAACAAGTCTGCAAGTTGTGACCGGAAACAGGAAACGAATAGCAGGAAAAACTAAGTTTGTCACATGCACAGGATACAGAAGGTGTAAATATAAGCCTACCATTAAAATGATAGACTGATCATTTCTTTGTCAGTGGGCAAACGTACAAAATCAGCAGGGGATCAAATACTTTTTCCCCTCACTGTAGGTACCATATACAGTAGGTATGTAACAGAGGCACATGTTGTGTACACATGTACAAATCATGTCAGAAGTTCACATCATGCATTATTTGAGACATACTATGTTAGACAAAAAAAGGATCTGACAATCTCAAGGGAACACACAAAAAGCTGAAATGTCTTGAGTCAATAAGTATTCAACCCATTTGTTATGGCAAGTCTAAATACGTTCAGCAATAATAGTGTTTAACATGATTTTTGAATGACTACCTCATGTCTATACCTCACAGTTCCCTCAGTCGAGCAGTGAATTTATAGCCACAAAGATCAGGGAGGTTTCCTGTCTCACAAAGAAGGGCACCTATTGGTTGAAGGGTAAACATTTAAAAAAGCAGACATTGAATATCCCTTTGAGCATGGTGAAGTTATTAATTACACTTTGGATGGTGTATCAATACACCCAGTCACTACAAAAATACAGGCGTCCTTCCTAACTCAATTGTCGGAAAGGAAGGAAACCACTCAGGGATTTCCCCATGAGGCCAATGTTGACTTTAAAACAGTTACAGAGTTGAATGGCTGTGATAGAAAACTGATGATGGATCAACAACATTCTAGTTAGTGTGCCTTCAGAAAGTATTCATAACCTTTGACTTATTACACATTTTGTTGTGGTACAGCCTGAATTCAAAATTAAATATATACATTTTTCTAACTCATCTACACACAATACCCCATAATGACAAAGTGAAAATATGTTAGCGAAAATGAAATACATAAATATCTCATTTACATAAGTATTCACACCAATGAGCCAATACTTAGTTGAAGCAACTTTGGCAACAATTACAGCTGTGAGTATTTCTTGGTAAGTCTCTAAGAGCTTTCTACACCTGGATTGTGCAACATTTGCCCATTATTCTTTTTGAAATTCTTCAAACTCTGTCAAATTGGTTATTGATCATTGCTTCACAACCATTTTCAGGTCTTGCCATAGGTTTTCAAGTAGATTTAAATCAAAACTGTACCTTGACCACTCAGGAACATTCACTGTCCTTCTTGATAAGCAACTCCAGTGTAGATTTGGCAGAAATGACAGTGAAAAGAAGGAAGTCTGCACAGAATATAAATATTCCAAAGGCAGTAAAGTAAAAGTGCAAACAAAATGTGGCAAAGAAATTAACTTTATCTCCTGAATACAAAACGCTATGTTTGGGGAAAATCCAACACATCACTGAATAACACTCATATTTTCAAGCATGGTGGTGGCTACATCATGTTATGGGTATGCTTGTCATTGGCAAGGAATAGGGATTTTGGAGGGGAATAAAACAGGCAAAAACCTAGAGGAAAAGCTGGTTCAGTCTGTTTTCCAACAGACACTGAGAGACAAATTCACCTTTCATCAGGACATTAACCTAAAACACAAGGCCAAATATACACTGGAGTTGCTTTTGCTTACCAAGACAACACTGAATGTTTGTGAGTGGCCTAGTTAAAGTTTTGACTTACATTGGCTTGACTTGAAAATGGCTGTCTAGCAATGATCAACTACCAACTTGACAAAGCTTGAAGAATTAAAAAAAAAGAATAATGTGTAAATACTGTACAATCTAGGTGTGCAAAGCTCTTAGACTTGGCCAGAAAGACTCACAGCTGCAATCAATGCCTAAGGAGATTCTGACATGTATTGACTCAGGGGGTTGAATACTTATGTAATCAAGATATAGATTTTATTCTTCCACTTTGACATTACAGAGCATTTTGTGTAGATCGTTGACAAACAAATTACAATTAAATCCATTTTAATCCCAATTTGATAACACAACAAAATGTTCAAAAAGTTAAGCTGTGTGAATACTTTCTGAAGGCATCCTATGAGTATGTCAAAACAATATAGCCTATTTGTATGTACTTGGAAAATGTATACAGCAGTAAACTAATATTGAGCAACTGATTTCAGGTTTTCATCAGAAAGTAAAGGACCAGGTAGGAATAAATTGTGCTGGAGTTCCTCTTTAAAACACTTGACCCATAGAGTAGACAGTAGTAATACTGAAAAGCCATTTCACTCTTTAATTAACTCCATCCTAAACTGTTAAATACTTGAGGGCTGAGCAGTTAAGCAGCAGGCTATGTTGTGGTTTTTATCAAACATTAACGAAGCTTAATTACTCTTAATACCAAGTGTGACTGTACATGCTGTCTTCTCACTTCAACTTACCAGATAACTTCAGAGGATAGAAAGCAGAGAAAAGTTGGACTAGAGTCAATTTTACACGTATTAGACTATTTTTTGCTTTGTCTTGACTGCCATCAAGTGGCCATACGTGGCAATAGCACAGTGTATCTAGTTCCATACTCTGATGAACAACATGAGGGATATAACTCAGTTCCATAATGAATAAAACTTCTATAGAACTTTATTTGTGTAACAAAACAGCATATTTACAAAGGATGTGGGTAAAATAGGAATAAACAGTTAGCCTAGAGTACATTATTGAGAGGAGCAGTATGATGAGGATAAACAATCCGTGGCAAACATACTGTATCCACCAGACAACTTCAATGTTTCTTACATAACAACACATAAAACCTCTCTCTAGTTATATTGCATTAACCATATAGTACACACCATTCCTACAGGATTTAACTGACATCTGTAACACATTGGGAAGTGCAGAACAGCCAAACCTCTTTAAAGGTAACCTTTCACTAGGACCAGACGGTCTTCTTAAGGGTTCAGTCCAGGTGTTGTCAGACGTGCTTTGGGTCAGGTTGACGATTAGGATGCATCATCGTCAATTTTAGGTGCCAGGTAGTACTTGATGTGGCCGATGTCTGCGATCCTGTACTCCACCACTGGAGGGAAAGAGCAAACAGGTTGAGATGGTCTTACACACATTACCTTTGAACAGAAACTCCACAGACCTGAGTCTTCAGGGCCAACAGTGATCATGGAAGTTATGAACAGCTAACTTGTTACCATACTATTACCACTTCAATCCGTTCTGTACCGCTACTTACTAATAGGCAGCGTGAGTAAAGGATGGCCTTGGTTGGCTTTGAGAGTTGCAATTAAAAATGAATAGGTAAGTGGTGTGACTCTCTGTGAAGTCTTCCCTCTGTAGTCTCTGGGCATGTAGTGTACCACCCTCTGACATGCAGAGGGTGACCGTGTTGGAGAGAGGAGTAGCTCTGGAGAAGAAATTCAGGTACCGGTAGTTGAGGGTAAAGATCAGCCGTACTTGTTCTTTGACCTCAATGTTCACCTGTAGGAGACCGAATCAAAAATGGGTCACTTTGGAATTATGGCTCTCGCTTTCTTCAGCTTGACCCATTTAAATGTAATCAGCCTCAAATAACCCAGAGGGTGGAGCAAAATTAGGAATTAGGCATTTTGCTGCAAAACGGTTTTATTATGCAAAGTTCTCTGTTAACAGTACTTGTGCTGAGCCTTTTGACAGACTGATTTAAAAGGTCATGTAAGTCGGGGCAGCAGGTAGCCTCGCAATTAAGAGTCTTAGGCCAGTAACCGAAAAGTCACTGGTTCGAATCCCCGAGCCAACTAGGTGAAAAATATGTTGATGTGACCTTTAGCAAGGCACTTAACCTTACTTGCTTCAGGGTCACTGTCAATAATGGATGATCCCTGGCCCTGATCCTGCTTTCAAGGGGAGTGGGATATGAAAAAAACACATTTCCAGTTCACACAAATGAAACAAATGTAAGCACCCACCTAATTATTACGTGTGCAGTGCACTTGGCACAAGTCAACAATCCATACAACTACAGTAATTGCTATTGAAGTGGTGGGCCTAGTGGTTAGTTGCCTGACTACAAATGATGTCATGTGCCTGTTGATTTGACTGTCAGGGCAAGTGAGTGTGAGAATGTGTGTGGAGGCAGTCAGGCCTCTCTCACCGACTCATCCTCATTGTCCACAATGTTGGTCTGGGACAGCTTGATGTTGCCAGTGCCCAACTCCCCACTGGCTGAGAACTGGACCCTGCCTTTTGCACAAGTGATCATGACAACATCCCCGATTTGGGACAGGTCTCTACAAATCTGTGAGAATTCGCCAGACGGCATTTTCACCACACAATTGTACTCTTGTTCCTAAAGAGAGAACAGGATATCGTGCGAGCTATCAATTTTGCCAGCTCCTCCACTTCCACTGTACATCAATGGACATTGAAAATATCACATGTAAATTGCAGTGAACCGATTGTGAATAAGGAATAAAGATTGCTTACTGGAATACGGACGGAGCTGTTCCACATCCAAGTCCATCAACTTAATCTCATAGTCAGAGACTTTCTCCTGATCTAACAACACAGAGACAAGGTTATACATTAGGACATGCCTCAGAAAATATATGACCTTCATACATGGAACAGGTCACTTAGCAGGTGTTTGGACCAAGTTTGATAACCTACCCTAACCCTAACCCTTTTAGCTAACCCTTCCCTAACCCTAACCCTTTTAGCTAACCCTTCCCTAACCATAACCCTTTTAGCTAACCCTTCCCTTAACCCTAACCGTTTAACCTTACTGCTAAACTTAACCCTAACCTTAAACCCTAGCCTAGCTAACATTAGCCAGCTAGCTAACGTTAGCCACCTAGCTAGAATTCGTAACATATACATTTAGCAGATTTGTAACATTGTATGTTTTGCTAATTCATAACATAGTGTACGTTTAACAAATTCGTAACGTGTAATATGAATTGTTATTTGTAACATATCATATGAAATGGGTGATGGACGTCCACAATATATTCCATACGAAACAGGACATATCATACTACACTGAACAAAAATACAAACACAAGATGTAAAGTGCTGGTCCCATGTTTCATGAGCTGAAATAACATTTAATAACATGAAATAACATTTCCCAGAAATTGTCCATATGTACACACAATAATATATCTCTCAAATGTTGTGCACAAATTTGTTTACATCCCTGTTAGTGAGCCTTTCTCCTTTTGCCAAGATAATCCATCCACCTGACAGGTGTGGCATATTAAGAAGCTGATTAAACAGCATGATCATAACACAAGTGCACCTTGTGCTGGGGACAATAAAAGGCCACTCTAAAAATGTGCAGTTTTGTCACACAACACAATGCCACAAATGTCATGCAATTGCCATGATGACTGCAGGAATGTTGATCAGAGCTGTTGCCAGACAATTGAATGTTCATTTCTCTACCATAAGCTGCCTCCAAAGTCGTGTTAGAGAATTTGACAGTATGTCCAATCGGCCTCACAACCACGTGTATGGCGTCGTGTGGGTGAGCAGTTTGCTGATGACAATGTTGTTAACAGTGTTCCCCATGGTGGCAGTGGGGTTATGTATTAGTATGTGTTAGTATGGGCAGGCTTAAGCTACGGACAACTAACACAATTGTATTTTATCGATGACAATTTGAATTCATAGAGATACAGTGACGAGATCCTGAGGCCCATTGTCGTGCCATTCATCACCTCATGTTTCAGCATGATAATGCACGGACCCATGTTGTAAGGATCTGTACACAATTCCTGGAAGCTGAAAATGTCCCAGTTCTTCCATGGCCTGCATACTCACTTGACATGTCCCATTGAGCATGTTTGGGATGCTCTGGATCGACGTGTATGACAGCGTGTTCCAGTTCCTGCCAATATCCAGAAACTTCGCACAGCCATTGAAGTGGAGTGGGACAACATTCCACAGGCCACAATAAACAGCCTGATCAACTCTATGCGAAGGAGATGTGTTGTGCTGCATGAGGTGGTCACACCATATACAGACTGTTTTTTTTATCCATGCCCCTAGCTTTTTTTAACGGTATTTGTGACCAACAGATGCATATCTGTATTCCCAGTCATGTGAAATCCATAGATTAGGGCCTAATGAATTTATTTCAATTGACTGATTTCCTTATATGAACTGTAACTCAGTTAAAAAAATTAAATTGTTGAGTTTATATATTCTTTTGTCCTGTATAAATGGAGTGTCTTGGACTTACATACAGAATAATATGAAATGCTCTGAGACCTACTTACTGGCCTACTTACTTTCAGTCTCAAACATCAGGAGTCTCTGCAGTGTCATTTGGACGTAGGGTGACGATGTCCTCATTCCCTGCACACCTCAACATCTTGGACATGCTGCAAGTAAACCAGCAAGTGTTAATTTTAGGTAAACTCAAACAGAGTTATGAATGAATGCACACATTGTTCACGCACCTGTTTAGGTTGACTCCCATAGCGAGCGTGCGATCACAGCGATACCAGTCGAATCCATCGCTTCGCAAGTTGATGTGCACAAGGGAAACGCGAGTCCATACTCTGGAGGGAGATACCCGAGGAGTTCACATCCAAGCAAGCTTCAGTGATAAGGTCTTTCAGAGCATCCAAAACTTTCTTTAGTATTAGACCTTGGGTCAATCGTGCCTCAAACATTTCGCTTTTGTTTGTGTTTTCTTTGCTGATTTGGAAAGCAGTATTTAGGATCAGCTGATGCTAGTTGCTGCTACAGGTCGAAATATGCGCAAGGAGCCCTTCTAATGTTATTTCCACAATTAAATGTAGGCCGCGTTCCAGACCGTCTACAAAGCAGTCGTGTTGCACAAATAAAACCACACGAATATTCTGGCATGATGTGAGGTACTTGGTGTAAGAATTGTTTTTCATTTTATTTATTTATCCTTTATTTAATCACAGAAGTCACATTGAGATTTAAATAGATTTTTCAAGTGAGCCCTAGCCAAGAAAGCAGCATACATTAAGTTACACATGAGACAACAAAACATAAAACATAACAATGAATGCAAGTTAAAACAGTGCATAAGATAATTTAAAAGGTTTAAAAACATGTGCAATCTGTGGTCAACAGCCATCCAATCTGGGATTTAAAATCATCAATCAGAATATAAAATGTATGTCCTTTTGCAAAGTGTTCCAAGATGATGGGGCAGCAAAGCTAAAGGCTTTTACCAAACTAAGTTCTTGTGTTGGGAACATTATATAAAATACAGTTCTGTGATCTTAGATGGTAATGTCAATTACTCTGCAGGGTTAGTGAAGTGCTTAAATACTGTATATCGACAGCTGCCATTAGATGGCTTTATAGACAACCATGTACCAGTGAGTCTGTGGACTTACAGTTAAGGATGGCCATCCAGCCAACTGATAGAAGGTACAGTGATGTGTGAGAGGTCTTGTGTTGATTACAATTCATAATTGTATGGTACTGGATCATTTGTTTTCAGCAATAAATCAGGTATTTTGTTTAAAACTAACATTTTGTTTGACTTGGGTTGAACCGAAATTATGAATTGAATCAAACATAAACAAGTTCTGGATTTAATTGAATTATGGATGTATTTATTTTCTTATTCTCTCCACCCCAGTTCAGTATTTCCATGTGTAGTAAAATTCCATCTCCTTCTATTCCTGGGTCCTCTGTGTGTACCACTACAAGATAGCAGGCACTTTGACCACTAGATGTCGGTATTCTGCTTCTGATTCAGTGGTAGGCTATGTGGAACAAAAGGGATGGAGGGTGTGTTGTAAATTCACTCTGGAATGCCAGAGTGTGCTCAGAGTGCACTCTGGGTGTGTCAGAGTCTTGTCAGATTGTCTGTTCCTAAATTCAGAGAGTTTTGCTCTCGGGGCGTTCAGAGCGCAAACTGGACGTTCTGGCCAAGGAGTAGGGTTGATCCGAGCCTTCGGACCTCACAACGTCAGTCAAGCACCCAAGCTAACTGGCTAACGTTGGCTAGCTTGCTAGCTACTTTCAGACAGAAATAAGAGAACACCTCCCTCTGACCATTTTACTCGCGCTAGCAGAGCTGATTAGGCTGTTTTCATGGTATCTCGAGCGTTCTTGACTAACTGTGCTGCTGGCAGCAATTTCATTTATTTTCTAAATTGGCGAAGTTTACTGACACCGGTCATACTCAACGGGTGTTGCGTGTTCGTAAATTCATCAGTTATTCTGCGCTTTTGCACACAGACAAGAGTGCTCTGAAATCAGAGTAGATAGCCAGGGAATATACGAACGCACCCTAAGTTATCCTTTGTGACAAGGCTGAGACAAGGCTGACACACATCAGTTGACACAGTATCTACGCTGCAATAGTCTATGTGCCGGGAGGCTAGGGTCAGTCTGTTTTATCTGGTGTAGGTCTCCTGTCTTATCTGGTGTCCTGTGTGAATTTAAGTATGCTCCCTCTAATTCTCTCTCTCTCCCTCCCCTCCCGGAGGACCTGAGCCCTAGCATCATGCTTCAGGACTATCTGGCCTGATGACTCCTGACTGTCCCCAGTCCACCTGGTCATACTCCTGCTCTAGTTTCAACTGTTCTGCCTGCGGCTAAATTCACCGGATGTGCTACCTTGTCCCGGACCTGCTGTTTTTGACTCTCGCTCTCTCTCTCGCTCTACCGCACCTGCTGTCTCGACCTCTGAATGCTCAGCTATGAAAAGCCAACTGACATTTACTCCTGAGGTACTGACATGTTGCACCCTCTATAACCACTGGTTATTATTTGACTCTGCTGGTCATCTATGAACATTTTAATATCTTGAAGAACAATCTGACCTAAATGGCCATGTACTCTTAAAAATCTCCACAGGCACAGCCAGAAGAGGACTGGCCACCCCTCTGAGCCTGGTTCCTCTGTAGGTTTCTTCCTAGGTTCCTGCCTTTCTAGGGAGTTTTTCCTCGCCACCGTGCTTCTATATCTGCATTGCTTGCTGTTTGGGGTTTTAGGCTGGGTTCCTGTATAGCACTTTCCCAATATGAACCCATAATTGGTAGATAATCAATTATCTCCATACTTTATCACCATTCGGCAGTCCCTACTTTCATCTCAGGCTAAAATAACAATTTATTTTCAAGGACACATCCCACAACCCCTTCTGCAGCACTATGTGGACAGGGTGATGTTTGAGGGCCAGCGTGCAGACTGTGGGTTGATGAACGTCTGTACCCGCAAGGTGATGGCGGCCACCCCAGGGGATCACTGGAACATCTGACCCAGTGTGAGATTAGGAGGCTGCTGGCCAGGGAGAGAAAGATGCCATCCAGACCCTGGGGGTGAGCCTGGGGGGCTGCGCTGTGCTCTGATGAGGGACAACATGATCACCCCAGGGGAGAGGTCCATGGAGCTACGCACCAAACAGAGGCCCAGCCGGGGTGCGCCGGGCACGCTATCTCCTTCTGGTTCTCCTCGGCAACAGAGATATCAGCAGTGGAGTCCTCAACCAGAAAGCCTATCAGATGGCTGCATGCCTCTGCAATGTAGGACATTAACTTGCATGAATGCACTGCTTAGCTGAACTCTTGCGTTTCTCCAGTGTCATCAACAGTAAAGGATCTGTAACAGAGTAAAACTGAGTTGAAACTGTCCAAAACTGGCTACACTGTCTCCGAAGGTTACTGACATATTTGTTCTTCTTTAACTACAGTGACCTGCTATGCAAGACCAGTACACTCTATAGTCTGTATCATTTTCATCACGTCAGCCACAGAGAGTGAACTAGTATGCAGTGACCTACTATGCAAGTACACAGTAGTCTGTATGGTCAGGTCCCACATTGTTATTACATTATTATGACAGCCACAGTGTCACAGTATCCACAGAAAATGGTGCCCCTCCTCGGCCGGGCGGCGCTCGCCGGTCGTCGTCGCCGGTCTACTAGCTGCCGCCGATCTGTGTTTCTGTGTTCATTGTGTTTTGTCTGTCTAGGTCCGCACCTGTTGTCATTTCTGTCATTAGTGGGGGGGTATTTAGTTTGTTCCTTTGGGGTTGTGTGTTGTGCGGGATTGTTTGTTTGTCAGCGGGTTTACGCTGTGGCCGTTTCTTCTCTATCGTTTTTATATTGGAGGATTTATTTTCTCGCCGGGCTGCGCCCTGTGCGTGATTTTTAATCACCTAGTGTTTGGGTGTGAATAAACTTCGAGCTACTGGACGATATCTCCTGCATTTGACTCTACTCCTTCCTCCTGCCCTAAGTACCCGTGACACACAGAGAGACCAGTATAAACACGCAATGTAACACTAACTGACAGTTTAAGGGTTAAGAGTCAGACACTCAGTTTAACCTCTACAGGATGTAGAGTGTCCCCCCCCCCCCCCCCCCCCCCCCCACGGGACGGTTGAGCTAACAAAGGCTAATGTGATTAGCATGAGGTTGTAAGTAACAAGAACATTTCCCACGACATAGACATATCTGATATGGGCAGAAAGCTTCAATTCTTTTTAATCTAACTGCACTGTCCAATTTACAGTAGCTATTACAGTGAAATAATACCATGCTATTGTTTGAGGAGAGTGCACAGTTCTGAACTTTAAATGTATTAATAAACCAATTAGGCACATTTGGGCTGTCTTGATACAACATTTTAAACAGAAATACAATGGTTCATTGGATCAGTCTAAAACTTTGCACATACACTGCTGGCCAAAGTCTAAATTGCACCTAGATTCCTAAGTCATGTATTGGGCTTGCTCTTGCATTTTAAAGATGAAAAAATTACAAAAACGTATGTTTTGTTCTTTGTATTATCTTTTACCAGATCTAATGTGTTATATTCTCCTATATTAATTTCACATTTCCACAAACTTCAAAGTGTTTCCTTTCAAGTGGTATCAACAATATGCATATCCTATGCATATCCTTGCTTCAGGTCCTGAGCTACAGGCAGTTAGAGTTGGGCGTCATTTTAGACGAAAATTGAAAAAAGGGTTAGATCCTTAATTAACAAGTAGTAGGCTAATTATTATTGATGTTTGGAACACTAAATACCAATAGCAGAGTAAATATGTACCCTGTCAAGCATCTTGGAGAAATGGTTGCATGCTGTGTTAATTAACCTGCATAATAGCATAACCTGAGTCTAATGTAGATACACCTTCAGAACAGAATGTATTAGAGCCGTGAACAATTAAGGTAGTATGACTCATGCATGCTGTGCTTAAGGTAGTAGAAATAAAAAAGAGCATATGCTCAAAGTATGAAATCAACCCATAGTGTTTGACAAGGTGTTTGTCTACAGTGGAGTGAACTTAAAGGCCCATTGCAGTCAAAAGTATGTTTTCCTGTGTTTTATATCATATTGTACAACAGCTGATGAAACTAACACTGAAAAAGTGTGAAAATTTGATCAGTGTTATTCCTGATAGTTGCTTGTTGAAAATACAATCTACATAGGACCTTCTAATCTGCAGGTTTGCATGGGCAGGAGTTGCGGCTTTCCATCGTGACATCACCATGCGGTAAATTGATTAAGAGTTTCAGACCTCTGTCAATAACAGCTAGTTTTCTGTTTCCCCTCCCCACTCAGACCACTCCCAACAAACAGTCCAAGCTAAATTCTTGCTTGAGAAATAGCTTTAGTTAAAAAGCAATTTTTTCCCATTTTCTATTACAGTAAGTTACTTAATTGTTACCATGAAAAGATTTTATATTGATATACAGTATAAACGGCTGCATTGGGCCTTTAATATAAAGTAGCTAGCGCAGGCTGACACTGTACTGGTACTATAAATGAACATAATTGCTTGAACTAGACTAATAACGTCATACACTTCTATTGGAAACGTACATGATGGAAAACCTGTTTGCTAGAGTGCAATCCAGACTTCAAACTTCTTAATATTTTTCTGGGAACAGTGATGGCTCTTTTCTCTACAATCTCATTGTGTTGGCTGTAACTGCATTCTCCAGGAAGTTACCCAGCCCTGTTATCTTGCCATTGTCCTAGCGCTGTCAATAACCATTTGCAGTAATTGATGTTTTGATAGTTTTTTTTCAACCATTTTGTTTTTCCAGCCAGCTAAAGAGAAAATAGGGCACATCTGTTTTGACTCACAATTTGCACAATGTAGGCCTAAACACACACACACACACACACACACACACACACACACACACACACACACACACACACACACACACACACACACACACACACACACACACACACACACACAACCCCAGACACAACCCCAGACACAACCCCAGACACAACCCCAGACACAACCCCAGACACACAGCCACACACACACCGCCCTAACTTCTGACGTCAGAGGGGGAGTTTAGAAGGGGGCACAAAAATCACCCCTGCCTTTTTGGGATGGAACAAGAGACAGAGGCCGCCTCCTCACCAGCCCCTTCCTTTCCCACAGTAAACAGGAAGACTGAGCCAAGTCAGACCGGAGACCAGAGAGAGGAGCCAAACACTCAGGAGAAGGAGGACGTCTAAACAGCTGCAAATCCAGCATAAACAAAAGAGAAGTCTGACAAAAGGAATGAACATAAGGAGTAAGAATCACAGAGAGGTGGAGAAACTCCAGTTAACGTCTCAATACAACGTTGAGGTGGAGAAATCAGACAAGAAAAGTTTTAAATACAGAGAGGGGGAGCTTTCAAAGCAAACTACAAAGGAAAAGCCTAGGCAGTCTACTATGGCTGGGCAAGTATCCAAGAGCTCAGCACAGCGACTCAGCCGAGACCTGACCTGTTCTATCTGCCTGGACCTCTTCAAGCAGCCTGTCTTCCTGCCCTGCGACCATACCTTCTGCCAGGCATGCATCGCTGGCTACTGGGCGGGCCCCAGAGGCCAGGTCCAGGGGGGGTCTGGATCCTGTCCACAGTGCAGGAAGGTGTTCCCTGGCCAGAGCTACCGGCCCAACCGCATCGTGGCCAACATAGTGGAGAGCTACTGCCAGGGCCTGGAGGAGAGCGGGGGGCTGCTGGGGGACGTGGGGGTACCAGAGAGGAGCTCTGCCCCCGCTCCTGCCCCACGCTGTGGCCGGCACCGAGAGGAGCTGAAGCTCTACTGTGAGGAGGACCAGGAGCTGGTGTGTCTGGTGTGTGGACTCTCTCAGGAGCACAGGAACCACACCATGGTGTGTGTCCAGGAGGCACAGCAGAGATACAGGGTAAGTCCAAATTCAAATTGATTTCTGTTGCCTTTTTACACTGCTAAATTTCAGGAAGAATACTTGTAAAAGGCTTAGCACAGGGCAAAATATGTACAACAAGCCAAAGGGTCACAGATGCAGGGGAAATTGAGGACAGGAAAAATACATTTTTGGGCCATGGATGGAGTAGCAGTATTATGCATGGGAGGAATTGAAGCAAAACTTTTTTGGGATCAAATATAGCACAGAAAAACTTGATGTGACTTGGCATCAACTACTAAAATGTCAATGATTTGTCATAACACTTCAGGTGTCACTTTATTTTTGTACGACAAACCGCTCATTATCCTCCGCTGTTCGTCTGCTTTCCAGTTGCATCCGGCTCTTTTCCCGTAACATTGTTTTTGCCAGCCTCACTCCCAGGGCAGATTACTGTATTTACCGTGGATGAGCTCTGGTGAACAGTAGAGAAGAGAAGGCTGATGACGACTTACAGTAATGCTGCTGCTTTGTTCTGGCTATGCAGGCCTCTCTCAACAGCTCCATGGACTCTCTGAAAGGGGAGCTGAACACGGCCCTGCAGTGTGAGAGAGAGACTGAGGAAGAGGTCAAGAAGCTCAAGGTAAGAAAAGCTATAGTATCTCATACCTACACCTGGTAACAATCTATACATTACGCTTAAACCTTGATCTTCTCAAATTAGGAGCACACGGCAGACCTGAAGCAGCGCATCGAGGCCCAGTTCAGCGACCTGCATCAGTTCCTTTACCAAGAGGAGAAGCTGCTACAGGTGAAGCTGAAGACAGTGGAGCGCATGGAGCTGATCAGACTGGATGAACACAAGGCCCTGCTCTGTGTGGAGGTCTGCCGTCTGCAGAGGGCCCTGAACGAGATCGAGGACAATTTGAGGGTTCAGGACCCCTTTACACTGCTGCGGGTGAGACAGGACAGGGCTACTGTTTACCTACTGGAGTTATTGTTGAACGACTACACTGAACGATTTTTAGGTTAGATTTAGTTTTTTTTGCATGTGCTGTTTGAACAAAAATATGGTTGTGAGGACAAACCTAGCTTGCACACTTCTAGACATTTACATCTGCTATAATAATGTAGTAAGTATCTATTCTAGACATTCTACAGAAGGACCCCAGAGTGAGGGAGGAACACTTTAGGGTGGAGCACAGGCAGAATGTGGGCCCATGACCTCACTCCTGGTCGATGGTGAGGATAAGGAGATTATAGGGACAGGCTCAGACCCAGGGACTTTCCCCCAACTACGGGGAGATCCCAGAGGGTGGGATAGCATTAGCTCAGACACTGATGTCATATGGAACACTGCTTTTCCTCTTTTCAACCACTGCCCAAACTAATTATCACTCTCTCCCCTCTGTTTTTCCTGTTGCGTCCCAGAATATCAAGACCCTGCTCCAGAGGTGAGAGCATGGCGGGACGTGGGCCGTTTTAGCTTTCACCATGTTATTCCATAATGGGGTTTTCCTGTTTCTGATATGTATTGTCTAAAGCTTGTGTTGTCTTTGGCAGGCCATCTCCGAAGTTTGAGAAGCCTACCCTCACGGCTCCCAGTCTGTGTGAGGGGCGGTTCGCAGGGCCCCTGCAGTACCGAGTGTGGAAATCACTGAAAGGAAGCATCTACCCAGGTACTATAATTTAAATATTCATCTTGAATAGAGTGAATGTCAATTACAGAACGCAGGAGCTGCAATTCAGGAGCTTTCAGCTACTATTCTTGCTCTGCAACATAGGTGATTTGTGGTGTTGTAGTACGGTCTTGAGACGTGGTCTCGCTCTTGTCTCTGTGTCGGATACATTTGTACTAGGTCTTGACTCGGTCTCGGACAGCGAGGACTCATCATTTCTTCTTGAGACCAGTGGAGTAAAAAAATCTTAATTATCAGCCTCCATTCAGTCAGCGCATAAAACAATATCTTAACAGCCTTTATATCTATTATAGACATGTTTGCGCAGAGGTGAACCTATAGGCCTTCAGTGTGTGACAGGTTCATGTTTCTGAAAGGACAGCAACCATAATACCAGTGCACTCATGTAGGAGAGAGCACTTTTGGTAAAACACAAACGGCCAGGGGTGTAGTGGAGTGTATGGCTTTTTTTTTATTCAGTGGGCTTTGCTTATACTCACTTTTTAATCCGTACTGATGCATATCAAAGTAGTGTAGTGGAGGTATACAACTTATCAATTATGTAGTATAATAGAGAAATCATGCACAAAGTAGCCTACACAATCGCAAAGCACATGAAATATATTCACATGCTCGCCGCACACATAGCCCAGTTTCAGAGGAATATCATCTGCAGGAAGCAAGAGTGTCGCAGCTGTCATCTGGTTTTGGAATGGAGCAGCTCACAGAAGAATGACATCGGTACCCTGTAGGGTAGGAAAGACATTTCAAATCATGATATCTACCAGTAAATGCTTAACTAAAGCATCAATGGGTATGCAAACCAGGTATTGAAAAAGTTTAGTCCAAAGTGTTGGTTAGTAGGCTATTTGTGATGCGCAATTGTCATCATGCACTATTTGCATCAGGGGTGTAGACATGGATAGGCCTGGGTGGACAGAGGCCCAGCCACTGGGGAGGCCGGCCCTGACAGATTGATGTGATCAGAGCCGGGCGGCCAAGTTGCGTAGGGCCCCGCAAATTACGCAAGGGCCCCGCCTCCCCCTCGTGTCAAAGCAGGTGTCAATGTTTACAACTTGGATGAGAGGATGAAGTGGAACTATCCGTCTGGTTACGAAAAGAGAAAGAAAAAAAACATAATGAGAGTGAATTGTGGGAACAGCAATCAGGTAAACTTGTGTTCTCTCCTCTCCAAGTTTGATGCCAGCAAATAACAGTAACGTTAAGTTGATGTGCTAGCTTGCAGTGCATCTCTCTCTAGTCTGTCTGTCTTGCTAACCTAGCAGGGCAGTGCATCTCTTGTTCTGCCTGTGTCTTGCTTGCTTGCCAGCCACTTCCAGGGCTGTGTTCTGTGACTTTGTGCCTGACAAAAGTGAGACTGAAATACAACTATTTATTACGTTTGATAAACGCCAACGGTGTTTACAAACTGCAGCTCGGAAAAGATAACTAACACAGACCCAGTACAGCCATCTTCAGCAAGTACTAACACAGACCCAGTACAGCCGTCTTCAGCAAATACTAACACAGACCCAGTACAGCCGTCTTCAGCAAGTACTAACACAGACCCAGTACAACCGTCTTCAACAAGTACTAACACAGACCCAGTACAGCCATCTTCAGCAAATACTAACACAGACCCAGTACAGCAATCTTCAGCAAATACTAACACAGACCCAGTACAGCCATCTTCAGCAAGTACTAACACAGACCCAGTACAGCCGTCTTCAGCAAGTACTAACACAGACCCAGTACAGCCATCTTCAGCAAGTACTAACACAGACCCAGTACAGCCATCTTCAGCAAGTACTAACACAGACCCAGTACAGCCGTCTTCAGCAAGTACTAACACAGACCCAGTACACCCGTCTTCAACAAGTACTAACACAGACCCAGTACAGCCGTCTTCAGCAAATACTAACACAGACCCAGTACAGCCATCGTCAGCAAGTACTAACACAGACCCAGTACAGCCGTCTTCAGCAAGTACTAACACAGACCCAGTACAGCCGTCTTCAACAAGTACTAACACAGACCCAGTACAGCCATCTTCAGCAAGTACTAACACAGACCCAGTACAGCCATCTTCAGCAAGTACTAACACAGACCCAGTACAGCCGTCTTCAGCAAGTACTAACACAGACCCAGTACAGCCATCTTCAGCAAGTACTAACACAGACCCAGTACAGCCGTCTTCAGCAAATACTAACACAGACCCAGTACAGCCATCTTCAGCAAGTACTAACACAGACCCAATACAGCTGGCTTCAGCAAGTACTAACACAGACCCAATACAGCTGGCTTCAGCAAGTACTAACACAGACCCAATACAGCTGGCTGCAGAAAGTACTAACACAAACCCAATACATCTGGCTTCAGCAAGTACTAACACAGACCCAATACAGCTGGCTTCAGCAAGTACTAACACAAACCCAATACAGCTGGCTTCAGCAAGTACTAACACAGACCCAATACAGCTGGCTTCAGCAAGTACTAACACAAACCCAATACAGCTGGCTTCAGCAAATACTAACACAAACCCAATACATCTGGCTTCAGCAAATACTAACACAGACCCAATACAGCTGGCTTCAGAAAGTACTAACACAAACCCAATACAGCTGGCTTCAGCAAGTACTAACACAAACCCAATACAGCTGGCTTCAGCAAATACTAACACAAACCCAATACAGCTGGCTTCAGCAAATACTAACACAGACCCAATACAGCTGGCTTCAGCAAGTACTAACATAGACCCAATACAGCTGGCTTCAGCAAGTACTAACACAAACCCAATACATCTGGCTTCAGCAAATACTAACACAGACCCAATACAGCTGGCTTCAGAAAGTACTAACACAAACCCAATACAGCTGGCTTCAGCAAGTACTAACACAGACCCAATACAGCTGGCTTCAGCAAATACTAACACAGACCCAATACAGCTGGCTTCAGCAAATACTAACACAGACCCAATACAGCTGGCTTCAGCAAGTACTAACACAGACCTAGGTGAAGTACAGACAGCCTCAGCCAGGACTAGTACAACCAGAGGTGTACAGCCAGCATCAGATACATTGACAAACAAGGTGAACAAGCTCCTCCAATCCGCCTCAATGCAGCTGGATATCGCAGTGAATTTAATCTCAAATGCAAAGGCCTCCCTCACTACATACCGGGAAACTGGATTCTCTGAGGCCCAGACAACAGCCAAAAGCATTTGTGAAGAAATGAATGTGGAGCCTGTTCTGAAAGAGAAGAGACAGAAACAGCAAGAGGCATTTCAGCTATGAGGCTCCAGATGAACCAGTGACTGATGCACTGAAAAACCTTGAAGTCAACTACTTCAACATTGTGGTCGACTCTGCTGTGACATCCATGGATGAGAGATCTAAACACTCAACCAGATGAAAACCAAATATGGAGTGCTGCTGAACTTCAGCACTGCCTCAGATGTCCAGTGAATCTTTAAAGGCTCACTGCATGGAAGTTGAAAACACTGTAACCTTCAGAGATGACTGTGACATCAGTGCCTTTGAGCTGCTTTCCTTTCTCTGTGAGAAAAACCTGAAGGAACTATCCTAACCTTTGGACAGCCCTAAGAATTGCAGTCATCCTAACAGTAACATCGGCAGAGAGGAGCTTTTCAAAATGAAAGCTCATCAAAAGCTACCTGTCACAGGAACGTTTGAGTGGTCTGGCCATCATGAGCATAAATCATGACGTGGGGAAACACATGTCCTATGATGACATCATTGATGATTTTGCCTCAAGAAAGTGCAGAAGAGGAATATTTTGACGGTAAGACTTTAATTCAAACATTCAAATGTTTACACACTTAGTAACATTTAAGATTGTATGGCAGAGGTGCATTTGTGTAAATGACTGCTTAACTATGTGACATACTTTCTCAATTTCTTCCAGACAGTCCAGATAGACTGGTGCCCATGCTGATGCTGAAAATTCCCAGGCTGTAGAGAGAACCAAAGTTAATCACACAGCTGTATAGGTTTATTTGACTATTTTGAGACATAGCTGCAGCCATAGCCTATAGGCGTATGTTTATATTGTATAGACAAAGCTAATTGTATAATATTGTGAGGACTGGACTCATTACCAGGCAGCAGAGCCAAAGCTCACTGTTATATTTTATTATTTTCTACGTTTTATATTTTCTACAATTTCTTATTTATGTTAATGTTAATATTCACTTATCTTAAGGTTCTATAGAACATATTATATTCAATAAATATTGTTTGTTTATACCTCATTCTGTTCTGTATAAGTCTACTTATTCTTAGACCGACTGATGGAGCAAACTTTTTTAAAGGAGGGAGGATTGTAGTGGGAACACTGGCGTGTTAGGTGTGACTGTGGCAATGGCAAATGGTTTACATGGCTCGCGGGTCAGGTAGGAGGGCCCCTTGGCAGAATTTTGCTTAGGGCCCCAGGGAGGTCAGGACCAGCTCTGGATGTGGTTTAAGCATTTTTGTGGACTTAGACCATCACATTTTTCTATTCTTTCTGTGATTTTGAGTGTGAAAAATCAGACAAATCTATTGGAAAACTCATTAAAAAAACGAAGGAAAGGATTTTTCAAACAGGGTGCCTTTCCTTCTCTGGGTGGGCCATTTAGGCACTTTTTGGCAAAATTAGAGTATACCCACTTCTCAAGGCACAACTACACCCCTGCATAGGGCCGATGGAAAGTCAGCAGTCACACAGAATGATATTAAAGGATAAGCAGTCCATAAACTCGGACACAGTAAGCCAGTAGGTCCCAATCATAAGAATACAAAAACACAACCATTAAGCATTTCCCAATCAAAATGTACAACTATTACTTCCCATTGCACGTTTTGCACACAAAGTAACCGGTGACTTAAAGTTTAAATTGGAACTGACAGTGTTTTAACTACTTTGCAGATATGAAACAAACAGACAATCATAATATCTGTCAAAAATATATATAAAAAAATAGGTTATATTTGACTCAGCATTCCATGATGTACGTTAAGGCATTGTTGGCAGAATAGACGGATGCAGTTAAAAGCATGATTAATATAATTCACCAATACATTTCTTGGTAGTACAACAAATATTGCTATCAGGTTGTAAATCACAGCTGGTCTGGTACATTGTTTGCTGCCTCCATTCTGAATGCACTGTTTCAGTTTCAATGACTCAATATTCTGGATAGAAACAGCCGAATGTAACTAAGGCTGGGAATGTCAATACAATCAAACTATCAAGGGCAATGATCACAAGTCAGTCATAACACATGTATGTAGCAAGCTAAAAACACGTAGCCTAACGTTAGCTAGCTAGCTAGCTGCTAGAAAGATGTCATGCCATTGGAGGAGTGGGTGAGTGACTGACTTTTCCCTCTCATATCGTTTTTCAGTGGCTATACAGTGCATTCGGAAAGGATTCAGACCCCTTGACTTTTTCCACATTTTGTTACATTACAGTGTTATTCTAAAATTGATTAAATAAAAACGTTCATTCAATCAATCTACACACAACACCCCATAATGACAAAGCATATTTTTTGTTGTTGACATTTTTGCTATTTTATTCAAAATAAAAAGAGAAATATCTTATTCACATAAGTATTCAGACCCTTTGCTATGAGACTCTAAATTGAGCTCAGGTACATCCTGTTTCCATTGATCATCCTTGAGATGTTTCTGTAGTATTGAAGAACACAGTGGCCCTCCATCATTCTTAAATGGAAGAAGTTTGCAACCACCAAGACTCTTTCTAGAGCTGGCCGCCCAGCCAAACTGAGCAATCGGGGGAGAAGGGCTTTGGTCAGGGAGGTGACCAAGAATCCGATGGTCACTCTAACAGAGCTCCAGAGTTCCTCTGTAGAGATGGGAGAACCTTCTAAAAGGGCAACCATCTCTGCAGTACTCCACCAATCAGGTAGAGTGGCCAGATGGAAGCCACTTCTCAGTAAAAGGCACGACAGCCCACTTTGAGTTTGCCAAAAGGCACCTAAAGTCTCTCAGACCATGATAAACAGGATTCTCTGGCCTGATGAAACCAAGATTGAACTCTTTGGCCTGAAGGCCAAGCATCACGTCTGGAGTAAACTTGGCACCATCCCCACGGTGAAGCATGGTGGCGGCAGCATCATGCTGTGGGGATGTTTTTCAGTGACAGGGACTGGAAGACCAGTCAGGATCGCGGGAAAGATGAATGGAGCAAAGTACAGAGAGATCCTTGATGAAAACCTGCTCCAGAGGGCTTAGGACCTCAGACTGGGGCGAAGGTTCATCTTCCAACAGGACAATGACCCTAAACACACAGCCAAGACAATGCAGGCGTGGCTTCGGGACAAGTCTCTGAATGTCCTTGAGAGGCCCAGCCAGCGTCCGGACTTGAACCCAATCAAACATCTCTGGAGAGACCTGAAAATAGCTGTGCAGCGACGCTCCCCATTCAACCTGATAGAGCATGAGAGGATCTTCAGATCCTGGGAGAAACTCCCCAAATACAGGTGTGTTGAGCTTGTAGTGTCATACCCAAGAAGACTTGAGGCTGTAATCGCTGCCAAAGGTGCTTCAACAAAGTATTGAGTAAAGCGTCAGAATACTTATGTAAAATGTGATATTTCATTTTTTTAACACATTTGCAAACATGTCTGTTTTGTGTGTAGATTGATGAATGAAAAAATATATTTAATACATTTTAGAATAAGGCTGTAACAACAAAATGTGGAAAAAGTCAAGGGGTCTGAATACTTTCCGTGTGCACTGTACACAGCTAGAGATGCAGGTGTCATTTTGTTAGCTAGCAAGAACTCGAACGACTGTTATAAAATGAACATATCCCTTGCGTTCACAAATTCATTCTGACTATCTACTCTGATTCCAGAGCACTCTCGTCTGAGTGTGCCAGAGCGCAAAACAACTGCTGAATTTACAAACACGCAACACCTGCTGAATAAACATAGGCAAAACAAGTAATATTTAGTTAAGAATGCTCTAGATAACATGTAAACAGCCTAACCAGCTCTGCTACGGTGAGTAAAATGGTCAGAGTGAGATTCATTTGTGTCTGGAAGTAGTTAGCTAGAAAGCTAGCCAACAAGCATGAATTGGCAGGCAAGCTGCAGAAGGACGAGGAGGCTACAAATTCCCCATTGTTTATGAGTGCAATTTTGACAGCCAACTTGCTGAAAAAGTATGAGGGTTTACAGTATCTAATGTACCTTCCTTACATTTAAGCAAATTTTGCTCTGGCTAGCAATAGTTGTTGATCTTGTTGTTGTTGATGCACATAACTGAGGGAGAGAGAGCCTACCTTTTCGGGTGTATTTTGTTGCTTTTGGCAAATTTGTTCTAATGATCTAAAGTCGGGCTTTAAGAGATTAAATCAGAACTATCTTTGAAAATAATAATATAATAATTATTATTATTATTCTAATCATTATTTTATAAATCCTTAAACCTTCTCTAAAGGCGTGGAAGGCCCATTGTTCCAAACTGTGTTTGGGTTAGTAACAATTTGTAGAGTGTCTCTATTTCCCCTCAGCCTGCATTTTTTCACTATTCTGAATGTCTAAAGAATCCACGTTGTTCTGAAATATGAACCCAGAAATACAGGACATTTAGAACTCTTATTATGCTGGTGATTTGACAAAATTACAATCATGGTCTTTAATTGGACTCGCATTTTGCTAGTCTCGGTCTTGACTCCGTCTCAGACCCATTCTCCCCCTCCCGGTCTCGGTCTTGACTCCGTCTCACCCTCCCCCCTCTGGTCTTGGTCTTGACTCGGACTCGATTTACTCCGATCTTGTTCTTGAATCGGTCTCGCTTTAGCTGGTCTCCAACACAACACTGGTGATTTTCACAGAATTCACTACTTTACTACACAGAATTGACAATTTAATTGTTGTTTTCTTATTTTAGATAGAAGATTAAACTGTTTCATTGAGAATGACACTGCTGTACCACTTTTATCTGTATTATGGAATGTTATACTTGGTTTCCTTGCTCTCAGTTCCAGCTGCCATCACCTTAAACTCAAGCACGGCCAACCCGTGGCTCAGCCTGACCTCATCCCTCACCTGTGTCCGCTACCAGACCTTCAACCACTCTGTCCAGGACAACCCTCACCGCTTCAACGCTGCCCTGTCCCTACTGGGCAGTCAGGGCTTCACCCATGGCCGTCACTACTGGGAGATAGAGGTCTACAGCAGCACTGTGTGGACCGTGGGGGTAGCCAGAGAGTCTGTATCCAGGAAGGGGGTCATCAAAGCCCTGCCAGCCAATGGCTTCTGGACCCTGTCCCTGTCCTATGGAATACAGTACATGGCCTGTACATCGCCCCCTACTGTCCTGTCGCTGGAGGAGCCTCTGGCTAGGATAGGGGTATATCTGGATTATAAGAGGGGTCTGGTGTCTTTCTACAATGCAGAGAGCATGACTCATCTCTATACCTTCCGTGAAACCTTCACAGAGACGTTGTACCCCTACTTCAATCTGGGATTCCTGGATAAAGTGCATGAGAATGAGCCCCTCAAAGTTTTCCTTCCCAAAATCTGACAGCCGCGGCACGCATCGACACATCGCAAAGCCTGAGGCGAGCCTTATACTGGTGCTAAACCTCCCTCAGAGTATAACTGTCAGATAATATGCAACATCAAAAAAACGGACACAAAATACTACCATATTGTGATGAGATGTTAACGAGTAAGTAGACCAACTGTTCAACTTCAGAAATGTCTCAATATCTTAATGAAGTCATCTTGATGGGGGTCAGTGAGCTTCACCATCCAGGTTTGTTTAATGTTTTTGTCATCATTATTATTAATGCACAATAACCTTTTGCAATATTACAGCGTAAATTGTACGGGCCTGGTGTTAACTGAATGACGAATACAAAATTGCCTTATTGTCTACAATGTACAGCAGTTCAGTATTTTGAGACAAAGGTGCGCCAATTATTTGGATAAGTAATTTTCAATGCATGATTACACTTTTCATATAAATGTTGGATATCATCAGTACACTGCAAGATATCGTTCAAAATAAATTTGTTTTGTGTCTCTGTGTTGAAATATAACCCTTTTTTGATATGAAGAGTCTTAGCAAAAAACAGCAACAAGCATGTTTGTGAATATCAGAGCACAGGAAAGAAGAAACTCATTAAGAGGTCATTTGAATAGAGTTTTCTGTGTGATTGTGTCCTTTTCTTACTGAGCTGAGTAATGGTCCAAATGATTGGAGTCAAATTTAAGATGGGAACCATTTCCTAAAAATCCCCGATAGTGCAAGTCAGAGAAGTGCTTATCCACAATGGAGCTGTCATTGTCTCATCAACAAGTGTTTTTGTCAGTGTGAGTCATTTTGGAAATGAACATAGTACATAGAGCTACTATAGATAACGTGAAAAGCAATTATAAAGTCTCTATCAGCATCCAGGAGCAGAAATGGAGATGGATTGGCCACACGGTCTGCAGAACATCATACAACATTCATTGACTGAAAGTCTGCAAAGCAGAAGTGGTTAAAACACAACAACTGAATAACAGTTTTGTTTATTTAGGATAGCACCACTAGCACCATACCAGGTACCTCAGAAGTACATGTGGATACAGTACAGTACCATAACATTAAGTGCTACCCACGTTTTGCCCAGGATTAGCAGATCAGACTTAGAAGTTACATGTCTGTACAATCTCCACAAGAGTACATTTCATACGCTTTTTCTTCCCTCCCATTCCCCTTGCCTTTACCTAATAAAAAAAAAACATTATTATTCAAAAGCTATTTTTGGAAGGAAACTGCACTCAACATAATGGCATAGGCCTAAGCTATTATCAGTGGAGCGAGAGAGAGAGAGAGAGAGAGAGAGAGAGAGAGAGAGAGAGAGAGAGAGAGAGAGAGAGAGAGAGAGAGAGAGAGAGAGTGAGAGCAGTTCAAACAAGCACATTGAAATGCTGTATACCACTAGTAGCACTTTAAGGAAAGTATTGTCATTCCACCATGCAGGCTGATACAAAAACATCAATCAGTAATTGTTTCATGGATTTAATGGATTAATCAAGATAGAGCGTAAGTGAGGGAGAGGGAGAGAGAGAGAGAAAGAGAGAGAGAGTTAAAAACAGAACAGTGAAACAAACATCAGGAACACTTATTGAGGACAGCATGGGACTTATGAATATGTTGGTCCTTCTGTGAAGTATATATTTGGGCCAAATCATCGAAACAAATGGAAAAGAACAGACCACCACCTTACACTATATTTATTAACCTAGCTCTTGAAAAGAATGACAACAAATGTTTGTTTTTCTTGTCCGGCTAACATCAATCATTATGGGGGGGAAAAATCATCCCTGTTCTGCATTGGAGGACCATACAAATTACAACTGTGTGCTCAAAACACATTTCCTGATTCTCTTTGTCTTTCCTTGTCATTCATGTGCACCCGTAAAGATATATAGTCATTTCAGTGCCAAGAATTAAAGTCAAGAGTAAATAGTCATATTTAGGAATCAACCTTTTATTAAAGCCACACCAAGGTAAGGTTGGAAGGTTAGCTTCCCAAGGAGATCAGGATCAGCTGAGCTTCAAGTTAGGAGGTGGCTGGGGAACTGGGGATTAGTCCCTATAACATGTTACATTTTAGTCATTTAGCAGACACTCTTATCCAGAGCGACTTACAGTATTGAGTGGATACATTTTTTTTACCCATACTGGTCCCCTGTGGGAGTCGAACCCACAACCCTAGTGTTTAACATTGCCATGCTCTACCAACTGAGACAGATATGTACCCTGACCATTGTGTATCCTGTACAGTAATACCACCACCCCACTGTTCCTTACAGGCCTGTGGGATCTTTTTAGTTGAGAAAATGAAAATCTTTGGGGGGAATTAAATTAAAGTCTCCCCCACATATCCACCCTCTCATCCACCCTCCCTAATCTAAATGATACAAACTTGAAAACACTGTCTTTTGCTACATGGCTTCACTCCTTACAGTTGTGATTGGAGGGTAAGGGGGGTGGCTTTGGGTGGCGGGTGGAGTGTGGGGGGACAGCTATCCAAGCCCCTTCTGCTCTTAGGGAACTGGGAGTATCAAAGCATTGGGATGCACATTCTCCTCTTATTAAGTCTGGGGAAGTCTGGTTCATGTGCAAAGGGTCTTTGAACTTTGCGCTGGTGTACCGTACCTGGAAGCCCTTCTTATTGCTGGTGACATCAGAACTATATAACGATGGCATCCCCAGCAGAGTAGTATCTCCTCAGGGGGATGAAAGAAAGTGAGCGAGAAAGAGAGAGTCAGAGAGAGAGAGAGGAGAGAGGGAGAGTCAGAGAGAGAGAGGAGAAAGAGAGAGTCAGAAAGAGAGGAGAGAGAGGAGAGAGAGAGGAGAGAGAGAGGAGAAAGAGAGAGTCAGAGAGAGAAAGGAGAGAGAGAGGAGAGAGAGAGGAGAGAGAGAGTCAGAGAGAGAGGAGAGAGAGAGAGAGTCAGAGAGAGAGAGAGGAGAGAGTCAGAGAGAGAGGAGAGAGTGAGCGAGAGAGAGAGAGAGAGAGAGAGACAGTCGGAGAGAGAGAGAGTCAGAGAGTCAGAGAGTCAGAGAGTCAGAGAGAGAGAGGAGAGAGTCAGAGAGAGAGAGGAGAGAGAGAGTCAGAGAGAGATGAGAGAGAGAGGAGAGAGAGGAGAGAGAGACAGTCAGAGAGAGAGAGTAGAGAGACAGTCAGAGAGAGAGAGAGAGAGTCAGAGAGAGAGGACAGAGTCAGATCGAGAGAGAGAGAGAGAGAGAGTCAGAGAGAGAGAGAGAGTCAGAGAGAGAGGAGAGAGTCATAGAGAGAGAGGAGAGAGTCAGAGAGAGAGAGAGAGAGTCAGAGAGAGAGAGAGAGAGTCAGAGAGAGAGAGAGTCAGAGAGAGAGGAGAGAGTCAGAGAGAGAGAGGAGAGAGTCAGAGAGAGGGAGAGAGTCAGAGAGAGAGAGTCAGAGAGAGAGGAGAGAGTCAGAGAGAGGAGAGAGAAATAATCTTACACTTCTACATTTTAAAAGTATGCAAACACCCCTGGCATTTTGTGAAACACTACATACAGTAAAAATATGTACAGTAGCTGTTACAGTCTAGTAGGTGTACTGAAACCTTTGGTTGTCCTTACCCCAGATTCACAGTAACAGCCAAGCCTTGGGGCCTTGATATCAGCACCGTCAAATAGCTCCACGTAGTCGTAGCCGCAGTCTGGCTTTTCCTCAATCTCAAAGGTTTGGAATATGAGCTCTACTCTGTAGCCCTTCTCAGCAGAGACCACCCATTGGCAGTCAGACACCCCTGGGTAGTTGTTATCCCCAAACTGGGCGTGGGAGTAAAGATCTTTGGTCTTGACCTCAGCTTTAATGCTTCCTCCACAGTCTGAGAACGCACAGCCACAAAATGAGAGACCGAGGCTCAGAGAAGGGACTCATTCAGATATGGAATGTACAATTTAGCAACACATAATTCTCTGAGAGCCAGTTATTTTCCCCCAAAAACTCCACTACATTCCCTGTGGTATTGTGTAACTTTATACGCGTGAGTTGAAAGAGACCACTAATCACAGACCCAGATGGCAACATGGCCATTGTAGCCCTCAATTTATGCAGGGTTAATTCCTTCAGATGAATCCTCTCATTATTCAGGGGTCCTGACAAAACCACATATGTTGTTCACGCATTATTAACATAATGTACTGTACTTTAGTGATAATATAATACAAACAAAACAAAAACCAGAAATATTTCCATCAGCATACAAGAAGAAATTTGCATCAGTGGACACAAAGCTGATCATTAACGATGAAGGAGGTAAACAATGGTCCCAGGATGAAATCCTTGTGGCTCATCCTTTTCAACCTCCTGTAATTGGAGTTGTCTTTGGGAAAACACAAGCCTTTTTGATTGATTTGAGAGACAAAATGAGCCCAACTGGATCAAAGGCCTTGCTAAGATCAATGAATACCTCTTAACTGGTCGGCTGAGATTGATGGATTATTTATTATTATTATCAATATTTTAAATAGGCTATGGCAGTGGATTGACCAGACCTAAATGAAAAAGGTTGAATAATTGATTATACAATCAATATTACTTGATTATTCAAATTTCTCTGAAATAAAAAAAAACACGATAGAAGTTCGCACATCTCCCTGTGCACGAATAAGAATGATCCATTCAGTCCTTTCCTTTCTGGTGTCACAAAATCCTAATGCCAGTGCACGTGTCACCCACCTGCACTGTCTCAAAGCCTCTCTTCTGGACTAAGTTGTCAGAGAAGAAGCTCAGGAACATCTTGTTGCCGCTGGAGATGACTGGCGAGGGTTTCTTGGTGCCACGGAAGCATCCTAGACTGGGGGCCCAGCCGTCCCGCCCATTGTAGATCTCCAGGTGGTCATAGGCACACTCCGAATGAGCCTCCATGTCGATCTCTTTGAAAACCTGAACATTTTATGAAGATTCAGCGAGGTACTGTAGGTGGTAAAAATCTACATGAACCTTATTCCGATGTCTATGTACTGTTACAATGTACATTACAAGTATGACATAACAGGTGCCATTAAAACAATGCCAATCTTGTCATGACACTAGCAGTAAACATCGAAGTTTGATGATGTGGCCTGGGGTGGTAGAGAGGGCCCAGGTACAGGCCTTCTTGCTGGGGTACTTTTCAGGCCAGTTGGGGCTGGTGGAGGTGCCTACATGCTTACCACATGATCACAGCCGTCTGGAAAAGAAACATCGCCGAACAGCTCAGTAATCCAAGAGGACAGATCATATCCCCAGCTCTTTGATTTCATGAGCCATGTAAAATAGGATGTCAAGGGCTTTATGTAATTCCTGAATGGATGGATATGGCCTTTCTGGGTGATATGGCCTTTCAATATCAAGCCTGATATTGGGCGCTGTGAGCAGCGCTGTGTGAATACCCTGGGCCAATGTGCCTCTGACCCTAGTTCTCCTAAAACACCATCAATGTAGTATGAATCACACAACTTCACCATCCCACTCACAGGACAGTCTCAAGGTTTTTAATTGAATAATGAGCTTCTCAAGAAATAAGTATCCCAATATTGACACCATTGTATTTAAAAAGCTGTCATCAATCATTGTCTTCTAACTAAATGTTGATATTCTTTAATACTCTGAGAGAGCTCACTAGGTTGCAAACTGCTACAGTAAGTGAAGCTAATAAGAAAGTCAGGTCCTACCTACAGTACCAGTCAAAAGTTTGGACACACTTATTCATTCAATATTTTTTATTTTTTTTTGTATTTTCTACATTGTAGAATATTAGTGAAGACATCAAAACTATGAAATAACACATGCAATCAGGTAGTAAGCAAAATAGTGTTAAACAAATCAAAATATATTTTAGATTTTAGATTCTTCAAAGTAGCCACCCTTTGCCTTGATAACAACTTTGCACACTCTAGGCGTTCTCTCAACCAGCTTCACCTGGAATTCTTTTCCAACAGTCTTGAATGAGTTCTCACATATGCTGAGCACTTGTTGGCTGCTTTTCCTTCACTCTGCGGTCCAACTCGTCCCAAACCATCTCAATTGGGTTGAGGTCGGGTGATTGTGGAGGCCAGGTCATCTGATGCAGCACTCCATCACTCTCCTTGTTGGTCAAATAGCCCTTCCACAACCTAGAGGTGTGTTGGGTCATTGTCCCGTTGAAAAACAAATGATAGTCCCACTAAGTGCAAACCAGATAGGATGGCGTATCTCTGAAGAATGCTGTGGTAGTAATGCTGGTTAAGTGTGCCTTGAATTCCAAATAAATCACAGTGTCACCAGCAAAGCACCCCCCACACCATCACACCTCCTCCTCCATACGTCACGATGGGAACCACACTTGCGGAGATCATCCGTTCACCTACTCTGCGTCTCACAAAGACACGGTGGTTGGTAACAAAAATCTCAAATTTGGACACGTCAAACCAAAGGACAGATTTCCACCGGTCTAATGTCCATTGCTCGTGTTTCTTGGCCTAAGCAAGTCTCTTCTTATTATTGGTGTCCTTTAGTAGTGACTGACCTTCATGTCTTAAAGTAATGATGGACTGTCATTTGTCTTTACTTATTTGAGCTGTTCATAATATGGACTTGGTCTTTTTTTTCATCACAACTGTGATGAATGTGGTGTGACTGTTATAAAAACACACTCTTTCCTCGGATAAAGGATGATTGTTAAGGTGGCAGACACTGAGTTCATTAATAAGTTTGTGTCCAATTGATGTCCAAGTGATAAAGAATATCAACATTTAGTTAGAAGACAGGGGCTGATTAGTGTTTTTTAACTACAATGGTGTCACTATTGGGATATTTATCTCCTGAGAAGCTCATTATTTCATTATGACAATTTGTCAGATGATTATTTGGTGGTGTTAGACTGTAGCTTGAGTTGTCTAACACCTTGAGACTGTCCAGTGAGTGGGATGGTGAAGTTGTGTGATTCATACTACATTGGCGGTGTTTTTAGGAGATGGATCAGTAAGCACTTTAACTCTATTTTACTAAGTATATGAAATGAACTGATATGCGGAGGAAGACGTAACTCTTTCATTCCATAAGTCAGCCATGTTGGCCGTCATCAGATAATATGTGCAACGGTGCAGAAATATACAGGTGAATTTTAATTGAAAACAATTACAGTAAGGTACTTAGTTGTTACCCAGAAATAACTTGATATTGAGATAAAAATGGCTGCATTGGGCCTTTAATGTAAATGTGAAGGCCTGAGATACAGTTTAATAATCAGAAGATGGTTCCACAGATGTTAATGTGAACTAATACAGTGAGGGAAAAAAGTATTTGATCCCCTGCTGATTTTGTACGTTTGCTCACTGACAAAGAAATTATCAGTCTATAATTTTAATGGTAGGTTTATTTGAACAGTGAGAGACAGAATAACAACAAAAAAATCCAGAAAAACGCATGTCAAAAATGTTATAAATTGATTTGCATTTTAATGAGGGAAATAAGTATTTGACCCCTCTGCAAAACATGACTTAGTACTTGGTGGCAAAACCCTTGTTGGCAATCACAGAGGTCAGACGTTTATTGTAGTTGGCCACCAGGTTTGCACACATCTCAGGAGGGATTTTGTCCCACTCCTCTTTGCAGATCTTCTCCAAGTCATTAAGGTTTCGAGGCTGACGTTTGGCAACTCGAACCTTCAGCTCCCTCCACAGATTTTCTATGGTATTAAGGTCTGGAGACTGGCTAGGCCACTCCAGGACCTTAATGTGCTTCTTCTTGAGCCACTCCTTTGTTGCCTTGGCCGTGTGTTTTGGGTCATTGTCATGCTGGAATACCCATCCACGACCCATTTTCAATGCCCTGGCTGAGGGAAGGAGGTTCTCACCCAAGATTTGACGGTACATGGCCCCGTCCATCGTCCCTTTGATGTGGTGAAGTTGTCCTGTCCCCTTAGCAGAAAAACACCCCCAAAGCATAATGTTTCCACCTCCATGTTTGACGGTGGGGATGGTGTTCTTGGGGTCATAGGCAGCATTCCTCCTCCTCCAAACACGTCAAGTTGAGTTGATGCCAAAGAGCTCCATTTTGGTCTCATCTGACCTCAACACTTTCACCCAGTTGTCCTCTGAATCATTCAGATGTTCATTGGCAAACTTCAGACGGGCATGTATAGGTGCTTTCTTGAGCAGGGGGACCTTGCGGGCGCTGCAGGATTTAAGTCCTTCACGGCGTAGTGTGTTACCAATTGTTTTCTTGGTGACTATGGTCCCAGCTGCCTTGAGATCATTGACAAGATCCTCCCGTGTAGTTCTGGGCTGATTCCTCACCGTTCTCATGATCATTGCAACACCACGAGGTGAGATCTTGCATGGAGCCCCAGGCTGAGGGAGATTGACAGTTCTTTTGTGTTTCTTCCACTTGCGAATAATCACACCAACTGTTGTCACCTTCTCACCATGCTGCTTGGCGATGGTCTTGTAGCCCATTCCAACCTTGTGTAGGTCTACAATCTTGTTCCTGACATCCTTGGAGAGCTCTTTGGTCTTGGCCATGGTGAAGAGTTTGGAATATGATTGATTGATTGCTTCTGTGGACAGGTGTCTTTTTTACAGGTAACAAGCTGAGATTAGGAGCACTCCCTTTAAGAGTGTGCTCCTAATCTCAGCTCGTTACCTGTATAAAAGACACCTGGGAGCCAGAAATCTTTCTGATTGAGAGGGGGTGAAATACTTATTTCCCTCATTAAAATGCAAATCAATGTATAAAATTTTTGACATGCGTTTTTCTGGATTTTTTTGTTGTTATTTTATCTCTCACTGTTCAAATAAACCTACCATTAAAATTATAGACTGATCATTTCTTTGTCAGTGGGAAATCATACAAAATCAGCAGGGGATCAAATACTTTTTTCCCTCACTGTATATTATGACAAATTCTTCACTGGTAGTAAATGTTGTAAAGGATTTTGGTGCAAAATGACCCAATCCTGTGGCATCTCATCATCATCATTAACACTAGTCACAGATGGACACTATTCTTGATCTCCGAACTTCGAAGTAGTTCGCAGCAAATCCAGCCTTGTTCACTGACCCATCAGACACAAACTTCATCCAGAGCTGGTTGGAGCTGGTCTTGATGTCATCTGGTTTGTCGTAGCCACAAAAGCGGCCCAGAAGTGGACTGCTCTCTGACTTCCCGTTTCTCACCTCCAGGTAGTCATAGGCACAGCTGTCATGCCTCTCAATCTATGGTAGAGACAGGCAAGGCACATTGGAGAATGTTGACACAGGATGCTCAACTGTCCTACAAATTCACATCTACTCTGCTATGTCGGTTATAAATAGGATTATTTCAAGCTGACATAGCAGTATCCTCCTATCAGTAATAAAGAAGAAGTCTCCAACACAAATCAAATGAAATCAAATTGTATTTGTCACAGTGCATTTGGGTTACCATTTGGGTTACCAAATCATTCAAATCCAGATGGAAAATATTTACACAAGAAGCAACCTAATATCACACAGTCAAACTCTCAGTCATTTAGTAAGTTCACCATTCTGCCATTCTCACTGTTAAACATCACACAGTATTCAACACAACGGCTCTTTATGTCAAACATTTGATCTGATCAGTCAAACCTTACTGTGAAATGCTTAGTTACAAGCCCCTAACCAACAATGCAGTTTAATAAATAGAGTTAAGAAAATATTTACTAAAGAAACTAAAGTAAAAAAATCCAAAATGATAATAATAAAAAAGCAACACAAGAAAATGACATAATAACGAGACTATATACAGGGGGTACCGGTACCGAGTCAATGTGCGAGGGTGCAGGTTAGTCGACGTAATTTGTAAAGACATAGATAATAAACCGTGAGTAGCAGTGAGTAGCAGCAGGGAAAAGTACACTGTGCATTCAGCAACACGGACAGAACTCTTGTTAACGGGTATGCACAAAAACACAAGAAAGAGAGAGAGCTCAACATTACATTTAAACTAGTCAATCAGTGTGAGGAGTGAAGTCTCTGATGGGCATTGACTAGAGCAGGGAAGTCAGGTATTGTTTCTCACGTCCCTATGTGCAGGATTGCTGAGAGGTGAAAGTCAGTAAGAGATGATCTGTGCCTTGACTTATTATATTTCATCACTGAAAATGTCTGTTCACATACATAGGTTGACCCAAAAATGTACCAACATCTTCTGAGCATGACTCCTAATCTTTAGAAATCTTGTTCATCGAGAGACGCATAGAACCTCGTCAGTGACATTGTTTTGAATAGTTCTCCAGTCACTACATCAGACTGAAGATCGATAAGCTCAAGCTGCAGGTCAGTGGGAGCGTTATCCACATTGAAGGTGAAAGGAGAGGAAACCAACATCATGTCATTGTCTAACACTTTGAAATCCTCAAGACTCACCGTTCAAAGCACGCAGCAGCAATGTATACTTGCTGGTCATCTGATAGGGAACAGACTAGTAGTGTGGGAAGGTGGGTGAGATTGTTGGCTTCTACTTTGCGGGTCAGGAGGAGTAATTTTCCCTTGAAAGCTTTGACAAGGCTGTACATCTGATCTGCAAAAAGACCCTTCCCTTATAGTTTGCAATTCAGTTCATTCATGAGTGCCATGATGTCCATGATGAAGGCAAAATCAGCCAACCATTCTTTATCTTGCAGAAGAGGGAAATCCATATATTTTCCGTTCATTTGCAAAAACTCAGAAATCTTCGACTTCAGGTCCCACACCCTTTTAAGCACCTTCCCCAAACTCAGCCATCTCACGTTTGTGTGGTAGGGGAGATCTGCATGACCCGACTCTGTCTCTTCCAACAGTGAGACAAATGGCCTGTGGTTTAAAGATTTTGCTTTATGAAGTTTACCACTTTTGTGACTGTATCCACAACATGGCTCATTTTCAGAACACATTTACAGAGCACCTCCTGATGAATGATGCAATGCAGGAGAAGAAAAACAATTCAGATCTGGGTTCAGCTCAGCTACTTGATCTTGTATCCTTTTCAAAAGGCCAATGTTTTCTCCTGTCAAGTTTGGGCACTCTTCATTGACTGCGCTGAAGCAAGTTCCTCTGTAATTTCAAAGTCTGGGGTTATGCCTTGTAACAATATCAACAACTGCGCCGTGTCACGTGCATCACTGCTCTCATCCAGGGCCAAGGAGAAATAGGTGAAATCCTTTACCTTGCCTTTCAACCTTTGTTACATATTCTCTGCGATGTCCTCAACACACCGTGTCACTGTTCGTCTTGACAAGGAAATATTTTCAAACAGCTCTTTCTTGTCGGGGCAAAGTATTGCTGCAGAGTCAATTAAACATTCTTTAATGAATTTGCCCTCAGCGAATGGCTTGCTATGTTTAGCAATTTTGTGGGATAGTACACAGCTAAAAATTCCGTTGTTTGCTGAATGCAGTATTGTGAAAAGTCCTTGCAGCTTTTGCAACAGAGAAAGCAACTCTTTCAAAACACTTGCCCTATGCTCAGAAGACATATTTCTATATTTCTCTGCATGCTTCGCCTGGAAGTGTTGGGACAAGTTTTAGTCTTTCAAGACAGCGATGCTCTCTTTGCACACTAAGCACACAGCTTTCCCTGATACTTCAATAAATACATATTTTGATGTCCACTATTGCTGGAACACCAAACATTCATTGTCTACTTTCCTTTTCTTTGAAATCTTTTTTTTTCTTCATTTTTGCACAATTTCTAGCTAGCTACTATTTGTAACTGTGACGTGTGTGTCAGCCTGTCAGTCACTGTCTGTCCTCGTGCAGTTGTTATTTATACGTGCCTTCAAAATAAACGTCCCACAAGTGGTGGGAGTTAAATCATTACACATAGGAGAGTATTCATTGGGCTTTTAATTTGAATAACAAATATGTTTTTCAAAACTTTACTATCACAAATTCTTTATGTGATCTGAGCATGATTCCGCGGGCCGTATTGAATCATGTCGCGGGCCGCATACGGCCCCCGGGCCGGCATTTGCCCAGGCCTGGCCGAGTACATACACTACCGTTCAAAGGTTTGAGGTCACCTAGAAATGTCCTTGTTTTTGAAAGAAAAGCACATTTTTTGTCCATTAAAATAACATCAAATTGATCAGAAATACAGTGTAGACATTGTTAATGTTGTAAATGACTATTGTAGCTGGAAAAGGCTGTTTTTCTATGGAATATCTACATAGGCTACAGAGGCCCATTATCAGCAACCATCACTCCTGTGTTCCAAATGGCACATTGTGTTAGCTAATCCAAGTTTATTGTTTTAAAAGGCTAATTGATCATTAGAAAACCCTTTTGCAATTATGTTAGAGCAGCTGAAAACTGTTGTTCTGATTATAGAAGCAATAAAACTGGCCTTCTTTAGACTAGTTGAGTATCTGGAGCATCAGCATTTGTGGGTTCGATTACAGGCTCAAAATGCCCAGAAACAAAGAACTTTCTTCTGAAACTCGTCAGTCTATTCTTGTTCTGAGAAATGAGGCTATTCCATGCGAGAAATTGCCAAGAAACTGAAGATCTCATACAACGCTGTGTACTACTCCCTTCACAGAACAACGCAAACGGGCTCTAACCAGAATAGAAAGAGGAGTGGGAGGCCCCGGTGCACAACTGAGCAAGAGGACAAGTACATTAGAGTGTCTAGTTTGAGAAACAGATGCCTCACAAATCCTCAACCGGCAGTTTCATTAAATAGTACCCGCAAAACACTAGTCTCAACGTCAACAGCGAAGAGGCAACTCCGGGAGGCTGGCCCTCTAGGCAGAGTTCCTCTGTCCAGTGTCTGTGTTCTTTTGTCCATCTTAATCTTTTCTTTTTATTGGCCAGTCTGAGATATGGCTTTTTCTTTACAACTCTGCCTAGAAGGCCAGCATCCCGGAGTTGCCTCACTGTTGATATTATGTAGATGTTAGATAAAGATCCCAATGTGTGTCTACTACATGAAGTTCAAACAGACCTTGGAGGTGAGGCAGTTGTTTTGTAGCAGCAGCAGCATAACTAGACCATTTTTAAATTGTTAAGATAGGCACATGATGACTTAGACACACTTAAATACGTATTCTATTTGATATGTATACTATTAAAACGTTTTTTCTTTCAGTAGTAGATTTTTAGTATGGTAACCTATGTGGGAGCGAACATTAAACCTAAAATTCCCTTTGTTTACTCACTCCTTGTGCCTAGAGAGCCCCAGGTAGGCAAAATCTCAGCAGAAAGCTGTCAGACAGACTCTGATGCAGAGGAGAGCAGGGAGGAGGAAGAGGAGTTAAGGATTAGCAGCAGTGCCAGTGAAGGAGTGACAGAAGAGATTGAATAAGCAAGTAATAACGGAAAGGAAGCATATGGAAAGATTCGAAGTGAGGAAGATGAGGTTTTAGATGATCCAGCACTGTGGCCAGAGAAAGTACAAGACCATGAAAGAGAAGCAAGTGTTCGCAGACTCGCCAACAGGTGTGGTGAGGAGACAGAACTGTATAAAATCATACCCCCAGACTCAGAAGGCAAGCCATTCCCCAACTATTAACAGTATAGTAAGTCAGCAAACGGAAGAGAAAAGGTGCAGACAGACTGGCTTATTTATAGTAAGAGTGTAAAGGCATTATATTGCATTCCATGTGTTCTTTTTTTCTCATGAGCAAAGTAAACCATCACCTAGTTCTCTGAATAGTAAAGATGACTATAAGATATCATCAGTGTAATGGCGGAGCATGTATGACAAACTACCAGAGCATGAGGATGGTGTGTTTCACAAGAACTGTTACTGTTACTGGAAAAATCTGCAGCATACCGTAACAACAGCTACAGCTATAGACAGTCAGCTACAGAAACAAATCCAGTCACAAAAAAAACAGAGCACATGTAGAAAGGATTGTGGATGTGACACTGTACTTAGCATCTAGGAATCTGCCATTCCAGGGGAAATCACTCAATCTTGATGTGCATAATGGACATTACCTGGGCTTACTTGAACTGTTGTCAAATTATGTGAGCACTTACAGGAAGTCAGGGACATAAAGAAAGGAGCACGACTGACTCATTACCTCAGCCCTGAGAGTCAAAACGACTTCATAGGAATATGTGGTCAAAGGGTTTTGAAAACAACACTTTATGAAAGAGAAGATGCAATCTATTACTCGGTTATATGTGATGCAACACCAGACATTTCTCGTACTGAGCAAAATGTATTATTGGTGAGATATGTACAGAAAGATAAAGTTCAGGGAACAGGTGAATGGGAAATAATTGAACGTTTTCATGAATTTAAAGACTTTGCTAGAAGGACAGGCAGTGAAATATTGGAAGGGCATGGTATTGACATAGCAGATTGCCGTGGTAAAGGCTGTGATAATGGTGCAAATATGTCAGGGAAAGTGAAGGGAGTTCAAGAACACATACTGCAAAGATAATCCACTGGCCACATACTCACCTTGTGCCTCCCACTCTCTCTTAACTCTTAATCTTATGGGTGTACATGCAGCTTAGTCGTGCCCAGAAGTATCAACCTTTTTTGGCTGTGTGAATCGTCTTTACAATCTGTTCAGTGCCAGCTCAGAGCGATGGACCATTCTCAAGGAAAAGACTGGCTGCTGTCTTAAACACCTTTCAGACACGCGATGGAGTGCACATATTGCTGTGGTCCAACCAGTGGCAACTCATTTACCGTCTATCATCAAGGCCCTAGACATGCTTCTTGCTACCTGCAGCCTGACAAACGAAGCCAAATCTGAGGTAAAAGGTCTGAAAAGCTACTTCATGTCTTTCAAGGCAATCTTCCTGCTCACTTTCTGGGTAAAAGATTTGCAGTGTATTGAGAATTAAGCCTAATTCTTCAGTCAGGAAATATTTCTCTGGACACTGAAGCAGCTCACATTAAGGCACTACAGGAAGAAATACAGGCTCTGCCTAATCAGCGGGACGCTATTCTGGCAGAAGCTGGTGGCAAATGAAATGGGTGTAACTCAGTTTCACAGTGAACAGAGGAGCCACCAGAAAAAAAGAAAAAGTTTCCCTGATGAGACTGAAGATGACATAGCAGATTAACAGACGTCAGACACTGGGTTTCTCAACACAATGTTTTATGTGGCTCTGGATAGTATAAACAATTATTTGGACATGCGGTTCCACACGAGTGCAACTATATGCGAGGAGTTTTCACCAATTACATTTAGGAAAATGACTGAAAACAAAATTTGTGTATCTTGCCACAAATTGAGAAACAAGTACTCCAAAGATCTCACAGATGGATTTGAAAATAAAGTGCGACGTCTAAAGACGATATATGTTGCCACTTTTTCAGATGGTCTTTCTCCTGTATAGATCCTAAATGCCATCCACAAGATGCAGCTACAGAGCATTTTTGGGGAGGTGTGCATTGCACTGCGAATCTTCTGTACCATGCCTGTAAAAGTTGCTGGAGGTGAACGTGCCTTCAGTAAGCTGAAAATTATGAAGAACTATCAACGAACTACAGAGTGCCAAGACAGGTTGAACAGCCTTGCCATCCTTCAATTGAAAACCAGTTAGCTAGAAAATTAAACTTGAAAGACATTATAAATGGGTTTGCTCACAAGAAGGCTCGACGCTGGGCTCTTGGGGCAGTGTAATTTCGGAGTTATGTTTACAGGGAACAAACACAAGGACAACTGCCTTAACCTGTTCTACCTAAGCCTGCCCGGGGATGGGCAAAATATTGTTTCAGAGTATTTTCTGCTATGGTTTATCTCCTGTTGAACTTACTCAGGAATGTCCACATAATGTCTTGACAGTACAGTTGCAGTTTCACAGATGCTTGTTCTCTGTAGGTACCACATTGATGCCGTCCATATAGTTCAGATCTTTATTTTATTTTGGGTATGTTATTTAGGCACATATTTAGGAATTATGCATAGGGCAGAAGAGGGTTAGCCTTGTTTATAAGAATTGGCAATAAATTATTTAATCTGAAACATGGATCATTGGTAATTTGTTCATTAAAACTGACTCCAATACCATATATTAAAAAACAAGTCACCAATTGTGTAGTTATTTATAATAAAGCATCATAAAAATCTCATGACACAGACAGCTTTTGCTAACATTAGGAACCAAAATTGTTTGCAATAATGTCAATATAGGCAAAGGATGAAGGTGGAAACTAGAATCTGCACAATTGTAGTATAGAGCAGCAGAAGCTTATAGTTAGTACATTTAATAACACATATTGTTCAGTACGTTATTTTAATCTGAAACATTCTGATTTCTATGTTAGGGGCCCGGTAATCATTTAGGCAGGTTTCCTTCACTTTCTTGGGAACAGGGACTATGGTGGTCTGTTTGAAACATGTAGGTATTACAGACTCGGTGAGGGAGAGAATGAAAATGTCAGTGAGGACACTTGCCAGTTGGTCCGCGCATGCTTCGAGTACACGTCCTGGCAGAGGTGTGGACTCGAGTCACATGACTTGGACTTGAGTCAGACTCGAGTCACAAATATGATAACTTGCAACTCGACTTTGACTTTAACACCAATGACACGTGACTTTGCTTGGACTTGAGCCTTATGACTTATGACTTGATACCCTCCCCAAGCCCAAATATTAAAAATGGTGCTATTAAAAAAAGTGTGCAGTGCATCAACTCTTCATTTAACGGATTACAGTTTGAATCGGACAGGAGCCAATCAAATTGTGCCAGCTGAGAAAAAGTTGTGTGTGGCAGTGCAGAGGAACGTTCAGGGACTCATTATTCCATTTCTGTTAGTCACATGTCTGTGGAACTTGTTCAGTTTATGTCTCAGTTGTTGAATCTTGTTATGTTCATACAAATATTTACACATGTTAAGTTTGCTGAAAATAAACGCAGTTGACAGTGAGAGGACGTTTCTTTTCTTTTCTTTGCTGAGCGTAAAATATTAGCTCAAAAGTATTGTGGAGCTCCGGCACCTAAATATAAACAGTACAGTCACCCAAAAGAATTACCGGCATCTATTTCAGTCCAAGTCAAGCACTGCATACAAGTACATGATTGAGTGAAAATGACATTACACTTCCCTTTCTGCTTCATAATCTTTACTTCATATGACTGGAAGGAGAGGCCCACATGGAAATCCTGCGCTACAGTGATCTTCCACACACACCGGGTAGTTAGGTGACTGGATCTGGCCATTGTTCCTGTTCACCTCTCCCCCACAGATGGCTGGTGAGAGAGGAAGGGGGGGGGGGGTACACCTTCCATGAATTCTTCTAACAACAATATCAACTTCCCTCTTTTTTTAAATCAAGGGAATACAGTGGCAAAACATGAGTTTTGTGTTTAGTGTTTATAGCGCTTATGTAATTTGAATGTTGCAGAAAACTAAGGCTTTTTAAACACTAAAAGAAGGACATTTAGACAATATATAGACAATATGTTCTATGGTGAAACGGCTGATGTTAACTTCATACACGGCTGAGAAGCCCTTGCCCACCCAGTTGCTGCTGCTCCTGGAATCTATCCATAGCCGACAGTCCGTGGAAACGATGGGGCCAGGTAGACTGTCCCCACAGTAACGTCCTGATACGAAAGACAAACAAATAAAAACTCAACAACAACAACTCCAGGGTAACGACGAATAACTACACTGAGGCGGGCAGCTCTTAGTTCATCTCAGTTACACAGACAGCTGGTGAAGTCTGATCTTTATGCATCAGTGTATTATTCTGAACATATTGTACATTCAATTCAAATTCTCTACATTTCCATAAACTGTTCTGCTCTAGGAATTCAAAATCTCAGGTGAACATTGACTTAGGCACAGATGTTTTCTAAATTACGTATTGGCAGATGTAGACAGCAGGCCTCTCTGAAGAGTTCCCCGTGGATGGGCTCCAATCTAAATCTTCATCCATGTAAAGACCTTTCAGAGGGGTTTTTCTCCAGACAGACAGACAGACAGACAGACAGACAGACAGACAGACAGACAGACAGACAGACAGACAGACAGACAGACAGACAGACAGACAGACAGACAGACAGACAGACAGACAGACAGACAGACAGACAGACAGACAGACAGACAGACAGACAGACAGACAGACAGACAGACAAGAAAGAGGGGTTGGCGAGTGGTGGGTTGCGGGACGCAATGCAGATAGCCCGGTTAGCCAATGTGCGGGAACACTGGTTGGTCGACCCAATTGAGGTAGTATGTACATGAATGTATAGTTAAAGTGACTATGCATATATGATAAACAGAGAGTAGCAGCAGCGTAGAAAGAGGGATTGGGGGGGTTGGGGGGGCACACAATGCAAATAGTCCGGGTAGCCATTTCATTACCTGTTCAGGAGTCTTATGGCTTGGGGGTAAAAACCTTTGAGAAGCCTTTTTGTCCTAGACTTGGCAGTCCGATACCGCTTGCCATGCGGTAGTAGAGAGAACAGTCTATGACTGGGGTGGCTGGGGTCTTTGACAATTTTTAGGGCCTTCCTCTGACACCGCCTGGTGTAGAGGTTAGACCCAGTGATGTACTGGGCCGTATGCACTACCCTCTGTAGTGCCTTGCGATCAGACGACGAGCAATTGCCGTACCAGGTAGTGATGCAACCAGTCAGGATGCTCTTATCCAGAGCGACTAACAGGAGCAATTAGGGTTAAGTGCCTTACTAAAGGGCACATTGACAGATTTCTCACCTATTCGGCTAGTCGGGAATCAAACAAGCGACCTTTCGGTTACTGGCCCAATGCTCTTAACCGCTAGGATACCTGCTGCTCCCAAGAAATCCACAAAAAACTGGTGATTTAAACCTTCAACCCATTGGCTGCAAGGCAGGGATTCAACTCCAGAGCCACAGACTCCTGAGGCTATTAATTCTTATGGCTTGAATCCCATTAGCGGGATCAATATGACAACAGCCAGTGAAAGTGCAGGGCGCCAAATTCAAAACAACAAAAATCTCATAAAATTCCTCAAACATACAAGTATTATACACAATTTTAAAGCTTTACTTCTTATTAATCCAGCCAGTGTCTGATTTCAAAAAGGCTTTATGGCGAAAGCAAACATATGATTATGTTAGGTCAGCACCAACACACAAAAAAACACAGCCATTTCCCAGCCAAAGAGAGGAGTCACAAAAGCAGAAATAGAGATAAATTTAATCACTAACCTTTGATGATCTTCATCAGATGACACTCATATGACTTCATGTTACACAATACATGTATGTTTTGTTCGATAAAGTTTATATTTATATCCCAAAATCTCAGTTTACATTGGCGCGTTATGTTCAATTTACAGAAATACTCATCATAAATGTTGATGGAAATACAGTTGTTATACATGGAACTTTAGATAAACTTCTCCTTAATGCAACCGCTGTGTCAGATTTCAAAAAAGCTTTACCGAAAAAGCTACAATCTGAGTACGGCGCTCAGACACAAAAACATGCCATACAATATATCCCCCATGTTGGAGTTAACAATAGTCAGAAATAGCATTATAAATATTCAGTTACCTTTGATGATCTTCATCAGAATGCACTCCCAGGAATCCCAGTTCAACAATAAATGTTTGTTTTGTGCGATAAAGTCCATCCTTTATGTCCAAAAACCTCCTTTTTGTTCGCTTCTTCAGTTCACAAATCCAAAGTCACGACGCGGAGGTCAGACGAAAACTCAAAAAATCCCATTACAGTTCGTAGAAACATGTCAAACGATGTATAGAATCAATCTTTAGGATGTTTTTATCATAAATCTGCAATAAAGTTTCAACCGGAGAAATCCTTTGTCTTCAGAAATGCAATGGAACTGAGCTACCTCTCACGTGAGCGTGCATGGCTGAGCCTCATGCCCTGCTGGCAGTCCACTCACTCAATGAGCTCTTATTCATCCCCACTTCACAGTAGAAGCCTCAAACAAGGTTCTAAAGACTGTTGACATCTAGTGGAAGCCTTAGGAAGTGCAAAATGACTCCACAGACACTGTAGTTTGGATAGGCAATCACTTGAAAAACTACAAACCACTTCCTGTTTGTATTTTTTCTCAGGTTTTTGCCTGCCATATGAGTTCTGTTATACTCACAGACATCATTCAAACAGTTTTAGAAACTTCAGAGTGTTTTATATCCAAATCTACTAATAATATGCATATCTTTGTTTCTGGGAGTGAGTAGCAGGCAGTTTACTCTGGGCACGTCAGTCATCCAAGCTACTCAATACTGCCACCATCCATAAGAAGTTAAGAGGCTATTTCTGAACAAGTCTAAACAGAAAAGACTGAAGCCAATGCACTTCAATTAAATTCAACCAGAACTATCATCTCCTTTGGTTATAGGATACGATATGTTTGTTGTCAAGTGAACTGACAGAATTCACTGAGAAACTCACTGCACAGATGAGAACTGAGTTTGACGGCTAGTCCTTGGCTGTTTTCAACCTACTTTCTCTTCAGGTGTGACAGAGATCCTCCAGATACAGTGGACATAGGCTGCATATCCATTGGGATAACCAGGAGAGGAGAAGTTTCCACTACTGTCCTGTAGGCGGTCCCCACACCCTGCCCACAAAACACAACACAGCACACAGTGAAAAAGAAACACTCTAAACACACCACAGAAATGGATACAGTAAGCTACAATAGAAAAACATTGCTGGGATACAAAAGACAAGCTTTCGTTTCAGCTGTCTCAACAAAGATTTCCCTTAGCCTTAAAAAGGAGGCACAATACCAAGCACTTGATGGTTGCTGATTGATTGGTTGTTGAATTGTAACAACTGTGGCCCGTTCCTGGGGTTTGAGTTCTCCAGACTACAACAATAAACTGAATTCCAATTTTTGGAAACTAAAGAATCAATCAATCTCCTTTGAATGGGCGGGGGTGGTAGTAGTCAGATCTTTTGCAGGGTTTATCCTCATGTTCTCTCTGACATTTCAAGTGGTGAAAAGCCTACATGAGTCAGGGGGTCTGTGAAGTTGGATATGTCTTGTACACTTGTAGAGTTTGCGAGCTCGTGCGATGTCCCCTTTGCTCAGCCTTGTCCTCTGCCCAATGGGTGGCCTGACTCCATTGACATCATAACAGGCAGAATGGTGTCTAAGAAGACGCCTCTGAAGTTGAAATCCGCATAAGGAAAACAGCGCCACTCTTCGCCCCCAGTGCATTTGTTCTGGTTTTTGTTTTGTTGATGAAAGGTAGAGGAGCATCCAGCATCATGGTAAAAAAACGAATTACAGTACTCTGCTGTTCTGTCACACGTGCAAAAATGAGGGGGAAAAAGTGTATGTTGTTTGAAGTAACTTCTTTGTTGTTGTAATATCGCAAATGGATGTGGTAGTTTCACCATTACGGATTTAGCTTTAAGAGAGACCTCTCCCTATTCTCTCTTTGCAAAACAAAATGTTTAATTTGTATTCAGCTGACTTTTAAGACTTTTTTGTACTGTCAAAACTCAACCATTCATCCTAGACATCATCATCATCAACAACAGTTCCATCACTGGAAAATAACCATTCATCCTAGACATCACCATCATCAACAACAGTTCCAGCACTGGAAAATAACCATTCATCCTAGACATCACCATCATCAACAACAGTTCCAGCACTGGAAAATAACCATTCATCCTAGACATCACCATCATCAACAACAGTTCCAGCACTGGAAAATAACCATTCATCCTAGACATCACCATCATCAACAACAGTTCCAGCACTGGAAAATAACCATTCATCCTAGACATCACCATCATCAACAACAGTTCCAGCACTGGAAAATAACCATTCATCCTAGACATCACCATCATCAACAACAGTTCCAGCACTGGAAAATAACCATTCATCCTAGACATCACCATCATCAACAACAGTTCCAGCACTGGAAAATAATAATTCATCCTAGACATCACCATCATCAACAACAGTTCCAGCACTGGAAAATAACCATTCATCCTAGACATCACCATCATCAACAACAGTTCCAGCACTGGAAAATAATAATTCATCCTAGACATCACCATCATCAACAACAGTTCCAGCACTGGAAAATAACCATTCATCCTAGACATCACCATCATCAACAACAGTTCCAGCACTGGAAAATAACCATTCATCCTAGACATCACCATCATCAACAACAGTTCCAGCACTGGAAAATAACCATTCATCCTAGACATCACCATCATCAACAACAGTTCCATCACTGGAAAAGTAGTCATGACATGGCACTGCTGAGAAGCAGGCCATAATAAGACATTTTCACATGGGGTTCCGGTTTGACACTTTTCTACTTTATCGACCTCCCTTTCTGTCCCCCCAGCAGCCAGGTGTCACCCAGTTCCCATGGTGATGCACTCTTGAATGGCAGGCATGTGAAAATGGAGCAGTCTGAACGAGGGCTTTATGCTGTGCCAACGGGCTCAGTGGAGCCCAGCCCTGAAAGCCTAGATTGTCCCAAACAAAGACCCAACTGACAGCCCTATATTTACCCTGGCCCGCCACCACGACCCTGGCCTCCAAAGTGTTGGTGGAGGTAAAAAATCTTAACACCAACAGGGTAACAACATGCACGAGACAGAAATGAAAAGACATCGGCCTTCTGTGAAATCATTCTAATCACAATCAGGACCCAATCCCCATGGCATCCCAGGGTTCTTTGAAGTCAGATCTAGATGCAAAGTGTTTGTTTTGTTGGAAGATAACCAGTTCCTGACAATGACATTGTTATTCTAATATGTATACTAATTAGAAGATTTAATGTTATCGTGCACAAGCAACCTGACTGGAATATGTCAGGTGAAAAACAAAGTACTTGAGTGAATAATACTCAACTGAAGGTTAGACTAAATCAAATGTATACTGAATAAAAATATAAGCGCAACATGGAACAATTTCAACGATTTTACTGAGTTACAGTTCATAGAAGGATATCAGTCCATTGAAATGAATTCAAAAGGCCCTAATCTATGGATTTCACATGACAGGGCAGCGGCGCAGGCAGCCATGGGTGGCCTGGGAAGGCACCCACTTGGAAGCCAGGCACACCCACTAGGGAGCAAGGCCCAGCCAATCTTACTTGAGTTTTTCCCCACAAAAGGGCTTTATTACAGACAGAAATACTGCTCAGTTTTATCAGCTGTCCAGGTGGCTGGTCTCAGACAATCCCGTAGGTGAAGAAGCCGGATGTGGAGGTCCTGGGGTGGTGTGGTTACACATGGTCTGCGGTTGTGAAGCTGGTTGGACGTACTTCCGAATTCTCTAAAATGACGTTGGAGGCAGCTTATGGTAGAGCAATGAACATTCAACTCTCTAGCAACAGCTCTGGTGGACATTCCTGCAGTCAACATGCCAATTGCACGCTACCTCAACTTGAGACATCTGTGGCATTGTGTTGTGTGACAACTGCACATTTTAGTGGCCTTTTATTGTCCACAGCACAGTGTAATGATCATGCTGTTTAATCAGCTTCTTGATATGCCACACCTGTCAGGTCGATGGATTATCTTGGCAAAGGAGAAATGCACACCAACAGGGATGTAAACAAATTTGTGCACAGAATTTATGAGAAATAGGCTTTTTGTGCGTTTAAAACATTTCAGGGATATTTTCTTTCAGCTCATGAAACATGGGACCAACACTTTACATGTTGCATTTATATTTTTGTTTCGTATAGATACTGAGGAGAAGAATGATTGACCTTCGACACAAATGTATTGTGCAACCACACAGTAACTAATTAACCAAACAGAGCTTATGAATAATCAGTTCTTTGTACCAACCTGGAAAAGGTGTTCGGTGCATAATGCATGATGCTGTCAAATAAATCCAAGGCCACAATAACGGACCGACTTCGGCGGAAGTCGTGACAACTGCACACACTTCAATAACCCAGCATGGTCAAACTCTGCAACTGTAGAAACACAACACAGCTCTAGCTCTGTGGTCAGTCACACATGAAAGCCCAGATTTAGAAAAGGAAGAAAGACTTTGCTCTGAGGCAATGTTCCCGGTTTTCTTTCTTTTGCCATGAATTCTGACAATAACACAGACACATCCAGGCAAACACACGCTTACAGTACACTGTTCACAATCAAATCCCTTTATACAATAACTACCTCACAGCTTTGTTCCCAGTCTTTTCTTACTTTATTTTTTAAAGGAGAACAGAATTGAAAACTCCTTTCATATTTGTATTTATTTGTGAAATGACAGAAGAAGAGAAACAGAGAGACAGAAGGATGAGAAATGCATAGGGTGGATGTAGGGATCGATCCGGCTTCCGTATGTGGTTCCGAGGACAAGAGTGTTACTGCTCGATCAGACAGACTCCGAGCCCATTTGTTCCCAGTCGTTTTCAATATCTTATGCAAAGAATATGAGAGAATAAAGATCAGTTGGTCCTGCAATGTGCAGCATGAACCCTGTCTGAATAGCAGATATGGTGAAAAGGTTTAAGAGCAATGGAGAGGCATGTAGAGCTGCTGCTCATGGAGAGAATCATTAGGTTTGAAACCACAGGAGCCAAAGACAAAATTCTAAAATGACAGTGAAGCGTTCCTGCCTGAAGTGCATTACCATCAATTGTTTTGTCAAGGAGAACTTAAGAGGGCCACAGCTCTGAAGCAACTGGCAATGTTCTGCTGTGATGAAAATCAGTAGGGAGCCCTGGGCCTGACTGTCTGGAGACGTGTCATTCTTACTGCTCTCACTGGACGACAAACCATTCACTGGAACAGACATATGCAAACAGATATGTGGCCCATGCAGGTTTGAGGTCATTCAATCAATTTTAATGTAACCTCTCATCTCAAATTCATGCATGAATTTGCAAAGGAGATGGCAGTCATGTGAAAACACCCTAAATTGACCCCAATCTGGGATCCTCCATGTCCAGCGCGGCTCCAACACTGAACCTGCATCTGTATTGTTAAAGTTCTGGATGGTCCTATGAGTAACATCCAGACTGTGGTCCACCTTAAACATACGCAGTATGTGGTAATGTTTTCCAGGAAGGCAGCTGGAACAGTAACACACAGGCAGAAGTGATGCTGCAGCTGGAACAGTAACACACAGGCAGAAGTGATGCTGCAGCTGGAACAGTAACACACAGGCAGAAGTGATGCTGCAGCTGGAACAGTAACACACAGGCAGAAGTGATGCTGCAGCTGGAACAGTAATACACAGGCAGAAGTGATGCTGTAGCTGGAACAGTAACACACAGGCAGAAGTGATGCTGCAGCTGGAAGAGTAACACACAGGCAGAAGTGACGCTGCAGCTGGAACAGTAACACACAGGCAGAAGTGATGCTGCAGCTGGAACAGTAACACACAGGCAGAAGTGATGCTGCAGCTGGAACAGTAACACACAGGCAGAAGTGATGCTGCAGCTGGAACAGTAACACACAGGCAGAAGTGATGCTGCAGCTGGAACAGTAACACACAGGCAGAAGTGATGCTGCAGCTTGAACAGTAACACACAGGCAGAAGTGATGCTGCAGCTGGAACAGTAACACACAGGCAGAAGTGATGCTGCAGCTGGAACAGTAACACACAGGCAGAAGTGATGCTGCAACTGGAACAGTAACACACAGGCAGAAGTGATGCTGCAGGTGGAACAGTAACACACAGGCAGAAGTGATGCTGCAACTGGAACAGTAACACACAGGCAGAAGTGATGCTGCAGCTGGAACAGTAACACACAGGCAGAAGTGATGCTGCAGCTGGAAGAGTAACACACAGGCAGAAGTGATGCTGCAGCTGAAACATGGTTTGTTTTTAATGTGATTCTTTTAATTGTTGCTTTAAGTTTCCTTAATTGGAAAAAACACTATATTGACAGTTTTCTAAACAGTTTGCAAAACTATGGAGATACTTACACAAGCAATCATGAAGACAGATAGAGAAAATGAAAGGGAGAGACCTACTGTCTTCATTAAAGCCTGGCTTAATTTATTTGTACTGAAATATAGCTACTGTATTTAGTAGTTGGGAGAAACTGAAGCAATATGGGGATCTGGTAAATAGAAACCATAAATGTATCTACAGCCACTCAGTATGGCATGCACTTGAAGTCAGCTGACAGCATGTAAATATGCTGCAGTGCTTTTGTAGTATGTTTTGCTCAGGTCCCTAATTTTTTACATGCGCTGTGTTTTGCTGGAGAGTCACATGTGTGAAGCGACCCTGCCTGCTGGCTATGATATGTGAGCTGATGTGTGATTGGTGCTTCCCTCTCCCCAACGGGAGACCCTCACATGGCTCTGTTAGTCTGACCTACTGTTTGAGCAGCCAATACACCTCCTGCATACTGTATGCACTGCAAAAGAACACTAACATACACACTAGCTCTCACGTGTGTGCGCACATATACATGAGGTCTCCAATCCAACACAATTACATAAAATGGTTGAAATAGGTGTGCTTTCTATTCTGGGCTCCTTTTCCCCAATGAAATAATTATATCAATACTTTTTCCCCAAATAAAGTTCTACATTATTTTTGTGTACTTCCAAATGAAGGAGGATCATGTACACAACCAACCCCACACAAACTCTACGGCCATGTTCCAATACCCACACTACAAAATAAATGGGCATGATAGTGTTCAGCAGATGTAGAGTTGAGCTGAAGGCATACTCTTTCATATTCAGACAGGCTGCTACTTGTCAGTTAGCATCACCTGTCAGAGCATAACAATCAGAAGGGTTAATTAACACAGTGGGTTAGGAGAAATTGCTCCGGTAACAGGTTAAATCCAACCTGCCATGTCACGCTGAGCTTTAGTAGCAACAAAGTGTCATATAGACTGGCAAATATCAGATGTGATACTCAAAATTCATTAAAAGATAGCCAAAGCAATATGGTAAAGTAGATGCCTTCTGGGAATCTGCTGACATCTGTCCATAGGGAATGAGGATGGTGGGATTGTTTGAAGCATTCAATATTTAATGAGCCTTTTGTAAATGGTCTCTTGGTGTGGGAGTAAAATAAATGGTGAGATTGCCAGGCAATATAGAACTGAGAGGACAGGGTTGCAGAACAGTATACAGAAAGCAGTGGTACAATCTCCAGTCTACAGTCTACATTTGTGTTTTACATTTGTGTTTTACAGTGCCTAGCGAAAGTCTGGACACCCCTTGCACAGTCTTCACATTTTGAGGCCTTAAAATCTAATCTTAATTAGGGATTACGTTGGATTTACTTTCCTACAGATCTGGGTGATTTTGCAACTACGGGCACATTTGGCATTTCTTTTTATTTTTTTACGTAGTTTCTTGCAAAAAACTTTTATCAATAAATACTTTTCTCATTTTGTCAGGAACCATAAACTGGTATTGATTGTGACCATTATATTCAACAATACATGGATTTTACTAAATTTTCCAGAAAACATTATCATCACATCATAAAACATTACATTTTTGTTAAAAACTGGATTATTTGATTTATCTGTCTATAAGATTTGGTACTATGGGCCTGTGCCGGCTGTGCTTGTATACCTGCATGGAGGCTACCATCAACAATGCAATTTCTTGTTGCAATAGTTATATATTTATCATTTTTACAGTAGTTATATAGGAACAAGTTGAAGTAGACAGTAGACAGTGTACACTTGAAGTAGACAGAAGTGTGATATTTAATGTGTAAATACACTATATATACAAATCCCTTCAAATGAGTGGATTTGGCTATTTCAGCCCCACCCGTTGGTGAAAGGTGTATAAAATCGAGCACACATCTAAACAATCAGAGATGTCTATGTTTCACAAGTTTGGACAGCACAGTGTAGTACAGTAGAGTTCAGTACAGTACAGCAGAGCATACTAGAGCAGAGTACAGTATGATGTACTGTATTGTACCGTATTGTATTGTACTGAACATAATGCTTTACTGTTCTGAACTCTACTGTGCTGTACTCTACTGAACTCTACTCTACTCTGCAGTGCTGTACTGTACTGTACTCTACTCTACTCTGCAGTGCTGTACTGTACTGTACTCTACTGTTCCCTGCTGTGTGTTCTGTAATGTCCAAACTTGTGAAACATACATGTCTATGACTGGTTCAGATTTGGTCTGGTACAGAGCACATTAGAATAATAGCCAGTGTGTAGAATAATATCTAAATACGCAATAGTATATATTGCTTATTTCTGCCTTTGTTTACTTTTTCAGGATACACCATGAAGAGAATTATATTCATATCCATAATTATGCGTTTCTGTATGGTACGGATCAGGTAACCATGATGTAATTCCATTACAGTAATTCTGTTACCGGATGTGAACCCATTTCATTTACTATAGTTAAATAACCAAAATCGATTTTCAAAGTCAAGATGTCAAGTCATAGCTGATGGCACATTCTTTCTGCAGACTTCTATGAATCTTAATTCAGAGCAGATATTTAACAGAGTTTTTGGAAAATGTGGTCACATAAAAAAACGGAAGTTTTACCTAAATTCTGTTACCAAACCTTGCATCTGCATAGTTCTTCCAGTAAATGTGTTTTGAAAAATGTTCAGTGGAAATTGTTAAAATTAGTCACATAGGTTTGTTTGGTAACATTTTGAAATCTCATCATAATTCCGTTATTGTGGAATTTCCCATAAAGACCAAAAAAATGACAGCTGTGCCATATAGATTGCAAAATAGTTGGGAGATTTCTGATGTACCGATTCCATGGCACATGGTTTATTAACTAATAAGCAAAACAATGTCAGATTCAAAACTTAGAATTTTTCAATTTAAATTATTATACAAAGTTCTTGCAACAAATATAATGTTATATATATACTGTATGTGGGATACAACCATCCCAGCTTTGCAGATTTTGCTGTGAAGAAATCCAATCATTAGATAATATATTTTGGTACTGTCCAGCTTTGCCAAGAGTGTGCAAAGCTGTCATCAAGGCAAAGGATGGCTACTTTGAAGAATCTAAAATCTATTTTGATTTGTTTAACACTTTTTGGTTACTACGTCATTCAATATGTGTTATTTCAGAGTTTTGATGTCTTCGCTATTATTCTACAATGTAGAAAATAGTAAAAATAAAGAAAAACCCTTGAATGAGTCAGTGTGTCCATACTTTTGACTGGTACTGTATATATTAGCCAAAGTGCAAGTAATCTTCAACTGCCCCTCAGGGAATCAATTGACATTGTAATTACACACTTAGGAGTCATTCATAAACATTTACTGCCACAGAAAAATAACAATTTTGGGGGAAAATTATATAAAATCCCATTGAAAAATATCATGGAATTTATAGATGAACGAGGCAAAGTACATAGAGATCCTTGATGAAAACCTGCTCCAGAGCACTCAGGACCTCGGACTGGGGCGAAGGTTCACCTGAAAATAACAGTGCAGCGACGTTCCCCCTCCAACCTGACAGAGCTTGAGATGATCTGCAGAGAACAATGGGAGAAACAACCCAAATACATGTGTGCCTGTCAAGGTGTGCACTACTGGTGGAGAAGTCAGGTGCAGGAGAGCAGAAAGTTGTGAACAGGCGCACAGTTTATTTAGGCAGAGGCAATACAACAGACAGACGCCACTGCGTCAAAACCTCCAGCCAAAGGTAAAAGTGCAAGGTGCAAAACAGTCACAAAAATGATCAAATGTTTTACAATAAATATCCTTCGTGGAAAAACCACGGAATAACTGGGAAAACACAGCCTGGCGCGTACACACGAAACACGTAACAAAAACCAATTCCACACAAAGACATGGGGGGGAAACAGAGGAATAAATACATGCACTGTGATTGGGAATGTAAACCAGGTGTGCAGGGAACAAGACAAAACAAATGGAACAATGAAAAATGGAGCGGCGGTGGCTAGAAAGCCGGTGACGTCGACCGCCGAACGCCGCCCGAACAAGGAGAGGAGCCAACTTTGGCGGAAGTCGTGATAGTGCCCAGCTTGTAGCGTCGTACCCAAGAAGATTTTAGGCTGTAATCCCTGCCAAAGATGCTTCAACAAAGTACTGACCAAAGGGTCTGAATACTTATGTAAATGTGATATTTCCGCTATGGGCATACACCATCTCTAGACACCTCTTCCGGCAAATTGATTAGAGTATGCCCTCTTTTCATTCAGAGAACACATTCATTGATGAACATGCTTTTAGGTTTAATTGCAGCTGTTCAGGTCTTATGATATTCTAGATAGACATGGATTTTGACTGCACTGGATATTCAATTGAGACAGAGGTCTCTTTTTCAAGGGAGCCCTGTATGAAAAGATTGTTTCATTTGTTTTAATTTTATTACAATCCCCATTAGCCATGACGCCATGATGACAGCTAGTCTTCCTGGGGGGTGACACATAATGAACAATACATTACAAACAAAAACACTTTACAATTTACATTTACAATTAAAAACAATTAACAAGTAGACATTACAGACAGTTCAAATACCTGAAAGGTAACATTTAACATTCAATTAGCATATTCAGTGATCGGTATCTGTCAAGTGATATGGTCGATCACATTTTTTCTTGAATGTGAATTTACTTTTTGCTTGGGAAATATGAGTTGGTATGGAGTTCCATTCAGTGATGACTTGAGGAGATTTGTCCTTGGTAAGGTTTGGTGATTATATCTATTACTGGTATACACTAATTGGACTGAGAAATTATGGGGTTTCTTGAACTGGATTACATTTCTAAGAAAAATCTAAAGACCGGAGAGTAATTTACTTTTAACACAAAGCCATGGCCAAAGCAATGAATAGTTAATCTGGCAGCTCTGTTTTGAGCTAGCTGGAGTTTTTGTAAGATTTAGTTTTTCTGCAGGTGACCATATGAATGGACAGTACTCTAGGTGTGACAGGACCAAAGATTTAATCACTTTACAAATGTTAGATATTTGTATATTTTCGGGGGTTCACATCTATACATTTTCCCATCTTAATAACAATGTGGTCAATATGATCAGGCCAGGATAGCAATGCTTCTAATGTGTCACCCCATCTATTGACAAGTTTAATTGCAGGTCACCAGCAAGCATATTTCTAGGGCCAAACACAATAATTTTTTTATTTAACTAGGCAAGTCCGTTAAGAACAAATTCTTATTTACAATGACGGCCTATCCTGGCCAAACCCTAACTGGACGACGCTGGGCTAATTTTGCGGCGCCCTATGGGATTCCCAATCACAGCCAGTTGTGATACAACCCAGGATAGAACCAGGGTCTGTAGTGACACCTCTAGTGCTGAGATGCAGTGCCTTAGACTGCTGCGCCACTCGGGAGCCCCAAATGTGGTGTTCTTAATTCATTGCTCGGGTTCTTAATCACATTGCTCAGTATGTGAGGTAGCTCATTATATGCTGATGCAGCACTATACATTGCAGAGTAATCAGTATACATAATCACACTTGCTTTTTCAATTATTGAAGGTAAATCATTTGTCAAACTTTAGAAGAGGAGTGGGTCTAGGAAGTTGCCTTGGGGAACACCACATATACTGTCTGAGAAACTTCCATTAAATAAAACTTTTTGCCTTCTGGATAGGCACAGTAGCTTTCCATCCAGGATAGAGCAGTGGATGTGAATCCATAACACTTGAGTTTACCTACCAATAGTTCATGATCAATTACAACAGAAGCAGCACTGAAGTCTAAACACTGGCCCCACTAAGATTCTGTCATCTATGCTCTTTAGCCAATCGTCTGTCATTTGTACTAACTGTAAGTCACTCTGGATAAGAGCATCTGCTAAATGACTAAACTGTAAATGTAAATGTAAATTTGCTCTAAGGCCATTCATGTAGAATTACCTTCTCTGGATGCATGCTGAAAACCCTTATCAGAACTTTACATGAGAAATAATCCTGGATTTGCACAAATACAATTTTCTCCATTATTTTACTCAATACAGGCAGTAATCTTATATAGGACTGCTATTAGGAACAGTGAACAGTGAAATGACATTTGACTCTTTCCAAATTCTGCCCACACCTCACACGTCAAGCACTTGACAAATTTGAGTGGATATATGGTTGGCTGTGACTCTAAGCGATTTAGCGACAAGATTGTCTGTACTTGGTGACTTTTCATCCGAAAGAGACAACATCATCTTTTCAACCTCAAATTGTTCTTCTTGGTGAAATTCAAACATGCATTGCCTCTCCATCATGATACAATCTTGTATAAGGGTATATGACAGCGAGCCATCAGTTGGACTCAACTTTTTCCAAATTGTGGCCGGTACAACGTCTGTGGACATTGAAATCACGACTTCTGTGGACATTGAAATCACGACTTCTGTGGACGTTGAAATCAAGGCCAGGGCAGTGGGACCAAATTTCAACGTCTTTTCAACATACATGAACGTCTGCGTCAGACGATGCTCACTGGGTAAAAGCAGTTGTACCTAAGTCTTGGGTGACAGATGGAATTTCAACGTGGGAGTTTCTGCAAAAGGGCTACTACAAAATGAAACATTTCGATCCTACGCGACGTCAAAGAGGTCCAGTCTACCTTCCGACAGAGAATGCAGTGATTACTGCAAAGTCTGCCACGAATAAAACTCGGTGATAAACAGCTTTCATACATGGAAAAACATAGTCAAAAAATGCATGAAAGTGTAATTTGTTTTAAAGTGTCTATCCTATATCTGAGAGATAGAAGAAAGATCAGGAAATTATTATACTGTGTATTTTTTTCCCCATATTTAAATCCTTTTGTTGGCACTAAACTATTTCCATATATACTTCCATGAATTTTTTTAACTGGTATCGGGCTACCTTAAGACAAGTCTTGTGAGACTGTTGGGCGTCCTAGAGTAAAATATGTACAGTTGAAGTCGGAAGTTTACATACACTTGGGTTGGAGTCATTAAAACTCATTTTTCAACCACTCCACAAATATCTTGTTAACAAACTATAGTTTTGGCAAGTTGGTTAGGACATCTACTTTGTGCATGACACAAGTAATTTTTCCAACAATTGTTTACAGACAGATTATTTCACAATTACAGTAGGTCAGAAGTTTACATACACTAAGTTGACTGTGCCTTTAAACAGCTTGGAAAATTCCAGAAAATGATGTCATGGCTTTAGAAGCTTCTGATAGGCTAATTGACATCATTTGAGTCAATTGGAGGTGTACCTGTGGATGTATTTCAAAGCCTACCTTCAAACTCAGTGCCTCTGTTTGACATCATGGGAAAATCAAAAGAAATCAGCCAAGACCTCATAAAAAAATGGTAGACCTCCACAAGTATATTTCATCCTTGGGAGCAATTTCCAAACACCTGAAGGTACCACGTTCATCTGTACAAACAATAGTACACAAGTATAAACACCATGGGACTACGCAGACGTCATACCGCTCAGGAAGGAGACGCATTCTGTCTACTGAGATGAACGTACTTTGGTGTGAAAAGTGCAAATCAATCCCAGAACAACAGCAAAGGATCTTGTGAAGATGCTGGAGGAAACAGGTACAAAAGTATTCTATATCCACAGTAAAACGGGTCCTATATCGACATAACCTGAAAGGCCGCTCAGCAAGGAAGAAGCCACTGCTCCAAAACCGTCATAAAAAAAGCCAGACTACGGTTTGCAACTGCACATGGGGACAAATATCGTACTTTTGGAGAAATGTCTTCTGGTCTGATGAAACAAAAATATAACTGTTTGGCCATAATGACCATCATTATGTTTGGATGAATAAGGGGGAGGCTTGCAAGCCGAAGAACACCATCCCAACCGTGAAGCACGTGGGTGGCAGCATCATGTTGTGGGGGTGCTTTGCTGCAGGAGGGACTGGTGCACTTCACAAAATAGATGGCATCATGAGAAGGAAAAATATGTGGATGGAAAAACGTGTGGATGTATTGAAGCAACATCTCAAGACCTCAGTCAGGAAGTTAAAGCTTTGTTGCAAATGGGTCTTCCAAATGGACAATGACCCCAAGCATACTTCCAAAGTTGCAGCAAAATGGCAACAAAGTCAAGGTATTGGAGTGGCCATCACAAAGCCCTGACCTCAATCCTATAGAACATTTATGGGCAGAACTGAAAAAGCGTGTGCGAGCAAGGAGGGCTACAAACCTGACTGAGTTACACCAGCTCTGTCAGGAAGAATGGGCCAAAATTCACTCAACTTATTGTGGGAATCTTGTGGAAGGCTACCTGAAACATTTGACCCAAGTTAAACAATTTAAAGGCAATGCTACCAAATACTTGAGTGTATGTAAACTTCTGACCCACTGGGTATGTGATGAAAGAAATAAAAGCTGAAATAAATCATTCTATCTACTATTATTCTGACATTTCACATTCTTAAAATAAAGTGGTGATCCTAACTGACCTAAGACAGGGAACTTTTACCAGGATTAAATGTCAGGAATTGTGAACAACTGAGTTTAAATGTATTTGGATAAGGTGTATGTAAACTTCCGACTTCAACTGTATGTGTTCGTGAGATACATGTACATGCTCGTGAGAGTCTCCCCATTCTAAAGAGGGGTCATGTTAGTGTGTTGCCCAAGCTTTTCAGACTCATGGTCTGACAAGCATCACTGTAGTTTGGCCACCTTCCATTGGACTTCCATTTCTACTTACTCAGAGTTAGATGCCAGCTGCAAGACTTCAAGTCATTGCGCAAGTTGTCAATGACTCCAGGAACTACCTTAAATTTCTTTCAAACTGCAAGGAGTGACATCAAAATCATATTCATTAGTTCATCTGGCTCTGGGTAAGTAGAACAAGGGGCTTAATTGCCACAATGTCGAAACAGCCCTATTAAAAGGTAGTTTGATTTAGCTTTTTTAGTCAATTATAGTACAGTTGCCTGAAATATTGCCTATCACCTTGTTTGCCTTGCTTTGGACCAGGCCTGATTTCTAAGCTCATATAAATTCAGATTGCTTTGGTGTGTATCAAGGATTTGATCTATTCTTGACTATGAGTCCTTTAAAAAGAGCAAGTTTATCTGCCAGGGGTATAAAAATAAATAAGGAATGTTCCAGAGCTAACTCAGGGTCAGGCGTACAGGAAGCACTGGATAAATAAACAATATTTTTAAATATCAGACGAGGACAAGATTTTTGTAGTTGAGTATCTCTAATACACACTATGGAGAGATGATTGTTAAGATCCTAGGTAAAGACTCCACTAGACCTGTTGTTATGTTGGGTCTTTGTAAGAATTACATCAATTAGAGAAGTTTTTGTCCGAGTTTTCACATTAAGACGACTAGGTTTGGAAACTGTCTTGAGTTAAATTCAGCTTTGATTTAACTTTATTAAACGAGTACCATTCGCCAGAGTAGCCTGTTGTCTGGGCAGCCGAATGAGTAGAGCAGAGACTGTCCGTAAAGTACAGTTCTGCACATTCTGACCTTTAGCTGTCGGGAAGAAGGCTTCAGAAAAGCCACTCCTGAGTTAAAATCAATACAGATACTCTTTAAATGATCAAAGGCTGGGGATAGCCAGTCAAGATTTTAATTCCCCATACTGTCTCTGAGGACAGAAAAGGGGTTATCAACTCAGATAAAGCACTAACTGCACCCAAATGGGAACCATTCAATGACTGACGTCTCATCATGTGTCTTCCTGTAAACCAGAAATACTCTCATCAGTTTGAATGTCATTTCACAGGCCCAGAGGACCAACTCACACAACCACATTTACATATAACGGCTTTGGAGGCTGTTTGATGTGTGTATATCCACACATGTATATGTATGTATGTGTGTGTGTGTGTGTGTGTGTGTGTGTGTGTGTGTGTGTGTGTGTGTGTGTGTGTGTGTGTGTGTGTGTGTGTGTGTGTGTGTGTGTGTGTGTGTGTGTGTGTGTGTGTGTGTGTGTGTGTGTGTGTGAGAGAGAGAGAGAATGAGTGTGTGCATGTGTGCGTGCATGTGTTTGTGTGATCCTATTGATATTGATGGTATAAGGTTTAGATTGTATCTTATCGTCCTAAAGTCAATCAACAGGAGGTGTTACTCCAAAAGGGAAACCTCTAGCCAAGGGAGAGATCATGATGTGAATGCAAACTGAGTGTGATGGAATCTGATGGTGTGCACTTGTCCATGGTGCATCTCCAGGGTAATCAGGACATGCTGGGAATGAATCTGATATCCAGCATGGACATCTCATCAGCATACAAATTCCTCTGTGTAACCAGGGAAAAACTAATAGATTTGGCGCCCTCTAGCAGCCATTTTCTGCACACTGGCAAATTAAAACTTCCTTCCCCTTTCCCATATTTTCACTAGATGGCCATGGCATGCTGCACAGTCTTATGAATAAGGAATTAGCTATTTGGTCTTGAATGATGGTTAGCGTTCGGCTTATGGTTAGGGGTGAGGTTAAGGTTATGGTAAAGATGTTGTGATGAATACATCCCAAAAGTGTTGTATTAGATTTAGGGCTGGCACAATGATCATTTAATCGTGTAACCAACAGTTTACCCAATAGCATTTTTTTTTATACATGAAGTGGGTAATGTTGGTAATCATTTTACAAGCAGAATGGCACATGTCAAAAGATTTTATAATTATTTTTGTTCCTGATTTTTTGTTCTTGATGCTTTTTGTTTCTCTCAGATGTATTTCAGACACCTCAAATCATACTGACTTTTGATTTATTTTTGGAATATGTTTTGCCATTTATGAATGTGGTATTCAATGTGTTTCTATAGGCTACTAGCAGTAAAGTCAAATTCAATTTCATTAAAATAAATGTCATATATTTTTTATACATACAGGGGTCCTACAATTCAAAATCAAATAGCTAAATGATCCATGGTATGACATCTTAAAACAATTCTATGCAACAGCTTAGTAGAACCCCGCCCTTAATTGTTATGACAAAAAAAAAACATGACAATTTGCATGACAATCGTTGCCCAAAATTCCATAATCGTCATAGCCCTAATTACAGTCACTCCACCCAGGCACCAATCACCCTGTTGGGAGCAACATTCCTGTCATCCAGGATGATTCCATGGGATCCATGTGGGATAATCTTGGGAGTGCCCTTGGAGCAATGGCCTTTCTTCCCACCAGATGACTCAGGGTTATCATTGAATACTCTGTTAGGAGGCGGAAAGTTAAAGCGTGTATTAACCATAACTGTTGTTATTGTTTGTGAACAGGACCTGCAGGCCACTGTAGCCTGGAACCCCCTGCGGAAGTTCTCATTGAAGAAGCCATAGATGATGGGGTTAATCCCACTGTTAAAGAAGGCCAGCCAGTGGGCTACAGGGAACAGGTAGCTGCTGAGGAAGTCAATCTGCTGCGTGTCCAGATCCCTGTAGTCAGTCAGCAGCATTAACGTCCACAGAGGTAGCCATGACACCATGAAGAGCACAGCCACCATGATCAGCATCTTGATCACTTTAACCCGGCGTTGGGAGCGGGCCCTTCGCACTTTTGCCAGCCTCACCTGCCTCAGGTTGATAGAGAGCTTGGCAGCGATGCAGCCATACATGATGCTGATGATGCCCAGGGGGGCCAGGTACACGTGCACGAAGATGACCATGGTGTAGACCCGACGCATCTCGGGTCGAGGCCAGTTCTCGAAGCAGACAAAGACAGGGTAGGTCTGGTTGTCCTGGAGCATGTAGGTGTCCTCCAGCTGGATGACAGTCAGGTTGGCGGCCGAGGGGCAGATGACTGCAAACGCCAGCACCCATATGAAAAGGATGGTGAGGAGAGCAGTCACAGGCCTTATCCGATGTCTAAAGGGGTACACAATACCTGTGAACCTGAGAAAGGGGGGGAGAGATAGAGAAAGAAAGATAGACATCACCCTTCCGATGGCACCAACGGAATTGTGAATATTACTCATTGATTATTTGTGCAAAATTATTATCACAAAATGCAATATGGTATGCAATATAGTCCCTGTATTATTTAAGCAGTTAAACATTGCTGTCAGCCATTAATTGATTCCCTATTCTTTTCCAGTCCATTGCCATTCTTTACCATCATTGAGGTGGTAATAGACCATTATTTTGGTCATCCATTCTTTACCATCACTAAGGCTGCCCAATAACAAAACGCTGAACATGATGAAAGAGGACCCTTTACAAATGTATGGCTTGACACTTAAAGCAATGAAATTCACAAGAGCACAACCAGATGTGGGACAAGGCTAGTGTGGTGGTCTATCAGACTAGCCCACTGGGGGTGTATTACCTGTCAACAGCTATGGCCACCAGAGTGAAGACTGATGCTGACACTGACATCCCCTGGACCAGGTTGCTCATGGTGCATGTAATCTGGCCAAATGGCCATCCTGAAAAGACAAACTCCATTACACACAAGCAGTAGCCTGGTTGACAGTCTGTTTCTGCTCTCCCTCGCCAACTCATTAAAGAATTGTCATGCCAAACATGTTTGGCTTAAGACAGCAATGGAGTCAGCACGAGCAGATCTGGGACCAGGTTACATATATATATATAGCTGGCAGGGATTAAGAAGGAAACTATTGACTTGTTGTTTCACTGTGTATTTTGGGGTTTTCTTAATGTTTTGTATACTCAGTGTAAATATATGTGAAAGGAGCAAAGGGGTGAAAAGGTGGGAAAACGCATACATGTCATAGATATTCACTTTTTAAATCCTATCAACACCAAGTTGATTGAAATTCAGCGTTTTCACTCCACTCCACAGGGAAACCTTTGATAAATACAAAAAAAGTCCCATTTGAATCAAAATACAAGCACTATTACAATATTATGCTAAGTTTCCAAGAGGTTAAGAAAATGTTAAATCAAAGCAATTTAGCTGGCTGGATTTAATGATGCAGACAAAAGGACTGCAGAACAGTTCTCAACACTCATTCCCAAAGCAACAAATGTATGCACCAGTAATAACTATAATTTGTCACGACAAGCGTCCCAATAATGAGTCCAGGCTATAACAAGCAAAACTCCCCACCTGATATCAGGCTGTCAATCAAAGTCGTTGGAACACAGAACACTCCAATGAGCAGGTCACTGATGGCCAAGTTGAGGATGAAGAGGTTAGTGACAGAGCGCATGTTGCGGTTCCGGAGGACCACCAGGGAGACCAGCACGTTCCCCCCGACACAGAGCAGGAGAACCACCACATAGCATAGGATGTAGCTGATGGCCATGCCGGTGGAATGCAGGTAATAAGGCATATAGGTGCGGTTGGCGCTGTCCACAGCGACGCTGTGCATAGTGGCGCTGTCCATAGCGACGCCGTGCATGTTGCTGTTCACAGCAGTTTCATTCAGTGACGCAATCTCCATTTTCACAAGTCCCCTTCCAAGTGGAATCACATTAGAAAAACGAGGTATAGTGTACATTTTGCCATTAAAAACTTTGCAGATACAGACAGATTTTTTTTAAAGAAAAGGAAAGAATAGAAAAGGAAAACGATCAGACCTGTGTTAAAATACTATTGAAGGTATTGGAAAGACATTTGGGAGTAAGTATTTAGATATTTTTTATTTGTAAAGTCAAATAGTTGAATATTGGAATGTATTTGGAAATACTCAAATACACGGACTCAAATACACTCCCATGCATTTAACCCAGGTATTTGAAAATAGTATTTGAAATAAGTATTTGGTAGTAGGCTATTTATAGGAAATTATTTGAAAATCCTAACAAATAATCAAATACAGATGTATTTGAACACAGTTCGAAAACGATAAAGCCATACACAACAACATTCCCTCAAAACAAATGTCATCATAACCATACTCATTCAGGAAAGGTTGACATTTGGACAAAACCCCTCCATCATGATTTATTGTTATTATATTTTACTATAACTTTATCAAATGGCACTTATTTTCTTGCTGAAACAATTGCTTTACTGTAAGAATTTACAGTATAAACTCAGCGAGAATGGTGAATGAAATTCATACGACTGAGAAGACCAAAGTTCCCATTTCATAGAAATCTGCAGGATGACTATTGTCAGAGAGGGACTTACCTTTGGAAGAGCTCCACAATGGTTATTTTGTCCGGTCTTGTCTGTGCAGCAGGTACGCTCTACTGTGCCTCGTAATGACTCTAGTCTGTCTCTAGACCCGCATCAGCATCACTCATACTTTACAATGATTAGGCTACTGTACCACATGATAGTGCAACCAATAAGTGCAGCCTATACTACAGGATGAAAAAAATGATATTTATGTAAATTCATGCTTTACATTTGGATTTATAGTAAGCCTACAGAACAATTTAAATGAAATTCGATGATCAGTCTATAGTTCCTTGAAATAGCCTAATCTATTTCCCCACCACTATAAGACTGTTGCCTATTCATTATCCTGAATAATGACACATCAACAAGTGAATTAGACACTTCCAGATCTGTCTAGAAACATGTAAATGGAGTGTAAGCTACTGTATGTATGATCATCTACAAGGAGAGTTATAAAGAGTCCCAAGAGACTTGAAATCAACAAGTAACATAGTAGTTAACAGATGTGACTGTACAGTATAGATACCAGCAGTGGTGTAAAGTACTTAAGTAAAAAAAAAAAAACGTTTAAGTATTACTTAAGTCGTTTTTTGGGGTATCTGTACTTTACTATTTATATTTTTGACAACTTTTACTTTGACTGTATACCAGTGGACATCTAAGAGGGTGGCAAAGTCCTGTTCTATTTCAATTACTTGTTAGGTCTCTCACTTATGGGTAGTGTCTCCTTTTAGGGGCAGAGTCAAGGAAGGTCCAATCACAAAACGTCTGTCGTAGACAGACAGGAGCAACGGCCAATAGTGGACCACTCCACTTTCAATATGGGCCCATTGTTCACGCCTATCTTCACTTCTTTTATCTCTCTTACAGATTCGATCAACTTGGACATCTGCTTTCCTGCTAACCTGTTCACAGGTGGATCGTCAAGGACTCCACCAAACGTAAGAAAGCAACTTCTCATTGAGCTCACAATGAAGAAAACTTTTCAGTCTGGAGACCATGGCTAGCTCTTGCCCACTTAGCTACCTACTTTGTGGTGCTTATTCCCACCTAGGTGGAAAAATAACATTTTTGACAGCTACGAAGGACGCACATTCTCTTCCGCTAACAACATGTTTGCTATAGCTAGGCTACTAAAGTGAACACTAGCTAGCGAAAAACATGTTTGCTATAGCTAGGCTACCAAAGTGAACACTAGCTAGCTAACAACATGTTTGCTATAGCTAGGCTACCAAAGGGAACACTAGCTGTCTAACAACAGTCTACTAGCCACACGGTTACAGCATCGAAAAGCACACGCATAGCACGAGTGTCAATACTCGAGCTATGGCAAATTCTGGCCTCAAACGTCGGGTACGATAGGCTGCACGCTCATCGTCCTCCCAGCTTTTGGGTGAACAGACAACTCAACAACCCCTACTTGCCCATACTGAGCACAACTGGGCTGAGGTTATGGACATTCTCCCCCCGTATATGTGGTTTGACAACCTAGCATTAGGGGAAGATGACTTGGTCATAGACGAGAATGAGGACGATATACTGCGTCTCTTCCATAGAGAAGAGGAGGTGGAGGAGGAACTCAAAATTGACGGGCCTGCTCTGTTGGGAGACCAGAATGCTAAGAGGGACAGGTTCGAGGGAAGGAGGCTTCTGTCCCGTACCACCCCGGGAAAACAACGTATCCCAGCCATACCAGCCTGCTTGTTGTAGGCCAAATGCAACTGGGACAAGCCCATATCTGGCAAAGCCCTAGCCAGGGACACCACTGCCATGGTATTGCACGATATGAAGGATCTGGGGTTCTTCCAGCCTCCAGTCGTAGAACGCTCTCTGGACAGCCACCTCAACTCAGAACGCCTTGAACCCAGAACGCCGTGCCTCTGCTCTCTCTGCCCTGACTCTCCCTGAGAAGTTGGAACGGTTTTCTGCCTCCATCCACCACAAAGTGGCATGTCAGGGCGAGCTACTGGAAGAGATGGGCAACCTCCTTGACAAGAGCGAGCCAAACTCACTACTCTGGGAAGAGATCTTTGTAGTCTCAAACCTCAACCTCTGCGCCTCCAGGGGAGCTATCCAAGGCTGTGGGTGCGTCACGAGTGGTGGGTGAGCGAGCTCTGTGGCTGAACCTGTCCAGCCTCACAGAGAAGGAGAAGGCAGACTTCCTAGATGCTCCCATTGAGCCAAAGGAACTGTTTGCCCCCACTGTCGCTACTATGCGGCAGAGTGTGGAACTGCGCAGGGCAGAAGGAGAGGCTTTCGACCCGGATCCTGTCCCGGCACAACTTCCACAATCACAATTGTGGTGGATATTATAAAATAAGGATTTGCTGGAGTCCAAGTCAAACTAAGATTCTTTATTTTCTGAGCTCAGAGAGAATAACAGAGTTGCACAGCGCAATGTAGACACACTGAATTCCGAAGCATTGGATGATAAGCACATATCTTTATAGATTCCTGTTCTTGGGTGGGACTTTTAGTTCTCCTTTTATCCATACAAGGACACAGGAGCAAGCTGGTTTGCAACACAGGATGATACTCCCAAGAACAGGAGATTATAATAGGACAGTTTTACAAGGTTAGTCACATACTCAGTTATATTGACACAGACAATACAAATTTCCCCATTACACGAGCCAGTGTGCCTACTTGGCAGGAAGAGGTCAGTACCAGGGACCCAGCATACCGCTAATCCACAAGTAGATGCTCAAAACAGAAACTGGGGCAGACGGTCCTAAACCACAGCCACTCCAACGATATTAATATATGAGTCAAATGAACAGTGGCCACCTGGCCCCACAGGCAGTCCATGGGTCCTGGGTCCTGACCACGGTTACGAGAGGCTACAGGCATCAGTTCACCAGAAAACTCCCCTCATTCAACAGAGTGGTGGTTTCAATGGCAAATGGCGACTTAGCTCGAATACTAGAGGAGGAAAACTCCTTTCTGTTGAGCAAAAGGGCTTCTACTCTCTTTACTTCCTGATTCCCAAAAGGGTTGTGGGGGGGGGGGGGGATACTGTTTGGTGCCCACACTGAACATAGTATATATGGGTATCAGAATAAATCATATTTCCTTCTTAAATAATACTTCCCATCTGAAGGGTGAGTCATATCATTCCGCCATTGCCTCACCCTGTTCCAACTTCGCCAAAGGCCAAAGTCTCTATCCTAGGGTTAGTAGCTACAGTGGGGGAAAAAAGTATTTAGTCAGCCACCAATTGTGCAAGTTCTCCCACTTAAAAAGATGAGAGAGGCCTGTAATATTCATTATAGGTACACGTCAACAATGACAGACAAAATGAGAAAAAAATATCCAGAAAATCACATTGTAGGATTTTTTATGAATTTATTTGCAAATTATGGTGGAAAATAAGTATTTGGTCACCTACAAACAAGCAAGATTTCTGGCTCTCACAGACCTGTAACTTCTTCTTTAAGAGGCTCCTCTGTCCTCCACTCGTTACCTGTATTAATGGCACCTGTTTGAACTTGTTATCAGTATAAAAGACACCTGTCCACAACCTCAAACAGTCACACTCCAAACTCCACTATGGCCAAGACCAAAGAGCTGTCAAAGGACACCAGAAAAAAATTGTAGACCTGCACCAGGCTGGGAAGACTGAATCTGCAATAGGTAAGCAGCTTGGTTTGAAGAAATCAACTGTGGGAGCAATTATTAGGAAATGGAAGACATACAAGACCACTGATAATCTCCCTCGATCTGGGGCTCCACGCAAGATCTCACCCCGTGGGGTCAAAATGATCACAAGAACGGTGAGCAAAAATCCCAGAACCACACGGGGGGACCTAGTGAATGACCTGCAGAGAGCTGGGACCAAAGTAACAAAGCCTACCATCAGTAACACACTACGCCGCCAGGGACTCAAATCCTGCAGTGCCAGACGTGTCCCCCTGCTTAAGCCAGTACATGTCCAGGCCCGTCTGAAGTTTGCTAGAGAGCATTTGGATGATCCAGAAAAGGATTGGGAGAATGTCATATGGTCAGATGAAACCAAAATAGAACTTTTTGGTAAAAACTCAACTCGTCGTGTTTGGAGGACAAAGAATGCTGAGTTGCATCCAAAGAACACCATACCTACTGTGAAGCATGGGGGTGGAAACATCATGCTTTGGGGCTGTTTTTCTGCAAAGGGACCAGGACGACTGATCCGTGTAAAGGAAAGAATGAATAGGGCCATGTATTGTGAGATTTTGAGTGAAAACCTCCTTCCATCAGCAAGGGCATTGAAGATGAAATGTGGCTGGGTCTTTCAGCATGACAATGATCCCAAACACACCTGAGGAAGGTGATGACTGACGACAGACGCAGTTTACGAAGGCAGAGATACGAACGGACTATGGCCCACACAACGGTGCTTTTAGCCCTAAAGCAATTTCTGCCTTTTCTCTGGAATTGTAGTGTCCTGACCAGAGCAGACAATACAATACAATACAATACAATGGCATACATCAACCGCCGGGGTGGTGCCCGATCTCTGCGCCTGCACAAACTAGCCCACAAACTCCTGTTGTGGAACAGAGCACATCTCTTATCATTACGCACGACCCATGTCCCAGGCGTAATGAATACAGGAGCGGACTTGTTGTCCAGGGGGAATACCCTATACAGGGAGTGGGCACTCCATCCCCAGATAATGGCCCAAATATGGGACAATTAAGGACAGGCCCCTGTAGATCTCTTTGCATTGCGTAAAAACGCACACTGCCCGTTCTTTTCACTAACAGGCAACAATGCGCCACCATGGGTAAACGCGTCGGCACACCAATGGACCAACAGCTTTAAGTGTTCCCCCTCTCAGTTTAATTCTCACCACTCTCTTCAGGATGAGAGAACAACAGGTCCTATTGGACAAGGGGAAAGCCTTCTTTTCTTTTTTTTTTACCTCCGGAGGGCCTGAGGGCTCACTTCACCAGAGGTATGGCTACAACATGGGCATTGTTCAAAGGCATCTCTGTTCAAGAGATCTGAAATGTGGCATGTTGGGGTATTCCCCATACCTTTATGAGGTTCTACCAACTGGACATCACTGTGCCCGGGACTTCTGAGGGTTGATCCTGTCTAGACTAGGCTTCAGTGGGTATATGAGCACTACGGGAGTTGGCTATATCCCCATAAGTGAGAGACCGAACGAGTAATTGAAATATAACTTAAGGTTACTTAACGTAACCCTAGTTCTAAGATATTATGAGTGAGGTCTCTCACTGCGTTAACCTTCGCGCTTTGCGTAAGGAAGACGAACATGTACTTAGAAGGGAAGATAGGAGCAGACTACGGCCCCTTATATGGGAAGTGGGGTGGTCCTCTATTGGCCTTTGCTCCTATCTGTATACGACAGACATTGAGTGATTGGATCATCCGTGACTCTGCCCCTAAAAGGGGTCGGTTCCCAAAAGTGAGAGACCTCACTCAAAATATCATAGAACCAGGGTTACATTAGGTAAGTTATTTTCACACATTCACAAATACAACATGTTCTCCCTACAAAAAAGAGCAATGCTTTAGATGAGTGGATATCTGTTACACTACACAAAGCATATGAAAAGTGATGCTCAAACCTCTCTTAATTAAATCTGTTTTTTGGGCTGCCGGTACACCTTGATTGCCCCAAGGCCATAGCTGCAGTAAATATAACCTTGCTTCTGTTGACCTTGTATTTTTCACAACAGCATATTTTCACTTCTCATCATATAGTAACCTACTTGCATGTATTCCTTATGTATATACAGTTGAAGTCGGAAGTTTACATACACTTAGGTTGGAGTCATTAAAACTCGTTTTCAACCACTCCACAAATTTCTTGTAAACAAACTATAGTTTTGGCAAGTCAGTTAGGACATCTACTTTGTGTATGACACAAGTCATTTTTCCAACAATTGTTTACAGACAGATTATTTCACTTATAATTCACTGTATCACAATTCCAGTGGGTCAGAAGTTTACATACACTAAGTTGACTGTGCCTTTAAACAGCTTGGAAAATTCCAGAAAATGATGTCATGGCTTTAGAAGCTTCTGACAGGCTAATTGACTTCATTTGGAGGTGGAGGTGTACCTGTGGATGAATTTCAAGGCTTACCTTCAAACTCTGTTTGACATCATGGGAAAATCAAAAGAAATCAGCCAAGACCTCAGAAAAACAATTGACATCCACAAGTCTGGTTCATATTTGGGAGCAATTTTCAAATGCCTGAGGGTACCACGTTCATCTGTACAAACAATAGTACGCAAGTATGAACACCATGGGACCACGCAGCCGTCTTACCGCTCAGGAATGAGATGCGTTCTGTCTCCTAGAAATGAACGTACTTTGGTGCGAAAGTGCAAATCAATCCCAGAACAACAGCAAAGGACCTTGTGAAGATGCTGGAGGCAACAGGTACAAAAGTATCAATATCCACAGTAAAACGAGTCCTATATCGACATAACCTGAATGGCCGCTCAGCAAGGAAGAAGCCACTGCTCCAAAACGCCTGCTCCAAAAGGACCTTGTGAAGATGCTGGAGGAAACAGGTACAAAAGTATCTATATCCACAGTAAAACGGGTCCTATATCGACATAACCTGAATGGCCGCTCAGCAAGGAAGAAGCCACTGCTCCAAAACGCCATAAAAAAGCCAGACTACGGTTTGCAACTGCACATGGGGACGAAGATCGTACTTTGTGGAGAAATAGTCTGATGAAACAAAAATAGAACTGATTGGCCACATTGACCATCGTTATGTTTGGAGGAAAAAGGGGGATGCTTGCAAGCCGAAGAACACCATCCCAACCGTGAAGTATGGGCGTGGCAGAATCATGCTGTGGGGGTGCTTTGCTGCATTTGGGACTGGTGCACTTCACAAAATAGATGGCATCATGAGGATGGAAAATTATGTGGATATATTTAAGCAACATCTCAAGACATCAGTCAGGAAGTTAAAGCTTGGTCGCAAATGGGTCTTCCAAATGGACAATGACCCCAAGCATACTTCCAAAGTTGTGGAAAAATGGCTTAAGGACAACAAAGTCAAGGTATTGGACTGGCCATCACAAAGCACTGACCTCAATCATATAGAACATTTGTGGGCAGAACTTAAAAAGCGTGTGCGAGCAAGGAGGGCTACAAACCTGACTTAGTTACATCAGCTCTGTCAGGAGGAATGAGCCAAAATTCACCCAACTTATTCTGGGAAGCTTGTGGAAGGCTACCCAAAACGTTTGACCCAAGTTAAACAATTTAAAGGCAATGCTACCAAATACTAATTGAGTGTATGTAAACTTCTGACCCACTGGGTATGTGATGAAAGAAATAAAAGCTGAAATAAATCATTCTCTCTACTATTATTCTGACATTTCACATTCTTAAAATAAAGTGGTGATCCTAACTGACCTAAAACAGGGAATTTTTACTAGGATTAAATGTCAAGAATTGTGAAAACTGAGTTTAAATGTATTTGGCTAAGGTGTATGTAAACTTCCGACTTCAACTGTATGTTGGATTATATGGTTTTATTTTATGTTGTGTGTTTTTATATGTGTTTGTATGCTGCACTCATTTTTTCGGGGACAATAAAGATATACAGAACTGAAAAAATAGACAATGGTCAGTATGACTCATGATGTGATTTGGAATGCTGGTATTCATCAACCTCTGAGGACACTCATTTATTGGTCACCATGTTAAAACTGCAAAGCATTCTGGTCCCAGATCTGTTTGTGCTCTTGCCAACTACTGTACATTGCTGTCTATGGAAGCTCGTTCCCACCATGCAATACATATAATCTGACTACGAGTTGTGAGATAGTAAATCATTATTATGAGATATGTTTAGGCGATCTGTATCACATGAATTCAATGTGCACTTTGCATCAGACCCTCCTCAACTCATCGTGATCTCCAAAAGTATTGGGACAGTGACACAATTTGTTCTTATTTTGGGTTCTGTAGTCCAGTATTTTGGATTTGAAATTATATAATGACTATGAGGTTAAAGTGCAGATTGTCAGCTTTTCATCCATATCAGGTGAACCGTTTAGAGATTACTGCACTTTATGTACATAGTCTTCCCATTTTATGGGACCAAAAGTATTGGGACAATTTCACTTATATATATGTATAAAAGTAGTAAAAGGTTAAGTATTTGGTCCCATATTGTCACGTCCTGACCATAGTAAGATGTTATTTTCTATGGTAGAGTAGGTTAGGGCGTGACAGGGGGTGTTTTGTGTTTTTCGATGTTTTCTATTTCTATGTTCTTAGGTTCTAGTTTTTGTATTTCTATGTTGGTTTGTTTGGGATGATCTCCAATTAGAGGCAGCTGGTCCTCGTTGTCTCTAATTGGAGATCATACTTAAGTAGGGGTTTTTCTTCCTGGGTTTTGTGGGTGATTATTTTTGAGTAGTGTTTGTTTCTCCTCTGCGTCACGGTTTGTTTTTTTCAGTTTATGTATGTATTGCAAAGTTTCACAGATTAAATAAAATGTGGAACGACACACGCTGCACTTTGGTCCGCTTCTCCTTTTGACAACCATGACACATTTATCGCACACAATGACTACATCAAGTTTGTGACTCTACAATTTTGTTGGATGCATTCGCTCTTTATTTTGGATGTGTTTCAGATTATTTTGTGCCCAATAGAAGTTAGTGCTGTCTTATTCAATAGAAATTAATAGTAAATAATGTATTGTATCATTTTGCAGTCACTTTTATTGTAAATTAGAATATGTTTCTAAACACTTGTATTCATGTGGATGCTATCATGATTACGGATAATCCTAAATGAATCATGCATTAAAGAAATGCTAACCTCCTTTATTGTAATGGAGAGAGGTTAGCATGTCTTGGGGGTATGATGTGCGTCTAACTTTCTCACTGATCATTATTCACGATTCATCAGGATTATCTGTAATCATGGTAGCATCCATATTAATGTAGAAGGGTTTAGAAACATATTCTGTAAATAAACAACATAATTAGCACCTGTAGGTTAGACAATGCATATAATTAAAATAACAATTATGTGTAAAATAAGATTCTGTTCTGATTAATGATTTGTGTCTTTGAGTGTGTAACAAGTTAAACCTGTAATCACTACAACCTATTGGAAAACAATTACTTTTACCAATTTAGCCAGACCTTGATTGATTGTGACAGGTTTAAATTCAACTGCTGCTATTGACTAGTTCTAATGTCTGTGTTGTTTCAAAACATGTGAAGCAACAAATATGAAAGACCTATCTACTAAAACGTTTGCATAATTTAACGTATTGTACATCAGACAGGATTTGTTACAAGTTTTTGCTATTATAAACTTTACATAAAGTTTTTTGAAAAGTGTGCTAATATGAAAAGGAACAAGATGGCAAAAGACTCAAGGGGAATCATGATCACTGTAGTCATATCACACTTTCCACTAAGTGGCGCTATTGCTGATGTAGGGAACAGTCAAAAAAAAAGAATTTCAAGAAAGACAAAAAGAAAAAGTATTGAGGGCCAAAAGTGTATCCCCTCTGCCAGTGTGTGTGTGTGTTTGAGAGAGGGAGTGTGTTTGTCCTGGAACAGCTCTTCCTGATTCAGGCCAAGCAGCTCCACTTCCCGTCTCCCAGCACAGGACTGCTGCTGTGGAGATGGGACGCTGATCCAGACTGGGAATATTTCATGCCTGGAATCTTACATTTTAGAGCATTGTGAGGTACTGGGGAACACAGGAACTACTTGAAACAATCTGAAAGGAGATCATTTGGACTTGTTCTGAATTTTTTTTATGTGTTAATTTTGTCGTTGCAGCCTTCTCCTGAAGCTGGAATAATGTCTCTGTGCAGTTGCAGGCAGGCCATGCTTGCAGCAGAAATCTGCACACTGATGGCCATTCTGGTGGCAGGCACTGCAGGACAAAGCCCTGACAGGAGGGAGGCAGGGTCCTCCTGCTATGGGGGGTTTGACCTTTACTTCGTTTTGGACAAGTGAGTGTGCTCCTCTTGTCTTCTTGCAAGCTCCCAGTCTCACCTTACTGTAGAAGCATCCATAGCGGCTCTGTAAGATTCTGCTTCCATTTAGTCCCAGCAAGTCGCCTACCACGTTGGCCATTTCTCTGCATTCTTATCATTATTACCCAGATAAATACACTGAGCAATTACAATTTTCTTTACAAACTTCTTTAAACAAAGGGTAGTCTAATATTAATGTATTGATAGCCAGATTAGCCATACTGTATCGCTCCAGGGCTAATTGGAAATGTGTTAGTGTGTTAGGAGTGGAGGGGGGGGGACGACTACATCTGAGGAGGTAAATTAAGTTCCTCAGCTTTCCCCACCTGCTCTATCACGAGGCTCCATTCATTTCTACAGGAAAGTGGAAATGGAAAAAACGAAACATATCTTTAAACTTGTTGTGCTCTTACAGGCCTTAGAATAAGTTAGTGCTGTCTTATTCAATAGTCATCCTCTTGTGAGCAGTCACACTATTCAGGATATATGAAAGTTGCTTCGCAAACAAGATGATTTTAGAACGAAATGGCCTCGCGAAACCATTAGTTCATATATTTTTTACAAGTCATTTGGATGCATATGATACTTACAATAAAGAGAACAATAAAAAAGTTAAAGTTAAAGTCAGCTCTTGAAATTGCAAAAGCAACCACATCAGTTAGGAAGTGACAAAACAATGCATTGGTATGTTAGATTTGTTTTACTACTTTACCTTTCATCTCTCAGAGCAATTCAAATCATTCCGATGAATTGTTCTATAGATCACATGCATTATTTCACACACTTTAATCATAATACAGTATGCATGTGTGTGACTGTGTTCATAGAGCATGCAGGACAATAAATGGTAGGCTCCTTCACTTCGCTTTCATAGTGTAATGTGGAGTGAGTGGGGAGAGCTCCTGTCTTTCTCTATACCCCAACCCCCTCTCCATGTCTGTCTGGTCTGCAGAACCCTTTCACCATTAGGCCCAGATGTTCCAAAGCTCCAGAGTTTCTGGCAGCTGTGTCAGGACTGGGACTCATATCACAGCACAGAGGACGGGAAAGTGGGAGGGAAGCAACGAGAGGAAGAGAAAGAGAGTTGGGAGAGAGATGGGTGGAGAGAGAGAAAAAAAGAGAGATCTTTTCATTAATCCTTTCCAATCAATGTATTCAGACTTTCAAGAATCAACATCTTTCAAGTATTTAATTAAACGGATCCAGAAAATATGTGGGACATTCTATAAGTATTCATAACTGCGGTATTGCTATTGTGTCAGTCGGAATCGACCAATCACTCAAAACCTCTGGCACGTCTGTGGGCTTATAGAAAAGGCACGTTGCGATCCATCCATCCATGCATTGCTCTATGTGCTATACTTCTCAAGTCTAAAGTGTTCACATCTCAAAGTTGCAGTGACATTATCCTATTTGACTGGTGTTTTGGAAAATGCTGTGCTCACTTTGTGCTGCACCAGTGAATAATCATCTGAATAATATTTTCCCTTAATGCTGTCCAAACTATTCCCCATTTCAAAAGGTTCCTGCTTTTATGACTGCACTAAAAAACATATTTCTTTAAAAAGGTATTACATTAGTGCACACTTTTTCTCCTTCTCTTGCTCTCTCTTTCTCTCCCACACACACACACACAACTGAACAAGATCCTCTTTCTGCTGGTTCTGCAGGGCAAAGGTCATCTCTTCACTCAGACTGCCTTTGATGTGATTCTGAAAAGATGCCTGATAGAAGTAAATCATAATGAAATGTGTATAACATGCATTCAATGTAAAACCCCAGAGAGGATAAAGGATTATTCCACCACGTCTCTTGTCGAAATGAAAAAGCAAAGGAAGTACACAGTATTCTCAGAGGTGTCAGTAAAAGTGGGGGAAAAACAATATTGATTTGCTCTGTGGTTTTATCCGTAACATTGTCATTACAGAGTTTCTCTGATGGTTTATTTCTCTCTCTATCACCCCGGATATGGTATATAATTGTATATAGTTCTCTTTTTTTATTATTTTGTTTTGATGCATCTGTTTCTGCTCTCTGGCCAACTCCTTATGACATTAAGATGTTCTATCAACGAATATGGCTGAATAAGCGGTAAGCAGGCCCAGGTAGACTTGAAGCTAACATTATCCATGGCAAGTGTATCAACACGCTTACATGCTTGTGACTACTGCATGAGTTGAAAAGGCATTAATCTCGGAACGCAGAATATTGTATGAACTGGCTTCTGGCCTGCTTAGAGGCCCAGAGCAGTCAAAAACTAAATTGTCCTGTGTTTTATATATATTTCCACACTATGAGGTTGGAATAACACAGTGAAAATTATAATAATGCCCTTTTAGTGTAAGAGCTGTTTGACAATACAGCCTTTACTCAAGTAGGATTTTACTGGGTGACTTTCACTTTTACTTGAGTAATTTTCTATTAAGGTATATTTACTTTTACTCAAGTATGACAGTTGGGTACTTTTTCCACCACTGGCCCCAGTTATTGTAAAGGTTTACCCAGCAAACATACATTTTATGTGATTGAACTGGGATATTTGGCTATTTCTGTTTTCATACATCATCTGAGTGATCTAACCAAATATAGTTAGCTAAAAGAAGAATACAATTTGACCCATGCTGACTTTGGCTTTTAGATGAATGTTAACCTAATTTACACAGATGAAGTAAATAGCAAAAAATCCTAGGTCTTTAAATATGTCATAACCAAGAATGCTAATGTTAGCTAGCTTGCTATCTTGTTCACTTGCTGACGTTAGCTTAGCTAATGTTGTGAGCTAACCCAGATCATAGACATTAAAACCAGTAGATACTGATTGCCCTGACGTTATACACGTATTCCTATGGAAAACTCTCAAGTATTTCAATTTGTATTTCAAAAAGTATTTCAATTCGAAGCGTGCCATATTGCTGAATGGGGCTGAATGGCACCAAAACAATCGCTATGGATAATGGTCCGTAATAAAATGTCCGTAACTAGCAGAGGATCATGGTCGATGTAGTCGTTTTCATGTTGCCTGAGAAAGTCTTATTGTCTATGGATCCTCCTCTTAGCCTGCCAGCCCATGATTGGTCTGTGTCAGCACATGGTCCTGCGTGATGACAAATGTAGTAGTCAGAATGGATCACTATGTAATGACATTTCTCGATTTGTAGCAAACTTGTAAAATAAGTTACTGTGGAGATCGAACTTGATCATAATAAACTAATTTTAAAAGGCCAAAATGTCTGTATAAAACATTTTTGTTTGTCCGTTCTAGCCATCGTAATTTACATAGGCTTTCTATGGCAGACCAGGGCTTTTGGCACTGCTAGGTTGCTGTGCAGTAGCCTACCAGCAGAGTTCATGACTTCACTCTCCAGACTGGGGGTACTGGGGGCCTGGCCCGGATACCTTACATGGCTAGCTAGCTAACCACCAACACACATAGTGACAATGACATGCTAGCCACAATAATGGCTATTATCAATGGGTGGTAGTTAGCCATGTTGCTATCTAGATAACTTAGCTGCAAGGATAGCTAGCTAATGTTAGCACGCTAGCAAGCAAGACAACAAGGCTACTAGCTGCAACCTAAAACAAATATGTGTTTTATTTACACTTTCTTATCTTGTGAATGTAGCCTAATGCAAGGATTGCGTCGAGACGGATGGCAAGTGCCTGTCGGGCTCAAAGGCTGCCCCTGAACCCATGTCATGGATGATTTGCATAGCCATACGTTTTCTTGTAATGCATCAGTGTGATACCTTCCCCGCCAGTTCATTGCCAACACTGTAGCCTATTTTATAGCAATTCAGCAAGAAAGAGGATCAATCGATGCTTCCCACCTTGAACAGGCCTAAGCCTATTCATATTTACAAATTGTTTCAAACTATGTCGCTGTTCATTGTCAATATATAGTAGCTATAGGCGTCTCGTTTAATAGCTAGAGAGAGGGGGAAGAGATAGGCAAGTTGCCAGCGGAGATATGTGAATTATAAGAAAGGAACAGTGAAATATCTGATGGAGTTTAGGCTACCCTTAAGTGGTTGCACAGATTTAGATTTAATCACAGCTACAGTTGGCCATAGCTGCAGTAAATATAACCTTGCCTCTGTTGACCTTGTATTTTTCACAACAGCATATTTCTCATCATATAGTAACCTATTTGCATGTATTCCTTATGTATATAAAGTTGAAGTCGGAAGTTTACATACACTTAGGTTGGAGTCATTAAAACTCGTTTTCAACCACTCCACAAATTTCTTGAAAACAAACTATAGTTTTGGCAAGTCAGTTAGGACATCTACTTTGTGCATGACACAAGTAATTTTTCCAACAATTGTTTACAGACAGATTATTTCACTTATAATTCACTGTATCACAATTCCAGTGGGTCAGAAGTTTACATACACTAAGTTGACTGTGCCTTTAAACAGCTTGGAAAATTCCAGAAAATGATGTTATGGCTTTAGAGTTTCTGATAGGCCAATTGACATCATTTGAGTCAATTGGAGGTGTACATCTGGATGTATTTCAAGGCCTACCTTCAAACTCAGTGCCTCTTTGCTTGACATCATGGGAAAATCAAAAGAAATCAGCCAAGACCTCAGAAAAAAGATTGACATCCACAAGTCTATTTCATCCTTGGGAGCAATTTCCAAATGCCTGAGGGTACCACGTTCATCTGTACAAACAATAGTACGCAAGTATAAACACCATGGGACCACACAGCTGTCATACCGCTCAGGAAGGAGACGCATTCTATCTCCTAGAGATGAACGTATTTTGGTGCGAAAAGTGCAAATCAATCCCAGAACAACAGCAAAGGACCTTGTGAAGATGCTGGAGGAAACCGGTAGAAAAGTATCTATATCCACAGTAAAACAAGTCCTATATTGACATAACCTGAAAGGCCGCTCAGCAAGGAAGAAGCCACTGCTCCAAAACTGCCATAAAAAAGCCAGACTACGGTTTGCAACTACACATGGGGACGAAGATTGTACTTTTGGAAAAATGTCCTCTGGTCTGATGAAACAAAAATAGAATTGTTTGGCCATAATGACCATCGTTATGTTTGGAGGAAAAAAAGGGATGCTTGCCAGCCGAAGAACACCATCCCAACTGTGAAGCACGGGGGTGGCAGTATCATGTTGTGGGGGTGCTTTGCTGCAGGAGGGACTGGTGCACTTCACAAAATAGATGGCTTCATGAGAAAGGAAATTATGTGGATATATTTAAGCAACATCTCAAGACATCAGTCAGGAAGTTAAAGCTTAGTCGCAAATGGGTCTTCCAAATGGACAATGACCCCAAGCATACTTCCAAAGTTGTGACAAAATGGCTTAAGGACAACAAAGTCAAGGTATTGGAGTGGCCATCACAAAGCCCTGACCTCAATCCTATAGAATATTTGTGGGCAGAACTGAAAAAGTGTGTGCGAGCAAGGAGGGCTACAAACCTGACTCAGTTACACCAGCTCTGTTAGGAGGAATGGGCCAAAATTCAGCTTGTGGAAGACTACCCGAAACGTTTGATCCAGGTTAAACAATTTAAAGGCAATGCTACCAAATACTAATTGAGTGTATGTAAACTTCTGACCCACTGGGTATGTGATGAAAGAAATAAAAGCTGAAATAAATCATTCTCTCTGTTATTATTCTGACATTTCACATTCTTAAAATAAAGTGGTGATCCTAACTGACCTAAGACAGGGAATTGTTACTAGGATTAAATGTCAGGAATTGTGAAAAACTGAGTTTAAATGTATTTGGCTAACTTCAAATGTATATATTTAATATAGATGATTGTGATAATACATGCATTCTTACATAGTCTACAGGGGATTGATGCATGTTGCATATAATCACCATTGGAGTGCGTAATTGCCATGAGGTTTACATCAAATGCAACGGTGCCCAAAAAACAACACAGCGGAATATAGCCTACGGTTGCCAGCAGAGGACTTCTTTGTAACCTAAAATAAAGAAAATAGAATCAAAATGGAATGAGTAGACCTTGTCGCAGTTGAGAGGCTTATGGTATTATAAAAGCCTGCAGATTACCAATATAGCTCAATGCTATTTTTGAAGATGCAGGTGTCATGCAAAGGTTAGTCAGGCGTTGGTATCAGGACATGTCAGTTAGACGTTCAATGCATAGGAGGTTGGTGGCACCCTAACTGTGGAGAACGGGCTTGTGGTAATGACTGGAGCGGAATCAGTGGAATAGTATCAAATACATCAAACAGATGGTTTCCAGGTGTTTTATTTCATTCCATCCTCCCCTCAGCGGCCTCCTGTGGTTCAATGGTTGGCGACAGTAGCTAAGTTGGCTCATTATTGGCTCTTTTCACCCACGATAGTCTAATTTACTTTCACTAGCCCACTGTAACTATTCGCCTTCAGGTTATGGGTACTCAATCTAGTGGGCCGCTGTAGGGTTATAATGGCCTGCAAAATAGAGGTGTTGCGAATTTGGAGGGCAGCTCGACATGGGACACAAGCTACACAATCATAGCCCCCGGTCTCCAGGATCCCAATATTATTTGTTTTATTGGGTCTGCTCATGTAGCCTACTAGCCTACAGTCATTAAAAGGATATTTGCCATAAAGTTGGAAATACTACTGTTAGTAAATCACCATGAATAAAGTTGTTAATAGTTTCGATTATGCACAGATTTTTGTCCCCCCCTATTCTGAACTTCCCTTTCGTCATATAAGCCTATAGATGTAGGATCTTAATTTGAAATGGTTTTCAACAGCAGGAAAACAATCCTGCAGCGACAGGACATTTTTATTACTATGTGGATTAGAATTCATGTTTTTTTAGGGGTTGATACATCTTTCATTAGAGCAAATCAAGTCTGACATTTTAAAGTGGAAATTACACACTTTAGAAGCCTTTTTAAACCTCATGCAGGAAAATTCTCACCAACAAAAGAGTAATCAAATTAAGATCCTACATCTGTAGCTGTTAGACTCTCTAAGCTACTGTAGGCTATGCAAGGTGTTCGCCTAGGCTATGCAGCAGAACGTTGTAGCGAATTTGAATTGCAGACACAAGGACTCAAATGTATGGAGCGAGATACTGCCAAAAAGTTGAACGTACGTATCGTTAGGATCGTAAGAAACTCCCTATGTAATAGTTAGGATCGTAAGAAAACCCATGCGTGAAACATGAAACGTAAACGTAACATTTCATATGTGAACGTACAAACACCATGCTCCGATTACGGACTAACATTTTAGGCTTGAACAAATCCTGTGTTGCAATTTTGACATACAATAAAACCTTTTGGAGTTTTGGTAGTTTCATCTCACCAACAAACAAAAAAATGTCCCCAAACGGCCTTTCAGGAGAGCGTCGTGAACAATCATAACACAATATAAGAAAATGTAAGTCAGGGAAACCGGAAAGAGGTATCCGGCACGTTTTCAAGTTAAAAGTCTTCATTCTCTATTACTCCTCAGTTAAGTTTACTTCACATTTAAGTAGCTAATGTAATGTATTTGTTTGCCAGTGCAAGTATAGGTAGCAATAACTGTATTGTGCCTACAACAGTGAAGTTTCAGTTCTCTAGGTGTGTCTCTACAGCATTGGCATAATTATCTCTGGGTGACATGGACATCCCCATGCATGCACCTTATCAAAATATGACTAATTCAATATTGCACCATCCCATTCTCTGGGCTCTGTCTGCAATCATAACTAGTAGTACATACCAGGAATAATGAAACATATAATAGATGTTTGGTGAATCTACGAATTAGGTATGACCACTGGATTCTTTGTTTTTTATAGATTCTTTTCATATTTATTTCATCGCTCAAAATCTTGCCAAAGCATATTCTGTAGGAGGGTATAATATGAATTTATATGAATCGGGTCATGAACATATGGACTTTGAAATGAACAAGGGAGAGGATAAACATAGTGTCACGCCCTGATCTGTCTTTGTGCTTGTCTCCACCCCCTCCAGGTGTCGCTCATCATCCCCGGTGTATTTATACTTGTGTTTTCTGTCTCTCTGTGCCAGTTTGTCTGGTTTGCCAAGTCAACCAGATGTTATCTCCTAGCTCCTATTTTTTCCCCCAATCTCTATTTTTTCTAGTCCTCCTGGTTTTGATCCTTGCCTGTCCTGACACCGAACCCACCTTCCTGACCATTCTTCCTGCCCTGACCTCGAGCCTGTCAAACATCTTGTACTGTTTGGACTCAGATCGGGTTACTGAACCCCTGCCTGTCCTGATCTCGAGACTGTCTAATGCCCTGTACTGGTTGGACTCTGACCTGGTTTATGAACTCTCGCCTGTATCCGACCTGCCTTTTGCCTACCACTTGTGTTATAATAAATATCGGAGCTCAACCATCTTTTTATTTATTTATTTATTTCACCTTTATTTAACCAGGTAGGCAAGTTGAGAACAAGTTCTCATTTACAATTGCGACCTGGCCAAGATAAAGCAAGCAGTTTGACACATACAACAACACAGAGTTACACATGGAGTAAAACAAACATACAATCAATAATATAGTAGAAAAATAAGTCTATATACAAAGTGAGCAAATGAGGTGAGATAAGGGAGGTAAAGGCAAAAAAGGCCATGGTGGCAAAGTAAATACAATATAGCAAGTAAAACACTGGAATGGTAGATTTGCAGTGGAAGAAAGTGCAAAGTAGAAATAGAAATAATGGGGTGCAAAGGAGCAAAATAAATAAATACAGTAGGGGAAGAGGTAGTTGTTTGGGCTAAATTATAGATGGACTATGTACAGGTGCGGTAATCTGTGAGCTGCTCTGACAGCTGGTGCTTAAAGCTAGTGAGGGAGATAAGTGTTTCCAGTTTTAGAGATTTTTCTAGTTCGTTCCAGTCATTGGCAGCAGAGAACTGGAAGGAGAGGCGGCCGAAGGGGGAATTGGCTTTGGGGGTGACCAGAGAGATATACCTGCTGGAGCGCGTGCTACAGGTGGGTGCTGCTATGGTGACCAGCGAGCTGAGATAATGGGGAACTTTACCTAGCAGGGTCTTGTAGATGACCTTGAGCCAGTGGGTTTGGCGACGAGTAAGAAGCGAGGGCCAGCCAACGAGAGCGTACAGTTCGCAGTGGTGGGTAGTATATGGATCTGCCTCGTGTCTGCATATGGGTCTTGCCTTGTGCCCTTAAACATAGGCTAAATCTGGCATAAGCTTATTCCCACACTTTACAATAACTCTGTTGCAGTGGTCTTAGGTAGTCGCCGTATAGGCTCCATCACGACACTGTTGCCCAGCGGAAGAGCTTGTGATCTCCATTCAGCAACACAGTACTATGAGCCTTCGGAAAGGCACCCTCAGCCTCAGAAGATGCCCTTCTGGAGGCATGCATCAATAGAGTCATTATACTCTAATATTTGCCTACTAGCCAAATAAAGTGCAGAGCGTGCATCTCGTCATTTCAACATATTTGAACATTTCATTCATCCTTCATTCAGTTCAGTCAGTATGTTAGTCATTTGTCTGAGTTGCAATAGGAACTAAATCAAAGAGAATAGAACAGACTTATCCATTTCTTTACTGAAATCCATGTGCGTATTCAAAAACATCTAAATTCTCAAGTTCTTTAGCCTGTTACTTTAATAATAAATTCTAACCAAGTGAGAGATGCTTCAAACAATCATACTTTAATATCGATTAATTATTGCAGTAATGGAGCTGGTCAACAATCACCCAAAGTTGATTGCTGAGAACCCAACGAGTAGAACTGAGCCACAGCATTTTATAGTTAAGACATATCCTCCTGAATACATTACAAACAACAGATGTGTGGGATGAGTCAAAAGGTTAGGATTTGTTTGTGAGAAAGGAGTATCCCCCAGCCAGATAGCATTTGCTCTGAAGACTGTCCCAATTGTATAGAAATCAGGGTTTGGGCCCTAAGGCAAGGTTCTTCTTATTCGCTATCCATACCAAAGCCATCTCCTCCCTGGTACCTCTGTGCACAAACACCAATTCAATCTAGGTTCTATCAGCAAGCCATCATAAATCAATTGTCAGTCCCAAGCCCCAGAGGCCCAACTCAGTTCCACAGACACAGATGACAGAGTACTCATCAAAGCTATTCAATGCATTAACAGTATTATAACATAATCTTGTAATTTTCCACCATAATATCCAAATAAAACTTGTAAAATTGCAATTTAGGCTATCATTTTGGGTGCTGGTATCTTGCAGAATAATTTAGAACTCTTTGTGTTTTATAACTGTTTTATCACAGGTCTATAAATATAGCCTCTAAATAAATGTTAAACAAAATATTTGAAGAAGCACGCACAGTGGCTGATAGGGAAAACAGATCTGGCAAGAAGAATAGGCTACAGATAGTCTTGACCATTTGGGATCCCTTGGATATTTCGCTCAGAACAGGTTATAGCCAAGATTTAATCAATATCTTGTTTTGTCTCATTTATTGATATGGATACAGCCTCTGTGTGGTGGGGTTGTGCAATACAAATGGCTATAACAAGCCAACATACAGAGTGGAATTTACTAATACAACAGTCAGAATGCCTAATATAAGTCCTACAGTCTGTGCTCCCAAATACTGGAAAAAGTGTGATTCATTAGGTTACATGATCACCACAGTAGCCACACACAGCTATAAAAATAAATAATGCAATTGTATGGCCATTAAATAACACAACAGCATGACATATTTAGACATATTTAGAGAGCGGAATAGGCCAAGCTCAGGCGGTTATTCTAGACAAGGCTCTTCTGTGTCGTTTATCATTCTCACAGAAGTCATTTTCTGAAGGCCCAAGCCTATACTCCGCTATCTACTGGTATCATGTCGTTATTGAATGCAGTTCTAAAACAAGCTCTAGACTTTTATTTTGGAAATGAAACCAGAAGATGCAAAGCAACTCTAACGTCTGGGCTAGAGTTGCTTGATTGACTAGCTAACTTCGACTAGCTTCATTCGGTTCATGTCCTTTGCTGATGCCACATTACTGACAAAGGTTTGTACATCTAAAAAAATATCTGTAACCGAGTAAAGGGAGACGTCAAGTAAGAATTGAACGTGTAAATGTTAATTCACGTCTCCCTTTACTCGGTTACATATATTTTTTTAGATGTACAAACCTTTGTCAGTAATGTGGCATCAGCAAAGGACATGAACCGAATGAAGCTAGTCGAAGTTAGCTAGTTTACAGATCTAATTTCAAGTTTACGTTTCATGTTTCACGCATGGCTTTTCTTACGATCCTAACAATTTAGGTATGTATTTTCTTACAATCCTAATGATACGTACGTTCAACCTTTTGGCAGCTATCTCACTCCATAACCATGTCTCTTTGCAGCAGACCAGGCGCCAGAATGAATCAGGTGGACGGGCCTTTGATTTTCCATATTTCCGTTTATGTGTGCAGGTGCTTGCACTTTCCAATTTGTTTTATATGGCTGTAATAGTAAAGCCCATAGGCAGCTCGTGAGTTTCAAGTTTGGGGAAACTTTATCCAACAATTTAATCCAACCATTTCTACCGATCTGCATGACAGCTTCATTTCAATAATAACATTTTCGTTTCTCTAAATCATTGTCTCGTGGTTAACAATCTATAGTGAAATTATAAAAATCTAAAAGTTCAAATTAAACTATGGCAAGAGCACTAACCTCTGCATATGGACACATTGATACACTGTGATCAATTGGCAGAAATGAGAGCATAGAACTCAGAGAGAGCCTATAGGCCAATGCAGCAGTAGGCCTATAACTTCCATCGTCAACTAAGTAAAATACATAGGCCTAAAGCCAACAAATAAAAACAGTAGAAAATATCTTGATGACAATGTCGGTTCTTTCAATCATATTCATCTCTCTCTCTGCCTCCCTTTCTATCTGTCTTGACTTGAGCTATTGCTAGTGTATCAAATCATCACTGGGTCCGGCCTGAAGTGGTGGCTAGCAAACTTGGAACATTGTATCAACCAGCCTATTCCGGGCCCTCAGAGTTTCCTGCACCAGTGAGCTCAGGACAGAAAGCTGTTTCTTATTCAATTTCCACTGGATATGTACAGCGCATTCGGAAAGTATTCAGACCCTTTGACTTTTTCCACATATTGTTAGGTTACAGCGTTAATATAAAATTGATTGAATAGTTTTTTCTCCTCATAAATCTACACACAGTACCCCATAATGACAAAGCAAAAGCAGGTTTTTAGAAAATGTTGCACATGTATACAAATAAACAAACTGAAATCACACATGTACATAAGTATGGCACACCTGTATTTAGGGAGTTTCTCCCATTCTTTTCTGCAGCTCCTCTCAAGCTCTGTCAGGTTGAATGGGGAGTGTCGCTGCACAGCTATTTTCAGGTCTCTCCAGAGATGTTCGATCGGGTGCAAGTCTGGGCTCTGGCTGGGCCACCGAAAGGACATTGAGACTTGTCCCAAAGCCACTCCTGTGTTGTCTTGGCTATGTGCTTAGTGTCATTGTCCGAAGGTGAACCTTTACCCCAGTCTGAGGTCCTGAGTGCTTTGGAGCAGCTTTTCATCTAGGATCTCTCTGTACTTTGCTCCATTCATCTTTCACTCGATCCTGATTAGTCTCCCAGTCCCTGCCACAGAGAAACATCCCCACATTATGATTCTGCCACCACCATGTTTCACCATAGAGATGGTGCCAGGTTTCCTCCAGACCTGACGCTTGGCATTCAGGCCAAAGTGTTCAATATTGGTTTCATCAGACCAGAGAATCTAGTTTATCATGGTCTGAGAGTCTTTAGGTGCCTTTTGGCAAACTCCAAGTGGGCTGGCATGTGACTTTAACTGAGGAGTGGCTTCCGTCTGGCCACTCTACCATAAAGGTGGAGTGCTGCAGAGATGGTTGTCCTTCTGGAAGGTTCTCCCATCTCCACAGAGGAACTCTGGAGCTCTGTCAGAGTGGCCATCAGGTTCTTGGTCACCTCCCTGAGCAAGGCCCTTCTCCCTCAATTGCACAGAAGGTTACAATAAGTGCATTTACTGTTGGTGTAATTAAGCATGATCCCAGAGAATGATCCAATATCATTATGTCATGGATATTTTTTAACCCAGTTAATTGTAGAGAGCATTTTTTAAAATAAAAATGTAATAATTCTTGACTAGCATTTCTTACTTGGAGAAAAAAATGTGTAGTCTTTTGTAGTTGGGAATAGTAATCTCCAGGTGTCCTGTAAATTATTTGTAGAGATTACATTTTTCAGCCTCCTTGGAGGTTCCTTGGAATTGCCTTTTTATTGCTACGTCTGTCGATTTTATCGACTGTATGATTTTGGTGCCATGTCATCGACTGTGCCGTCGGGCACCAGATTGCAATAACATATGATGTGGTTAGCTGATACCTAAAATACCTATCCAGGCTTTGTAAAATCTGGCATGCATCAGAAACGTCTGAGCAGGGGAACACAACCTTTATCAAATTAGGTAATGCCCTGTAGGCGGGGAGCCAGTGAGCTGATTGGAGGACACACGGGAGCAGTGATTGGTTTGTGGACAGGTCAATCATGGTAGCTTTACAGCTCCACAATAACAGACATCTGCCAACCTTTCTTTCAGGTCAGGGAGTGTACAGCACCACTGGAATGAGATATATTACTTTGTTGATCATCTGGCTCATAAATTCATAAGGTATAGTATATTGTTACCTGGATACACCACTACATGTCCCAGAGAGCTCATACATTGGTCAAGTCCAGTAAGGATGTAAACAGACATGTTATTGAACAAAGTATTTGGACAAAACAGCAACACACAAAGAGATTATGTCAGTCAATTGTGGAAATAACCTCCCCATCCCTCTCTCTCGCTAGTCCTCAGCTGCGGATGTCCTTCATTGTGTTTTCTACAGAGGGACGGATCCTGATGAAACTAACAGAAGACAGGCAAGACATAATCCCTCAAGCTGTTGTGCTCATGCTTTAACTACTCACAACTAACACAGGCAGGATTTACACAATACACAATACACACCACCTTCAGTGACCTGCTCATTTTCTTCATTGATCAATCTTTTTGTGGAAGGTACTGTGTGCCAATATTTCTATTGTGGGGTACAGCCCACATGATACACTGACAGTACAAATGGCCTGTATTTTTCTGTGTGTGTGTGTGAGCAGGGAGCAGATTCGGGCAGGCCTGGAGGAGCTCCGTATGGTGCACCCTGGGGGAGACACTTTCATGCACAAAGGGTTCCAAAGGGTGAGTAGTGGATTGGAAGCCAGTAGCTGAAGGTAACTAGCCAACAGCTTGACGTCCTACTGCAAAAATTAGTACAAGATATTTTTCTGTTCCAATAACCATTCTTATCTCTCTATACGGGTAAAAGCAGAAGACAAAATGCTGTCTCAATAAAGTATTCTTCTTAAAATCCTTCTTCTATCTGCTCCTCCAGGCCAGTGAACAAATCTACTATGCTGGAGACAGTGAGTAAATTACTCTTGTTATTTGCACTTGGAATAAATGATTTGGGTAGAACTCTCATTATGCTCCCAGTCATAAGCAGACACAGATGAAAAGCTACCAGTACAATTGAAACGTATTGCTCCTTGTTGAACCCTTTACCAAAAAACGATGGTATCAGAAGGGTTAGACTTGAAGAGGTGTCAGATTTGAATTATCCTATTATTGTCTTCCCCTTCAGTGACAGTACAGTCTGTACTCTAGAGAAGTCTTCTGTTCTGCTCTGTTGTCTTGTTCTAACTGTTGTCTTGTTGTCTTGTCCTGGTCCATCAGGTTTCCGTACAGCCAGCGTCATCATTGCCTTGACAGATGGCGAACTGAGGGAGAATCAATTTGATCTGGCAGAGAGAGAGGTGAGAGAAATGTTTGTTTAAGACCTGCAGTAATGGATGATCTATTGGCAATATCTATGTCTACACTCAGAGTGGGCAGAGTGAAAATAGTCAGCCACATTGCACAGGATATTCCAGTCCTGGAAGAGCAGAATTTCATACTCTACTCCCTGTCATCATATGTAATTATTATTATTAGAGTTGCCGTTTCCGTTTATCTCTACAGCTGGTTACATAAGTTATTTCAGCTGGTCATTTCAGCCTTTTAATTACTGGATGTTTCAATCTTGTCTATACATTGGCCGGTGGCCAGTGGTGCAGAACTTCCTAGACTTGATTAAATGTCACCAAGACCCAAGAAGTCATCATTGGCTGTGGAAGAACACTCAAAGCACTACATGTAACCATCAACAATCGATAGAGTGGACTGCTACAAAAACGCCTGCACCATTATAGACAGCAAACGCCTGTGTCTCCAAACATCAGTCATGACTTAAGACTAAGTACCTGCACAAACCTGCAGTAAGTAAGCCTTGGACAAGTACGCCTTGTCCGAACCAGAAACGGCCCAGACGGCCAAGAGCCTATCTTTCTGCAGCGTAAGGCAGCTCAATGTACATGTATACAGCCCCAGGGCAGGACGCTAGTCTGCCGCAGGGGCTTACCCCAAATCGATCTCCTTAATGTTGAGTGCCAATCTAACCACAAGCCCACTGAGTTGGTTGCACAAACTGAGAAGGCTAGACAGAAACCCATCTGTCTTGCAAGCCTTCCATAGATGCTTCATAAAATCCCTCATCATCCTTTACGGATACACCTTCATACAGTGCATTGTAATGCTTTTCAAAGTATCTGACACCACAAATGAAGTTCTCTACTTTGGTCAGTATAGAGTTATAAAAGAGCTTTCATGTCTATTTGTGTGTCACTAGGCCGGCCGATCGCGTCAGCTGGGTGCCTCTGTCTACTGCGTGGGAGTAAAAGACTTCAATGAAACCCAGGTGAGCTACATGTTTCTGTTGTGAGCAGGGGATTTAGCAGTTGGCTAGTCTCACATTGTTATTACACTGTTATTAAATAAAACGTCTTCTCCCTCCCCAGCTTTGGACAATAGCCGACAGTAAGGACCATGTCTTCCCTGTAAATGATGGCTTTGAGGCACTGCAAGGAGCCATTGATTCAGTAAGTAGGGCAACAATGTTAGGGGCTGGTAGAACGATGCAAACATCTGTTCACTATTGTAAGGTATAGTTTCAACAGCCAAGGTATACATACTTTCAACAAATCTAACTCTAACAGATTTACAGTTTGTGCCGCTCACCGCTGTCTCCATTATCCACATCCTTCTCTCTCTCTCTCACTCTCTCTCCTAAGATCCTGAAGAGATCATGCATTGAGATATTGGCAGCAGAGCCCTCTAGTATCTGTGCAGGAGGTGAGTGGTGTATTGGAGTGGGTTTCATAATGGGCTCCAGCTGCATGACACTGTCACTTGTTTATTGATAAGCTGAAGACATGGATCAATCCACTATGTGTTTCTACTGTGTCTAATGACACAGCAAGGGGGAAACGGATTGACTTAAATATGTGTTTGACTCTGTGTAAATGAAAAGTGCCAGCTGAAGATAAATAGGCACGGTTAAAACGTTACATCCTCTCTGGCTCAGCCTAGCCTGCATTTGGCTTGAATATTGTCCGATTTCAGATAATCACAGATCATTATGGATAATTGGGGAGCTTTTGGCCTCAGGAAATAAGGACTTGAAAATATTATCATCAACTGTAATTCCTCTTTACCAATGATATCAAGGTGATCAAATGCCATTGATGATTCTCCCTGTTCTCTCCCTTTCATCCTGCCTTAGAGTCCTTCCAGGTGGTTGTGAAAGGAAATGGTTTCTCACATGCCCGTGAGGTGGGGAAGGTCCTTTGTAGCTTCCGCATCAATGACACTCTCACTTTGAGTAAGTGGAAGTTACGGTACCTACAACTTTCGACCATTAACCCTAATGAATCCCATCAGCAACACCCCTGTTTTTAAAGAGCAGGAAACAATCTCTTTAACTTTCACACGGGATTCTAGGTGCAGGGTAATGAGGCTTAGAAATACATCTATTCAGCAATGCCACAGTGAGTTGGTTGTTATTGACTGTGTCCTCAGGCTGTGTGAGAAAAAGGCAAAGAGAAAGGATTTCAACCATTCTGAATGAAAGAGCTTAAAGGAACGAGCCTGAAAGAATACTCATTAGTTCAAGCAGGCACCAGTTGGCCTAGCTAGCAAATAACGTTCTGAGAACCATATGTTTCTTGGAGCTTGGTGAGAGCCTGGTTGTCCTATGGTTATTTTGCATACAACCTCACCACAACTTTCTGGGAATGATGCAGGATAGTGGCTTGGCGTTGGAACATTCTCACCACATTCAGTAATTAAGGAATTTTGTTATTTTCTTGGTAATTCATTACTTTACCAGAATGTTTACTAGGAGTTGAAACATAGTTACATTTTATTTAAATTTTGGTAATGTTCTAGGAAGGTTTTCCAACTGGTTTGACATTGGGAATGTTCTCAAATAGTTTAGAGAATGTTAAGAAACAACATTCTTCTGTGGGAATTTCAGTACTTCAGCATAACGTTTCCTACAGGTTTCCTCATGGTTCAATTTAAGACGTTCTCAAATTGTTTCTATAAAAACACAAGAAACCTTGAGTAAAGTTCAGAGAATGTTCTAAGAATGTTATTTAATATGCAGTCCATTCTCAGCATCAACAAAACTCTCTATCCTCTATCTTGTTAAGTGTGTTCAGGTGTGTTGGCCCCGCCCACTAATTGGCCACACCTGATCTTAATGAGTGCTTGTTTCCTATGAAATTGGGTCTGTTTGAATAGACTAAAATGAACAGCTTTGTATGTGTCAAAGAATGGCATGCTAGCTCCGTCCTGGTTCCGCAGTGGACTAATTCCATAGCTAGAGAACAGAAGATTATAGGTTTGAATCTCACTGATGCTGTGTCACAATAAAAAATACATGTTTTTGCATGATTAATGCCTAAGGAAATGTATTTCTATGTGTTCTATCTGTGCTTAGTTTAAAAAAGTTAACCCCAAATAAGGTAGCAGTATTATTAAAAGTAAGAGCGTTAATTAAACCTCCCATGAAAACTTTAAAGGAACCAGAGTAAAACGTTCTCTGAACCTTGGGCCAATGTAGAGCAGTAGAATCCAACAAGGTGGCCTACACATGACAAAAAAAATTGACTTTGGGCCAAGAAAGGACTTCTTTGCTACTGTGGTACAAACCTTTTGATGCAAGACCCTCACTGGCAGAAAATTACAGGTCTGCAGCAGTGCATAAACAGATCTGAGTTAGCAATGTAATGTGGTTTCTTTGTTCCTTTGCATTCATCCACAACTAATATAGCACATCTGCTGTAGGCTGGGTGCCTCTGGGGATCATTGGGGATCAAGCCAGGTAAAAGGCTCTCTGAAGCTTCAAGAGCCAGGGTTTATTTCCTGTAGAATTTTCTAATTTCCAATAGATCAGGGACTTGCAATCACATCCTTTGATAAGCAATCTTAAGTATAGAGAGCAGTCCAATTCTTACACTGAAGTCTGATTTCTGCATTCTTCCCTCAGGCAGTAAGGGAAATTGGGCTATGTTTTCCTTGGCCACAAGCAAGAGCAACCTTGTCTCATATTATTCTGTATGTAAATCCGAGACACCCATTTAGTATGCTAATGTATGTTATGTTTCCTATGGTATCTAGTAATTTGTGGATGTCCATCATCCATTTAGTATGATATGTTACGAATTACAAATCATATATGTAACGAATTTGCAAAAAGTACAATATGTTATGAATTTACAAAACGTTAAATAATGTTACGAATTTGCAAAATGTATGAGATGTTACGAATTCTACTTTGGTTTGCTAACGTTAGTTAGCTGGCTACATTAGCTAGGCTAGGGGTTAGGGTTAATGTTAGGAGTTAGGGGAACGTTAGCTAAAAGGGTTAGGGAAGGGTTAGCTAACATGCTAAGTAGTTGCAAAGTAGCTAAAAAGTAGTAAGTAGTTAAAGTTACTAATTGGCTAAAATGCTAAAGTTGTCTGTGATGAGATTCGAACATGCAAACTTTGGGTTGCTAGACCCACCCAACCAACCACCCTCCTTTCATTTTTGCCTTAAGCAACCTTCTGCCTTATGTACTGTAACCAGACCAAACGTAACATATCATACTCATTTGAGTGTCCCGGATTTACATTCACTATGTTACACCTAGTCTATGAGACCAGGCTGGCAAGAGGAGGTTAGCATGCCTACTGTTCTTACAAATCCTAATGATTTTTGGTCCGCCTTCACCCTCCACACACACACACACACACACACACACACACACACACACACACACACACACACACACACACACACACATACACATACACATACACATACACACACACACACACACACACACACACCGCACTTTCCTTCAGCTGGTTTAATACTTAAGGCTTCTCAGATGCACAGAGGGAATGTGGATCTCCTGACATTCTGTCAGCCAGGCTAAATAAACCACACTCACGCTGAAGGATTTCAGTTGATTTAAGGTCTAGAAAGACAATAAAGCAAGGAATTTTCCACTATTTGTCTCAATGTATTTCAATTTGAACTATATTCTTTGAAACACTCTTTGAACTACAACTCGTTGAAATTATGCTAATTCAACTATGATAATTACGTTAATACTACAGTTTGTAAATGAACTAGCTCCAGTACTCTATTTTGTTTGTTTTTGTTTCCATGCACCTCTTGCTGGATGCATAGCTATAGGATTTCTAGTCTGGGGGATTATCTATATACAGGTGACTTGTCTACTGTATACAGTATTAGGTATTCATATACACACATAATCCAAAGTGTTCTCTTCTATAATCCCATAGTGAAAAGGCCATTGGTAGTGAGAGACACCTACCTTCTGTGCCCAGCTCCCGTATTGGAAGAAGAAGGGACGTAAGTGATTCCTTAACGCTCACATCCCCACTGCTTTAATTGATGCACGTCAAACCCAACTCATGAAATGCAACCCATCTCTTTTGCTCTCAAGTCAATACAGTATTTTCTCAGAAAAGCAGCTATCCTTGGTCTCTGGAATGAAAAGAGGGATGTGTTGATTAGAGCAAAACAAATAAACAGTGTAGGTAATTATACCCTCCCTCACCTCTCACTTCCTCTCACCTCCTCCATCCCCCCTCCACTCCCTCTCACCTTCCCATCCCCTCTCTCCCTCCTTCTCATCTCCCCCATCCCTTCTCTCTCACCTCTCCCTCTCTCTCACCTCCCTCCCTCCCTCCCTCCTCCCTCCCTCCCTCCTCCTCCCCCCTCCCTCCCTCCCTCCCTCCCTCTCATCTCCCCATCCCTTCTCTCTCACCTCTCCCTCTCACCTCCCCATCCCTTCTCTCACCTCTCCCTCTCACCTCCCCATCCCCTCTCTCACCTCTCCCCTCCCTCCCTCCCTCCCCCTCCTCCTCCCCATACCCTCTCACCTCTCCCTCCTCATCTCCCCATCCCCCCTCTCTCTCACCTCTCACCTCCCCATCCCCTCCCCTCCCCTTCCCTCTCTCTCTCACCTCTCCCCTCCCTCTCAACTCCCCATCCCCTCTCTCCCTCTCAATCCCCTCTCTCCCTCATCTCCCCATCCCTTCACTCTCACCTCTCCCCTCCCTCCCTCACCTCTCCCTCCTCATCCCCTCTCTCACCTCTCCATCTCCCTCCCTCTCACCTCCCCATCCCCTCTCTCTCACATCTTCCTTCCCTCCCTCCCCATCCCCTCCCTCATCCCCTCTCTCACCTCTGCCCTCACTCTCACCTCCCCATCCTCTCCCTCACCTCTCCCTCCCTCCCTCTCACCTCCCTCAGGGAAGCTACCCTCCACGTCAGTATGAACAATGGCCTGAGTTTCATATCTAGCTCTGTCACCATCACCACAGTCAGCTGTGTAAGTACCAACCCTTCTCCACAGGAAAATCTCTCAACCATGGCTACATGGAGTATTGTGCTTCTAATAGAATGGTTTATTTTAGTACTTTACTCTTCTGTATCTATTCCTAGGAGGTGATAGAGCTTGTGTTCAAGCACAGTAAGTACACGTGGTTCTAACCTTATTCCCTCTCTCTGCCTCCCCTAGTCTGATGGGACGTTCTTGGCCATAGCTCTGCTCATCCTGCTGCTCCTGCTGATGCTGGCTCTGCTCTGGTGGTTCTGGCCTCTCTGCTGCACAGTGGTAACATCTCTCTCATTATCAACCTCTCACATTCAAAACCATTTCCTGTACCCCAGCAGAGACTCTGCCATGTATGCATGTGTCAATAGGATAATCATTAACTCCTGTGGAACAGAATATTAGGATTCCGTGTCTTTTTCCATCTTTGCAGATTATCCATGAGCCTCCACCTCCAGTAATGGAGGACAGCTCAGTGAGTAAAGCTTTTTTTTCTTCTTATTTACGGTCTCTAGGCCCGTGCCTCCTGTAGAGTTGAAACACCACTATCATACCATAAAATCAGACTCTCTGTGTCTCTCGCTGTCTCCTGTTGTCTGATCTGAAAACAGCCGGCAGCCTATGCCTCAAAGAGCTCTGAGAACCTGTAGAAGCATAATAGGGATTAGACTGAGTTATTGACTCACAGCTGACATTTTCCATTTTGACCCGACACAAATTCCACTCGATGGTGCTGGATGCAGCCAGGACCAGACTGGGCAGATTGTCTGATCTTGTTTTTTTTTCATATTTTTTTTCTGTCCAGTAAACTGGATAGCAGCCCAGCTCTTTAGGTAGAGAGGAGTTTAGTTATGCTACAAGTTTAGTTACAACTATTTTCAGGCTCTCAGACATGGTTGGAGCTTCTAACAGGGTGACTCCCTGGCCACACCACCAGGGATGCCATGCTACCTATTTCTTTGTGAGACTTGGTTGAACTTAATCAGGACATCAAGTTTAGCATGAGGCCTGCCTTACTTGTTTGGAACAATACCACTGGTATTGTTGACTTGAACTGGCTGAAGAGAGTGGTAGGCATCTGATGTTATGAACATTTTAGGGCAAAGCTACCATCTGAGGGATCTATTTTTCCCCTTGTAAGGATGAGGATGAGGACGGGTATCCCAAGAAGAGGTGGCCCACTGTGGATGCCTCATACTACGGTGGCCGAGGTGTGGGTGGCATCAAGAGAATGGAGGTGAGAAAGACATTCACTGACTGTTGTACACGGCCTGGTGTGCCCTTTATCCAACTACGGCTCAGACCTGGTCATTATACTACCATTCCCCTGGCACTGACTGGCTGCTGTTGCTTGTCCTTGCTCAGGTCCGCTGGGGTGACAAGGGTTCCACTGAGGAGGGGGCCAAACTGGAGAAAGCCAAGAATGCCCGTGTCAGGATGCCAGAGCAGGAGTTTGACATGCCACCAACACACACTTTCAACAATGGCATTCACAAACCTATCAGTCCCCAGAAGTGGTACTCTCCCATAAAGGTATCGTATCCAGCTAGCATATTTGGTTCCTTGGAAGTTGTGTGAAGCTATGTTAAATATAGGTTATTTGAAAAGAAATAAAATAACGTTCTGATAACACGTTTCAATAAGACTTCTAATAACACTGCTAGCTTAGGTTAACTGTTTTGAACTCCAAGAACAGATAGGACATGTATTTGCTTAGGCGTTAAATCACGCAAACACATCCCTTTTTTTATTGTGGCACGGCGTCAGTGAGATTCAAACCCATGATCTTCTGTTTTCTATCCATGGAATTAGTCCACTGCACCACCAGGATGGAGCTAGCATCTCATGTTTTTTTTACTCATACAAAGCTGTTCATTTTAGTCTATTCAAACGGACCCAATTTCAAAGGAAACAAGACTCATTAAGATCCGGTGTGGCCAATTAGTGGGCGCGGCCAACACACCTGAACACGCTTAACAAGATAGAGGATAGTGAGAGTTTTGTTGACGCTGAGGACGGAATGTATATGTTTTAAAATAACATTCTTAGAATGTTCTTTGAATGTTAATGTTTTCTAGAACGTTGTTTCTTAATGTTCTTGAAACAATTTGAGAACATTACTTTAAATAGAACCATGAGGAAACCTGTAGGAAATTCCCACCTAAGAAACGTATAGTTCTCAGAACATTATGCATCAGCTGGGTATCCTGCACAATATGCAAAATAATCATAGGACAACCACACTCTCACCAAGCTTGAAGAAACATATAGTTCTCAGAATGTTATGTGCTAGCTGGGTAGTCCTGTAATTAGGAGTTCAACATTTCCTTGGTATACCATAAAAGGTACACTTTATAGTTGAGTAGGGGAATAACAACAACAGTATCTTTCAATTGAAATAAAAGTCAATCATATGCACTTCATCTTAAACATGACATGGTTTACCATACATGGTAGAATTTTGGGGAATTGAGTGAGGCAAAAACAAGAACACAATTGCAGTACCATGCACTCTAAATTCCATGGAAAACATTGTTAGTAAACTTTTAACATTGTGGTCCTCTGTAGCTCAGTTGGTAGAGCATGGCACTTGCAACACCAGGATTGTGGGTTGGATTTCCCACTCCCAAATAAATGTATGCGCGCATGACGAAGTCTCTTTGGATAAAAGCATCTGCTAAATGGCATTTATTCTTATTATACAGTGCCTTCGGTAAGCATTCAGACCCCTTCCCTTTTTCCACATTTTGTTACGTTACAGCCTTATTTTAAAATGGATTAAACATTTTTTTTTTGTTGCAATCTACACACAATACCCCATAATGACAAAGCGAAACAGGCTTTTAGAATTTTTTGCACAGGTGGACTCAATCAAGTTTCTACAACTTGATTGGAGTCCACCTTTGGTAAAATCAATTGATTGGGCATGATTTGGAAAGGCACACACCTGTCTATATAAGGCCCCACAGTTGACAGTGCATGTCAGAGCAAAAACCAAGCCATGAGGTTGAAGGAATTGTCCATAGAGCTCCGAGACGGAATTGTGTCCAGGCACAGATCTGGGGAAGGGTACCAAAACATTTCTGCAGCATTGAAGGTCCCCAAGAACACAGTGGCCTCCATCATTCTTAAATGGAAGAAGTTTGGAACCACCAAGACTCTTCCTAGAGCTGGCCGCCTGGCCAAACTGAGCAATCAGGGGAAGAGGGCCTTGATCAGGGAGGTGACCAAGAACCCGATGGTCACTCTGACAGAGCTCCAGAGTTCCTCTGTGGAGATGGGAGAACCTTCGAGAAGGATAACCATCTCTGCAGCACTCCACAAATTAGGCCTTTATGGTAGAGTGGTCAGATGGAAGCCACTCCTCAGTAAAAGCACATGACAGCCCTCTTGGAGTTTGCCAAAAGGCACCTAAAGACTCTCAGACCATGAGAAACAAGATTCTCTAGTCTGATAAAACCAAAATTGAACTCTTTGGCCTGAATGCCAAGCATCACGTCTGGAGGAAACCTGACACCATCCCTACTACGGTGAAGCATGGTGGTGGCAGCATCATGCGGTAGGGACGTTTTTCAGCAGAATGGACTGGGATACTAGTCAGGATCGAGGCCAGGATCAACGGCGCAAAGTACAGAGAGATCCTTGATGAAAACCTTCCAACAGCACAATGACCATAAGCACACAGCCAAGACAACGTAGGAGTGTCTTCGGGACAAGTCATTGAATGTCCTTGAGTGGCCCAGCCAGAGCCTAGACTTGAACCCGATCTAACCTCTCTGGAATGACCTGAAAATAGCTCCCCATCCAACCGGACAGAATTTGAGAGGATCTGCAGAGAGGAATTGGAGAAACTCCCCAAATACAGGTGTGCCAAGCTTGTAGCGTCATACCCAAGAAGACTCTAGGCTGTAATCGATGCCAAAGGTGCTTTAACAAAGTACTGCGTAAAGGGTCTGAATAGTTATGTAAATGTAATATTTTATTAATTAAATAAAAAATAAACTGTTTTTGCTTTGTCATTATGAGGTATTGTAAGTAGATTGATGATAAAAAAAATATTTAATTTAATACATTTTAGAATAAAGCTGTAACGTAACAAAATGTGGAAAAAGTCAAGTGGTCTGAATACTTTCCGAATGCACTCTATATACTGTATATATTAGACATAGTTTGCACTTGATAACCTATCTACCAATCAGGGTTGGGGTCAATTAGGAAAATTCTGAATTGAATTTAAACTATGAATTTGAATTGGCCACACCCCACAGGAAGCAGAATTTTAAATTAATTTGAATGAAATGAAATAGAATTGAATTTAAAGCAATTCAACTGAGACGTGAAACCTGAGTCTCATTCCTTTGACAAATCTTTTATCAAAAGGATATGCCACCTACAGTACTAATTCAAAGAATACACATACCATTTCAAATATTAGTTTGATTGTAACTCAAAGACATCAAAGTATTTTTCTTTGTCATGAGATGTTGGGGCTCCCAAGTGGCGCAGTGGTGTAAGGCACTGCATCTCAGTGCTTGAGGTATCACTACAGACCCTGGTTCGATTCCAGGCTGGATCACAACCGGCCGTCATTGGGAGTCCCGTAGGGCTGCGCACAACTGGCCCAGCGTCATCCAGGTTTGGCTGGTGTAGGCCATCAATGTAAATAAGAATTTGTTCTTAACTGACTTGCCTAATTAAATAAAGGTTCAATTAGAAAAAAAATATATACAAATATTTGATTTTTCCCTTCCATACTACAATGTCCGATCGAATGCATTCTGGGAAATATGTTTTTTCTGTTATTTAAAAACATGAAGGGAATTATTAATCATTATAGACACCCCACGACACGATCTTATAATATTTCCAGACCTCTGTAATTGTTTCTAATTGTTTTAGGAGAATGTTCCAAACTTATGCTACCTGGTATAAACATTTTCATGGTGATGTGTAGTATAAATAAGCCATTTAAATGTAATTTAATTACATTCTACTTCCTCTAATTCAAATGATGCTTCCTGTGGGTTGTGGCCAATTCAAATTCAATTAAGATTTAAGAATTGATTTGGAATAAAAGTGAAATTCACATACTCAATTCAGAATTGACTCCAACCCCCACCAAAACCCAATCTATGATCAAAACACTTCTTAATTAGTTGCAGCCTTCCTGTAGTGTCATTGTTTCCAGGAAGTTTGCTTCAAAACATCTCAGTCAGCTGCATGAGTGGTTATATGAACCAGACATGAACCGAGCTGACCTCAGGAAGATGAGATCTGCAGAGCAGAGGGAAGCTGGTGCTAGTCCCAACACAATACATTCCTTGCCCTTTATCTCTACTTACTCTCCTCACTGACTATTATTATGTCATGGAGCATAGCTTTCGATAGTCAAACAGCACCAGATAGTCAGCCAGCCAGACACACACAGATAGCTGTTAGACTGATCAAAAGACCAGAGCGGAGTAAAGCAACTGACAGGCATACAGGCAGGCAATATTGTTATTATCATATTGTCATCTACTATGTAACATTCTTCTCTTTCATTTATTGTGCCCATCTTTATTCAGGGCAAGCTGGATGCTCTGTGGGTGTTTCTGAGGAAAGGCTATGATAGGGTGTCTCTGATGAGACCCTATCCTGGAGATAAGGTAAGACACAAAAAACAAACGACATAGAGAAAGACACATCCAACACTTGCTACCAGCTGTCATTGTACGGGATGATACGAGGGTATGCAGAGTCATGGAAGGCACTTTTAGCTCAATAAGAAAGCCAGTGTGTGACTGAGGCTTACATGTAGGTCAGAGAAGGATAGCTTCCAGGGGCTTTTCCTTCAGAGCTCTTCTAAGGGATGGTAAGGCCCACTGGCCCAGCACTTCATTATACTGTTATGTGACAAAAGTATAAAAAAATGCAATCAGATGAAACAGTTTAGGAGGCAGAGACCGCACTATGTAATGCCTAGGCCCACTCCGTTGCAAATAGTCAACAGAAAGAACTCAAACCCCTGGAAAATTGTGGGAAAGAAGAAGGTCTGGGGCCAAGACCACAGTCAAAGGAGCAAAGCAGACAGAATGGAAAATAGAGAGGGGGAGGCTTCAGTACCATCTTTATTTTTTATTCTCTTTTTGCACTTTACATTTTTTTTTGCAATGGTTCTTCCAACAGTTTTTTTCGAACTTTTTTTCTCCAACAAAACTATTCCACCAGGCAGCTGAGGAGAGTGGGAATTTTGATTAACTCCTTACAAACTCATCACGTTGGCAATTTTGGAAGCCAATTAAAGCTTTTTAATGCCTTCAATGCCCATTTCTTCATTAAATCATCTGCGCTGGCCAAATGCTTTTAAAACACTTCCAGCCAGGCAGTAAATAATCCACTAGAAAGGTTGCAGCTGATCGTAATAATAACAGCACACAGACAGAGCGGCTGTGAGGAAGGCATAACGTATCCTGGCATATACAGGCTGAAGAAGCTGAGGTGCTAATATTGCTCCAACCTGAAGGAATGTGTTTAAATCTGCTGAAACCATTAAGGACAGATGACTAGTCACTACCCACATCCCCACCTTCCCGTAACTCAAGCCTAGCTGGGAGTTTTGTTTTTATATGGTCTCAATGACAGCTGTGGATAGGAGCATGTGGCGAACCATCCACACAATTCCCTCTCTTCCCATCTTTCATAAGCTGTTGCTACCTCAGTAAATCTCCTTGTTTTTTTTTACTGAATTGGACATTTACAGGCAAACAAAAGACAAGATGGAGTCAGCATAATATTCAGAAAGGAAAACAATGAAGATAATGAGAGATTGGTCATGGTAATTAGAATATGTTCAAAGATCCATCCACCCAGGACACATACATTAACATTGAGGAATATTCATTGTCAGTAACAGGCCTCATTAGGATATGTGTTGATGATAATGTATCCACGATAACAATCCGGACATACCCCAACCGAATGGAGATATCCGTACCATGCTAGAGCCCATACTGCAGCATTCAATGTCAGCAGAATGAACCCCGATGACTCCGTGGTGCGTGACATGTACAAGGCAAGCATGTACGAGCTCCACAAATCCATTAGGGACACAAAAAGTTAATACAGACTCAAACTTGAATTGATGTTTGGACAACTCAGACTCTCGACGCATCTGGCAAGGACTACAGAGATTCCTCGGACTACAAAGGCAAATCCAGCTGTGTGGTACCCACCGAAGCCTCCCTCCCAGACGAGCTCAACACATTCTATGCTCGCAATACCGAGCCATCCAGGAGGACCTCTCGCTGCTCCGGACGACCAGGTGCTCTTGCTCTCCGAAGCTGATGTGAGGGAAAACTCTCAAAAGAGTGAACACCAAGATGGCATCCCTGGCTGCTTCTTCAGAGTGTGTGCTGACCAGCTGGCGTGCGTCTTCTCTGACATCTTCAACCTATCCCTCTTCCAGGCTGTAGTCCCCACCTGCTTCAAGGAGACCATCATCCCAGTGCCCAAGAAAAACAAAGTGACATGCCCAAATGACTATCACCCCCATCGCACTCACTCCATCATGAAGTGCTTCGAGAGGCTGGTTGTGGCCCACATCAAGGCCAGCATGCCAGGCACACTGGACCCACTCCAATTTGCCTACTGCTCCAACAGATCCCCGGAAGATGCCATTTCCATCTCTATTCATACGGATGTTACACATCTGGACAAGAGGAACCCTTATGTGAGAATGCTGTTCATTTACTACAGTTCAGCATTCAACACTATTGTTCCCTCCAAGCTCAGAGCCCTGGGTCTGGGCATCACCCTCTGCAACTGGATCCTGGACTTCCTGATAGGCAGACCAGACCACAGGTTGTGAGGATTGGCAGCAACACCTTCTCCACACTGACTCTTAACACAGGGGCCCCCCAGGGGTGTGTTCTCAGCTCTCTACTGTACTCGCTGTTAGAGGTCTTCATTGATCCACCTGTACCCGAATACCCGAGACACGATCCGGGACCTGAGCGGGTTCAGATCCAGAATTCTAAATAATGTCACAGGTCTGGGTCGGATCTGATATGATTGTCACAGGTCTCGGGGTAGGTGTAATTTCAACTGACTTGTTCAAAAGTTTGGGGTCACTTAGAAATGTCCTTGTTTTTCAAAGAAAAGCACATTTTTGTCCATTAAAATAACATCAAATTGATCAGAAATACAGTGTAGACATTGTTAATGTTGTAAATGGCTATTGTAGCTGGAAACAGCATAATAAAGGCACGGCCCCATGTCGCAAGGATCTGTACACAATTCCTGGAAGCTGAAAATATCCCAGTTCTTCCATGGCCTGCATACACACCAGACATGTCACACATTGAGCATGTTTGGGATGCTCTGGATCGACGTGTACGACAGAGGGTTCCAGTTCCCACCAATATCCAGCAACTTCACACAGCCATTGAAGTGGAGTGAGACAACATTCTACAGGTCACAATCAACAGCCTGATCAACTCTATGCGAAGGAGATATGTCGCGCTGCATGAGCCAAATGGTGGTCACACCAGATACTGACTGGTTTTCTGATCCACGGCCCTACTTATTTTTTTAAAAGGTATCTGTGACTAACAGTTGCATATCTGTATTCCCAGCCATGTGAAATCCATAGATTAGGGCCTAATGAATTTATTTCAACTGACTAATTTCCTTATATGAACTGTAGCTCAGTAAAATTGTTAATTGTTGCATGTTTATATTTTTGCTCAGTGTAGTTCACTCATCTTCGTTCCCCAATGACAGTGTAGAAGTAGTACCATAACCTGTTCAATAGATGGCAAGGTGTAGGCCTGTTCAAAGCACAAACAAATCTGGATTCTGTGATCTTAATATTGTGATATCTGGATCAGAATGATCTTATCTGATCCTTTCTGAAAAACTTGGTCAAAATCAATCAGATTCTATGGCAAAAAAAAGGGGATTACAGAATCCAGGTCATTCTGATACAGATTAAATGTTTAAAAAAATTGGGCCCAGGTTGCACAGGTTATGTTTCTGCATTTATTTGGCACTACTCAAAATAACAACTGACCGAATACATTTACCCGACATGACCAAAAGTATGTGGACTCCTGCTCGTCAAACATCTCATTCCAAAATTATGAGAATTAATATAAAGTTGGTCCCCCCTTTGCTGCTATAACAGCCTCCACTCTTCTGTCAAGGCTTTCCACTAGATGTTGGAACATTGCTGCGGGGACTTGCTTCCATTCAGCCACGAGAGCATTAGTGAGGTCGGGCACTGATGTTGAGCAATTAGGCTTGGCTCGCAGTCAGCGTTCCAATTCATCCCAAAGGTGTTCGATGGGGTTGAGGTCTGGGCTCTGTGCAGGCCAGTCAAGTTCTTCCACACCAATCTTGACAAACCATTTCTGTATGGATCTCGATTTGTGCACCATGAAAAAATGCCCCAGACCATTATTCCTCCTCCACCAAACTTTACAGTTGGCACTATGTATTGGGTCAGGTAGCTTCCTGGAATCTGCCAAACCTAGATTCGTCCGTTGGACTGCCAGATGGTGACGTGTGATTCATCACTCCATTGCTCCAGAGTCCAATGTCGACGAGCTTTACACCACTCCAGCCGATGCTTGGCATTGCGTATGGTGAGGTTAGGCTTGTGTGCGGCTGCTCGGCCATGGAAACCCATTTCATGAAGCTCCCGTTTAACAGTTCTTGTGCTGACATTGCCGCCAGAGGCAGTTTGGAACTCGGTAGTGAGTGTTGCAACCGAGGACAGACGTTTTTTATGTACTAAGCGCTGTAGCACTCGGTGGTTTCGTTCTGTGAGCTTGTGTGACCTACCACTTCACGGCTGAGCCGTTGTTGCTCCTAGACAGAAATTTGACGAACTGACTTGCTGGAAAGGTGGCAACCTATGACGGTGCCATGTTGAAAGTCACTGAGCTCTTCAGTAAGGCCATTGTTCTGCCAATGTTTGTCTATTGAGATTGCATGGCTGTGTTCTCAATTTTATACACTTTTCAGCAACGGATGTGGCTGAAATAGCCAAATCCACTAAGGGGTGTCCACAGTATACTGCAGTAAATTTTACGTAATGAAGCTTTAATTATCAGAATAAAGAACGTTTTTTAAGCCTCCCCATTTTAGTTACATTTGAAATATCTCAGTTGTAGTGCCTTTCACCTTTCTAAATCCACCCTTTCTGTGGGTTCAAGATTATCCTGATTTTCTGCATCAAAACTATATTAATCACTGCCTTTAGAATTTTGAAAAACACGAAAACAACATTTAATCCTGATTCAAGGTCAGATTGGATTACTGAATCCTTATCCGGAAGTTCAGAATGTCATTTTTTTGTTTTGAAATACCAAATTCTAACATTTAATCGAATTTCATTGCTAATTTTTTTTAATCAATTTTTTTTTTTACTGGGCCCTGATGACTGCCTCTTATTGCTCTCTTCCCTGTTTTATCCCTCTCTCCTAATTTACAGGGCAGGTGCATTAGCTTCACCCGGGTGAAATCCTACCCTGCTCCTCGTTATCCAATCTACCACCAGCCCTCCACGCCAATCTACAGTCTGCCTCACACCTACAGTCACGCTTCCTCACATGGCACCCTCTCCCACATGCCCCCCTCTCCCACCTCCACTCTTCCACCCCTGCCATCCACCCCCCCTCCTTACACCCCCCCTCCAAACCAAGCTCTGCCCCCAACTTCTGTAAGTCCTCCCCTACCTGTTGCTCCACCCAACCCTGCACCTGTTTTTTCGCCGACCCCTCAGGCCCAACCCTCATGCAGAGCCCCTCCCCCTTCCCGCCCTCCCCCACACCCATATGACCAATTTCTCTGAGGAAAAAGGAAGGAAGGCCAATGCATACGTTAAAGAACTGAGCAGCAAGGACCCTGAGGGCCCCTGAAAATGTCCTGAATACTGTGCCTTTCTCTTCTCCACCAATCCAAACCACTATCAACAGATTGACAGGCAGGACAGCAAGCCCAGCTCTACTTCACTCAATGGTTCAGAGAAGCTGAGCAATTGATCTGTAAAACAAAGTTCCATTAGATTTTCCATGTTCTCTATTCTAACCGATCAGGAAGTTGTATCATTTTTTTTACTGTAAGACTCACGAGACTACAGTGAAGTTAATGCCAACTCTTTACTGCTTTGCTTAATCAATGGAAGCAGAATATTGACATCTTTAGCAGAAGGGATAAACAAAGTATTTCATAAGTTAAAAGATCAATGGCTCAGCTTTTAACTCTGTCTTTTATGTGTTATATAGGTACATCTTACATGCTGATTGATACAAACCTGTGTGTATTATGGATGAATCACTGAATGAATGAATGCATTTTTTTATACATCAATCAATAAGTATATTGCAAGGAATGACAAACATGTCAGACACATTAGCAATGAGGAAAACCTCTGACTGGGGAAGAACGGATTACTTTGTTTGCTTGTTCACACAGAAATCATGTGAAGAGTTTTTAAAGCCAAAGGAATGAAAAGCATGTCCTGTGGACTGTTAAATGCACAATATGTGATTTCAACAGCCGGATCCTGCTACTTGAGCTGATGGAGCTGATTGATATTTTCAACCTTTTACATTGTTACAAAAAACACTAACAACCTTAGATATTGTGTTATGACAGTTGTACTGAGCTCATAAGGCATTATTGTAATATATGTCATTAATTCAAATTACCATTGGAAATCACCAAATCGGACAGATTATGCCTTTAAAATGAGCATGGCTGACCTACCATTGGCCAAATCAGGGACCAGCCAGAGCACACTGACCTTTTGACGTGACCTTTGGCTGTTGTTAAATGGGGAATTTTGTTGTGTAATCACTCCTACAGCAGTACTAGGAATGAGGATCTCTGTGAATCCACTAGGGTCTAATTCCATTTCCAATCCAGATAAGTGTGTATTGAATATGTGCTTACTGAGTACCTCCAATTAATGTATAGAATGTACAGAATGTATCCAAAACCAGCCAGGCCTTTTTCAGATTGTAATAAAATATAGAATTTCAGAACAAAGATGGCCTGTTATGTCATTCATTATCACTTTTGCTGATAAGCTTCACCTATATTCTAGAACTAACCAAAATGACATACTGTATGAGAGCAGAGTAGACAGATAAAGTTCAGGAAAAGTAAGGACGCTGTAGGCTATTTCATGCAGAGTACTTAACGTCAAACAGAATGCATCTCAGAGGAAATAGCTAGACATGAATAATGCATTGAGAAGTCAGTACTGGGTTTAAGGTGAGACTGATAAATCAGTAAATAGCCCCTGTACAATGAGCTTTATGTGTTTGTAATATCATTTTAGATGAACTCTCATGTTATCTCCCACTGCTCTCCCAGTTCATCTTCCCTGGCCCAGATAGACACACAAGAGGTGCGTTCAGTACAACAAAACAGAAACGATACTGTACTGAGCGACCAGTTGAAAAACTGTGTGATTATGGTGGCTTAGAGGGATAATGTGTATGGTGTGTGCTGCACAAGTTTTGAAATTTCAAATGGTCACATCCATACAGATCAGGCCATACCCACCAAACAGAAGCAAACATACCTCAAAGGCTGTTGAAGAATGGTGAGCACCGTTTGCAAGTGGTTTTCCTTTCACTTTCTACCTGGGCTTTGCCCCTTTCATATTTATTTTGATCCTGACAAACTCCCCAGTCCCTGCCAATGACAAGCATATCCATAACATGATGCTGCCACCACAATATTTTAAAATAGAGAGCGCTTCACTTTGTGTTTTGTTGTATTTGATTTGACCCAAACCTGAAGTTTTTAATTTAGGCCAAAAAGTGAATGTCTTTACCGTGATGTTTTGCACTCAACGGCCTTGTTGCAAATAGAATGGATGATTTCGAGTGGAATTTTTAACACAAGCTCCTTCTTTTCACTTTATCATACAGGCTAGTAATGTGGAGTGAATGCAATGTTTTTGATCCCTTTGTATTTAGGTATTATGGTGGCAGCATCATGTTATGGGTATGCTTGTCACTGGCAGATACTGAAGAGTGTGTTAAAATCTGAAGAAATATGAAAGGAGAACAAAGCCCAGGTAAAAAGTTAAAGGAAAGCCTTCCTCTTCTGAAAATCGAACCCTGGGATAGAGTTTTATTTTTGAGCATGGCAATGACACAAATTTGAATGCCAAAGACACACTAGAATGGCTTTCCAAGGGGTGTTGAGTGTTCGTGAATGGTTCAGTCTGAGTCCTGACTTAAATCAGCTTAAAAATCAGAAACAAGGTTTGAATATTGTTGTCCATCAATGATTCCCAACCAAATTCACTGAGCTTCAGCAATTTTGACCCCAAAAAATGTATATACAGTATGTTGTACAAGGTTGGTAGAATCTTATTCAAAATGGTGTGCTGTAATGGCTGCTGATTCACTGCTGTAATGGCTGCCAAAGGTGCTTCCACCAAGTATTAACTCCCAGGTGTGAAGACATACGCAAATCGATACATCCTCATTTTGTATTATGTTAGTCATTTAAAAAAAACAAATCTATATATTTTTTTCATTAGTTTATGTAGAGCGATAGGAATAAAAATGTAATTTAATCAATTTTATGATTACATTTTGAGGCAGCAACATGTGAAGACTGTGCAAGGGGTGTGTAGACTTTCATTAGCAACTGTACTGTATATCCTTAATACCTCTGGATATACCCACCATCTGCCAAGACCCGGTGCAGTGTTCCTGCCAGCACAGAGATGAGACACCTGCTCTATAAGATTCATGCCCCAAGCTACCTATGCTTAGAACACTTCCTGGATGCTGACCAAGTCATTTGCTTGAGTTAACAGTGGCTCAATTTAGCCTTAAGCATTTTCAATTTAGCCTTAAGGAGTTATCCAAATTTTTCCCAGACATGCCACTATGCAAATCTTATACCATTAGTGACTCTAACATGTAATCCATATTGCTTTAGTCCTCAACTGGCAGCTTCATTAAATAGTACCCGCAAAACACCAGTCTCAACGTCAACAGTGAATAGGCGTCTCCGGGATGATGGCCTTCTAGGCAGAGTTGTAAAGAAAAAGCCATATCTCAGACTGGCCAATAAAAATAAAAGATTAAGATGGGCAAAAGAACACAGACACTGGACAGAGGAACTCTACCGAGAAGACCAGCATCCCGGAGTCGCCTCTTCACTGTTGACGTTGAGAGTGATGTTTTGCGGGTACTATTTAATGAAGGTGCCAGTTGAGGACTTGTGAGGCATGTGTTTCTCAAACTAGACAATCTAATATACTTATCCTCTTGCTCAGTTGTGCACCGGGGCCTCCCACTCCTCTTTCTATTCTGGCTAGAGCCAGTTTGCGCTGGTCTGTGAAGGGAGTAGTACACAGCGTTGTACGAGATCTTCAGTTTGTTGGCAATTTCTCGCATGAAATAGCCTTAATTTCTCAGAACAAGAATAGACTGACCAGTTTCAGAAGAAAGTACTTTGCTTCTGGCCATTTTGAGCCTGTAATGGAACCCGCAAATGCTGATGCTTCGCATATGCTGATGCTCCAGATACTCAACTAGTCTAAAGAAGGAAAGTTTTATTGCTTCTTTAACCAGAACAACAGTTTTCAGCTGTGCTAACATAATTGCAAAAGGGTTTTCTAATGATCAATTAGCCTTTTAAAATTATAAACTTGGATTAGCTAACACAACGTGCAATTGGAACACAGGAGTGATGGTTGCTGCTAATGGGCCTCTGTACGTCTATGTAGATATTCCAATAAAAAAGCAGCCGTTTCCAGCTACAATAGTCATTTACAACATTAACAATGTCTACACTATATTTCTGATCAATTTGATGTTATTTTAATGGACAGAAAATGTGCTTGTGTGTATATGTATACATACAGTTGAGGTCGGAAGTTTACGTACACTTAGGTTGGAGTCATTAAAACTAGTTTTTCAACCACTCCACAAATTTCTTGTTAACAAACTATAGTTTTGGCAAGTTGGTTAGGACATCTACTTTGTGCATAACACAAGTAATTTTTCAAACAATTGTTTACAGACAGATTATTTCACTTATAATTCACTGTATCACAATTCCAGTGGGTCAGAAGTTTACATACACTAAGTTGACTGCCTTTAAACAGCTTGGAAAATTCCAGAAAATGATGCCATGGCTTTAGAAGCTTATGATAGGCTAATTGACATCATTTGAGTCAACTGGAGGTGTACCCGTGGATGTATTTCAAGTTCTACCTTCAAACTCAGTGCCTCTTTGCTTGACATCATGGGAAAATCAAAAGAAATCAGCCAGGACCTAAAAAAAAAAAATTGTAGACCTCCAAAAATCTGGTTCATCCTTGGGGGCAATTTCCAAATGCCTGAAGGTATCATGTTCATCTGTACAAACAATAGTACCCAAGTATAAACACCATGGGACCACACAGCCGTCATACCGCTCAGGAAGGAAACGCGTTCTGTCTCCTAGAGATGAACGTACTTTGGTGTGAAAAGTGCAAATCAATCCCAGAACAACAGCAAAGGACCTTGTGAAGATGCTGGAGGAAACAGGTACAAAAGTATCTATATCCACAGTAAAACGAGTCCTATAAAATCGACATACCCTGAAAGGCCGCTCAGCAAGGAAGAAGCCACTGTTCCAAAACCGTCATAAAAAAGCCAGACTACGGTTTGCAACTGCACATGGGGACAAAGGTTGTACTTTTTGGAGAAATGTCCTCTGGTGTGATGAAACAAAAATAGAACTGTGACCATAATGACCATCGTTATGTTTGGAGGGAAAAGGGGGAGTCTTGCAAGCCGAAGAACACCATCCCAAATGTGAAGCACGGGGGTGGCAGCATCATGTTGTGGAGAGACTGGTGCACTTCACAAAATAGATGGTATCATGAGGAAGAAAACGTATGTGGATATATTTAAGCAACATCTCAAGACATCAGTCAGGAAGTTAAAGCTTGGTCGCAAATGGGTCTTCCAAATGGACAATGACCCCAAGCATACTTCCAAAGTTGTGGCAAAATGGCTTAAGGACAACAAAGTCAAGGTATTGGAGTGGACATCACAAAGCTCTGACCTCAATCACATAGAACATTCGTGGGCAGAACTGAAAAAGCGTGTGCGAGCAAGGAGGCCTACAAACCTGACTCAGTTACACCAGCTCTGTCAGGAGGAATGGGCCAAAATTCACCAAACATATTTTGAGAAGCTTGTGGAAGGCTACCTGAAACATTTGACTGAAGTTAAACAATTTAAAGGCAATGCTACCAAATACTAATTGAGTGTATGTAAACTTCTGACCCACTGGGAATGTGATGAAAGAAATAAAAGCTGGAATAAATCATTCTCTCTACTATTATTCTGACATTTCACATTTCTTAAAATAGAGTGGTGATCCTAACTGACCTAAGACAGGGAATTTTTACTTGTATTAAATGTCAGGAATTGTGAAAAACTGAGTTTAAATGTATTTGGCTAAGGTGTATGTAAACTTCCGACTTCAACTGTAGAGCTGGTCTACTGCTACATGTGAGCCCCAATTGTCATAAAAATGTGTAATTCCACGTCAGACCCAATTTATACACATCTACACCTGTACTTCAGGTCCAAATTACACACGGTACCTAAAGTCTGCACCTGTGCTTGAACCCAATTAGTCAACTAAGCCTGGCCTAAGCCTGAATACTCAAACTGTAAACCAAGTCTACCCCTGCACCTCAGCTCAAGTACAAACCAGGTCTACACCTTTGACTGAGTCCCAATACTAATTTAAACCAGATCTACACCTGCATATCTCAGCCCAAATACCCATAAAAACCAGGTGTACACCTGTGGCTATGTCCCAGTACTCTGATAAACCAGGTCTACCCTTGTGAAAGAGATACAAAACAAACCTATTGACATTACATATTTAAGTTATATTACACGAATTGAGTGTATGGATCTACACATGGCCAATTCTCCCTGAAATAACAAAATATGACATTTACAATTAAAATCATTGATTTAAACATGTGTAAAGGCTAATGGATAACGGTAAAATCATCTATAAGATCATCTTGATCATGTATATCCATTACCCAACCCAACTTCAATCAATTTAGAGCCACTATATTTTCCCATTGGTCAAAAATGTGACCGCTAAGATATTTTCATATACTACGAGCATCAGGGATGCAATGTATCAAAAATGAAGGCACATATGTAAACTAGACCCTTTAAAAATGATAGGTACAAAGACAATATTTGAACATTTCAACAATGTATTTGTTTTTTAAGCAGTTGAATACAGACATCTAGTACCAAATGTTTCTGTAAAAGTACACCTTGGAGATGAATGCTTGTGGTCTTGTGACCATTTTGAGAAATCGTATGAAACATCTCTGAATCACACTAGACACATTCATAATGCATAATATAATACAACTTTAACTTCTCTAGAGCATGTAAAGTACAAACGTTTTTTCCTCACTATTGTGACTGATGGGATAAAAATGGGTTAAATGAGCTATTATAGAAGGACACAGAGAAGCACACAGAGACACAATCCTGTCGGGAGTGACCTCATATAGGCATGCCTGTGGCAAATCACAGCGCCAACGAGCTAAACTAGGTGGCAGAGGGGTTGGAGGCAGTAAAAGCAAAGGCCAACTATGATGCCATAGAGCCCTGGCAGAGAAGGTTAGGCACTAGACTCACACACCCAAGGGAGCGCTGAGCCTCTGTGGCCTGCCCCTGGATCAACTCCTTCTGTGTGACAGACTGGTAGATCACTCTTCTACTGCTATTTCTGTTGCAATTTCCTACATGGTGAGGGTGATGCTGAGAACATGCTCGCACACACTGAAGCAATCAGAGATATAAAGACTCTTCACTTCCATGTTGTATAAGGACTACATTTGGTAAAATACCCTTCTGACCGATCACTCTGGATCCAAACAATGACCCAAACAATTGAGTCATTAGTGGTAAGAATGCCACTTGACAGTGAGTAGAATTACAAATGTGTAAATAAGCACATTGTTAACACGAATGTTTAATCAGATTGGTAGACATTTAAAGTGACGGAATAAAAAGAAACAACCAGTACAGGCCTACTACATCATTTCATGAAAAATCCTTCATTCTGTTTACAGCACAGTGTGGTTGTTAAAGCATTGACCAGTGAGGGTGTTGTTGAACAGTAATCACAGGTGAGAGCATCAGACTGCTGTGCTGTCCTCAACACCCCCTTCCTATGAATGGACTTCATAGATCAATACCAGGAATAGACACATCCAGAGTGAGAGAGTTAACAGGAGAGCATATTAAATTACACACACAAAGTGAGAGAAAACATATGACAGCATGCGCCATCCATACAGTATTAATCCGATGTGGAACATTTGGAAAATGATAGAGAGGTTCCTAATCTGAAGTGCAATGTAAGGCACAACAAGGAAGTCTTTCATTTACATCATCAATATTATGTGGCATATTATTACATGTTTTGCCTTTGGGTGGTACATAGAGACACATTTCCTATGGTCTGTAGGATGAAAAGGTTTGAGAATCATTGCTGTAAGTAGGTTATTATGCATTAAAGGGAAATAGGTGTACAATATACACTGAGTGTACAAAACATTAGGAACTGCTCTTTCCATGACACAGGCTGACCAGGGGATTCCAGGTGAAAGCTATGATCCCTTATTGACATCACTTATTAAATCCACTTCAATCAATGTAGATGAAGGGGAGGAGACAGGTTAAAGAAGGTTTTTTAAAGCCTTGAGACAATTGTGACCTGGATTGTGTGTAAGGGTGAATGGGCAAGACATTTTTTTTAAGTGCCTTTGAACGGGGTATGATAGTAGGTTCCAGGTGCACCGGTTTGTGTCAAGAACTGCAATGCTGCTGAACTTTTCACACAACAGTTTCCCATATGTATCAACAATTGTCCACCACCCAAAGGACATCCAGCCAACTTGACAACTGTGGGAAGCATTGGAGTCAACTTGGGCCAGCATCAATGTTCCCTCAAAAATGTTTCATCATTGAGCACATTTCTGCTGAGTGCAAACTTCAACGTGCAAATTCGGTGCAACTTCCGGCACGCGTTTACTGTGAACACTGACGCTGTACCCACTTTAAGTTAGTTTTAACTGTGGTAAAGTGGCTATTTGATCATAATGTAGTCCTACAAGAGTGGCCTACCATCAAAAACAATGGGGAAAATGCATCCCATAACATTCTACCATTCAGCCTATAGTAGCAGCCAATGTGTGGTGTTCAATGTAGGCCTACATTCCATGAGACTTGTGAAGAAAAAAAACATGCAGGGCTTGACATTGACCTGTTTATACAATCAATCAAATGTATTTATAAAGCCCTTTTTACATCAACTGATGTCACAAAGTGCTATACAGAAACCCAGCCTAAAACCCCAAACAGCAAGCAATGCAGATGTAGAAGCACAGTGGCTAGGAAAAACTCCCTAGAAAAAGGTAGGAACTTAGGAAGAAATCTAGAGAGGAACCAAGCTCTGAGGAGTGGCCAGTCCTCTTCTGGCTGTGCCGGGTGGAGCTATACACTTGTCCTCGAGACAAGGAGGTGACTGAAAATGTTGTGTTGTTTGATGCAAGAAACCACTTTAGAAAATTCATCATTATTCCCATACCATTATTACAAAGAATCAGACAAATTATGCTACCCTCTGCCTATTGGCTACTTAGTTTATTCAAGCCTGTTTCAAAATACAACACTGCCCCTTTAAGACAAAAAAAAGCTCTTTACCTGACTCTTGTAGGGAACAATCACTCCCCCGCTGCTGACTACAAATTATCTATAACTGGGCTAATAACTCACGAACTAGCAAAGGATATGAACAAATGTGCACACGTGGCTACATGCAGCTCTCACTTTGATCTCAAAACAAGTGCATCTACCCATGACGGCTGATGCTGTAAACACAGTCCAGTTCAAAGGAATGGCACAGATCCAGAAATGGCAATTGTCTATTTGCATATAGGCCTACTGCAGCTCTGATTGGTTATGCTGCACCGGTCTGTGTAGAGTATGTGCCCGAGGCGTGCCTGTCAATGTAATAGAATCCTGCTCTGATGTGTTCTGCCGACAAACAAAATCTCTTGTAAAGTTAGTTTTGCATACTATGTCTTGCATAGATTGTTTTGTTTCGGGATGTTGCATTGAAAGTTGCTAATATTGCGTTGATTCGATCACAATTCCCACAGTAAAGGGAAACGGTGATAGTGTTAACAGAGAAAACTAGAAAGTTGAAAACTAGAAAGTTCAATCTCGTGCTTCTCTGCGCACGCTGATATTTATTGTAGCAGTCCCAGGGAGCTGCGTGCCCGAGCGCAGCTTAGACAGAACATTGGCCAGCATCCCTGTGGAACACTTTCAACATCTTGTAGAGTCAATGCGAATTGAGGCTGTTCTGAGGACAAGGGGGAGGGGGTGCAACTCAATATTAGGAAGGTGTTCCTAATGTTTGGAATACTCAGTGTCAAGCTGCTGTCTGTTGGGCTCCATATAACATTACTGTATGTTAGAGTGCATTTTGATCCATAGTAACTTACCAAGACATTCAAATACAGCATAGAGACTCCTGCTATGGTTATGGACCAAAGCTAAGTATCCTTCACGATAAGCCTTTCCTCTTGCTGTTGACAACAGGTCTTTTTATAAAACATTTAAAGACCTATGTTGACCTGTGAAGAAGGAAACTGCGTAAAACAACGGTTAAAAAGTATGGATTAATAGAAGGAGAATATACACGTTTGACATGGAGGTCAAATGTCACCAGCTCATCAGGCAAATACTCAACTGATGTAATTTAGTACTACCATAATATATCAAGTCGAACCATATAAACCCAATGTCATTTACACAACATTAGTATATTATTAACATGGTGTTGAAAACAATGTAAAAAAAATTATATACAGTAAGTATACAAACACAAACCACTAACAAATAAAACAATATCCTTTGTTCTTCTTTTTCTTTTACACGGGAGATTTCTCAAATTCAGAAAATGTAGATTGCCATTAGTACTTTTAAAGTGAAACGATCCTGGACAATCTTTATTTTCAATATAGTTTTAGCAGTTTGATGTGTCCTGGAAATCCTCATGAAATGCAAATGAAGTGCCGCAATCTACCAGAGTGTTTCATCTGAAGGCGAATCAGAAAGCTGAGGTAGAACGAGCGTGTGAAAAAACAAGTTGAATATGGGCAAGATGGAGCGAGTCATGATTAATACTGCAATTGCACAGAAAAACAGTCAGTCTACGTATTACATCCTCAACAGAGGGAGCCAGAGTAATCTAGATTGCACACTTACAAGTGGGCTGCTGGGACTGGGTTATACCCTCCACAAGGGGGAAAGAGCAGGGCTGGCCTGGGACAGACTTCTGCTGATAACCTCCCTCCCTACGTGTAGGCACTAGATGGAGGCCAGCTTTGGCATTTGGTGTGGGGCCAGATTTTGAATTTGGGGAGGGGGGTCCAGATATCAAGGCTTTCCCTGTTGGCATCTGGGGTGGAAGGGGGCCCTGAGGAATGGATCCACTATAGCTCTGCCTCCAATGGTCCAGGAGTGCAGGGGGCCCACAGCCACCGAGCCCACAGCAGCCTGCTGCCCCACACTGGAGACCACGCGGTGGGCTGCGACAGGCTGCTGGGGCAGGGGGACCTCTGAGCACCGGGAGTACCTGGGCTGGGCCTGCTGGATGATGGGCCTAGGGGCAGTAACAGGTGTGAACAGGGTCTTCCCCTGGACACTGGGATGTAAAATACTATGTGGATGGTGGGTGTTTGGCTGGACCTGGCTGAGGGGCTGATTGTTGGGCTGTGGAGGGTGGGAGACAGTGACAGCAGCCCCAGCTATCTCATTCCTCTTCCCAAAGGGGGCCTGGAGGAAAGGATCGGATGGCAGAGCAGGCTTGTGGGCCAGAGAGAAAGGGGAGTTGGTAAACACATCCCTCCCTTCTTTCCCTGCAATCCTGAAAGGGGCCTGCAGGAATATATCAGGGGAGGGGACTGGGTGCTGCTGTGTAGGAGGTGAGAGACACTGGGACTGTTTCTGGCCAGGCTTGATTGGCTGGTCAGAGGACTTAGAAGGCAACAGGTGGGAGTTTGTCTCATCTGGATACAGTGAGGGTGGAATGATGCTGCTGTGGGCAAAGGTAAGTCTCTGTCTGTGCTCCTCTTCAACAGCTGGTCCAGAGCTGTCAGTCCTGGAGGAACCTGGTAGTGTCTCACAGCTGCTAGGTTCCCTCTGCAGGTCTGTAGGGTACAGAGGACAACAGTCAGACTGACAGGCCGTTTAAACCAGAATAGTCAACTAACATGCAAGTTCATTACACACTGTAATGACTAGTTTTGTTATGGTGTGCACAGAATGGACAGAAAATGATATACAATCTAAACATGATTTGACATACCATTCACATACACTAGTTACTTCTGTAATCGGCACTGAAAATCAAAATGTGTCAATTGAATTTCTGAATGGTAAGTCAAACAAGACCAGACAGGAGAGCAATCTGAAGCTGCCATTGCCCCTCGGAAAAGTAGTGTGAGAACAGGGGAGTAGGGCAATCCTTTTCTGAGAGCTAGCAAGCTCTAACAGATAAGATATTGATATTTAGAATTAAAACAGCGGGGAATGAACTCAGTAATACTTTATTAAAATGTGTAAAACCAAATCGAAACAGTGTCAATTTGATAATGGACATACAGTGCCTTCAGAAAGTATTCACACCACTTGACTTTTTCCACATTTTGTTGTGTTACAACCTGAATTTTAAATGGATTACATTTTGATTTTGTGTCACTGATCTACACACATTGTCTTGAGTCAATAAGTATTCAACACCTTTGTTATAGCAAGCCTAAATACATTCAGGAGTAAAGATGTTGTGCAATAATAGTGTTTAACATGATCTTTGAATCTCTGTACCCCACACATACAGTTAACTGTAAGGTCCCTCAGTTGAGTAGTGAACTTCAAGCACAGATTCAACAACAAAGACCAGGGAGGTTTTCCAATGCCTCGCAAAGAAGGGCACCTATTGATAGATGGGTAAAATTAAAGAAGATACTGAATATCCATTGGAGTATGGAAGTTATTACTTACACTTTGGATGGTGTATCAATACACCCAGTCACTACAAAGATACAGGCGTCCTTCCTAACTCAGTTGCCGGAGAGGAAGGAAATTACTCAGGGATTTCACTATGTGGCCAACGGTGATTTTATAACAGTGACAGAGTTTAGCAGCGTTTAATGGTTGTGAAAGGAGTAAACTAAGGATGGATCAACAACATTGTAGTTACTCCACAATACTAACCTAAATGACAGAATGATATAAGGAAGCCTGTACAGAAGAAAAAAATATTCCAAAACATGCATCCTGTTTGGCACTAAAGTAATACTGCAAAAAATGTGGCAAAGAAATCGTTTTTTCCCCCTGAATACAAAGCATTATATTTGGGGCAAATCCAACACATCACTGAATAACACTCATATTTTCAAGCATGGTGGTGGCTGCATCATGTTATGGGTATGCTTGTCATCGGAAAGGACTAGGGTGGTTTTCTTTTAGGACAAAAACGTAATAGAGCTAAGCACAGGCAAAACTTGTTTCACTCTGCTTTCCAACAGACACAGGAGCATACCAACCTGCATCACACTGCCTGCTGCTTCTGAAGCTTAGCAGGGTTGGTCCTGGTCAGTCCCTGGATGGGAGACCAGATGCTGCTGGAAGTGGTGTTGGAGGGCCAGTAGGAGGCACCCTTTCCTCTGGTCTAAAGAAATATCCCAATGCCCCAGGGCAGTGATTGGGGACGTTGCCCTGTGTAGGGTGCTGTCTTTTGGCTGGGACATTAAAACAGGTGTCCTGACTCTCTGTGGTCACAAAAGATCCCATGGCACTTATCCCATGGCACTTATCGTTAACTCTGGTGTCCTGGCTAAATTCCTAATCTGGCCTTCATACCATCTTGGCCACCTAATCATCCCCTGTAACTATTCTCCAGGCTGTTACTGTAAATTAGAATGTGTTCTCAGTCAATTTATCAGGTGAAATAACAGTTTCAAAAAAAAATGTACCTTTCAGCAAGACTAGAACATGAGGCCAAATATACACTTGAGTTGCTTCCCAAGATAACACTATGCCACTTAGGAACAATTACAGTTTTGCCTTGAAAATGGCTGTCTAGCAATGATCAAACCAAAATATTCTTCCACTTTGACAATACAGATTGTGTGTAGATTGATTACAAATCCATTTTAATCCCACTTTGTAAGACAAAATATGGAAAAAGTCAAGGAGTGTGACTTAGCTGTGTCCACCTCACTAATAATCACCAACATGAAAGCTTGACAGTCAGGAATCATAGAAAATAAAAATAAAAAAATATGAAGAGATGACTATTTTCTGCAAATTTTGACAGCAAGAAAATATAACACATTTTCAGTGCGGCCCTCCAGACCTCATTGAAGACTGAATGCAGCCCCTGGGGCAAAATGAGTTTAACTTCTTATGGCTTGAGGGCGCTATTTTCACATCCGGATGAAAAGTGTGCCCAAAGTATACTGCCTGCTACTGAGGCCCAGAAGCTAGGATATGCATATAATTGGTAGATTTGGATAAAAAACTCTTAAGGTTTCTAAAACTGTTTGAATGATGTCTGAGTATAACAGAACTTATTTGGCAGGCGAAACTCCGAGGACAAACCATCCAGGATTTTTTCATTTTTTTTAGGTCACTCTTTTCAATGATATTTCATTGAGAATCCATAATTCTAAAGCAGTTGCTTGCAGTTCCTATCGCTTCCACTGGATGTCAACAGTCTTTAGAAATTGGTTGATGTTTTTCCTTTGTGTAATGAAGAAGTATGGCTGTTCAGAACGAGGCTCGAGGGAAGTGTACTGTTTGATAGAGGCGCGTGACCTGAAAAGCACTCTCCACTTTGTTTTCCTCCGGTATTGAACGCAGTTTAGCCCGTCTTAAATTGTATCGATTATTTACGTAAAAAAAATACCTACAGTTGTATTAGGAAAGTTGTTTGAAATGTTTGGACAAAGATTACAGGTAACTTGAGATATTTTGTAGTCATGTTGCGCAAGTTGGAACCGGTGTTTATCTGGATCAAACGCGCCAAATAAATTGACATTTTGGAGATATAACGACGGAATTAATCGAACAAAAGGACCATTTGTGATGTTTATGGGACATATTGGAGTGCCAACAGAAGAAGCTCGTCAAAGGTATGGCATGAATTATATAGTTATTTCTGAGTTTTGTGTCGCGCCTGGCGGGATGAAATATGATTGTCTGTGTTGTTTGATGGGGTGCTGTCCTCACATAATAGCATTGTTTGCTTTCGCCGTAAAGCCTTTTTGAAATCTGACACTGTGGCTAGATTCACAAGAAGTTCAGCTTTAATTTGGTGTATTGCACTTGTGAATGTATGAAAGTTTGGCGCTCTGCCATTTCCCCGGATGTTGTCAAATCGATCCCGTTAACGGGATTTGAGCCATAAGAAGTTTAACAACCCTGGGCTAGAGTATGATATTTACAACAAAACCTACTTGAAATGTATTTATATGGAATGAAAACGAATAAAAAAACAAGACATGATAAACAAGAGTTATAGAATCAGATAAAAATCAGAAACAGGATGAAAAAAAAAATCACATTGAACTCAGTGACATTTGATCAAAACATGTTTTGCAAAGGAACAAAATGAAAACAGACGGAAGGAAAATAATTAAATCATCCAAAGGGTATGTAGGTTCTGTATGCAATTTTCCATGATAATAGTTATATTGATTGTGCCTCTCTTTAATAGTAGGATATAAAAGAAAACCCATTGGTCCACAGTAAGGAAGAAACAGAGGGGCAGGCAGGCATGCATGCATTTCCACAGAGGCAGTCTTACCTGTGCAGACAGGGAGCAGACAGAGAGCAGTGTTAGCTTGCAGTTCCAGAAGGGGAGGGTTAATGGGGTTAACCACAATTTAAAAGAGTTAATATGACATGAGGGCCACCATGGGAATACGTATGTGTGTGAGTTTTTGTATACAAGTTATCCCTATCAAAATTCTAAGTGTGTGAATGTATTCAAAGCAAGGATTAGGAATATCTTTCAGCATATTTTCTCAAGAAACTATGAATTCCACTCTGAATGTCATCTCCCAAACATGAGTAATTGAACATCTGTGCATGTGTAAATAAGCTATAAGCTAAAAAATAACTAGTGATTCATTTGCAGTACATGCTTGAATTGAATGTTCTTCAGTAGAAGCGTTTTTTTAAAGATTACAGCTGGTTAAAATGTGTCGCCCCTCTCCCTCTGAAGCAATCTTTCTGCCAATCCGTTACGTTAACCACTTGACTGCCACTGAGGGCGTCAAATTCTCAACAAACCCCCCCCCTCAGTCACTCAATCAATACTCCACACAACAGTACATTCACATGAATATGTTTATTCGACATCCCTTTCTTTGTAATTCTTTAATTATCTCACAAAAATAGATTTGTGCACACAGAAAATCACAGCTCTGACGCAGGATTGGGTGTCATAGAAACGGACAGGAATCCAGAACAACAGCTTTTTTCACTTTTTGCAAAAACAACAGGGTAACATGAAGGTTCTCTGTTTTTTACAACAACAAATGTAACTACCTGGAGGGCAAGACCTTTACAACAGCACAGTGGTGTCTACAGGAAGAAGCAAGGATTGCATAGGTCAATAGCCACATGAGTATCTATCTATCTATCTATCTATCTGCAGATGGTGTGAGGAGGGGGGCTAAGATGTGAACTTCAGCCTTCCATTGGTTGCACATGTCTACAAAAGCCTGAGATAGATGGGACACAACATTGGATTTCAGAATACTGTCAATAAGTGTTGTCGCTTGGCATGCCTTGTTTTCGAATACTGCAGTAGAGCAATTATCTGTAATTCCTTAAAATGCCCAACAGCATAGCGAGCAGTCCTATCAGGGCGTGTATGTGGTGGTCGTGGAGTCCTGTGTAGTGCTTGCCCCTCTGTCTGATACACAACCACTTCTTACACACTTTACAGTAGTGACAACATGATATGACGAGCCATTATTTCGTTCCGTTCACCATATTCAAATCAGATCACTGGCTCCAGTGGTCCACTCAAAAAGACACAGATGCTCTACTCTCAGATACAGTGGCTTGCTTCCTCTATAGGCAACAGAGTGACTCAGCGCAATTCAAGATGGCCTGTGCTTTTCAATATGACGAACACCAACACCACTGTCGATGTCACTGTTTTTGCAGCGAGTTCAAACAACACAACACAACCGCATCACATCCAACAACTCAGACTGGCTAGGAGTTCCATTACTGTATGTCCACACATACACCCACACGCACACCAATGACAACACTACCAACAAACCAGAACATTCAACAACACGGTCATGCTTCGATATGCATCTTTTTGATCATGTAAAATCTGTGCGGAGAAAGCATGGAGTCGCAGCACTATTTCAGTGAAGACTGTAGCTCTGCCTTCGTACAGCGTGAGTAAGTATGGTACAGTATAAGACATGGTAAAGTTCCCTGTGTAGTGGTCCCATTGCACAACAAACTAGTTTGTTTATAATACAATCCTCCTTAGGTGGAGGCAAGTAAACAGATGCTACTTGGAGAAATCCTACCCAACCCTCAACAGATCAAAGCTAAGATTGTCATAACTGTATGTTTTTGCTAATGTCACAATAGTAATCCGGGGACAAATATGGCGAGAAACACATTCTCAAACACAGCTGCACAAACAGGAAAAACATATCATGTATTTCTTCTATAATAGTCATCTTAAGAATTATATTTATATATTATCCATTTTTATTTATAGACTAATATTCAGTTCATACATTCATTCTCTAACACTATTCATACTCACATTTAATATTAGTTACATATGAAATTAACTTTTCTATATATATTTTTTTTCACAATGTAACGCTATGATGACAGATGAGGAACAGAGCACACTTGACCAATTACTTTTTGAGGAACCAAAACGTAAAGACCACTGGATCAGAGTCCGTGGGTATTGCAGGTAAACATACATTTACAGTATGTAGGGCCGATAAATGACTATGATATAGGACCTATGTACAAGTAGGAATGGACGTTTTGTGGGAATGCACGTTTGAAGGGAATGATTGCGTGGGCACATACAGCCTGAAATGAAAGGGGTGATATGGACTGTCTGTATACATTGTAGTCAGACTAAAGAGGTCAAGAAAAGAAAAACGAGCAAATAAATGCTTTGGAAAAGCATCAACGGTGTCGACGTGCAGCCGAATCCCTAGCCAAGCTCGTGTTTTCACATCTTAGCTTCTTCTTTTGGGAATGTTAGCTCCACATTTCTGTTATTGTAGGCTTAAAGCCTTATGTTGGTGCGAACGCATTCGCTTTTTGAAGAACTTATTCGCTAATTTCCACAGATAAGGAAGGCTCAACCTCTGGAACAGCTGGTGGACTGTTCAAGTAATTTTAGATCTGACATCCCATCCATCCCACCTGCAGGCTATGATACCTCATGCTAAGGGCTAAAACGCAAGCCCTGACAACACGCCACTGAAAGGTAGATCATTAAATTGGCAGATATACCCTTGAAATATTTTTTTTGTCTACAATATACAATAAATCAATGGTGTGATATTGGTGTTACCAAATGTGCGCAAACAAATAATAATCCAAGTGAAATATAACAGTGGAGAATGGAGACAACATCTACTTGTGCACCATAACAACTAGGCAACAACTACAAGAGTGGAGTTCTCTGGTTTCTTATAGGACACAATGCCGTATGACTGGACACTGTTCCTAGACATACCAGAGACAGGAATGAAACATGGCGAAACATTCTACAGAAAGAACAACTCTTGGATGAAGTTAGTGTGTCATGAACGCAACAGGTAGAAGCAGCATGCCGTGACCTTGTTTGCCATGATGACCCCAGAAGGGCAAGAGAATATAAATGCTGTGAAAGCATGAAATGAGAGGGCAGAAGAAGAAAAATGGTGGGCATGATGGGAATCAATACCAGAGGCATGATGGGAATCAATACCAGAGGCATGATGGGAATCAATACCAGAGGCATGATGGGAATCAATAGCAGAGGCATGATGGGACAAACACGAACAGGACAATGGCCCAGTGTGTTTGGAATCACAGGTGGAGTTTACATGGAACAAGCGTTAGTCACGGGAACGAATAGTGGAACGGGGGTGTAACGATTAATGGTGGGGTCTACTCTCCTCTCGAGCGTCACTACTTCTACCTCATCCCTCCACCCCCCCCCCCCCCCCCCCACTCTCTATTTAGTGTCCCGGCTCCCCAGCGCCCTCTACAGGTCGATGAGCTGGTCCACCATGAGCAGGGAGCGGGCCAGGCTGGGCAGGCTGGACTCAGAGCTGCCACTGTTACTGCGAGAGTGGCCTCCTGAAACTGGCCGGACAGAGACGAGGGGGGCAGGGGGGTGGGCCAGGGCGAAGCAGGGGGGGAGGAAGGACAGGGGGAGAAAGCAGGGGAGGGAATAAAGAACAGACAGAGAAGCCAGGGAAAAGAGGAAGAGAAGATGCAGTTACAGAAGACAGAGAAAGACAGGAAGTAAGCGGAATTGCTCTCCACATACAATCTATGAGCGTCGTTAGAAGGAATAACTACACACAGGGAGAATGGCTACTCAGATTCATCTAAGAGGGGAAGAGGAGCAGGGTTCAATTACACTACTGAGGACACTGACTGGAATCAATCCCAGAATTCATCTGACCATGGCTGAGGAACAGTAGGACATCATCTCAGAGTGTGGGACAAGGCCCACAAACCCACTCTCTGCCCTTCCTCCTGGCCCTGCATGAAGGCTGCCTTGAACACCACCCTGTCCTTACCTTGAGAGGAGTTTTTGGAGCCCATGACAGGGATGGGGTCAAACTCATCCTCATTGCTCGTCTCTGCACTTGGCGCAGGCTCAAAGCCTGAGATCAGGAGATCAGAGGAGTCTGCAGAGGAGGAAGCCAGAGAAAGGAGGAAGGGAGAGGAATAAGAAATGGCCGAAATAGAGAGAGATAAAGGAGGAATAGGAGGCGGGTGTGCAGCACAGCTACAGAGGTTTAGAGTTAGAATGCAAGTCAGTAGAGCCTGCTAGCGTAGCTGTGACTAGCGCTAGCGCTAAACTCTTAACAGGGATAACCTAATCAGTTGTTCCTACGGGACACATCAAGTTTAAACGGAAGCACTCTCGCCTCTCCAATTGTAGGCCTAAGTGATACAGTTCGGGCTTGTGGGTGTGCCTTACCTGCCAGCAGCTGGGTGCAACCCGCAGATACCAGGTCAAACTCATCCAGAACAGACCCAGTGCCAGTGGTAGCGGGAGCAGAGGAGAGAGAGGAGGCTCCAGAGGGGGGAGAGATGAGAGAGCAGCCCAGCAGAGTGTCTTCCCCAAGCAGGGGGTCTGGGGGAGGGAGGGAGGGCAGAGGAGGCGAGAGTTAGGCGAGGTAATAGGAATTGTTAGTTCAGTATAAATGAATCACTGTATAATGTATAGTAAAACATTTTAAAGCACCAAGGACAAAGTATGAAAAATACTCCACATGTTCCTAGTAGAACATAAAGGCTCAGTGCAGTCAAAATTCTGGTTTCCCTGTGTTTTGTATCCTATTGTACAACAGCTGATGAAACTAACACTGTAAAAAAAAGTGTGAGCAAATGTGATCAGTGTTATTCCGGAGGGTTGCTTGTTGAAAATACAATCTACACAGGACCTTCTAACCAGCAGGTTTGCATGGGCGGGAATTTTGGCTTTCCATGGTGATGTCACCATGTGATAAATTGGTTAATAGACCGATAACAAAGAACGTTCTAAACCTCTCTGCCAATAACAGCTAGTTTTCAGTTTTCCCTTCCCCACCCACACCATTCCCAGACAGTCCTAGCAAAATTCTTGCTTGAGATTTTTGGGGGCAAAAAAAGCTATTTCCGCCCATTTTAATGGAAATCTATTAGTGAGTTAATTGTTACCCAGAAATTATTTGCTATTGATATAAAAACGGCTACATTGGGCTTTTAAATGTCATGCTATAGAATGTATGGTAATAGAGGCACTACACGTCAAAGTATCCAACAGTAAGTGAGTCATTGTACTATGCCCTGTCCAGTAATAAGACTACACAGATGTGATGTATTCTTGCTTGCATCTTCAAATCATTCAACAAAGGCCCGGGTGATGCAATTACAGAGCCCTGCATGAAATACACAGCATAATAAACGTCCCAATTCTCAAAACCCAGCCTTGTCCTGTGAATAATAGTTGTACAAGGACACCGTCATCTGTTTTTCACAGAGTTGAAGTGGCTTTTTCATTTCTCCATTTCAATTAGCCATTTTATTTCATGTCAGTTTTGAATCAGAACATTGGTTGTGAATGACACGTCAGCAACTGGACTAACCAGGCTAATAATAGACAAACACTCCAAATATCAATCACCCGTGGTCATTGTACTCAACGGCTTCATTTCATCCTCTGAAAACCTGATATTATCAGTAAAAACGTCAACCTAAACCTTTTTGTTTCCTCGGCTCTAAATCATCATCTTCCACTGTTGCATTGTATTCTGGCAACATCTAGATTGCGTGTCGTCTTGCCTGTGAGACAGAAACTAACCAGGAAGCAGTGCAGAGTCTGTCTCAGACTGGGACACAGGAGCTTCCAGACCAGGGATCAGAAAGTCCAGACTCACCAGAGACTCCTCTGTTGGACCCACTACTGTACACACAGACAGAGAGAGACAGACAGAGACAGACAGACACAGAGAGAGACACAGAGACAGAGAGAGAGAGAGAGAGAGAGAGAGAGAGAGAGAGAGAGAGAGAGAGAGAGAGAGAGAGAGAGAGCGAGAACAAGGAAGGGAGGTGGAGACAGGGAGAAAGTGAGGGATTAAGAAGACACCCACAAGAGAACAAAATAAGATAAACACAGGGCAGATAGAGGACATTGCCATGGAGCATTCAATGGAAAACCTTGACTTTTGGAGAGCAATGTAAAAGTGGGTACAGTTGTGAAATCTCAAGGAGAGGCTGAAAGACAAAGTACTATTACCATTGACAGCCTCCTCCATAGTTCCACTAAAAGGATCAGCCATGGACAGGAGGTCAGGGAGCAGGAGGTGTGTATCTGGGGACTTCAGTCCCTCAATAAGCTTCTCTATAGGCCCAGAGAGAAAAGAAGAGCAAGGAGGAGAAAATGGAGAGAACAGTAAGAAAAAGTGAGAGTGGCAGCATTACTCCACCGAGCGAGTACAGCATTTCACATAGTCATGGCCAGAAGAGCAAACACCATCGAATTGAGCAGTGCAGGTGAGGATGGAGAAAAGGGGTGAAGAAAGAGAGAGAGAGATGAGAAGAGGGTGAAGGACAAGTGATGAATAGAAAGGAAGAAAAGCAAAGGGAGCTATGCTATAGGGAATGGGGAATGTGGGAGGATGGGTGTTCAATGAGGGCAAATGATGGCACAGCTCCAGCACATCATGTGATGGAAGTAGAGACCACAATATCGTATTTACATTTTCAGAAATCATGTACATTTCCTGGAACTAATCTACTCCAAAGACGCACTCCGTGGATCCTCCAAGCATGCGTCACCCATTATTTGCAGAGAATGTACAGAACATAATTTATCGCTTACGTACAGGCCTATACAACTACTACAACTATGACCACACCCAACCCACGCATACCATTAAGGGCCATTTCCTGGTATAGTGTAAACGGTAGCACCGCAGTTCATGGGGAGCCAACGAAGGAACATTGCTGATTAATTCTAAATTACTCAAATGTAAATATGGAGACGCTCTAATCCAGAGCGATTTACAGTAGTGAGGGCATACTTTTTAAAAACTTTTTCGTACTGGTCACCCGTGGGAATCAAACCCCCAACCCTGGCGTGACATGTTTGGGGCGGCAGGTAGCCTCGTGGTTAGGGCGTTGGGTCAGTAACCGAAAGGTTGCTTGATCGAATCCCCGAGCTGACAAGATAGAAATCTGTCGTTCTGCCCCTGAACAAGGCAGTTAACGCACTGTTCCTAGGCCGTCATTGTAAAAAAGAATTTGTTCTTCACTGACTTGCCTAGTAAAATAAAGGTTAAATAAAATAAAAAATGTGCCATGCTCTACCAACTGGGCCACACGGGTGGCCACAAGTGTCCCCTAGCTCCAAATAGCCAAATATGAGATGTAATGATATGAGATGTAATGATATGACAATCTATTCCAGTCAGTAGTGATTGAGAGCCCCCATGGAGATCGTCTGCCATGGTATTTACTGTACATTATCAACATTGATAGTGTTTTAATCAATAGAAGCATTAAAAAAAACTGGAAAAGTTTTCAATTGTTTAATTAAGCTATTGACTTTTACATTAGCTTTGAAGGGTTTTGTAGTCGACTATGTTGATAAATAAATGCAACAAAAATAGTAGAAAATGTTTTCTTTACGTACCAGTGGCTTAAACAAAAAAGAGATAAAGAAATGAGAAAATTGAAAAAAATTGGTTGGGGATAAATTCATTGATTACAGATGGATAAGACAAAGATGATAACAGAATGACATATTGGGACTAAGAAGCTGGAGACAGACAGAACAGAGCTAAATAAAGGAAATAATCTCTCCCTACAGGAGAGCAAGAGGTTCTTCTAGGGCAAAGAATATATTTGCTGAGGAACCGCTCACGTTGAAGAAACGTTTTTATAAGCTTTCTTTCCACCACATTCCAACAGGCCAGTTAAAATGCATTTAGAATTAGTACTCTCAAAGCAAAACAATGAGATGTTTGTTCACACAGCCACAAAACCCTAAATGTTACTTTCACACCAGATGAATAAAAACGGTCACACAGAGAGGGCTAGCTAGTAGCTACGTCCACTAGCTGGGGTTACTCCTAAAGACCACTCTGCACACCAGGTTCTCACAACACAACCCACACCTGCCTCTCCACTATGTACTTACAGCTGAGCCAGTGGACTGTCACGGACCAAGGTACAGAAAACAAGTCCACTACAGCCCCTTAAACTGGGGGAGAGAGAGCACTGTACATCATTGCCAGCAACGTGACTAGCAGTATTTTCGCTTCCTTAGACCAAAATGCCACATGTTACAATTTGAAGTGCTGCATTATTTTGGGCTTTATTTTAGGCTGAATCAAGAAAAGAGGCTTTGAAAGGTTTTTGAGAACCACTAAGTGGAACAGTCCAGGGTTGCCATGACCACTAAGGAACACTAATTGCGTGTGGATACCAAGGGTGCCTTCGTAAATTAACTCTGGGCCGTTTGTAAATTCAGAGCATTCAGAGCGCACACTGGAGACACTGGCCGAGGAGTAGGGTTGATCAGAGTGTTCTGACCTCACAACAGCAGTCAAGCACCGAAGCTAACTAGCGAACATTGGCTAGATTGCTAGCTACTTTTAGACACAGAGAGAGATCACTCTCCATAGCAGAGCTGGTTAGACTGTTTTCATGTAATTATTATTATTTTAAAATGTAACCTTTATTTAACTTGGCAAGTCAGTTAAGAACAAATTCTTATTTACAATGGTGGCTTACCGGGGAACAGTGGGTTAACTGCCTTGTTCAGGGGCAGAAAGACAGATTTTTACCTTGTCAGCTACGGGATTCGATCCAGCAACCTTTCGGTTACTGGCCCAACGCTCTAACCACTAGGCTACCTGCCGCCCCTAGAGGGTTATTCCTTGTAACGGTGTTACTGGCAACAATTTAATTCCGTTTTTTGTCAATGTTTACTGGCACCTGTCCTAACAGACACATGTTGTTCGTAAATTCATTAACTATTCTGTGCTCTGGCACTCTCAAACCCGAGAGCTCTGAACTTAAAGTAGATTTCCAGATTGAATTTACAAACGCACCCTAATTCTGGTCTTAACGTTGACAATAGATTGCCAGCATCACAGTATGTCATGTTGATACGCGAGTTAAGTGATTTGGAGTGTGCTTTTACACAATAGAAAAGGACACTTTCTTACCTGGAGTGTCTGAGAGTGCTAGGACGCTGAACGGGACCGGAACAGTCAACAAAGACTCTCCTGTATCCAGGCCAAGGAGGTCTTCAGATTGCTCTACTTGTACAGTAAGTAGCGAGGCGGGGGAAAACAACAAACACACTAATGAACACTTCAGAGATACACAAAGTACACAAAGTACAGCATGTCCATCTCCGTCTGATTAGAAGTAGAGATGATGGAGCGCTCAAGGCAAAGTGAGTGTTTTCTTGGTAAGTTATTCAGTGAAGACGTCCCATTAAATGGCTAGCTAGGGATTTGAGCATACAGACTTAATGAAAGCTTTCAGATAGAAATGTCTTAGCGTTCAGAGGGCCATTGATGAGGTCACAGAGAGGACCATTCACCCTGCAGGAATATAGAAGCACTTTTATCAACTTCTACTGTCCTCCAAGAGCTGCTGAATTTTCTCTTCACTTTGCTCCTCATTTCATACACCTTGTTTGGAGAGTTGGGTAGCAACAGAGTTCCCTTATGGCCATAGAATGACATAGAACAGTGTTTTATAGGATTTCTATGGGTATGTCACTGTAGCTGTTTGTAATGGAGGATGGAGGACGTGATCGCTATAGGAAGAACAAAGGAGCTATGGGAATATCTGAGAGATATACAGTAGGGAGATATGAGTGATGAAGATGAGAAGGGTCTCACCAGCAGATTGGGGGTCCGTTTCCCCAGGGGAGGAGACCTCTAGCAGGCCAGGTATCAGGTCCTCTGTGGGGGCCGTCTCTACCTCTGCAGACACGTCTAACAGCGAAAAAGACAAAGTAACTTATACTGCCGCTTTATCTGGTTTGAAATACTAGTACAGCAGAGGATATATTACAAATTAGGTGTAAGAATGTACTTTTAGCTCCCATCTCTTAGAATTATGAACACATTATTTCACACACGCACGCACAGCCTTACCATCAGTCTGTTCGTCAACCAAGTCTTTGTTAATCAGATGCTCCGCACTGAGATTGGAGAAGTCATCATCCCCAAAAGGGTTCCAGGCAGGCTGACTGAGGGAGCCGATGGGAGGGCCAGGGGCAGAGGCAGGGGAAGGGGCAAAGGCAGCAAAGTTGCCATCCTGGGCTGGTTCACACATACTCTGCTGAAGGGACTGGGTAGAATTGGGTGGAATTGTACCAACAGATCTGGAAAAACACGCAAAGGCCGGAACAGGTCAACTTGTTGTTACACATTCAAAACTAAATATGTTTAATTAAGGCTGATATTTCAAGTGATGATGTCGTTTCTCCATATCTTACATTAACTGGTTGAGGCCATCTTCTGCTGTGGCCTCTTGCAGTGGCTGGGTGGAGTCACTTCCAGGTAGCCCACCGACCCAATTCTGGGTAAAGTCACTCGGGGTGCGCTCTGCAGCCTTTGGAGAGCGGGGCGGAGTCTTGGACAGAGCAGGAAGAGAAGTCTGGAGTGACAGAGAGAGAGAGAGAGAGGAAGAAACAGATCATCTAAACAACACAAATAGGGGGAAGAAGAGGAGACTCATTGTAAAGAACTAAACCCAATAACACTAATGAATAACTGTCAATGCCAAATACATACAACACAAAAGAAAATGAGCCGAACAAAGTAAAATAATACAAATTAAAGTGAAAAAAAATGGACAGGCAAAAGGGTAAAACAAAAGTCTATCACACCGAAATGAGGATAATTCAAACGTTCACAAGGATCACAATGGATTTCACAGGGGGTTTTAAGGTACTAAGAAAACAACACTCAAATGAACAAAAGCAAAAAGACAGGAAAACGATGAAGGCTGATGGCATTGCCATGACGATGGATGGCTGGGTGAAACAACGGATGGCCTGATGTCACTTTCAAGCAGGCTTTGAGTGTGTCTGACAGCTCAGGGAGAGGACTCGTTGCAGGCTGCAGGTATGTTACCGTCTCTGTCTCAGCTGTGTTCTGACTGGTTTTAGCAGGGATGGACTGGGCCTGGGCAGGTGGCTGCTGGGCCACTTCTAGCTGGGCCACTGGTTGCTGGGCAACTGGTTGTAGAGGAACTGGTTGCTGCGGAGCTGTAGGCTGCTGTGCAGCCGGAGGTTGGGCTGGAGTGGGCTGAGCGGTTGGCTGCTGCTGGGCCTGGCTCTGGCCGGCCTGCTTACGACGTGCTGGGGCTTTGGGTGGGGCTGGGCTAGACGGGACCTGGGCCTTCTGGGGGGTGGGACTGGCCAGCGAGGGAGGCACGGCCTGTAGTGGGGCACTCGGGGCCTCCGTCTTGGCCTGCACAGGTGGGACTCCTCCCCCTGCTGCGGTGACTGCTGCTCCTGCTGCCGCGATTGGCTGCTGCTGCAGTTGCCCTGGCTACCACACAAAGACGGACGACAGCACACAGCGTCAACAAACCATGACAACGAAGACAAAGCTGCTTTACACACAGACAACACAGTGTGCCACTAAGAATGCATGTGGCTGTTATCGTGGGTTCAGAACGATACATATAATACCGGAGAACTGCCTTCCCTACCTAAAAACTAAGGACTCATTACGCCATTGCTTGTGTCTTTGTTATAAATCGGAGACTGTAAAACATGTCATCTCATGAAAATGTAACGGGGAGCCATTGTGTGGTACCGTCTTTGGTCCATTTTCCTCTTTAATGTTCACTTCTCTGTTTGGTCAACAGTTTCCTGCACTTGACTTCTCTCCTTATCTAAGCCTGTTCCATGACACGGTCTATACAAGGGGCGACTGAACAATAACCCAACCCTGAGCCGCAACTCGTCTTACAGATGGTATTTTACAGCTGGTATAAGTGTCCTGAATTCACTAAGCAACAAAATCCTACACAATATCTACATTTCTTTGAAATACATTTTTCCAGACCCCTTAGAGTGTAAAGAGGAACATTTTCATTCAAATCGTTTTTTTAGCAATTATATTAACACATTTGTGTGTAAAAAAATATATATATATATATTTATATACATACATACATACATACATACATACATACATACATACATACATACATACATACATACATACATACATACATACATACATACATACATACATACATACATACATACATACATACATACATACATACATACATACATATACTCTGTGGTTTGTACTGTAATTCTTTAAAAAACTTCCAGATCCTCAGAGCACTATGGAGGAAACTCACGTCATCCACCACCAACATGGAAGCACCCACCTGGTGATGTCAGTTATTTCTGCACCAGAAAGCTTATCACAATGCAAATTAGAAATCTTCAGTATCTGTGGTCGCTTCTCAGAGCAGGAATGCTGATTTGAGATCAGTTTTTCCTTTTAAATAACAATAAATAAGATTGCGTCATGGACAGGGGGGACCTGATCCTTGATAAGCACTCATTCTGAGACATTGTATCCCTGAGAACAGTTAACATCCACTTTCTGCTAACGCTGCTAAGAGTGGGATTGACCAGACCCAGCCCTGCTTGACTTCAGAGACAAGCCAGCAGTGGGATGCAGGGTGGTATGGCTGTGGGCTTGGGTGGCTGCCTGACTTTACCTGCTTCTGCTGAGTACCAGCTTGGGGCTTTCCACCCAGCTGAAGTGTGGCCTGACTAGGAGGGTTCTGTGAACGGCCGGTCACTGGCTGAGGCGGAGCTGTGGTCTGTGCCTTCTGTGATTGGAGGGCTGCCGCTTGCTGGGCAAGGTTTAAGTTGACTCCTGCAAGGAGTACAGAATCTGGTTACTATACAAGCCATGAAACAATTAAAATATATTTTTCATGCTATTCACATACATAAAATGATGTCATCACACATTACGTTAAAGGACAGAAATATAAAATGTATTTACATTTGTTTATTTAAATGGTACACAGACAAGACAACAGTTAGGACAAAAGACTAAACACCCACCCATCCCCACAGGTCCCCGTTTACTGCAGATATTATAGCAGTCATCTTATTTGTTCAATAACAGTAGTCCACAGCTCAACATTTGTCTCTTTAGCGCCAAGCATACGGGACAGAGAAAGTTCCATGTAAGGAATTTCCAAAGCACCCCCATTGATGCCATGGCAGAGACGGAGGCTCTTGCCAATGTAACGCAACCATCTTTTTGGCTGCCATATACGCTTTCCGCAAACCATAAGGTTCATGGAAGAGTTGTCATTGAGAAGAAGTGTAATTGGTGAAAGGGATTTTTTTTCTCTTTTTCGCAACAATAACAGTTCATGTCCTATAGGATTTATAGGGAATTAGCTTAGCCTATGGTCCATCTGCATAATGCTGCTGCCATGGTAATGTGGTCTAATAGATACGGAAATGAATTGGCTGTTAAGTGTTATTTTGTTTGTTAACTGCATTACCTCCCTGTTGAGAAATGCAGTAACATAATTAGACATGGCAGGTATCACAAGCAGTGAGTGGCTTGGCTCTGAGTGGTTAAATAATTGAGTTAAGGTAATTCCCCATCAAAATGCAAACACAAGTACACAACTCTCCAGTGTCCTGTCTTTCACTGGTGGAAAAGAAGCACAAAAACAAAGTGGCGTCATTCTGCTCTAGAGCAGTCAGTCTGGTTAGAGGCGGGAAAAATAATCAGAGCACGGCAACTCTCTGGTAAGACCTCATTAGATGAGACTGTTGAGAGACAGACTAAACAGACAAGCCAAGTGTTCTCTCCATTGGTTTCTAATGAGAGCCATATCATGTTTTACTAAATATAACTTGGATCTCATTTGAGAAATAATTCCAGCAAATTTGGCAGAATGTTCTGAGCAGTTTGAGCCTTAAGATAATATTTTGGATTTATCAAAACTGGGGGGAAAACAAGTGTGTTTCAGGTCAGTTCAGGTTCAGCTCGATGTGAGCTACCTAGCTTCTTCTGGTACATGCCCACTTACGCAGACATTTATTTATCGTGGCTAATACTCAATGTCCTCCATCTACTGAAATGTTGTCCAACTTAGCATGCTGCCATTAGGGTAGAGCAGGGTTCTGAGCAAAAACAAAAAGGGTGAGGAGGATTTTTCATTGTTGGACATAAGTGTAAAAACACCAGGAAAATCAGCTCCAAGTGATTTGAATTCAGGATTTTTTCTTCCACACTCATAATAGTGTTTTTTACTAATAGAAACATCAACGTGAAGATATCTGTAAATATGTATGCATTAATATACAGTATTATAGGTACCTCGTATTATTAGTTGTATAAGTAGTTATATCTGTAGTTTTTATTAGTTTTAGGCCTAGTAGTTGTATAACTTCATGCTGTTTATGTAAGTTTTACATTATTATTATGCAGTAGCTGCCATATTATTCTTGTTACCAAGTATTTGTTTTTTTTCTTCATTTGGACACTCTTGAAAACAAGATGGTGCATCTAAAGAGATTTCTTCCTGCAAAATGTAAAACAAATAGAGGTTCACTTGATCATATGCTGATGTAAGGAACGTTTTAAATGATTATGTTTTAGTCAAATATATCTGTTTGGGCTTCTTGCAGTCAATTTGCAGTCTACAAATGATTAGTAAGTAAATTCCGGCCTAGGGTAGAGAATCTACCTCAGTCGCTTCTGTGTATGTATCGAGTACCTAACATGCCTCCAAATAAACCAATGTTAGCCTAATTGCAGTACAACGGCAGAGCGGCCGGTTGGTACATACCTAGAGGAAGGGCAGGGAGATTGGCCCGTTTCCGAGGGGTGAGGGCAGCCGGTTGAATGGGTAGGATGCCAGCGCTGGGCTGGGCATGGCCAGCTTTGGGCCTCTGCCGGGGCGTGATGGAGGTCTCAGTGGTGGGGACAGGATCTGTCAACCTGGGGGAGAAAGGTGAGAGTTGGTGATCAACTTGTCAATGGTACGAAATTACCTTATGAATGATGTCAAAACAGAACAGAGAACACACAACTGACAAAAAATAAGGATACTAGCCTCAATACTGGTGTGTATAAACACAAAACCAGAAGATTACTCAGGCAGCCCCCCTGTATGACAAACACCAGCATCCAGACTTACCTGGCCTTACTCTGTGTCTGGCTCTGGCTCTTCTTCGCTGCAGCTGCCTCACTGGCTTTGATTGGCTCAGGGAGTTGAGCAGGAATTGGAGAGTTCTATATGGGGGTAGATTAGAGATGAAAGTATTGTACATTTATATTTAGGAGGGAATGGAACCACATGACAACAGATGACAAGCACATCCAATAGCTTCAGAGCATGGACTGAACAGAACATTGGTAGGTCTGGCTCAGAGCCCGTTAAGAGACCAATCCACAGACTATTCCCCGAGCAGAGAGAGACAGACATACAGACTAGAAAAGGTCACCCCCCCCTACAGAGGTCACCCTGACCACAGAGCAGAGAGACTAACCTTCACATTCTGAACAGGGCAATCCCGACGAGCCAATTTAAAAGCAAAGTAGGACACCTGGTAGATGTCAGGCCTTTTGTCAGGGTCGGGCTCCAGCATGTACCCTGACAAACACCAACAGAATGACAAGCAGAGGTGGAAATATGAGAGAAAAAGTGAGACCAACTGAACCACACCAGAAGAGAGAAAAGCAACACACTGACTAACCCACAGCCTATAGATTAAGCACGGTTAGATAAGGACGTAACATGTAGTACAGGACTCATAAAATACGTAATGGCGTTGTAGAATCTACACTAATTTCCATAGCAGATACAGTGAGTGGTGGAATACTGACGGATGAGGCAGTGCAGGTTGTAGGAGTAGCGGGAATTGTCAGGAATGGTGAAGCTGGCATCACAGATGGCCACCTGACTCTCCCCGAACGGTAGAGTGAAGTAGCACAGCTTATACAGCAAACAGCCCATCGCCTGGAGAGAACACACACACAATAATAAAGTTACATACCATTTAGAACCAACACCCAAATGCCTCGAGAAACCTGAAGGGAAAAGGCTTCTCCACACAAATATGGCTCTTCTAACTTCCTACTGTACTAACTAAACCAAATATTAGCTTGAAGTTTTCATTTAGTTTCATGAGCATTCTGTGACAGATACGCTACAAAGTGTACTGTAAAAAAGACACAAACAAATCAGAAGCTGGCAATAATACCATGACTAAAGCTTAGATCTAAAATACAACATCCACTCACCCATATGTCAGCTTTAGTAGTGATAATCTTGCTGTTGTAAAGGTTTACCATCTCAGGGGCACGATATGACAGAGTGGTGTACCTGAGAGAGAATAGGACAAGGCCACAGAAAGGAGGATAAAGAACACTATGATGCGTATTGAACTAACACAAGGCTAACCTCTGACGAGGCTCGGCTGAAAAGGCATATATTCCTCTGAACTGTATTCTTCTACAGCTGTAAAAAAAAAAAAATTGCTAAATTCAAAGGAAATAAAATGGCAGCATATTAAGCTAAGCAAGTTCACAAACTTTTTTATTTCGTCATCGACTATTGGCACTCCTTCAATCTGTGGGTTCTGGAACTTATTGGTAGCACTGCCAAAGTCACAGAGCACATAGTGGCCTTTATCATGTAACAGGATGTTCTCCACCTGCAGAGATACAAAAGAGAAGAAAAGTCAAGCAAAGCCAGAGAAGGATAAAATATGAAAGTGTCTGCTGAACGGTATACAGTGCATTTGGAAAGTATTCAGACCCCTGAACTTTTCCACATTTTATTACGATACAGCCTTATTCTAAAATTGATTAAATTGTTTTTTCCCCCTCATCAATATACACGCAATACCCCATAATGTGAAAGCAAAAACTGGTTTTTAGACATTTTTGCAAATGTATGAAATAAAAAAAAAAGAAAATATCACATATACATAAGTATTCAGAAGAAGTTTGGAACCACCTCTTCCTAGAGCTGGCCGCCCGGCCAAACTGAGCAATCCAGGGAGAAGGGCCTTGGTCAGGGAGGTGACCAAGAACCCGATGGTCACGCTGACAGAGCTCCTCTGTGGAGATGGGAGAATCTTCCAGAAGGACAACCATCTCTGCAGCACTCCACCAATCAGGCCTTTATGGTAGAGTGGTTAGACGGAAGCCGTTCCTCAGTAAAGAGGCACATGACAGCACGCTTGGAGTTTGCCAAAATGCAAACGAGATTCTCTGGTCTGATGAAACCAAGATTGAACTCTTTGGCCTGAATGCCAAGCGTCACGTCTGGAGGAAACCTGGCACCATCCCTACAGTGAAGCATGGTGGTGGCAGCATCATGCTGTGGGGATGTTTATCAGAGGCAGGGACTGGGAGACTAATAAGGATCGAGGGAAAGATGAACGGAGCAAAGTACAGAGAGATCCTTGACGAAAACCTGCTCCAGAGCGCTCAGGACCTCAGACTGGGGTGAAGGTTAACCTTCCAACAGGACAACGACCCTAAGCACAGAGGCAACACAACGCAGGAGTGGCTTCAGGACAAGTCTCTGAATATCCTTGAGTGGTCCAGCCAGAGCCTGGAGTTGAACCCGATCAAACATCTCTGGAGAAACCTGAAAATAGCTGTGCAGCAATGCTCCCCATCCAACCTGACAGAGCTTGAGAGGATCTGCAGAGAATAATGGGAGAAACTCCCCAAATACAGGTGTGCCAGGCTTGTAGCGTCATACCCAAGAAGACTCGATACTTTACTCAGTACTTTGCTTCAACAAAGTACTGAGTAAAGGGTCTGAATTGTTATGTAAATGTCATATTTCTGTTTGTATTTTTTATAAATTGGCAAACATTTCTAAAAACCTGTTTTTGCTTTGTCATTATTGGGTATTGTGTGTAGATTGATGAAAAAAACAAACAATTTAATCCATTTTAGAATAAGACTGTAACCTAACAAAAATGTAGAAAAAAAATCAAGGGATCTGAATACTTTCCCGAAGACACTAATATATCTATATCTATATATATATTAATATTATTTATATGACAGGAAGACTAAGCCAAGAACGAGATGAGACAGAGGGAGTGGGAGCAGAGTAAGGAGGTGGGAGAAAACACAGGAGCAGGATTCTATTCCTCCGCACCTTGAGGTCCCTGTGGATGATGGGCGTCTTGCCCTGGTGCAGTCGAGACACGGCGTCACATGTGTCACAGAAGATCTGCAGCACCTCTGCCTCTGTGAAGCCTGTCTGCAGACGCTGGTTCATCAGGTTCACCACCTGGCCCCCTGCAGAGATACATTGCTCAGTCTCATTACTGAACACAGACACTGGGTATGGAGCTAGCAAGGTTCCTCAGTACACCCATCTGGCACTCAGACACTCAGTCTCTTGACCATCTAAAACAGTGGTGTTCAAACTTTTTCAGCGGGGACGCCATTATTTTTTTTCCACCAGAATTTCTGGGGACCCCATTTTCTTTCCACACGAGTTTCTCGTGATCAAACCTCACCCCAAATCTAAATGACAAGCATAAAATCAGTAAATTAATATTTTTACATCAACAAATAACCTTCAATTCATTACATTTTCAAGAACCCCCTCCCCAAAATACACAATAAAATGTTATTTTTCAAATGCATCTTCTTCTAAAACTTTTGTATATTATCCTATAAAATAACATGTATTCTTAATGTTTTTTTGGGGTGACCCCACTGCAGTTCCCCCGCCCGCACTAGTGGTCACGACCCCAACTTTGAATACCACTGATCGAAAATGACCACTTCGCAATAGGAGGCCTTTACAAAAAATTAGGAACACCTTTATAATATTGAGTTGCATCCCTTTTACCTTCAGAACAGCCTCAATTCATCGGGCATGGACTCTACAAGGTGTCAAAAGCCTTCTACAGGGATGCTGGCCTATGTTGACTCAAATGCTTCCCACAGTTGTGTCAAGTTGGCTTGATATCCTTTGGGTGGTAGACCATTCTTGATACACACGGGAAACAGTTGAACGTGAAAAATCCAGCAGCGTTGCAGTTCTTGACACACTCAAACTGGTGCGCCTGGCACCTACTACCATACCCCGTTCAAAGGCACTTCAATCTTTTGTCTTGCCCATTCTCCCTCTGAATGGCACATATACACAATCGATGTCTCAATTGTCTCATGGCTTAAAACTCCTTATTTAACCTGTCACCTTCCCTTCATCTACATTTACATTACATTTTAGTCATTTAGCAGACGCTCTTATCCAGAGCGACTTACAAATTGGTGCATTCACCTATAATATCCAGTGGAACAACCACTTTACAATAGTGCATCTAAATCTTTAAGGGGGGGGTTAGAAGGATTACTTTATCCTATCCCAGGTATTCCTTGAAGAGGTGGGGTTTCAGGTGTCTCCGGAAGGTGGTGATTGACTCCGCTGTCCTGGCGTCGTGAGGGAGCTTGTTCCACCATTGGGGTGCCAGAGCAGCGAACAGTTTTGACTGGGCTGAGCGGGAACTGTGCTTCCTCAGAGGTAGGGAGGCGAGCAGGCCAGAGGTGGATGAACGGAGTGCCCTTGTTTGGGTGTAGGGCCTGATCAGAGCCTGAAGGTACGGAGGTGCCGTTCCCCTCACAGCTCCGTAGGCAAGCACCATGGTCTTGTAGCGGATGCGAGCTTCGACTGGAAGCCAGTGGAGAGAGCGGAGGAGCGGTGTGACGTGAGAGAACTTGGGAAGGTTGAACACCAGACGGGCTGCGGCGTTCTGGATGAGTTGTAGGGGATTAATGGCACAGGCAGGGAGCCCAGCCAACAGCGAGTTGCAATAATCCAGACGGGAGATGACAAGTGCCTGGATTAGGACCTGCGCCGCTTCCTGTGTGAGGCAGGGTCGTACTCTGCGAATGTTGTAGAGCATGAACCTACAGGATCGGGTCACCGCCTTGATGTTGGTGGAGAACGACAGGGTGTTGTCCAGGGTCACGCCAAGGCTCTTAGCACTCTGGGAGGAGGACACAAGGGAGTTGTCAACCGTGATGGCGAGATCATGGAACGGGCAGTCCTTCCCCGGGAGGAAGAGCAGCTCCGTCTTGCCGAGGTTCAGCTTGAGGTGGTGATCCGTCATCCACACTGATTGAAGTCAATTTAACAAGTGACATCAATAAGGGATCATAGCTTTCACCTGGATTCACCTGGTCAGTCTGTGCCATGGAACGAGCAGGAGTTCCTAATGTTTTCTACACTTTTTGTACATCTACTATGCCTATAACATACATTCACATCATGGAAAAAAACCTGGCGCAGCGCAGAACTCAAATGATATGCAAAGACAAGTACAACAACAAAGTCCCCACACCAGTGGTAGGCCCAGATCACATGTCAAACTCATTCCACGGAGAGTCGAGTGTCTGTGGGTTTTCGCTCCTCTCTTGTACTTGATTGAGGAATTAAGGTCACTAATTAGTAAAGAACTCCCCTCACCTGGTTGTCTAGGTCTTAACTGAAAGGGAAAAAAACGAACCACGCAGCCACTAGGTTCTCCACGGAATGAGTTTGACACCCGTGGCCTAGATGGAAGTTAGACTAATAGTCAGACAGAGAGCGCCCTCATGTGGAGTGACAGTTGACTGGCTTTATTCTTGTCTTTCAACTACACTTGATTGAACGCAGACCCTTCAGTAAGCACTCACCTTTACAGTAGTCCATGAGGATGAGCACTTCCCACACATCTCCTCCTCCACAAGTGGTGATACTAGAGTCCAGATAGCCAACGATGTTCTTATGGCCGACCAGGTCCTTCTGCAAGAGCACATGCACAACCGGATTACATTAACAGGCAGAGTGAACATTATCATGCCATTTAAGTTCCAGTTCAACTTGATTGTCCCCAGAGGGAAATTGTAACTGATAAATAATGTAGTGCAGAGTTCACGGGCCTTCCTGTGTTTTCATGTAAGCAGAGGAGAATAATAAACAGAGTAGCTCCCCTCCACGCATGCCGTGGGAGTGGGGTAATCTCACAGCTACTCACCATGATCTGGATCTCTCGCTTGCACACCTGCAGGTCGTGCTCATTGTTGACATACATCCTCTTGAGGGCACAGCGGAGTCCTTGGCTGGTTCGTACCAGGAACACGATGGCAAACCCCCCTGTGAGAAAGAGAGAGAGTGAATGAGACCGAAATAAGGTTCAGTGTTTGGAGGCAAGCAACCATTGGAAGTCTGTGTTGGCAACACCACTCTGTGCTAGGGCTGGCACAATTACAGAAAATAAACTGTCAATTTTTTTTATCATTTTAATCATCTTCTTTTTTTTTTTAAATAACAGCTGATTAAAAACAGTACAGCAGAGCATTTGTGCGGTTGAGTCTGTTTGTGTGGTAACAAAAATGGACACTTTACAACATGATGAAACTTTGTTCCTCCTTGCTGAAATAAGCAGGGTGTTTTAGCAAACAAGTCTTCGGTTGCCTAGGCAACACCCCCTCCCTGCAGCAACAGGGAGGGGAAATAGAATGAATTGAACGCGCATGGAATCTCTAGCCCTGGCAATATGACTGGTAAACTCGCAATGGCTGCCTGGTATAGAACGTTCATTCAGATTATGTTAACTGATGTGGCTCATGCAATGGAATGTCTTTTTTGTAATGTCAGTTGAGTTGAATCAACAAATCACAGCACGTATTGATGGGTACACTTCCTGCTTTGCTCCTATGGGTACACTCACAATTGCCGCCAGTCCACGCATATCCACTCATTGATTTGAATGGTCATGTCACTTGAGTAACCTCTGGTGGCAGAGCATTCCATGACGTCATGGCTTTGTTTTGGTTTGGGTACCGTGAAGAAACCCACAGTGGCGTGTCTGGTGGGGTATTTATGTCTGTTTGATGTGTATGCAAACAGATTATACAAGTGGTTAGGCATTTAACACATTTTTCTTAAAAAGACTAGAAGAGAAGTAGTCAATTTCTCCTCAACCATGAAAGACTATCGTGCATATTGTTGATGTTAGTTCTGTGTGTGCAGTTAAGGGCAAGACGTGCTGCTCTGTTTTGAGCCAGCTGCAGCTTTTCTAGGTCTTTCTTTGCTGAACTTGACCATATTACCAGACAGTAATCAAAATGGGACAAGACCAGAGCCTGAACAACTGTTGATCTGTGTGTAAAAAATACAGAACATCTTTTTATAACAGACATACCTCTCCCCATCTTCACAACAACTTTGTCAATATGACTTGAACATGATAATTGACTGTCCAATGTTGCCGATGACATGCATGTCGATTAAGGCAGCCCTCCACACCCTGGTTAAATGCGGAAGACACATTTCATTTGAATGCATTCAGTTGTACAATTGACTAGGTATCCCCCTTTCCCTTTACTCCTAGGAGTTCTCCTTCTTTTAAATGATATCAAACTAGTGGGTTAATATTTTCCAGTGATGAAGACATGTCTCATGGTATGGTGGGGTATGCTAAACGGGTCAACATTCCTGAATGTTTTGGCTTTCAGTTCCAAAAAGTTACTTTCTGACCACTTCTACCATGGACCAGACCAATATTTATAGAAAATGTTGTTCAAATCCAAAGGGGTGTGGTCAAAACGTGATTGAAATCAAATGGAACAACCCAGTAGTGGTAGTGACGGCAGTAGTAATGGTGGTAGTTGTAGTAATAGTATTGTAGAAATAGGGTTTTCATAGGCTCTGGTTTAGTTATAGTGACCTATTATTGGGTGGTTTGTAGGTGTGGAGTTGTTACAACGGATTATAGTGGGTTAGCATAGTAGGCTAGATTGAGTAGTACACCATCATAATCCATATAATGTGTTTTTAAACTCTCTAAATGTTTTAGTTTGAACATTCTGAAAGTTTTGTGGCAGAGATTTCAGTGTAGTATGCTGAAGCCTGTATTCCACCATTGAAATGAATGAGGATACAAGAGTGAAAGGTTGAGAATGTGACTGCTGAAGCAAGTCACACCAAACATTAAATAAATACTCTTATAATGGTGATTCGCGTCCCATTATGAAACAATATGATTAGAAGAGAAGGCAAGATATTTGAGTAAAGAAATCAAATAGGCCTAACCATTCCGGTAAATGCAGCATCCATAATGTAGTAGCACATAGCACATAGAATTACATAAATAAACCCTGGAGTAGCATCCATAACAGCATCATTAGTCATCTTCTGCCAACTGCCTTAGTGGCATCATGTTTAATTCCTCACTTTCAGCGCAACTCAAGCCTCCATGATGGCATTGCCCCAGGGAAACTGAAGGCCTATCTAGCCTAACTGTCTTAGCATGGAATTCACTGTCTTTAGCTAATGTTGATAACATATATATATATATACCATACTATATGTTATACCATACTGGTGTTCAATTTCAGTGTGTAGAAACTGCAGTGTACTGTGTAGCTCTATACAGTATTGCAGTGCTAGTTGCTGAAATAAGACTGGGGCAGGGATAGGCTACTTCAACAATATGCAAGACGCTGACTCTCTCTCTATTCAGCATGTTTTAGACTCAATTCCTGAACAGTGTACACTGCAAAGCAGCGCTTCAGAAGGATGGACAGAATAGGCAGAAATCATGAGATGCAATTTGCCTTCGTAACCAACAAAAGCGTGGAATGTGAAAAAGTGATAGGACCATTATTGTCATGATGAACCGAGGTTGATAGAGCAAAATTGCAGTCTTTAAGAAGACGGTTGTGCAAAGTAAACTACTTTTGTAATATGTCAGGGCTACATCATTACCCTACCAGTGAAAACAATCCACACAAATGACTCTACTGAGCAGGATAATGCAGGCACCGCAATTTCTCAGCAAGCAGCACTCGTATCTCTCGACACACTCACATGCACACATAACATGCACATAGCCACATCCTGGGGATATAGAGTAGCAGGTTAAGAGAAGAAGGTGTATACCTTTCATCCAAGTGTATGATACAAAATGGTATGGTGTTATGGTAACAGGGGTTGAGATAAATTTGAGAATTGAGATGTGCAATTATTATAATGTATATTGTGTTTATTTAGGCTAGGCTATGCATTTGGCATTTTTAAAGGCTATTTCATTTTTCTATTCTGGAATTATTTCATTTCAAGAACTGATTGAATTTACATAAACTTGAACAAGATGGCTGCTTAAGGTTAAAAATATACTGTTTTGAGAGGTGATTTTTACCATTTGCACAGGGAGTCAGGGATTAGCCTAATATTACATCACTTCCTCACATCAAGGCATTATCTGCAGGTTCTTTGGACTTCACTACTGTGTGGCTCAGTTGGTAGAGCATGGTGTTTGAAACGCCAGGGTTGTGGGTTCGATTCCCACGGGGGACCAGTACGGGAAAAAATGTATGAAATGTATGCATTCATTTAAGTCGCTCTGGATAAGAGCGTCTGCTAAATGACGTAAATGTAATACCCAAACGATCAGCAACTTGATCTGTATGGTCTTGGGTTGTCAAAAGGACAAAGATACCACGTTTAATGTCCCCAATGGACTTTAGTTTAAGAGTAGGCCTACAGATACATCCACACCCCAGACATCTCTCAGTGCTCTTCAGTACCTGAAAATGAGCCTCTTCTCATGTCCATGGTCACACATTTTAATAAATCATACAACACCCAAAACAGACTGTCCCTGAGTACATTTAATCAGCACCTCATATGTAAGGGGATTTCCTGCCAACGGCTTTACCTAATAAAGCTGCCGCTCAAACAACGACAGAGCTGTCAGTCACGCGACAGATAAATCACTGTCAGGCAGCAGCCCTTACACTTGATCATCAAAACTGGAATCTACAAACAGCATGGCTCCTTTGAATTGCTTATCCACCTACATTGAAATGGTAATTGGGCTGGGTGTGTCCGATATTCAAGTGTCAGGAATAGGATTACATCATGGCATTGAGTGGAAAATTGACAAATATGTGTCTCTGCCAATGACAAAGCCTACTGTAGCCATATCATTCTGAAACCTAGGCCTGCCTCTGGCTTAAGCAGTACTGAATGTCATCATACCACAGTTCGTGTAGCAGCTACCTGGCTGGTAATGACTGATCAATGTTCAAACATTGTGGCAGTTTGCTGTCTGACTGAATTGTCACATTTCATGTTCTCAGTCAGCACGGGCATCAAAACATTTCCAAAAGACAAGCCTCAATTCCTACATCTCACTCACCTTCGGCCACTGTTTCTTCAATAGTGACTTGGTGTCGACCTATAGTACATGAACGTCCAATTAAATTGCCACCTACATGGCTGGATCCACTGCTACCTCCTCCAGAACCAGGTCCAGAACTGACCAACTCCCGACGAGATGAATCAAAGAACTTCCTCATGATAACTATCAGTCAGATGATGAGGAACTATTATCCTCACTTCAATCAAAACGACGCAGAATGCTCAAATGACGACGCAGAAAGCTCAAATGTCCTTATTTCCAGCGATGTCAGTTTCACAAATTAACTTTGTTTTCTGGACAAGGCCTAAGGTTTGTCTGACAAAACCAGTTTTGTTGTGGGCAGATGCCAAAAACAGCAGTGATTTCTTCACCAGCAGCTAACGTTAGCTGTCAATTATGAGTTAACTCCGAATAACCAGTCTCCCATTTGCTTGACAGACTAATATAGCTAAGATAGATGCTAATATATTTCCGCTAAACCTTGCGCAGTATTCGACTTGCTCATCTTGGAGGAGGACATTTCTCCATCAGTGCAGCTATTCAGGGGGTTGTGGGTCCCTCCATCTCCGCGGCTAGCTTAACGTTATGACATTTCATGTAGCTAAGGTTATCCTGTAAAAATTATGTCCGTTGTAATATATCCCATGTAAAACGTGCCAATATTACACGATCCTTCCATATTTAATGTCGTTCAGCAAAGAATGATTATTTCCAAGTCTGCTACAATTCATCATCTAGCTAGCTAGCCAGCTAGGCTACCAATTAGCCAACGTCAGCTAGCTTACTGCCACGAACCGCTACCTAGCTATTTCGCAACAGGAAATGCCTATCAAAATGACAGGAAATGGTAATTCCGAAATGTACCAATTGTAGCTACTTTCGACCTCAGTTTGGTTTGATAGCTCCCTTAGAAAATATAGATAACATATTGCTAGCTAGTCAGTTAGTATATGTTAGATGTACGCAAGATAGGCGAATACAAGCTTCGGCTACTACGACAACACCAACATATCAGCAGCTGCCTACAGCTTTACTGCAGTGGGGTCATGGGATCTGTAGTCATGAGTTCTGTAGTCATGAGGTCTGTAGTGAGGGGGGCACACTGGTGGCATTGACTGGTGGGGGCGCGGGTGAGCAGCCACAAGGGAGAATCTCTAAAATGAATTCATTAGTATACTAGAATATGGTAATGGGTTGACATGCTATTTTCCTCTTGAAGCATAATACAAGGTACAAGTATCTGCAATCACAATTAACAATTGTAAAAAAATAAAAAAAGAGAGAGAGAGAGAGTTCTTCACTGTAAAATATAATGTAGCCTGCCCTAGTGTAACCACAAAGGGGTGGGACCGAAAACTCCTCTTTGTGTCATCCACTGTGTTGCGTTTTAACGGCCGTCATTCGCAGAAGAGAGCTTCCTTTCGGTCTGCTTCATTAGAAAATATCGTTTTTACTGTCTCTACGGTAAGTAAACATTTGTATGTGATTTTATAGGATGAGGTTAAACTAGAAATATAGGCTCGATATGTATTGTGTTGTTTTTACCTAGAAGCTTAAGAATACCTACTATCTTACACATTCAAGGGTGTGTCTCGAACAGAAAATTAACCTCAAAGTTATTATTCCGTTGCTGGCTGTCAGCAGACAGATATACATACATCGCGTCCTGCAAACTATATACTTATTGAATTGGGCCATAAGTTACAATCACAAGCCGGGCAACTTGGAAACTAACAAGAAACTATAAGAACTGTTTTGCGTAACAATGTCTCCATATTTACCAAAGGTTTGTCGAGTCTGCGCAGTTGTTACTTTGAAAACTACATTTACTCCAGTGGGCTAATGCTGGTTACTAATATAGGCCTATTGATGTAAAAAGTGATTCAGATAGGTGTGACTTTAGATCTAGTAATGTTTTGATATGGCAGTGTGACAGAGGCAGGGGTTAAAAGGGTTCTTCTTGTGCCAGGTATTTCGACCCCAAACTGAGCAGATGTAGACAGTACATTTCTGAAAGAGTTGTCATCCTTGGCTAATGAAGAGGCACAATATGGACAACACCCCTGGACGAAAAGGGACACTAAAAGGGACAACACCCTGGACAATAAAGATGTTGTCCCCTATTAATATAATAATTAACAACATAAACTATATTGAGTGACACCATGAAGTAAATAAGCTCTGACCAGAGATGTATTTTGTCTGATTTGGATTTTGGAGGAAGTGTTGTCGGCTAATTGTTTCAGTTGGTAGAGTTGATTTTTAGAGTAGGAAATTAACTAAAGATTCAGTGTCTCTCTCTCTCTCTGTGTGTGTGTGTGTGTGTGTGTGTGTGTGTGTGTGTGTGTGTGTGTGGGTGTGGTGATGAAACATTAATGAGGATAATGAGTATTTAACCCAGTCGTTCCTACTGTGAAAGCTCACCACATTGTTATTCTCTACAGGACTGATTTAGGTAATGTAGCAACAGGACCATTTGCTTTTGATCAACTGACCGAAGTGGGAATTAACAAATGTATGTAGATGGTCTATGTTTCGTTAGCCCATCTTTATCTGTTACTCAAAGGTCAGAGGTATTGTATGGATAATGGTAATATAATGCGCATCTCAGGAAAAATGGCGTATATGCGTTTATTAACCATCCTGAGAAATAATATAACTGTTTTTCTTTTGATAGCTTTTCCCATCTCTCTTGCTCACGTTTGGAAACTCTATCTCACTGGCATAATGGCAGCGGTAAGTCTCAGCACCCGAACGTGTCTACTGTAGTGTGAGTGAACTATGAATGATTTTAGTGTTCAACATTTTCATAGATTTGCATGATCAGATTTACATTTGTTTGTTTTCGTTGCTTAGTATTGGAAATCATTTACTTATCAACAGTAAGTTCATTGTAGCTTGCATAAAACATGTATGATGTCCTATACCAATGAAATTGTCCAATTCAATTTTTACTGCTGTAATCCTACTGACAGCAGAGACAAGACAGCTTTTTGAAAGTAGCAGCCACAGTATACTACAGAGGCAGTCAGACATATAGGCTACACCTATACTGTACATAATAAATACGTGTTGCTGTTACTGAACAAAATCACACAGATCTGTTGAGATGTGTATGTTTGTGCATGTGTGTACCTATAGCCCAGGGGTACTCAACTCTTACCCTACGAGGTCCAGAGCCTGCTGGTTTTCTGTTATTACACACACCTGGTGTCCCAGGTCAAAATCAGTGGATCTTACTTCAAGGTCCAGAGTTGAGTTTGAGGGTGATAGCCTATGACTCAAAGTACAATAGTGTTGGATAGTGACTGGATAAATGCCAGCTGCTGAATTCATAGGGAGTTATATGTATGCCATTTTAATATTTGCCACTGCAGATTGGCAACCGTGGAACTGTGACTGAAGCCGCTGGCTTCAAAGTAGAGGAGGATGTAAACAGACTGAGAGGAGCCATGAAGGGGGCTGGTGAGTGATCCCAACATTCTAAGAGATGACTGGCTGTTTGTTTCTAAGATCAATTCAGACATTCCGAAAACAATGTCGATGAGTATGGTAGGATCCCCTTTCTTCTGATAAATAGGTCTTAATTCTAAAATAGTTGTATGTCTTTCCTTTCAATGAAAGCTTCAAAAATACCTTCCTGTTGAACAGTATGCTATTAGTACTTTCACATCAGTTGTAATTATTCTAGAACTCTCTACAGGCCCTCTACACAGGACTGTAGTCACTTTCCATTTCTAAGACCTCATTCATTTCTCTGAGTGTGGCCTGGGAGTCATTTCTTTCCTTCTCCACTCCGGTATACTTGACTCATCTTTTTATTTTTTTCCCCCCATTTTCAACATTATTTTTTGCCTTTCTCCTGTTCTAGTCAGAAGTTACTGTAGGATTGCATTATCTTTGCGCCTGTGTTATATTTTGTGTCTATGCTTTTTACACGTCTGTGCTGTAGGGATACAATGCAGAAAATACAATGAGCTTTGTAAGAAAACAAGTTACGCGCTGTTAAACACAAGCCTACAAGATAGTATACAGCGCCACGTTGGGAATGCTGATGCTGTTAGCTAGACGTAATAGGTTTCACCTGACTCTAGTGTGCGACGCATTAGAACCAGATGGCAGATACACTGAGAACCAACTGTGCCTGTAGGACCCGGGTTTTTCCAGGGTGAGAGAGGAGCTTGGAAGCCGGAAGTGTGTCTGTTCAACATTCAGGTTGAAATCTGGCTGAGTTCTTTGTAACTGTGTGATATCGGGGCGATATTTAGGATATTTCAATGGTGATTGATGCTGTTTTGTCAACAGTAAGTTATTTTACCTAATGGATCAGTATAATGTGAAGGTATACAGTAATGTAACCCTGTGATGGTTTCTTATAGGCACGGATGAGGCAGCTGTCATTGAGGTCCTGGCACGTCGTACCATTGCTCAGAGGCAACGCATCAAGGAGGCTTACAAGCAGACCGTGGGGAAGGTAAGTGTTCTACTGACTTATGCCTGTCTTATTACATTTCTCATATCACAGTTTGAATTATATATTTTTTTAGTTACTACATTTACATTTTAGTCAGACGCTCTTATCCAGAGCGACTTACAGTAGTGACTGCATACATTTCACACCTTTTTTTTTGTACTGGTCCCCCGTGGGAATCGAATCCACAACCCTGGCGTTGCAAACACCATGCTCTACCAACTGAGCCACACAGGACCAGACTATTCTCAAAACGTTCCAAAAGCTAAACACCACCAGCTCCAGTAAGGGGGGGGTATTTAATAGTTTATAGTGACAGGAGAGTGCAGGGGTTGTGTAAATGGTTATATTTATCATGTGATCAGTCATGGAAGGATATACTACAAAGCAGGATCATGGAGTTAGCCAGCTAACTGCCCTAAATATTCTAAAATAACTTTTAATTTTTTTAGAAAGATAAGCTTGAAACGGGCATTCTCTAATTGACTCAACAACCACAAACACATATCTATGTTTAGCTTTCTTAATTAAGTGGGAAAATCAACAAATATTTCTGGCTATTTATCCAATTTTAGCTGGCTAACTTATTGATGATGTGTTATAGTATACCCTTCTGGTTTGTGGCTTTGTGTGTGTGTTTTTCTGGGTGTGGTGGTGTCTGGTGTTAATGGTAACATTGTGCTGACAGTTGGTGCCTCAGGTTGATCATTAACTCTTACACAAAGATGGTTATGTGTTTCAGAGAATAGAGAGAAGCTTGTCTACCATCACAGGTTAGGTGGAAAGACCTCTCGCTCATGAGGGTTGAGGTTAACCTGATTTTAAATGAAGGCCAATGTCAGTCAGGATACTGCACTTTGTGTTTAAGTGAAGTAGGGAGTTTATAGAATGACAGGCCCCATGTTAAACGATAACTAAACTCGGCATTTAAAACTAAAAGGGAAGTCTGATCAATGTCTACTCTATTGACACTGTTAGATAGGAGCTGACACAGTCTGGCATACAATAAATCATTGATAAAGTTATCTAAAAGGTCCCATGAATGAGGAAGCTTGCCACAGGGAAGGACAAAGATTGCTAGTGGAATCCTCCTGGTCAGAAACAGTGAGTCATACAGTGCACGGGGACACCCACAGGCAGGCTCATGAAGAAGCTAAATGTGTCCACTACAAACCTTCTGTGTACAGCTCTTTTGCAGCCACGCCCTTCTGGAAGCAGACTTGTATCTGGAATGTCTGAAGCATTTAGTCTGACAGATGAAACATTTTGAAGGCCTTGTTTATCACCTCTGAGATATGAGTGTATGAGAGAAGTAGTGTATGCTTACTTGCTTACTAGGCAGGAGATTGTGTCAATCGGGACCCATTTAAATGTCTGTCTCTCTGTCCCTGTAGGACCTGACAGATGATCTGAAGGGAGAGCTGACGGGGAACTTTGAGAACGTGGTGCTGGGCCTCCTGATGACCGCTCCTGTGTATGATGCCTACGAGCTGAGGAACGCTATGAAGGTCAGAGGTTATCACTGCTAGGGACACCATCACAGTGGGGATTGATGTAACACTTTTCAATACTGCACTTCTTCGAGCTATTGACATTGTATTGGGCTGTTCACCTCATCCACAATCCATAAATGTGTTGCATCACACTACTCTTTGAGGTACTTACATAGCTCTCCACATCTCTATTTTACTGAATGCTAGGGTGCTGGAACAGAGGAGGCTGCTCTCATTGATATCCTGGCCTCAAGGACGAACGCTGAAATTAGAGCCATAACAGCGGCGTACGTCAAAGGTAGTAGCTACACAGTACACATTCTGTCTGTGCCATGTATTGAATCTCCATCTGTAGAAGAGGTATCGCATACGGTGTATGGTACAAGTTGATACTTTAGTATTGATCACTGTATATGAAGAGGAAATCTGATCTAGGATATCAGTGTCTCGCCCTCTTGAGAGTGTACGGACAAACAATGAATCACATAACGTGAACACAATGCATGATATGAATGATTTATTAGTGTCTTCTATAGAGCAATATTCAACTTTTGTTGCCTGCCATAGCTTTTGACAGGGTGTTCACGAACCGTTTCAAGTGTTGTGTGTTATAATTGCAGAGTCCGATCACTGGGTCTAAGGTCATTCTTAACTCCTACTTTTTGCTTAAATCGTGTGTGATGGCAGATTATGAAAAGAACCTGGAGGAAGATATCGATGGTGATACTTCCGGAATGTTCCAGAGGGTTCTGGTCTCTTTGCTCACGGTGAGGATAGACCGTTACAATATTGACCTCTCTGAATACACACCTGGTTGACCTTCATATTCCAACAATCAAAGGAAAGCCAACCGATCTACAGTACATGAATTGTTGTAAAGGAAATAGTCACTCCCCCTTCACTTCATCACTTGGGTACAATTTAACACATAATGGATGTTTGTAGTTTTTAGAGGCCTCTTATGGCCAGGTAATGGTCATGTCATTGTCTGACTCTTTGCTAACATGGCCTCTGTGTCTGTCCTGTGACTGACAGGCGGGGCGAGATGAGAGCAACACTGTGGATGAGGCCCAGGCTGTGAAGGATGCTAAGGTGAGAATATGGACCCAGAGAGGAGGTGACCTGGCTCTGTCTATCTCGCATAGTAGCACATGCTGGGGTATCAGGATCACCCCACGGTTAGGAAGATGAACAGTAAGATCAACTTTAGACATAGTTTTTTAAAAACCTAATCTCACATCAAATATGTCCCAAAACAGTCAGTGTTGGGAGATTTTCTGTTTGGGTTTGTGAAGTACTTTTGCTGTGGGTTTTCAGGATATCTACGAGGCTGGGGAGGCTCGTTGGGGAACAGATGAGGTCAAGTTCCTCACTGTGCTCTGTGTGAGGAACAGAAATCACCTACTCCAAGGTATTGTCCCCACAAAAATATTTCTGTGTATATTCATTTAGCAGCAGTACACCAACGCTGTACACCACCGTCGCCGCAGCGATACACTCCCAAAATATTGTATAATAATAAAATAACGTTTCTGCCGAGACTCACGTTTAAGATCAGAGTGACAAGTTACAAGAAGTTACATATCACCAGAAGTGACCTTCTCACAGTCTACTTGTTTATTGTTTGTTTATTGCACTTTACACTTCTCTTCAGTTAAGATACTTACTTCCACACTGACTTTGGCACAAAATGTAATGCACAGACACTGTTCTGCGGACATGTTCTGGTTATTTGAGGAACCAACATTTTGTCATGTGCTTCTTACTCACTACAACAGTATGATTAATTCCATATCTCGCTCTCTCACCTCATTGTCTCAGTGTTTAAGGAGTATCAGAAGATCTCTGGGAGGGACATCGAGGACAGCATTAAGAGGGAGATGTCTGGCTCTCTGGAGAATGTCTTTCTGGCAATAGGTCAGACGGGTCCAATTTGTTTCAGTGCCTCTTGTAATAATGTACCGAAGACAGATAAGACTGAGAGTCCGATCAGTTCTGATGAAAATAAGCTAAACTAAAGCTTGTTGAGCTATCATGCCTGATGTATCGATCTGATTTATTTTTTGCAGTGAAATGCCTTAAAAACAAGCCAGCATTCTTTGCAGAGCGGTTATATAAATCCATGAAGGTAAAGATTTTGAAATTGAGACTTTTTTAACACACCTCCCATGGAGGGTGCATATCTGCTTACGCTTGTGGGTTATCCGACTGAATTCATCAGAATGTTGACAGCTCCTTCCCTCCTGTTTTTTCAGGGTCTGGGAACTACAGACAGCGTACTGATTAGAATCATGGTGGCTCGGGCCGAGATTGACATGTTGGACATCAAGACCGAGTTCTTGAAAGCGTACGGCAAGACTCTCCATTCCTTCATCAAGGTGAGACCCTGGTCACAAGGGATGAAGTAATGATTTGTCTCATTTAAAAGTTAGATTTGTGCCCATTTCTTTCTGTTATTTTGACGTAATCTGAGTGTTTCTGTATTGTTTAGGGAGACACATCTGGAGATTACCGCAAAATCCTGCTGGAGTTATGTGGAGAGTAGTGGAGAGTAGGACGTTGAACATCTAGGACATCATTCAGCGATGACTTCACTCTGCAACAACACCATTGGTGCCTCTACTATCTGCTGTTTCCTTTGCTTACAGGTCTCTCAATATCCTCTGCTCTTCTGTAGCCAGAGCATTTTAGACTGACCATGATGCCTTTTTTCACAGTTTGTAATACTGATTAAACCAAAGACAAGTGACATTTTACACCTGCTTGCATCTCTTTATTGATCCCCTGCTAGAGCTTTAATTAGTGTTGTTGGTTAGAGAGAGCTGTTGCCACATCTCAGGAAGCATAAAAGATGGACCTTGTGAACCTCCGCCTCCCAACCCCGTCTCAGCGGAAAGCCATTTTCATCTCTCACTGTTTGAAGTCCATTTAATGAATTAGTTTGGATGGCTTGTTTGTTGAGTCACCTCTGAGTCATTTGATTCAATTACCTTAATTGGATGTTAGTCTGATTTGGAAGGCAGAGTATGTAATCATCTTTGTGCCTAGACCCTGTCCTCGTATTTCAAGGCTGCGCTGAGACTTATCAACACCCCAAGTTTCACTCAGGTAATCCCAACCATAAATGATCAGCGTTATCATTCTACCGCAGGCCCGCAACAGGTGACCCTCATTGACTTGTTTTAATCCACTTCCTCGCTCAAAGCATAGGCCCAATGATACAGATCTAGACATTATTGTATCTATACAATTCAAACTAGCCCTATGGAATTTTCAAATAAGGGGTTACCAACTGGGCAAAGTAGGCCTATGCTTGTATCAGAGACTCCATCTGATCTGAAATCCCGCAGCTGCGGCATGCCAGAAGTTTGAACTCTTGCTTCTTAAGCCAACATGGACATTCTGGTAATATCTGGAACTTAATAAGACTATGCCGGATGTGTATCTGTCTGGTTATAATGTTTTTAGATCTTACAGTTGGTGGAGGTGGAGGTGTTGCCATATTTACAAAGGACAACTTAAATGTTTCTGTATCTCTCACTATCTGTCCCTAAGCAATTTGAATGTCTCGTCCTAAATGTGGTCCTTGATAATAATGCCCAATTTACACTAGTGGGAATTTATCACCCTCCCTCTGCCGCAACATGTGCTCTTAGCCAATTGTCTGACTTGCTATCTAACTATGCTAAATCTGAATTATACATTTTGGGTGATCTTAATCTGGATTGGTTGATGCCAGCTTCTGATAGGCTGAAAGAGATTTAGTTCAATGCAGATATAACTCAGTTGATAAATGAACCAACCCGCCCCAACTTTAAACACGCTGAAAAATCTACTCTTTTAGATATTATTTTGACAAATGCCCCAATGGAACTCTTGATATTTAGTGACCATTGTCTCATTGCCTGCATAAGAGATGCAAAGTTACCTATATCTCGCTCTTGTATTACTACAAAGAGAAATTCTAGGTAACAATTATTTTCTGATCTGGGATTGTGTGAATGGAAGGTTGTGTCAGATATCTCTGACTTGGATCGGGCCCTAAATTGTTTTACTTCTTTGCTCAACTCTATTACAGATAAGCCTGATCCGTTCAACAAACTAAGGGTACGGGATAGAGCTAATGACAGCCTCTGGTCCCATAACAGATAAGGGACATTTGTGTTGATTTTAATAACCACTTTGCCTCAGCAGGCCATCTAGCTTCTGAAAACTTTGATTCAAGCCGAGGGAGTCCATTACTCACCTCGAGTCAGGTTGCAGAGAACGATACATTCCCAGATATACATTCCTCATTTTCATTTCAACCATTTGATGTCTATGATGTACTAAGTGCCTTATTGAAGATTGATGTAAAACAAATACACTGGGGCTGACTCACTTCAAATCAAATTTGATTTGTGACATACACATGTTCAGAAGATTATTGCGGGTGTAGTGAAATGCTTCATCCTTTTTTGCCGCAGCTTTCTGCCCCACTTATTGCAGAATCATGAACCTATATTTTTAACTTGACAGTTGTTTCTGGGGTTATCCCTAAGATCTGGAAAATGCACAAGTATTCCCCCTTCACAAAGACGGAGATCCTTCTGACTTGGATAACAACTGTCCAATTTCCAAGCTATCTTGCCTTGCCAACTCTCAACATAGAACTTTTTAAACTTCTCATTCTGTTTTTAATGAGCACCAATCTGGTTTTAGAGCGGGACGTAGCACTGTTTCAGCAGCTACACTTGTCTTAGATGATGTGCTATAGTTTAGACTATAAAAATCATTGTGCTGCCTTATTTATTGACCCGTTGAAGGCATTTGATACGGTTGACCCTTTCTTACTTGTTCGAAGGTTGTCTGAAATAGGCCGAAATCAGGCATCTTGCAATTGGTTCCAGAACTATCTAACTGACAGGACACAATGTGTGCTTACTGACGGTATCAAATGTAGTTTCCTCAATATTGCAAAAGGTGTGCCGCAGGGGTCAAATTTGGGCCCGGTTCTCTTCACAAGTTATGTAAATAATATTGGTCTATCTGTTAAAACCTGTAACATTCATCTCTACGCGGATAATACAGTTATTTACTCCTGTGCCTACTCAGTACACCTGGTCATTCATGATTCATGGTTCAGCATGGTTTTGACTCCAGTTCATGGATAAGCCTTCAGGCCACCTTGAAATTAGACTCGCTTGTCTCCATTGGGCAGTTTAGATGGAGTTTAAGAGAGGTATTATGTGAATTTGTTTTGATTGATCTTGTATTTATTGTATAGATATTATTTATTGTGCGTTCATGTTCACAGGGCTCCCCTACAAATGAGAAACTGGTCTTAATGGTGATCTACCCTGTATAAATACAAGTTAAATAATAAAATAAACAAATGTAGCTGATCAACTTAGTCAGGCCCCCATAACTCATACACCTACAGCCTAATCACAGAGTTGTGAGATTCAAACGTTGAAATGTTAAATCCTTTATAGGGAATAAATATGTGGTAGTACCTTGTAAAAACATGGGGTGGAGCCCTTACCATTCTCTGGAATGGTAAACTCGGAAACAAGTTATGAGTTCTGATAAAGAGCAGCTGCATTTAGTGCAATGTTAGGTGGCTGGAAACATCATTTGTAGTTTTTTGGTAGGTCTAAACTAAAGATTTTTCCATAAGCTTTACAGTTAGTGGGTCTCTTCAGTTGGAACAGGAACTTCGTCAGTACACACATCTAGTTAACATTCTATAAGCATATTTCCATGGGAATGTACTGTTTTGTTTGGGTTGTATTGCATCAAACATGGTTTCTAGTGCTCTGTGTCAGGTTCGTATATATCAGGTTCCAGGTTCAGGCCGTTATACAAGCTATTATAGTGAAACTGATCAGAACACTTCACCTTAGCACACCAACAGACAAGATCCTGGTGAAATGGAGCCAGCACAGCAGACATTCAACAGGGCTTCATGTCTGCAGTTGGATGATTCAGTGTTTTTGAAAAAAAAGCACTGGTAATTACACCATGTCGCGTCTCCACTTCACACAACATGGTGTGATACTATATGTCCATCTTAATACCAGGTGATGGATACCCAGGTTGGTGTTCAGTGCCAGGTTCCAAACATGGCACAGAAGCCCTGTTGTTTTAATACTGTACACTCTTAGAAAGAAAGGTGCTATCTAGAACCCAAAAGGGTTTCTTCCTGGAACCAAAAAGGGTTCTCCTATGAAGACAGCCAAAGAACCCTTCAGGAACCCTTTTTTCTAAGAGTGTAGTTAACACATTGTGGTAGATTGTTGCTTTAAACACTAAGACAGGGAGAGAAGCTGACACACTATTGATTTGAATTCCTTTACAGAGGAGACGCTCAACATGAAGCCGCAAGAAACTGATGTGTCCGAATACCCATACCAGCGTACTGCATACTTAAATTACATACTATGTACTCATCGTGACATGCTATTTAGCACGTATCATTTAGTCAAAACAATGCAGTATGCATGGCCGCAACGCAGTAGCAGATCCTGACTGGCTGAGTAGGTAGGTCGGGGTCCAGTGCAGGGGGATTTTCCAAATTCAACAGACATGCATCGCATTAACCAGCCTGCTATTAGCTTATTTCTAATTCAATTAATTTCTCTAAACTCTGAATAGAATAGGAATGGAGTGATAGGCCTACTCAGGCTGGTTATAGGCAGACGATCACATTTGACCTATATCGTAGGCCATATAACCCATCTAGTCCATCTAGCCATTTAAAAGGGATTGAATAAAAACAGATCATTTGGTTCCATTTCAACATATTTATTAGCGCTGTAACATACAGTACCAGTCAAACGTTTGGACACACCTACTCTTTCAAGGGTTTTTCTTTATTTTTAGTATTTTATACATTGTAGAATAATAGTGAAGACATCAAAGCTATGAAATAACATATATGGAATCATGTAGTAAATCACGACTTCTGCCGAAGTCGGTCCCTCTCCTTGTTCGGGCGGCGTTCGGCGGTCGACGTCACCGGCCTTCTAGCCATCGTCGATCCACTTTTCATTTTCCTTTTGTTTTGTCTTTGTTTTACACACCTGGTTTCAATTCCCCAATTACATGTTCATTATTTAACCCTCTGTTTTCCCCATGGTTTTTGTGCGTGATTGTTTTATGTATGTTTGGTCCGTTATTGTGGGCTCTGTATTACGACATATTATTGGAATATTTGAGTAAAGTTACTTGTGTTACTCATCTCTGCTGTCCTGTGCCTGACTCCTCTGCACCAGCTACACCCAGACCACTACATAGTAACCAAACAAGTGATAAATCAAAATATATTTTATATTTGAGATTCTTAAAAGTAGCCACCCTTTGCCTTTATGACAGCTTTGCAAACTCTTGGCATTCTCTCAACCAGCTTCATGAGGTAGTCCCCTGGAATGCATTTAAATTAACAGGTGTGCCTTGTTAAAAGTACATTTGTGGAATTTCTTTCCTTCTTAATGCATTTGAGCCAATTAGTTGTGTTGTGTCAAGGAAGGGGTGGTATACAGAAGATAGCCCTATTTGGTAAAAGACCAAGTCCATATTATAGCATGAACAGCTCAAATAAGCAAAGAAAAATGACAGTCCATCATTACTTTAAGACATGAAGGTCAGTCAATCCAGAAAATTTCAGTCGCAAAAACCATCAAGCTCTATGATGAAACTGTCTCTCATTAGGACCGCCACAGGAAAGGAAGACCGAGAGTTACCTCTGCCGCAGAGGATAAGTTCATTAGAGTTACCAGCCTCAGAAGTTGCAGCCCAAATAAACTCAAGCAATGGACCAGTGGGAATCTGTCCTTTTGTCTGACGAGTCCAAACTTTGAGATGCACGTGTATTTGTGAGACGCAGAATATGTGAACGGATGATCTCCGCATGTGTGGTTTCCCCAGTGAAGCATGGAAGAGGAGGTGTAATGGTGTGGGGGGGCTTTCCTGGGGACACTGTCAGTGTTTATTTAGAATTCAAGGCACTGTCGATGTATTTAACATGGCTACCACAGCATTCTGCAGCGATATGCCATCCCATCTGGTTTGCGCTTAGTGGGACTATCATTTGTTTTTCAACAGGTCAATGATCCAACACACCTCCAAGCTGTGTAAGGGTTATTTGACCAAGAAGGAGAGTGATGGAGTGCTGCATCAGATGACCTGGCCTCCACAATCACCTGACCTCAAACCAATTGAGATGGTTTGGGATGAGTTGAACCACAGAGTGAAGAAAAAGCAGCCAACAAGTGCTCAAGATATGTGGGAACTCCTTCAAGACTGTTGGAAAAGCATTCCAGGTGAAGCTGGTTGAGAGAATGGCAAGAGTGTGCAAAGCTGGCAAAGGGTAGCTACTTTGAAGAATCTAAGATCTAAAATATATATTGATTTGTTGAACACTTTTTTGGTTACTACATGATTCCATGTGTGTTATATCATAGTTTTGATGTCTTCACTGTTATTGTACAATGTAGAAAAGAGTTTAAAAAAAAACCTAGAATGAGTAGGTGTGTCCAAACTTTTAACTGGTACTGTATGTAAATGAGATCTAAAAAAAAAATGTTTTCACTGTCATTATGGGGTGTTGTGTGTCGATGGGCGAGGAAACAAACATCTGTTAATCAATTTTGAATGCCAGCTGTAACACAAAAACATTTGGAATAAGTTAAAGGGTATGAATACTTTCTGCATATTTTGCTTATGGTTTATAATTGTGCAGACAAGTAGAAATGCTAATTCTTCGCACTTGGCAAGAGGAACTAAAGTAAATGGGCAACTATTCTGAGCACACAGAACCTGTGACAAAATATTTGCCTGTGTTTAAGAATGCAATAACTAGGGCAATTTTCTGAAAAATCTAATTACTGCTATCCAAGCAAAACTTGAGAGGAACAAATAACTTAATTTTAGGAAAAGAGTTTTAACTGTGAATTTAGGAAAAGAGTATTAACTGTGAATTACCTTCAAAAGATTCCAGAGGAGATGACAGCCATACTAATCTTAGTTAAAGTTATTTCTTTAGGTCAGGGTCAGACAGACCTTTTCCACATATCTTTCATTCTATGCATGACCTCCATGGAGAGAGAATGGCCCAGTCAAAATGAAATCTGCTAATTATGTGCAAATGGAACGCTCCATCTAAGGTGATGACCTGCCACAGGAAGACATATGGCACACAAGGTTGTATGCATTATTTCTACCAACCAGAGGGAGTAAATCAGTGATGGGCATTCCGAGTCTTTTCAGTGAGTCGTATCATTTGGCTCCGTTCAGCTAAAAGAGATGTTAATTTGGCTCTCAAGCGGGCTCCCAATCAGCTCTTTGTTCAGTAGTAATTAAAAATTGCAAATCTCTAATGTAAAGCCTACAAAGTTGCCTGCCATTATGTCAGATCGTGACATGTGAGTTAAATACATGTTTTACCTGACCAAATTATTGGATGGCTTGCAAAAAAAATACAAAATAACGCACTGTAAAAATGTGTATGTCTCTCGCCTCACTATCTATTGTTCCTGGAGTGAGGAATTACAATCATCAGAGAATGTTTTTAGAACTTAAGCAGTAGTAACAGTATGTCAATCAGTGAGTCAAATGAACAGCTCTTTCACAAATGAGATTCGGGTTCTCAATGTTCACCAAAAAGAGACGTTCAAAAAGAGCCGTTCGTTTGCAAAAGACCCATCAGAGTAAATGACAGCATCAGAATTCTACTCTTCTCCTTTCACAGAGGTTTTCCATTAAATAGGAAATGATCTGAGCACGTGACTCGGAATTAATCACGTTTCACATAATCTGATTTACAATTTCAATATTTCCAATCTCTCATGACTCCATTCACACCTCTAATGTTCACATGGATATATCAACCAGGTGCCACGTTGGGGAAAGTAATATCCTCCTTCCACCAAGATCATGTTCTCAATCAGAGTGAATTGAAGTGAATTGGCTGGGCTGGATAAAAGCATTTATTCTTATCCATCTGCTTCTGATGACTGCAAAGCAGTGGTTCTGCTGGTTGTGTCGTTATTTGCACATTGCTGGCTGCTCAGAGGGAAGCAAAGTTCTGTTTACTCACAATCGGTATCTGAGCTCTGTTTGTGTCCATAAGGTTGAACTGAGAACCCAAGAGAGAGATCCCTCTAAGTGCTGCCAGATGTTTCACAATTGAGGTGTCATGATAAGTCATAAGAACTTCCACATGAGTTGCAACATGTGAGTTGACTAAGTAGAGCAACATGAAATAAGGATTAGGGGGTGAGTGCTAGAGATACAGGAGAGGAATGAGAAAGCAAGCTTAATGTAATGAACTCTGTGATCAATAATCTTTGCTGCTTCTCCAGTGATTTTCAGCCAGGTCTGGAGGTGAAACATTTCAAAATGTTCTATTGTATCAAACTCAGAGTCTTGAAATATGAGATGACATTAGATCATATATAGTTTGGTTATTAGTTGGGCATGTTCCTCTACAGTCTATTTGTTTCAATCAATTTCACATGCTCTTGAGTTGGCCTGCTTCTTGATTCGTTATTGAACAAAAATATAAATGCAACATGCAAGAATTTCAAAGATTTTACTGAGTTACAGTTCATTTAAGGAAATCAGTCATTTGAGATAAATTCATAAGGCCCTAATCTGTGGATTTCACATGACTGGGAATACAGATATGCATCTGTTGGTCACAAATACCTTTAAAAAAGCTAGGGGCGTGGATCAGAAAACCAGTCAGTATCTGGTGTGACCACCACTTGCCTCATGCAGTGCAACACATCTCCTTCGCATTGAGGTGATCCGTCTGTTGACTGTGGCATGGGGAATGTTGTCCAACTACTCTTTAATGGCTATGCGAAGTTGCTGGATATTGGTGGGAACTGGAACATGCTGTCGTACACGTCGATCCAGAGCACCCCAAACATGCTCAATGGGTGACATGCAGACCATGGACGAACTGGGACATTTTCAGCTTTGGGGGAATTGTGTACAGATCCTTGCGACATGGGGCTGTGCATTATCATGCTGAAACATGGTGTGATTGCGGCGGATGAATGGCATGACAATGGGCCTCAGGATCTCATCACGGTATCGCTGTGCGTTCAAATTGCCATCAATAAAAATGCAATTGTGTTCGTTCTCCATAGCTTATGCCTGCCCATACCATAACCCCACCACCACCCTGGGACACTCTGTTCTCCAACATTGATATCAGTAAACCGCTCTCCCACACGACGCTGGTCCGCTGTTGTGAGGCCGGTTGGACGTATTGCCAGATTCTCTAAAACGATGTTGTAGGCAGCTTAAGGTAGAGAAATTAACCTTCTATTCTCTGCCAACAGCCCTGGTGGACTTTCCTGTAGTCAGCATGCCAATTGCACATTCCCTCAAAACTTGAGACATCTGCGGCATTGTGTTGTGTGACAAAACTGCACATTTTAGAGTGGCCTTTTATTGTCCCCAGCTGGGAACATGGACAAATTGTGCCATCCTCTCAGAAAGACAAAGCTGCTTTGCAATTATGTAATAGAACATATTAGAAGACAAGGATGAGTTGGAGTAGTAAAAGTGGAGAGCTATGACCCTGTTGCAATGCCTGAAGTCCCACTGTGCTGTAGCTCTCCATTTTATTTTCAGTCATGGAAAAAATGACAATGTAAGTAAAATAGCATGTATATTTCAGGTTAGGATTGTTTTCCCCATGGTCAGAGTAGTGAACTGTAGCTGATTAAATAGCAGCATGACTGCTGAGGTACACTGTTCTCTCGCCAGAGACAAATTGACATTGAAACAAGACGTGTCCTTTGACAGGCTGAACCCAAAGGAATCAAAAATCTAGGGTCTTTGTTGGACAAAGTAACACAGGGAGCTTTGCAAAGAACATATAATTCTATTTTTGTATGCAGTCCCTGTACTTATACGTCACTTTGGATGAAAGTGCCTGCTAAGGACATTCATCTTTATTACATTATTTTGAGTGGCATATGTAACGGACGTCACGCTGCTTGCTTAGCGAATACCACCTCCTCGAGATTCAGCCCATACCTGGCATGAATTCGGGACCTCTGCCTTGCTAGCACACGTGACCACTCTCCTGAAGCGTCTTACCAGTCGGAGCCACGCAAAAAGCTACCTATTTGCTGGTACAAGTGGGGACACTTCAGGCTGATGAGTAAGTTTCACACATCCTCATGTGCTAAGCAGTATGTAGCTAGAGTTATGCGTACTGGGAATGAGGTTGAATTTAACTGAAGAGCATAGCACTCCCAGTTTTAGTACATTTAGTTTGGGCCGAATATGTTCTTTGCAAAGCTCCCTGTGTAAATTGTATTTGAATGTTTAAGGACTCTTGGAAGATTAGTCCAAATGAAGACTAAAATAAAATAAAATATACTGAGCAATGCCAACTTTTGACACGCAGAATCCTTGAGTCTCCTCTTTTCTCAACAGCAACAGCATGCAACTCTGCCTCTTATGTGATTACCCTCAAGAAACTCACAAAACTAAACAAATACTCCCACTTCCCTGCTGCCATTTAGTCATACCGACCTTCCCTCTCTGAAAGAAAAGCCTCAGCAGGGAAACAAGTTATTCTCTCTGAATGAGCATCATTAGTGATGGAGTGTTAAGTGTTTCTTAATGGTGAGTGGTAAGAGGATGAAGTCACATGGAGATTTTAAAGGTGAATAAAAGAGAAGAGCAGTCACAGATAAAGTCAATCTGGTCTAATACAAGTTTCCCCTCCAACACAGAAGCAGAGAAAATGTCTGAGAAGGCACTTATATATTAATCACACAGCACCTTATGTCCTGTAAACACCAGCCCGAGAGGCTTACAGGAAGTCACAACATCAGGTGATACAGAATCGCATAGTGTCACAGATACATTATCAGTGTGCCTGTCAGTCTGGCGTCAAGCTTTAATGATAACATTCAACAGCAGACATTTGATACTGGCAGCTATACAGGTCAAAGTTAGAACATCAGCTCATACAGTAGGTAAAACAGATCACAATAGACTAACAAAGGAAAACTACTTACTTCAACATAAATGGTTAACTCCTGTTTCCCTTCCCCTTTTACATCAATCAATATCGAAAGTAAATCAAATACGGGAAAATAATTAATCAATACATTTTTCCTTTACACATGGTCTAAATGGACTCAAATGTGCAGCTTCACACTGGGCAGCCGAGACAAAACACACACACACAGCCACACGTTCACACACATGTACAGTTGAAGTCAGAAGTTTACATACACCTTAGCCAAATACATTTAAACTCAGTTTTTCACAATTCCTGACATTTAATGCTAGTAAAAATTCCCTGTCTTAGGTCAGTTAGGATCACCACTTAATTTTAAGAGTGTGAAATCTCAGAATAATAGTAGAGAGAATTATTTATTTCAGCTTTATTTCTTTCATCACATTCCCAGTGGGTCAGAAGTTTACATGCACTCAATTAGTATTTGGTAACATTGCCTTTAAATTGTTTAACTTGGGTCAAATGTTTCGGGTAGCCTTCCACAAGCTTTCGAATTTTGGCCCCTTCCTCCTGACAGAGCTGGTGTAACTGAGTCAGGTTTGTAGTCCTCCTTGCTCGCACACGCTTTTTCAGTTCTGCCCACAAATATTCTATGGGATGGTCAGGGCTTTGTGATGGCCACTCCAATACCTTGACTCTGTTGTCCCTAAGCCATTTTGCCACAACTTTGGAAGTATGCTTGGAGTCATTGTCCATTTGGAAGACCCATTTGCGACCAAGCTTTAACTTCCTGACTGATGTCTTGAGATGTTGCTTCAATATATCCACATAATTGTCCTCCCTCATGATGCCATCTATTTTGTGAAGTGCACCAGTACCTCCTGCAGCAAAGCACCCCCACAACATGATGCTGCCACCCCGCCGTGCTTCACGATTGGAATGGTGTTCTTCGGCATGCAAGCCTCCCCCTTTTTCCTCCAAACATAATGATGGTCATTATGGCCAAACAGTTCTATTTTTGTTTTATCAGACCGGAGGACATTTCTCCAAAAAGTACAATCTTCGTCACCATGTGCAGCTGCAAACCGTAGTCTGGCTTTTTTATCGTGGTTTTGGAGCAGTGGCTTCTTCCTTGCTGAGCGGCCTTTCAGGTTATGTCGATATAGGACTTGCTTTACTGTGGATATAGATACTTTTGTACCTGTTTCCTCCAGCATCTTCACAAGGTCCTTTGCTGTTGTTCTGGGATTGATTTACACTTTTCTCACCAAAGTACATTCATCTCTAGGAGACAGAATGTGTCTCCTTCCTGAGCGGTATGACGGCTGCGTGGTCCCATGGTGCTTATACTTGCGTACTATTGTTTGTACAGATGAACATGGTACCTTCAGGCATTTGGAAATTGCTCCCAAGGATGAACCAGACCTGTGGAGGTCTACAATTTTTTTTCTGAGGTCTTGGCTGATTTCTTTTGATTTTCCCATGATGTCAAGCAAAGAGGCACTGCGTTTAAAGGTAGGCCTTGAAATACATCCACAGGTACACCTCCAATTGACTCAAATGCTGACAATTAGCCTATCAGAAGCTTCTAAAGCCATGACATCATTTTCTGGAATTTTCCAAGCTGTTTAAAGGCACAGTCAACTTAGTGTATGTAAACTTCTGACCCACTGGAATTGTGATACAGTGAATTATAAGTGAAATAATCTGTCTGTAAACAGTTGTTGGAAAAATTACTTGTGTTATGCACAAAGTAGATGTCCTAACCGACTTGCCAAAACTATAGTTTGTTAACAAGAAATTTGTGGAGTGGTTGAAAAACTAGTTTTAATGACTCCAACCTAAGTGTATGTAAACTTCCGACCTCAACTGAATGTATACATACACACACACAAGCACATTTTCTGTCCATTAAAATAACATCAAATTGATCAGAAATAGAATATAAATAGTAAACTTCTGACTTCAACTGTATATACATAAGTAAAAATGCTGTTGTGAAAAATACAAGGTCAACAGAGGCAAGGTTATATTTACTGCAGCTATGGCCAACTGTAGCTGTGATAAAATCTAAATCTGTGCAACCACTTAAAGGAAGCCTGAACTCCAACGGATATTTCACTCTTCCTTTCTTATAATTCACATATCTCCGCTGGCAACTCGCCTATCTCTTCCCCCTCTCTCTAGCTATTAAACGAGACGCCTATAGCTATATATTGACAATGAACAGCGACATAGTTTGAAACAATTTGTAAATATGAATAGGCTTAGGCCTGTTCAAGGTGGGAAGCATCGATTGATCCTCTTTCTTGCTGAATTGCTATAAAATAGGCTACAGTGTTGGCAATGAACTGGCGGGGAAGGTATCACACTGATGCATTACAAGAAAACGTATGGCTATGCAAATCATCCATGACATGGGTTCAGGGGCAGCCTTTGAGCCCGACAGGCACTTGCCATCCGTCTCGACGCAATCCTTGTTTTAGGCTACATTCACAAGATAAGAAAGTGTATGTAAACTTCCAACTTCAACTGTACACACACGTCTCATACACTAATCTCCGTTAGAAAGAATAACCTGGTAGCACTTTAATAATTGGCTGAGAGTTGCAAGGGTGAGGAGATTTCGCAAACACATATGGAGCTGAATTTAATCACCTGGTTGCCCAAATTACGCAAGATTTTAGTTCTGTGTTAACCAATATTAGACTAAGGAGTGACTGCAATCCACATAGGTAGAACATTCATTGCCAGGAAATGCTTATGTTAGCACTTTCGGACTAAAAACTTGATTTTACTCAGCATAGTGTCTGAAGTTACGCATCACAGTATTACAACAGTGATTGTTTTGGAATAAATTGTTCAATATGTTTTCTTAAAGGTGCAATATGCAAAAATTGCTCTGACTTTGCCTGGTTGCTAAAATTCGAATAGTTCGCATAATTTCACTTTATGTGACAAAACAAGCAATGAAGACAATCATTAGGATTAGTACCATCTGTACTAATCCGCTGTGAAATATCTTTTCAATAATCAAATTGATTTTATTTTCAGCTGTTTGAAGCTGGTGTACAAAACCAAAAGTAAAAGCAAAAACTACATTTAAGAATGGGATGCATAGAAATAGCATACATAGAACATGTCTTCCACTTCTTAGACTTGCTTACAATGAGAATGACAGATCTATAAATCATCAATGAGAATGACAGATCTATAACTCACATTTCTATGTGAATTTGGTCAGTCACCCAAGAAGTTACACATTGCAATTTTCTTAAACAACCTCGGTATTGTGTGCTTGTTGTGTAGACCTTTGCATTCAGATTTGGGTCCTGATAAGTGTAACATGCTATAAATGACATCAGATCTCAGGCTCTGCGCTTCACAGAGCTGTCTCATTTACACTATACAAGTGGCACTTGCCTAGAAACGCTAGCCTCACCCTCATGTGAGTGCTAACAAGCTAGCAAGCAAGCTAGGTAGTGCTACATATCCCACAGTGTTCAGGTCCCTCGCCCAACACACTACAGCATTTCTGAACTTGAGCACTGCATGTGACAAGAAGTTGCCCCCATCACTCTCGCTAATTGGGCAATTTTTGCAAATGTTTTTGTTGTCTGAGTGAGAGAAATGCTGTAAATTAAAAGGACTCAATGTATTTTGAAAGATGAGACGTTAAGGATTATAATAAATAATGCTTTAATGTCATACAAGCCAAACACCCGTGAGACCAAATGTGCACTTCACATTTCCATATCATAAAACTCATGTCATATACAGTTTATGTTTAAGATCACTATGCTGGAATGTCTACCAATGGCATGTCCATATTTTTGTGAGAAATTACACTGATCATCCAAAACATTTATAAAATGTCTATAAAGTATAAATAGCCCACACTTTAGATGAGGCCACACAAAAATACTTAACTAATGATTAGGAAATGGTTTATAAGGACATATATTAAACATCTTATGAATGATCTTATTGTTTTGTTAAATATTTTAAAAGTTGTTTATAAATGTGCGAATAACTAGGTTACCAACATTTATAAATGTGGAAGTAAGGATTAATAAATGATTAATAAACTATTCGTTTTGCAATGGTCAAAAAATAAGCTGCATGGATGTCAGACAAAATGGCAGACTCTCAAGTTCATTAGGGACTGGGACATGCTTAACACCCCGGCCATCCTACAATCTAAGCTTGATGCCCTCAAACACAAATTATCAATGAACCTACCAGGTACAACCCCAAAGCCGTAAACACGGGCACCCTCATAGATATCATCCTAACCAACCTGCCCTCTAAATAAACCTCTGCTGTCTTCAACCAGGATCTCAGCGATCACTGCCTCGTTGCCTGCGTCCGTAATGGGTCCGCGGTCAAACGACCACCCCTCATTACTGTCAAATGCTCCCTAAAACACTTCAGCGAGCAGGCCTTTCTAATCCACCTGGCCCGGGTATCCTGGAAGGATATTGACTTCATGCCGTCAGTAGAGGATGGCTGGTTATTCTTTAAAAGTGCTTTCCTCACCATCTTAAATAAGCATGCCCATTCAAAAAATGTAGAACTAGGAACGGATATAGCCCTCCAGACCTGACTGCCCTTGACCAGCACAAAAACATCCTGTGGCGTACTGCATTAGCATCGAATAGCCCCCACGATATGCAACTTTTCAGGGAAGTTAGGAACCAATATATACAGGCAGTTAGGAAAGCAAAGGCTAGCTTTTTCAAACAGAAATTTGCGTCCTGTTGCACAAACTCCAAAAAGTTCTGGGACACTGTAAAGTCCATGGAGAATAAGAGCACCTCCTCCCAGCTGCCCACTGCACTGAGGCTAGGAAACACTGTCACCACCAATAAATCCACGATAATTGAGAATTTCAAAAAGCATTTTTCTACGACTGGCCATGCTTTCCACCTGGCTACCCTTACCCCGGTCAACGGCCCTGCACTCCCCACAGCAACTTGCCCAAGCCTTCCCCATTTCTCCTTCACCCAAATCCAGATAGCTGATGTTCTGAAAAAGCTGCAAAATCTGGACCACTACAAATCAGCCGTGCTAGACAATCTGGGCCCTCTCTTTCTAAAATTATCCGCCCGAAATTGTTGCAACCCCTATTACAAGCCTGTTCAACCTCTCTTTCGTATCGTCTGAGATCCCCATAGATTGGAAAGCTGCCGCGGTCATCCCCCTCTTCAAAGGGGGAGACACTCTAGACCCAAACTGCTACAGACCTATATCTATTCTACCCTGCCTTTCTAAGGTCTTCAAAAGCCAAGTTAACAAACAGATCACCGACCATTTCGAATCTCACCGTACCTTCTCCGCTATGCAATCTGGTTTCCGAGCTGTCCATGGGTGCACCTCAGCCACGCTCAATGTCCTAACCGATATCATAACCGCCATCGATAAGAAACAATACTGTGCAGCCATATTCAATGACCTGGCCAAGGCTTTCGACTCTGTCAATCATCTGCATTGTTATCGGCAGACTCAACAGCCTTGGTTTCTCAAATGACTGCCTCGTCTGGTTCACCAACTACTTCTCAGACAGAGTTCAGTGCGTCAAATCAGAGGGCCTGTTGTCCGGACCTCTGGCAGTCTCTATGGGGGTGCCACAGGGTTCAATTCTCGGGCTGACTCTTTTCTCTGTATACTGCAATGATGTCGCTCTTGCTGCTGGTGATTCTCTGATACACCTCTACGCAGACGACACCATTCTATATACTTCTGGCCCTTCTTTGGACACTGTGTTAACTACCATCCAGACGAGCTTCAATGCCATACAACTCTCCTTCCGTGGCCTCCAACTGCTCTTAAATGCAAGTAAAACTAAATGCATGCTCTTCAACCGATCGCTGCCCACAACTGCCTGCCCGTCCATTGTCATTACTCTGGACGGTTCTGAATTAGAATATGTGGACAACTACAAATACCTGGGTGTCTGGTTAGACTGTAAACTCTCCTTCCAGACTCACATTAAGCATCTCCAATCCAAAATTAAATCTAGAATCGGCTTCCTATTTCACAATGAAGCATCCTTCACTCATGCTGCCAAACACACCCTCGAGAAACGGACTATCTTACCGATCCTTGACTTCGGCAATGTCATTTACAAAATAGCCTCCAACACTCTACCCAGCAAATTGGATGCAGTCTATCACAGTCCCATCTGTTCTGTCACCAAAGCCCCATATACTACCTACCACTGCGACCTGTATGCTCTCGTTGGTTGGCCCTTGCTTCATATTCGTCGCCAAACCCACTGGCTCCAGGTCATCTATAAGTCTTTGCTAGGTAAAGCCCAGCCTTATCTCAGCTCACTGGTCATCATAGCAGCACCCACCCGTAGCACGCGCTCCAGCAGGTTTATTTCACTGGTCACCCCCAAAGCCAATTCTTCCTTTGACCGCCTTTCCTTCCAGTTCTCTGCTGGCAATGACTGGAACGAACTGCAAAAATCACTGAAGCTGGAGACTCATATCTCCCTCATTAACTTTAAGCACCAGCTGTCAGAGCAGCTCACAGATCCCTGCACCTGTACATAGCCCATCTGTAAATAGCCCATCCAACTACCTTATCCCCATATTGTTATTTATTTTATTTATTTTTGCTCCTTTGCACCCCAGTATCTCTACTGGCACACTCATCTTCTGCACATCAATCACTCCAGTGTTTAATTGCTATATTGTAATTATTTCACCACTATGGCCTATTTATTGCCTTACCTCCCTTATCCTACCTCATTTGCACACACTGTATATAGACTTATTCTATTCTATTATAGACTGTATGTTTGTTTATTCCATGTGTAACTCTGTGTTGTTGTTTGTGTCGCACTGCTTTGCTTTATCTTGGCCAGGTCGCAGTTGCAAATGAGAACTTGTTCTCAACTAGCTTACCTGGTTAAATAAAGGTGAAATAAAAATAAAACAATTAAGTAAATCCATGCAAATCCATGCACATGAAAGTGTCAGAGGAAGATTTTAACTGGGCGTCTTTGGGGCTTCGATGACACAAACAGAGGCTAGTATTGAATGAAAACACTGAATCAATGTGTGCTCACACTCACGAAAGTCTTATTGTAGAGATGATTCCGCTGCAGAGAGCAACAAATCAGATATTCGAATTCTCACTATCGCTTCTACATCACCAGGGCAAAACGTGGATAAGATTAAGTCTGGGGGGGGTTGTGATTTTAAAAAGAAAATAGAAAATGTTTTACGGTAGTCGTGTCCTATTATAACAGATAATTTATATGAGTAGAAATAGACTGAAACTGTATAACAACTTGAAACTTTAAATGAGAACTCTTAGAGCCAAGAGTGGTCACTTGACAAGCAACAGATAGACTATAATGGACACCATATCATCTGCACAGGCAAAGAAAATTGCTTGCCCATTTCCTTGACAGATTAGTGACATTGGGGCAGAAGAGACGAATGGAGTTATAAACGGAGTTGTGACGTAGGCAGGCAGTTTGAGGCGATCTAGAATAGACAGAGTAAGATGCTTTGTGAATCGTGACTGATGGAGATATAGAGAGAGGAAAATACCGAGATCGACACCCTTGACAACAGCAACAGCCATTGTTGGACAAGCTGTCAGCTCTCTGCCGTTCTTGGCTCCTCGCAGATAATCAAGCAGTCACACAGCTGTCTTTACCTGTCTGCATATTCAGTGTACAGTACCATAAAAAGACTCCAGATTACTTCGAGCCCAGTGTGTGATTATGGTAATAGAACAGTGTGATTAGTGCTGACAAGATAAGATTATATTTAACCCACCAATCAGAAGTGTGGGATTACTTTGCTTCTCTCATCATGGGATTCTTAGCAGTTTTGCATGCTAATGTTATTCCATAGTAATTGCATGCAATATAACTGGGCTCTTTCTCTCTTATATTTGATCATTCTCCACCTAAGAACTCAGAAGACAATTCATACCTCAACAATAGCCAGAGGCAGAAGAGGCAGACAGCAGATAATTAGTTCTGAGACAACAAAATAACGACACTGACTGCATTTAATATCAAAAATGAATGAACAGATATATCCAAAATTGAAAGATTAAAACACCTGAGGGGTTTGTCATCTCATTCTGTTGCTGCTGCTGTGGATAGTTTCCCTCAGTAACGACTTATAGCATTGTGTGACTGTCCTTGTCTATATGTGTACCAGTGTTTTGTTAGTTGTAATGTTTGGGTTTTTTTCTGGACCACAGGAAGCGTAGCTGCTGCTTCTGTAAAAGCTAATGGGGATCCAAGTAAACAAATACAATTTAGAAAATAAATCTAGATTTGATTGCCTGTCAAAACCAATGATGGATATAGACGGGTTACCTGACAACGTCATGAAAATGACGCGCGCCCATAGATATGGCGGAAGCCATGCTTTGTTATGATTCTGAAGGGCCAGATAGCTAGCAACAATAACAATAAGCTGCCGTGTGGGGAATTGTAGGTGGCTCGATTTAGATACCATGTCTTGTGGTGTTTGACTGATTTCATACCATTTTACATTTTAGTCATTTAGCAGACACTCTTATCCAGAACGGCTTACAGTAGTGAATGCATACATTTCATAAATTTTTTCTTTCCGTACTGGTCCCCCATGGGAATCGAACCCACAACCCTGGCATTGCAAACACCATGCTCTACCAACTGAGCCACACAGGACCTATCATATCAATGCTAATATGACTAAAATTAGGCTAGATATTTAACCAACAACTATAACAATGTATTTCAGAGACAATAAGTGCTCATTGTGCAAATGTGTTTATGTTATCAATAAACATTTGGAGACTGAATATATGTTGTCAAAAAATGTAAGCCAACCCTGTCTGTTTGCTCAATAGTTGTGGACATGTTGGTTTTGTTGATAAACAACCAACCTGTCTATAAACCCTAGATTGCTGATGCTATTTAATGGCCAGGTTTTGTTGCCAATGATCTGCCATATTGGAACTCCCCAGAAGAAGCAGTCCTCCATCGGAATGAATGGAATTCTACAGTGTTTCAATTAAATGTTTCAAGGACACATTTACATGTATTTCAATATTTTGTTGTTGTAGTGGGGACAGTGACATTATAACTTTCCAAAAATTATACTTTAAGGAAAAATATTATTTTATATTTTTATATTTAAATTTGTTTATGTTTAGCTCACATAATATTATGCAGAAGTATGCATTAAGGTTTCTGTAATAGAATAAACGTGGCAAAAACAAATATAGACATGAATAAATGCATTTCTATAGCTTCTAAATAAATACAAATAACGTTGGGGGAGTGCCAAGATGGAGGCCCGGTGTGTTCAAAACAGCTCCCCTTGTCAGTATTGTAGTTTATATATAAATCATTTGTCAAAACAATGACAGCTCTTATAACTACAATTCTTCCACTGTTCAACACATTCATTTCATGTGTATTATCATTTGTCTTGGAGGATAAATAAACACTACCCAAAATGACTGTGGCCCTGTCATCTAATGCTGTCAGTGGAGGTAATAGTGCTGACATAGGCAGCAGCCTCTACCAATGCAGGTAGCAGAGCTGTCATCTACAGCAGCTTATGCTGGTGAAGGTGGCAGACAAGCCATTTTCAAGATACATTATGGTGTCAAGGCAGAAGTTGGAATGGAATTGTCTCTATTGGAATCATTTCATTGTCCTTGCACTTTTCTATTTTTTAGCTCATTCCTCCTCCTAAGATGTCTCAGTCTCAGTAAATGTCAAAGGTAGTTTGCTTGAACCTGTCATTGGCAAAAACCTTTAAAGAGCAACAGCCCCTAAAAAACAACTTCTCATTTAGAAAACAGCCTACAATATGTGGCATTGATAATTTTGGTCATAAAGTCAGTCTGGTGGTCGTGACAGCATCAGCACATCCATTTTAATGTTCTGCCCACAGCTGGCAAAACAGAAATAATAATCAATTCAGAGTGCAGCTTCATATGACCCCATCATAATGCCTGTGGTAAATGTGGGTTGACTTTGGATATCCCTATAGGGCTGGTTAGGGACCATGGGTAAATTACACAATGTACATGGGACAATATGTTAAAATTCCAATAGCTCCAAATTTCAAACCAACTGTAAATTGTAGAAACCATATACAAATATTGAAAGCTTTTAATGAGAAAACTTAAAGGTGTGCAACACGAAAATATTGTCTCATTTACATTTTGTAATTTATTGACAGTCCCTAGCTAGCTTCGGAGACAGACTATCCAAAGTCATACCAACTTTGCCACAGTTGTACGCCAGCCGGCTGAAGCGAATTGGCTAAAGAATTTGTCTAACTCTTCCCACCTTTGAACACACATACGAGACACCCACATCAAACCACACTCCGAAACCAACTCACGTTTGAATTGGTCGCTAGAATTTCTTAATGAACCAAATCTAGAATTGAATGAATCAAAATCACTGGAGTACTGGAGGTGTACTGCTGGATCTGGTGGTGTGTTGCAAAATGTGTAGAATTGTAGGAATTTAGCTGTGTTCCCCAAAAACAGACCTTGCTTGGGGGCCCTGCAAAACTGCTGTACTCCACTGATAAAAATACAACATTTTCATGAATATGAAAATATTCTTTGCAATTACAACATTCAATTGTAAGTCAACTCTCTGTAACAAAATAAATAACATTTTATTTGTCACATGCACCGAATACAACACTTGTAAACATTACCGTGAAATGTATACTTCGAGCCCTTTCCCAACAATGCAGAGTTAAAAAGTACGAACAATTTGCAAAACAAATGTCAGGAAATAGTAACACAATAAAGAGACTATATACAAGGAGTACCTGTACCGAGTCAATGTGCAGGGGTACAAGGTACTGTAGTTGAAGTAATTTAGGTCATTTATATATTGTTTTATTTAACCTTTATTTAACTGGGCAAGTCAGTTAAGAACAAATTCTTATTTACAATGACGGCCTACTCCACCAAAACCAGACAACACTGGGCCAATTGTGCACCACCCTATGGGACTCCCAATCACAGCCAGATGTGATACAGCCTGGATTCAAACCAGGTACTATAGTGATGCCTCTTGCACTAAGATGCAGTGCCTTAGACCGCTGCGCCACTCAAGAGCATGTAGGGAGGAGTAGAAGTGACTAGGCAATCAGGATAGATAATAAACAGAGTAGCAGCAGCGCATGTGTAAAAGAGTGTGAAAAAAAGAGTGTGAAAATGTGTGAGTGTGTGTGTGAGCACATGTAGTGTGTGTGTGTGTTAGAATGTCAGTGTAGTATTTGTGAGTGTGTGGGTAGAATTCAGTGAGTCCAACCGTTCTGTTACAGTCCCGTCGATGTGAATGGGGGCATGCTCGGCCTTCCGTTTCCTATAGTCCACGATCAGCTCCTTTGTCTTCCTGACATTGAGGGAGAGGTTGTTGTCCTGGAACCACACTGGCAGATATCTTGGCGGGTACCCAGGGGTAATGCCATGCATGAAGCAGTATGCAGCATTTGCCTAATGGAAATGCCAGCCTGGGTGAGAGGAGAAGAGGTGTGGGGAAATTGGGGCATAGTGTGCCAGCAAGCGGACAATGCCTCTCTCTCCCAATCGATAAACACTGGTCACACAGACAGCTAAATGAACAGGCACACTTGAAACCCCAATGTAAAAATAGAGTATGAATCTCAACAAGGAGATGGCTGCTGGAAAACTACCTCTCACACAACATAAAATGCATGCAGGGGCATCCAGCAGGCACAGTCAAGTGAGACCTCTCTTTTTTTTATGATTCAATTTACCTTGTTATATAGTATGAAAACCTATGCAGAGAGGATATTCTGCTACTGGACATGGTAAGAGATGTTTTGGGTGATAAGATGTTGATTGTTGAAGTAATTCATGCATTTACAAATTGAGCACCTGGTTACAGGGGGTGGACAGCATTCATCCCAATGTTCAGGCTGCTCTTGTTATCTCATCCTCTGGTTCATGGTACAAAGAGGAGTCAGGACCCATCACCGTTTTCTCAGAACAGAACAATTGGAGCAGCTTTCTTCCTTTCTTTTTCAGAGCTATGCACACAACTGTATTCTTGGAAACCTTAACAAATGTTTGTTTGTGAGCTGGGTTGCTTTGGTGATGTGACACTCAAGCTCCACTGTGACTTCTTTTTATTACTGACATTTCGCAGAATATTCCACAGCTAACACGTTTTCTACACATTGTTAAATGTCAAATACGTATAAAGAAAAGAGACAGTTATTTTAGTCTTGTTTCATTTTCCCCAAGCCCCCCTCAACTCCACCTGCACCTGCGCCGGTTAGTAAAAGCTTTCTTTAAGTGTCACGGTTGTCGTAAGAACGGGACCAAGACGCAGCGTGTGTAGAGTTCCACATCTTTATTCCAAAGTGAAACATAGCAAAACAAAATATATCAATAAACGAAACGTGACTACGCGGTGCACAAACACAAACAATATCCCACAAACACAGGTGGAAAAAATAGTTACTTAAATATGATCCCCATTTAGAGGCAACGATTACCAGCTGCCTCTAATTGGGAACCAAACCAAAACACCAACATAGAAATGTTAAACTAGAACACCCCCTCGTCACGCCCTGACCTACTACACCATAGAGAAACAAGGGCTCTCTATGTTCAGGGCGTGACATTAAGCTCGTCATTATTTGACTCTTTCTTACTGATGCATCCACTAGAAATACTGGGAGTGGTATTATTATTACACCATAGAAATAGCATTTTTATTTGATGGATCACACGCCATCAATGAATAACTTTCCCCCATATGGTTCTGAGACATGGGTATTAATGGACAGAATGGGCTGTGAGAAAACCATCAGCACCTCACTGAGTTTATTAACCTCGGCACAATAATCCCTTCAAGGTAGAGAGATTCATGTGCAGGTAGAAACCCTGTGGCGAACTCACCCCTGAGTGATCAATTGATTCAAAGGAGATAGCCTCCTGTGGATTAACTTTTCCCTGTGTGACATTTAGTGACTGTTCATGGCTTGGTAACAACCCAAAAGTTCGGCAGCACACAAATAGGTACCCATGGAAACATGAAATACGGGTTATCAGTTGATAAGGGAGGACCAATGAAATGGAAACGGCATTACCTACACTTTGGGTAATACTGACCGGCTTCATCATTATGCTGAAAGGTATAATATAAGGTAAAACCCACCCAAGCCTAACCCAGCAAATGAAATAGGAATTGTAAGTGTTTTGTTTCCTGTTCTGTTCCATTGTCCTCTGCTGTGTTTGAGAGCGGTATTAATGCTCTCAACCTGCTCTTAAGACATGATGTGTGTTGGAGAGGTCTGAATAGACACAGACATGGATAACTAGACATCTTTGAAAGAAAGAGACAAACAAAACACTGAAATAACAACATCCTTGAGTGCACTGAGTAAACAGGTAGGCTGTTCTCAGTGAAGAGACGATTATTCATAAATATGTCTGCAGCTCACAGAGATCCTCTCCAGCCAAAGGGTCATCAGCTTTGGTCTTCATATCTACAGATGTAGGATCTTCATTTGATCACTCTTTTGTTGCTGGGAATTTTCCTGTAGTGTATTTGAGGTTTTCATTTAGAAATTTTGCCCTGATGAAAAACATATCAAAACATATCAACCCCTACAAAAATGTAGATGAATTACAATCCACATAAAAAAAATTACAATTTCCTGTTGCTGCAGGATTATTTTCCTGCTGTAATACACTGGCTCAAATGAAGATCCTAAATCTGCCCCAAAACAGTCATCCCGTGCAGGCAATTTGTCTTAATTTAACAGATTAGTAGAGCAGACCAGGGCAGACTTAAAGCTAGAATCCTTCGTTTCTACATCCAAATGTATGATATACTGTATACCCGCTGATTCTTGAAGAATATAACTTATAAATGCCTAATGTGCTTAGTTCAACTGTCGTACCCCCACCAGAACACAAAATATAGATTGTTTTACTCCAGTGTTTGTAAACAAAGTAAATGTAAACATCCACTAAAACATGGTTAAAACTAGCTTTTCACCAAAACAGAGGTGGGGTATCCGCTTTGTTGTTGTTTCAATTAAGGACTCTAGCTTTAAAACAGGTGAATGGAGTTCAACCTCTATCCTGTTGTAAAGTCTTACCAATCTATCTAGATTATATTGTACTTCATGGAAAACATGGGAGGCATGTTCCCAATAATTCATGAATATGCCAGTGCAGAACATTTCCTTGGAACCTCTATGAGCCCTAAACCTCATCCCATCCCTGGAGTGACAATACAGTAGGAGAGCCAGGATTATATTGCCATAGAATAGTTGATCAAATACACCTTTATTCATGTAACTTACTGTTGAGGCACATTGTGTGTGCCTATATCCAAATGTGTCCCTTTCACCTGAGCATTGCAGTAACAGCTTGTATTTGCTAGGAGCATTCTCCAACCAACTGAACAATTTGGACAATAACTGTCACCCTACACATGTATGACTGACACAGGAGGACCACGTGGTGTCTGTAAGTAATGGACTTGAAGAGATCAATCTTGACCAATCAATTGGTTTTCTTCAGAACACATCCTGCAAGCACTGTAACCGGGTGAATTACCAGGATGCCCATTTTGTTTCTGGCTATTATTTTATAGCCTATGGGCAGCCAATTACAGGTAGGGCTACTAAAATGATAATAAAATGTATAATAGAGTCTGACATTGGAGAAAATAAAATCTCCACCCGACTGGGAGATAACCGCCTCTCTCACTCTCTCTCTCTCTCTCTCTCTCTCTCTCTCTCTCTCTCTCACTCTCTCTCTCTCACTCTCTCTCTCTCTCTCTCTCTCTCTCTCTCACTCTCTCTCTCTCTCTCTCTGTCTCTCTCTCTCTCTCTCTCTCTCTTTCCATATCAGCAGCAGTGGCTCCGCAACGTGCTATGTACTCACCACTATTCAGGAAGGATATGAATGTGTCGAGAGCGCACTTGACGGAGGTTCTCAGTCTTTCAAGGAGTTCACTTCTCCTTTTGCTCATCAGCACTTGAGGTACGATGCCTTTGATCAAATATATTAGTTTCCTTAATTTTTTATAATTACGAATTTCATTTTTACCTCATAAGCAAGGTAGCCTAAGAGTTGTAGGATAAGTTAATTTGTGATTTACTATTATTAATTGCTATCATTCTTATCTTTACTATAAAAAGTGTTTGATCAAGTGTTTTTTTGCCAAAATAATTTGTTGTTGATATTAATGAGATTATTACACTGGTTATCATTATGTTGTGTAGTAAGTTGTTGTTGTAGTTATAATAGAAGTGGTAGTAAAAGAAGTATAGCAAGAGTACACTAGTATTTTATTAGAACAAGATTCCACATTGAATTAATGTCTAAACCTTTATTTCATTCACCCTGCAGTTCTCCTTTTAGCAAATATGAAAAAAGATGCCTGGAAACAATTACTCCTAATTGAATAAAAATTACTAGCAGGCAAGAAGATAATAAAATACAATAGTTCTCATTAACCCATACTTTATTGGAGCCCAAGAGGCCATTGGCATAAAGATATTGGGAACAGATATATTGAATGCAGGTTTTAAAATAATTGCATATTATTGAGTTGCAGCCAGGTAGCCACAATATATATATATATATATATAATATATATATATATATTTTTTTTAAATAGAATGCGTACATCTCACATTGCATCCATCTTTATCTCTATATAGTTGTATCTGTTGGCTTAGACAGTGGGTGTAATGCTTTGATGAATAATTGTCTAGATTCTCTACGTTGTCTCCAATCAGACCCACGAGCCACTGCGGCCCCTCATGATACGTTCAAATTCTTTTGTGGCCACCACCCCATCACAGTTTCCCATCACTGCATCATATCATGTTAAATGTATATATTAATCATTATAACACTCCTTATTAACCAAATTTACATCAAAATAAGGGTCATGTAGGCATGTCAGCAATCTGAACTGTTACATTTCATCAAAGCCAATATATTTTTAAATAGCTTCTTAGCATAGAACAATTTCTCAAGCAAGAATTTTGCTAAGACTGTCTGGGAGTGGTCTGAGTGAGGAGGAGAAAACTGAAAACTAGCTGTTATTGGCAGAGATCTGGAACTCTCTTTCTTATTGGTCTATTAACCAATTTACCGCCTGCTGATGTCAGATGAGGTAGTCATCTGGAATGCATTTCAATTAACAGGTGTGCCTAGTTAAAAGTACATTTATGGAATGTTTTCCTTCTTAATGCATTTGAACCAATCACATGTGTTGTGACAAGGTAGGACTGGTACAGTATACAGAAGGTAGCCCATTTGGTAAAAGACCAAGTCCATATTATGGCAAGAAGAGCTCAAATAAGAAAAGAGAAACAACAATCCATCATTACTTTAAGACATGAAGGTCAGTCAATTCGGTAAATTTCAAGAACTTTGAAAGTTTGTTCAAGTGCAGTCGGAAAAACCATCAATCGCTATGATGAAACTTGCTCTCATGAAGACCGCCAAAGGAAAGGAAGACCCAAAGTTACCTCTGCTGCAGAGGATAAGTTCATTAGAGTTACCAGCCTCAGAAATTGCAGCCCAAATAAGTGCTTCAAGTAACTGATACATCTCAACATCAACGGTTCAGAGGAGACTGTGTGTATCAGGCCTTCGTGGTTGAATTTCTGCAAAGAAACCACTACTAAAGGACACCAATAATAAGAAGAGACTTGCTTGGGCCAAGAAAAACAACCGGTGGAAATCTGTCCTTTGCGCTGATGAGTCCAAATGAGAGATTATTGGTTCAAACCTCAGTGTCTTTGTGAGATGCAGAATAGGTGAACGGATGATCTCCGCATGTGTGGTTCCCACCGTGAAGCATGGAGGAGGAGGTGTGATGGTGCTTTGCTGGTGACACTGTCAGGATTTATTTAGAATTCAAGGCACACTTAACCAGCATGGCTACCACAGCATTCCTCAGCGGTACGCCATCCCAGCTTAGTAGGACTATCATTGTCGTGTTGTTTTTCAACAGGACAATGATCGAACTCACCTCCAGGCTGTGTAAGGGCTATTTGACCAAGAAGGAGAGTGATGGAGTGCTGCATCAGATGACCTGGTCTCTACAATCACCCCACCTCAACCCAATTGACATGGTTTGGGATGAGTTGGACCGCAGAGTGAAGGAAAAGCAGCCAATAAGTGCTCAGCATATGTGGGTACTCCTTCAAGACTGTTGGAAAAGCATCACATGTGAAGCTGGTTGAGAGAATGCCAAGAGTTTGCAAAGCTGTCATCAAGGCAAAGACTACATTCATAGTTTTGATGTCTTCACTATTATTCTACAATGTAGAAAACAGTAAAAATAAAGAAAAACCCTTGAATGAGTAGGTGTGTCCAAACTTTTGACTGGCACTGTGTATAAAACACAGAAAAATCAATTTTTTTACTGCAATGGACCTTTAATTGGCCATTATACTATAAGATATTTTTGTAGAAAATTCTTTACGTTTCACAAGAGTTTCCCCTCCCCAAAACTCGTTTCCCGAAAGCATTTGGAATACTGTGCAGCTGAGTCTATCTGAAGGGTTGGGAACATTTTCTCAATCACTCCAGAGTGAATTCACTTCATGTCATGTCCTGACCAGTAAAAGGGGTTGTTTGTTATTGTAGTTTGGTCAGGGCGTGGCAGGGGGTGTTTGTTTAGTGTGTTTCGGGGGTTTTGGTTGATGTTCTATGTTTTCTATTTCTATGTGTTTATCTAGTTTTTCTATTTCTTTGTTGGGGTTTTGGAACGACCTCCAATTAGAGGAAGCTGGTTGTCGTTGCCTCTAATTGGAGGCCATATTTAGTTGTGTGTGTTTTCACTTGTGTTTGTGGGTGGTTGTTTCCTTGTATAGTCTGAGCACCTTACAGGACTGGTTTTCGTCGTTTGTTTTGTATGAGTATTTTTCCCCTTCTAATAAAAGGAAGATGAGCATTCTAACCGCTGCATATTGGTCCGATGATTTCACCTCTTCAGACGACGAAGTTTGTGACACTTTAATAGACATACTGTAGCAAGCCCCACACTACAGGCATGTTCTGATTGATTAAAGTAATATAGATAGTCATGGATCTTTTGTGAATTATTTGATTGATTAGGATCCCCATAAAGCAAAGGTTTGCTGTTCACTTGCGCTGTATAAGATGAAGGGAGTTCCATGCACTCATGGCTCTGTATAGTACTGTACGTTTCCTTCAGTTTGTTCTGGACCTGGGGACGATCATACTTGTAACCAATCATTGAAAGGAAAAAGTCATATAAAAGTAAAAGTCAGTTTGGTTTTGTTGATGAATATATACTGTACATTAACGTATGATCTACTGTATATCATTCACATGTTTGAATGCCATTCATTTCCAGTTATGATGAATATACTGGTAGTTAAAATACATTTTTGCTTATTGTTTGTCACTAAACCTTTCCCAACCTCTGTGCTCTAACTCTTTCAGGGTAAGGTGCTAAGAGGCTGCTACCCAGGGCTCCCTATTGCTTTGCGGTTAATCAGATACAGTATGGACGGCAGTGGCAGTGGCTGGACTGGAGGTCTGCTGCCCTCTGTAAGCGAGAAGACCACAGAGGGGCACTCAGTCTTTGAGATGGCTGTTCAGAATGACTCGGCCAACCACAGCTCCCTCTTTGCAGACGTGGCTCTGCTGCAGAGCTTCAAGCTGCTCATCATCCCCTGCTACTCCCTGGTGGTGGTGGTGGGTGTGTTGGGGAACTACCTGTTGCTCTACGTCATCTGCCGCACTCGCAAGATGCACAATGTCACCAACTTCTTCATAGGGAACCTGGCCTTCTCAGACATGCTGATGTGTGTGACCTGTGTACCCTTCACCCTGGCCTATGCATTCAACCCTCGTGGCTGGGTGTTTGGGAGGTTCATGTGCTACTTGGTGTTCCTGATCCAGCCGGTTACCGTCTATGTGTCTGTCTTCACCCTCACCGCCATCGCTGTTGACAGGTGAGTGTACCCACTTTGACTCGAGAGAATGAAAAGCCCATGGGTTTTTCAAAGGGCAGTTTCAAATGAACTGTGAAAATAAAAAGAAATAAAATAATGACGTTGTAATTGTTGATCTATATCTATGATAATTTTTTTTCTCAATTCATTAAAATGAATACTGCTGTGCATTTTCGCTGCCAGGTACTACGCCACTGTGCATCCTCTGAAGAAGCGCACCTCTGTGTCCACCTGTGCTTACGTCCTGTCAGGGATCTGGCTGCTGTCCTGTGGCCTGGTGGCTCCGGCCGTGGCCCACACGTACCACGTGGAGTTCAGAGAGGAGGGCCTCACTATCTGTGAGGAGTTCTGGCTGGGACAGGAGAAGGAGAGGCTAGCCTACGCCTACAGCACCCTGCTGGTTACCTACGTCCTGCCACTCTCCGCTGTCTGCACCTCCTATCTCTGCATCTCTTTCAAGCTGAGGAACTGCGTGGCGCCGGGACATCGGTCCCGAGACCAGGCAGAGGCACAGCGAGCCCGAAAGCGGAAGATCTTCCGTCTGGTGGCGTTAGTGGTGGCGGCCTTCGGGGTGTGCTGGCTGCCCATCCATGTGTTCAACGTGCTGCGTGACATCGATATCCGCCTAATCAACAAGCGCCACTTCCTGCTCATTCAGCTGCTGTGCCACCTGTGTGCCATGAGCTCCTCCTGCTGTAACCCCTTCCTGTATGCCTGGCTGCACGACCGCTTTCGTGCTGAGCTGCGCAAGATGTTCACCTGCCACCACCGCATTGGCATCCCCACCAACCACTGTGCTATGGCCAGTGTGGTCCTCTGACTACGCAGGGACAAGGAGATAGAAGAGACACAAGGCCTCTGATACCTGTGTAAGCATGTTGTAGGTCCAATTTCCTGATAATGTTCATGTTTGTTGGTGACCTAATGTAGACATAACAAGAGATCATCATTAACAATACAGGAAATCTTGGACTAACAGGTGATTATAGAGATATGAGGTGGTTTCCTCATTGTTCATAGGTAAACAAATCAATTGAACATAAATTAGGTGATTGACTGGAAATAATCAATAAATTAGCAGATTGAACAACAATAAGAAGGTGACATTCAAGAGACAAAAAGAGCAAGAGACGAGAGAGAGCGAGAGAGAGAGAGAAAGAGAGAGAAATAGAGAGAGAAAGAGAGGGAGGGAAGAAAAGAGGTGGCAGGAACTTTCCGTTTCAAGTTTTGGAATATAAAAGGCAATTATGCATACAGACAATGTTCAACTAATCTCAGTTACCCAGAAGTAAAATTCTAGCGAAAGTTGTTACTTCCCGTCAATCTGTCCACGAGAGATTAATGTTTAACACAAGGAGAACAGTAGCAAACAGGAAAATCTGAATCCACAAAATGTTGTCAATGCTCATAATAGGTCTTGTAAATAATACCATTAGTTAAGTAATCATCACAGTAGTTGCTACAGGAAGACATCTTCCGTTCATCCAGATGGACAGCTGTCTGCTGAGGTTAGAGCGCAGCACTCAGTGGACAGACTATACAATGTCAACTCAACTCAGTGTCCAGTATGCTTCTGTCTGTTGTGTTAATAGTCAACTACAGGTTTGGTCCCCAGACTGGTCAGCCTGGTCTCATAGACTAGATGTAACATAGTAAATGTAAATCTGTAAAGACCCAAATTAGTATGATATGATACATTTGGTATGGTTACAAACAGAAAGTAGGGTGGTTGGTCGGGGTGGATGGGTTCTAAAGCGAACATCTACTAACCCAAGGTTTGATGTTTGAATCTTATCACGGACAACTTTAGCTAATTAGCAACTGTGCAACTACTTACTACTTTGTAACTACTTAGTATTTGACCTTCCCCTAATCATAACCGTAACCTTAACCCTTTAACCTAACTCCTAACCCTCACCCTAACCTTAACCCTTTAACCTAACCCTAACCCAAATCTAACCTTAACACCTAACCCCAGCAAATGTTAGCCACCTAGCTAATGTTAGCTACAACAAATTGGAATTCGTAACATATCATATGTTTTGCAAATTCATAACATACTGTACGAATTGCAATTCATAATATATTGTACAAATGCAATTCGTAATGCATCATACAAATTACAATTCGCAATATATCATACAAAATTGATAATGGACATCCACAAATGAATACATACCATACCCAGAAGTCAAATATCATACTAATTGAAGTAACTTGGATTTACATTTACTATGTTACGGCTACCCGAGTCCAGGTTGGACTGCACATCCCTGGAGCACTGCTGAATGATGTGATTACAGACATCTCTGTCTGCAACCTGTGAATAAACATGCTTAATAAAACAGTAGGTGAGCTTTTTTCCCCTATGGTTAAATTCTTAATTTTTATTGCAGTCTTCTCAGTCTCTTACATATCTTTGTTTGTGGGAAATGTACCACGCCTCTGAAAATAGTCATTCAGAATTAGGTGTTTGTTAGGCATTTGCGAAGGTCATGCTTGCCACTGCATGATTGCATTATTGACTGATTATCATAACTCCAGAAAGTTTCACTGAGGTGTTGATTCTCATTGTTTTTTAGACAAACCACAAGACTGCCCACTTTCAATACATTTAAGCAAAATGTCATGGTGGTTTGCTGAAGTTGTCGTGTGTCCCTTTGTAATAAATGGCCTTCTGTGGTTTGTGTCATGCTATATAAAATGCCTGTCCTTATTAAGTGATTGCATGCAATTATGTGTAAAATTCTCAATAAACGAACACTGACAATTGGCCAATTTTTTTTATTGAATTCCCTTTGGAAGTGCTAATAAACTTAAAGGGGCAGTGCAGTCCAAAATTTGATTTTTGTGTAATTGCCTGGAATTTCTGCCTGTTCAGGTGGGATGGAGTTTTTGGGCCAGATCTGATCAGATTATTCTGACCAATGACCAGTCATCTTTTATTTGCATATGTAACCAAGAGGTAGGTGGGGTATTATCAAACAGCTAATTATTAGAATCAGGTGCACTAGATTGGGGTTGGAGCAAAAACCTACAGGACAGTAGCTCTCCAGGAACAGGGTTGGAGACACTTGATCTAGAGGATCCTATCCGCCAATCAGGGTTGTGTATGTAAATATGTCTACATTTGTATCAACACGCCCACACGATCAGACTGAGCATTTCAATGGCAGAGGCTCAGGGAAATAAATGATAAAAAACATATTTTGAGTTATTTTCATGAATAAAAACCCAGTGATTTATTAGACATTATTAGTGATGATTTCAAAAATAAAATTGAAAATACTGCATGGGGGCTTTAATGTATTACAGATGGCAAATGTCTTAATTAATAAAGACTTGAAATCACATAGACTAACATCACAGAACAACATTTACACAGGACTAATTCATATACACTTTAATTAGGCTATTCCATCAATAGAGTGCCTTTTGGGTAGTTTAATTTGGTAATTTATTTATTTCACCTAATTTTAGCATTCTGTCATAAAGAAAACCTGCTTTTAGACTATGATTTAACTATTAGATGTTCAATGTTCCTTGAAAAATAATTTTAAAAGGAATAGATTCACCATATTAAAACGAGAGTTAAATTCACATAAAAGGGTTGACCTTAAAATGAGGTACAAATGTAAATTAATCACTAATCACATGAAATACATTTACATTTTAGTCCTTTAGCAGACACTCTTATCCAGAGTGACTTACAGTTAGTGCATTCATCTTAAGATAGCTAGGTTGGAGAACCACATATCTCAGTCATAGGAAGTACATTTTTCCTGAATAAAGTAGTTATCAGCAAAGTCAGGGATAGTAGGGGGAAAAGTCAAGTACATGTGTTAGTTCAAGAAAGGCAAGTTTTTTGTGGGTGTGAGGGGATGGGGTGAGGAGGGGGTGCGAGGGGGGGGGGTGTTGTGGGATTATTTATGATACTCTTTGAAGAAGCAGGGTTTCAGAGAACAGTTTGACTGGGCTGAGCAGGAGCTGCCCTCCCATAGGGTTGGGATGGTCATGAGACCAAAGGTGGCAGAACAGAGTACTCGGGTTGGGGTGTAGGGTTTGAGCATGGCCTGAAGGTAAGGAGGGCCAGTTCCTCTTGCTGTTCCGTAGGTAAGTACCATGGTCTTGTAGTGGATGCGAGCTTCAACTGGAAGCCAGTGAAGTGTGCGAAGCAGCGGGGTGACATAGGAGAACTTTGGAAGGTTGAACACTAGGCAGGCTGAGTTTGCTGAGCTTGAGGTAGTAGGCCAACATCTAAGCTGAGATATCTGCCAGGCAAGCAGAGATGTGTGTCGCCACCTGAGTGTCAGAAAGGGAGAAGGAGAAAAGTAGCTGAGTGTTATCCGCATTGCAATGACAGGAGAGACAATGTAAGGATATGACGGAGTTGAGTGACTTGGTATATAGAGAGAAGAGGAGAGTGCCTAAAACCGAGCCCTGGGGGACACCAGTAGTGAGTGTACGTGGTGCAGACACATATCCTCTCCACGTAGGTAGGATGCAATCCAAGAGCGTGCAGAGCATGCCCTGAGAGGGTGGAGAGGAGGATCTGATGGTTCATGATGTCGAAGGCAGTGGATAGATCTAAGAGGATGAGAACAGAGGAGAAAGAGTCAGCTTTGGCAGTACGGCAAGCCTCCGTGACACAGACGAGTGCAGTCTTGGTTGAGTGACATGTCTTGAAGCCTGACTGGTTAGGGACAAGAAGAACATTTTGAGAGAGATAGCGAAACAGTTGGTCAGACACAGCACGCCTAAGTGTTTTGGAAAGAAAAGTAAGAAGGGATACCGGTGTGTAGTTTTTGACAGAGGGGTTGAGTGTTTGTTTCTTGAGGAGGGGAGCAACTGTTGCCAAGTCAGAGGGGACGCAACCAGGGATGAGTTGATGAGGGAAGTGAGAAGGTCAGAGATGGAGGAGAAAGAAGGGAATGGGGTCTGGAGGAGGGAGAAGGTAACGGGGTCAAGTGGGCAGGTTGTCGGGCGGGCCGGTCCTCACCAGTCTCTGGAGAGAGAGGGGAGGAAGAGGTCAAGACATAAGGTAGTTCTGTGTTTTTGTGGGACCAGTGGACTCGATAGGCTGTGTGGATGAGGAGCAAATGTCGTAAACCTTCATTTCAAAGTGGTTGACAAAGTTGTCTGCAGAGAGGGAGGAGGGAGGGGGAGGAGTGGAGGATTAAGGAAGGTGGAAAATAGTTTCTTAGGGTTAGAGGCAGAATCTTGAAATTGAAAGATATAGAAAGTGGCTTTAGCAGTGGATACAGAGGAAGAGAAGGTAGACAGGAGGGAATGAAAGGATGATAGGTCCTGCGGAAGTTTAGTTTTCCTCCATTTTCTGTAAGCTCGTAATTAATTACTCAGCCATAGAGAAGAAGGGGAGGGCCAAGTCAGAAATTAGTGCACATTTATTAAAAATAAAAAACTGAAATATCACATTTACGTAAGTATTCAGACCCTTTACTAAGTACTTTGTTGAAGCACCTTTGGCAGCGATTACAACCTTGAGTTTTCTTATGTATGACAAGCTTGGCACACCTGTATTTGGAGAGTTTCTCCCATTCTTCTCTGCAGATCATCTGTCAGGTTGGATGGGGAGCGTCGCTGCACAGCTATTTTCAGGTCTCTCCAGAGATGTTAGATCGGGTTCAAGTCCAGGCTCTGACTGGGCCACTCAAGAACATTCAGAGACTTGTCCTGAAGCCACTCCTGCGTTGTGTTGCCTCTGTGCTTAGGGTCGTTGTCCTGTTGGAAGGTGAACCTTCGCCCCAGTCTGAGGTCCCGAGCACTCTGGAGCATGTTTTCATCAAGGATCTCTCTGTACTTTGCTCCATTCATCTTTACCCTCGATCCTGACTAGTGTCCCAGTCCCTGACGCTAAAAACATCTCCACAGCATGATGCTGCCACCACCATGCTTCACCGTAAGTATGGAGCCAGGTTTCCTCCAGATGTGATACTTGGCCTTCAGGCCAAAGAGTTCAATCTTCGTTTCCTCAGACCAGAGAATCTTGAGTCTTTAAGTGTCTTTTGTCAAACTCCAAGCGGGCTGTCATGTGCTTTTTACTGAGGAGTGGCTTCCGTCTGCCCAATCTACCATAAAGGCCTGATTGGTGGAGTGCTGCAGAGATGGTTGTCCATCTGGAAAGTTTTCCCATCTCCACAGAAGAACTCTGGTGCTCTGTCAGAGTGACCATCGGGTTCTTGGTCACCTCCCTGACCAATGCCCTTCTCCCCCGATTGCTCAGTTTAGCTGGGAGGCCAGCTCGCGGAATAGTCTTGGTGGATCCCAGAAAAATCCATTTAAGAATGATGGAGGCCACTGTGTTCTTGGGGACCTTCAATGTTGCAGAAATGTTTGGTACCCTTCCCCAGATTTGTGCCTCGACACAATCCTGTCGAGGCGCTCAACGGGCAATTCCTTCGACATCATGCCTTGGTTTTTGCTCTGACATGCACTTTCAACTGTGGGACCTTATATAGACAGGTGTGTGCCTTTCCAAATCATGTCCAATCAATTGAATTTACCACAGGTGGACTCCAATCAAGTTGTAGAAACATCTTAAGGATGATCACTGTAAACAGGATGCACCTGAGCTCAATTTCGAGTCTCATAGCAAAGGGTCTGAATTTTTACATTGGGACAGACACAGTGGCGATTTTAGCATGTACAGTCGTGGCCAAAAGTTTTGAGAATGACACAAATATTAATTTCACAAAGTCTGCTGCCTCAGTTTGTATGATGGCAATTTGCATATACTCCAAAATGTTATGAAGAGTGATCAGATGAATTGCAATTAAATGCAAAGTCCCTCTTTGCCATGCAAATTAACTGAATCCCAAAAAAACATTTCCACTGTATTTCGGCCCTGCCACAAAAGGACCAGCTGACATCATGTCAGTGATTCTCTCGTTAACACAGGTGTGTGTTGACGAGGACAAGGCTGGAGATCACTCTGTCATGCTGATTGAGTTCGAATAACAGACTGGAAGCTTCAAAAGGAGGGTGGTGCTTGGAATCATTGTTCTTCCTCTGTCAACCATGGTTACCTGCAAGGAAACACATGCCATCATCATTGCTTTGCACAAAAAGGGCTTCACAGGCAAGGATATTGCTGCCAGTAAGATTGCACCTAAATCAACCATTTATCGGATCATCAAGAACTTCAAGAGTGGTTCAATTGTTGTGAAGAAGGCTTCAGGGCGCACAAGAAAGTCCAGCAAGCACCAGGACCGTCTCCTAAAGTTGATTCAGCTGTGGGATCGGGGCACCACCAGTACGAAGCTTTCTCAGGAATGGCAGCAGGCAGGTGTGAGTGCATCTGCATGCACAGTGAGGCGAAGATTTTGGTGGACTGCCTGGTGTCAAGGAGGGCAGCAAAGAAGCCACTTCTCTCCAGGAAAAACATCAGGGACAGACTGATATTCTGCAAAAGGTACAGGGATTGGACTGCTGAGGACTGGGGTAAAGTCATTTTCTCTGATGAATCCCCTTTCCGATTGTTTGGGGCATCCGGATAAAGGCTTGTTCGGAGAAGACAAGGTGAGTGCTACCATCAGTCCTGTGTAATGCCAACAGTAAAGCATCCTGAGACCATTCATGTGTGGGGTTGCTTCTCAGCCAAGGGAGTGGGCTCACTCACAATTTTGCCTAAGAACACAGCCATGAATAAAGAGTGGTACCAACACATCCTCCGAGAGCAACTTCACCCAACCATCCAGGAACAGTTTGGTGACGAACAATGCCTTTTCCAGCATGATGCCATAAGGCAAAAGTGATAACTAAGTGGCTCGGGGAACAAAACATCGATATTTTGGGTCCATGGCCAGGAAACTCCCCAGACCTTAATCCCATTGGGAACTTGTGGTCAATCCTCAGGGAGGAAGGTGAACAAACAAAAATCCACAATTCTGACAAACTCCAAGCATTGATTATGCAAGAATGGGATGCCATCAGTCAGGATGTGGCCCAGAAGTTAATTGACAGCATGCCAGGGTGGATTGCAGAGGTCTTGAAATAGAAGGGTCAACACTGCAAATATTGACTCTTTGCATCAACTTCATGTAATTGTCAATAAAAGCCTTTGACGCTTATGAAATGCTTGTAATTATACTTCAGCATTCCATAGTAATATCTGACAAAAATATCTAAACACACTGAAGCAGCAAACTTTGTGGAAATTAATATTTGTGTCATTCTCCTAACTTTTGGCCACGACTGTAAATCTTGGTGGGGCAAAACCCCCCAAAAAACAATTGATGCACGCCAGCACAGCCACTACACAACACTAAGCAATACATTAATTGCACTTTAAAGGTGACAAATGATCCCCACAAGTTGGTAGGGCCTACATTAAGCTGTCCCAACAGCAGAGCTTTCTATTCAGCACCATGGAGTGAATCCTTACCACCACTACACCTGGCTATCATTGAAGCCTTGTCTGGCAGCAAAACAGTTCCTTCAGCCTCATTTACTGCCTTTTTAAAAAAGATAGCTGATAGGCCTGACTTTCTTAAACAAATGTGGTTTCTAATGACAATTGACATGTACAAACTATGGCATAAGGGAACGACGAGCGGATAAGAGTCAATCCGTAATTTCGATTAAGACATTAATGATCGAGCTGGGATGGACGTGGTCAATATAACTCAGTACTTTTGAAATGTACAGCGATAGAATTCACAACATGGGCCATTCTTACAGTATTCTCCCTGTACACCAAGTCAGAACCGTAGGATAAATAGAGGCATAGGGGCATTTACTGTAAGCAGACAATGAAAGGTCTTACAATATTCGATGATTACATCGATAATTTCTCTGAAACAGGCTACAGGCATCATGTGCACCACCAAGTCAGAACAGTAGGCTAAGGGACCAAATGATTGGGGGAAGGCACATGGGCTACTAACAGCTTACTACACAACATACACTTTGTATTACTTTCTTAGCTACAGTATACACATCTCCCTGGCATATTACATCAATTATGCAGCAGTATACAATACATTTTTGGACTCAACTTGGACTCAACTGGTGCTCACTTGAATAGGAAGGTGGCGCTCAGTCGTTCTTGTGGGCACATTTTGTCGTCTAACTTTCTCATGAAAGTCTGGCAGTCTCTGGATTTGTGGTGCTTTCAAGACAACTGGGAACTCTGAAAAAAACAAGGTGTCAGTGATCATGATGTCAGTGATCTTCAGGTTGCCGCTCTAGAAAGAGGCCCAAGTTCCCGACATGGAATTCTGAGTTGGATGACCGTTCAAAACATATTTTCCCAGTAAGAGCTAGTTTTTTTGAGTTCCCAGTTGTCTTGAACTCACTGAAGTCTGAGATTTCCCAGTTCCGAGTTTCCAGTTGTTTTGAATGGGGCATAAGCAGGGGCGAAGCCAGAGGGGTGTCCGGTGGGCACTGAACACCCCTGACATCTGATTGGCCACCCTGGGTGCCACCTCAAAATTAAATTCGCTACTGGCAGTTTGATGCTGATTGACATCTCATTTCATCTGTTGTTGAAAGATGCATTTATTTTGACGTTCGGTGGCACATTTTTCAAATCCAGGACGAGGAAGAGAGAATATTAACGTTGGTTGCGAGATAGAGAAGAATAAGAATAAGAAGAACATACAGAAGAAGAAGAGAGAATATTTCCACAGCTCGACAAGCTCTTTTCACGATTGGCGAAAGCATCATATTTGAAGTAAGTTTTAAGGTTTAGCATCGGGTTTAGGTTTCCTGAACAACTTTTACGAAAGTTGAGTCGCTGTGTAAGTTAACGTTAGACCTTTGGCTCCATTAAAACAGACAGTTAATCATATAAGAGAGAGCCTAACATTATGTTTACATCTGTGCTAGTAATACACACATATACAGTGCAGTGTCATAAGTTACAGTATATGAATGTTTAGCTAATGTGGGGTAATTAGTAGGCTACATCTGTCAGTGTTCAGCAAGTTAACATTCAGCAATTTGAAATCCATTAACTCCGTTAGATTTTCGTACTTGAACTCAAAACGAGCAATTGTTATTATCAATCTGTTAACGTTACTCAAAAGATTACCACAATTTGCAGATAGCCTGTTTGCTATCGTAAAGGTGTAAGTATTTATAGTTAGCTAAGTTACTTACTGCAGAGCAGAGCTAGCCATGATCTAACAGTAACTTAGGCTGGTAGTTGATTTTAAGGTACAGTTATGATAACGGGGATTTGTAATTAAGATTGAGATTGGCCTAAAATGTGGGTAATTGGATGCTTAGACTGTCATATTTTTGCATAGGGTCAATTAAACATGAAAAGAAAGGAAGAGATATCAGACTTCTTTTTAAAGAAGCACAAACAGGCAGATCAGGTGCAAACAGACCCCAGCCCTTGCATCACCACCGGACCCCAGAGCAGCTCCCTACCTGAGGCTAGTCAGAGTCAGGCTAGTCAGAGTCAGTGTGGTCAGACTTCACAAGGACCCAGTCTACCACCACCACATCAGAGCAGCTACCTACCTGAGGCTAGTCAGAGTCAGTGTGGTCAGACTTCACAAGGACCCAGTCTACCACCACCACGTCAGAGCATCTACCAGGCAGTCAGTCACATGCCCAGTTCAATTTAAGTTTAGCTTCATCTTGTAATAGATGATTTTGTCAGATTAAGCCTCACTTTAAAATGTTGGTTGTTGATTCATGTGTGTTCTTGTTTTGATGGCTGTGGCATTTTTATTGTGATTATGTACTAATTATTCTTGTGTTATTTTAATGTAATAGATGTATCAAGGGATGACACAGAGACCTCTGGCTCTGAGCAAGACAGTGAGCCAGAGCTGCCAGGAGATGTCATCGAGCCCCTCCTATCACCAGATATGCTGTTCCAAAAGGACCCAATGGTAGGCCAGGCCTATACTTTAAACTACACATTATAGTTAGCAGCTGTTAGTATCTAATCTTGTTGATCCCTTAATTATACATTTCCATAGAGATATGTCACATTATTTAATAACATGTATTTCAGACATTTCAAGATCCAGATAAGAGGGTCCTGTACAGCCGTGTTTGAAAACATTTTCCAGAACTCAGCAGGGTACTAGGAATAGAGCTCCTGGTATAAGGACAATTCATGGCTTGAATATCCTGTAAGTCAAGATTCGACTTAATGTTTCGTCTGTAGGCATTTTTCTCTGTTCAATACACCTGAATCTGCCTTCACATCACAGTCATGTTTTTGTAACTGGAAAAAGGCGCTGTTTAAAGATTCTGGGTTTAAGCTCCATTCAAAGGCAGAGCATCATATCAATGCTATGTATGCTTGGAATCAGCATAAAAGGGCTATTGACAGCAACTCATCAATGTTAGACGTCATAAATGAGGACCGTAAAAAGAAAGGAAAACTGTACTTATATTAAAACAATTTCAGATGTGCTTCTATTAACTGCCACTCAAAATATAGCGGAGAGAGGTCATTGAGAGTCTGATGACTCTCACAACAAGGGTAATTTTTTGACAATCTTAGAGGAAATAGCAAAGCATGACCCTCTCATAGAGAAAATGATGAATGCATGTGATAATGCTATGTATACAAGCCACCAAATCCAGAAGGAAGTTCTTGAGGGCTGAGCTGAGATGGTACAAAGTCAAATAATAAAATAAGTAAAAGAAAGTGAAGTGTTTAGTGTAATTGCAGATGAAAACAAAGATTTAAAGAAAAATAAGACGTCTTTATTTGTGAGGTACTATTACAACGGGGCCATCCATGAAAGCTTTTAACACTTTCAGTCAGCTGAAAGCTTAGAATGCAGCAGGTCTCACAACAATTATAATTAATTGCCTTGAAAAACATGGTCTGGACTACAGAAATAATCTTGTGGGGCAATGCTATGATGGTGCATCCGTCTTGAGCGGAAAGCATTCTGGTGTGTCTGCACGGATTAAAAACAGTGCAAGATTTGATTTTATGTGCACTGTAATGCACATTGTTTGAATTTGGTTCTTGTTGATGTTGTAAAATCAGGGCCTGAGGCAGTTCACTTTTTTGCTCTCCTGCAGAAGCTTTATAACTTTGTATCTAGCTCGTACGTTCATCTCAAGTGGTTTGCAGTTCAGAAAGAGCTATATCCACAGCAGCAGCCCAGGGAACTACAGAGACTTATGGATGTAAGGTGGGCATGCAGATACATGGCATGCCGTAATCTGAGGGACAGGCTTCCAGCAGTTCTGAGAGTGCTACAGGATATCACACTTGAAAATATTCATGGGGCTTTTGGTTACTGTCACGTCCTGGCCAGTATAAGGGTTAATTGTTATTGTAGTTTGGTCAGGACGTGGCAGAGGGTATTTGGTTTATGTGGTTTGGGGTGGTGGTTTTTCTAAAAAGGGCATTTGATTTATGTATTCCGGGGTTTTTGGGCACTGTTTCTTGTTTTGCCGAGTGAGCCTTTCAAGACTGTTTCGTTGTTCGTAAGTTCGTTTCGTTTTGTTGTTTTGGTGTGTTCATTCTGAGTTAATAAATGTCAAGATGAGCGTACACATACCTGCTGCGTTTTGGTCCTCCATTACCAATGACAACCGTGACAGTTACCTTTTGTTAAGTGCTTGGTGATGCCAAATGTCTTTCTGACATGCTCCAATCAAGCTCTCTTGACCTAGCAAGGGCTGTGGATCAACCTTTTCTGGCCCATGGTGTGTTGCGAGTGAAGGGCTTGCAAACTATTACAGACTACAAATGGAAGCACAGCCACGAGCTGCCCAGTGACACGAGCCTACCAGACGAGCTAAATCACTTCTATGCTCGCTTCGAGGCAAGCAACACTGAGGCATGCATGAGAGCATCAGCTGTTCCGGACGATGGTGTGACCACGCTCTCCGTAGCCGACGTGAGTAAGACCTTTAAACAGGCCACCTTACACAAGGCTGCGGGGCCAGATGGATTACCAGGACGTGTGCTCTGGGCATGTGCTGACCAACTGGCAGGTGTCTTCACTGACATTTTCAACATGTCCCTGATTGAGTCTGTAATACCAACATGTTTCAAGCAGACCACCATAGTCCCTGTGCCCAAGAACACAAAGGCAACCTGCCTAAACGACTACAGACCCGTAGCACTCATGTCTGTAGCCATGAAGTTCTTTGAAAAGTTGGTAAGGGCTCACATCAACACCGTCATCCCAGAAACCTTAGACCACACCAATTTGCATACCTCCCAAACAGACCCACAGATGTTGCAATCTCTATTGCTCTCCACACTTCCCTTTCCCACCTGGACAAAAGGAACACTTATGTGAGAATGCTATTCATTGACTACAGCTCAGCGTTCAACACCATAGTACCCTCAAAGCTCATCACTAAGCTAAGAATCCTGGGACTAAACATCTCCCTCTGCAACTGGATCCTGGACTTCCTGACGGGCCGCCCCCAGGTGGTGAGGTTAAGTAGCAACACATCTGCCACGCTGATCCTCAACACTGGAGCTCTGCAGGGGTGCGTGCTCAGTTCGCTCCTGTACTCCCTGTTCACCCATGACTGCATGGCCAAGCACGACTCCAACACCATCATTAAGTTTGCAGACGACACAACAGTGGTAGGCCTGATCACCGACAATGATGAGACAGCCTATAGGGAGGAGGTCAGAGACCTGGCCGGGTGGTGCCAGAATAACAACCTATCCCTCAACATAACCAAGACTAAGGAGATGATTGTGGACTACAGGAAAAGGAGGACCGAGCACGCCCCCATTCTCATCGATGGGGAGCAGGTTGGAGCAGGTTGAGAGCTTCAAGTTCCTTGGTGTCCACATCACCAACAAACTAGAATGGTCCAAACACACCAAGACAGTCGTAAAGAGGGCACGACAAAGCCTATTCCCCCTCAGAAAACTAAAAAGATTTGGCATGAGTCCTCAGATCCTCAAAAGGTTCTACAGCTGCAACATCGAGAGCATCCTGACTGGTTGCATCACTGCCTGGTAAGGCAATTGCTCGGCCTCCAACCACAAGGCACTACAGAGGGTAGTGTGTACGGCCCAGTACATCACTGGGGCTAAGCTGCCTGCCATCTAGGACCTCTACACCAGGCGGTGTCAGAGGAAGGCCCTAAAAATTGTCAAAGACTCCAGCCACCCCAGTCATAGACTGTTCTCTCTACTACCACACGGCAAGCGGTACCAGAGTGCCAAGTCTAGGACAAAAAGGCTTCTCAACAGTTTTTACCTCCAAGCCATAAGACTCCTGAAGAGGTAATCAAATGGCTACCCGGACTATTTGCATTGTGTGCTCCCCCCAACCCCTCTTTTTACGCTGCTGCTACTCTCTGTTTATCATATATGCATAGTCACTTCAACGGTGTTGATTCATGTACATACTACCTCAATTGGCCAACCAACCAGTGCTCCCGCACATTGGCTAACCGGGATATCTGCATTGTGTCCCGCCACCCACCAACCCCTCTTTTATGCTACTGTTACTCTCTGTTCATCATATATGCATAGTCACTTTAACCATATCTACATGTACATACTACCTCAATCAGCCTGACTAACCGGTGTCTGTATGTAGCCTTGCAACTTTTATAGCCTCACTACTGTATATAGCCTGTCTTTTTACTGTTGTTTTTTTCTTTACTTACCTATTGTTCACCTAATACCTTTTTTGCACTATTGGTTAGAGCATCAGGCATCTAGTGCGTCAGCCCAGCCTCGCCAGTCAGGAGTCGCCAGAGCTGCCCGCCAGTCAGGAGTCGCCAGAGCTGCCCGCCAGTCAGGAGTCGCCAGAGCTGCCCGCCAGTCAGGAGTCGCCAGAGCTGCCCGCCAGTCAGGAGTTGCCAGAGCTGCCCGCCAGTCAGGAGCAACCAGAGCTGCCCGCCAGTCAGGAGCCGCCAGAGCTGCCCGCCAGTCAGGAGCCGCCAGAGCTGCCCGCCAGTCAGGAGCCGCCAGAGCTGCCCGCCAGTCAGGAGCCGCCAGAGCTGCCCGCCAGTCAGTAGCCGCCAGAGCTGCCCGCCAGTCAGGAGCCGCCAGAGCTGCCCGCCAGTCAGGAGCCGCCAGAGCTGCCCGCCAGTCAGGAGCCGCCAAGGCGGCCGCCTGCCCGGATCAGCCAGAGCGGCCCGCCTGCCCGGATCAGCCAGAGCGGCCCGCCTGCCCGGATCAGCCAGAGCGGCCCGCCTGCCCGGATCAGCCAGAGCGGCCCGCCTGCCCGGATCAGCCAGAGCGCCCGCTGCGCCGGATCTGCCAGAGCGGCCCGCCGCGCCGGATCTGCCAGAGCGGCCCGCCGCGCAGCCATCGCCGCCCGCCAGCCGGGCGCAGCAAGGGTCGTCCGCCAGCCGGGCGCAGTCATCGCCGCCCGCCAGCCGGGCGCAGCAAGGGTCGCCCGCCAGCCGGGCGCAGCATGGATCGCTCAGAGACACCCGCCAGCCGGTCGCGGCAAGAGTCGCCTGCCAGTCGGGCGAAGTCAGGGGCGCCCACTAGTCTTCCGGAGGGCCAGGGGCGCCACCTAAGTGGGCGACGCCGAGGGTGGAGCGGGTTCCACGTCCCGCACCTGAGCCGCCTCCAATATAGGTGGGTTGGGGAGGGGGGGTGTAGCACAGTGCCGTCGTTGACGGCAGCCACCCTCCCTTCCCTCCCTGTAGTTTAGGGGGATTTTTCGGTTTGTTTTGGGGTTTTCTGTGTTTTTCTTTTGAGGTGCATTCAGGGTATGCACCTTTAGGGGGGGTAATGTCATGTCCTGACCAATATTTAGGTATTATTTGTATTATATTTTGGTCAGGACGTGGCAGAGGTATATTTGTTTTGTATTTTTTTTTTTTTGTGTGTGGTGCAGTGGGGTGTAAGTTGTTGGTATAGGTTCTAGGTTTGTTTTTCTATGTATAGTTAATTGGGGTTGGACTCCCAATTGAAGGCAGGTGTGTTGAGTTGCCTTTGATTGGGAGTCCTATATAATAGGGTGTGTTTGTCTTTGTGTTTTGTGGGTAGTTGTATTTCGCACTGCTAGTATTCATTTAGCCTGTGAAACTGTCCTTCGTCGTTCTTGTTGTTTTCTTGTTTTTTGTGTATGCGTTATCCTAATTAATTAAAAGATGAGCATCCACATTCCGCCTGCGTATTGGTCCTCCCTTCAGCACGACGGCTGTATTTGTGACAGTAGAATAATAGTGAAGACATCAAAACTATGAAATAACACATATGGAATCATGTAGTAACCAAAAAAAGTGTTAAACAAATCAAAATATATTTTTGATTCTTCAAAGTAGACACCCTTTGCCTTGATGACAGCTTTGCAAACTCTTGGCATTCTCTCAACCAGCTTCATGAGGTAGTCACCTGGAATGCATTTCATTTCACAGGTGTGCCTTGTTAAAAGTTAACTTTTGGATTTTCTTTCCTTCTTAATGCATTTGTGCCAATCAGTTGTGTTGTGACAAGGTAGGGGTGGTATACAGAAGATAGCCTTATTTGGTAAAAGACAAAGTCCATATTATGGCAAGAACAGCTCAAATAAGCAAAGAGAAACGACAGTTCATAATTACTTTAAGACATGAAGGTCAGTCAATCCGGAAAATTTAAAGAACTTTTAAAGTTTCTTCAATGCAGTGCTATGATGACACTGGCACTCATGAGGACCGCCACAGGAAAGGAAGACCCAGAGTTACCTCTGCTGCAGAGGATAAGTTCATTAGAGTTACCAGCCTCAGAAATTTCAAATAAATGCTTCACAAAGTTCAAGTAACAGACACATCTCAACATCAACTGTTGCGAGGAGACTGCGTGAATTAGGACTTTGTGGTCGGATTTCTGCATAGAAACCACTACTAAAGGACACCAATAATAAGAAGAGACTTTCTTGGCCAAGAAACACAAGCAATGGACATTAGACCAGTGGAAATCTGTCCAAATGTGAGATCTTTGTTTCCAACCGCCGTGACTTTGTGAAACGCAGAGTAGATGAATGGAGGATCTCCGCATGTGTAGTTCCCACCATGAAGCATGGAGGAAGAGGTGTTATGGTGTGGGTGTGCTTCGCTGTTGACACTGTCGTCATTTATTTAGAATTCAAGGCACACTTAACCAGCATGGCTACCACAGCATTCTGCAGCGATAAGCCATCTCATCTGGTTTGCTCGTAGTGGGACTATCATTAGTTTTTCAACAGGACAATGACGCAACACACCTCAAGGCTGTGTAAGGGCTATTTGACCAAGAAGGAGAGTGATGGAGTGCTGCATCAGATGACCTGGCCTCCACAATCACCCGACCCTAACCCAATTGAGACGGTTTGGGATGAGTTGGACTGCAGAGTGAAAGAAAAGTAGCCAACAAGTGCTCAGCATATGTGGGAACTCCTTCAAGACTGCTGGAAAAGCATTCCAGGTGAAGCTAGCTGAGAGAATGCCAAGAGTGTGCAAAGCTGTCAAAGGCAAAGGGTGACTACTTTGAAGAATCTAAAATACAGGATATATTTTGATTTGTGTAAAACTTTCTGGGTTACTACATTATTCCATATGTGTTATTTCATAGTTTTGATGTCTTCACAATAGTAGGTGTGTCCAAAATTGACATAATTTGAGTCAATTGGAGGTGTACCTGTGGATGTATTTCAAAGCCTACCTTCAAACTCAGTGCCTCTTTGCTTGACATCATTGGAAAATCAAAAGAAATCAGCCAAGACCTCAGAATTGTTTTTTGACCTCAACAAGTCTGATTCATCCTTGGGAGCAATTTCCAAATGCCTGAAGGTACCACGTTCATCTGTACAAACAATAGTACGCAAGTATAAACACCATGGGATCACGCAGCCGTCATACCGCTCAGGAAGGAGACGCGTTCTGTCTCCTAGAGATGAACATACTTTGGTGCGAAAGTGCAAATCAATCCCAGAACAGCAGCAAAGGACCTTGTGAAGATGCTGGAGGAAACAGGTACAAAAGTATCTATATCCACAATTAAACAAGTCCTATATCGACATAACCTGAAAGGCCGCTCAGAAAGGAAGAGGCCACTGCTCCAAAACCGCCATAAAAAAGCCAGACTATGGTTTGCAGCTGCACATGGGGACAAAGATCGTACTTTTTGGAGAAATGTCTTCTGGTCTGATGAAACAAAAATAGAACTGTTTGGCCATAATGACCATCATTATGTTTGGAGGAAAAATGAGAGGCTTGCAAGCCGAAAAACACCATCCCAACCGTGAAGCACGGGAGTGGCAGCATCAAGTTGTGGGGGTGCTTTGCTGCAGGAGGGGCTGGTGCACTTCACAAAATAGATGGCATCATAAAATCAAAACTGGAATCTTTCCTCAAAACAAAGGTTGTAAAAGTATGCTAGACATTTATAGAATAAATCATACCTAGTTTGATGTTTCTGTGACAAACGGTGAATTAGTTATTGATTTTGACATTTTTAAATGGCTTTTGGCGAATGTCTGTTGAATGTCTGATGAATGTCTGTTGAACGTCCGAATTTGTGAATATAAAACCAACTTTACCTCGGTCGTCTACGTGGTCATGCTTTTTACTTAACATTACACCTTCGTTATCGTTCAGGGGATGCGCTGCTGTAACAGGCAAGCTGTCTTTCCAGAGTGCGCACTGATGCCGTAACTAGTAAGTTGGTTGTCTCTTCTTTCTTCAGTCGCGTGCTGCATTCTGTTGTTATGTGAACGATTGGCTGAGCCTTGGATACAGCCAGTATTGCTCCAAACGCACATCACTCGCTCACAGCCAGTAGTGATCCAAACCACCCTCCCTTCCCAAACTTTTCTCATCAGATCTACACAAATCACATAGGTCACCTACTTTGGATTGAAAACGGCGAATTTCGCCGAAAAGGTGACTAGTTTGCATCCCTGTGATGTGTGTGAATTGGACCATTTTCCTGTCCTGCTAAGCATTCAAAATGTTATGAGTACTTTTGGGTGTCATGGAAAATGGAGTAAAAAGTACATTATTTTCTTTAGGAATGTAGTGAAGTAAAAGTTCTCAAAAATATAAATAGTAAAGTACAGATACCCCAAAAAATGACTTAAGTAGTGCTTTAAAGTATTTTGACTTATAAGTACTTTACGCCACTGATCATTCATTTCCTGTTTCCATCAGCCCGGTCGTGACTTTTTTTCCCATGCGTCAAGTAATTCATTCGCATGAAATGTTTGGATAAGGTATGGGCAACTTTGATGGGGGTGGGGGCAACAAAACATCTGAACTCATCATGAGGGTCTGCAGTGGCTCGCTGGTCTCCATACCCACATAGTCAAAACTGGCCCTAGCCTTTCGGGGCCCCGAAGTTACATTTTATCAATTCAATATCTATTCCACATTGGTTCAACAATATTTCATTGAAATGACGTGGAAACAACATTGATTCAACCAGTGTGTGCCCAGTGGGATATGAATGGACTGACGAGGAGTAAATGGAGAGGCAAGACTGCAGGTAGACAATAACTAGAATGCACTAATCAAGTAAAAAGAATATGAATACTTTATTGTGACAAGTAAACAGTGATCTGTATGACTGTCCACAAATCCTGCCTGCGGTTGCTATGGTAACAATCCTCTCACCACAACATCAGTAAAAAAATAAAAAATACTAGAGAACAACGTGGCTTCAGGAAGTTCAAATCTAGATGACTAATACCAAACTTCTGTAAATACTAAAATACCAACAACAAAAAAATACAGAAATATTTTAGGCTGACAGCTGTAGACAACCTAATAACCAACAGTGCTGACAGTTTGAAAAAAACATTTTAGGCTACAGGCTGTGCTGTGACAACATTGACACTAATTAGGTGAATGTGCTCTAAAATCACTGACAGCCGGCCTGAGATGAACTGGGTTTAGGCCACTGTAATTAGTCAAATAGATCATTTGCAGAGAACCACAAAGCCAAGGAGTCTATTGGGCCACTTCAAGTACAGTATATGGGCTTGTTTTCCTGTTTGAAGTACAGACCATTTAGTAACATATTTGGATGCACACACACCTTCAATGCAATAAAATTGATCAGCCAAAGAAGAATCTTTCAATTAAACTAACACATTAAGGATACAGTCACCATTAAAATGAATATAGTCCTAAACACTGTTGGTGAGTGTTTCGAAATAAGTAGATTTAATGTGTTGCCTTATGACCTGAAGGGTACAAGAGATTATTCAATATTCATACCAAATAAATAGTTAGCCAAATAGTTGCATTATAATGCATTACAGATCAGACAGCGCAGTATAGCTAAGTCACCTGGTTACAATGTGATCCCTTCCTGTCAGAACTCATCATCAGAGGAAGCTAATGCCTCTTTAGCCTCAACATAGTCTCTGATCTCCTGAGGAGTACGGATGTAACTGTCAATCTCACTGTCTGAGATCTCCTCATCACCAGTCACCTCCACCACCGGGACCTGCACCCTCCTTATCTTAGCGTACCTCACAGAAGGGGGTTCAAACAAACTCCTCTTGCCAGAGTTTGGTGCTGAGGGCTGGCTGTACTGAGAGTCTGTGCCAGGCCCTGTATGTGGTAACCCCTCCACTACAACAGTGTATGTCAGGTCAACATCTCCTTGTTGCTGGACATTCCCTGTGTCTGGTTCCCCCACAAAGGGTTCTTTAGGGGTCTGCCCTGGGGTCTGGGATGAAGCTGCACCCTCCAGGCAGGGCGTGTTGGTGTGGGATCCAGGTAGGGAGTCCTCTAAGCTTGGTGGGAGTACCAATTCAGAGGCCAGGGCTTCCTCGTGGCTGCTCAGGGCCCTCCTCAGTAGCGTGAGTCTATGGTTCAGGATGTCATCCACCATCTGGATCACAGTCTGGGGTGTCACCTCATCCCCCCTCAACCAGGGCAGCTCCTGGCCCAGCTTACACAGCACCTCCTTCAGCTCGGTCACCCGCTTCGGAGCTATGGAGGACTTGGTCACCTTGGCCATCTGGCAGAACCTGGCCAGTGTGTATTTGAGCCGGGCCTGGGTGGGTTTCAGGGACTGCCAAGCCAGGAAGATGGAGGCCGTGAGGATGGGGACGGGCTGGCGGCCAGTCACTAGCCAGGCATCTGCAGCCAGCTCCAACAGGACAGCAGCTCGCTTTGTCAAATCCTTGGAGGACTCTGACAACTCTTCATGGACATGTTGAGGGCTTAGTTTGTATCTGACAGAGAAAGGAGAGAAAAGACAGTTTCTCAATAAGCATCAAATGTCTACCTAATAACAACATGCGCTTAGTCAGGCAATTTATTTATCATCATGCAATCAAGGCTAATGTTTATAGTTGAGGTGATTGACTTACGCCTGACAGTGTGTCTCCAGTAGGTCAATGATACTGGTGGGGGGAGCCTCTATCTTCAGAGTCTTCACCATCTCCTGGTAGACCACGCCTATCAGCCTGGGGTTCGCCTCCAGGAGACAACAAATAGTTCCCATGGCAATGGGCCAGCTGTGCTGCCTGCAGGTCGCCAGCACGCAGCATCCTGCCAGAACCTCTTTCTTCTGCAGGCTGACCCTGATGAAGTTAGGGTGCTCATAGGCCTGCTTAAAATGGGTCTCTGCAGTCTCCTCCATGAGGAAAGTGAGTCTGAGAATACGACAGAGAGCACGCACCCGGTGTATGCCTGTTTGGAGGAAGTGATACAGTATTGCCAGCCACACATGATTAAAATACACAGCATTTTGTGATATCCAACCCTCACATTGTGTCAGAAACAGGTAGTCAGTAGTTCTACAGGGAAACGGTGCAGTTCCTACCATTGATTAGATTCCGGCATGGCTTCTTGTCCACTTCTGTGCTATTAGTGTATCTTACATCTACAGCACCAAAACAAGCAGACAAGGAAATACAAACAAAGTGCTCAATTAAATCACAGTCATAATATAGACAGCAGGCATGTGGAATAGCCTTACAGAAGACTACATGACCAACAGTCAGTAGGAAAGCACATTCTTACAGGCAGCTGCATAAATAATTGTGCTAAGAAGGTGACAGATAAACCAGTTAGTTAGATAACTAGCTACCTGTGCCCTGTGTCTCTTCACTTCGGGTAGTGGTGAGTAGACCTTCGGATACCACCGCGCCACAATCTGAACATACAAGTTGTGGCTGTGAATAATGTTCATCGTCCACTATGTCGAGCGAGCCACACTCCGGACACTTCAGACCGACAGTAGCCATCTTCAGTTTGATGTATGTTGGTAAACGTTAGCTAGCAAATCATAAATTTGTGAGTCAGCCAGAACCTACTACAATACCATTCATGTGCTGTGAACGACCAATGAACGTTTCGAGTTCTTAATGTGAGCTCAGCCTTTATAATCCGTGTAGAAACAAGGTATCCTTACTTTCGTTCCGCTATTGAAAGCTACTTCAACGTTCTACTTCAATTGGAACAGCGCATTATATCCATACGTTACGTTCATCGCGTGGAATAGATGCGTCAAGCTTTATTTAAAGGTTTATCACAAGGTATTAATACACACTTTACAGATGAGAGAGCGATAGAAAGTGTGCGCGAGTGAGAGACAGAGAGAAAGTGGTGTGTGTGTGTGTGTGTGTGTTTGTCAACCGGAGGCTAAATAAATTACATGATTTTTTGAAAATTAGTCTTTATTTTATCATTGTAATGGAGCGAATATAAACGTTCTGACTTTCACCTAATCTCTCGTGGACAGATGTAATTGAGCGTTTGACGCAATTACGTGGGATACATGAGATTTTAGTTCTGGGTGTCCGAGATTAACTGTCACCCAACTATACAGTAATAATTTGTATGACCAAAGGCAGACCAACATACTGACACATCTTGCTACTGTATCTACCTATGGCCAGTGGTAGCTGGTTTAAGAAAACAGTCTGAATTTCAATAGCTTTCTTCACAAGGAAATGCCACTTTGAACGGTGTCTATAGGTTACACCCATGCAATTTGTTTCCAGAGGTGCACCTGTCAGTGAGATTGCCTTTTGATGAATGCACTCTCGATTCATTGCATAGTCCACACTTCCCAGTAAACCTTGCTTATCTGTAGTCTAAATTGTAAAAATTATCAATCCATGTTTATCTCTTAGACTAGCAATTTATCAATTCTTTCCTCCTCAAAGTGATTCAACATGAAGTTGACAATAGGAAAAGGACATCTCTATGTACAACATTTATACGAGTTATACAGTATCAGGGAATAATATCAGGGAATAATATCTGTACCTCAGACAAGCAATACAAACACTTTACAGACAGGTATTACTCATTATACTCAAAATGTAATTATGTGATTATAATTCATTGTAATACTTGTCATAAGCATGTATGACACCGGTCTGTCTGCTTTACAGAAAGTGTTACCAAATATGCAAACTCCACTGTTCTGTTGGAGCTTTTATTATTCAATTCATTCTTCAGTGTCATTGCGCTGGATTTAACCTTCATATCATACTCATCGCAAGAAAATCAAAACATTAATACTAAGAAAAATCGAACTGTCAAAAACATAAGGCAACTTCCCACAGGCCTATATGGACTTGTGCTTTGTTTGTGTTCTTATACCATCTTTATACACCATAAAGTAAATAAATCCTTTAGTCAAAATGTAATGAACAATCAAATAGTCAACAATCAAAATGTAATGAACAAAAGTGCATCTGTTCAGTAGAAACAGAAAGCCAGTGCTTGGTATGGTATACTGTACATGGGTGTTGGGTGAATTCAAAGTTATTTGGGAGGAAAGCCAGAAATATTCAACCAGCCCAATACATGTGCATTGAGGAAGATACACATTTTAGGAAGGCCCTGCTCTGAATGATTAGGACCACTCATTTGAGTGAGTTCATGGTCATCAGGATACTGGGTTTCTCCTCGATGATGCGCACCAGCAGGTTGTCAATGTACTGCTCCAGCTCCTTGATCTTATCGTCCCTTTTGGAGAGCTGCTCCTGCTGCTTCACCACCAGGGAGATCAGCTCTTCCTGGGTCAGCTGGGAGTAGGGACCTTTAACCCCTGTGTCTTTGACCTAGAAGGAAAGGGAGGGAATGGAGGTGGTACAATCAGTCAGTGCCATTTATATTTTTCCATATACTTCTCCAAGGATACTATATGCCATGCATTATCTATAATGTCTGGCGGCAGGTAGCCTAGTGGTTAAGAGCGTTGGGCCAGTAACTGAAAAGTCACTGGTTTGAATCCCCAAGCCAGCAAGGTGGAAAATATTCCATTCTACCCCTGAGCAAGGCAGTTAACCCCCAACAACTGCTCTCTGAGCACTGATGACGTTGATTAAGGCAACCCTCCGCACCTCTCTGATTCAGGGGGGGTTGAGTTAAATTTGGAAGTCAAATTTTGGTTTAATTCAGTTGTGCAACTGACTAGGTATCCCCCTTTCCCTATAAAGCAATGTTTGAACTATGCACGAACCCTTACATAGAGGAACATTCAATGCACAAGAAAGGTCTAGCTTTCAGACACTTATAATGGAGGGCATTGGATGGTGCAATGTTACCTAAATCTCCATTCTAAAAAGTATTTGATCCTATGATATGAGCACAGAGACTTAGAGAGGTTTGTGAGCTCTGACAGCTTTGTGAGAACTCTGTTAGAGCTCGTATGTCTCAGATCCCAACACGATAGGCAAAGCCCAGTGTTATTCACAGTGAGCTTATGGTGCGCCATCGACAAGAGAAAGAATGTTGTAGAATAGATCAATTAATCTGTGGCAATTCTTTACAGGGAGCATTTGGGAGGGCTTGTTGCGACTGTGTTTGTATGTATGTATGTGAGTGTGCGTGCGTGCGTGCTACATGTAGCTAGAATGGGATTTTATTGTACTAATGTTTCATTAAAACCAACTGTGCATCAAATAACTTGTTAGATAAATTGAAACAGCAGCACAGGACATTTGCATGAGGTGCCTGGGGGATTGATTTCAAATATATCCCGGTATGTTAATTGCATAAGATTATTCTGATAATATTATCAAAAAGAGCCCCTGCTGTGCATATTAACACTTTTCCCAACATACACTCTTAGAAAAAAGGGTTCTTTGGCTGTTCCCATAGGATAACCCTTTTGGGTTCCATGTAGAACCATCTGTGGAAAGGAACCGAAAAGTGTTCATCAAAGGGTTCTCCTATGGGGACAGGCGAAGAAGCCTTTTAGGTTCTAGATAGCACCTTTTTTCTTAGACACAATGGGGTCTGATTATTCAGTACACATACAGAGGGGTGTAGTGCCATTCTTTTAGATGCAGAAATGCATTTGGTTTTTTTAAATGACGTTATCATTTCTCAAAGTTTGTAACCGTCCTCCAATTGCAAAGTCTGCCTATGCCCAAAAATATTGTCTCAAATTATTCCCAATTTTTTTTTTGTCCTTTTTCTCCCCAATTGGTAGTTACAGTCTTGTCCCATCGCTGCAACTCCCGTACGGACTCGGGAGAAGTGAAGGTCGAGAGCCGTGTGTCCTCCGAAACAACCCAGCCAAGCCACACTGCTTCTTGACACAATGCCCGCTTAACCCGGAAGCCAGCCGCACTAATGTGTCGGGGGAAACACCGTACACCTGGTGACCGTGTCAGCGTGCATTGTACCCAGCCCACAACAGGAGTCGCTAGTGCTACGATGGGACAAGAACATCCCTGCCGGCCAAACCCTCCCCTAACCCGGACGACGCTGGGCCAATTGTACGCCGCCCCATGGGTCTCCCGGTCACAGCCGGCTGCGACAGAGCCTGGGCTTGAAACAGGATTTCTAATGGCACAGCTAGCACTGTGATGCAGTGCCTTAGACCACTGCGCCACTCGGAAGGCCAAACGCTTTCTATTTTTATTACCCTCACACCAAAATAGGCAATCATGAATGCTAATTATTCAGGTGTAATGTCCAAACTCCATGCCATTCATTTGATCTCAATCAGTTTCATGGGAATATGCATTTAGATCTTCTTGAACTACTGTTCTGTAAGCGAATTACAGCAGATGGCCTAAACAATTAGCCTTTCTTGTATTTTGTTTCAATCGAAGCATAGACTATACAGCCTGCCGAGTTGTGTGCTCAGTTGAGTTTTGGCCGCATGAGGAAAAAAAAAAAAAGTGACTTCAGCGAGAACCCTAAAAGTCATAAATAATTACTGAGGTGGTGTTTTTGGTGTAACAGTAATATAGGCCTACTTCTACGCTATTATATTCGGGTCTGTTATGTAAATACTAATTAAATTATTAGGCCTATGTGATCTTGCAAGACCTAGGCTACACTCGGACAGGGCAAGTTCATTAAATGCGTTATACATGAGCCCAAGTCCATAAACTGTTTTGAGGACAGACGTCTTAGCAGCCTGGTCTCGGACTAGACGTACCATAGTAAATGTAAATCTGGGACACTGAAATTAGTATATGTTACAACTTGTATGGTTACATAAGACAGGTTGCTTAAGGCAAAAATGAAAGTAAGGTGGCTGGTCGAGTGTATGACGCGAACATCTCGCAAACCAAAGGTTGCTTGTTCGAATCTCATCATGGACAACTTTAGCATTTAAGCTAATTAGTAACTTTGCAACTACTTTTTAGCTATTTTGCAACTAATTAGCATGTTAGCTTCTCCTTCCCCTAACCTTGCAAAGTAGTTGTAAAGTTATGTGAGAATGCTGTTCATTGACTCAGCGTAAAACACCATTGTTCCCTCCAAGCTTAGGACCCTGGGACTGAACTCCTCCCTCTGCAACTGGATCCTGGACTTCCTGACGAGCCAACCCTAGGTGGTGAGGGTCGGCAACATCCCCTCCGCCACGCTAACCCTCAACACGGGGGCCCCACAGTGTGCTTAGTCCCCTCCTGTACTCCCTGTTCACCCATGACTGCGTGGACCCACACGACTTCAACACCATCAAGTTTGCTGACAACACGACAATGTGGTGCCGGGACAACAGCCTATCCCTCAACGTCACTAAGACCAAGGAGCTGATCGTTGACTACAGGAAACGGGGGCCGCGAGCACGCCCCCATACACATCGACGGGGCTGTAGGGGAGCGGGCCAAGAGCTACAAGTTCCTCGCTGTCTAAATCACTAAGGACTTAAAAATGGTCCACTCACACACGTAAAGTTGTGAAAGCGTGACAGCGCCTCTTCTGCATCAGGAGGTTGAAAAGGTTTGGCATGGGCCTCAAATCCTCAAAAAGGTTCGACAGCTGCATCATTTAGAGCATCTTGACTTAAAAAAATAAAATAAAAAGTTATTTAACCTTTATTGTACGCCGCATTTAACAGGCTGCATCATTGCTTGGTATGGCAACAGCACCACCCTTGGTCGCATGGTGCTACAGAGGTTGATGCCGACAACCCAGTACATCACTGGGGCCGAGCTCCCTGCCATCCAGGACCTCTATATCAGGAGGTGTGAAAGACCAGCCACCCAAGCCATAGACTGTTCTCTCTGCTTTCGCACAGCAAGCGGTACCGGTGCATCAAGTCTGACACCAAAAGGCTCCTGAAAAGTTTCTATCCCCAAGCTGTAAGACTGCTAAATAGCTAACATAATGGCTACACACACTGAGTTGACCCTTGCATTTTTTTGTTGTCTCTATGCACACTGAAACTCCAACATACACATAACATGCAGTCACATTTATACTGACTCTAAACACATACATACAATCATAATTTAAACTACTGCTACTCTGTTTATCATATATCCTGATGCCTAATCACCTTACCCCATACATATCTACAGTTGAAGTCGGAAGTTTACATACATTTAGGTTGGAGGCATTAAAACTCGTTTTTCAACCACTCCACAAATTTCTTGTTAACAAACTATAGTTTTGGCAAGTTGGTTAGGACATCTACTTCGTGCATGACACAAGTAATTTTTCCAACAATTGTTTACAGACAGATTATTTCACTTATAATTCACTGTATCACAATTCCAGTGGGTCAGAAGTTTACCTACACTAAGTTGGCTGCCTTTAAACAGCTTGGAAAATTCCAGATAATGATGTCATGGCTTTAGAAGTTTCTGATAGGCTAATTGACATCATTTGAGTCAATTGGAGGTGTACCTGTGGATGTATTTCAAGGCCTACCTTCAAACAAAGTGCCTCTTTACTTAACATCATGGGAAAATCAAAAGAAATCAGCCAAGACCTCAGAAAAGAAATTGTAGACCTCCACAAGTCTGGCTCATCCTTGAGAGCAAATTCCAAACGCTTGAAGGTACCACTTCATCTGTACAAACAATAGTACGCAAGTCTAAACACCATGGGACCACGCAGCGGTCATACCGCTCAGGAAGGAGATGTGTTCTGTCTCCTAGAGATGAACGTACTTTGGTGCGAAAAGTACAAATCAATCCCAGAACAACAGCAAAGGACCTTGTGAATATGCTGGAGGAAACAGGTACAAAAGTATCTATATCCACAGTAAAACAAGTCCTGCAACTGCACATGGGGACAAAGAGCGTACTTTTTGGAGAAATGGTCTGATGAAACAAAAATAGAACTGTTTGGCCATAATGACCATTGTTATGTTTGGAGGAAAAAGGGGAAGGCTTGCAAGCCGAAGAACACCATCTCAACCGTGAAGCACGGGGGTGGCAGCATCATGTTGTGGGCGTGCTTTGCTGCATGAAGGACTGGTGCACTTCACAAAATAGATGGTATCCTGAGGAAGGAAAAGTATGTAGATATATTTAAGCAACATCACAAGACATCAGTCAGGAAGTTAAAGCTTGGTCGTAAATGGGTCTTCCAAACGGACAATGACCCCAAGTATACTTCCAAAGTTGTGGCAAAATGGCTTAAGGACAACCAAAGTCAAGGTATTGGAGTGGCCATCAAAGCCCTGATCTCAATCCCATAGAAGATTTGTAGGTAGAACTGAAAAAGCTTGTGCGAGCAAGGAGGCCTACAAACCTGACTCAGTTACACCAGCTCTGTCAGGAGGAAGGGGCCAAAATTCACCCAACTTATTGAGGGAAGCTTGTGGCAGGCTACCCAACACGTTTGACCCAAGTTACACAATTTAAAGGCAATACTACCAAATACTAATTGAGTGTATGTAAACTTCTGACCATGTGATGAAAGAAATAAAAGCTGAAAGAAGTAATTATCTACTATTATTCTGACATTTCACATTCTTAAAATAAAGTGGTGATCCTAACTGACCTACGACAGGGAATTTTTACTAGGATTAAATGTCAGGAATTGTGAAAAACTGAGTTTAAATGTATTTGGCTAAGGTGTATGTAAACTTCCGACTTCAACTGTACATCTTTTGTCTTGCCCATTCACCCTCTGAATGGCACACATACACACGCCATGTCTGAGTTCTCAAGGCTTAAAAATTATTCTTTAACCGGTCTCCTCCCCTTTCATGTGCCGTCGACTTGTAAGACGCTTCAGGAGGGCGGTCACGTGGTTGTGGGATTGAGCCCGTGTGATACGAATCAGGAGGAAGTGGTACTTGCTAACCAAGCGGCGTGACGTCCTTTACACTGGCTAACATAATGTAATATTCTACAGAGTCATTTCAACATCTAGTTTTTATTTACATTTGGCTGAGTTGTCAACTGACATGAAATCATCAAAAATTTGTACCATCATCTTTGAAATGCAAGAGAAAGGCCATAATGTATTATTCCAGCACAGGTGCAAAAAACTATGAAAACTACAAAGGCTGGCATTTCTGTAGATGTGATTCATACTGGCTGAGGGCATTGTGTGAATGACATCACAATTAAACAACTAGCAGAGAAAAATTACATCTGCATTAATTACTTAGTAGCTAAGTGCTCTTTGATGACATAATATACTGTTACTATACTGTTCCTTTTGCTTTATGTTAAACTCCATAATAATAATTATATAATAATTAATAAAATAGTACCAGCTATGATTTCCTTTGCACAATTTTTGAAAGTATTGCAAATACAACCTAGTCACAAGGTAGTGGTCAGATGACATGAAAATAGAGCTCTTTGACCACCCATACCAGTGGTGGGTTTGAAAAACCGAAGCATACACTGTATGCAGAAAAGTACTTCATACCTACAGTAAAATATGGTGGTGGATCTATGATGTTATGGGGCTATTTTGCTTCTACTGGTCCTAGGGCCCTTGTTAAGGTCAACGGCATCATGAACTTTACCCAGTACCCGGACATTTTATCCAAAAAACCTGGCCACAAGTGGATCTTCGAGCAAGACAATAACCTAAAGCACTGATCAAAATCGACAAAGAAATGGTTAAATGACTATACAAACGACATTTTACAATGGCCATCTCAGTCTCTGTGGTTTGAATTGAAGAGGGCAGTCCATAAGAGCAGACAAAGGATATCAAGGATCTGGAAAGATTCTGTATTGAGGAATGGTCTAAGATCCCACCCAACGTGTTCTACAATCTCATAAAACATTTTAGAAAAAGCCTAATTATCCTCACAAGGGGAGGGTGCTAAAGTATTGAAAATAGAGGTGTCAATTATTTTGTTAAACAAAATCTTTCTCTGAGTAAGCGTATTAGTATAAAATAATACAGCTCAGTATTTGTATTATTTATTTTATCTTTATCAAGGGTGCCAATAATTATGGACCTGACTGTATATTCCTTTAAAGTACCTTTATCTTCTCTTGAAGGCCACCGAGGATCCCTGTACATTTGGCAGCCTGTTCCTCGTGGATGTTGGAGGCTGGCTGGTTTTCCAGGGAACTCAAGGGCTTTACTGGGTGTGGCCTGAATCGAGAGACAGACAGTGAGAGTAAGAGACTCAAACTTTTCTGAAAAGTATTGTGTTATTAGAGGGGATGCAGCAGGTGGATGTGGGGGATATCGGGATAAATGCCTTTTCTCAAAAAGCAGGTCTGATTATTATCTGTCTCCTAGCACAGAAAAAAAGAAGAAAAAAAAAAAGAGTTGAAGCTTGTTGCCAACAGTGGGAAACGATTTGTTTGATCAGTTAGACATGACAAGAAATCTGAGCAGGGTTTGTCTTCACAATTGACTGTATCTGTACTCTTCTTTCCCTCTTAGATAAGGTTAGACTGCAGAGGATCCACAGTGTACACACAGTCTGAGTAATGGCATTTTACAGGCTCCACTGAGCTTTATCAGATTCTACAGGAAGAATAACATGACAAAAAACAATGAAAGCTACAAAGGCTGGCATTTCTATAGACGTGATTCATACTGGCTGAGGGCATTGTGTGAATGACATCATAATTAAACAACTAGCAGAAAATAAATGACATCTGCAGTAATTAGTAGCTAAGTGCTCTTTGATGACATAATATACTGCTAATTGCTCTGGGGAGCTATGTTCCTTTTGCTTTATGTTAAACTCCATAATAATAAAATAATTAATAAAATAGTACCAGCTATGATTTCCTTTGCAAAATGTTTGAAAGTACTGCAAATACAACCTAGTCATAAGTTAGTGATTTAATTCAGGAAAGTGCAGATAAACATTTGATAAGAGAGTAGAAGAGTTTTATAAAGGGTCACATTCATGAAGTGTTCTGGAACAATGCATTTTACAAGCGATTGGGGAGGTTTAGTAATTCTAACTACAGTACATTCTACAGGAGAGGTTTGGTGGACAGCACATAGCTGCTACACGCTTCAGGAAAAGGCTGAGATCTCTCTCACCTGCATGTGCTTGAGGTAGACCTGTCCCCTCTCCCTCCTGCCTCCTCTCCACTGCACTGCTCTGTAATGGAGGGCAGAGCTCCAGCATGAAGCAGGGTCTTCTGGCCAGGGACAGAGCTTGTTGTCTGGGGAGGGCAGTCTCTCCTGCCCCCTGATCCCTTCAGGGGCTCGGGGTGGGGTATGGCAGAGGGGGCAGGTGAGGGGAAACATGAGGGCTGGGCAAGGGTAACACATGGTAGTGCCACACCCACCCCGCCATTCTGCTTTTTTACCCAGTTACCTGAGGAAAGCTTACTCGAAGTGGGAGCCCCTGGGCTTTGTAGTTTTCCAGAACTCCGTTTACCAGCTCCCTCCTCTCTAAAGGTGGATGTTATCTTCACTGGAGGCAAGGGAGCACGGGCACGCTTTGCTGATGTGCTTTTGGTGGGACAGGAGACATCCTCAGCTGGCAGAACATCTGGCGTTGGAAGCTCAGTTGTGTCCCCAACCACATGCTTCTGAAACGGACCTAGATCTGCATCTGTGGAGGTACAACTCTGTTGATTGTGAGAGTTCAGGCTCTCCTGACGCTCACCAGTTAGACTCTGTTCTTCACCACATCCAGAGGACTTCTCCATTCTGCAGTCTTCTGCAAAGGGATTATTTGGACCAAACTCAACCGAAGAGTCATGTTCCTCAGTATTTGATTGCTCATCTAACACATCAGCTGTTGGCATTGTCTTCCCTGGAAGGTGCTGGGGCCTGGAGGGTGCTGGACCTTTATTGTGTTTCGCAACCATCAACCCCCCAGTGGCTGATGGCATGGGTTCCTCTGCTTGATTCCCATGGTGGGCAGAGCTCTGGCCTCCACTGATGTGTTCTGTTGTAGCTGTGGAGGAAGATCTCAGTGGCGTGATCATCTGTACCACACGTTGAGAAACCTTGGACATGGAGGCACCCACTCTGTCCTTATGTCCCTGATTCACACTGGTCATACTCTGGTCCCTCTGTGTCTGGCTTGGAGCCTGGATTGGTCTGTCAGGAGGCAGTGGAGCAGGACGCTTGTCCCTCCTGACACTGGAATCATCCTGACTAACACTCTCATTTAAGTGCTGGTCATGTTCGCTTCCCACCAATGACGTGGCAGAGTGGCGTCTTGGAGGAGGCTGCGGTTTTGTTGGCGTTTTTTGGGTGAGGGTAGGAGTGGCAGAATCAGGGTTGGACTTACAGGGCCAGTTGTCCTTATGAGCCCATCGCTGGTTGTCTGGAGGCAGTGGAGCTGGGCCCTTATCCTGTCTGACACTGGAATGGTCCTTACCACTAACACTCCCCTGGTCATCCCCACTTCCCACCAATGACGTGGAAGATTGACGTCTGAGGGGAGGGGGCGGTTTTGTTGGCTTTGTTTTAGCGAGGGTAGGTGTGGCACAATGAGATTTACTGGGCCAGTTGTCCTTACGAGCCCAGGGCTGATTGTTGGGAGCCACAGAGTCAGGGTCTTTCTTCTCCATCAGATCAGTAGACGGGTCAATAGCGTCTCCGGATTCCCTATCACCTCTGGGGGAGTCCATAGAACTCTCCAGTTCAGGAGACGAGGACGATAAGAAGGGGTTGGAAGATATAGCAGGCTTTGAAGGGTTCCCCCATGAAGAGGGTCTGGAAGAGCAGGGTTAGGAAGGGGAGGGTGCAGTGAGATTTTTTGTTGTTGTTGCTGATGACAAGGTCTAACTACCAAACATTGAAAATGGAACAACTTTCAAAACTTTTTAAAGAACATAGAATTTGTTTCTAAAACTAAATGATGAAATGCTATGAAAGTCTTGTTGGAATCCACACACAAGCACATTCCAGTTAGCGGAGAGGTAGGCAATGCAAACTACAAGAGGTGTTACATAAAGTTGTTACTAGTTGCTCGTAACTCACCAGACAAGAACATGGGAGAAAGGGTGGGATTTAATTTTATTAGGTCTTTATGAGAGGGACATGAAGGTTAGTTATAATGTTTATGTTAGTAACACATACACACTAAGGAACGGAAAGGTTTTACATGTAGATTTAAAATAACAAAACATGAAACATGGATCACAACGAGAAATAAAAAAGATAAATCATCTTTCCAGCCTCTGAACCTTGCCTGTTCACATGACCAAACAGCCTTGCTTGAATACACTGAGTCGCATCATCCTCATCAGCATACATACTCATGAGTCATTCAACATCAACGCCCTAGTTAAAAACCTGAGCAATCACCTAATGCTTTGTGTCTCACTGTAACACCTTTAATATGACATCTGTAGAAACTGTATAGCAAGGTATGATTCATGGGAGTAGCAGCCAATCCTAGCTGAGCCAAAGGTTTCCAACACGCACATCCACATTTTCCACTGCACTGCAACTTTCATGACGGTGTCATATTACTTCAGGGGATTGTGCTTTAATGAGATGCGCATGTGAGAGTAATGTAATACACCTCAGGCCAACAGATACCAGGACATCTCGCTTAACGCCAAACAGCCATGACTCCAACACTCGGAGATGAACTTAATATTCTCTACTGAGCATCACCCTGTACCAAAGTCATTGATAAGGCAACAGGTTTTCTGCTCAAATCTCAATTTTGTACCAAAGCAGTAAAGATCCAATAAAACCAACCCAATTACATCCAGCCGAGTCTTGTCCATACCGTGCCACGTCCATACATTGGGCTTGTTGCATCCCTTGATTAACTGGTGGTATAAAAGTCTCTCTCAGACAAGTTGGTAGGTTTTCCACATAAATCTGACTTGTGCCACCCTGCTCTGACAGCGCAGAGGAAAAAGAATGTTAGCATTATTGATATTGTTTTGTTAGAAGATGAAATGGGATGTCTGAATCAGAGAATCTGAGATTTGAGAGAGGGAAAGTTAGTGTGTGCGGATGAAAGGAGAGATCTCAGGGGATTCCAGAAGACACTTGGGTATTTTCCCCCTGCTGCTTTTGGAGACTAAATAAATAGCGCATCCATAATTTATGGCACCCAAGGGCTAATGGAATTCTGGCAAAGGGAACTGAGACAGTGTGTATATGTGACTGACCTTGGCTTGACTGCTGATACTTTATTTATCCGGCAGCTGATGGGTCCAGTAGTGGTCATAGGGTTCTCCTCAAACAGATTATTTGAAGAGGTGTCATCAAATGAACTGGTGGGAGAGGCTTCCTCAAAAGGATTATTGCATACGGTGACCTTCGTCTCGCTATTCTGCTCCATCTGCTTCTCAACTTCCTCACGCCTTTGCTCTTCCTCCATCTGTGCACTTCTCCTTTTCTCTTCCTGTCGCAACTCCTCTTTTTTCACATTTTCTTCCTCCACCCTAAATCTTTCTTTCTGCACCTTATCCCTCCTCTCCTGTTCATTCCCCCTTTCTTCTTCAAGCCTCATTGTTTCTGCTTCCTCCTTCCTCAGCCTCTCCTCCTCTAATCTCCTTATCCTCTCTTCCTCCATCCTGATCTTCCTCGCCTCTTCCTCCTTTCTCAACATCTCCTCCTCTAATATCCTGATCCTCTCTTCCTCCTTCCTCAGCCTATCCTCCTCTAATCTCCTTATCCTCTCTTCCTCCATCCTGATCTTCCTCGCCTCTTCCTCCTTTCTCAACATCTCCTCCTCTAATCTCCTTATCCTCTCTTCCTCCATCCTGATCTTCCTCTCCTCTTCCTCCTTTCTCAACATCTCCTCCTCTAATCTCCTTATCCTCTCTTCCTCCATCCTGATCTTCCTCTCCTCTTCCTCCTTTCTCAACATCTCCTCCTCTAATATCCTGATCCTCTCTTCCTCCTTCCTCTCCTCTTCCTCCTTTCTCAGCCTATCCTCCTCTTCTCTCTTAATTCTTTCCTCCTCCTCTGTCCTCTTTATCCCCATTTCCTCTCTCAGCCCATCTTCCTCCTCGGCCTTCCTCACTCTTTCTTCCTCCCTCACTCTTCTCTCCTCCTCTCTCAGTCTATCCTGCTCCCTCTTCACTCTTTCTTCTTCCTCCCTCATCTCCTCTTCCGCCCTTAGTCTTTCTTCCTCCTCCCTCATCTTCCTCTCCCGTTCCTCCCTTCTTTGCATATCTTCCTCTTGTTCTCTCCTAATCCTTTCTTCCTCCTCCTTAATCCTCTCCTCTTTCTCCCTCTTCAATCTTTCCTCCACCTCCCTCATTTTCCTCTCGTCCTCCTTCCTCAGTCTATCCTCCCTCTTCATTCTTTCATGCTCTTCTCTCCTCATCCTTTCCTCTTCTTCCCACCTATCTTGTTCCTCCATTTCCTCCTGTAACCTAATCATTTCCTGTTCTTTCTTCTTTTCCCTCTCCTCTCCCTCCTCCTTCAGTCTCCTCTTCCTCTCTTCCATCATTCTACTTTCCTCCTCAACCCTAATCTTTTCCTCCTCCATCCTCTTTCTGTTTTCCTGCTCCCGTTTCCTTGTTTTCTCTTCCTCCTCAAACCTCAACTTCTCCTCTTCAATCCGTTTCCTCTCCTCCTCAAACCTAAGTCTTTCTACCTCCTTCCCAATCCTCCTTTTCTCTTGTTCCTCCTTCCTCATCCTCTCTTCCTCCTCTATCTTCTTTCTCTCCTGCTCTTCCTTTCTCTTCATCTCGTCCAGCTTAACTCTTTCTTCCTCCTCCTCCTCCTCTTCCTCCTCTGCCCTGCTGCTCTCCACCTCTGCCCAGGGTGAGGGCTGCTTCAGGGCCGTGAGAGAGTCCATGGAGGTGCTGGAGCTCTTACGGCCCTGGGCCCTGCGTAGGTCTTCCATGGAACCGTGGCCTGAGCTGGCAAGGCTGAAGGTGGAGCCGGTGCGTGCGCTCCGGGGCTGGGGATGTTCTGTGTACACGTGACTGCCGTTGATGCACAGGTTACTCTGCTCTGCAAGCGGGGCAGGGATCTTAGATCGCCCTAGAGACAAGGAGCCCTGAGAAGCCTTACTGTCGGAACTGCCTGTGCGCTTATGGGTCAGAAACTTGAATTTATTTTTACCTGTGGATGAGAAAGAAGGGGGGGAAGTTTGATTTGTAAACACAGTGTAACAACTTTTCTAATAGATTATGCTATATTTAAAATGGAAGGCCAGTCTGTAATGATGCTCACCTTCAGAGGAGTCCTCGTTGAGGCCTGAGGGGCTGCCACTCAGTGAGGAGTTCTTCTCAGGCAGAGGGCCCAGGACAGACATGGATTGTGACAGTCCGTGACGCTGCAGATTAGACTTGGGAGAAAACAGAGACTTCAGCTTGTTTTTCTTCTTTTTCTCTTCTTTGTCTGCACCTCCCTCCCCTTCCCCCTCTCCCTCGCTGTCCGTCAGAACCTGGGTGCAGGACGGCACCACGGCAGACGCTGAGTCCGACAGACCCTCCTTCTTCTTGCCTCGAACCTTGTCCTTGAACTTGCCCAGGCGGGAGCGAGGCTTGTCTGTAGCAGAGAGGTCGAACATGCTGGCTGTCAGGTTGTTCCTCATAAACTGGATGTCCACCAGCACCTCTCCCCTGTCTTTGTCTGGCTTGCCTGCCTTATCCAACAGCTTATGCCAACTGTTGAGAGAAAGTCTATTGTTTATGAAATAGTTTCATTGAATTGGTTTGAAACACATGCTGTTCTTATCTGAGAGATGGCTCAAGAACAAGGTCTATGAATGTGAGGCAGTGAAAGAAAGAACCAAGGTAATGTTATATTTCTTTAGATGTCTACTGAGCTCCTCCAATAACATGTAAGGGCACTCAGAATTAACTAGAAATGTGTAGGCATTCACCACTCTTTTCAGATAACACACACTTAGCAGACTGATCAACCACAGTCTGCATAAGCAGAGGAAGGCTGATGATCAAATAACGTGTCATGTATTCATCAGCCCCTGGGCTTCACCTCCAGTTCTAAAATATATAGTGTCTATTTGTGATAGCTAACAACATGTAAAGAAAGCTGTCACCCATTGCATAGCTTTAGTCAAGGCTGTATTTTTTCCCCCTTATTTGTTGCACTATAATCCTATTGGTTCCAAGGGGTTTATCATAACCAAGAGAATAATTCCAGTAAGTTGGGGCTGCTGCTATTTTTCCTTTCAAATGTTAAGAGTCCTTCCATGGAAACAGTGATTTCTTTGGAGAGGCCCAAGGGTGGAGGAGCCAGGGGAAATGACCGAAGATGCGGTAAGTGATCTTGAGAGTCAGTGGGCATTATGATTCATACTAAATGGTCACATAGAAAGAAAGACAATTTCATCCTTGCCATCCTACTAAGTTGTAGCACACTTCTGTTGTATGTTAAGACTGAACACCATGCCTTAAAATGTACTGTATAGGCTACTACAGGCCAGGAGTGGAAATGGGTTTACCGGGATCCAGGAGTGAAATCATTTTGCAATGTGAATTTCTAAACTGAATTAATGGACTTTACATTGGAGGGTTCTAGGAGTGATCATAGCTACAGGCTATGCAGGGAAAATATAGTTACGAGTCTGTTACGATTACACTGAATTTAGGTTCATATTTAATTAATGACTTACAAAATCCCCAGGCACTTCTTTTAATGAATGCAGTAAATTAAATAGAATCAGAATATCACAAAACGAGTTCCTCTACACCTAGTCTGTTTCATTTACTGGTTCACTTGTATAGAAGATGCCTTCTGGGAAAAAGAAGGTCAGAGTACAAAGAGAAAGACTCACATTGTAAGAACTGCATCAAGTAATTTCTTGTCGTTCATGCTGATTTGTTCAATGACCCTCAAGAAATCCCTATTGTATGTATTCTGTTATAAAGAAGGTTCTGTTCATACATCTGTATGTTTCCGCTGTACATATAATGGAATAACAGTCAAAACAATCATTCAGTTATAGTTTAGAACTGAGCAATGCAGAGCCGAGTCAGCATTAAAAGTCTGTCAAGCAAAACCCATAAGGCCTGAGGTCGCCTGTTCCTCAACAACCCAGCTGAAGTCTGGAAGGAAATGAGTGAGGAGGGGGCCAGGAAGAGTCAACCAGGGGTCTCAAACCCTCTTGGAGGTTACAAAAACAAAATGAACAATGAACACAATGCTGTGACTGCAGCTTCTTATCTTCGGTGAAGCACTCAATGTGAATCCAAACAGAAAGGCAAAAAAAACAGACTGACTGCTCACAGAATGACAAATAACTGTATGGGGGAGAGCATCACCTCACTATTACTGCAGCTGTGTTGAGAGGACAGTGTGGAGAAACGTAGGGCAAGGTAGGTAGGGGTGGCGGCTTTCATTGTTGTCCAATGTTATTATTCATTCACAGAAAAATAGAGCAATACAATTGTACAACATAAAACAAATCAAAACTTTGTCACATGCACCGAATACAACAAGTGTAGACCTTACCGTGAAATGCTTTCTTACAAGCGCTTAACCAACAATGCAGTTCAAGAAAGAGTTTAGTTTATTTAGTAAATATTTTCTTAAGTAAAAAATAAACAATAAAATAACAAAAACGAGGTTATATGCAGGGAGTACCGGTACCGAGTCAATGTGCAGGGGTACAGGGTAGTCAAAGTAATTTGTACATGTAGGTAGGGGTAAAGTGACTATGCATAGATAATAAACAGCGAATAGCAGCAGTGTAAAAACAGTGTAAAAACAAATACTCTGGGAGGCCATTTGATTAACTGTTCAGCAGTCTTATGGCTTGGGGGTAGAAGCTGTTAAGGAGCCTTTTGGTCCTAGACTTGGCGCTAGGATTACCACTTCACGCGCGGTAGCAGCGAGAACAGTTTATGACTTGGGTGACTGGAGTCTGACAATTTTCTGGGCTTTCCTCTGACACCGCCTAGTATATAGGTCCTGGATGGTAGGAGGCTTGGCCCCAGTGATGTACCATAAGCACTACCCTTTGTAGCACCATACCAGGCGGTGATGCAACCGGTCAGGATGCTCTCGATGGTGCAGCTGTAGAACTTTGAGGATCTGGGGACCCATGCCAAATATTTTCAGTCTTCTGAGGGGGAAAAAGGTGTTGTCGTGCCCTCTTCACGACTGTCTTGGTGTGTTTGGACCATGATAGTTCATTGGTGATGTGGCCATGTGGACACCAAGGAACTTAAAACTCTCAACCCGCTCCACTACAGCCCCATTGACGTTAAATGGGTGTCTGTTCGGCACGCCTTTTCCTGTAGTCCATGATCAGATCCTTCATCTTTCTCACATTGAGGGAGTTGTTGTCCTGGCACCACACTGCCAGGTCACTGACCTCCTCCCTATAGGCTGTCTCATCGTTGTCGGTAATCAGGCCTACCACTGTTGTGTCGTCAGCAAACTTGATGGTGTTGGAGTCGTGTATGGCCACGCAGTCGTGGGTGAACAGGGAGTACAGGAGGGGACTAAGCACGCAGCCCTGAGGGGCCCCAGTGTTGAGGATCAGCGCGGAAGACGTGTTGTTGCCTAACCTTACCACCTGGCGGCGCCCTGTCAGGAAGTCCAGGATCCAGTTGCAGAGGGAGGTGTTTAGTCCCAGGGTGCTTAGCTTAGTGATGAGCTTCGTGGGCACTATGTTGTTGAACGCTGAGCTGTAGTCAATTAACAGCTTTCTCACATAGGTGTTCCTTTTCTCCAGGTGGGAAAGGGCAGTGTGGGGTGCGATTGAGATTGTGTCATCTGTGGATCTGTTGGGGCAGTATGTGAATTGGAGTGGGTCTAGGGTATCAGGGATGATGCTGTTGATGTGAGCCATGACCAGCCTTTCAAAGCACTTCATGGCTACCAACGTGGGTGCTATGGGGCGGTAATCATTTAGGCAGGTTACCTTCGCCTCCTTGGGCACAGGGACTATGGGGGTCTGTTTGAAACATGTAGGTATTACAGACTCGGTCATGGAGGTTGAAAATGTCATTGTAAACACTTGCCAGTTGGTCCGCGCATGCTTTGAATACACGTCCTGGTAATCCGTCTGGCCCCGCGGCTTTGGAAATGTTGATCTGTTTAAAAAGGTCTTGCTCACATCGGCAACTGAGAGCGTTATCACACAGTCGTCTGGAACAGCTGGTGTTCTCATGCATGCTTGATTGTTGCTTGCCTCAAAGCGAGCATAAAAAGGCATTTAGCTCATCGAGGCTCATGTCACTGGGCAGCTCGCGGCTGGGTTTCCCTTTGTAGTCCGTCATAGTTTTCAAGCCCTGCCACATCCGACGAGCGTCAGCGCCGGTGTAGTAGGACTCAATCTTAACCCTGTATTGATGCTTTGCCTGCTTGATGGGTCGCCTGAGTCCGTAGCGGGATTTCTTATAAGCGTCCAGATTAGTGTCCCGCTCCTTGAAAGTGGTAGCGCTAGCATTTAGCTCAATGCGGATGTTGCATGTAATCCATGGCTTCTGGTTGGGATATGTACGTACGGACACTGTGGGGACGACGTCTTCGAAGCACTTATTGATGAAACCGATGACTGTGGTGGTATACTCCTCAATGCCAATGGATGAATCCCGGAACATATTCCAGTCCGTGCTAGCAAAATGGTCCTGTAGCATAGCATCAGCGTCATTTCACCACTTCCGTATTGAGCGAGGCATTGGTATTTCCTGCTTTAGTTTTTACTTGTAAATAGGAATCAGGATAGAATTATGGTCAGATTTGCCAAATGGAGGGCGTGGGAGAGCCTTGTATGCGTTTCCGTGTGTGGAGTAAATGTGGTCTAGAGTTTTTTTCCCCCTCTGACATATTCACGTGACATGCTGGTAGAAGTAAAACAGATTTAAGTTTGCCTGCATTAAAGTCCCTGGCCACTAGGAGCACCACTTCGGGATGAGCATTTTCTTGTTTGCTTATGGCCTTATACAGCTTGTTGAGTGCGGTCCTAGTGCCAGCATCGGTTTGTGGTGGTAGATAGACGGCTACGAATAATATAGATGAGAAATCTCTTGGTAGATGGAGTACTCTATGATAAACTGTAGATCACACTACCTCAGGCGAGCAATACCTTGAGACTTCTTTAAAATTAGACATTGCTCACCAGCTGTTGACAAATACACACACACACACACACCCCTGCCCCTTGTCGTACCAGACGTAGTTTCTCTGTTCTGCCGATGCATGAAAAATCCCACCAGTTCTATATTATCCGTGTCGTCGTTCAGCCACGACTTGGTGAAACATAAGATATTACAGTTCAATGTCCCGTTGGTAGGATAGTCTTGATCGAATATCATCCATTTTGTTTTCCAATGATTGCATGTTGGCCAATAGAACGGATGGTAGTGGAGGTTTACTCACTCGACTACGAAATTCTCAGAAGGCAGCCTGACATCCGCAACCTTTTTCTCCGTCTTTTCTTCACACAAATGACGGGGATCTGAGCCCACTCCCGACAAAGCAGTATATCCTTTGCGTCGGACTCGATAAGTAAACAAATCTTTGTCCAGTTCGAGGTAAGTAATCACTGTTCTGATGTCCAGAAGTTATTTTCGGTCATAAGAGACGGTAGCAGCAACATTATGTACAAAATAACGTTTAAAAAAAAAGGGCAATGTGGTCAGGCTTGTTCAACCTGTCCCTCCATTCCATTGAGTCAATTACTGTGACATGTACATAGAGAAATGACATAATTGATGTAGATGACTGTGTGTGTAAACAAGTTCTGTTTAGTTAACGCATCTCCCTTTATGAGGGAGGCCATTCAGTCTAAAAATACTGATCCAGTCTGGAATATTAGTCAGGTTCACACACCATCCTTCCATGTTACTGAGTGACTGACAACACCCCAAAAGACTCATCCTTTCCTTCTACACCTCCCTGCTAGTGTTTGGAATACTGAGCAAGCATGTCAGGGAAATACATGCCCGCTTGTGGAATCTACTTAGGGGCCACATAGCAGCCACAGCTGTTATACTGTATGCAGTAGCTGAGTAGTTATGTAAACAAACATTTTAAACCAACTCTCTGGCCTTACAGCTGCACTATCATTGCCAAAGCAGTAAGGATAGGGCACTTACAGTAAGCCCAATTATTATTTCATCCCAATATAGCTCTGTAATTCAATTGACGTTAGACAACAAAGGACAGTTCATTCTTCTCTCTGTGAAAATGTCAAGTTGTTTTGAAAGTTTCTCAGTGAACAGGACACACCCAGACAATCCTTGTAGTTGTTCACTGATTTGATGCCTGTGTGGACGTCACATCACGCCTCTCAACAGACCCTTGTGAACAACGCCCTGCTAGGGAAGGGCATTGGAGAAAGGGAGATACCTAGTCAGTTGTACAATTGAATGCATTCAATGAGAAGAACAAGAGGAGAAGTAACTTAACATCAGTAAAAAGGAAGTTACAACAGTTACAGTAAACTGTAGTGGAGTTAGCTGGGTGGAGGGAGCTGACTAAGAACAGGATAGAACAGTCAATGAAAGGATCAATTAGTATGAAAAGGCCCGTCGTCAGAGTATCATCTCAACACAGCAGTCTCGCATCCCAGTGTGAAGTACACAACGTGCAGTACTACTGCTGCTCACAGGCAGGATAAACTAATGGAAAGAGATGGAACACTGTGTGAGTCAGCATTTAGGCTATTATTATTCTAATGGCTCTTCAGCACATACTCTTCCTGTGTAACCCTGAATGGCTGATAAAACAACGCCTTCCTTGACACAAACCGTTCTTATCACAATATGCAGCCGAGAATCTCCCCCTCACACACACAGAGAGAGAGAGAGAGAGAGAGAGACTTAACTGAAAGCCAGCCTTTTGTAAAAAAATATGGCCTATCATAATAATAAGGTTTGCAGATGAAATCGTGTTTGGTGCAGTCAATCTTAAAGTATCTGTCTATGAACAGCCTTGTCCGTGACATAGTTATGCCACAGAGGTATTCCATGTACCTTCATTGTGATAAAAAGAGCTGAAGAAAAATATGCACTGAAAAATGTGCTGCCATGTCGCTTTTCCATATCCTCATGGAAATCAAGCATTAGTAATGAGTACGGTTACATGCACACAATAATATGATCATTAGTATTAAATAAGGTTAATATAATAGTTCAATTTAAACGTTTACATGCTTTGAAAGAATAATTATTTCCCTAATAATCCTGTTTACATGGACACATCTGAAATCAGGTTACCTGATGGGACTTTGGTAAACGCAGAAAATCACCAATCAAAATAAACATTCTATCGCCGCAACCGTGTTATTTTTGTGATGCCTATTTGATTCTGAGTTGGGACATATGAAGTTTGTATGTGAAAACTATTTCTAAGATGCATACTTTCAGTTTTACCAAACTCACAAAAGAGGGATGCTTGCATATGCGCAGATCAAATACACCTCTAACACACTAAGGCGTTTACATGTCCTAATAATTCTAAAGATTGCTCCGAAATCCAGGTGTTCAATTGGCGTATACTTACTGTGATTATGACTTCAGGCCAATTAAGATAAGCAGAGTAAGGTGTTTACATGACAAATGCCATGCTCAGCCTACTGCCATAATCAGTTTAATATTGAATTATTAGTGTGCATAAACATACTAAGTGTTATATTAATACACTATGCAAAACTATCCAAAAGTTTATGGTCCCCATTGTACATCTACCCTACTTCTATACATGTGTCAGATCAGTAACACACAGAGAAGGGATTTGAGGCTGATTTCTAAGGTCCATGTTCCCCCTTCAGAAAATTGATGGGGAAGCGCTTGCAGGTATATACAGTACCAGTCAAAAGTTTGGACACACGAACTCGTTCAAAGGTTTTTCCTTTATTTTTACTGTTTTCTACATTGTAGAATAATAGTGAAGACATCAAAACTATGAAATAACACATGTAATCATGTAGTAAGCAAAACAAGTGTTAAATCAAAATATATTTTATATTCTTGAAAGTGGCCACCCTTTGCCTTGATGACAGCTCTGCACACTCTTGGCATTCTCTCAACCAGCTTCACATGGAATGCTTTTCCAACAGTCTTGAAGGAGTTCCAACATATGCTGAGCACTTGTTGGCTGCTTATCCTTCACTCCGCGGTCCAACTCATCCCAAACCATCTCAATTAGGTTGAGGTCAGGTGATTGTGGAGGCCAGGTCATCTGATGCAGCACTCCATCACTCTCCTTCTTGGTCAAATAACCCTTACACAGCCCGGAGGTGTGTTGGGGCATTGTCCTGTTGAAAAACAAATGATAGTGGGAGTAAGTGCAAACCAGATGGGATGGCGTATCCCTGCAGAATGCTGGTTAAGTGTGCCTTGAATTCTAAATAAATCACTGACAGTGTCACCAGAAAAGCACCCTCACACCTCCTCCTCCATGCTTCACGGTGGGAACCACACATGCAAAGATCATCCGTTCACCTACACCGCGTCTCACAAAGTCACGGCGGTTGGAACCAGAAATCTCTAATTTGGACTCATCAGCCCAAAGGACAGATGTCCACCGGTCTAATGTCCATTGCTCGTGTTTCTTGGCCCAAGCAAGTCTCTTCTTATTGGTGTCCTTCAGTAGTGTTTGTTTTGCAGCAATTCGACCATAAAGGCCTGATTCACGCATTCTCCTCTGAACAGTTGATGTTGAGATGTGTCTGTTACTTGAAGCATTTATTTGGGCTGCAATTTCTGAGGCTGGTAAATCTAACGAACTTATCCTCTGCAGCAGAAGTAATGCTGGATCTTCCTTTCCTGTGGCGGTCGTCATGAGAGCCAGTCTTATCATATCGTTTGATGGTTTTTGCGACTGAACTTGGAGAAACTACCTCATGAAGCTGGTTGAGAGAATGCCAAGCGTGCAAAGCTGTCATCGAGGCAAACGGTGGCTACTTTGAAGAATCTCAAATATATTTTGATTTGTTTAACACTTTTTTGGTTACTACATGATTCCATGTGTTATTTCATAGTTTTGATGTCTTCACTATTATTCTACAACGTAGAAAATAGTAAAAATAAAGATTAACCCTGGAATCAGTAGGTGTGTTCAAACTTCTGACTGGTACTGTACAAACACAGTTCAGCGTTAAGAGTAAGAAATCATTACCAGAGGGATATTTGTGCTGTGTCAATGTCTAGATACAGTGCCAATGTATGAAACTGCCCTTTGAATAAAACATGTTAATCTTTCAAAGGCAATCAGCTAGTCCTTTAGAAAATGACAAAAAAAATGTCTGAATGAATCTGAATGAACTGCATCTGTTTCAGAAAGAGGTAGAAGCTGTCTGCAGCAGGCAGGGGCTAGTGAGAATTGGAAGGAAGGCGGTGTAAACAGTAACACTGAGTTGTCTGCTTTAAGTCAAACACAACGCGGTCTGTTTGGGAGCTGGTAAAGCCACGGTCAAGTCCCAACCACCGGAGAGGGGGAGCACGGGGACAATAATAGGTTTGTTTTTCAAGTTAAACACTCTGGAATGTGAGGTTAAGTCTGGATTTGGCCGCCGCAGAAATCAGGTACACCATAGTCAACCTTGAGAAAGCAGAGTAGAACACAATAAGAAAAAACCAGTGAGCCGTGTTCAGGGAGTTAAGACATTTTCTGAAGAACTCAAAACTAAGGTCGATATGCATTGTATACTGTACTAAGGTGTATGAATCAGGTTTTATGAGTTACCATGGATGTCCTTTGACCAGACATAGAAAAACAGTTGAGAGGCTATGAAGATGGCATATAAAAGTAGCTCTGGGAAGAATTCAGGTCTGAGAAGAAAAGAAAAATAATTCTGCTGAAGTTGGGCATTTTAGCTAAAGGTCAGTGATAACAACGTCACATGAACCTATCACACAGAGAGAAAAAAAAAACTATCCGCCGTGGAGATCCTCAGCCCTGTCTCCAGACTGTCTACTACTCAGATAAAGCATGTAGCATGAAACCAATTATCATCATGGAGAATGGACTTTACATAGGGCATGAGAAGTCTGATCCTATATAAAAGGAGATGGCAAATCATGATGGATCTTTGCATAGGTCATCAGAAAGATGCAATAACCAAACTAGATTTACTCTAACAGTCTGACCAAGAAGCACTCTCCTTACACATCACAAGACACAGCAATATCCACTTTCAAGAGTGTCCACTTACCAGACTTAAGTGTGTGTGTGCACTGCACATCACCTGGTGCTGTGTATAGCAGCGAAATAAGACATGGTCACATCTTGTGTGTGGACTGAAATACCCAGAGACAGCTTAGTGAGATGTAATATTTCTCAAGAAGTTGTGAAATAAATAAGCCTGCAGCCTAATTAATAAACCCCCCCGCTGCTGTACTCTCTAAATCTGTCCGCATACATAGGTTCGGCTTGCTCCTAGCAGAACTCGACTTGGTGAAGCGAATGTCTGTGCTCACATACTCGCTGAAGAGCTTCGGTTGAAAAACGATTAAAAAAAGCGCCAATATTATTGTTGTCCCTCTTCAGCCATCGTAGTAATAACATAACCAATAACACTTCCTCAAAATAGTCTGGATTAGTCTGACAAAAGTAATTACAGATTTCTTGATTTGACGTTTTTGCAGGGGAGGTCTTAGTCTCGCAATTTTACATCTAACTAAGATGTTCGGTGCAGTATTTCTCAAGTGACAAGATGAGCACGAAAACTAGTCGCCCCTTGTTAAATGACAACAAACACTTAAATTAAGAATCCAGTCCACAGTTCCCACTCCTGCTAGTCTATACTGTTGACCAATCACTGACGAAGGGGCGTAGACTTTAGCTATATAACTTTGACTTGCCTCCAAAAAAATCTGGACAAAAATGTGGAAAACCAAAATGTCACCAAATCATAATACATGCACAAACTGTTTCAACTGGGAATCATGCGACAGGCTTAACAAGAACATTACTTAATTTAGGACGAAAAACAGTAAAGACTATTGCATGCTTCCCAGTTGAAACAGTTCCCGCATATATTATGATGAAATTGTGATGTTTTTGTTCGGTTTGGTTTTTAGGCAGGTTTTTTTTTTTTCAGCTGTTCGCTCGTACAAAAAGATTATTAAATTAAGTGTTTGTCATTCAACGAGAACTTGTTTACACACACACACACACACACACACACACACACACACACAGTAATGTACATCAATTATGTAATTTCTATATGTACATTTCACAGTAATTGACTCAATGGAATAGAGCAGGGCTCTCCAACCCTGTTCTTGGCAGAACATTTATTTGTGCATATTTTTCCTTAGCTCTTTTTATCACAATGAAGGTACATGGAGTACCGCCTCTGTGGCATAACTATGTCACGGACAAGGCTGTTCATACACAGATAGTTTAATAGAGTGACTGCACCAAACACAATTTCATCTGCAAACCTTATTATAGTGGCCATATTTTGAATAAAAGGCTGGCTTTCAGTTAAGTCTCTCTCTCTCTCAGTGAATGTGTGTGTGCATGAGGGGGAGAGACTCGGCTGCATATTGTGATAAGAACGGTTTGTGTCAAGGAAGGCGTTGTTTTATCAGCCATTCAGGGTTACACAGGAAGAGTATGTGCTGAAGAGCCATTAGAATAATAATAGCCTAAATGCTGACTCACACAGTGTTCCATCTCTTTCCATTAGTTTATCCTGCCTGTGAGCAGCAGTAGTACTGCACGTTGTGTACTTCACACTGGGATGCGAGACTGCTGCGTTGAGATGATACTCTGACGCCGGGCCTTTTCATACTAAATGACCCTTTCATTGAATGTTCTATCCTGTTCTTAGTCAGCTCCCTCCACCCAGCTAACGCCACTACAGTTTACTTCCTTTTCACTGATGTTCAGTAAAGTTACTTCTCTTGTTCTTCTCCAATGCCCGGCCCTTCCCTAGCAGGGCGTTGTTCACAAGGGTCTGTTGAGAGGTGTGACATGATGTCCACACAGGCATCAAATCAGTGAACAACTACATGGATTGTCTGGGTGTGTCCTGTTCACTGAGAAACTTTCAAAACAACTTGACAACTTTGTTGTCTAACGTCAATTGAATTACAGAGCTATATTGGGATGAAATAATAATTGGGCTTACTGTAAGTGCCCTATCCTTACTGCTTTGGCAATGATAGTGCAGCTGTAAGGCCAGAGAGTTGATTTAAAATATTTATGTTTACATAACTACTCAGCTACTGCATACAGTATAACAGCTGTGGCTGCTATGTGGCCCCTAAGTAGATTCCACAAGCGGGCACGCATTTCCCTGACATGCTTGCTCAGTATTCCAAACACTAGCAGGGAGGTTTAGAAGGAAAGGATGAGTCTTTTGGGGTGTTGTCAGTCACTCAGTAACATGGAAGGATGGTGTGTGAACCTGACTAATATTCCAGACTGGATCAGTATTTTTAGACTGAATGGCCTCCCTCATAAAGGGAGATGCGTTAACTAAACATAACTTGTTTACACACACAGTCATCTACATCAATTATGTCATTTCTCTATGTACATTTCACAGTAATTGACTCAACCCTAATCAAGCGCACCGGATTCTAATAATTACCTGGTTGATAAGCTGAATCAGGTTAATTACAACTGGGGTTGGAGCAAAAACCTACAGGAGGGTAGCTCTCCAGGAGCAGGGTTGGAGAGCCCTTGACTAGAGGGACATGTTGAACAAGCCTGACCACATTGTTTTACATTTTTTTTACGATTCCCAATTGTATTGCTCTATTTTTCTGCGAATGAATAATAACATTGGACAACAATGAAAGCCGCCACCCCTACCTACCTTGCCCTACGTTTCTCCACACTGTCCTCTCAACACAGCTGCAGTAATAGTGAGGTGATGCTCTCCCCCATACAGTTAATCATCATATTTGTCATTCTGTGAGCAGTCAGTCTGTTTTTTTTATTGCCTTTCTGTTTGGATTCACATTGAGTGCTTCACCGAAGATAAGAAGCTGCAGTCACAGCATTGTGTTCATTGTTCATTTTGTTTTTGTAACCTCCAAGAGGGTACTCATGGTCACACACCTCACAGGTCTGAGACCCCTGGTTGACTCTTCCTGCCCCCCTCCTCCTCATTTCCTTCCAGACTTCAGCTGGGTGTTTTATTCCAGGACACAGTGTCGCGGAACAGACGACCGCAAGGCTCAGCTTTTGTTTGACAGAGGCTTTTACTGTTGACTCAGATCCTCATTTTTCAGTTCAAAACTATACATTAGGGATTGTTTTGACTGTTATAATATATGAACACCTGTGACATACAGATAGATGTACATAACTTTACCTTCTTTATAACATAAATGAATACAGTCAAAATACAGTATACAGTCAAACAAACCCCTCTTTTAGGGCTTCAGTACTGAAAACCAATGGTTCGGAGATATTAAACCTTTACAGATATTCATAAAGGGAGAGAACACTGCTATGAACTAATGACTCAGAGGCAATTTGTGAGGTATTGGTAATGGGGTGTTGTGCTGCTGCACTATTATGAGCTAAATCAGTAGGCTGTCAAAACAAACAGTGTCACTCAATGGGAGGTGAAGGCAAGCAAGAGGAGTGAACTAAAAAGCAACAATCAATATTATTCCATAGGCTTAACGACTGGCTGTAGCACTCTGAGGGAATTGTCAGAGTAAAACCATGTGGGATAACACTTTAGGCCTATAGCCTGCTCTTATACTGTATTGTTGTAATTATTACATAACATTGTTGTTGCATGTTGAGTTGAGTGATTATTACACAAGTGGAATATGAAGCAGTCTGTTCTTCGTGTATAATTACAACCCCTTTTGAAGGCCAATGTAGTAGTGACATTGTGGTGCTCCATTGTCTTAAATAGGCTATTACAACTACGGAGATCACCCATTTAAAAAGGAATTGTGTAACTAACGGCAAACACTTTCTTGAGCAATGTAGAAATTGAAAGCTGTGATTATTACTGGATAGAGACGTGAACACTCACTCAGTCTTATTGCGGGATTTAACCTCGCTGAGCTCCAACAGGTTGATGACTGCGTGCCCGAGCAACTTGTCCGATCCCACGAGAGCCCGGTGCATTACGTGGACATGCAACGTACACTTCTCTGTGTTACCGTTGTGGAAGAGCGGCAGCTCGAACGTGGCCTCCTCTTTCCACACCGGTGCCACGCTCTTTTCTGCCACCGATGTAGAGAATTTATCCTTGGCCACTTGCATGATGGCGTATGAGTCGTTGGTGCCATTTTTTCCCTTTATCCTCAGGCTTCTTGCCTGAAGCACAGTTACCTTTACGCTGGTGGGATACCACTGTTGGCTCTGGTCCGATAGAGACATGGCTGAGACCTGCGGAGGTTTGGACGCGTGGGCCTCTGAATAACGTCTAGAAACGTGTTGGTGTGCTAAATAGAAGTAGAGAAGTTAGTGTAGCGCGACAGAGAAAAACTTTTACCTATGGACGGTTGAGGAAACAGCTGAGTGGGAGTGGTATGTTGAAATACTCTTGCGAGACAGGTTATTTGCTAAGCCAAGACACTCCCACAAATTAATGACAAGGCTCGACTTTCGACCGGATGCCTGAAAAAATACCCACATCATTAGGAAACATTATCCAATAGAAGTATATATACTGAACAAAAATATAAACGCAACATGTAAAGTGTTGGTCCCATGTTTCATGAGCTGACATAAAATATCCCAGAAATGTTCCCTACACACAAAAAGCTTATTTTTATCAAATTGTGTGCACAAATTTGTTTACATCCCTGTTAGTGAGCATTTCTCCTCAGCTAAGATAATCCATACACCTGACAGGGATGGCATATTAAGAAGCTGATTAAACAATATGGTCATTACACAGGTGCACCTTGTGCTGGGGTCAATAAAAGGCAACTCAAATGTGCCATTTTGTCACTCAACACAATGCCACAGAGTGTAATTGGCATGCTGACTGCAGGAATGTCCCCCAGAGAATTTGTCAGTATGTCCAACCGGCCTCACAACCGCAGACCACGTGTAACCACGCCAGGCCAGGACCTCCACATCCGGCTTCTTCACCTGCAGGATCGTTCGAAAGGGGGGAGGGGTGCTGAGGAGTATTTCTGTATGTAATAAAGCCATTTTGTGGGGAAAAACTAATTCTGATTGACTGGGCCTGGCTCCCCAGTGGGCCTATGCCCTCCCAGGCCCACCCATGGCTGCACCCCTGCCCAGTCGTGTGAAATCCATAGATCAAGGCCAAATTAATTTATTTCAATTGACTGATTTCCTTATATGAACTGTAACTCAGTAAAAATCTTTGAAATTGTTACATGTTGCATTTACATTTTTGTTCAGTACAGTATATGCTTCATATTAAAGTAGTAGGGTATTAATAGGCACTACAATATTTACATTCATCTCTATTTCCCATTAAATGCAGAAATTGGTTTTATCATAGTAGGCTAGGCCTACAGCAAACGATAGAGGTAGGCCTACATTTGGATTTATTTTGTTTAAAAATATACAGTACCAGTCAAAAGTTTGGACACACCTACTCATTCAAGGGTTTTCTTTATTTTTACTATTTTCTACATTGTAAAATAATAGTGAAGACATCAAGACTATGAAATAACACATATGGAATCATGTAGTAAGCAAAACAAGTGTTATACAAATCAAAATATATTTTATATTTTATATTCTTCAAAGTGGCCACCCTTTGCCTTGATGACAGCTTTGCACACTCTTGGCATTCTCTCAACCAGCTTCACATGGAATGCTTTTCCAACAGTCTTGAAGGAGTTCCAACATATGCTGAGCACTTGTTGGCTGCTTTTCCTTCACTCTGCAGTCCAACTCATCCCAAACCATCTCAACTGGATTGAGGTCGGGTGATTGTGGAGGCCAGGTCATCTGATGCAGCACTCCATCACTCTCCTTAGTCAAATAGCCCTTACACAGCATGGAGGTGTGTTTTGGGTCATGGTCCTGTTGAAAAACAAATGATGGTCTCACTAAGTGCAAACCAGATGGGATGGCGTATCGCTACAGAATGCTGTGGTAGCCATGCTGGTTAAGTGTGCCTTGGAATTCTAAATAAATCACCAACAGTGTCACCAGCAAAACACTCCCATACCATCACACCTCCTCCTCCATGCTTCACAGTGGGAACCACACATGGGGAACCTACTTTGCGTCTCACAAAGACAGCGGTTGGAACCAGAAATCTCAAATTTGGACTCATCATACCAAAGGACAGATTTCCCCCGGTCTAATGTCCATTGCTCGTGTTTCTTGGCCCATTTAAGTCTCTTCTTCTTATTGGTGTCCTTTAGTAGTGGTTTCTTTGCAGCAATTTGACCATGAAGGCCTGATTCACGCAGTCTCTTCTGAACAGTTGATGTTGAGATGTGTCGGTTATTTGAACTCTGTGAAGCATTTATTTGGTCTGCAATCTGAGGTACAGTTAACTCTAATGAATTTATCCTCTGCAGCAGAGGGAACTTTGGGTCTTCCTTTCCTGTGGTGGTGCTCATGAGAGCCAGTTTCATCATAGCACTTGATGTTTTTTGCGACTGCATTTGAAATTTTCCGCATTGACTGACCTTCATGTCTTAAAGTAATGATGGACTGTCGTTTCTATTTGCTTATTTGAGCTGTTCTTGCCATAATATGGACATAATATGGTCTTTTACCAAATAAGGCTATCTTCTGTATACCATCCCTGCCTTATCACAACACAACTGATTGGTTCAAACACATTAAAAAGGAAATAAATTCCCCAAATTAACTTTTAACAAGGCACACATGTTAATTGAAATGCATTCCAGGTGACTACCTCATAAAGCTGCTTGAGAGAATGCCAATTGTGCAAAGCTGTCATCAAGGCAAAGTTGGCTCCTTTGAAGAATCTCAAATCAAAAAAATATTTTGATTTGTTTAACACTTTTTTGGTTACCACATGATTCCATGTGTTTTTTCATAGTTTTGATGTCTTCACTATTATTCTAAAATGTAGAAAATAGTAAAAATAAAGAAAAACCTTGAATGATTTTGTGTGTCCAAACCTTTGGCTGGTACTGTATATTATTTGTGAAAGAATTCCTGTCAAGACTTTTCTCAGTGTGCAGACATTTCCCTGCATCCTCTTTAAAAGTTTTGTTGTGACATTTATGCTGTAATATGGAGAAATATAATATTATGCATGCACATATTTTACCAGGTACAGTAATGAAAACACTATATTTTGTCCATGTCTTCGCTTAATGCAAAACTAGACAGTATAGGCCTACACATGTGAGACTTCGTATCTACTACCAACCTGTCCATGATAGCTGACCAACCTGTGTCAGTCAAGTCATCATGGCTTTAATGAGAGATCCAAGCTCATCAGGACAGGTCTATTGAAGCAGGAGCCAGCAGGAAATGGGCGCGTTCCCCTCCCCAGGTGTTGCTGACGTCTGCTAGATCTTGCAACGCCTAGATAGGTATTTTACGTATAAGCAAACTACATCATATGTTAAAGAAATCTGTCAGTTGATGACACGGTCGATGACGTGGTACGCAATCATTGGTTGATGCATGCAATATCTGAGCCGGGGAACGTGACCAATATCTACCTGACACTCAGACCAAGTAGTAGTGAGGAGGAAAAATGAATCTCTGCTCACACAGCATCAACTAATTGTCATTCCACTAGAATTTAGTGAGCAAAATTCTCTCTCTCTCTCTCTCTCTCTCTCTCTCTCTCTCTCTCTCTCTCTCTCTCTCTCTCTCTCTCTCTCTCTCTCTCTCTCTCTCTCTCTCTCTCTCTCTCTCTCTCTCTGTCTCTGTACCAGAGAAGTTTAATTTTGTCTGTTGGAAGAGGACTGAATTGCCAAAACACCCTATCATGGTTTTAGTTCTAAAGCTATACAAGAAAAACCTATTCTCAGTGTTATCCTGGAAACCCAGTAGCCAGTTATGATTGAAAGCTTGAGGCATTCAGTATTGAAAGAAGTGGTTTATAATCGTTTTGGCTTCTGGCCCCTGCTGAATGTTGAATGTCCGTCTTCCACATATGCCTTCAGAGCTTTCTTATATCTCTCATGCAAATGTCTCACCTCCTATTCAAAAGTGATTACTTTATTTTTTACATAATAACAGCGTGATTTGTATTCAGATCGTTCTATTTAAACTCATCAATTTAATATAACAGCCCAATATCTAAATTCAATTAAAATCATGGTTACACATAATTAAATGATGTAGTTTTATCATAATAAAATCACACACACTTGGGGCAAACTAACACAGGCAGCAAACGTGTAAAGGTTGCCCCCTACTGCTCCATTCTGTAGCTAGAGGACTCCAGGGCCCTGTTTCAGAACGCAGGTTTAACAAACTCTGAGTTTAAACCTGAACTCTGGGTTGACTAACTCTGAGCTGTCAAACTCAGAGTTTTCGGTTTCAGAACAGGTGATAACAATTAGTTCAATCAACTCTGAGTTAAGTTAACCCTGAGTAAAGCACATGCATGTGGAGATAAAAAGCCCTCATCAATGGAACGCAGATAACATGATTCATCAAGGCAACAGGAGAAAAAAGGTCTCGATCCTCCTACTTCTCCCCAGTGGAGTTAGAAATATTAATGAATGCATATGTAGAATATGAATATATATTTAAGAAAAAAAGCAATACAGTAGCAGCAGCAAAAGAACGTGAGCTGGCGTAGCAGAAAATTGCTGACCGAGTCAATGCGTGAGTATTAATTGAAAAAAAAGTTTTATCTTGAGTGTTTCACTTATTCAACATTTTATATAGTGTGTGTGTGTGTGTGTGTGTGTGTGTGTGTGTGTGTGTGTGTGTGTGTGTGTGTGTGTGTGTGTGTGTGTGTGTGTGTGTGTGTTTATTTATGCAGGTGCAACCCAACAGGCACAAAACATACTTGGCAGCAACTGAAGATGAAATATAAAAATATACTTCAAACAGGTAAGGTATAATTTCATTATAAGCAATTGTGATGTTGTTTAGCCTACACTACATAATTAAACATCATTCAGTGGCTACATTCAACATGTGATATATTTAAGTATTTTTTTCAAATATATATTTTTTTCAGCCATCCCAACACTGCCAGTATTTAATATTGTTTATTTGAAAGTAACACCTAAATGCCTTTATACATACAAGTCTCCAAATGTTGTGCTTACTGGACATGTTCAAATTCGACCTCCATTATAGAAAACATAAAAAAGTCTGAGGGCCGAAAAACAGGTAGGGGTCCACCACCACTCACAGAGGCTGAAGAGATGGCCCTCAGTCAAACAGTGGGTGGCCTATTGCTGGAGGCATCTCTGGAGGAAGCTCACCTGACCCAACCACCCCCCAGGACACAAGGGCCTACATAAGAGGTTAGTTATTCAGATTAATGATATACTGTATGTACATTCATCCTTTTGCCAGTGTTACCTCAGTGACGCCCACCCATCCATCTTAGACACAACTTGGCACGTTGATTTTCTTGTAGCGGTACAATTCTTTGCAATTGACTGTTACTTTTTTAGATTCTTAGTTGTCCTTCAATCTATTTTAAGGTGACTCAGAGTTATATATTTGAACAATTGTGATGTGGCCTGCATACTGTTGTAAAAACAAAATTCAAATTAGGTGGAGCACTTTTCTAGGTAAAGTTTATCATTTGTCTAATCTTCTTCATCTTCTACCAGTTACTGATGGTGTAATGTCTGGTGGAGCCTTCTGCCATAACAGACATCCATGAAGTTGTAAGTACTCTTGATACTCCACAGATGTTTCATAATGGTTTAGAGTAGAACATCAAAATTGTTAATTTTCATTACAGGAGGATAATGAAGACACCTTGCCAACTGCCACAGAGAGAGAAGATACAGAGGCCTATTGAGGTTTACACCGTAAAAATAACATCTAGCAGTTGATAGTGTTGTATCATAATAAAACATTCACCTTCTTTTTCTCTAACAGAGCAATGCTGGAAATTACAATGAGGAAGAGGGTCCATCCACCTCCACAGCACAACTTACCTCAGTAAGATGTTGTTCCGCATTGGCCCATGACTTACAGTGAAACTAAGTAGACCTGGCACTGTGAAATTTTAATGTCATTTTTTTGTGTTCCTATAGCTCCCTGTGAAACACCTGTACAAAGTGTACTTAGAGAAACAAATTGAAAAATGTAATTTAGAAATGTACCACATAAGGCTGCAGATGCAAAAGATAAAATAGAAATACAACTGCTGGAACATCAGTTAAAGGTGGGTGAGGTGCCCACAGGTGGATGATTTGTCTGAACAACACAAAAAATACAAACTACTGTACTGCATTTATACTTGCAGGAAATAAGGAAGACTTCATAAAAAGGAAGGCATATTGTCTTTATTTGACACTGGGGAGGTGATGGGTCAATCAGAAATGATGGTAGCGTATTGTGTCTCTGACTGCTCTTCCATCTGGTGCGTCAGCGGGGTGGTCAGGATCGTTCACTGGTTGAGTAGGACATTGATCTCCTCTAATTGTGGCAATGTTGTGGAGAATCACATATGCCACAATGTCACATGCCCTGTCTAGGGTGACCCTGAGCCTACGAAGGCACTGGAACCGGACCTTGAGCATCCCAATGGTCATCTCTACCCTGGCTCGTGTCCTGCAGTGAGCCAAGTTCTAAAATGGCTGTGGGCCGGGCTTAGGATCAGGGTAAGGGGTCAGCAAATTGGGGTGGCAGGGGTACCCTCTGTCACCGAGCAGGTAACCATCAAACTCTCCTATGATAATATGAGGATACAGTTTACATTTTTAGTTGCAATTGGAGGAAACGAAATATTGATTATAATAGGATATATATATATATATATATATATATATATATATATATATATATATATATATATAGCTCACTACAGGCAACTCTAGAGCTCAGTGTACACTCAAAATATTTGCGAGTCATGCACAGACCCAGGCCACTTTGCTTCCACGTTGCTGATGACGTGGGCTGCATCACATATGATCTTCACAGTGCAGAACAGTAACTAGCTGTATTGTAAAGTATCTTTCATTTGGAATGCTAAAGGCTACTATTTAGGCCTACCTGCACATTAATTCTGCATATTCACATATGCAGCCAATCACACCTGGAAACCATAAAATATATCAAATTAACTGATTAGTGCAACACAAATCATTTGTTTCCGAACTGAGAGTATGTCCACGATGTGTCATATGAACGATATGAGGGCTGAGAATATTGTTCAGATGAATGATCGATTGTGCAAAAAAACGGAAATGCTCAAACAGATAAACATCAGGGAATGATTAAACATCCAAGTGGGGTCTGATCACCCTCTCCCAACGGAGAATTCTGCAGAGTATTTGCGCTTCAGTATCAACTGGCTCTTCCAGAAAAGGACATGCCATGTCTGACACCTCCTTCAGTCTGCAGGCTTCAGCTAAAGAGGAGGAGAAACTCAGTTGAAGAAAACCTGCACGCTGGCAGGTTAGCTTCCTTCAATGAGTATGTTGCCATAGTAACTGACTCAGAGTTAAGCTGAACTGGCTTTGTGAAACCAAAAACCCAGAGTTTCCTTCAACTCTGAGTCAACTGCGTTTTCACTAAACCTGCTTTCTGAAACAGGGCCCTGATATCTCAAGAGGTGATAAGTACAATGTTTGTCTTGATCTGTTGTTGTCTAGTACTGTCTTTTTTCTAGATTCGGCCATCTACTTTAAGTGCTGCCTGTCTTCCCAGTAGCCTACTTGGTGCGTGAACTGCTGTCTGCTCATACCTTGCAGATGATTGTTGACACATCAACCAGGATTAAGGGGCACGCCAATTTGTGACTGATGTTTTGGTAATCAGTGGCTGTATTGGAGTGGAAGTGGTTTCTCCTCTCCTAGGCAATTAGTACAGGGAAGCGGGCTCAACACCTTTGCAAGGCAATTAACAATTAGTATTAGTACTTCAGTCTCTTCTGTTTTCTCATCGCCAGCTGTAAGCAGCGGTCTCGTCGCAAAACTAAGACCGTTGCCGAAACAAAGACAGTTCTGCAGAATTATTCAAAGATGGAAAGAGAGTAAGGTTCCACACCGCTCTCTCACTTTAGTATCTTACTTAGTTATTTCCAGATCTCATTTTGCTCTTTTGTGGCTTTGGCAACTAAGAGTGTGTTGTCTAAACCTGTTCGCTCCTCCTCCTGTAAGCTTTACAGATGCTCCCCACCCCTTGGCTAAAACCCTTCTAATTTAGTGTTCCGTGCACACACAACCCATGTGTAATTCCTGGTCTCTGGCAGCATTTGGAACTGCTGATCTGTGGGCAAGAACGCCGAGTTCATCTCAGCCTATTCTGCTTTTCAGTCCCTTGACTTTTTGGCCCTGACGGAGACATGGATCACCCCAGAGAACACTGCTACTCCAGCTGCTCTCTCTTCATCTGAATATGTTTTCTCTCATAGTCCGAGAGCATCTGGTTGTCGCGGTGGTGGCACAGGTCTACTCAGCGGAGATTTTCTCTTTTCTCCCTCTCTCACCTGTCCATTTCCTCATTTGAATTCCATGCTGTCACTGTCACTTGTCCACTCAAGCTTAACATTGTTTTCATCTATCGCCCCCCCAGGTGTCCTTAGATAGTTCCTCAATGAGCTTGACACTTTGATAAGCTCATTTCCTGACGATCGCTCACTGCTCTTTGTACTTGGCGACTTCAACCTCCTGACATCTGCCTTCGATTAATTTCTTTCCTACTCTCTTCCCCTCCTTGCCTCTTTTGACCTCACCCTTTACCAGTCCTCTCCCACTCACAAGGCAGGCGTATTGCCTGACCTCATCTTTACTGGAGCCTGTTTGCCCACTATTCTCACTGCAACCCCACTCCAGGTCTCTGATCACTACTTTGTTCCTTTTCTGTCTCCCTTTCCTCCAACCCTAGCCACTCAGCCCCTACCCAGATGGTCATGCTCCGTCACAATCGTCGCTCGCTATCTCCCACTACTCTCTCCTCTTCGAGCCTACACTCCTCCCTTTCTGCATCCTATGACTCACACTGTCCCCTTTCCTCCTGGCCGGCACAGCCCTCCCCCTGCTCTGAAAATGGAGGAAAATGAAACATCCGGAAGACCTATCATTCTTTCACTCCCTCCTCTCTACCTTCTCTCCCTCTGTATCCACTGCTAAAGCCACTTTTTAAAGTTCAAGCTTCTGCTTTTAACCCTAGGAAACTATTTTCCTTTCTTAATACTCCACCCCCTTCTCCCTCTGCGGATTTCTTTGTCAACCACTTTGAAAAGTAGGTTGACAACATTCGCCCCTCATTGAGTCCACTGGTCCTGCTCACACAGAACTATCCTATGCCTTGACCTCTTTCTCCCCTCTCTCTCTCCAGATGAAATCCTGCGACTAGTGAGGTCCAGCTGCCGACAACCTGCCTGCATGCCTCCATCACCTCCTCCAGACCATCTCTGAAGACCTTTACCATTCCTCACTTCCCTCATCAACTCATCCTTGACCGCTGGCTACGTCCCCTCAAACTTAAAAATGGCCTGAGTCGCTCACCTCCTCAAGAAACCAACACTCGACTCCTTTGACTTGAAAACCTAAAGACCGGTATCCCTTTCTTTTCTTTCCGAAACACCTGAGTATGGTGTCTCTGACCAACTCTCTCACAACAATCTTTTTGACCCTAACCATTCAGGCTTCAAGACAGGTCACTCAACCAAGACTGCTCTTCTCTGTGTCATCTAGGCTCTCCGCACTGAAAAAAGCTGCCTCTCTCTCTGTTCTCATCCTCCTAGATCCATCTGCTGTCTTCAACACCATGAGCCATCAGAATCCTCCACTCCACCCTCTCAGGGATTGCATCCTACCTAGCAGGCCGCTCCTACCAGTTGACGTGAAGAAGATCTGTGTCTGCACCACATACTCTCACTATTGGTGTCCCTCAGGGCTCGGTTCAAGGGCCTCTCCTTTTCTCTCTATACACCAAGTCACTCGGCTCTGTCATATTCTCACATGGTCTCTCCTATCATTACTATGCAGATGACAACTACTTTTATCCTTCCCGCCTTCTGACACCTAGGTGGCGACGCACATCTCTGCGTGCCACCTCAGCTTGGATGTTGGCCCACCACCTTAAGCTCAACCTTGCACGAATGCGCTACTTTCCTCCCGGGGAAGTTCTGCCTGCTCCAAGACCTCTCCATCATGGTTGACAACTCCATGGTCTCCCCCTCCCAGTGCAAAGAACCTTGGCGTGACCCTGGAAAATACCCTGTCATTCTCTGCAAACATCAAAGCAGTGGCTAGCTCCTGCAGGTTCAAGCTCTAGTGAAACTTATCCAGAATGCTGTAGCCCACCTGGTGTTCAACCTTCCCAAGTTCTCCCTTGTCACCCCACTCCTCCGCACACTCCACTGGCTTCCAGTCGAAGCTCGCATCCACTACAAGACCATGGTGCTTGCCTATGGAGCAGCAAGAGGAACTGCCCCTCCCTACCTTCAGGCTATGCTCAAACCCTACACCCCAACCCGAGCACTGTGTTTTTCCACCTCTGGTATGTTGGCTGTCAATCCTCTATGGGTCAGCCCCCTCCAAGCCCAGTCCAAGCTGTTCTCTGTCCTTACACTACAATGGTGGAACCAACTTTCCCCTGAAGCTAAGACAGCAGAGTCTCTGCCCATCTTCTGAAAACATCTGAAACCCTACCTCTTCAAAGAGTATCTTAAATAATTCCCACAATACAGCTCCTCATCCACCAAGAGGTGGCGCCTCTTGAGCAGGCTCAGCCCACAGTCCCTACAGGTGTAACACTACTGGTGTCTGTGATGCCTCTCTCTGGTCCTGACGGGTAGAGTACCGCAGAGAGAAACTCCATTACCATCAGTCAATGGCACAGAGGATCAAATATTTACCCAGCTGCATGGATCTCAGAATGGCATACATTACAATTTGTACATTAGCTTTGGACGATGACTATTTACTCTGTGTGAATGTTTTACTAGAAAGCTCAAAGGTATTTCAAAATACTTGATACAATAATTGGCAAAAAATATCATGGCACACCCTGAGAAGAAAGTAAATATTTTACTGGAGACCAAGAGCAGGGTCATATTCTTACACGATAAGAGTTCCACAGCTTCACATTCGCAGAACCTCTGCATTCTCAACAGGGAGGGGTTGCTGGGTGGCCAAGAGCCGCATCTCCCGAAATCATTCACACTACAATTAACTCTCTATCTGTTCTTATAGATAACCTCTCCGTGTGTCCAAAAAAAAGGTAGCATTCACTTCAGTCCTGTTTCTTCTAAGTTTGACCTATAAATTGTCTCACTTCTACAGTCCTTCCCCAGCACCTCCTCTTCCAGGCAGAAGGAGTTACGACTGCTGAGGGGCTGTGAGTGTCTCTCTCCCCTGCCCTGGATTTTCTGGTAGACATCAGAGCCCAGAAGAGGATACCTCTGCCTGGGGACATCACAACTGTGACAAATGGGAGGGAGCGGCGAATAATGATGCAATTATGATACTCATTATACACTATATACAGATGCGTTACCTTTAGGTAATAAAAATGCACACAGTAATTGGAAGCATCACCTCTCCCTGCATGGGACACTTTAAAGAGTATCCACATGGGGGCAGCAAATTACTTTAATCGCAATCTGTTGGCTACGATCATTGATTTACTGTCCTGAATCAGTCACCTCGTTGTTGTTGGGGATATGATCAGTCTTCCTGTTCACAGGAGTCATGGAAAATATGTTAGGCACGGAAATCAAGGTAACTTGCTGTGATGGAATATTTTAGTTTGCTGTAGTTCTCATTACTCCATTGACTGGCAGCAATCTAGAGACATTGAATAATTAAAAAAATATACTTGAATGCTTTTTAAACTGTCTATAGCTGCTTCAATCTGTATAGAGTATAGTCATACAAATCATATTAGAAATACAGCACATAAAGATCTGTTCAATAAATCTCTTTACAGTAAACACACAGTAAAAGAACCAGCCTGGTTATGACAGACTAACTCCTGAGGAAAAGCCACCCTTCTGATCAGTCCAAAGACTGTTTCAGATCTGTCATGTAGGGACAGATTGAAACAAAGTGAACAGAACCCAGTCATCTGTTTACAATACGCTAATGAAGTGAATATATAACTCTTCTCTTTCTCAGCATACCTGTCTATGAGAGAGTGGGAGCTGAGGTCTGGATTTCTTGCTGTTTTTCTGAGCCAGCACATGCAGCATCCCTGCAGGACTCTCCATTTATCTCCACTCTGATATCACCCACTCACAAGTTAGCCAGCTCAGCTTCACTTAACCCATTCACCTGTAGTTGTAGATGTAGAGGCGGTGTGAGAAAATACACAGAAATGTTACTAAATTAAGAATGTTGTATCTGTTCATTTGTGTAGTGTGTGTGGCAGGGCAGTCTGTGTTTGCAGCTACCTTGGTGACAGTCAGAGGCGGAGGCACCATTGAGGTCTAGTCAGGGTTACCATCATGTCATAAGGGTAAGAGGTCGAGGAAACAGAGAAAGCTGAGTAAATCTGACAAGTGAGTGTGATATAACGCAGATACAGCAAAGAGCGTGGTTACAGCAGTTGAGCGCCTATGCACTTGTGCGATATGGAGCCTCCACCCAAGAACATCTGTACATGACGTTCTCCAAAAGATTGTATCTCTGTCAGTAAATCGACTTACTGGTATACACTTAAGCAATAAGGCACGAGGGGGTGTGGTTAATGGCCAATACACCACGGCTAAGGGCTTTTCTTACACACGAGTGCCTGGATACAGCCCTTAGCTGTGGTATATTGGCCATAAACCACAAACCCCAGAGGTGCTTTATTGCTATTATAAACTGGTTCAACGTAATTAGAGCGGTAAAAAATATGTTTGTCATACCCATGGTATACGGTCTGATATACCACGGGTGTCAGCCAATCAGCATTCAGGGCTTGAACCATCCAGTTTATAATAGAGTAACATATAACAGAGTTAAAGCCTTATGTCTGTGGAATTGAACCCACCGATCACATTACTTTCACAATGTCTGCCTAATAAACTATTGTTAATATTGCACTGCCTCCCTCCCCATCCACATGAATTACAAATGCTTATTGTTACGAATCCCTTTAGCCCGGCAGTCTAGGGGGGATGGAGACGAGACCCGTACCATAACTCGTGCAAATTATAATGAAAAAGTAACAGTGAGAACAAATAACCACTGACAACTTAAATTTACTGTCAAACACGATTGGTTTATTTCTAAACACACGGTAATGGGGTGTGAGAAAAGGGGCTGAGCTGGACCCAAGGAAAGAAACAATAATCCAAAAATACCCCTAAACTAGACTAGCCTATTTCAATAACAGCTAGCTAACTAACCATAAATACAGTGGGTGGTCCACCCAGTTCTAACTAGGGTACTTAGACAAAGTATTCCTACGGATAATGTATGCCCATGGGCGACTTGTCTTGGTACCCCCTTTTCCCACCAACAAACAAACAGTCATGCACCACAACAAAACAATACTCACAGGTACCGGACAAATGTGACATGTAATGGGCAACACAAACGAGCGATCTGCATAAAGAGAGAGAGATAGCGAGAGCTTGAGACAGAGAGATTTAACACAGAGAGATCGAGCTGCTTGACATTTGTTAAATATTCTTGAAAAATAACAAACAGGATGATCCACTCCACTCTTGTCCTGCTGCAGTAGAACAGCACCAGCACCTCTGGCACTAGCATCTACTTAAAGTTTAAACGGCCGTTCAAAATCCGGAGCAGCAAGTACAGCGGTATTACATACGAGTGCTTTAGCAGTTTCAAAAGCTACCTTACAATCCGGGGACCACACAAACGATCTTGCCGGACTGAGCAAATCGGTCAATGGAGCAACTACCGCAAAGAAGTTTTTACAAAAACTAAGGTAGTAGCCAACCATCCCTAAAAAGCGGCGTAGCTCTCGTCTGGTGGTAGAATGCAGTTATAGCCAAGACCTTGGCATCAACAGGGCGCACCTGTCCATGGCTGACCTCTCTGCCGAGATAGGTAAAAGTAGCCTTCCCAAACTCGCACTTTGCTAAGTTCAAGGTTAGAGAAGCAGCTTCCAAACGTTCACATACTACCCTTAGAGAGTTAACATGATCTGACCACTCAGATGAATAAATCACTAGATCATCAAGGTATGCACTACAATTGGGAACGCCAGCTAATACGGCGTTAACCTGTTGGGGGTAGGGGGCAGTATTGACACGGCCGGATAAAAAAACGTACCCGATTTAATCTGGTTACTACTCCTGCCCAGTAACTAGAATATGCATATAATTATTGGCTTTGGATAGAAAACACCCTAAAGTTTCTAAAACTGTTTGAATGGTGTCTGTGAGTATAACAGAACTCATATGGCAGGCAAAAACCTGAGAGGATTCTATATGGGAAGTGGCCTGTCTGACAAGTTCTTGTTCATCTGGGCTCTTTTTATTGAAGACTGAGGATCTTTGCTCTAACGTGACACTTCCTACGGCTCCCATAGGCTCTCAGAGCCCGGGAAAAAGCTGAACGATATCGAGGCAGCCTCTGGCTGAAACACATTATCGCTTTTGGCAAGTGGCCGATCAGAGTACTATGGGTTTAGGTGCGTGCCCGAGTCGACCCCATGCTTTATTTTCTTTTGTCTGTTTACCTAAATGCAGATTCCCGGTCGGAGTATTATCGCTTTTTTACCAGAAAAATGGCATAAAAATGGATTTTAAACAGCGGTTGACATGCTTCGAAGTACGGTAATGGAATATTTAGAATTTTTTTGTCACGAAATGCTTCTTTACCCTTTCGGATAGTGTCTTGAACGCACGAACAAAACGCCTCTGTTTGGATATAACTATGGATTATTTGGGACCAAACCAACATTTGTTATTGAAGTAGAAGTCCTGGGAGTGCATTCTGACGAAGAACACCAAAGGTAATAACATTTTTCTTATAGTAAATCTGACTTTGGTGAGTGCTAAACTTGCTGGGTGTCTAAATAGCTAGCCCTGTGATGCCGGGCTATCTACTGAGAATATTGCAAAATGTGCTTTCACCGAAAAGCTATTTTAAAATCGGACATATCAAGTGCATAGAGGAGTTCAGTATCTATAAATCTGAAAATAATTGTTATGCTTTTTGTGAACGTTTATACGTGAGTAATTTAGTAAATTCACCGGAAGTTTGCGGGGGGTATGCTAGTTCTGAACGTCACATGCTAATGTAAAAATCTGGTTTTTAATATAAATATGAACTTGATTGAACAAAACATGCATGTATTGTATAACATAATGTCCTAGGTGTGTCATCTGATGAAGATCATCAAAGGTTAGTGCTGCATTTAGCTGTCTTCTGGGTTTTTGTGACATTATATGCTAGCTTGAAAAATGGGTGTCTGATTATTTCTGGCTGGGTACTCTGCTGACATAATCTAATGTTTTGCTTTCGTTGTAAAGCCTTTTTGAAATCGGACAGTGTGGTTAGATTAACGAGAGTCTTGTCTTTAAAATGGTGTAAAATAGTCATATGTTTGAGAAATTGAAGTAATAGCATTTCTAAGGTATTTGAATAACGCGCCACAGGATTCCACTGGCTGTTACGTATGTGGGACGATTTCGTCCCGCCGGCCCTAGAGAAGTTAACCAGTTGTTGGAAAGTGGCTGGTGCATTCCGCATCCCAAAAGCCATGACAGAGTATTGTAGGAAGTTGTCTGGGGTCACAAAAGCATAAATCTCAGAAGCACGTGAGGTTAACGGAACCTGCCAGTAACCTTTTAAGAGGTCCAACTTTGTTACATAAGTAGCAGCACCAACAGTGTCGATACAGTCGTCCAGTCTGGGTAACGGGAACGAATCTGGCATTGTGACAGAATTTACCTTTCGATAATCCGTACATAACCGGGACGTACCATCAGGTTTAGGAACCAGAATGCAAGGAGAACTCCAGGGGCTTGAACTTGGCGTAGCCAGGTCATTCTCCAACAAATATCTCACTTCATCCCTCATTATCTTCCTCTTAGAAGCGTTTACACGATATGGGTGTTGCTTGATAGGGGCAGCATTTCCAACATTAATGTCATGTTCCAACATGTTTGTGCGAGTAGGAACGTCATTAAAGAGACATGGAAAACTGTGTAGTAGCCTCACAATATCGTCGGCCTGTCCGTCCGTTAAATGAATCAGACCTGACTGGAGAGACAGCAGCATTTCTGAGTTGGGCAATCTAATGCACTGCTGGCTGAGTATTGCGCAACTCTAATCCATCTCCATCAACATCATCAATATGACAGTCCACTATCATAGCAGTAGAAGCAGAGGAGACAGCAGTACCTTCTGCTGTTTTTGAACTATCCACCTGGGTGATGGGTCGGGTGTGGTATGCTTTCAACATGTTAATGTGGCACACACGAGATTGCCGTTTTCTATCAGGAGTTTGAAGCACATAATCAGTTTCACTTAATTTCTTTTCAATCAAATAAGGACCAGAGAAACGAGCTGACAGTGAAGATCCTGGAACAGGCAATAACACCAGTACTTGGTCACCTGGCTGTAGTAGACGAGAAACAGCCTGTTTATCATAGTGTCTTTTCATACTCCTCTGTGAGGAAGACAGAGTTTCCTTTGCGAGAGCACAGGCTTGGTGTAGGCGCTCACGAAAATGACTAACATAGTCCAACACATTCTCTTTTCCCACACACACAACTCTTGGGACAAAAACTGTTCTTTAAGGACTTTCATTGGTCCTCTCACTGTGTGACCAAATACTTGTTCAGCCGGGCTGAACCCTAGGGACTCCTGTACAGTTTCACGAGCAGCAAACAAAACGAGAGGCACTCCCTCATCCCAATCTTTCTCATATTCCAAACAATATTTACGTAGCATAGACTTCAGTGTCTGATGCCAACGTTCAAGCGCACCCTGAGACTCTGGGTGATATGCGCTTGCCACACAGTGCGTAATTGACAAGGATTTTAACACCTGCTTGAAGAGCTTTGACAGGAAATTTGTACCATGATCAGTTTGTACCACCTTAGGTAACCCGAATGTTGTGAAGAATTTAATTAAGGTTTTACTCACTACCGGAGCTGTAATCCTTCTCAGAGGAATGGCTTCGGAGTATCTTGTTGCCATACACATAATCGTTAACAGAAACTGGTTACCAGATTTTGTCTTCTGTAACGGTCCAACACAGTCAACCACCACATGTTCGAATGGTTCACCTATGAGAGGTATAGGACAAAGAGGAGCGGGAGGAATAACCTGATTTGGTTTTCCTGTTTATGTGACATGTGTGACATGTCCGGCAGAACTGAGACACATCTTGTTTTAAACCTGGCCAAAAGAAATGTCTAAGGACCCGATCATAAGTCTTGGTAATTCCTAAATCACCAGACCACTGGTGATCATGAGCAAGGGATAACACATTTTGTCCAACCTTTTGGTTAGCAATCAGCTGCTCACGAGTGACTGGTAACTGTATTGCATCAGCAATAAGTTCAACATACTTCAATTCTTCTCTGGGCTGTTTGTCAGAGGTGATCAGCTTCTCAGAGGTAGCACACAACCCATCCTCTTGATCAACCTCTTTGAACAGAACAGTGATCAACAAATCTATCACGTCACCCACTTGTCGTGCCTGAGCACGAGTGACAGCACAAGCGGGGAACACATGTGGATAACTCTGTGCCAGCACATTGGAGAGAGAGTAGTCACTTTTATCCAATACGGGTACTACCTTTCCTCCGGCAATATCGTTACCCATTATAAAGGTCACACCTTTTACTGGCAACATAGGACGTACCCCCACTCTGAACAGTCACAAAGGGCAATGGCACTGGGACAAAACCCATTTCAATACCCTGAACTAACACACTGGGACCACAGTATGTATTTTCGGATAAGGGCACCAGTATCTAAGGATTTTAACCGGACGCTGAGACGCTTCGTCATTCGTTATGGACACAAACCCCTCAAAAATGAACGGTTCATAACTGCGGTCGGGGATTGAGACTTTCAAACTACATTTACCCTGAGGCACTTGTTTCGTTTCAGACCTCACAACCGTACGAATTAGCCGAACACCTGTTGGCGGCTTGGCACGAATAGGCATCCCTTGTTTGCGTTTTAGCAGGAAGCAATCATTAATCATATGTCCCACCTTATGACAATAGAAACAGGGACGCTCATTTTTCTGGCGTGCTTGATATACTGCTGGCCGACTAGGACTGAAAGTAGGCAACTCAGTGGCTCTACTCTCAGTATGAGCCGAAAACACGCTCTTGTGCATCAACACAAACTCGTCTGCCAACACAGACGCTTCTGACAGGGAGGATACCTTCTGTTCGTTTAGGTAAACTACAATGCATTCGGATAAGCAGTTTTTAACCTCTTCCAACAAGATTAATTCCCGGAGAGAGTTGAAATCAGTTACCTTACTAGCAGCATTACATTTATCAAACAGATTTCCCTTGTCTCTAGCAAATTCCACATAAGTCTTACTAGAAGACTTTCTATGAGACCTAAATCTCAGTCGGTATGCCTCAGGAACAAGCTCATAGGCACGAAGAACAGTAGCTTTGACCACTTCATAATTCAAACTGTCTTCCAGAGGTAGCGCTGACAAAACCTCTTGGGATTTACCAGTTAAATTACACTGAAGTAATAAGCACCACACCTCTTCAGGCCATTTCAATGCTACGGCTATTCGCTCAAACACACAAAAATAGGAGTCAACCTCTGACTCTCTGAACAAAGGTACCAAGGCAATCTGCCTACTAATGTCAAACGTGTTGGAAGCTACAGCTGGTAAGGATGCCTCACCAACAGGCACAGCAGGAACGAAGGCTAGCCTCGCTGTCTGCCTCCAGTTCCATCTGGCGCATTTTAAACTCCATCTGCCGCTGTTGTCTTTCTGCCTCTATTTTATACATCTCCAACTGGAGATTCTCTCACCTAATTTGGGCTCTCTTCCGCCTCCAGTTGGAACTGTATCGAACGGACATCCCTCCTGGCATCATCGGTTGACAGTGGGGAGAGGGGATCAAAACGGGGCAATGTGGCTGGAGCTTTAGCCTCGCCCTTAGACACCGACGGGCTTACCAGAGCCACAACATCCCTTATAGGGGTAGTAGTCTCAGGTAGCGGTAACACCAGCACTTGCTCTTCCAACAAAATATTTAACACCAGTTTCTTAACCTTTGCCTTAACTAACTGTGCGAAATAGACAATGAATAACGGTCAATCCCAGATGAGCCCCCACTTTTGTTACGAATCCCTTTGGCCCTGCAGTCTAGGGGGGATGGAGACGAGACCCGTAACATAACTCATGCAAATTATAATAGTGAAAAAGTAACAGTGAGAACAAATAACCACAGACAACTTAAATTTACCGTCAAACACTATTGGTTTATTTCTAAACACACAGTAATGGAGTGTGAGAAAAGGGGCTGAGCTGGACCCAAGGAAAGAAACAATAATCCAAAAATTCCCCTAAACTAGACTAGCCTATTTCAATAACAGCTAGCTAACTAACCATAAATACAGTGGGTGCTAACTAGGGTACTTAGACAAAGTAGTCCTACGGGTAATGTATGCCCATGGGTGACTTGTCTTGGTACCCCCTTTTCCCACCAACAAACAAACAGTCATGCACCACAACAAAACAATACTCACAGGTACCGGACAAAAATATATATATATATATATATATATATATATATATATATATATATATATATGAGCGAGAGATTGATGTTTTAAACTAAGGGAAAGGGATGTGATAGGGTAATGAAAAAGGAGCAGGTGTCTTCTGATTGATGACTGATTGGGAAATGATGATTGTCACCTGTGAGGAGGAGAAGTAAAGAAGAGAAATACACATACAGGATACACACTACCTGTGTCCGTAACACTTATGCGAGTATAAGTGCACTTATGTAACACTTATACTCAAAAGGACAAAACTCATGTAGCCTAAACAACATTAGATATGTCATAGCCTGGAATAGCCCATCATTATTTATTTGACAAATATGAATAGATAGTGCATTAAATTCAACAAAATATTAATCTCACCTGCCTTGTTATTTAGTGCCCAGACAGGAAAGCTTGGAGACGGCGAAAGACGAATAGAGAACCACGACCTGTATCCAGATCCAAGCCCTGAGACTGCCCACAAGGGCTGCTTCACCCGGCCCTTGTGAGTCTCGGACAAACTTTCCATGGTCCAAAGTATTGTAAGTGGATAAAATGAATAAACTCAGCAAAAACGGAAACGTCCTCTCACTGTCAACTGCGTTTATTTTCAGCAAACTTAACGTGTAAATATTTGTATGAACATAAGATTCAACAACTGAGACATAAACTGAACAAGTTCCACAGACATGTGACTAACAGAAATGGAATAATGTGTCCCTGAACAAAGTGGGGGTCAAAATCAAAAGTAACAGTCAGTATCTAGTCTGGCCACCAGCTGCATTAAGTACTGCAGTGCATCTCCTCCTCATGGAATGCACCAGATTTGCCAGTTCTTGCTGTGAGATGTTACCCCACTCTTCCACCAAAGCACCTGCAAGTTCCTGGACATTTCTGGGGGGAATGGCCCTAGCTCTCACCCTCCGATCCAACAGGTCCCAGACGTGCTCAATGGGATTGAGATCCGGGTTCTTTGCTGGCCATGGCAGAACACTGGCAATCTCAACGCTGTGCGTTACAGGGAAGACATCCTCCTCCCTCATGTGGTACCCTTCCTGCAGGCTCATCCTGACATGACCTACTGCATATTGCACACCGAAGTTGCACAAGATCTCTGCTGTAGCCTGGTATAGAAACTGTGTTTGTAGTACCAGAAATATTGATATGCTTACATTGTGAGAAGAAACCCTTTCCTCCAGTTGGCTACATAGTTGTCTATGACTGTCATTTCCCTAGGCCTATTTATTTAAAGTTATCAAATAAAAGAGAAACTTCATTTTGGGCGCATTTATTTACATTTGGATTAATTGACAAATAAAACATGTAATTCAGTGACATGTACATGCCTACATGTAGTATACATGCCTACACAATAACATAAGTCACAGTGAAAAATAGACAGTTGATATAAAAAAGAACAAGGGAAATGTTTACAATATTATGTACTAATATAATGCTGATTTGATCATCTTTGCTTTTCTCCCTCCTTTCCCCATCGGTCGGTCAACTTTTTATCCACTCTCCTCATCGCTGTATCTGATTGACTGGCGACACAGCGGGCAGTTTCCGAACTCGGCCGCGACCCGCAGGGCGCAGCGAGGGCACAGGCAGCGGTGGGTGCAGGGAAGGACCACAGAAGCTCTAGCAGATAGACACACCACACAATCGTCAGCGAAGTCCCGATCTAAAGTGCAGAATAAATAGAAAGCAAGTAACTTTACGCTCACCAACACAAGAGAGGCTGGCAAGAAAACTATATTGTAAATAGACCACAGTTCCTTTAGGTCAACAGAAATCCATATCCAATCATTGAAATAAAACTGTATTACAACTGCACAAGTGGCGACCCATCATTCAGGGTAGGTGGGGCACCTGTTTAGCCAAAAAAAAAAGTTTTTTAGTTTTTGCATGTTATTTTGGCATTAATACGTGACACATCAGTTTGCAAACAATGTAAAAAAAAATGTATCGTTAATGAAGCGGTCTATTTTTTGCTTTCTTGAGTAAGGCAACTCCAATATGCAGGTGTTTCAGCCAAGCTCAGTGCTTTACGTGGTGGTGAGGCAGCCAGCGGAAAATATGGAGCGGTAATGTTCTCTTGTTGCGCTGTGATTGGCTCAGTGTTCTGTCACTCATGTTGATACTACGTCACCTCCAAATCTATGGGGAGAGCTCGAAAATTCAAGCCTCTTAGGTGCTGCAATAGGCTGCATTCAAACACTTAAAAGACACACCCTATCCCCTCAGCCCTCAAATGAAGTGGACACTTCTGATGACGTATCATGACGTCTGATGAGTATACACTTGCATGGCAAGAGGCAAGGGAGGAAGGAATGATTTTTAAAATGGACCGCCCTTGCCCGAAATTCGTCACTCGTTCATCGTGCGATGATTGTGCTTTCAGCCACTGTAGCTTGTGGGTGCTTAATATGCACTACAGTCAAATATGATTGCATGTTTACTTACATTAACTATATAATTATTAATATAGCCTACTGTATGATAGCAAATTAATTAGCTAACTAACGTTAGCCTGACTAGCTGGAACTTCTGAAGAAGGAAAATGTTTTATTTCTACAATTTCCAAAAGCTAACCAAACAAAAACATCATTACTTTTACGAGACGTGTTTGTGCTGTCATGTGCATTAGTAGCATAATTTCTAACCTTTTTACATTTGTTTTTACTTACACGTGTATGTTGACTTATCCATATTGACGTTGAGGTTTTAAGTTTTGGCTGACTTTTCTTAGCGGATGTACAATCATTCCGAATTTAATTATGGGACATTTCAGGCCCCAACGTGAACATAATTGTACACTCGCAAACGCGATCAAAAATGAGGGCTGAGGGGCTTACTTTGCGAACTTCCCTTGTTTGGCTAATCATTTGGACCGACGTCCAAGATGGTGACGGGGATTCCCCCAAGGGCAAAAGGTGAGGGTAAGTGGACGAGGGTGTGTCTTATGAGTTTGAAATGCAGCCATAGAGTTACATTAGAAGTGCCCATCCAAGAAGGCTCAAGGTCATTCGCCAAGGTAAAATTACGTCAAATCACATTATATCTACCGTAGCGTTGATTGGACTGATCATGCCAACATCATACTTTCAAAATCTTAGCTAGCAGTCATCATGAATCAAGTCGATAATCTACTGGAAAATCCTTTTCAAACATTGATTGAAGAGAAATTATGAAGAGAAATTATAGATAAAACGGATCGGTGCTCATCGGCCATTCGACATAAACATTACACAACAAGTTGTAAATCGCAAATTCAACAATGAGTGGTTTGGAAGGAATCTGTGGCTAACTGCAAGAATTGCAAAGCAATCACTAGCCTGCTGTGCAGTGGAGTGGATGTGTGGTCCAAGTCTGGGTTTAAGGGTATCTTTTCCAATTTTAAAAGGATAAACATTCAACATTGGCCATGCTGTCAATCCATTATGACTTCTGCTGCATTCAAAACAACTGGAAACTCGGAAATCTCAGACTTCAGTGAGTCCAAGACAACTGAGAACTCTGGAAAAAAAAATTGCTCAGAATGGGAAAATATGTTTTGAACGGTCATCCAACTCGGAATTCCAAGTCGAGAACTCTGACCTCTTTCTAGCGCTCCAACCTGAAGATCACTGACGTCATGACCATGTTTTTTCCCCCCAGAGTTCCCAGTTGTCTTGAAAGCACCATAAATCCAGAGAGTGCTAGACTTTGATGACAAAATCTGTCCACAAAAGATTGTTGCGCCACCTTCCTGTTCAAGTGAGCACAGCACAACAATGTGAGTCCAACAATGGCTTGTATGCTGCTGCATAAATTATGTAATATGCCAGTCAGATATGTATACTGTAGCTAAGAAAGTAATACTAAGTGTATGGTGTGTAGTAAACTGTTAGTAGCCCATGTGTCTCACCCTAATAATTTGGTCCCTTTTCCCCCTCATAACTTAGCCTACTGTTCTGACTTGGTGGTGCACATGTAGCCTATAGCCTGTTTTAGAGAAATGTAATCATTGAATATTGTCTGCTTATATGCACCCTTTATTTATCCTACAGCTCTGACTTGGTGTACAGGGAGAACACTGTAAGAACGACCCATGTTCTGAATTCTGTCACTGTACATTACAAAAGTGCTGAACAAAATAGTTATATTGACTAAATCCGTCCTAGCTCGCTCATTAATATCTTAATCAAAGTTACGGATTGCCTCTTATCTGCTCGTCATCCCCTAATGCCAAAGTTTGTACATCTCAATTGTCAGTAGAAACCACATTTGTTTAAGCAAGTCAGCCATATCAGCTAGGTTTTTTTAAAAGGCTGTAAATGATGCTGAATGAATTGTTTCGCTGCCAGACAAGGCTCTACTGATAGGCAGCTGTAGCAGTGGAAAGGAGTTGGGACAGCTTTATGTTGGCCCTAACAGTGTGTGTGCACCGTTTGTCACCGTTATATTGCAATGAATGTATTGTTCAGGCTTGTTTAGTGGCTTTGCTGGCAGGCATCTACACATTTTCTTTTTTTTGAGTTTGCCCCACCAAGATTTAAATTGCATTCAGAAGGTATTGAGACCCCTTGACTTTTTCCACATTTTGTTACGTTACAACCTTATTCTAAATTTGATTACATTAATGTGTTTCCTCAATCTACACACAATACTCCATAATGACACATCGAAAAAAACTGGTTTTTAAACATTTTTGCTAATTTATACAAAATTAAAAACATATCTTATTTTCTTAGATATTCAGACCCTTTGCTATGAGACTTGAAATTGAGCTTAGGTGCATCCTGTTTCCAATGATAATCCTTGAGATTTGACTGGAGTCCACCTTTGGTAAATTCAATTGATTGGACATGATCTGGAAAGGCACACACCTGTCTATATATGGTCCCACGGTTGAAAGGGCGTGTCAGAGCAAAAACCAAGCCATGACGTCGAAGAAATTGTCCCTAGAGCTTTGAGACAGGATTGTGTCGAGGCACAGACCTGGGGAAGGGTAACAAAAACTGTCTGCAGCATTTAAGTCCTCAAGAACACAGTGGACTCTATCATTCTTAAATGGAAGAAGTTTGGAACCACCAAGACTCTTCCTAGAGCTGGCCACCCGGCCAAACTGAGCAATCGGGAGTGAAGGGCCTTGGTCAGGCAGGTGACCAAAAACCCGATGGTCACTCTGACAGAGCTCCAGATGGAAGCCACTCCTCAGTAAAAGGCACATGACAGCCCGCTTGGAGTTGGCCAAAAGACACCTAAAAGGTGTCAAGGAAACAAGATTCCCTGGTCTAATGAAATCAAGATTGAACTCTTTGGCCTGAATGCCAAGCGTCACGTCTTGAGGAAACCTGGCTCCATCCTTACGGTGAAGCATGGCGGTGGCAGCATCATGCTGTGGGGATGTTTTTAAGCGGCAGGGACTAGGAGACTAGTCAGGATAGAGGGAAAGATGAATGGAGCAAAGTACAGAGAGATCCTTGACGAAAACCTTTTCCGGAGCACTCAGGACCTCAGACTTGGGCGAAGGTTCACCTTCCAACAGAACAACGACCTTAAGCACACAGCCAAGACAATGCAGGAGTGGCTTCGGGACAAGTCTCTGAATGTCCTAGAGTGGTCCAGCCAGAGCCTTGAACCCAATCAAACATCTCTGGAGAGACTTGAAAATAGCTGTGCAGCGACACTCCCCATCGAACCTGACAGAGCATGAGAGGATCTGCAGAGAAGAATGGGAGAAATTCCACAAATACAGGTGTGCCAAGCTTGTAGCGTCATACTCAAGAAGACTCAAGGCTGAAATCACTGCCAAAGGTGCTTCAACAAAGTACTGAGTAAAGGGTCTGAATACTTATTTAAATGTGATTTCAGTTATGATTTTTAATACATTTGCAAAAAATTCAAAAAAACTGTTTTTGCTTTGTCATTATGGGGTATTGTGTGTAGATAGATGAGGAAAAAAACTATTTAATTAATTTTAGAATAAGGCTGTCACATAACAAAATGTGTAAAAACTCAAGGGGTCTGAATACTCTTCGAATGCACTGTATATGCTAAAATTGTCACTGCAACTGTATCAACTTTGTAAATATCTACACTCGCCAACCTGAATGCCTATCCTTTTGGGGGGCCCTAAGCGAGATTTGTTAGGAGGCCCCCTCTTGAAGGTGGGTAGAAAAATGTACATTTTAAAATGAATTTCCTGCAATTCTACAGATTTTGCCATGAGGAGTAGAGAAAATGTTGCAGTTATAAAGCAAGCTTTATACAATTCTACACATGTTGCCATTGGGTGGAGAAAAGCTTAGCAATTTTATAACAAATATAATTTTGCCATGGGGCAGAGAGAACAAATATGCAGTTTTACAGCTAATTTCCTGCAATTCTAGACATTTTGTCAAGACTTAGGCCACATTAATGATATATGAGTGAGAGTGACTAACAAAATCAATGGGGGAGATCAGGGCCATTGGGCACATGCTCAGTGCCATTGGGCACATGGTATTCGGCCATGGTTACTACAAACTTAGATAGCTTACCAATCTAAAAACTGTTAGCTGACATGGCTAATTGAGTGACTGTCAATGACTGACATAAGAAAAAAACTGCTGATACACAACCAAATTTCGAAATTGCACCTTGTGTATTCTACTATTCTAATTCTCAACAGTAAGTTGAATATATATATATATATATATATATGAATGAATTTATTTATTTTGGTCGGGGTCCCCTAGTGGCTGAGATTGTTTGTCGCTTATGCCTGGAGCCGGCACTGTCTGGCTTTAATAATGCAGTTAGTTACACACCTATTGAGGGGTCTATCTGTGTGGTGGTGATAGGGTCAGCAGAGAGCCTGTAGTCCTGAGGGGTGTGACAGGGATGACCCTTGTTCACACACATGCAGCTGTCCTCATGAGACACAGAGGGAGGAGAAGGGACAGGACAGGACTTCTGGATCCGCAACTTCAGTAAGCCTTTCTTTTCTGATCCTGAAAAAGGAAGGAAGAACATAAAGCACTGATCAGTCGGAGTTAATGTGATACTATCTAAAAATAAAAGATAGTACAAGCTACTTTATCAACCAAGAAATTCACCATGTGCCTCACCCAATAGGAGCACAGCTCTGGTCTGTCCGTAGACATCTATCATGGCCCACAGGGGGCGTGTCACATCCACCCCCTTCAGTAGCTTGTACCTCAAACCATTTGGCCCCTCGTAAACCAGGATTCCTCGAGGGGTCACCCAGAAGCGGAGCTCTGCCCCTGGCATGATGAGGCTGGAGGGCACGGTGGATGCCCAGTACCCATAGGTGGTTGTGAGGTCAGGGATGGCCATAGCAGGAGGGAAGAGGGGCCCAGAGGAGGAGGGGGGTATGATGGTGAAGCCCAGCCGCAGAGCTCCATGCCAGTGTTGGTCACAACATTCCACCCGCAGATGTATCTTCTCCTGGACCCTGATTGGACGACTGCTGAAAGTCAGACCATTCTGGAAGGTCTCTCTGTCCCTCTCCACACGTCTACCTCCCAGACTCAGACACACATTGGTCCCCAAGGCCCCTTTGTGGAACGACAGGGGCCCCAGACAGTGACGCCCACATATATTGGGTGGATACATCTCTAAAGGGGAGGGAGGAAGATTGTTTAATTGTGTTTTATAATGTTTTGCTAACAATCAGCTGACATTATTTACCAGGCAAGTTTACCTTCCTTTAAAACCTAAAGATAACAGAGATTTTAAACTTTCTCGCAGATGGCTGACAAGTCAAAACATGTGGGAAGACTAAGTTTATGGATTGAATCTGTTTAGTACCTTAAACATGTTTCATGTGTTGTATAGAATATTCATGAACTTTATTATTATATCATGGTGTTGACTACACTTAAGCAGAAATGTCCTTTCGTTTATGGTTTAATTATTTGCTAAATATGGGTTAATCTTTCAATATGAACATCAAATCAAAGTTTATTTGTCACATGTGCCGAATACAAACTTACAGTAAAATGCTTACTTACAGGCTCTAACCAACAGTGCAATTTTTAAGTAAAAGAAAGGTATTACAGTTGAAGTCAGAAGTTTACATACACTTAGGTTGGAGTCATTAAAACTTATTTTTCAACTACTCCACAAATTTCTTGTTAACAAACTATAGTTTTGGCAAGTCGGTTAGGACATCTACTTTGTGCATGACACAAGTAATTTTTCCAACAAATGTTTACAGACAGATTATTTCACTTATAATTCAAGGTATCACAATTCCAGTGGGTCAGAAGTTTACCTACACTAAATTGACTGACATTAAAATGTCAGACTATGGTTTGCAATTTCACATGGGGACAAATATCGTACTTTGTAAACTTCTGACCCACTGGGAATGTGATGAAAGAAAGAAAATCTGAAATAAATCCTTCTCTCTACTATTATTCTGACATTTCACAATCTACAAATAACGTTGTGATCCTAACTGACCTAAAACAGGGAATTTTTACTAGGATTAAATGCCAGGAATTGTGAAAAATTGAGTTTAAATGTATTTGGCTAAGGTGTATGTAAACTTCCGATTTCAACTGTAGGTGAACAATAGATAAGTAAAGAAATAAAAACGGTAAAAAAGACAGTGAAAAATAACATTAGCGAGGCTATATACAGTAGCGAGGCTATAAAAGTAGCAAGCTATATATAGGCACCAGTTAGTCGGGCTAATTGAGGTAGTATGTACATGTAGGTATAGTTAAAGTGACTATGCATATATAATAAACAGAGAGTAGCAGCAGTGTAAAAGAGGGATTGGGGGGGCACACAATGCAAATAGTCCGGGTAGGCATTTGATTACCTGTTCAAATGTCTTATGGCTTGCGGGTAAAAACTGTTGAGAAGCCTTTTGGTCCTAGACTTGGCGCTCCAAGTACCGCTTGCCATACGGTAGTAGAGAGAACAGTTTATGACTGCAGCTTAGCCCCAGTGATGTACTGGGCCGTACGCACTACCGTCATGTTACGGATCTTTCAGTTTCATTATTTGTCAATATGTCTCGTGCTAAACCCTTCTATTTTTTCCATAGTCCAAAAGTCATATGAATGACTACATTGTCATTATTATATGCAAGCCATTTCTCTGAAACATCCTCCTTATACCTTGCTCTACATGATTAACAAGATCACGTGGGAAGCAAGTTTTCAATACTGAAACTGATGTTAAACTCTATACATAGTGTACTGCATATTATGACTCCGCAAACATTCCACTGTATGTGCTTGTATGGTATCATTTACCTGGGTGCATTTCTCAGCGGCTTTCATTAAATCATTTGGTAGATACTTGCTAATAATTGGTCCCTAATTATTACATTTGCAAATTTAGAAATGATGTTAATTTCATTACTTGCACCATCTACACAAACAACAATGGAAATCTTTCCTGTTATTAACCTAATCTCACAGGTTACCATTTAATATTAAAGTTGCCATTTTTTGTTAGTTTTTACCTGGTTATTTCAAGACTTTTGAAATAGTTCAAATGATTCACTGCAGTTGTTTTGATGCTTTGTTCACATCCTGGTTGTGAAGTATGCATTTATCAAATCTGTACAATTGATTGTTTTTAATTGTTGTATATATTTATTTAGAAAACCCCAGCTGTTTACTCAATTACAGGAAATAGTTTACATACTCCTCTCGGTCAAGGTCCCTTTTTATGGCCTAGAATAAATAGACTCAGGGGTCTCCCGAGTGGCGCAGTGCTAGCTGTGTGTCACGTCCTGACCATAGAAGCTTTTATTTTCTATGGTAGAGTAGGTCAGGGCGTGACGGGGTTGTGTCTAGTTTTGATTTTCTATGTTGTCATGTTCTTGTTTCTGTATTTCTATGTTGTTTTTTGGGATGATCTCCAATTAGAGGCAGCTGGTCATCGTTGTCTCTAATTGGAGATCATACTTAAGTAGTTTTTTTCCCACCTGGGTTTGTGGGAGATTGTTTTTGAGTTAGTGTATGTTGCACCTCTTCGTCACGGTTTGTTGTTTTTTGTTCTTTTGTTTTTTTGTATATCTTGCAAAGTTTCACAGTGAAAATAAAATGTGGAACGATACACACGCTGCACTTTGGTCCCATTCTTCAGACAGCCGTGACACTGTGCCACTAGAGATTCTGGGTTTGAGTCCAGGCTCTGTCGCAGCCGACCGGGAGACCCATGGGGCGGCGCACAATTGGCCCAGCATCGTCTGGGTTAGGGGAGGGTTTGGCCGGCAGGGATGTCTTTGTCCTATCACGCACTAGTGACTCCTGTAGCGGGAAGGGCGCAGTGCACGCTGACATGGTCGCCAGGTATACAATGTTTCCTCCGACACATTGGTGCGGCTGGCTTCCAGTGCGGCTTAGTTGGGTTTCGGAGGATGCATGGCTCTCGACCTTCGCCTCTCCCAAGTCCGTTACAGGAGTTGCAGCGATGAGACAAGACTAACTACTACCAATTGGATACCACGAAATTGGGGAGGAAAAAGGAGTAAAAAAAATAAATAATAATGAATAGACTCAACTATACTTAAGTATATTTAAAACCTTTTACTCAAGTAGTATTTTACTTGAGTCATTTTCTATTAAGGTATATTTACTTTTACTCAAGTATGAGAATTGGGTACTTTTTCCACCACTAATAAAAACAACGCTACAGAGCGCCAGTAACAGATCTTCAGTTTAACTCTCTAGAAAGCATGCATATCAGTTAACTACATACTTTTTGTGCAAAATGTTGGCAAATATTATTTAAAATTTTGAATGTCTAATTCTATCTACATTTCTAATTAATTTAAGTACACGTGTTATATCTGTCTAGACATCTGTTGATGAATACATCAGAATGTGAATAATATTAATATTGTATTCTTACCAGTGCTCCTACCAATCTCCATCCTCTTCAGGTTTGCCTGTCTTGAAGTTTGCTTCTTCCCATGGAGTCTTCAGACTGGACTGATACAGTAGCAAGGCAGCAGTGATGTTGGCTCTTCTTAGTGTGGCGTGTATAGTTTTGTTTTGAGACAGCACAACCTCTTCAGTTAAAGGTTGGGGGAGTGGCATAACACAGCCTCACCTACCCACTCTTCTCCATATCACGTTGTCTTTGCTTAGCAAAATTACTTGGCAATATTTACACTTTAACTGTTTTATTTCATGTCTGCAATAAAGTAGAGGGGATGCCGGATCTGACAATTAATCTTGATGATTGTACAGTCGTCTCAAGTAAAACTGAAAGGACCTTGGCGTTACTCTGGACCCTGATCTCTCTTTTGACGAACGTATCAAGACTATTTCAATGACAGCTTTTTTCCCATCTACGTAACGTTGCAAAAATAAGAACATTTCTGTCCAAAGATGCAGAAAAGTTAATCCATGCTTGTGTCACTTCTAGCTTAGACTACTGCAATGCTCTACTTTCCTGCTACCTGGATAAAGCACTAAATAAACTTCAATTAGTGCTAAACATGGTTACTAGAATCTTGACTAGAACCAAAAAAGAATTAATATTACTCCAGTGTTAGCCTCTCTACACTGGCTTCTTGTTAAGGCTAGGGTTGATTAAGGTTTTACTGCTAACCTACAAAGCATTATATTGGCTTGCTCCTACCTCTCTCCCCAATTTGGTCCTGCCATACATACAGTTGAAGTCGGAAGTTTACATACACCTTAGCCAAATATTTAAACTCAGTTTTTCACAATTCCTGACATTTAATCCTACTAAAAATTCCCTGTCTCAGGTCAGTTAGGATCACCACTTTATTTTAAGAATGTGAAATGTCAGAATAATAGTAGAGAATGATTTATTTCAGCTTTTCACCTTCCCAGTGGGTCAGAAGTTCACATACACTCAGTTAGTATTTGGTAGCATTGCCTTTAAATTGTTTAACTTGGGTCAAACGTGTCGGGTAGCCTTCCACAAGCTTCCCACAATAAGTTGGGGTGAATTTTGGCCCATTCCTCCTGACAGAGCTGGTATAACTGAGTCAGGTTTGTAGGCCTCCTTGCTCGCACACGCACTTTCAGTTCTTCCCACAAATGTTCTATAGGCTTGAGGTCAGGGCTTTGTGATGGCCACTCCAATACCTTGACTTTGTTATCCTTAAGCCATTTTTCCACAACTTTGGAAGTATGCTTGGGGTCATTGTCCATTTGGAAGACCCATTTGCGACCAAGCTTTAACTTCCTGACTGATGTCTTGAGATGTTGCTTCAATATAGCCACAATTTTATTTCTCATGATGCCATCTATTTTGTGAAGTGCACCAGTCCCTCCTGCAGCAAAGCACCCCCACAACATGATGCTGCCACCCCCCGTGCTTCACGGTTGGGATGGTGTTCTTCGGCTTGCAAGCCTCCCCCTTTCCCCTCCAAACATAACGATGGTCATTATGGCCAAACAGTTCTATTTTTGTTCCATCAGACCAGAGGACATTTCTCCAAAAAGTACAATCTTTGTCCCCATGTGCAATTGCAAACCGTAGTCTGGCTTTTTTATGGCGGTTTTGGAGCCGTGGCTTCTTCCTTGCTGAGCGGCCTTTCAGGTTATGTCAACATAAGACTCGTTTTACTGTGGATATAGATACTTTTGGACCCGTTTCCTCCAGCATCTTCACAAGGTCCTTTGCTGTTGTTCTGGGATTGATTTGCACATTTCACACCAAAATACATTCATCTGTAGGAGGCAGAATGCGTCTCCTTCCTGAGTGGTATGACGGCTGCGTGGTCCCATGGTGTTTATACTTGCGCACTATTGTTTGTACAGATGAACGTGGTACCTTCAGGCATTTGGAAATTGCTCCCAAGGATGAACCAGACTTGTGGAGGTCTATAAATTTTTTCTGAGGTCTTGGCTGATTTCTTTTGATTTTCCCATGATGTCAAGCAAAGAGGCACTGAGTTTGAAGGTAGGCCTTGAAATACATCCACAGGTACATCTCCAATTGACTCAAATGATGTCAATTGGCCTATCAGAAGCTTCTAAAGCCATGACATCATTTTCTGGAATTTTTGCAAGCTGTTTAAAGGCACAGTCAACTTAGTGTATGTAAACTTCTGACCCACTGGAATTGTGATACATTGAATTATAAGTGAAATAATCTGTCTGTAAACATTTGTTGGAAAAATTACTTGTGTCATGCACAAAGTAGATGTCCTAACCGACTTGCCAAAACTATAGTTTGTTAACAAGAATTTGTGGAGTGGTTGAAAAACGAGTTTTAATGACTCCAACCTAAGTGTATGTAAACTTCCAACTTCAACTCTATATGATGACTTCACTTGCATAAAAACGTGGATACTGGATAAGAAAAAGAGTTACAGCACAGACATCAATGACAACCCTTTGAAAAGGAAGGGAAACAACAACTTATGATCAACTGAGAGATGACATGGGTTCAAGATGAATCCAAACAATCCAGGGTTTGGTTGCCCAGTGGCTGTCTGGACCACTTTTCTCTGGACCACATGCGACCCTTCATGCACCAGTCTACTGCACAGACCACCCTCTACATGCTCAGATAAGGCTGTCCAGGCATCAGTCAGGTCAAGACCAGCACAACATTGAACCCTAAAGGTCAAACAAGATATTGAGACATCAGGTCTGGTGCCCTACTCTCTGAATTGGCCAGCTTTGGAGCCATCCCGTCCCAGCATCGACTGCAGGACTGTGCATAGTCAGCATGCACCCTACCCCTGCCTGTTGCCATCTCCATGCCCAAGGTGGAGGTAACATCTCAGGGCCACAGCCTGGAGTTCAGGGGACACACTAGATGGACTCAAGGCAGCTGCAGTGGAAAAGAGAAGAACAAAGGTGAGTTAAGGGATTATGTGTTATCAGCAATATAATTTTTTAAATACCAGTCCAATCAGCATACCTAAAATTAAAACAGCGGTGAAATCTGAAAGGCATTATGATATTCATAAAACTTGAAATGTTCAATATGGTTATACAGAATTTAAATTGAACTGTGAAGGGACATTGTGATGTGTTTACTGTGTTGTTTTCTCTAATCTGAGACAGAGGCAATACAGAGAGCAAAGTTAAACACACCAGACCAATCAACTCTTGAACCTGGAGAAAACCTTTCAACAATATAAGTACCAGTCTTAAGATGGAAAAAGCCAAGCTGCAGTGGTATAAAGTACTTAAGTAAAAATACTTGAATTTTTTTTACTTTTACTCGATCACATTCCTAATGAAAATAATGTACTTTCTACTCCATACATTTTCCCTGACACCCAAAAGTACTCGTTACATTTTGAATGCTTAGCAGGACAGGAAAATGGTCTAATTCACGGACTTCAAGAAAAAAATCCCTGGTCATCCCTACCGCACCTGATCTGGCGGACTCACTAAACACAAATGCTTTGTTTGCAAATTATGTCTGAGTATTGGAGTGTGCCCCTGGCTATCAGTAAAAAAAATAAAACCCCAGAAAATTGTGTCATCTGGCTTGCTTGATATAAGGAGTTTTAAATTATTTACTTTTACTTTTGATACTTAAGTAGGGTTTTACTGGGTGACTTTCACTTTTACTTGAGTCATTTTCTATTAAGGTATCTTTACTTTTACTCAAGAATGAAACTTGGGTACTTTTTCCTCCACTGCTAAACTGGCTCACACACTGAACATGACACATAGCCAGAAGGCATCAACACATACAGAGACATTAATAAATTATATTCTAACATCCCTTTCAGTTTCAATTTTACTCCCAGTCATACAGCATGACTGTCTTAACCAATCAACAAGAGAGACAATAAAGCCATAAAACAAAGGACTTTAGTGATATGAAATCATACGTACCGATTCTGTAAACTGAGACGGCTACAGTTCAAGTAAATCGGTTTGCTTCGTGGCCCAACATCATTTAGTCCTTCACACTTACACTCATTTTATCCTGATAAATGGTTCCAGAAACGGTTTTGTTGCATGACAAAGAAAAAATGTTGTTTAAGTAGTGGTCAGTCCAGCTGTTGATACAAACTACAGTGCACACTAAAACTTCTCTTCTCCCATCAGGTATGGTTTCAGAACCACCGGACTAAGTGGAGAAGGAAGCAGAGTGTGTCCCAGTCTGTCTACACAAGGGGGCTGCTGGGAGCAGAGTGGGGAAGCCCCTGGTGTTACCTCAGAAGTGCATGGGGATTATGACAGACCACTGGACCCTAACTATGACGAACAAAGAATCCACCTTTTGCTGTGCAAGCATTGTAAGGCTGTCTCAACTTCTCAGTTCCAACCCATACATCTACCTGAGTGACTGTCACTCTCGGTCCAGTTGCTCAATTTACTTACAATGAGACACAAGAGGAGCTTGAAATAACTACGTTTCTCTTGTACAATCACAGAGCCACATAGTTGGGCAAAAGTAAAACTTGATCATTTCTAATTGTTGATCTGACCATGACATTCCCAGACCATGTAGACCACTGATAATTAAACAGAAAGTGCAGGTGTGGGTCTTTTCCAAATTTTTTGTAATAAAAAAAACCCTGTTTATAACAGTAACACTCGGGTGTTAATTAACAACATTCCTACATCAGGTAAACATTGCAGACTGTATGATAACACAAGTAGCTTATAAATATACTGAATGAATTGTGTGGAAACAAGCTTAAAGCTTCAGGGCTTCAGGTGCATTGCGCAAACAATCTTCATTCTTCTTGCGTGTCGCAGAGCAGCACAGAGCTGTTTTTGGGGGGTTTTGCAGCACAGAGCTGTTGTGAAGGAAGTTGTCAAAGAAATTAGTTTGTGTTTATACAGGACCTCCCGCTCTCACATACCGTCAACCAATCATGTCAATGCGGAGCTATACGGAGCCCTCCAAATTACTTCAACATTTGGAGCTGCGATACAGAGCTCAATTTGGTAATTGCGTCACACCAACCATACGTCGCCTCCGACCACACATTTTCAGATCAAGCATAAATTGGCTCTTATTTTAGAGGATTTACCATTATACCTACATTATATCTCGAGAAGAAGTGTGGGGAACCAAATCACTTGGTCATAATGCCTTGTGAAGGATTGCAGAGATAATCTTAATGATTGAACCATTAGTTGTTTTGTGAAGTTTACAGGTCATAAAGGGCTTGTAACAATGTTTGCCAAGCCTTAACAAAAAACAATCAGGTAGAATATTTTTATATCAGCTGGGCAAGCCTCTTAGAGTGTGGTTTAATGATTTACAGAAGATCTGATACTGTGCTGGTAATGAGTGAGTATGTTTGTGTGTCCACACAGGATCCATTGAATAAAGGCAACTATAGCCTGGTCCCAGATCTGCTTGTGCTCTGGCCAACTCCATTGCCATTATTGTCAAGCCGAACATTACTAATTCCATAAGGAGTTGCCAAGAGAGCAGAAAGACTGCCACCCAGGCTAGGACAACCCCCAAGGGAAGCCACAAATGCTGAGACAAAAGTTGACAATATCAAAAGAGTAAGTTTTAATTATCAATACAACACATTCAATGAGCTTTGATAATGGGCTTTGGTAACACGGTCTCCCATGTCATGATCTCTATCGTCTAGGACAGGGACAGATAGACCTATTATCTGTATCTATGGTCTGCTGTTGCTTGGTAACCTTTCCTCCCGTTTTCAAAATATGCATAAATGGGTTGTTCCACGAATAGAGTGCCTTTTGCATCCCTTTGATATTTTAAGTAGTAATTGTGCACCACTATTGCTTTCTAAAAGTCCCCTTTAATGTAAGACACATGACAAATTCCATAAATCCAATTTTTTATATAAATAGATTGGCTTAAATGCACCCCCCCAACAACAACAAAAAATCAGCATTGCCAAAAATCTGTCCTTCATGTTTTTCCGTCTTCTAGGATGATTTTAATCCACTTAACCCAAAAATGTTCACCATCATTGTAAAACCCTAAAAACTTGAAACATTAGTGATTAATTTATGTTTGTCTGTCATTTTAGGGGCCACCCTGCCCTGATAGGTGAATTTAACTCTCATTTTAATATAGTGAAACTATTCCTTTTAAAAAAAGAAATTCTAAAGAAACATTTAACGTCTAATAGTTGAACCATAGTGTAAAAGCAGGTTCTGGTTCTACTGTTTTTTGAAAATATTTGGTGTTGTGTGGTGGAAAACTGAGCAGGTCAAGCATAACATGTCGATCTCAAAGCTGCCCTTTTTCAACATCACTAAGGTATTGTTGATGCAGGTGCCTGAGTGGGAAACAGTCACGCCGTGACATTACACACTCACACAGATCCAAAACAGTGTGAATCTTTAAATACAGCGTGAATCTTAGATAATGGCGCCAGAGATGGCTGCCGCTTTACGGTCCCCTAACCAATTGTGCATGTTTTTTCGCGTTACTTGTAACTTATTTTGTACATTATGTTTCTGCCGCCGTGTCTAATGACCAAAAAGAGCTTCTAGATATCAGGACAGCAATTACTCACACCGTACTGAAGAGAATTTTTTCTTTAACGAGTGGGACGAAGGACTTACTCCAGACACTCGACAAGACCCTCATCATCGTCATTCGCAGGAGAAAGAGACTAGAGACTGAGATATTGGGGACGTAGGTCTGGGTGCCTTGTAAGAATCTGACGGCGAGTGTGTAATCTGCCCATATCATCGATCCTATTAGCCAACGTACAATCACGGTATAATAAAATAGATGAACTACAAGCACATATATCCTACCAACGGGATATTTAAAAACTGTAATATCTTATGTTTCAACAAGTCGTGGCTGAACGATGACATTAATAACATACAGCTGGCGGGTTTTACACTTTTCAGCAGGATAGAACAGCAGCCTCTGGTAAGACAAGGGGTGGCGGTCTATATTTGTAAACAACAGCTGGTGCATGAAATATAAGGACGTCTCAAGGTTTTGCTTGCCTGAGGTAGAGTATCTCATGACAAGCTGTAGACCACACTATTTACCAAGAGGGTTCTCATCTATATTCTTCGTAGCTGTCCATTTACCACCACAAACCGATGTTGGCACTAAGACCGTACTCAATGAGCTGTATCCGGCCATAAGCAAACAGGAAGACACTAATCCAGAGGTGGCGCTCCTAGTGGCCAGGGACTTTAATGCAGGGAAATTTAAATATGTTTCCTCATTTCTATCAGCATGTTAAATTTGCAACCACAGGGGAAAAAGAAACTCTAGACCACCTTTACTCCACAATCAGAGGCACGTACAAAGCTCTCCCTCGCCCTCCATTTTACAAATCTGACCATTATTCTAGACTCCTGATTTCTGCTTACAAGCAAAAACTAAAGCAGGGAGCGCCAGTGACTCGGTCAATAAAAAAGTGATCAGATTAAGCAGATGCTAAGCTACAGGACAGTTTTGCTAGCACAGACTGGAATACAGTGGCTTGTGAAAGTATTCACCCCCTTGGCATTTTTCCTATTTTGCTACCTTACAACCTGGGATGAAAATAGATTATTTATTTTTTTGGGGGGGGGGGTTATATCATTTGATTTACACAACACGCCTACCACTTTAAAGATGCAAAATACTTTTTTTGAAACAAACAAAAAATAAGACAAAAAAAACTGAACTTGAGCGTGCATAACTATTTTTATAACCCAATGCTGATCTGTACTTCTCCACAAGTTAGTGGTATTGCAGACTCTGGGGCCTTTCAAAACAGGTGTATATATACACTGAGATCATGTGACACTTAAATAAAGTCCACCTGTGTGCAATCTAACTAATTATATAACTTATGAATGTAATTGGTTGCACCGGATCTTATTTAGGGGCTTCATAGCAAAGGGGGTGAATACATATGCACGCACCACTTTTCCGTTATTTATTTTGTATAATTTTTTTTTAGGGATGAATACTTTTGCAAGGCACTGCATGTTCTGGCATTCATCAATAAGTGCATCGATGACATTGTCACAACAGTGAATGTACGTACATTAGAGGTTGACCGATTAATCGGAATCGCTGATTAATTAGGGCCGATGTCAAGTTTTCATAACAATCGGTAATGGGTATTTTTGGCCACCGATTTGCCGATTTTTTATTTTTTTTATTTTTTTATTTTATAAATATTTTTTAACTAGGCAAGTCAGTTAAGAACATATTATTTTCAATGACAGCCTAGGAACGGTGGGTTAACTGCCTTGTTCAGGGGCAGAACGACAGAATTTTACCTTGTCAGCTTGGGGATTCAATCTTGCAACCTTACGGTTAACTAGTCCAACGCTCTAACCACCTGCTTTACATTGCACTCCACGAGGAGCCTGCCTGTTACGCGAATGCAGTAAGAAGCCAAGGTAAGTTGCTAGCTAGCATTAAACTTATCTTATAAAAAACAATCAATCAATCATAATCACTAGTTAACTACACGTTTGATGATATTACTAGTTTATCTAGCCTGTCCTGCGATGCATATAATCGATGCGGTGCGTTGCGAACTGTGTGAAGACTATTTCTTCCTAACAAAGACAGCCAACTTAGCCAAACGGGGGATGATTTAACAAAAACGCATTTGCGAAAAAAAGCACAATCGTTGCACGAATGTACCTAACCATAAACATCAATGCCTTTCTTAAAATCAATACACAGAAGTATATATTTTTAAACCTGCCTATTTAGCTAAAAGAAATCCAGGTTAGCAGACAATATTAACCAGGTGAAATTGTGTCACTTCTCTTCCGTTCATTGCACGCAGTCAGGGTATATGCAACAGTTTGGGCCACCTGGCTCGTTGCGAACTAATTTGCCAGAATTTTACGTAAGTATGACATAACAATGAAGGTTGTGCAATGTAACAGGAATATTTAGACTTATGGATGCCACCCGTTAGACAAAATACGGAATGGTTCCGTATTTCACTGAAAGAATAAACGTGATAGTTTACGGATTCGACCATATTAATGACCTAAGGCTCGTGTTTCTGTATGTTATTATGTTATAATTAAGTCTATGATTTGATAGAGCAGTCTGACTGAGCGATGGTAGGCACCAGCGGGCTCGTAAGCATTCATTCAAAACAGCACTTTCGTGCGTTTTGCCAGCAGCTCTTCGCAATGCATTGCGCTGTTTATGACTTCAAGCCTGTCAACTCCCAAGATTAGGCTGGTGTAACCGATATGAAATGGCTAGCTAGTTAGCGGGTGCGCGCTAATAGCGTTTCAAACGTCACTCGCTCTGAGACTTGGAGTAGTTGCTTCCCTTGCTCTACATGGGTAACGCTGCTTCGAGGGTGGCTGTTGTCGATGTGTTCCTGGTTCGAGCCCAGGTAGGAGCGAGGAGAGGGACGGAAGCTATACTGTTACACTGACAATACTAAAGTGCCTATAAGAACATCCAATAGTCAAAGGTATATGAAATACAAATCGTATAGAGAAATAGTCCTATAATAACTACAACCTAAAACTGCTTACCTGGGAATATTGAAGACTCATATTAATAAAAGGAACCACCAGCTTTCATATGTTGTCATGTTCTGAGCAAGGAACTTAAATGTTAGCTTTCTTACATGGCACATAATACCCTTTTACTTTGTTCTCCAACACTTTATTTTTGCATTATTTAAACCAAATTGAACATGTTTCATTATTTATTTGTGCCTAAATTGATTTTATTGATGTATTATATTAAGTTAAAATAAGTGTTCATTCAGTATTGTTGTAATTGTCATTATTACAAATAAAAAATAAAAAACATTGGCCGATTAATCGGTATCGACTTTTTTGGCCCCCCAATAATCGGTATTGGTATCGGCGTTGAAAGTCATAATCGGTCAACCTCTAACGTACATACACCAAACAGAAGCCATGGATTACAGGCAACATCCGCACTGAGCTAAAGGGTAGAGCTGCCGCTTTCAAGGTGCGGGACTCCAACCCGGAAGCTTATAAGAAATCCCGCTATGCCCTCCAACGAACCATCAAACAGGCAAAGCGGCAATACAGGACCAAGATCCAATCGTACTACACCGGCTCCGACGCTCGTCGGATGTAACAGGGCTTGCAAACTATTACAGTCTCCAAAGGGAAGCACAGCTGCGAGCTGCCCAGTGACACGATCCTACCAGACATGCTAAATTACTTCTATGCTCGCTTCGAGGCAAGTAACACTGAAACATGCATAAGAACATAAACTGTTCCAGACAACTGTGTGATCACGCTCTCCGTAGCCCATGTAAGACCTTTAAACAGGTCAAAATTCAGAAGACCGCAAGGCCAGACAGATTACCAGGATGTGTACTCCAAGCATGCGCTGCGCTGACCAACTGGCAAGTGTCTTCACTGACATTTTCAACCTGTCCCTGACTGAGTCTGTAATACCAACATGTTTCAAGCAGACCACCATAGTCCCTGTTCCCAAGAGCACAAAGGTAACCTGCCCAAATGACTACCGACTCGTAGCACTCAAGTCTGTAGCCATGAAGTGCTTTGAAAGGCTGGTCATAGCTCACATCAACACCATTATCCCAGAAATCCTAGGCCCACTTCAATTTGCATACCACCCCAACAGATCTACAGATGATGCAATCTTTATTTCCCTCCACACTTCCCTTTCTCACCTGGACTAAAAGGAACACCTATGTGAGAATGCTATTCATTGACTACAGCTCAGCGTTCAACACCATACTACCCTCAAAGCTCATCACTAAGCTAAGGACCCTGGGACTTAACACCTCCCTTTGCAACTGGATCCTGGACTTCATGACGGGCCACCCCCAGGTGGTAAGGGTAGGTAACAACACATCCGCCACGCTGATCCACAACACAGGGGCCCCCTCAGGGGTGCGTGCTCAGCCCCCTCCTGTACTCCTTGTTGACACATGACTGCATGGCCAGGCACGACTCCAACACCATCATTACGTTTGCCGATGACACAATAGTGGTAGGCCTGATCACCGACAATGATGAGACAGCCTATAGGGAGGTCAGAGATCTGACCGTGTGGTGCCAGGACAACAACCTCTCCCTCAACATGATCAAGACAAAGGAGATGATTGTGGACTACAGGAAAAAGAGGACCGAGCAAGCCCCCACTCTCATCGACGGGGCTGCAGTGGAGCAGGTTGAGAGCTTCAAGTTCATTGGTGTCCACATCAAACTATCATGGTCCAAACACACCAAGACAGTTGTGAAGAGGGCACGACAAAGCGTATTCCCCCTCAGGAGACTGAAAAGATTTGGCATGGGTCCTCAGATCCTCAAAAGGTTTTACAGCTGCACCATCAAGAGCATCCTGACTGGTTGCATCACTTCCTGGTATGGCAACTGCTTGGCCTCTGACTGCAAGGCACTACAGAGGGTAGTGCGTACGGCCCAGTACATAACTGGGGCCAAGCTTCCTGCCATCCAGGACCTCTATACCAGGCAGTGTCAGAGCAAAGCCATAAAAATTGTTAAAGATTCCAGCCACCCTAGTCATGGACTGTCCTCTGGTACTGCACGGCAAGCTGTACCGGTGTGCCAAGTCTAGGTCCATAAGGCTTCTTAACAGCTTCTACCCACAAGCCATAAGAGTCCTGAACAGCTAATCAAATGGCTACCCAGACTATTTGCATTTCCCCCCCCCCCCCCTTTTACACTGCTGCTACTCTCTGTTTATTATCTATGCACAGTCACTTTACCTCTACCTACATGTACATACTACCTCAACCTTGACTAACCGGTGCCCTCACATTGACTCTGTACCGGTACCCTCTGTACTCACTACTGTTATTTTACTGCTGCTCTTTAATTATTTATTACAGTTATTTTTTTATGTATCTATTTTTTTCTTAAAACTGCATCGTTGAATAAAGGTTGTAAGTAAGCATTTCACTGTAAGGTGAATTCGGTTGTATTCGGCACATGTGACTAATTCTATTTGATTTGATTTAATTTATAGTACAGCCTTCACTCAGTCTCAATCCATCAGAAAAGTGTCCATACTAAACCTCTGGGAAGATGAGGACGGGGTGTTGAGTTGTCTGCAACATGGTTGCTCAACCTGAAAAATAAAATAAATAACTTTAAGTGAATAACATGCTAATAATAACTGTTTGCACCACGTTAGAAGATTGTGCCATAATTGATTTGTTGCTTTTTACAGCGGTGTAAAGTTTACTATTTTCATTTTTGACAACTTTTACTCCACTACATTCCAAAACAAATTAATGTACTTCTTACTCCATACATTTTCCCTGACACCCAAAAGTACTTGTTACATTTTGAATGCTTAGCAGGACAGGAAAATGGTCCAATTCACACACTTAACAAGATAACATCCCTGCTGCTTCTGATCTGGTGGACTCAAACACAAATAGTTTGTTGGAGTTAAATAAAAAATCTTGCCATCTGTTTTGCTTAATATAAGGAATTTATACTTTTACTTTTGATACTAAAGTATATTTTAGCAATTTAAATGTACTTTTGATACTTAAGTACATTTAAAACCAAATACTTTTAGACTTTACTCAAGTAGTATTTTACTGGGTGACTCGCTTTTACTTGAGTCATTTTCTATTTAGGTATCTTAACTTTTACTCAAGCATGACAATTGGGTACTTTTTCCACCACTGCTTTTTAATGCCCTTAGGCAACAGTCTGAGTATGAGACATGGAAGGAAAGCATGCAGTTGTTTCTCAACAAGCAGCTGCAGTATTACCTTTTGGCCACAAGGTGTCAGTCTGACTTCAGATATCTCAAACCAAATGTGGGGGCTGGATTTCACCATGGCTCTCTGGACAACCTCAGGCAGACCACCATCTATCTGGCCAACCTGAGAGAGGACGTGAAGACTGAGTGGCAATCTTGATCAATTTAACATCTTTGCAAATAATGGGTTATACATCTGCCAACCAAACGCCCCACACGTTCCGAACTTGCACACATACGCCACAGAGACGGCCTCACATACACACAATGCTCACAGTGACACACTAGGATTTACATACCATAGAAAAGCAGCCGTCATTGGCCAGGATGATGTCAATTGCAGTTGTGATTGAACACACATATGCCTCCATTCTTTGGTTTGTTCTCACTGTGGAGAGAGCAAAGAAACTATTAAATGAGACATTAACAAAACCGCCTTTCTCATAAATCTAAAAACAACGAGTGTGTTCCACAAATTCCCATAACACTGGCTTTGAGCTCAGTACAGGCCAGGGTGGTGAGTCACTAATGGTCAGAAAGCTGTCATGTACAGTGCATTCAGAAAGAATTTAGACCAAATGACTTTGTGCTTAGGGTTATTGTCCTGTTGGATGGTGAACTTTCGTCCCAGTCGGAGGTCTTGAGCGATCTGGAGCAGGTTTTCATCAAGGATCTCTCTGTACTTTGCTCCGTTCATCTTTCCTTCAATTCTGACTAGTCTCCCAGTCCCTGCCGCTGAAAAACATCCCCACAGCATGATGCTGCCACCACCATGCTTCACCATAGGGATGGAGCCAGGTTTCCTCCAGACGTGATGCTTGGCATTCAGGCCAAAGAGTTCAATCTTAGTTTCATCTGGCTTAAATTCCTCCACCCACTGCAAGGCCAACAGTATGGCCATCATCTCCACCGTAGATACAGCCAGATTATCTGTAATATCTGTTTCCTGACTTTCCCCCCACATTCCTGCACGACAAATGCTGACCAAGTACGTCCTGTCCTTGGATCTTTTGAACCATCTGTGTATATGGCCACAAAATCCTGATACACAGCATCAAGATTTATCAAACACCCTCCCTATCTTTCTGTAGTCTCTCCAATACTTCTAGATCTACTACTGGAGGTGGGAGTAGCCATGGTGGATTTACAGGAATAGCTACCGTTGGGCTAAACTCCCTTCCATACATTCCCATCTCCTTCCAGGTTACTACTGTCTGCGAGTTCTTCTTCTGATCTTATTTGGCGGTTGGCAACCAACTTTAAGGTGCATTACTGCCACTAACTGCACTGGAGTGTGGACCAGATACAGAGAAGGTCTAAATTCTATCCAATATTCTCCTCTCCCTAAGGAAACAAAATACATCATTAAATACATCCCCTGAAAATCACTTAATCCTGGCTCTTCAGTCCCATTACCTGTCAATTCTAATAACAATCACTCCCTTTCCCTCACATATTTCTGGCACTGAAATAAAACATGTTCCACTTTCTCCATCTCCTCCTGACAATGATCACACCTCCCAGTCAGATGTTTCCCCACCAATTTCAATGTACTATTGAGCCTTGTATGTCTCAGCCTTGTGACTACACTTTCCTCCCTGCTCTCTCGGCCTGAGGACCTCCCTGCCCCCACCTTTTCCTGGCTCTTATGCAGGTGTCCTCCCTTTCTCTCCTTGTTCCACAACTCTTGCCATTTGTTTTAAACCACTGTTCTTATTAACCCCTTGGCTTCTGCTTTACTGAGTGACAATTCCATCTCAACATTAGGATGTTTAAGAGCCTGCGTGGTGATAGCATCCACCTCCTCCGTCCCCTCTACTCCCACATGAGCTGGTACCTAGATGAACATCAAATATCCACATCTATTTCACCCTATACAATTACCGCAAAACCTCATACAATACATTGTCTGCTCTGAGACAAATGAATGTAAGCTCATCAGTGCTGCACAGGAGTCAGAGCCGATGACTACTCTGCCTGGCCTCACCTCCTCCACCCACTCTGTAGCCAATAGTATGGCCAACAACTCCATTGTGTAAACAGATAAAAGGAGAAATGGATCACTGCCACCTTAATCTCAGGAACACTAAAAGCTGCACCTGTCCTCCCTGTTTTAGGGTCCTTAGATCCATATGTGAATATATTCAAGAAAGCATAGTATTGTGTTCTTAAATGTTCACTTACAACTGAATCTAATCCTTCCTCAACACCTCTTATCCTCTCAAGCAACCCCAGCTCTATCACTGGCTGAGGGAGAAACCAAGGTGGGATAGCAGAAAGAACCACAGATGGGCTAAACTCCCTCCCAAACAACCCCATCTGTCTGGCTATGCCATTGCCCATCCACCCAAAGCTTGTATTCCGATTTTGTTCATGTTCCCAGCACTCTAGGAGTACCTTTTATTTAAACCACCTTTTTCTCCCCAATTTCGTCATATCCAAATTGGTAGTTACAGTCTTGTCCCATTGCTGCAACTCCTCTACGGACTCGGGAGAGGGGAAGGTCGAGAGACTTGCGTCCTCCGAAACACAACCCCGCCAAGTCACATTGCTTCTTGACACAATGCACGCTTAGGCCGGAAGCCAGCCGCACCAATGTGTCGAAGGAAATACTGTACACCTGGCAACCGTGTCAGCATGCATGCGCCCGGCCCCCCCCCCCCCCCATAGGAGTTGCTAGAGCATGACGGGAGAAGACATCCCAGCCGGGCCAAACCCTCCCCTAACCCGGACGATGCTTGGCCAATTGTGCATCGCCTCATGGGTCTCTTGGTCGCGGCCGACTACAAGACAGTACGGTATCGAACCAGGATCTGTAGTAACACAGCTAGCACTGAGATGCAGTGCCTTAGACTGCTGCGCCACTCAGGAGTCCGTAACCCTCCCCAGAGCGTACTATGAGTATTAAAATCATTACCCATCTCTTATCTTGACCTTCTACATTCCCAAGGGCCATCAACGGTAGTTTCTTAAACAGGTTGTAAAAGTTCACTATTACCATATTCCCCCCTCCCAACCACACCTCTGAGCCTGCATCTTATCTGAACCCAAGAGACCCCTGCCTTGGCAGCCTGGTCTCATAAACTAGACGTAACATAGTAAACAGAAATCTGACACCTTCAAATTAGTATGATATGTTACTTTTGGTATGGTTATATGAGACAAAAACGAAAGGGGGGGGGGGGGGGGTATAGTTATGCACGCTCAAGTTCTGTTTTTTTGTCGTATTTCTTTATCTTCAAAGTGGTAGGCATGTCGTGTAAATCAAATGATACAACAACCCCCCCCCCCCCCCCCCAAAAAAAATCAATATTAATTCCAGGTTGTAAGACCACAAAATAGGAAAAATGCCAAGGGGGTGAAAACTTTCGCAAGCCACTGTACTTCCAATCAGACGCACAACCACAGACCACGTGTAACCACGCCGACCCAGTTTTTCTGTAATGACATTCTGCTTTTGATGTGATGTGGTTGGTGTTAAGCCAAATCCAAACTGGCTTCCCTTGACACTTTTTTTGGTGAGCAGGACCATTCAGAGTTGAGGTCACTCAGTTTAGCTCAACGCTGATTGGCTTTTTTCTTGGTCAATTCTTTGGGAAGCCTGGCTTCCCTTGGCATCCATGAGTACACGCCACTGAATGGTAGATGGGTAAAAAGTTACTGTAGACTTTGGACGGTGTATCAATACACCCAGTCACTACACAGATACAGGCGTACTTAACTAACATTGTAGTTAATCCACAATACTAACCTAATTGACAGAGTGAAAAGAATGAAGCCTCCAGAGAAGACAAATATTTCAAAACATGCATCCTGTTTGCAACAAGTAATTCGGCCAAAAATGTGGCAAAGCAATTCACTTTTTGCCCCAAACATATTACTGAGTACCACTCTCCATATTTTAAGCATAGGGGTGGCTGCATTATGTTAAGGGTATGCTTGTAATCATTAAGGACTGTGGGGGTTTTCAGGATAAAAAAAGAAAGGAATGGAGCTAAGCACAGGCAAAATCCTAGTGGAAACCCTGTTTCAGTCTGTTTTCCACCAAGCATTGGTAGATTAATTCACCTTTTAGCAGGACAATAACCTAAATCACAAGGCCAAATCTACACTGGAGTTGCTTACCAATAAGACATTGAATATTCCTGAGTGACCCAGTTACAGTTTTGACTTAAATCTGCTTGAAAATCAATGGCAAGACTAGAAAATATTTGTCTAGCAATGATCAACAACCAATTTGACAGAGCTTGAAGAATTTGAAAATAATCATTGGCAAATATTGTACAATCCAGATGTGGAAAGCTCTTATGGACTTACCCAAAAAGACTTACAGCTGTAATCACTGCCGAAGGTGATTCTAACGTATTTACTCAGGGGTGTGAATATTTATGTAAATGAGATATTTCTTTATTTCATTTTCAATAAATTTGCTAACATTTCTAAAGACATGTTTTCACTTAGTCATTATGGGTTATTGTGTCTAGATAGGTGTGAAAAAAAATATTTAATCCATATTGAATTCAGGCTTTATCACAACAAAATGTAGTCAAGGGGTGTAAATACTTTAAGGCACTGTATCATACTAATTGAAGTGTCCCGGATTTAAATTTACTATATTATGTCTACTATGTTACGTCTACCTCTGAGTCCAGTTGGATTGGCTAAATTACTATAGTGCTAGTGATCGACCAGCGAATCTTTGTATTTCAAGTTTGCCAACTTGTATCTATTTGCTAGTTAACAAGGTTGAACAGTTTAATTGTTATGAACACACCATTGTCTGTTTCCAATTGTTTGAAAAGCATGTCAGCCTGTCCACTTTGTTCAGATATTGAAATTGTCACGTCTACTCCCGCTCCTTGTCTCTGGCGCTCATTGTCGCCAGTTGTCTATAAAAGGAAAAAAACGTCACTAGAACTTGATTAGTCAACCCTCCCAGCCCTCCTGCATCAATAATTTGTATTCTTCTTTTGTATCCTTATTCTTTGTATTCATTACACACATCTACCACCATCGTTACGCGTACCTGCGCCTCATGACACTCACCTGGACTCCATCACTTTCTTGATTACCTCCCCTATATCTGTCACTCCCCTTGGTTCTTTCCTCGGGTGTTATTGTTTCTGTTCCAGTGTTCATGTCTGTACACTACCCGTGTTTCTTGTTCTGTTCTATGTTCATTTATTTATTAAATACACTCCATGAACTTGCTTCCCGACTCCCAGTGTACACGTTACAGAAATCAAGCGGCCTACCATATTTCTCAGAATGAGAATGAGTTGTCAATTCCTTATATACTTGTGTTTTATGCTTATTGCACATTTATAAAACACTAGACGGCTATTATGTAAATCTTTGGCTAAAATGCTGCTTGTGGTATGTGGGTATGACACACCAAATGCGTTTGATGGGTTCTTTTTATCTTCTTTTAATGCCTCTTAAAACCTGTTGGGGCTAGGGGGCAGTATTTGCACGGCCAGATAAAAAACGTCCCGATTTAATCTGGTTACTACTCCTGCCCAGAAACTACAATATGCATATAATTAGTAGATTTGGATAGAAAACATTCTAAAGTTTCTAAAACTGTTTGAATGGTGTCTGTGAGTATAACAGAACTCATATTCTCAGGCCAAAACCAGAGAAGATTCCATACAGGAAGTGCCCTGTCTGACAATTTGTTGTCCTTCTGTTGCATCTCTATCGAAAATACAGCATCTGTGCTGTAATGTGACACTTTCTAAGGCTCCCATTGGCTCTCTAAAGCCGCCAGAAAGTGGAATGGGGTGTCTGCTGTCTCTGGGCGAAGAACAGCAGGAGAATTTGTGAGTGGTCACCCTGGGGACAGTGACACTGGAGATGCGCGTTCATGAGAATTCTCAATTTTTCTTTCAGCCTTTGAATGAATACAACGTTGCCCGGTTGGAATATTATCACTATTTTACGAGAAAAATAGCATAAAAATTGATTTTAAACAGCGTTTGACATGCTTCGAAGTACGGTAATGGAATATTTTGAATTTTTTTGTCACGAAATGCGCTCGCACGTCACCCTTCGGATAGTGACCTGAACGCACAAACAAAACGGAGCTATTTGAATATAACTATGGATTATTTGGAACCAAAACAGCATTTGTTGTTGAAGTAGAAGTCCTGGGAGTGCATTCTGACGAAGAACAGCAAAGGTAATCCAATTTCTAATAGTAATTCTGAGTTTAGGTTGTCCCAAACTTGGTGGGTGTCAAAATAGCTAGCCGTGATGGCCGGGCTATGTACTCAGAATATTGCAAAATGTACTTTCGGCGAAAAGCTATTTTAAAATCTGACACCGCGATTGCATAAAGGAGTTCTGTATCTATAATTCTTAAAATAATTGTTATATATTTTGTGAACGTTTATCATGAGTAATTTAGTAAATTCACCGGAAGTTTGCTAGTTCTGAACATCACATGCTAATGTAAAAAGCTGTTTTTTATATAAATATGAACTTGATTTAACAAAACATGCATGTATTGTATAACATAATGTCCTAGGAGTGTCATCTGATGAAGATCAAAGGTTAGTGCTGCATTTAGCTGTGGTTTTGGTTTTTGTGACATATATGCTTGCTTTGAAAATGGCTGTGTGATTATTTTTGGCAGGGTACTCTCCTGACATAATCTAATGTTTTGCTTTCGCTGTAAAGCCTTTTTGAAATCGGGCAATGTGGTTAGATTAACGAGAGTCTTGTCTTTAAAATGGTGTAAAATAGTCATATGTTTGAGAAATTGAAGTTATAGCTGTTTTGAGGTATTTGTATTTCGCGACACGCAAGCGTCCCACCTAGCCCAGGGAAGTTAAGGGGAAAGAAATCCAAAAGTAACTGTTTGGCTAATCCAAAAGTTGCATTACTGATTACAATTTTGGACAAGTAACATGTAACTGTAATGGATTACATTTGGAAAGTAACCTACCCAACTCTGCTTATGCCTGCCAGATCTTACAACGCCTGGATAGGTATTTTACACATCAGCTAACCACACAGTGGTGAAAAGTAATACTTTAAAGTACTACTTAAGTAGTTTTTTGGGGTATGCGTACTTTAATTTACTATTTCCATTTTTGACTATTTTTACTTCACTACATTCTTAAACAAAAAGAATGTACTTTTACCTCCATACATTTTCCCTGACACCCAAAAGTACTTGTAACATTCCGAATCCTTAGCAGGAGGGAAAATTATCCAAATCACACACTTATCAAGAGAACAACCCTGGTCATCCCTACTGCCTCTGATCTGGCGGACTCACTAAACACAAATGCTTCGTTTGTAAATTATGTCTGAGTGTTGGAGTGTGCCCCTGGCTATCCGTAAATGGTTTGTTTAATATAAGGAATATTAAATTATTCACACTTTTACTTTTGATACTAAGGTATATTTTAGCAATTGCATTTACTTTTGATACTTAAGTATATTTAAAACCAAATACGTTTAGACTTTTACTCAAGTAGTATTTTACTGGGTGACTTTCACTTTTACTTGAGTCATTTTCTTTTAAGGTATCTTTACTTTTACTCAAGTATGGTACTTTTTCCACCACTGTAACCACATCATATGTTATAGCAATCTGGTGCCTGACTTGACAGCCGATGATGTGGCATGCAACCATTGATTGATGCATGCAACTTCTGAGCAGGGGAGCTCGACCTCTATCTCTCTCTTTTTCTCTCTCTTTCCTTCACCCTTTAACTATCTCTTCTTGAAAAATGTAGAAAAAAATATTTAACCTTACATTCCTACAACTAACAACTCAAATAAGAACTTCCAATAGTTTTTTTAACTTGATGTTTATTTAGAAAATTACAGAGGTCTACTGGATCAAAAGAGGGGACACATTCAGCAGTATGCAACGGTCAAATAGATGTATGTTATGTAGAACAAGCATGCCTCTTTGACATGTAGAATAAGGAATCACGGCTCTATTCATGGTATTTCTATCTGCAACGTTCAAAAAACTTTGGCAACTGAATATGGTTATGCCAGCAATGCCATATTAGAATGACAATTTGTATAGCATTTTTACTCAGCTCAACAATATTACATAAATTACTTTAGATCTGCTTGATGGCTTTTATAGCTAGGCCTAGTTAAGGATTGTTAAATGAGGACTGATGTCAAATTTGAACAAATTATGGCATTTTTTGGTGTCCAAACATAAATATTAAATTACATTGAAATTAAGGCATATTCGGGTGGTGTATATAGTTCAATGTACTTAAATTTCAAATGATCCATGTTCTTCCATCATGTTTAGACTACATTTTGACATAATGTGACAAAGTGCAGTTTTTTTTTAAACTATTATAAGCATTATTTTATAGACAATCCGTAGTCTGAATATTGATAAATTGACACCAAGGCGAATGTAGTTTAACCAATTTATATTGCATAATATAGTGTGTTGTCAACAATTCAATAAAATGTTTCACCAAAATAAGTATTTTTAATAAAACATTTATTTACCATATTCTTAGTCCATAGTAGCCTACCTTTTAGTGTCACGTTCATCGTAGGAAGGAGACCAAGGCGCAGCGTGCGTATCGTTCCACATCTTTTATTTTAATGTGAAACTTAGCAAAACAAACAAACCACAAACCGTGACGACAGAGGTGCAACATGCACTAACTCAAAATAATCTCCCACAAACACCAGTGGGAAAAACAACTACTTAAATATGATCCCCCAATTAGAGACAACGATGACCAGCTGCCTCTAATTGGGGATCATACAAAAATCCCAACATAGAAAAAAGAAACTAGAACCAAAACAACATAGAAAATTTTAACTAGACAAAACCCCCCCAGTCACGCCCTGACCTACTCTACCATAGAAAAATACGAGCTCTCTATGGTCAGGACGTGACATTTACGGACATATCAAATGCCTGGTTGAGCACAGTTTTTCCAAAGTCTAGTTTTTTTTAACCTTTTTATATTTGAACTGTTTATTTACATATTCTTTCTCTTCAAGGTCTCTACTAAGAGGATTGGTGCAATATTCATCCCCCACCAACTGAATTCTTGCCTTTTATCCTGATTTTGAGTTTTCTTACAGCCCTCCGAGCGAGTGCTACAAGTCCAAACTGCCGCTACCCAAAAGAATACAAATTATTGATGCAGGAGGGCTGGGAGGGTTGACTAATCAAGTTCTAGTGACGTTTTTTTCCCTTTTAAATCTACTTTTAAATCCACTGTCAAAACATGTTCTACCAGCCGATTGAGAAAACAGTTCAAATTCAAGCTAATTGTTTGTTTCTGTATACAGTTTCAGTTCTCTAAATATTTTGTCATCAATTATATTATTTTTGTATGCGACAGGTGTTTGATTGTGGTTATATTTTGATTCTGTGACTCTCCCTCAGAGTTGCGTGAGGCTTCATCGCTGAAAACACCTGGGCAACTAACTGTATGAGAACCATTGGCTACATACCTACCACAGGAGGCTGCTGAGGGGAGAACGGCTGATAATAGTGGACGGAAAGGAACAAATGGAATGGCATCAAACACCTGGAAACCATGTGTTGGATGTAATTGATACCATTGCACTGATTCTGCTCCAGTCATTATCAGGAGCCCGTCCTCCCCAATTAAGGTGCCACCAACCTCCTGTGATGCTTAAGCTAGAGCTGATGGAGATGAGCCAGCAGATCAACATGAACTGTGAGTAGGCCTAACCATATGTGTGGTATGTGTGTTTAAAGGGAACCTTTTGTGAGTGTCTTTTTTCTGTGATACCGCTCCTGCATTTTCTCTATCATTTTCTCTATTATTACTCTGTCTTAAAACTTATTTGGGATAGATGGGACATTAGCGTCCCACCGGGCCAACAGCCGGTGAAATTGCAGAGCGCGAAATTCTAATTAAATTACTATAAATATTAAACTTTCATGAAATCACAAGTGCAATATATCAAAATACAGCTTAACTTGTTGTTAATCCAGCCAAGGTGTCAGGTTTCAAAAAGGCTTTACGGCGAAAGCAAACCATGCGATTATCTGAGGACAGCGTCCAGCACACAAATGCATAACAAATCATATTCAACCAGGGAGTTGTGACACGAAAGTCAGAAATAGCGATATAATATATGCCTTACCTTTGAAGATCTTCTTCTGTTGGCACTCAAATGTCCCAGTTACATTACAAATGATCCATTACAATTCAAGACGGTTTTCCGGTCACAACTTGCAGACTTGTTTACGCTGCTGTGTGTTTTGTTGCCGATCTTACTTTGCTACCTGACGGTTTTTTACTTTTTCATTACCGTATATTTTTACTTTTTCCCTCACTCAACTTTTTTCATTCAACTTTTTCACCCCGGAGGTTTTATCTGGACATGGTTCGTCAGGACTTCAAACAGCCGAAGCTAAGTAACATTAACATGATGCCTTCTAATTGCAGTCGTTGTACTTATAATATACAGGAGAACGATCGCCTTACGGCAAGGATAGCTGTGCTGCAAGCCCAGCTTCAAACGCGATCGTTAGGCAAGGGTAATTTCAGTGTAGGAAAGGATGAAACAGCGTCTGTGCCACCAGTAAGTACAGATAGTAACGTTAGTATAAACCCCCTCGCACGGTCCCCGCAGCCGGACATCTTTCTCATGGCTTCTGGAGGGAAACGCTGTAGGAATGCTCAACCGGTGTCGCTTATTCAGCCGACAGAAACTTTCAACCGGTTCTCCCCATTAAGCGAGTCGGAGTCGGAGGCCGAGACTTCTCTGGTCTCTACTCCTCCCGTTGTGGGGTCTGAGACGCCGACGGCTCCCACCATTAGCTCTGACAAATTTAAAACCCTAGTCATTGGCGACTCCATTACCCGCAGTATTAGACTTAAAACTAATCATCCAGCGATCATACACTGTTTACCAGGGGGGAGGGCTACCGACGTTAAGGCTAATCTAAAGACGGTGCTGGCTAAAGCTAAACTGGCGAGTGTAGAGAGTATAGAGATATTGTTATCCACGTCGGCACCAACGATATTAGGATGAAACAGTCAGAGGTCACCAAGCGCAACATAGCTTCAGCGTGTAAATCAGCTAGAAAGATGTGTCGGCATCGATTAATTGTCTCTGGCCCCCTCCCAGTTAGGGGGAGTGATGAGCTCTACAGCAGAGTCTCACAACTCAATCGCTGGTTGAAAACTGTTTTCTGCCCCTCCCAAAAGATAGAATTTGTAGATAATTGGCCCTCTTTCTGGGACTCACCCACAAACAGGACCAAGCCTGGCCTGTTGAGAGTGACGGACTCCATCCTAGCTGGAGGGGTGCTCTCATCTTATCTACGAACATAGACAGGGCTCTAACTCCTCTAGCTCCACAATGAAATAGGGTGCAGGCCAGGCAGCAGGCTGTTAGCCAGCCTGCCAGCTTAGTGGAGTCTGCCACTAGCACAGTCAGCGTAGTCAGCTCAGCTTTCCCCATTGAGACCGTGTCTGTGCCTCGATCTAGGTTGGGCAAAATTAAAAATGGCGGTGTTCGCTTTAGCAATCTCACTAGTATAAAGACCTCCTCCATTCCTGCCATTATTGAAAGAGATTGTGATACCTCACATCTCAAAATTGGGTTACTTAATGTTAGATCTCTCACTTCCAAGGCAGTTATAGTCAATGAACTAATCACTGATAATAATCTTGATGTGATTGGCCTGACTGAAACATGGCTTAAGCCTGATGAATTTACTGTGTTAAATGAGGCCTCACCCCCTGGTTACACTAGTGACCATACCCCCCGTGCATCCGGCAAAGGCGGAGGTGTTGCTAACATTTACGATAGCAAATTTCAATTTACAAAAAAAAAACAATGACGTTTTCGTCTTTTGAGCTTCTAGTCATGAAATCTATGCAGCCTACTCACTCACTTTTTATAGCTACTGTTTACAGGCCTCCTGGGCCATATGCAGTGTTCCTCACTGAGTTCCCTGAATTCCTATCGGATCTTGTAGTCATAGCAGATAATATTCTAATTTTTGGTGACTTTAACATTCACATGGAAAAGTCCACAGACCCACTCCAAAAGGCTTTCGGAGCCATCATCGACTCAGTGGGTTTTGTCCAACATGTCTCTGGACCTACTCACTGCCACAGTCATACTCTGGACCTAGTTTTGTCCCATGGAATAAATGTTGTGGATCTTAATGTTTTTCCTCATAATCCTGGACTATCGGACCACCATTTTATTACGTTTGCAATTGCAACAAATAATCTGCTCAGACCCCAACCAAGGAGCATTAAAAGTCGTGCTATAAATTCTCAGACAACCCAAAGATTCCTTGATGCCCTTCCAGACTGCCTCTGCCTACCCAAGGACGTCAGAGGACAAAAATCAGTTAACCACCTAACCGAGGAACTCAATTTAACCTTGCGCAATACCCTAGATGCAGTTGCACCCCTAAAAATTAAAAACATCTGTCATAAGAAACTAGCTCCCTGGTATACAGAAAATACACGAGCTCTGAAGCAAGCTTCCAGAAAATTGGAACGGAAATGGCGCCACACCAAACTGGAAGTCTTCCGACTAGCTTGGAAAGACAGTACCGTGCAGTATCGAAGAGCCCTCACTGCTGCTCGATCATCCTATTTTTCCAACTTAATTGAGGAAAATAAGAACAATCCGAAATTTATTTTTGATACTGTCGCAAAGCTAACTAAAAAGCAGTCTTGGCAAATGGAGGATGGCTTTCACTTCAGCAGTAATAAATTTATGAACTTCTTTGAGGAAAAGATCATGATCATTAGAAAGCAAATTACAGACTCCTCTTTAAATCTGGGTATTCCTCCAAAGCTCCATTGTCCTGAGTCTACACAACTCTGCCAGGACCTAGGATCAAGGGAGATACTAAAGTGTTTTAGTACTATATCTCTTGACACAATGATGAAAATAATCATGGCCTCCAAACCCTCAAGCTGCATACTGGACCCTATTCCAACTAAACTACTGAAAGAGCTGCTTCCTGTGCTTGGCCCTCCTATGTTGAACATAATAAACGGCTCTCTATCCACCGGATGTGTACCAAGCTCACTAAAAGTGGCAGTAATAAAGCCTCTCTTGAAAAGGCCGAATCTTGATCCAGAAATTATAAAAAACTTTCGGCCTATATCGAATCTTCCATTCCTCTCAAAAATTTTTGAAAAAGCTGTTGCACAGCAACTCACTGACTTCCTGAAGACAAACAATGTATACGAAACGCTTCAGTCTGGTTTTAGACCCCATCATAGCACTGAGACTGCACTTGTGAAGGTGGTAAATGACCTTTTAATGACGTCAGACCGAGGCTCTGCATCTGTCCTCGTGCTCCTAGATCTTAGTGCCGCTTTTGATACCATCGATCACCACATTCTTTTGGAGAGATTGGAAACCCAAATTGGTCTACATGGACAAGTTCTGGCCTGGTTTAGATCTTATCTGTCGGAAAGATATCAGTTTGTCTCTGTGAATGGTTTGTCCTCTGACAAATCAATTGTAAATTTCAGTGTTCCTCAAGGTTCCGTTTTAGGACCACTATTGTTTTCACTATATATTTTACCTCTTGGGGATGTCATTCGAAAACATAATGTTAAATTTCACTGCTATGCGGACGACACACAGCTGTACATTTCAATGAAACATGGTGAAGCCCCAAAATTGCCCTCGCTAGAAGCCTGTGTTTCAGAAATAAAGAAGTGGATGGCTGCAAACTTTCTACTTTTAAACTCGGACAAAACAGAGATGCTTGTTCTAGGTCCCAAGAAACAAAGAGATCTTCTGTTGAATCTGACAATTAATCTGGATGGTTGTACAGTCGTCTCAAATAAAACTGTGAAGGACCTCGGCGTTACTCTGGACCCTGATCTCTCTTTTGAAGAACATATCAAGACTGTTTCAAGGACAGCTTTTTTCCATCTACGTAACATTGCAAAAATCAGAAATTTTCTGTCCAAAAATGACGCAGAAAAATTCATCCATGCTTTTGTTACTTCTAGGCTGGACTACTGCAATGCTCTACTTTCCGGCTACCCGGATAAAGCACTAAATAAACTTCAGTTAGTGCTAAATACGGCTGCTAGAATCCTGACTAGAACCAAAAAATTTGATCATATTACTCCAGTGCTAGCCTCCCTACACTGGCTTCCTGTTAAGGCAAGGGCTGATTTCAAGGTTTTACTGCTAACCTACAAAGCATTACATGGGCTTGCTCCTACCTATCTTTCCGATTTGGTCCTGCCGTACATACCTACACGTACGCTACGGTCACAAGACGCAGGCCTCCTAATTGTCCCTAGAATTTCTAAGCAAACGGCTGGAGGTAGGGCTTTCTCCTATAGAGCTCCATTTTTATGGAATGGTCTGCCTACCAATGTGAGAGACGCAGACTCAGTCTCAACCTTTAAGTCTTTACTGAAGACTTATCTCTTCAGTAGGTCCTATGATTAAGTATAGTCTGGCCCAGGAGTGTGAAGGTGAACGGAAAGGCTGGAGCAACGAACCGCCCTTGCTGTCTCTGCCTTGCCGGTTCCCCTCTTTCCACTGGGATTCTCTGCCTCTAACCCTTTTACAGGGGCTGAGTCACTGGCTTACTGGTGTTCTTCCATGCCGTCCATGGGAGGGGTGCGTCACTTGAGTGGGTTGAGTCACTGACGTGGTCTTCCTGTCTGGGTTGGCGCCCCCCCTTGGGTTGTGCCATGGCGGAGATCGTTGTGGGCTATACTCGGCCTTGTCTTAGGACGGTAAGTTGGTGGTTGGAGACATCCCTCTAGTGGTGTGGGGGCTGTGCTTTGGCAAAGTGGGTGGGGTTATATCCTGCCTGTTTGGCCCTGTCCGGGGGTATCATCGGATGGGGCCACAGTGTCTTCTGATCCCTCCTGTCTCAGCCTCCAGTATTTATGCTGCAGTAGTTTATGTGTCGGGGGGCTAGGGTCAGTCTGTTACATCTGGAGTATTTCTCTTGTCTTATCCGGTGTCCTGTGTGAATTTAAATATGCTCTCTCTAATTCTCTCTTTCTCTCTTTCTGTCTTTCTCTCGGAGGACCTGAGCCCTAGGACCATGCCTCAGGACTACCTGGTATGATGACTCCTTGCTGTCCCCAGTCCACCTGGCCGTGCTGCTGCTCCAGTTTCAACTGTTCTGCCTGCGGCTATGGAACCCTGACCTGTTCACCGGACGTGCTTGTTGCACCCTCGACAACTACTATGATTATTATTATTTGACCATGCTGGTCATTTATGAACATTTTAACATCTTGACCATGTTCTGTTATAATATCCACCCTGCACAGCCAGAAGAGGACTGGCCACCCCTCATAGCCTGGTTCCTCTCTAGGTTTCTTCCTAGGTTTTTAGCCTTTCTAGGGAGTTTTTCCTAGGGAGTTTTTCCTAGCCACCGTGCTTCTTTCACATGCTTTGCTTGCTGTTTGGGGTTTTAGGCTGGGTTTCTGTACAGCACTTTGAGATATCAGCTGATGTACGAAGGGCTATATAAAAATAAATTTGATTGATCCTTTTGTTCGATAAATTCCTTCTTTATATCCATAAAAACTCAGTTTAGCTGGCGCGCTTCAGTCAATAATCCACTCAGTTTCCTTCCTTCAAAATGCATACAAAATGAATCCCAAACGTTACCAATAAACTTATCCAAACAAGTCAATCAACATTTATAATCAATCCTTAGGTACCCTAATACGCAAATAAACAATACAATTCAAGACGGAGAATTGTTATTGTTATTGTCTTTACCGAAGAACGTGCTCTCTCGGCCATGCACTTGGAAACACTACAGCCAAAATGGGAGCCACTAGAAAAACTACAACTTCTCCCTCATTTTTACAAAAACCAGCCTGAAACTCTTTCTAAAGACTGTTGACATCTAATGGAAGCCCTAGGAACTGCAATCTGGGACAATTTCGCCCTATTATAAAAGTGCCAGGCATTGAAATCAGTGGTATGCTGAATTTAAAAAAAAATGTTTATGGTTTGTCCTCGGGGTTTCACCTGCCATTTTAGTTCTGTTATACTCGCAGACATTTGTTTAACAGTTTTAGAAACTTTAGAGTGTTTTCTATCCAAATCTACCAATTATATGCATATCCTGGCTTCTTAGCCTGAGTAGCAGGCAGTTTACTTTGGGCACCCTTTTCATCCGGACGTCAAAATACAGCCTCAATTCGTCGGGGCATGGATTCTACAAGGTGTCGAAATCGTTCCACAGGGATACTGGCCCATGTTGACTCCAATGCTTCCCACAGTTCTGTTAAGTTGGCTGGATGTCCTTTGGGTGGTGGACCATTCTTGATACACACGGGAAACTGTTGCGTGTGAAAAACCCAGCAGCGTTGTAGTTCTTGACACAAACCGGTGCGCCTGGCACCTACTACTATACATCGTTCACAGGTACTTAAATCTTTTGTCTTGCCCATTCACCCTCTGAATGGCACACATAAACAATCCATGTCTCAATTGTCTCAAGGCTTGAAAATCCTGAGTCTATGTCATGGAAAGGGCAGGTGTTCATAATGTTTTGTACACTCAGTGTATATCCAACTAGCTCAGGTCCAGTCTGATTGCTCTCTGCTCTGAATGCAGATAGACAAGGTCACACACACACACAAAGTGTATAATTGCAATAAAGCTCTTTATTCTCAACTACTATGCTACACATTGTTTTAGTATTTGGCATGCATAGAATCGCACAAGACAAATTCAAGTCACAAATAAGACTGCATAAGGGAGACACACAAAAACTCACAAGTTCTACACTCAAACACAAACACACTCTCATCAGTACAGAGATACACACTGATTTCACACACATAGAGAGACACAGGTTTCAATGTTATGTCGATCACCACAATAAATTACAGTGTGTATGCTTGTCTGTGGTGCACATTGTTGATTTGTATGGAGTGACAGCGTGACAGTGTGTCTGGTTAAAACAAAAGTGGAGCTTGCAATCTCAGTATTCATGCAAAACAATGTGCACATTTTTGGGTATTGGGTTGGCCAGACGTAAACAGTTGAATTATGATTGCTACCCCATTCCCCAGTCTTCGGTTTTCATGAAAATGCTCTTTCCTTTATCAAAGCAGTTGCCCATCTATGTTCAAAGCTTGTATAATGTAACTCTATGTGTTTGATAATAATAAAATCTGAAGAAGTGCATCAGCGCTAATACATGAGATGTATTTCAAGACAGAGACAGTTGGCTAGCATTTGCCTTGGGTTTGAAACTAACTCTACAGAAGCTTAAGACATATGGAATCGTACAATATGGGAGAATTGAGGTACACACAAACATACACGAAAGCACACATGAACAATACATATTTTGACAGTAGGTACATTGAAATAATATTGCCATTAAAAAGTTTAGCTGAGCAGTACAAAGCCCCAGAGGGGAATATAGTGCTTTAGGTTAGTTATGGGAGACGCTAGCATGAGAAAATGCTAAAAATGTCAATGTGTCTCCTTTACTTTCCCACAGCCTTAACCAACCATGGTAATGATTGTAAGTAGCTCAAACATCACATTGCTCTTTAGCCCCTGTAAACACCTACAAATGTTTTCTCTAATATCGGAAATGTACAGTGTAAAATTGTGGGAGGCTGGCTGTTGTTCTGTTTTGCTCTAAAAGACAGCAGCATACAGCATCATGATCGCTGACGTTGTTCCGTCAGCTTCTGTGCTCGTCTTCGGATGTGGCAGTAGCAGGGCGGTTGTTGATATGTCGTTTTCCCCTTCTGTTGTACAGAAGTCAGAGGTAAGTGGTCCGTTGGTTAGGACTCCGGCATCTCTTCTCCTTCTCTTCCTCTCTTACCAGGAAAAGGGGCCCGTCAGAAACGTGACCTGCAGGTGCTTAACCTGTCACTCAGCGAGACATCATACGTACAAACTCTGAGGGGTGTGGAGAAAGATGAATAAAACAACAGAGATAGAGAATGAACATGATTTAGATCAAGTGTAGGGGCTGAAGAGCATGGCGCTCTGAAGAACTGTACGCGCTGCTATCAGCCAATAAAAATAAAGGTGTATTTTCATAGCAACAATTCTATTTCTAAATGAGCACTGGGGATCCTAAACCTGGATGGATTTAGTGGGTAATGACTCTCGGAAGAATAGCCGCACACTGCTATTTTTCTCCCGCCTGTCTTGAGAGAGAGAAAATGCTTTCCTTGTTCTCTTGGTCATCTATGAGGTGACATAATCCCTTGGTGTGGAGATAATCTGACAGACAGCCCTTCATCCTCCCGCCTCACTCTCAGCATGACGCTGGAGTATCCTGACTCAAACTGAGTGTGAGGATTGGCACTGAGGCAGCGTGTCTACGCATGTGAATGTGCTTGTATGTGTGTGAGAGAGATAATGTGAGTGTGAAGCTGGAGAGAGAGTGTGTGTGTGATTGAGAGAGTGTGTGTGAGCGGTAGAGAGACAGCGAGTGTTTGTGCACTGTGTTTGTATTTGAGTATGTGAGAGTGTCCGAAGGGATTAGTCTCCACAAGATTTCTAGCTTGCTTTATGTTCAATAAAGCAAGCTAGAAAATCTTGTGGAGACTTGTTATTATGAGGTAGCTCACTTTGAGCAATATCAGCAATCCCAAAGGGGCTGGTTGAATATGAACAGTGGAGAGGGATTTGTCAGGTGCTGCAATTTAATCCCACTGGGCACAGACGTCAGTTCAACATCTAGTTTGGATTTACATTTGATAGAGTTTTCAACCAACGTGAATTCAACGTGAAATCAACAACAATTTGAACCATGTCATTGGATTTAGGTTAAAAATTGGGTGAAAAAGAGACAAACATTCCAAGGAATTCCTTAACATTGATGACTTTTTCAAATCCAGGTTTGACTTTTGTTGAAATGATGTGGACACAACATTGATTCAACCAGTTCGTGCCCACTGGGATGTTTCATACAACAAAATAACAATGACGATAATACCGGTCAAATAACGTCCTATAAGGAGGCATCGTAGAACCCACTTGGACAGCTCACCTTCAAAGTCTACGTGACCATCTCCATTCAGGTCAATGTCCCGCAGGATGTCTTCTAGGTCCCTGTGACCAACCTAGCAGAACAGGGAAAGAACCGAGAAATAACACTACTCTGATGTAGGCTACAGTGACAGGATCAGACAGATAGGTGGACAAGTTGAGTGAAAGAACACACAAACAGAAAGACTGCTTTTCTTACCTGTTGACCAAGAAGTTTTTTCATTGCTTCTCTGAGTTCTGATGTGCTGATCTTGCCATCACCGTTGGTGTCAAACTGAACGAGTAATTAATAGTGAACTAGTTAATCATGCAATATTGTATTCTGCCCTTTCCAAACACCGTCATCTCTCCCAAATGACTACTGAGTTCCCCTTGTATGTAGTGCTTCTCCTCATTGAATCAACTTTCCTTTAGCTTAAACCTTTCTAGCTTTCTTTCATTGCCTTTGGATTTGGTACTTTCTTTCTCTATTATCTAATTTCTATTTTCATTATCTTCCTATTTTCATTATCTTCCTTTCCCTCTCACTGTACTTCCATCACTCTCTCTCTTATTCTTTTCTCATTCCATACCACCCCCTTTCTCTCCATCCCTTATTCTCACCTCTTTAAAAGCGTCCCTCAGCTCCTTGACCCCGATCATATCTGCTGTTTCAGCCAGAAGTTTTGGCCCCATCAGCTCCACAAAGTCCTCAAAGTCAACATGTCCTCCCACTGTGTGAGATAGAGGATATAGGAAACATTAATTTCTACAGAATACATCTACAGGGACATTTGCACAATGACAGAAACATGCAACCTTGAAAGAGGACAGAAAGACAAAGCTGGCAAGACTTATGCTATTTGTCACATCTACAGCGTCATATTCAGCCATTAATGTTCCCAAAGCTCACAGAGTATTTATTGGACGGATGTGATTTTATGTTCCTTTCAGGGATAATTGTTAAAAGGATGTACGTCAGAGGTACTGGACCTTGAATGTTCAGAGGCCTGTGTGTAATGGTGACTGAAAGTCTTTGAGTGTGTGTTAGGGGATGGAGAGGAGATAGAGAGAGGAAATAATAAAAGAGAGTTGGAAAAGGCTACAGAGACAGAGAGAGTGAGAAAGACAGAGAGAGAGAAAGACAGAGAGAGAGAAAGACAGAGAGAGAGAAAGACAGAGAGAGAGAAAGACAGAGAGAGAGAGAAAGACAGAGAGAGAGAAAGACAGAGAGAGAGAAAGACAGAGAGAGAGAGAAAGACAGAGAGAGAGAAAGACAGAGAGAGAGAAAGACAGAGAGTGAGAAAGACAGAGAGAGAGAGAAAGACAGAGAGAGAGAGAAAGACAGAGAGAGAGAAAGACAGAGAGAGAGAAAGACAGAGAGAGAGAAAGACAGAGAGTGAGAAAGACAGAGAGAGAGAGAAAGACAGAGAGAGAGAGAAAGACAGAGAGAGAGAGAAAGACAGAGAGTGAGAGAAAGACAGAGAGAGAGAAAGACAGAGAGAAAGACAGAGAGAGAGAAAGACAGAGAGGGAGAGAAAGACAGAGAGAAAGAGGGGTAATTAGAGAGTTAAAAAGGAAAGTGTTAGAGGGAGAGAGAGAGAAAGACAGAGAGAGAAAGACAGAGAGAATGACACAGAGAGAGAGAGAGAAAGACAGAGAGAAAGACAGAGAGAGGGAGAGAGAAAGACAGAGAGAGAGAGAGAAAGACAGAGAGAGGGAGAGGAAATATCATAGAACAAAGGAACACTGGACCTTTACGCTCACGACATTCTCCCTATCTTATTAAACACACACACACACACACACACACACACACACACACACACACACACACACACACACACACACACACACACACACACACACACACACACACACACACACACACACACAGTTACTCACAGTTCATATTGATCTGCTGGCTCAGTTCAATCAGCTCCATCTCAGTAGGCATGTAGCCCATGGTCCTCATGCAGTTGCCCAGGTCTTTACAGCCGATGAAGCCATCATGGTCTTTGTCAAACTCTTTAAAAGCCTCACGCAACTCTGCGAGACAGAGACACACATTGGGAAATGGGTTTTTCAACCACATTATCAAAATCATTGTTAGTTTATCGTTACTACTACAATGAGTGTAGTGGTATAATGAACATGAGAGTGAGAGGTAAGCTTGTGTAAGCTTGGAACAGTCCGCAGGCTCAATGATGATTTTGGGCAGAAAAGTTCATGGAAAGGCACTTAAAGGCACACAACATGACAATGAAAGTTTACCAAGGTCAGACCCTTTGTTGGTCTGCATCTAAACCAGTGAGGACTGCTACAGCCCGATCTGGACTATGCAATACCATGCAATACCATGCAATATGAAGGCTCTTTGTCATTTAAACTGTATGCTCCTGTATAAGGATACTTACCATCCATTTCCTCCGGCCTCAGCTCTCTATCCTGTAAAGAATTACAAGACAGGGTCAGGATCCAGCAAGTGACATTCTTCAGGTGTTGACTCATGACGCTACAAAACTCTTGTCAGATATGATCAATTCAACAATAGTATAATGAAGAAAAATATAAACGCAACATGCGACAATTTCAACGATTTTACTGAGTTACAGTTCATATAAGGAAATCAGTCAATTGAAATAAATGAATTAGGCCTTAGTCTATGGATTTCATATGAATGGGCAGGAGCGCAGCCATGGGTGGGCCTGGGAGGGCATAGACCCACCGAAGAGCCAGGCCCAGCCAATCAGAATTCGTTTTCCCCACAAAAGGGCTTTATTACAGACAGAAATACTCCTCAGTTTTATCAGCTGTCCGGGTGGCTGATCTCAGACGATCCCGCAGTTTATGAAACTGGATGTGGAGGTCCTGGGGTGGTGTGGTTAAACGTGTTCTGCGATTGTGAGGCCAGTTGGACATACAGCCAAATTCTCTGAAACGACTTTGGAGGCGGCTTATGGTAGAGAAATTAACATTCAATTCTCTGGCAACAGCTCTGGTGGACATTCCTGCAGTCAGCATGCCAATTGCACACTCCCTCAAGACTTGAGACATCTGTGGCATTGTGTTGAGGGACAAAACTGAACATTTTAGAGTGGCCTTTTATTGTCCCCAGCACAAGATGCATATATGTAATGATAATGCGGTTTAATCAGCTTCTTGATATGCCACACTTGTCAGGGATATGGATTATCTTGGTAAAGGAGAAATGCTCACTAACAGGGATGTAAACAAATTTGTGCACCAAATTTGAGAGAAATACACTTTTTGTGCATATGGAACATGTCTGGTATTTTTTATTTCAGCTCATGAAACACGGGACCAGCACTTTACATGTTGCGTTTATATTTTTGTTCAGTATAATATATCATAGAGTACCTTTGTCATGTGTGCAACCCCTTTCTTGTGATAAATCATGTAATGATGAACCCAAACGCTTGCCTGGCTACCCAGACTCCTTGCTCCGGCCAAATGCCATGCCACGCCCACTGACGTTACTCTTCTCCGCAATAAGTCTGGATCTGAGTAGCTCCCCAACCCTTCACCGAATGCGAACACATTTGGAGCCGTCTGATTGGTCCAGAAACCAATGTATTCGGCCAGGACACACGTAGTGCAAAGCTTCATTGGCTTTGATACTGATTAGTTAGAGACGATCCAATCGTTGATGTCTTTCTTTGGACAACGCCCCTCGTGCCCTTTGTCATGACAAATTACTTCAATGTTAGCAGTCTCAGACTAAAGTATGTAGCGAACCAAAAAACAGGGGAAGAATTTAGTGTGAGTTGTCAGGCTACCCAAATGCAACTTAGTCTAGAGAATTTGTCTGACGCTTGTCTGAGTAGCCCATCTACTTAGGTGAGAGGTACATGCCACCTTTGAAGGTTGGTGGTGAGTCGTGAGGGAACAAGGACTGAAGGAGTTCCTTTTTTGTTCTCTCTCAAGTTTAAAGACTAGCCTTTGAAGTAGCTCGACCCCGCCTCCACCCCTGCATCCCCAGAACAGAGCACATCGTCAGGGCAGGCTATGAACGGTGCCAGTCTACCAAGGAGAGGTCAGTGCACATCTTCCCTTAACGACAAGGCCTTGCCACTGATCACAGTGAGAGTGAGACAGCTGAAGACATCTCCCGCTGCTCCACGCAGACTTTAGTACTCAGGGTGGCATTCTGTCATGGTAATACTGGGTGTACCACAAGGACTTACAATCTATCAGCGTGACACAAATGGCAATGAGTGCCATCACACACACACCCCCACACACAGTCGCATACGCATACACTTATCTTCACACCAACTGGCAGGCATTCTATTCGTAGGTTACTGCAAATATTTGGAGTCCATTACCTTCTTCTTTGAGTCCATAAGGAGTGTATTGGTCAACATGGGTGAAAAAGAAGCAGACAAAGACAGAATGTCTGTATGATTGTGTGGAAGCTTTTGTGAACACTGTTTTATCAGGTGCAGCTACATACTGTAAATGTGTCTCTGCATGCATCATGGGCATGTGTCTGTCTGTGTCTGGACTTACGTACAGCCTGCCGGCTCTCAGCGAAGCCCTTGCGTAGAAAGATGCAGGCAGGCCCCAGTATGTTGTGCATGTTGCCTCCGTTCTGAGCCATAGCCACTAGTGGCTCAAGATAGGCCCCCCCAGTCCCCTCCTCACAGGACTGCACTGCTCTGTAGTTCTTCTTCTGGTCCTGGGGCCACAGACATCCAGGGTGTGGGGCCAGGAGATAGAGGCGCAGGGGCAGAGACAGGGACACAGACTGTGACTCAGCTTGTGGATGGACAACATGGAGTCAGACTACAACAAGAGGCTAGCTGGCATGAGGGAGGGTGGAGGTGGAGGTGGAGGTAGAGAGGCTGAGGTCTGCTAGTCCCTGTGAGGTCAGAGGTCAGGATGGTAATGAGCTGGTCAGGGTGTCAGTCATGTGAAAGGAACACAGTCAGGGGCTGGGTTCAGTGAACGGGGCACTGAATGCCACCCATCCATCCATCTTAAAGATGCTCTCTGTGCAGCTGGGGACACTTATTTGACTCAGCACACTGCCAGATTTCTACAATCAAAGAGACACAACAGCTAACTAAGACAATCAGACCAATCCACGGGAGAACACGCAGGAAGACGCAAACAAATATCTGCAAGCCATTGCTTTTGACAGGCACAGTTTAGTAGTGGTACAGTGTTCCATGTGACAGGTACCCCAGAAATGGTCACACTCATTACTGGTTAAAAATGTAGGGTTGTCAATACATCATTTTGTCTAATCTCCATTTAACCTTTAAATACAGGGTTAAGTTCATGACAGGAAAGCCACTTGCATATGAAAGCGATGGATGGCTTATTTGTGCTCGTTCCAATTAGCCATTGTCCCAATGATGGAAGGAATCAAATCCATCCAGCCATTACATTATAATGACCAATTAGTCTGTGGACCACGGGGCAGCAGCAGGCCACACAATGCACAGCCCCAATTACAGACAGAGCCTCAGGTTAATTAAAGAGGGGAACATCAGCCACCATTGAAACCTTTACAAATATTAATCTGCAACAAGGCAAATAAGGGCCAACCTTTCTGCAGTCGAATGACAGACAAACAGAAAAGTGGCATCAGTGGACAGAGCTGAGCTGTGTTCAGAGACCGGAACGCTGACAGGCTTATGACAAAAGGGTCACTATACAAGGAACACTGAGCTGGCAACTTAAGAAGGACATGCTTCTATTTCCCTCCATTGTTTGTTTTCCCCCAAAAAAGCCTTTCTCAGCAGCGAGACAGCTCTCTCTCTACCCCTGCCCCACTATCCTTCCTTCCCTCCCTTGGTGGGATTTTAATTAGCTTGGTGGGATATTTTGGGTGACCTTCATACTCCATCTGTTGCTATGGGATTTTTAGCGCCAGCTCCTGCCCTGCTACAGTGCACCCCATCACACTGTCCACTGGGTAATCTGAGCAAGTGATGCACGAAGCAGTGCAGATTTTCTGAAGGTCCAGCGTGTCACCAAAATCACTACTAATGCGGAGACGTATGTTAAAAATGATGACGTTGAAAAGGCAGCTAGAACAATATTGGAAGGTGAGAATCAGTCAAGAAGTAACTTCCCTATTTACCAGATGGCTTCAACTGTTGCTTGTCATATTGTACTGTACACGCTCAAGGATGTACAGCTGCCGAAGGGGATTTAAAACTCTGATGCATGGTGAACCAGCGCTCCCACTGAACATGAAATCATGTCTTTATTGTGCAGTTATCTTTGTACTAGATAGCTAAAGAACTGTGGCTGTCATTGTTGTACAAAGACTAAGCATGTAAGCGCTGGCAGATACTGTACAACTAAGTCCAATATATCCATTCTATAGATACAGTGCCTTGCGAAAGTATTCGGCCCCCTTGAACTTTTCGACCTTTTGCCACATTTCAGGCTTCAAACATAAAGATATAAAACTGTAATTTTTTTGTGAAGAATCAACAACAAGTGGGACACAATTATGAAGTGGAACGAAATTTATTGGATATTTCAAACTTTTTTAACAAATAAAAAACTGAAAAATTGGCCGTGCAAAATTATTCAGCCCCTTTACTTTCAGTGCAGCAAACTCTCTCCAGAAGTTCAGTGAGGATCTCTGAATGATCCAATGTTGACCTAAATGACTAATGATGATAAATAGAATCCACCTGTGTGTAATCAAGTCTCCGTATAAATGCACCTGCTCTGTGATAGTCTCAGAGGTCCGTTTAAAGCGCAGAGAGCATCATGAAGAACAAGGAACACACCAGGTAGGTCCGAGATACTGTTGTGGAGAAGTTTAAAGCCGGATTTGGATACAAAAAGATTTCCCAAGCTTTAAACATCCAAAGGAGCACTGTGCAAGCGATAATATTGAAATGGAAGGAGTATCAGACCACTGCAAATCTACGAAGACCCGGCCGTCCCTCTAAACTTTCAGCTCATACAAGGAGAAGACTGATCAGAGATGCAGCCAAGAGGCCCATGATCACTCTGGATGAACTGCAGAGATCTACAGCTGAGGTGGGAGACTCTGTCCATAGGACAACAATCAGTCGTGTACTGCACAAATCTGGCCTTTATGGAAGAGTGGCAAGAAGAAAGCCATTTCTTAAAGATATCTATAAAAAGTGTCGTTTAAAGTTTGCCACTAGCCACCTGGGAGACACACCAAACATGTGGAAGAAGGTGCTCTGGTCAGATGAAACCAAAATTGACCTTTTTGGCAACAATGCAAAACGTTATGTTTGGCGTAAAAGCAACACAGCTCATCACCCTGAACATACCATCCCCACTGTCAAACATGGTGGTGGCAGCATCATGGTTTGGGCCTGCTTTTCTTCAGCAGGGGCAGGGAAGATGGTTAAAATTGATGGGAAGATGGATGGAGCCAAATACAGGACCATTCTGGAAGAAAACCTGATGGAGTCTGCAAAAGACCTGAGACTGGGACGGAGATTTGTCTTCCAACAAGACAATGATCCAAAACATAAAGCAAAATCTACAATGGAATGGTTCACAAATAAACATATCCAGGTGTTAGAATGGCCAAGTCAAAGTCCAGACCTGAATCCAATCGAGAATCTGTGGAAAGAACTGAAAACTGCTGTTCACAAACGCTCTCCATCCAACCTCACTGAGCTCGAGCTGTTTTGCAAGGAGGAATGGGCAAAAATGTCAGTCTCTCGATGTGCAAAACTGATAGAGACATACCCCAAGCGACTTACAGCTGTAATCGCAGCAAAAGGTGGCGCTACAAAGTATTAACTTAAGGGGGCTGAATAATTTTGCACGCCCAATTTTTCAGTTTTTTATTTGTTAAAAAAGTTTGAAATATCCAATAAATTTCGTTCCACTTCATGATTGTGTCCCACTTGTTGTTGATTCTTTACAAACAATTACAGTTTTATATCTTTATGTTTGAAGCCTGAAATGTGGCAAAAGGTTGAAAAGTTCAAGGGGGCAGAATACTTTCGCAAGGCACTGTACATGCCGCTCAGTCAAATCCAGTTTGTAGTCCACGTATGGAACAATGAACATCAGCCGGTTGCAAAAACAACCTGTGTTAACAAGGTTTCTGCTAAAATCATGTTACGGTGCATGGCGCTCCTGCAGGCAGGCTTAAACAGGATGGCGCCACCTGTTGGTTTGTCCGCGCCACTGTATCCCCTCTAAAGGGGTGAAGTGGTGGCGCTGGTTTGGGGCTAAGTCCTTTGACTCGTGTGGTCGATCTTGACATGAACCTGCTCATTGACACCACTCATCCCAGCTAGCGGGTTCCAGGACACAACTAGACACTGTCGACTACGGTTGAGTGACGGTTGAGCCTCATTGGCTACGCTGAGGACTCCAACACAGTCACTCCAGCACAACTGACATTCAGTAGGGAAAAACTGTTATATGTCCATCTGGTATATATCTATGAAATATGGAAAAGCAGACACAATACAGTCCTAGTGCGTGGTAAAGTGGTATTGTCGTCATCCAGTCCACAAATGATTTCAAGCATCACAGTCGGTATTCTAGGCTGGTCAGCGGGCTATTTTAGTTACTGTGGTTCAGTGGGGTGGATGAGACAACAGCATGACATACTAGGTTGTCCTGTCTCCTCTAATATTCACAACTAGCCTGTAAGAGCGGGAGCACTGCTCCTCAGACCAGAAGTCTGACTGAGATGCCCCACAGTCAATACAGCACTGTGCTCTAAAACCGAGTCTCTCACAGTCAATACAGCAGTGTGCTCTAAAACCGAGTCTCTCACAGTCAATACAGCAGTGTGCTCTAAAACCGAGTCTCTCACAGTCAATACAGCAGTGTGCTCTAAAACCGAGTCTCTCACAGTCAATACAGCAATGTGCTCTAAAACCGAGTTTCTTTCAGTCAATACAGCAGTGTGCTCTAAAACCGAGTCTCTCTCAGTCAATACAGCAGTGTGCTCTAAAACCAAGTTTCTTTCAGTCAATACAGCTGTGTGCTCTAAAACCGAGTCTCTCACAGTCAATACAGCAGTGTGCTCTAAAACCGAGTCTCTCACGGTCAGTACAGCAGTGTGCTCTAAAACCGAGTCTCTCACAGTCAATACAGCAGTGTGCTCTAAAACCGAGTCTCTCACGGTCAATACAGCAGTGTGCTCTAAAACCGAGTCTCTCACAGTCCAACACTACTGTAAACAATCCAGTAGAGTCTGCTGAGGGGAGGACGGCTCATAATAATGTCTGGAACAGAACGAATGGAATGGCATCAAACACATGGAAACCAGGATACCATTCCACTCATTCCGCTCCAGCCATTACCACGAGCCCGTCCTCCCCAATGAAGGTGCCACCAACCTCCCGTGACACAATCCCAGGGTCAAAAAGGTCCAGTGTGGTCCAATAGCCTGCAGTCAAGTTAAGGACACATAGTGTGACATGCACCACAGACAGTCAGAGGTTCAGGTGGACCACAGCCAGAACACAGTACACAAAACCTTACCTTCTTGGAGAAGTGAGATTTGACAGAGTTCCCCATGGTGAAGTCCCTCTCGCTGTGTGGTGCGTCTCTAAACGTGTCTGTGTTAGTATGCCTGTGTGGTGTGTGTGCATGCGTTTGCGTGTGTGTTTGCATGTGCATATGTTTCTATGCATGGGATAAAGAGAAGGGGGGTCCAGTGGGTCAGAAACTAAGATGAGGGAATTTAGGGGGAGAGAGAGACGCACAGAGAAAGAGCGGGAGAGTGCGCTTGCACAGGATCAACATAGGACCTAGAGGGAAGGACACTGGGAGTCACAGGAAGAGAGGGAAGAGGGGAGGTAAACCTAAATGGAGGAAAGCAAAGAAATGCAACAAAGAATGAAAGATCAAAGTGACAAAGACATGAGAGGGAGAGGAGGCAGGCATGTCTTAGCGAGATGCATGCGCTCAAAGCAGAAAATGCAAGATTGCTTTATTCATTGGCTCACCGTCCTCTCTCTCGCTCTCTCTCCCCCAGTCTCTCCCTCTTTTCCCCCTCCCTCTCCCGTCTCTCTCTCCCTCACTCTGTTGTACTGTTTCAAACCATCTCTGCAAAGAGAAAGTGGTAAAGAAGCTCATTAACATATTACCTTCCCCCGAGCAACACACTGGAGACACTAATCCAGATACACACACATGCATACCCTGGATTAAACCCACACATGCATACCCTGGATTAAACCCACACATGCATACCCTGGATTAAACCCACACATGCATACACTGGATTAAACACACACATGCATACACTGGATTAAACACACACATGCATACACTGGATTAAACCCATACATGCATACACTGGATTAAACCCACACATGCATACACTGGATTAAACACACACATGCAAACACTGGATTAAACACACACATGCATACACTGGATTAAACACACACATGCATACACTGGATTAAACACACACATGCAAACACTGGATTAAACACACACATGCATACACTGGATTAAAACACACACATGCAGACACTGGATTAAACACACACATGCAAACACTGGATTAAACACACACATGCATACACTGGATTAAACACACACATGCAAACACTGGATTAAACACACACATGCATACACTGGATTAAAACACACACATGCATACACTGGATTAAATACACACATGCATACACTGGATTAAACACACACAGATGTGGGGCTGTGGAGCTAAAAATACAACACACGCTCTCTCTTCCCCCTCTCTTTTTCTCCCCCCTCTCTCTCCTCGCTCTCTCCCTCCCCTCTCTCTCTTCATGTACATTTTAGTCATTTGTCAGATGCTCTTTTCCAGGGCAATTTACAGGAGAAATAAGGTTAAGTGCCTTGCTACAGGGGAAAACATTGACTGATTTTTCACCTAGTTAGCTCGGGGATTCTAACCAGCGACCTTACGGTTACTGGCCCAACGCTCTTAACCAATAGACTACCTCCCCCTCTCTCGTACACACACATGTACACACACAGAGGAGCACGCTCATCACAAAGTCATGCTAAACTAGACAGGACAGTATTGAGATCAAAGTCAAAGCTCTACAGAATATGCACGGAATGAACATAAAAGGCATGTGAATGATGGACCACACACACACACACACATGCGTACATGTACTACACACACGCGCAAACACACACCACAAATCACTGCATATATTTGCTAGATAGCTACAGGGGTCTCAGCTTTTAGACAGCAAGCGCCACAGGGATGCTGATAGCAATCCCTGCAATCCCCTGCAGTGGAGCCACTGGTCACATAATCAACAACATCATTTCCTGTTTGACTTTGTCAATTGTTTCCCATAGTTACACACACCAAGGTCCTATCTCTCGTCTATCCTCTCTCTTCCATTCATTTATTATCTGCCTCTCGGTTTCCCCTTACGGAGGCTCATTGTGAACATCAGAACACATCAGAAATCAGACTCAGGAGCCGTCGGCTCTCATAATGTCAGTGCAAAGACACAGCACACACACACACACACACACACACACACACACACACACACACACACACACACACACACACACACACACACACACACACACACACACACACACACACACACACACACACACACACACACACACACACACACACACAGCTTACTAAACCTACGTAATGGTGCCAATTCACATAAACAATCATGCTCACTGCATTCACACACCTCCTGATATCGACTCATCCGTACAACAATCCCTCTATAATGTGTGCTAATAACAAGTCACATGAACACCCACAGTCATCACACAAAGGAAAGCATGCATTAGTATTTCAACAAGCTGCACACACGCAGACAGTTTGTCACGGGAGAGACAGGCAACTAATTCCAATAGGAAATATAATGTTAATAATTGCTTTCGCAGTTGAAAGAAGATCTGAGCTGGGAGAGAAGGGAGAGGGGGTCTGGGACTGGGAGGGCTGATAACGTCATCTCTCATGATGCCGTCATGGTATGTATTTTCTCATTCCATGTATGTACTATACCCAATGTACTATACTATGGTACTGTATGTGAGTGTGGGCTCATTCTGTAACCTCTGTACAACAATGAAAATATTAGTCTCCCTGTAAAAAGGTTGTACCTCCTCCAATGACCTATAATTATTACTGTATATTATAACGCTACATTGCCTCACATAACTATTCACATTTCAGACACAGATGTTCTTCTGAGAAACTAGATGAATAATGTGCTTTATTCTTCGTATTTTCGTTTCATCTGGGGGTAAATATTGAAGAATGGATAACCCTTATCTCTGTCTCCTTATGGTGGAGAGCTGAGCCTGAGAAACCAGTTGAATTGGGACGATGACCTTGTAGCATGTTCGCAGCCTCACAGCTCTGTATGTGAAGATCACCAGAGGAGCATTCATTCAGTGACCTATAAAAGCACCCCAGGCAGAGAGAGGCTATGGTGACCTTCATGGTGACTGGTCATCTCCTGAGGTAAAATATAACAGTCGTTTTAATTCAAGTGTGAATAATTGATTAGGTTGAAATGGTTGTTATTTTATGGCAAGGAAACTATCATCTTTCATTTGAGACTAATTCATTCCGTGCTAGGGATAGTGAAGAGAGAAGCTCATGAAAAAGGAGAATGGAGGGGGAGTAGTTTGCTGTCAACATTTCAAATAGCAAAGCACATAGTATTTTATACAACCCCAGCCAATATAACACTTCTCTCTTTCTTCTCTCTCTGCCTCTCTCTCTCTCTCTCTCTCTCTCTCTCACTCTCACTCTCACTCACTCACTCACTCACTCACTCACTCACTCACTCACTCACTCACTCACTCACTCACCACTGGCTACAGACAGCCTCAGGTTACCATGAATATTAATAATTAATATTCACACACAAACACACGCGTGAACGCACATGCGCACGGACACACACACGTCATTACACAGTCTCTTGAATTTCACGGTCTAATCCTTCCCATTTCAATGAGGATTTAACTGAATAGTGAAAACATCTAGCTCCTTCACAACCATCCGTTAATGGACTGTATAAATACCCATCCGTGGCTATAAATAGTCTTTGGGCGATAGACATATTGAAACCTGAAATGACGTGGTTCATACGACAATACCTACATCATAGCAGCTTATCCACACCTCCTTTCCCTTCCCCTTTTCTCTCTATTTTCTATCATCCATGATCTCTCTCCATTTTCTCTGCCCCCCTCTAACCTCTTTCCCTTTCAGACCTCATCAAGGTCAGTATGACCCTGGCGGGAGAGGGGGGAGGGGGGGGGGGTAAAAAGGGAGGGATGGAAAGATGGTCAGAGAACCAATAAAAAGGGAAAGGAATGAGACTGACAAAGGAGAGAGAGAGAGGGGGAAAGAGGCGATGGTTCAGTGGAAGAGTGACAAGGGAAGGTAGGGAGGAGGGAGAGAGAGCAACAGCAGGAAAAGGGAGCAAGGGAAAAGGAAGCCTCAGCTGTGATTTTACCAGAGAGCTGTCAGATGCTGTGACAACAGGGAGCTGAAGAGGAAAAATAGAGTCCTGTGTTTTCCTTACATAACCCAGGTCTATTTGCATGCCTGTCCACCTAGCTCGGATCCCTCCTCCTATTGATCCAATTCCTTACATACCTGCTTATCTGACACACAGAGGCTTGGTTTGAGAACTGTGGATTTGCTAATGTGTGATTGTCAAAATCATTAACACACAACACAGTTTAATAATGAGCAACTTATTAGCTCAAGCTGGGTCAACTGCAGCACCAACACACCGCCTGTTATCAAACACGGATGTACACACAAATACACCACTTTGAATACATTGAAAATGCTTTGTGTTTGTATCCACGGTTTATAGTAATGCAAATCCTTGACACAAATCTTACAAACAAACGCACACTCTCTGTTTAACAAACTGCAAGCAGCCACCTCCATCTGGTGGTCTCATCTCAGAGGTGTTTTCTCATTGTTGAGAAAACTATCATCCATTTACTTCTTTTCCCAGACTTCCAATGAATATTTCCCTTTCCTCAGAACAGGTATCTTTAGGTCAAATAAAGTACTCAATACAGCAGTGAAAGCTGCGAATAGACTGAAAGAAGAGCTTGACCCAATCGTGGCTAAGAAGCAAGGCAGAAGGTCACTGGTGATAGTTCCAGGTCGGACACAGACCCACTGCTGTTCTGTCCATGAACAAGGTGCTGCTGTTACCTGGATTGGTAGCGATGGAAAATGTAGCCTATATACTGTAATTAATGTACGACTACATCGACATACAGTCTGCTAAGTACAACACAGATGAACTGAAAATATGAAAGCAGTTACGTGTGCGATAATTATGTTCCCCGTGAACTGAGAGTAGGAGTGTAATGATGTTGTTATCATGACTGACCAAAATGTGTGTTGTTTTATTTATTCATACGCCTAGACCGCGATGTCGTTCTTAGGTCAAGATGTTCCTTTACTGATAGGAATCATTCCTCCTTAAACACTCATTAGTCTCATGACCTCATAGCCCCTCTATTTCAGTCATTCCTTCTATAGAAAATGAAAACCTGCCATTTATACGGATGCTTGAGATAATTTGTTTGCTTATGCAGGAATCCCTGCTTTAGTCACCAGCTTGCAAACTGGCTTTGTCAGGTAGCGCATTAACCAAAGGATATGAATATTTTTAGTACCAAATAAAAGGCTGCTCTCCACTACTCTCTTATAATCAGGTCTTGGGAATGCTATATTTAGCTTCCACTGGCAGAGAATAAGTTCTGTAGGGATTGTATGCAGACCTTGATGGAAATATGAAATATAGAATGTCAGTGGGTATATTCTCACTCCATATCAAAACATGTATTCAAAGTATACTTGTACCAGTGCCAATGAAAAAACACGATCAGATGTGACATATAAATGTGAAAGGCAGTGTCTTCTAATAGAGTATCACAACCAAAGGTCCAAACATGCACATTTGTGCAAACACACACAGGGAAGTACACACACACACGCGCGCACACACACGCACACACACAGACGACCTTTGTACCAGACAAACAGAACATCTTGCAATGTCTAGGCACCACAACACAACTCTCAGGTGCATTGAAACTTTGCAATGACTTAATTGGACTCAACCACACTGCATATCCAGTTATAGATGTGATACTACTGAAAGAGTCTGAGAGCGTTGTGACAAGTCTCGGATTTTCAGTAACTAGCATCAAGTGACACAGTCACCTTGCACACTTTTTCTACTTGAAAACTCCTCCAGCTGAGCAACTTCACAGGGAAGCGAGTGTGAACAGATACTGTCATTAGAGGTCCTTCTGTATTGCCATTTCAAAGCATAATGATTGGATAGAGTGATAGAGGGCTACTGTCTCACTATGGAGCAGATTGAGATAGGCACTATAGAGCACAGCAGTGCTGCATAGATTGGGGTTTGCTGCCTGGAACTCCTGTGACTGATTAGAGCTCTGGCCTAGATTGAGTGAAGTTATTTCTGGCACAAATTAACACGAGGAAAGTATTGGCTCCTGAGCTTTATATCTCCTTCAGCACTGAGACGAATATTTCAAAGCGCAGAAAGAAAAACTGGATATCCTATATGAAGAGCAACAGAGGCACAGTAGGAATGAGACTATTGTATGAGGACTTTGAGGAGGGCTTCCGTATTTGTAGATGGTAGAGGAGATGGGATGCAGGAATGAAGAGATGGAGAAGCACCCTTCTTTTACCATCCACCCTCACCTCTCCATCTGTAGGTGTACAGCCCCAAAGTATAGCGTAGATTATACCTTTACCTTCCCCAATTTCTCACAGTGTTATCACTGTTCAATGTCACTTTCTTTTTTAAACACTTGATGTGAGTGTGACTTACCACAAATAGCTGGGTGTGTGTATGTGTGTGTGTGTGTGTGTGTGTGTGTGTGTGTGTGTGGTGTGTGTGTGTGTGTGCGTGCATGTGTGTATGCTTGTGAATGCTTGTGTGTGCGTGTGTGCAGTCGGGTGTTCAGCACAGCTACAATTTCCACAGGATTGGAAAGTTTATCCACCTAACAGACATGATGAGAGTATCCTTATTCATACCGCTACGCATGGTAGTCTGCCAACCCCTCCATCAAACTAATTATCAGATACACGGAAGTTCAATTTGGACTCAAAATGAACATACATTTTTAATATAGTCAGCAGGGGTGAATGGGTGTCCGGTCACATTTTGGCTTGGGTTGCTGCTCTACCTGTCCCTCACCTTTGACCCTACCAGACCAACCTGACACTGTGAAGCATTGCATTTTTCTCTAGGTGTGTATATCACGCATGTCTGAGCTGTCTGAGCCATAGGCTACTATTCATATGTCTCAAACTGTCTTCTTTCAAATATATTAAGGCATTGGAATCTTGGGGGCAAGTTTGAGACATTGTGTAGTGCAGTTGGAAAAATCCAGAATACCTTCTCTGTTGTCAGGCATTCTACATTTCTGTGTCATGAATTACTGTTCAAAAAACGTTCAAAAACATGTTTTCCTGAGATGATATATATATTTCCACACTATGAGGTTGAAACAATATTGTGAAATTGTGAACATTATGATAAAGCCTTTTTAGTGTAAGAGACAAGACCACGTGAAATGTCATCCTGTTTTGGTGGGATGCAGTTTTGGCTTGCCTAGTGACAACACCAGGCGGTAAATGTGTCAACAGACCAATAAGAAGGAGAGTTCCAAACTTCTCTGCCAGTAACAGCTAGTTTTCCGTTTTCCCCTCCCAACTCAGACCACTCCCAGACAGTCCTAGTAAAATTCTTGCTTGAAAATTGCTCTTTGCTAAGAAGCTATTTTTGTTGATTTGACCATTTTAATTGAAAACAATCACAGTAAGGTACTTATTTGTTACCCATAAATGATTTGATATTGAGATTTAAAAAAAAACAGCTGCATTGGAACTTTAAACGTGTTTTTTTCCCATTTCTTTGTTACACAACAAACACCTACGCGTTTATTCATAAGAGTGCGGTTTAAACCAATGCATTAACGGGACAACGGTGTAAATTAAGTTGAATCTTTTTGCATTTTGTTAGAGACAGTCAGTTTTACACTATAGTGATGGTGTACCCTATGAAGGTTGTCTAAAATGACAATTAGAAATTACCCGTGAATTAAAACAATACATATATTCCTATTGAATAAAAAGGGAACTTCTGTCGCGCGCCGTTTTTTGGCAATGGGCGTATGTATTGATAATGACTATTAATCCCCAGTCTAATTTACTTGTTGAATCCTTGTGCTGACTTTGAATGTTTGTTCGAGAGTAATCATGTGTTGTAGTTCTGTCTAGACGCGGGACTACTACGTACCTGCCCGAAGACTGATTTCACTATCGGGTGCAGATTGGAGTCATGTTCAGATGGAGCTGTGCTGAGTCTTTTGGAGGTGCGGCTGGTAACGGGGCCGGGAACTGGCGTGGACGTTGCGGGTGGGACCGAGTTTAAACTCGTGGACGACCCAGTATTTATTCTGTCCTTTGATTCAAAAAAGTACGCAGTATCGTCGGATTGTTTAGTATAGGATGGAGTTGGCGAGGACCTCCGCCCCGGACGTGCGTTGCCGTGGTGATGCGCTGGCGGCAGGTCACCTCTTGAGGTGTTGTGGTGGTGGTGGTGGTGGTGTGGGTGTCTAGACGACTTACTGCGGTCTTTCCCGCTCCGATCCATCCGCTCTCTAATTTCTTCCTGGCTGTAGCAGTCATTGTAGTGGCTGCTTTGCTGGTGGGAATGTCCCCGTTTATCACATCCATTCCTGTCTGTCCTGCCACCAGCATGGCTCGGTTGACAAAGGGGTCTGCGCGCGCTTGCCTCGCGCTCATCGGTCCAACACGGCTCGTCTGGTACATCTTTACCTCCGTCGGGTTGATGGATGTGACTGCAGTGGCTGCGCGACCCATGATGCTCGGAATGTTCGGACCTCCGACTCACCGGCACGGCCGAAGCTCTCAGCAGAGAGGTGGTAGATTCGCTTTTGGTAAGAGAGGAGCTCATTGTCGTATGCCGTTCCCTTAATGTATTACTGTGTGCAGATACTAGGACTAGACAGGAGGTCGTGTTAAGACAGATGCACCTGTGTGGTCGTGCTGAGCATTTAGCCAGTGTGTAGTCAGGGCAGCCTGTTGGATCACCTCTTGAGTAGCCTATTCGCGCGTCTCTAGCCTAGGCTACAATGCAAACTAGGAACACCCACCTACACTCTCACTTGTGAAATTATAAAGTTCTGAATGCTACCTGCTTGCGCAATTGTAAAGATGTCCTTACGTGTCAGGCGAAGTGAGGAATCAGTCGCTTCTATAGTAGGGTACTAGGGGGTAACTACCCCCCCCCCCCCCCCCCCCAGAACAATGTCTAATTGCTGACACAAAAAAGCAAGTTTTGAAAAGAATAGGTATATGGATGAAGATCATGCTTAGGCGAATACAATATAAAGGGAACTAAATGGCTACAGTTTACACTTTTTTTTTTTTTTTCATGAAATGCTGTTTTTAGAAAGGAACGTTTCCCTGGTAGAAGAATATGGCATAGAGTTTCACACAAGTGTGTTAAAATCCATTTAATCAGTTTTATTTAGACATTCTTTAGTAAGTAACACTTAAAAGCTATGTCTAGTTGTCTTATTTTAATGATTTAAATAAAATATGGGGAGGGGGGTAATGGTGTGGCACATGTCACCATTAATATCCCCACCATGAGGAGATATAATGTAAAGTCAGGGGCGGAAATCCCGGGGGGGACGGGGGACACACGACCCCCCACTCCCCCCCCCCCCCCCCCCCCCCCCCCCGTCCTGGGAAAAATATGATTTGTCCCCCCCAATATATCACTGAAACATAACTATGTAATTTAAATAATATTAATAATACGCAATGAAAGCAATTGTGCTGATTATAGACACTTAATAGCGTTTTTAAGTTTTAAAAGATTGCGACCCCCCCCACCCTTTGCCTCACAATGGTTTGATCCACTGCCAGTTCCTTAGTTGGCAAGGTAACAGAGGGGTCGTGTCTACTGTCTGAAAGGCACTCAATTAACGTAACTGACGTAAGGTTAATCCAGTTATTGGCGCACACACACTAGCTGAATATGCAGAGCTAGCGCGCAAATATTAACTATTAAGCTAGCTAGTACCTATTCCATTTATGTGGCGTCGTCAAATATGGAATCTTTGCTATCGTCAATTTATTCCAAGATCAGCATGCAGATGATGTAAGTTAGTGCTTCAAAGTCCCTGTGATAAGGTTAGCTATAAACTGAAGTCCAAACTGAACAGAACTACACTCTCTTCTACCATTGTCTTAAATATATTTAATGGTCTCGTTGCAAAAGCTAAATTGTCGCAAGGGAACTTTTATTTATTTATTTTATTTCACCTTTATTTAACCCGGGTAGCAAAGATTATAGCAAACACCACTGAAACTGAATTGGTGCTCGCTAGCTTTGCAAATTCAGCTATTGTTGGAAGCCAGCCAATATGAAACAAACTATTAAAATTACAAAAGGTTGCAGCATATGTTGTGTAAATGGTGAACTCATACAGCTGTCAACTCTTGTCATTTTAATCCGTTTCACATTTGCTAGCTACCTTTTAGATCGAAGCCCAAATAGAATGATAAAAGATAAGATGATAGAAGCCCATCTCCTACTGTAAATAACCTACACACTGTGTGTGTGTGTGTAGCCAGCCAGCCAGCCAGGTAGAAAAATGGCAGAAAAATAAAAGACGGACATCAGAGTATTTTTCAGTACACCAAAACGCAAAGTAAGAACCCTAGTAGCCTAATATCTCAGACTAGTTGATAAAATGTTCATAAGAAAGAAATGAAATTCTAATGGAAATGTTTCACAATGATGTCATTAGGCAGAGCAGGCAACAGATGGCACACAGACAGCAGAGTTGGGGACAGCTATGCAGGGACAGACTGGCGGAGACAGGGAGTCTCAGGTAAGTTTTTGAGTCTTTGTTTGGCAACATTATGAAAGGTTCTCCATTTTTTTGACTTGTAAAATAGGAACATAATTGGAAAATGCCATGGATACCCCCACTCTCACCTTAAACTGGTGACTGAACTAAGATTTGTTAAAGGCAATGGTATTGCTGTTGTGATTAGTTGTGTAGTTTTGGGTACCGGTAGTTAGGAGTACGGCAAACACCTTATTTCTTTGGTTCCTCAATATACATTTACCATACTACAATGTAGGCTATGTGTTACAGCACTACTTTTGGTGTCCCCCTCAGGAATTGCTCTTGAGAAAATCTCATGTAATTGTCCCCTCCAAAGTTGATATCAGATTTTCGCACCTGTGTAAAGTCCCTCTTTTTAACTCACCTGTACATTCATTTTCTTTGTTCTTTTTTTGTTGTTCCTTTTCCATACAATCCGTTATGTCCAATTGCACTAAATATGATTTGAATAATGCAAGAGCAGTCTTTAAAATTACATTCAGGAGCAAAAGGTTTTGAATAATTGTTTTTAATTCATATAAAATATATAATATTGGAATGGAATAAAAATAATAACTCTGGAATATAACATTTAATTACAATAACTAATTTACTCAGTGTAACATTGATGTGGAAACTATTATGCTCTGCTATTGCACGATTCTAATTTTAAAGACAAGTGGTAAGGGTAGGTAACAACACAGCCGCCACGCTGATCCTCAACACGGGGGCCCCTCAGCGGTGTGTGCTCAGTCCCCTCCTGTACTCCCGGTTCACTCATGACTGCATGGCCAGGCACGACTTCAACACCATCATCAAGTTTGCCGCTGACACCACAGTGGTAGGCCTGATCACCGACAACGATGAGACATCCTATAGGGAGGAGGTCAGAGACCTGGCCGTGTGGTGCCAGGACAACAACCTCTCACTCAACATGATCAAGACATAGGAGATGATTGTGGACCACAGGAAAAGGAGGACCGAGCACACCCCAATTCTCATCAACGGGGCTGTAGTGGAGCAGGTTGAGAGCTTCCTTGTTGTCCACATCACCAATAAACTATCATGGACCAAACATACCAACACAATCATGAAGAGGGCACGACAAAGGCATGGGTCCTCAGATCCTCAAAAAGTTCTACAGCTGCACCATCGAGAGCATCCTGACTGGTTGCATCACTGCATGGTATGGCAACTGCTTGCCCTCTGACCGCAAGGCAATACAGAGGGTAGTGCGTATGGCCCAGTACATCAGTGGGGCCAAGCTTCCTGCCATCCAGGACCTCTATACCAGGCAGTGTCAGAAGAAGGCCCTAAAAATTGTCAAAGACTCCAGCCACCCGAGTCATAGACTGTTCTCTCTGGTACTGCACGGCAAGCGGTATCGGAGCACCAAGTCTGGGTCCAAAATTCTTCTTAACAGCTTCTACCGCCAAGCCATAACACTCCTGAACAGCTAATCAAATGGTTACCCAGACTATTTGCATTGCCCACCCCCGTTTTTACGCTGCTGATACTCTCTGTTTATTATCTGTGCATAGTCACTTTAACTATTACCTCAATTACCTCGACTAACCAGTGCCCCCGCACATTGACTCTGTATTGGTACCCCCTGTATATAGCCTCACTATTGTTATTTTACTGCTGCTCTTTAATTATTTGTTACTTTTATTTTGTATATTTTACTTATCTATTTATTACTTAACACTTATTTTTCTTAAATCTGCATTGTTGGTTAAGGGCTTGTAAGTAAGCATTTCACTGTAAGGTCTACACCTGTTGTATTCAGCACGTGACAAATAACATTTAATTTGATTTGACCTGTAGGTCACAATTAAAGCTATCCCCAGTAAAATTGGAGCTCATGCACCCACCTCCTGCACTGCTCACACCTAATCCAGTCCCCACCTGTGACTGAAAACAGGGGGAGAGATGCCAATTGAAAAGCTCTCTCTTAAAAATGTAGATAGCTATCTAGCTATATGATATAACATGCTGTGTAAAATAGCTAAAAAGCTATAAAGTTGCATTAACTGTAAAGCTATCAGTCACTAGTGGAATCATTTGCAACTGAAATTAAGTTACATTATCTTTTTTTTGTGTATTTTACCTCAGACGATTGCTAGCTAGTACTCCTAGCAGCTTATGCTAACTAGCTAGCTGGCTAGCTTTTTACTTATGCTAACTAGCTAACAAGTTAGCATAAACAAGCACTAACTGGGCTAGTCATTGTCTAAATAACAGGTAGAAACACATTCATAACCTTACGGGGGTATCTGGTCCCCAACACACTCATCCAACATATTACTACTTTACAAAACAATTCTCAAAATGTTTCTCTCTTAACTCTTAACAAGTTGATTATTTATCTTAAGGCTTTTCTACTTGTATATTTAAAAAAAATATATAGATCTAACTTCATTGGAATATTTATATCTATAACTTTTTCAAAATTGCATTTTTTTTTACCACAAAGGGTCCAAGAGATGCAGAACACCGACCAATCACTGTTCAAGTATTTTGGTCAGTTATTGATTATAGGCAACCTAAGTGGGACTGCATCTCTTGGACAAATACATAAGGCCTATTCATGTCAAAGGGAAATACACTGAACAAAAATATGAACACAACATATAAAGTGTTGGTCCCGTGTTTCATGAGCTGAAATAAAAAATCCCAGACATTTTCCATATGCACAAAAAGCTTTTTTCGCTCAAATTTTGTGCACAAATTTGTTTACATCCCTGTTAGTGAGCATTTCTCCTTTGCCAAGACATTACTATATCCCAGCTTTCCATACATCTTGTATAGCCTAGCCTACACTAAACATTTTCAAATGATTGAGCTGGTGAAAACCTAGAGGCTCAATGGCCTCAAAAAAAATCTATATATATTCATTTTCATCCACAATGTCTAAATAGGCTATTACCACTCCTGTCGGCAAATTGCTCTTCTTCCAGTGGCCTCTGTTATTCTCTGGCCTCTCCCCCTGTGTGCTCCCATTTTCTCTCTAGGGTAAACAGATGCTCTCAAGCTGAAAGTCTTATGTAACATTGTACCTTCACCTTTCAACCCAATTTCCACACTATAAAAACATATTTGTTGACTCAATTTACAAAAGTTTGTTACAAGTCCAATCAGGATTTCATGTTGAGTTAGCTTAATCTAAAGTTACTTCAACCTAGTAAAGTAAGTGGAACTGACACATTTGGATTTAATAGGTTGTTGAGTGACCATGATACTTGTAGTCAAATCAATGTGCTTCAACTGTTTGTTTTAGTTGTGCTAACAAAGTTACTTAAGTTGTTTTGGCAAATTACTTGGTGGGAAGGACAAGTATTTGCTAGTCAGAAAAACAGAACTATTAGTTGTTTCAACTTACCAAAGTTTGTCATAATGCTGCCTTACAATTTTAAGTTGTGTCAACTTCCAAAACAGTTAAAACAACAACTTTTTTTAAATTACACATTTCTGAACTGGGCTGAAATCTTTGAAATAATATAATAGTGATTTCAGTAGGGAACATTATGCTCCCATCTGTCTCTTGCTCATGTGTGAGCATTTTCACCAGTTTCAAAACTGGCAGTGCACTCAGTAATGTCAACTAACCAACACCACTTTAACTACAACATGCTAAGTAACCGTTACAGAAATGTTTTACTTGTTCGTTTTAACTTGGTTGTTTATCTACCTTCGTTGAATGTTGACATTGCTCTGGATAAAAGTGCCTGCTAAATTACCAAAATGTAAATTTTGGTAATCTGAATTTGAAATTTGTTATTTTGCTTCAGTTGATTTGACTTCTTAGTTTTCAATTTATAAGTTGAGTAAACATATTGTTTTTTGCTAACTCAACTTGAGTTCATAAATTAAGACTATTTGATGTGTTGTAGTTATCTTACCTTGACATTTTTTGTCAGCACAACTGTTATGTTTCTTCAGTTGATTTGACCTCATGGTTATGAATTTCTAAGTGGAGTAAACACATAGTTCTTTGCTAACTCAACTTGATTGAATATGTTTTGACATTTTGAGTGAGTTGAAGTCAACTCAACTTTTGGAAAAAAAGGTAAACTCAACTAATTTAGTTGACTTGGCTAGTTCAAACGAGTCGTTTTGACTGAATCCTTATATCCTTTTTTACAGTGCATCCATTTTTTTTAATGGTAAAATAAAATGTAAAATGACTTAGCACTTCATATGTTATGAAGGGTTTGTCTATCAGTGGTTGACATTGTGTGATTGTTTGTGCTTGCTGAAAATAATGGTGTTCTATGTAGCTGTTATAATTCAATCAACTTTTGCAAAGCCTTTATAAAGGCCTGCTTAATGTAAAGTGCTTTTGAACAGCACCATTTACTCATGAGTGTGTAAAAATGATGAAATTCACCATACATTCTTGACCATAAGTATTTAATGAGAGACCAGAAGATACAACAGGTGAGGGACAGTAGATCTGAAGCTCTTTATCAATAGCAGTTCTTCAGATAAGAAACTTATAACCCATTTCTGTTTATGATTGCATCATTACATAATGAAAGAAAAACAATGTTGTGTAGCCAGATAGTTGCCGTAAAACCTGACAGTCTTGCAGACCCATCTGCATGCCCATGGTCTTGACTCAGAGCAGATGTCCAGGGATTCAGGGCAGAAGTACATATCTGAAGGATTTTTATATAGAGACCCAATTAGACATACAACCTCTCCCTCCTAACTGTGTTTGAATGTGCAGTCCTAATCCAGGCTCTTGTCCTCTCCTTTCTAGACACCTACAACTCTCTGTTAGCTTGTGCCACCAAACCCTTGTAACTTATCCAGAACGCTGCAGCCCGCCTGGTGTTCAAACTTCCCAAGTTCTCCCATGTCACCCGCGCCTCCACACACTCCACTGGCTTCCAGTCGAAGCTTGCATCTACGACAAGACCATGATTCTTGCCTATAGAGCAGCAAGGGGAACTGCCCCTCCCTACCTAGGCTATGTTCAAACCCTAAACCCGAGCACTCCGTTTTGCCACCTCTGGTCTCTTGGCTGTCCTACGGGTCAGTTCCCGCTCAGCCCAGTCAAAGCTCTTCTCTGTCCTGGCACCCTAATGGTGGAACCAGCTTCCCCCTGAAGCTAGGACAGCGGAGTACCTGCCCATCTTCCCGAAAATGTCTGAAACTCTACCTCTTCAAACAGTATCTTAAATGATTCCCCCCCACAAAAAAAATATATTTTCCTACTGGCACTGACTTTGCTGATAACTACTTTGTTGAGTGGAAATGTACTTGCTATGACTTTAGTATGTGGTTGTCTCACCTAGCTATCTTAAGAGGAATAAGATCTGGATAAGAGTGTCTGCTAAATGACTAAAATGTCAATGTAAACTGTAAGTGGACTCTGCCTCCCCCATCCTCCCTCCGTCTGCCCCCTGCCTCTCTGACATCTGTTTCTCTGTCTCCCCCATCCTCTCTCCGTCTGCCCCCTGCCTCTCTGACATCTGTTTCTCTGCCTCCCCCATCCTCTCTCCGTCTGCCCCCTGCCTCTCTGACATCTGTTTCTCTGTCTCCCCCATCCTCTCTCCGTCTGCCCCCTGCCTCTCTGACATCTGTTTCTCTGTCTCCCCCATCCTCTCTCCGTCTGCCCCCTGCCTCTCTGACATCTGTTTCTCTGTCTCCCCCATCCTCTCTCCGTCTGCCCCCTGCCTCTCTGACATCTGTTTCTCTGTCTCCCCCATCCTCTCTCCGTCTGCCCCCTGCCTCTCTGACATCTGTTTCTCTGTCTCCCCCATCCTCTCTCCGTCTGCCCCCTGCCTCTCTGACATCTGTTTCTCTGTCTCCCCCATCCTCTCTCCGTCTGCCCCCTGCCTCTCTGACATCTGTTTCTCTGTCTCCCCCATCCTCTCTCCGTCTGCCCCCTGCCTCTCTGACATCTGTTTCTCTGTCTCCCCCATCCTCTCTCCGTCTGCCCCCTGCCTCTCTGACATCTGTTTCTCTGTCTCCCCCATCCTCTCTCCGTCTGCCCCCTGCCTCTCTGACATCTGTTTCTCTGTCTCCCCCATCCTCTCTCCGTCTGCCCCCTGCCTCTCTGACATCTGTTTCTCTGTCTCCCCCATCCTCTCTCCGTCTGCCCCCTGCCTCTCTGACATCTGTTTCTCTGTCTCCCCCATCCTCTCTCCGTCTGCCCCCTGCCTCTCTGACATCTGTTTCTCTGTCTCCCCCATCCTCCCTCCGTCTGCCCCCTGCCTCTCTGACATCTGTTTCTCTGTCTCCCCCATCCTCTCTCCGTCTGCCCCCTGCCTCTCTGACATCTGTTTCTCTGTCTCCCCCATCCTCCCTCCGTCTGCCCCCTACCTCTCTGACATCTGTTTCTCTGTCTCCCCTGCTCCAGGGATAGGCAGCAGAATATCTCGCTTCTCTTTTCGTCTCTTTCCCATCCCCTGTTTTCCTCGCCGCCTTCCCTGTTCTTGTTCATGCTATTTCTAATTTTGTCATCCTCTCACCCTCCCTGTCTTTCTTGTTTCTATGTGTCCTTCTTTCTGTGTAGAAAATCTACAACCCCCCCTGGAGTTCTTCATATTTTATTGTGTTGCAAAGTGGGATTAAAATCTATTTAATTGTCTTTTTTTTTCAACGATCTACACAAAATGCTCTGTAATGTCAAAGTGAAAAACAAAACACTAATATACCTTGATTAGATAAGTATTCATCCCCATGAGTCAATATGTTAGAAACACCTTTGGCAGTGATTACAGATGTGAGTCTTCTTGGGTAAGTTTCATAAGAGCTTTGCACACCTGGATTGTGCAATATTCTCCCAAGCTCTGTAAAGGTGTTGGGGATCATGGCTAGACAGCAATTTTCAAGTCTTGCCATAGATTTTCAAGCAGGTTTAAGTCAAAACTCTAACTTTACCACTCAGGAACATCCACTGTCTTCTTGGTAAGCAACTCCAGTGTAGATTTGGCTTTTGTTTGATTCCAGGCTGTATCACAACCGGACGTGATTGGGAGTCCCATAGGGCGGCGCAATTTGGCCAGTGTTGGCCGTCATTGTAAATAACAATTTGTTCTTAACTGACTTGCGTAGTTAAATAAAGGTTAAATAAAAAAAACGAAAAAAATATAGAGATATGTGTGGTGGATGGTACAGTATGTGTGGATGGTGTTCGTTGTTGTCCATGTAGCCCTCTCCCTGCTGTCTGTCTCTTATCTCTGATCACATCTTGCACCCCCATTAACCCTGTCCCCTGGCACAGTTTGGTACCCCTGAAACATTTATCAGTTGCTTTAATAATTAACCACACACAAGCTTATGGCATATACAATGAAGACAGAATGTGAATGAACGCTCTTATCTGATACTTTGCTTGTCAGGTAGAAGCAAATCTCTACGGGTTGGAAAGACACTGTCACTGAAAGTGACGTTATTACTAAGTGCCTGCATGGGCTCACAAATAATGATTACTGCAATATAATTTACTGATTAGTTTAGAGGGTTTTAGTTTCTATGATTTATAATTGAATAAACCATTCACTTTTACTTCTACGTAAAATCATTTTTAGTTCAGTCCTCCAATAGCTTGTTATTTCTTTCACACTGTTTTGTGTACTCTGTTTCTCCACTACCCCAGGTTCTAATCTTTCCCCCTCTCTCGCTCTCTCTTTCTTTCCAGGAGTGACTCAATTGGACAAATACTCTTTCGGGAACTATATTTCCGCCTCAATGGATGAAAAGCAGATTTTTGCTCACTCATCTGTTTGGCTGTTTATCTGCTTCCAAGTACACTCTAAAGTAATGCTTGTTGGCATCACATTAAAAAATATCCCAAATTCCCATAAAAACAAAAAAGCATTCTGACTACTACATTAGTAGTTAGGAAATAGTTGACATATTCTCCTCTTTTCTACCGTAGGTATATAATTCAGATGTTGTTTATTCTGTTGTTGCTAGCGATATTCATATATATAATATATGTATTTATTTATTTATCGCGGACCCCCTGCAGTGCTTCCGTCTGCAGACCCCGGGTTGAACACCCTGGTTTAAAACATGGATGATGATAAGCCTATGAAATGTATAATATGCCACATTCCCTATAATGTCATCTAATATAACATGTCTCAAGAGAATACCAGATTTACTTTAACTTCTTGAGCACTGATTTATTTCTTTTTTTACGTGTGGGGGAGGGGGATTTGGTGCATAAGTAGGAGGGCTTATTGCCAAATGTACCACGCGCTCCTGTGACGGGACTATACAATACCATTCTCCGCTGGGCAGAAAGTGTTCTTTGAAAAGTTTTACTCCTGAAAGTATGGCCAGATATAAGCCCTGGCAGTTTGGTTGCTGTCTCTGTATTGGATTATTGGGTGCTATACTATCCATTTGTCTCTGCATAGCCTTCGATGTATTTATCCACCGAGGATGCTCGGAGGACACCTTCAAGAACGCGGCGGTTTCTGCGGATTCTCAACTTTGCTCAGAGATTGGCAGGTATAGTAGAGTACGGTTGCTTTGCTTAGTTAGATACGCTCTTAGAAAAAAGGGTTCCAAAACGGTTCTTCAGCTGTCCTCATTGGAGAATCAATTTGGTTTCAAGTAGAACGCATTTTGGTTCCAGGTAGAACTCTTTTGGGTTCCATGTAGAACCCTTACTACATGGAACCGAAAAGGGTTCTTCCTGGAACCAAAATAGTTATTCAAAAGGTTATCCTATGGGGACAGCTGAAAAACCCTTTTAGGTTCGAGATAGCACCTTTTTTTCTAAGGTACAGCTTGTGAGGATTTATTTTAAACATCTTATTTGAAGTTTTCACTGTTATCAATAGGAGTGTGATCTAAACAGGTGTTTGATGGTTCTGTAAAATGGCTCAACTGGCCTCTTTAGGCTACAGGTTCAAGCCATGTGCCTTATCCTGTACTGTACAACATAAATTGAAATGTCAATATTGCAGGGATAGTCAATCTTTACTGCAGGGATTAGAATCTTTGTAGACTATTTATTTTCAACCGAGTCAAGCAAGGTGCAGTGAGATATAAAATGTAGACTAGTGAACAGTAAACGGATTAAGGGATTTGATAGGCTGTCATGGAGATTATGGGCTGAAGAACATTTCATTGTATTGCATTGAACCCAAGTGACTTGATTCAACTGTGACTGATCAGATCTATAGCTTTACTTGTATTACAAAAAAACAAATCAAGTGTGCCAGTCAACGGCAATATCTGTAAATTCAGAAAATGTTGTCCGACAATAAACATTTGTTATGTTTTTTTTATCTGACTTTTCCCAAGTTTTTAAGCACACTGACATGTTTTGTGTATTCAATGGCTTGAGCTTTACATTCCTTCGGTATAATCCCTAACTTGGCATTACCATTTTGTTAATGTGAGGGCTACCATGACCTTAAATAAGTAGCATCAAATCAAGCTTGAAGTCAGCTCCTCAAGCAACAGAAAATATTCAGTTTTGTTAGCTGAACCGGTAGTGGTAGAGCACACACCATGCTTTTCTCTGTTGAAGGTCACTATATGTCCCCTATTGGCGAGATGCATCCAGCGAGCAAATAATTACAGGAAAGAAAATTAGGAAAGGAAAGGAAGAAGGAAAGGAAGCAAGGAAAGTGTGCTAGGAGAGGTGGAAATGAGCTAGGACAGGAAAGTAGATAAGGAAAAGGAAGCTTGAAAAGAAATGAGATAAGGAAAGAGAGTTAGTGAAGGAGGAGAGGAAAGGGAGGTAGGGAAGTTGAAAAAGTTTGAGAACCCCTGCTTTAAAATGCTCTGGATAAATTATGTAAATGAGTTCTCATGTAGTGAGAACATGTAGTGATTAACCACAGCCAGTAAATGGCGATATTATAGGTTTTAGTTACAGGCTAGTTTTAGTGACAGGTTGCTGCGGGGCTGCAGCTAGATACTATTACTATCGGCTGCAAAAGTTGTCGCTCTTCAGCAATCCATTTCCTTCTTCAGTTGGGTGAAACTATCTTTATCCTTCGCAAACAATGAGACATGAAGACACTCTAGGGGTACAGATTACCCAACATGCACCACCTGACTGGAGGAGAGAGGATGTAAGGACCGTTATAGTTGGACATGCTTCTGTCTGGTGGGACATTCCCACTGAATGTACATGTACAAACCAAACAAGCTGTGTGATGACACCATGGCCTCAGATCGCCATACAGTCCCGTCTATTGTTGTTTAACAAAGAGAGGAAATGAGAAAGGACACAAGGCTTTTAATACCTGTGTCGTAATATTTTTATGACCCTATTTTAGTGACCCGGAAAAGTCCCGCCAGACATTAATAAGGGGTCATGGCTTTCATCTGGATTCACTTAGTCAGTCTTTATCTTGGAAAGAGCCAGTGTTCTTATTGTTTTGTATGCTCAGTGTAGATGTAGGATCTGATTCATCAGTGAGCCGATGCCAAAAATGATGTTCTATTAACAGGAAATGGCGAGACAACAGTAGAAACAGATGTGAATGCTTCACTTGACCCTGTGTTCTTAGAAAGTCTTAAAGTTTTGAATTTTACTCCCATAGAAAGAGGTTATATAGGCATATTTGATTATTTTACTGGGTCCTCTTTGCTTTCTTTCTGAAAGATCATGTTTTTTTTCATTCAATGAGCCCCAGGCAAATTCATCAGCTGGCAAATGTTTGTCATCCTCAGTGATTATGACCATCTTTAATGTAACCCTGATCAAACCTCTGATTTAAAATATCCATATGTAAAAAAAAAAAAAAAAAATCCTCAAGCGACCAAAGTGAAAACAAGGACCCATATAAAAGTAACATGTTAGATATGATGAGTGGTATTCAGAAATAGTCAGTTTCCTCTGTTAGCTGTGCTCTGACAGGTTGAGACATGGTGCATGGCCCAAACTTGCCTCTTGGCATGGGATTTGTCATTCTGACTTTCCCTTGAACATAACATAACTTAAGTTTAATTAAAATTACTCAACTACAGGAAGCTGTGACGTGTGTGTGCATGTGCGTGCGTGTAGCCTATGCGCACACACCTGTCAAGTATTGTTTATAGTGGAGCATTGAAGTTATACTGTAATGCAGGGTTTCCCAAACTCTGTCCTCAGGACCCCAAGCGGTGCACATTTTGGTTTTTGCCCTAGCACTACACAGCTAATCAAATAATCATGAAGCTTTGATCATTTAAATCAACTGTGTAGTGTGTCGTGGAAATTCTAACCAATAAGGAGAGACTTTATTTCTTCAAACAATCATACTTTAATATCGATTAATTATTGCAATAATGAAGCTGGTCAACGAACCACCCGTAGGTGATTCGTCGAGAGCCCGATGATACAGGAAATGCTGATGTGTTATATAGTAGACCTAAAAATTCTTAGTCATGGCTCGTTCCACCCCTCTCCGGCAGATCAGGGCATCATAAGCTACCTTGTTTTCTTCTTGTGGCTGTGTGTATCGGGTGTGTGAGGTAATAGCGCACAAACAAGTGATAACGTTAGTTCTGTTACTCCTCTCTGTTCAAGCCAGCCTCTGTTCACCTCATATCTACACACAGAGTCAAAGTGGAAAAATGCCAGCTCCTTCTTACAAGACAGTGGAAATGTACTGGTTTAAGGCTCATACAGCGCATGTACATAACAAAGTTAACCATTAAGAAATATCAAATTCATTATTCATTACATTGTCTCTGCTAAACAAGCTTAAAAAGCTTATACACAATTTTTCACCTTACAAGTGTTAGGGCAAAAACCAAAACATGCACCCCTTGGGGACCTGAGGACCGAGTTTGGGAAAAGCTGCTGTAATATGTGCTGTGTTTCCAGAGACATACTGCTACAAGGAGGGTCGGCAGTAGATGGGGCCATTGCAGCTCTGTTGTGCACCTCACTGGTCAACCCACAGAGCATGGGCCTGGGAGGAGGCTCTATATTTACTGTTAGGGATACATTTGGTGAGTCTGTTCTTTACTGTTCTTTGCTTCTGTGTTACTGTACCGTGTACGGTTTAGCCAATAATGTTTGTGGTGGAATTGTGTGACCTCTACATCTCTTTATCAATCTATTCTCAGGTAAGGTGAAAACCTTCAGTTCGAGAGAGACTGTCCCACAGTTATTCAAAGCGGACCTGCTGAAGGGCTGTCCCACATCTGTCACATTTATCACAGGTAGGTAGACTTGCCAATTGATGGAGGAATGAATGAATGGATTGATGGAAGGATCAATATACAGTATGAATATGTAAACATTGCATGACAACAACAACTGATTCAAATTCAAATTACTCCAAGACCACTAAAGTAGAAATGTATTTTAGTATTTCTAACATCAAATGTGAACAAACCACAAGCCCATGTCTGTACCCCTTTAATTTTGCTCTCTGTCCTGGAGTGTGGCATCACATATCTCTTTTTGCTTGTGCTTTACACCTCTTCTGCCTCTGTGGCCCCTGGTAGGTAGTCAATGGATTGGCGTTCCTGGAGAGTTGCGTGGGTATGAGGTGGTTCACAGACAGTATGGGAAGCTGCCCTGGGCCAAGCTGTTTGAGCCCACCATTAGACTGGCCAGAGAGGGATTCCCTCTGCCGCCCTACCTGGGACGCCTCCTTAACTTCCCAATCATAGAAAACCTGGTGAAAGCAACATCACTCTGGTAGTACATCTCACACTGACACACAGGAACTCAAATGTGTTCCATTTGTTCTCATTCTAACCATACTTCTACCTAAAACAGGCATTTTCCCAAATGAAAAGTCAACAAAGTTGTTTCAAGGTGCATGTATCTCAGTCAGAGAAGTCCAGATATCCTGTCCTATTACCCTAGCATTGAAGCTAATAATAAACGTATTCTGCTGTAGTCTTTATCGGTTGGCTCAGACCAAGTTCTCATCCGTATGGTTGTGCGGTACTATACACAGACAGACTGCAGAGGCTTTCCTAAAGCCCAGCCCTGGGATTAACATCAAAGGAGGTTGTCTCCCCTCAGCTCCCCACTCTCCTCCCCTCTCTCCTCTTACAGAACAGAAGTCTAAGCAGTAGCACAAGATCTGCATAGAGAAAGTGCCCTTGGCCCCCCAGCAGATGGACAGGGGGATTCACATATACTCAGGGATCATTTGAGATGCTAATAGGTTTCCACAAGCTGCTTAGGAAGGGAGATATTTATGAAATTAGGTGGTAAACAGAGATGTAATGTTTGTTGGCGGTAGCTACTTCTCTGTCCTATCTCTGTAATCCAGTGAAGTCGCGTCACATCCAGTAATAGGCTATGGCATGGCTACATGTGCATGTTTATGTTTGTTCTCTTGTCTTTTCCCAGTTTATGGTTGCTATGGTATAATGAATGCATTCCCCTCCAGTGAGGTGTTCTGCCACAAGAACAAAACGGTGCTGGGCATGGGGGACATATTGAAGTTCCCTAAGCTGGCGGAAACCATGGAAACCATTGCAGAACAAGGAGCAGATGCCTTTTACACTGGCCAAATTGGACTTGACTTGATCCAAGATGTAAAAGCAGCAGGTGGGTGAGGTTGGTATGTGTAAATGAGAGAGAGCGAGAGAGAGAGAGAGAGAGAGAGAAGGAACAAACTATATCCCCCAAAAATGTATATGAAAACTCAAGCTTGTTATGTTTTCTTGTCTGGATTGCTCACATGGATAGACATACTTTGTTCCCCGTTATATTTTAGGTGGGACCCTAACCATGGAGGATCTGAAGTCATTCCAAGTCCGAGTGGAAGATGCCTGGACTGTTCCTCTGGGAGATTACCAGATGCACATCCCTCCACCTCCAGCAGGGGGAGCCATGCTTGCCTTTATTCTCAACATCATTAAAGGTGCATGATCAAATACTTTCTCAAGTCTTTCAACTCAAATCATCGTGGTAGCTCACAATCATTGAACAGTTCCAAAATGTCCCTTCATCGGGTAGTAGAGATTTGAATGGCTGTTTGTAACCTTTCCCAGGGTTTAATTTCACCCCCAGGTCCATGGAGGGGGACCAGAAGGTCCTGACCTATCACTACTACATTGAGGCAGCTAAATTTGCTAAAGGACAGAGGAGACGCGTCCGCGATCCTGTCTTCAACCCTAAAAAAGTAAGGATCTGAGAATAACTGCCTCTTTAAGTGTATTCTGTACTTTTCACCCACTAATATGTGAAATACTTTTTTTCATGTAGGATGCATCGTATATGGTGGACTCGGATTTTGCTGATCAGATCAGGGTATTGATCAGTAATAACCGTACCTATAACAACTCCTACTACAACATCACACCTTCCCCTGACCGCTTTGGGACCACACACGTGTCAGTCCTGGCTGAAGATGGATCTGCAGTCTCTGTCACAAGCACCATCAACCAAATGTGAACCTCTTCCCTCGCTGAGATAGAGAACATTGCAGAACAGTAGCTACGTCCCTCTAAATAGAACACTGTCTACTGTATTAGAACACAATCTCCTTCTAAATATGAATATGATGGCAGTCCTGACGGCAAACAAACCAGCTAACACTGCAGATTTTGGAGTTGTGTACTCTTCACTTGGCTAACAAAACAGTCTTTCTTTCTCTCCTTGTAGTTTTGGTGCAGCGATTTACTCTCCTAGAACAGGCATCATCCTTAACAACGAGCTGGCGGACTTCTGTTTTAGAGCAGAGAGAGTCAGTGCAGGTAGATTCAATGTTTTTAAATGAATGTATCACTTAGGCCTACCTATCTAACCTCTAACTGGTATTCATGGGGTGATATCTTATTATATAAGTCTATGGGTGATATCTGTGTATATGATTATATCTAATTTCTCACAGGTGAACAACCTCCCTCTTCAATGGCTCCAGCTATACTGAGCTCCAGCTCTGGGAAAAAGACCCTTGTAATTGGGGGATCAGGGGGCAGCATGATCACCACCGCCATGGCCCTGGTGAGTCTAGATTCAATTTCTACCAATTTCACAAGTCTGACTGTTCCTTCTCAACCCATTACCATCTGAGAAACTGAGAAAGGGATCCATAGGGCCTCATCAACTCTCTCTCGCTCTCTTGCTCTCTCTCTCTCTTGCTCTCTCTCTCTTTCTTTCTTTCTTTCTTTCTTTCTCTCTCCTTTCAGTCAATCATGAACCACCTTTGGTTGGGGATGAGTTTGAAAGAGGCCATTGCTGCTCCTGTAGTGTTTGTTGACGGCAACAACAATGTGAACTTTGAGCCTACCTTTGATAAGGTAATCCCATGTTCGTATCCTCTCAGTAAACCAATGAAAATGACAGCCAATGTCACTGCAATTGACTGCCTGAGAGCAGTGACCATTTGAGAAATGTAAGGAACTTGTATGTCGGCCCTGTATTAAAGAACATAAATGCTTAAAGAAAAGTGTGATAAATAAAAACATATACCAATTTCATTTAAGGACCAAAAAACGGACAGCTGTGCCATATAAATTGCAAAATAGTTGGGAAGAGATTTTCGATGTACCCATTCCATGGCACATGGTTTATGAATTGATACGCAAAACAACGGCGGATTCAAAACTTCGAATTTTTCTATTTAAATTACTATACAAAATTCTTGCAACCAATAGAATGTTATATATATGGGGGATACAATCTTCCCAGCTCTGCAGATTCTGCTGTGAGGAGGCAGAGTCATTAGATCATTTATTTTGGTATTGTCCATATGTAGCTCGTTTTTGGTCATATGGCAAATAGAAATCCAAAATGGATGATGTTGAGAGATAGATGGGAGGGGTTGAATGGAGCTGAAGGGTGGGACTAATAACAAGATAACCAATGTAAAACATATGGGGTCTGTAAAATGGATATAGGTTCAGAACTTTTGTGAAATAGCACAGTTACAAATAGAAATCAAACTGGATGGACATCAAAAATAGAGGAAGGACTAAAAACAAACAAAATATAACTATTGTAAAATAGATTGTGTCTGTAAAATGTGTATAAGATATATAAACTGAAGGTAGAAGCCTAAGTGTTTATTGGTTTACACCAATTGGGGGAAGGGTGGTAGGGTTTGCGGGGAATAATAAAGGTATATTCTAAAAAAAGTATGTATGTCTATATAGGTATGTGTATGTGTATATGTATGCATGCGTGTATGTAAAGTATATGGATATATATTTACCCAAAAATATATGGGGAATTGGAAATGATGCAGACAATTACATTGATGGAAGCAACATTTTCTCCCAATATTAAGGTGGTCCATCCCTAAAAAAATGTACACTGAGTAAGTGTTGCTTCATCGCAATCAAACCATGACGTGGAATAGGTAAGGATTGCGAGTGGTGCTTGTTTTACCCTGACTAACTGTCTGTCTGTGCTTTCAGTCTGTAATAGAGGCCCTAAAGGTAATTGGACACAGAGTGACAGACTACCCATACTTCTTCAACGTGGTCAATGCTGTGGCCAAGGAGGACAGATGCATCACAGCCGTGTCAGACGGCAGGAAGCAGGGCAAAGCTGCTGGCTACTGACCAATAGAATACCAGGACATTAAGAGGTCTTACTCAGGTCTACAGCCAAGTAGTGGGCCTCAGGACACTGCAGTAGATCCAAGGGGATCATCATTTTAGTGAGATGTATTTTTATAGTTCATTTATGTTTATATATTAACTATTTTTCTAAACCAACAGTCCAAGAGCCTTAAGAAGAATCAAATGTGCCACTTGACAAAATAGTTTGGCCTTTTTTGGGGCCTCTCACTTTGGCACTCAAATGGATGGAGTTTCACATTTTACAAAGTGCATACAGTACATGTTTGTTCTTGAGGATTTACTGTACAGTACACATACAGTATAGTGAGGTCCTGAAGGAACTGACATGGGAACAGAAGGTCAGTACAGCCTGTCAGCCTGTGGTAACACGGGGCTCTTGCTGTGACCACAAGGACCTGTCAGATTCAGGCAGAACATGTAACAACACAATCCTCCAAGTTCATTTATTAGTCCTTCTCTGGAGTGTAGTAGCAATACTCTGAGACTCACACATTCACTAAGATAAAACAGGCTTTCTGCAGCCCCCTTTCGCAGTACATTGTAATAGAATCAACATCTGAAATAGCAAGTAAATCGGTTAGAGGGGCTGAATGAATACTAGTGCAATAGTGATAGTGTGCAATCTTACAAAAGCTATAATGGCACATATTACCAAAATGTGAAAAGTAATGTGCACTGATGTTGATACTGTGAGAGTACTGTGTCAGCTTTTTATGTATTTAATTGACCTCACCAGGGCCTGTTGTCACAAATGTACAGATTTATATAAGTCCCCTCCAGGTCTATTAAAACTTCAACTAGTGTTAACTTTCAGCATGTTGTGTCTGAGATGAATACTAATTAGTTCTACTTTTTCTGTTTGCCCTAAAAGAGGTGAGAACAGCTTCCCCCGACGGAGACAAAGGCAATAGTAATGAGATGTGTTTCAATAGTGGAGCTTATGAATGAGTAATGATCTCCGAAGTGGATCCTCCCAGGCGCTAGATGTGAATTATGAAAACATGCAAATCTGCTACCCAGTGTTAGGTGCTGGTGTCTGGTGTTCATGTGGGATCATTTGGAGTAAAGGAGCTCAGTCTTTGGTATGTGGCAGAGTGTTTCATCAGGTTTAGCTGAATGATAGTAAGGCTCTCGTGAATCAGACCATCTCGAACACTCGTGGAAATGCTTGACTAAAGCGTTAGTTAATAATCAACTCTCCAATACAGCATATTCTCTGTCCAGGCCATGCCAAAGCTGTAAAATAGTTGCTGTAAAATAGTTGTTAAAAGCTTTGCCTCATAGTTTTGTCTCTGTTTTGTATCCTGCTCTCCAAACGTTTTAGTGCTTTATGTTCCTTTCCTTCCAATAATACATTGAGCGATGTGCTATGACCCTGTCAGAAGAGACAATATTATTGAGGTCATGTCATGAGCGTTTACTGAACTCTTGTTGGTGGGAAATGATTGTTAGAGTCATAAACTGTAGCTCTGCAGCACATGCTGTTCCCACTTTCACTTTTCCCGTTGGCCATAGTATGTCACATAGACTATGTCCAAAACATGACGCTAAAGAGAATAGACACAGGTTCAATATTTTCTAACAGACCTTGTCCCTTTTTGTTTGCTATATTTGGTCATAGAGTATATGGTCTATGTTATGCATTCACTATATCCCTGAGTGGCACTGAAAATAGTTTCAGGTTCGGTTTACATTAGTTTTCTTGTTATCCTCTATGCCATTATGACATAATGGTTTCATGTTTACTGTCCAAATAACATGCATCAAGTAAACACATGCAATATATAGTTTTTAAAAAAAGTGTGGAAAAAAAGTTATGTAACACTTAGCCTTACAAGATAAAAAATTATCATCAATAAATATGTTGTCATGGTATAGGCAATGTGATGCCGAAACGTTGGTGGTTTAGCCAATACATTTCTGGTAGCTTATACAGTGGTTTTGGAAAGTATTCAGACCCCTTGACTTTTTCCACATTTCTTAACGTAACAGCCTTATTCTAAAATTTATTAAATTGTTTTTTTGCCCTCATCAATCTACACACAATACCCCATAATGACGAAGCAAAAACAGGTTTTTAGAAATGTTTGCAAATGTAAAAACTCAAATATTACATTTACATAAGTATTCAGACCCTTTACTCAGTACTTTGTTGAAGCACCTTTGGCAGCGATTACAGCCTTGAGTCTTCTTGGGTATGATGCTACAGTACAAGCTTGGCACACCTGTATTTGGGGAGTTTCTCCCATTCTTCTCTCAAGCTCTGTTAGGTTGGATGGGGAGTGTCACTGTACAGCTATTTTCAGGTCTCTCCAGAGATGTTCGATCGGGTTCAAGTCCAGGCTCTGGCTGGGCCACTCAGGGACATTCAGAGACTTATTCCGAAACCGCATTGTCTTGGCTGTGTGCTTAGTGTCGTTGTCCCGTTGTAAGGTGAACATTCGCACCAGTCTGAGCACTCTGGAGCAGGTTTTCATCAAGGATCTCTGTACTTTGCTTTGTTCATCTTTCCCTCGATCCTGACGAGTCTCACAGTCCCTACCGCTGAAAAACATCCCCACAGTATGATGCTGCCACCAACATGCTTCATCATAGGGATGGTGCCAGGTTTCTTCCAGATGTGACGCTTGGTATTCAGACCAAAGAGCTCAATCTTGTTTTCATCAGACCAGAATATCTTGTTTCTCAAGGTCTGAGAGTCCTTTCAGTGACTTTTGGCAAACTCCAAGTGCTGCCATGAGCATTTTACTGAGGAGTGGCTTCCGTCTGGACACTACCATAAAGGCCTGATTGGTGGAGTGCTGCAGAGATGGTTGTCCTTCTGGAAGATTTTCCCATATCCACAGAGGAACTCTGGAGCTCTGTCAGAGTGACCATCGGGTTCTTGGTAATCTCCCTGACCAACGCCTTTCTCCCCCGATTGCTCAGTTTGTCCGGGCGGCCAGCTCTAGGAAGTCTTGGTGGTTCAAAACTTCTTCCATTTAAGAATGATGGGGGCCACTGTGTTCTTGGGAAACCTTTAATGCTGCAGAAATGTTTTGGTACCCTTCCTCAGATCTGTGCCTCATCACAATCCTGTCTCGGAGCTCTACGGACAATTCCTTCAACCTCATGGCTTGGTTTTTGCTCTGACATGCACTGTCAGCTGTGGGACCTTATATAGACAGGTGTGTGAATTTACCACAGATGGACTCCAATCAAGTTGTACAAACATCTCAAGGATGATCAATGGAAACAGGATACACCTGAACTCAATTTCGAGTCTCATAGCAAAGGGTCTGAATACTTTTGTAAATATGGTATTTCTGTTTTTTTTATGATTTATATCATCAATTTTAGAATAAGGCTGTGTGTGACTCTATTTATTAGTATAGCCTACATGGTGTATTTGACCAACATAAATTAACAAATGGCAAACATTTGCAGTCGTGTCATGAGAACAATTGAACCATGAAGTAAGCCCTCTTTTATTATTTGAAACTTTGTTTCTGTCTTCCTGTGTTTTCATTGTTGGTCAGTGCTTATAAGATTGTTGCAGTCTTTTTAACATTACATCATAAAACTGTTATATGGGTATGGCTTGTGAATTATTCATCTTAAACCAATAGCATGTCTTCTCAAAAGCAACACAAATAATATACATTTTTCTTTACAGAATATAACATTTGGTTTAAGGCTAACAGTGATTATAATCATCTATTATCTCAAAATGAAAATCCTGACTGAAAATCCATGAAAGATTGCGGTGAAAGAAAAACATTGATAAAGTGTTGGCACAGTTACTTTGAATAAGAAATATTGAGATGGTACAGATAGTACCGCATTGTAAAGCAGAGTGGAGGAGGACTGTGGAGAATGAATAGCTCTATCTCAGCATCTGGATCTCAGACTGAGGCACTGGAGGGATAGGAGACGTTGGAGGGTAGCTTCTCTCCACTTTCTTATGACACCAATGAGGGGAGAAAGGTGACCCTGGTTTACCAGAGAGGACTAAGGTCATACTGTAGGTCTTTGCTGAGGTGACAGGAATCTGAATGTTTTTCTCTTGGTGTGTAATATAGTCTATAGAGTAGGGCCAGGACGATACCAGTATCTCGAAGCGGATGAACTTCTTCAGGAAAACTGCCCTAATGTTGGAAACAAACATCATTATGTTGTCATCCAGAGTCCGATGTATATGTTTTCCATCTACAGCACACAATATTTTACATACAGTACAGCAGGTTTTTAAAGGACCAAAGAGAGATCTGCTTCATGTATTCATTTTTGCCATGGAAAGAATATTGCGATACTGGTATTGTCACACCCCTATTGTAGAGGTGGCTTTCATCTGAATCAGAAGTCCAATCAGCCAGCCTGTCTGTTGGAGCAGAGGTTTGTGGTTTGCCTCAGTTCGTGGGAGCAGGGTTCTGTGGTTGATCTCAGTACCCAGCAGCGTAGCCGCCTTTCCTGGGGTCGGATTCAGCATGGAGCCGGTCCCCCCAGCGCACCACTGCCTGAACCACAGCCCCTGTGGCTGTCAGGAACTCTGTCTCATGGTTCTTCAAAGCCAGACCTGCCATCACTTTCTGTAAGGAAAGCATACTCATTGTAACACTCCTTTTTATGCACTGTAGAGTATGTGAATTTAGTCATCTAACCCACCTCGTCAAATCCGGGCTCTCCCAGTGTGGTGTTTGGACTCAGCTGGTTGTGGATTCTGGGATCCGCCACAGCTTTCTTCAGGTCGTAGTTAAAGAACAGTGTGTTGAGAATCACCTGCAGAATGAACAGCCAACAATTCAGTCACAGACGACAACTTGGTAGAATGCAAAGAAAGTATTAGAGTACTTTCACACAGCGATGAAAGGGCATTGTAGCCTGATGTACCGTGGCAGTTGCCGTGGTGATCTTTGTTCCTCCTGAGCCCCCCACCACCATCTTGACATTGTTGCTCCTCTTGTCAAAGAGAATGGCTGGACACATAGAAGACAAGGGCCTCTTACCTGGGGAGAGATAACAAGGCAGTTAGGCCCATCCTTACTGACCATCAAGTATCAATTTCTAGCTATTAGAGCCGGGTGGTGAACTGAAAAGTGTGGCGTCTGTACAGATGTAGCCCTTACCTGGTCTGATGAAGTTGTTTGGTGAAGGAGGCACTCCAAAGCCATTGGTGATGAGAGGGGAGCTGAAGTCATCCATCTCATTGTTGAGGAGGATTCCTGTAGATCGTGACATGACTTTGGAGCCAAAACTAGGGAGGAAATGGAAAAGAATGATTATGAGGACTAGCTCCAGTTCATTTTTCTAATCAAATGTTTAACTGGGACATGATTCCTACAATTGGTTTATGGTGCTGGTGGCTGCCACTGCACTCCCGTCCTCTGCCACCACAGACAGATGTGCTGTCCCGTGGTTCTCGGGGACAAAGTACTCCGGCTCATAGTAGTTCATGTGATGGGTGGTATCATCTGTAATCTTCTGACGGAGGGCATCGGCAAAGTAATCTGAGGTCATGTTGCGGATGAGCTGAAGAGGCGAGGGGACAGGAGAATGAGTCTCAAATCAATGCCCAATAATAAAAATAAGCATTTAGAACAGTCTAGAATGATGAAGCTGTACTGGTTTGCATTTACAGAAATTTCAACATAGCAGCTGTACAAATAGTCTCTTGGCAGACAGAAGTCCATTTCAATCAATAATCCAATCAACTCTCTTATATGAGCATATTTAATAAAAGGGCTTACCAAGAAAACAGGATTGTAACATTAAGTCCATAATGTTGCTTCATCTGTGATTAGGCTATTAGCTGACAAAATGTAGCCTACATTAAAAGTGCAATACTTTTAATATAACCATGTGTTAGTCTGGGTTTTCAGTGAATTTACGTAAATCACGAAGCTCATCTGTGTTCCCTTTGGTGCAGGAATAGGGGTTAAACTATGATTTTTCATTGTCCTCGTTTCTATAATGTTGCCATGATTTTTTGTGTCTCTCTGCCGCTGTTTTCACAGACACCCAAATATCACCTTTGTTTATTTTGATATGGCCTATTAATCAACTAGACACCTGATATTTGTTACTATTATTTTGTGTTATTATTAGCCATTGACACTGTTATGTTTAATTTCACATTGTTGTGTCTCAATAGTTGGGTCAGTCACCTGTAACTGCTCATCCAATGGATTAAAGCTGAGAAAAATAAATCCCTGCCTTTTTTGTTGAGTGCTCCAACTCCTTTCTACTTCGAATTAGTCCTTTTGTAAGTTTTCCTTGGCAAGCCCTTTTGTTGGATTTTTTTTTTACATTGTTGCCAAGCATCCCTCTTACCTTTTATTTATTTGCTGTAGCTCGGAGGCCTACCTGAAATCATATCCATATTAACTGTCTCCAATGAACATGAACTTATTGACCCATGACATTGCAACACATACAGTACTATGAGCCGTTGATTGAATATGATCAGTAAGTGATTGAGAGAACTATTGAATATAAACTCTGGGGAAGATGGGGGTGAGACTTACATCAGAAATGCTGAGGAAGTTTGGATCTCCCAGCATGCTTCGCTTGGCATAAGCAAATCGGAAGGCCTCAACCATGCGGTGGTACGTGAGGATCTTCTTCTCAGTGCTGGAGACACTGTCTGAGGTGAAGTTGTATCCTGAAAACAGTAACCAGTTCAACCATGGCCACCATCTTTACATTTATTAAACAATAATACAGTACATTCAATTTGATCAGGTGAAGTTGACATTCAAAGTGTTTTACTCTCAATATAAAAGTTCTGTTCATTCTGTTTCCCAGTTCCAGACTATCAGTGTTAGAACTGTTTTAGCTCACAGCCATAGAGGAGGAGAGGATGGGAAAAAATGAAAGAGAACTGTAACCAAATGGAATTGTTTGATGAATTTCAGCTGACAGGCAGTAGCAGAAGTCATAGAGAACTGTCAGGATGAAGGGCTTGAGCGGGCCCAGGCATGCCAGTGTTATGTGATTCCCCCACCACTCGTCTGTGTCCAATTAGAGGTAAATTGGTCAGATTAGTGTTTGCGGTAGAGGCAGAGAGTCACTGTAAGTGGGGTGGCCAGGCAGAGGAGCCACAGGAAGAGACGGTTTAGTTTAATTAGGGAGTTTAAATACTCTGGAATAAAGTTTCCATCTAATCCCCTGACAGACACTGTCATATTATATAGCTACTGTACTGGGAACCAGCAGAGAGAGGGAGTCTGGAGGAAGTACTCTATTGACTAGATATCCAATAGACCCCGGGCATTAATGTGAAGCTGAAACAGAGCTGGGGATGAGAAGAAGAGATGTATTTCTACACCCCAATTACTGGTCAGTCAGCAGCACCACCACCGAACAGAAGGTGGTTATCTATCTGAATATGCATTGTCAAGAGAGAGACATGGAGCATACAGTAACAGGATGAGATAGACCAGGGCTGCTATAATGGTAATGAACAGTTCAGCATCATTTTCCGCAGTTAACAGTGCTGACGGAACACCAGGCCTGCAGAGCAGAGCGCCTCGGGTGTGATGGCTCAGAAAACAATTATCTTTGGTTCTTAATTACTCCTATCTTGAGCAGCTGCCACATCTCTAATACATTTGTACTGTGGCACGAGAGTGACAGGCTGTCCAAATGTGACTGCAATATTTTTTCCAAACCTCCTTAAATAGAACTGCCACAATTTGATGTTGAATACAACTCTGTGTCATCAGATTGAAGGCTTACCATTCAGGATGTTGAGCATGAGGGACAGGACAGGGCCACTGGCTGGGGCGTTGGGCACATACATGATGTACTCCCCCACATTAGCATTGAGAGGACTCTCATCCAAAAAAGGCTTGTAGTTCTTTAGGTCATCCAGTGTGATGATACCATCTGAAACACATACCGGTAAACAGACACTGTTTCTGTTAAGATGTTCAGCCAGCAGACCCTGAATGAAATTCAATCAAAATTGCGGTTTGTTAATATTTGGCAGATATAAGGGAGAAGCCAACCTGCTGACTGAATGTCCCTCACAAGGTTCTCTGCCAGTGGGCCTTCGTAAAAAGCATTAGGCCCCTCATTTGCTATTGTTTCATAGGTGTCAGCAAGTTTAGTAAAGGTGATGGTGTCGTTTTCCTTCAGGATGGCACCATTTTTGTCACAAAACACCTCACTTAAAGAGAGACCAAAAACAGAGATGTCAGAGACAACATATGAGACACTGAGCTCTCATGTTTGGGAATAAGGGCAACAATCATCTTAAAAGGGGAGTATCTCCTCGTGAAAACTTGACCCTCTGTACAGTAACTCAGATCATCACTCCATATTATGTCTCCCTTTTAGGCATTCTTACCATAAAGCTGTGTCACCAGTGATGGTTTTTCCGTTCTTGGAGATAGCAGTGGCCAATGCCCTGCCCAAAGGAAAGCCCTTCCGTGCCAACTGGATTGCAGGCTGGAACAGCTCTCTCCATGGCAATTTTCCATGGCGATTGTGTGCCAGCTCGTATCCACGGATCTCCCCTGGTATGGCGATGGACAACCCTCCTGCCAAACGTTACTGCCAAACATTACTGTCAAACGTTCCTGTACAACTCTTATCTCTGTATCTTTGACTCTATTGCAAGGCCATCACTCATCGTAAACGTATGCCTTTCATCCATTTTCTGGTGTTAGGTAACTGGTAAAACATTACCTTTCTTGGCTAACTGGGTGCTATTCCCAAACATGTTCTCTGTTGCGTTGGCGGGAGCCGTCTCCCTGGAATCAATGGTCTCTACCTTTCCTTTGAAGGAAGTCAAAATCATCTTTACAACGTCACACCAAGGTTTTACATTTCCTATTTTTAGTTCAGGCGTCATTGTTGGATTTGGTGACATCATTAAAGATAAATATGGTATACCAGTTTTGGCATCATAGATAGTGAAGAAGAGTCCTCCTCCAATGCCCATGCTGTGGGCGTTCATCAGCCCAACACACAGCAAGGCAGCAATAGATGCATCCACTGCAGAGCCACCTTTCTGCAATGTGTCTCTGAGATTTACAGACACACCCACGCAGAAAAAAGTTTATATTCAGTGGCCCTAGTTTGCATACAAATGCACTAGTTCATAAAGAAACAGCAGGCAGTTTACACAGACAGAATGAATTATCATGACAAAATGGGAAGGATTTGAGATGACGGATGAACATAAATAGACTCAGAAACAGGAGCATATTTGTATGTTCAGACCAAGAAAAACTTGAGCCTGGTTTCTGCTATTAGGCCTGCTTGGAACAGCATACTTTGAAACAGGTATGTTTGTGTCTGGATGTCTACAAAAACATTTACATGAGTAATTTGTTGGTGTGGAAATGTTTGAGACTGGTACTGTATATACTGTATGTGTTTGTGTGAGAGTTCTTACCTGCCGATTTCTGAGCATGGGCCAGCATCAGCTGCCACGGCAGCCCTGGAGTAGGAATGGTAATTTGAGGTCGACCTTCTCCCCAGCCCAAAGAATACACCCACAAACGTGCTCACTGCAGCCACCAGCAGCACCACCAGACCCATCACTATGGACGTATGGACCATATTTCTGTCAGGGAAACACAGGACATCATATTACAGTCAATCTCAATTGAAGGGAGTTATATAAACACATAAAAACACCCCCACACAAATGTACTCTCAAAATTGCAAAACACATGAGCAAAGGCAAAAGACAGTGCATCACAACTGTACAGTGTGAGTTGTTGATCAATTCTTACACTCTGTTCAAATATGAAACCATGCCATTACTACTCACCTCACTCCTCACTGACACAAATGACTGATGATTGGCTAAAATTCATTTATAATAATAAGATTGTGGTAGCTTTTTTTGTTGGACTTCAGTGCAGCTTTTGATATTATTGATCATAACCTATTGCTGAAAACACTTAAGTGTTATGGATTTACATCCTCTGCCTTATCATGGATTGAGAATTAACTATCTAACAGAGCACATAGGGTTTTCGTTAATGGAAGCCTCTCTAATGTAATTTCAGTTGAGTGTGGTGTACCGCATGGCAGCAGGCTTGGGCCATTATTGTTTTTCTGTTTTTACTAATGACCTTCTGCTGACCTTGAATAAAGCCAGTGTGTCTATGTACACTGACAACTTAACAGCATACATGTCGGCTACGACATTAAAATAAATAATTATTTAACTAAATATTTGATTAAATTTGATTCTGACCTTGGGCAATGCTAATAACAAGCTTTGACATAAAATAAGAAAGTTAAACATATTTATATTAAACAGTCACACAGATGTGCCATTGGTGAGAGGGTAGTCTCTACCTTTTAAAAGGAAGTTTTTTTTTTTATCTAGCTGGTTGGAAATTTAAATTCAGATAAGAGCCTTTTGATGTACTTAATGAGTATTTTCCAGAGATTTTTTTATATTTTTTAACCTTTATTTAACTAAGCAAGTCAGTTAAGAACAAATTCTTATTTACAAGAACGGCCTAGGAACAGTGGGTTAATTTCTTTGTTCAGGGACAGAACAACAGATTTTTACCTTGTCAGCTCGGGATTCGATCTAGCAACCTTTCGGTTACTGGCCCAACGCTCTAGCCACTAGGCTACCTGCCGCCACAGCTTGCACTGTACTGTATAGATATTGGACATACAGTGCATTCAGAAAGTATTCAGACCCTTCCCTTTATCCATATTTTGTTACGTTACAGCCTAATTCTAAAATGGATTAAATATTTTTTTCCCTCATCAATCTACACCCCATAAAGACAAAGCGAAACGTTTTTTATTTTATTTTTTTATTTTATACAGTAATTACATAAATATTCAGACACTGTGCTATGAGACTTGAAATTAACCTCATGTGCATCCTGTTTCCATTGGTCATCCTTGAGATGTTTCTACAACTTGATTGGAGTCCACCTGTGGAAACCAAGGTTGAACTCTTTTTCAATACTGCCAAGTGTCACATCTAGAGGAAACCTGGCACCATCCCTACGGTGAAGCATGGTGGTGGCAGCATTATGCTGTCGTGATGTTTTTCAGAGGAAGGCACTAGGAGTCTAGTCAGGATCGAGGTAAAGATAAACGAAACAAAGTACAGAGAGATCCTTGAATAAAACCTGCTCCAGAGTGCTCAGGACCTCAGACTGGGGTGAAGGTTCACCTTCCAACAGGACTACGACACTAAGCACACAGACAAGACAATGCAGGAGTGGCTTCAGGACAAGTCTCTGAATGTCCTTGAGTGACCCAGCCAGAGCCCGGACTTGAACCCGAACATCTCTGGAGAGGCCTGAAAATAGCTGTGCAGCGACGTTCCCCATGCAACCTGACAGAGCTTGAGAGGATCTGCAAAGAATAATAGGAGAAACTCCCCAAATACAGGTGTGCCAAGCTTGTAGCATCATACCCAAGAAGACTCTAGGCTGTAATCACTGCCAAAGGTGCTTCAACAAAGTACTGAGTAAAGGGTCTGAATACTTATGTAAATGTGATATTACATTATTGAATTTTTTTTACGTTTGCCACCATTTCTAAAAACCTGTTTTTTCATTTGTCATTATGGGTTATTGTGTGTAGATTGAAGAGGGAAAAAATGATTTAATCAATTTCAGAATAAGGCTGTAACGTAACAAAATGTGGAAAAAGTCAAGGGGTCTGAATACTTTTGGAATGCACTGTACAGTGCTGCATAGAGCTGCAACAATTTCTTGACGGCAGCAACTTCTTGATTTTAGGAGTCTTTACTTTAGTATCCGAAACCATCTCCAAATGAATTTCTTGGTGTTCCATACGTCAAAATCTTACAGTCCCCTCTTTGATGCTCTTTCCATGACAAAGACTGACCAGGTGAATCTAAGTGAAAGCTATGATCCCTTATTGATGTCACTTGTTAAATCCATTTCAAACACTGCAGATGAAGGGGACGAGACAGGTTAAAGAAGTATTTTCAAGCCTTGAGACAATTGAGACATGGATTGTGTATGTGTCATTCAGAGGGTGAAAAAGATGTGAGCACCTTTCAACAGGGTATGGTAATAGGTGCCAGGCACACCAGTTTGATTGTGTCAAGAACTGCAACGCTGCTGGGGTTTTCAATCTCAACACTTTCCCATGTGCATCTAGAATGGTCCACCATCCAAAGGACATCCAGGCAACTTGACACAACTGTGGGAAGTATTGGAGTCAACATAGGCCAGCATCCCTGTGGAACGCTTTTGACACCTTGAGAGTCCATGCCCCGACAAATTGAGGAAGGTGTTTTGTACACTTCGTGTAAGTAATAACAGCAGAGAGAATAAGTAGGCCAAAGTAAAATGAGAAAAAACAGGCACTCTTCAAGTGTGACTATTACAAATCCACCAGTCATAACCCACACTATACAAGACTGACCAACAAGAGACTAGATTATAAAAAATTAAGAATAGCTTTGTTCTGTGCCCATTCAGTAACACATCTATTTTTTGGTGTGGTTTATTGTGTTTCTCTTTGTGTTTGAAGAAGCACTTTCGAATTGCGAATAAAAACATTTTTATTGATTTATATTATTTGAATTAGCAGCATGTGATAAGCATTTTTCTTTATTTTAATTTTATAAGCAACATGTAATAAACAACATTTATGGGGAATATCTGTGTCTGTGTTGAATACAGAGCAGATTTGATACTTTAACAACAACAGTCGATGAAAATGATATGCTCTTTATCGCTGAATCAACACCCCAGTGTGTCAGCACCCTAGTGTGTCACATTCATCAGTAGATACTAGCACCAGGTGTAGGTGAGCTACTGTTGAATATAGAATGATAAATTCACATACAGACACATCTCAGCTTCAGTGGGCAACACTGAACAGTCACCCACGCACCAAACTGCCCATCTAGTGTTGCCAAAAGATATGACCCGTTCTAGCTGACCATAACTCTCTCACCATTGCACATGATCACAACTCACATACACAACCCCCATAGTTAAATACTGTCATCTACAATGCTTTAAATAACATAGAAACACATTATGTTTTCAAAACCTTTTTATTTTACAAATGTCATATCACAAGCTACCAATTACCCATCATTGTTAAGGAACAATATTTCCACTGAGATGTAGACTTTTTACAAGGACTGACTGACACTATTAGCTATTTAGTTAAGGACATTTGGTAAATATATTGACACTGAATAATTTATTGACTTGACTGTTTCCCAGTAACAGAGAGACCTGTTAATTGTTAGAAAAGCGCAGACGTGTTGCCTGCATCAAATCCTACCTCACTGCAGAACTGTAGCTACAATATATGTGAGCACACTGTAATGCAGCACATCCCTCTCTGTGAAGCTTGTGCTGCCTGCGGCCAACAAAATTAAACCAGCAACACAAAAGACTGGAATTTCTCAGCCAGATAATACCTCCCTTCAGTGCTATGTATTTACTGCCATGCAAATTCCTCAGCCTTCAAAGCAACAGCGTTCAATGCGTGTAACATCTCTGGACACTTCCTTTAGCTTATGCAGCACAGGTGCAGTTGATGAAAATACACAAACCAATCAGACTGAATTATTCCCTGTCCTCACTCTTTAAAGCATTTTTGTTGTTGTTGTTGTTGCAAAGATTGAGCTATCCATCACCCAAATAGTAAAAGATCAGATCCTTCTCTTACCTTGGTGTCTCTCAGGCCTCTGGAACAGACTGGTTGCCAGTGGGTTTCTCACAGTCCTCTGAGCAAGTTTGAGCAGTACATAGCACCATGTAGGCAATAGCTCTCAATGTGTAACTATTACAATGCCATTAAACATTAACCTACGCCTCCATAAAAGCACCTCATCGGTGGTACTGTGGCAAAAGCAGACAGGAACATTCAGAAAACATAAAAATAAGACCCACCTCTCTTATGAGGGAATTCATTTACAAATTAACATCAACATAAAACCATCTAAGATGTCGTTTTGTTGCCCCAGAGACTGGATGTCTGACCAATAGGACAAATTATCTCTTTAACAAATAGACTGCTCTTGTGCATAGCTACCCACATGAAAGATTAACCACATGAAGCAAAATGGTTGTTGGAGATGAATTCAAACAGGTTAACTGCCATGATTTGAATGTGTAATGTGCTTCTAGAAGCACTATCTTTTAGCACATTACCAATGCAGCATTCTACCACATGAAAAGGCATAGCAGTGTGGTACAATGCTTGTAGATCTCTTCTCTTATAGTTTTTTTCTGAGAACAACACAGCTGGATTGGTTTTAATGTTTAAGTTCAATGGGTGCAACAAAGGTTGAGATGGTATAAAAATCTTTAATAACACTCCTATATTGCTGAGTTTTATAGATTCTTCATTTTATTCATTCGAGAGTGACATGACATCACCTCATTTCACAACAGAATTGTGGTTTTATTTCTTCTTGACACGTAGAATATATTATACAGTAACTGCGCAATTGATTTTCTCTTTAGGTTTAACTCGCCTATTAAATGTGATTACCAATAGTTAGTTAAATTCATTTACTTTTACATATTGACTGCATGGGAGTCTCATTCCCAGCCTGATTCACGGCTCATAATAAACATTCATTTATATTATGTGAGTATGTAATACTCTGGAAATACCCAGATAGCTAAATAAAAACGTTGGTGAGAAAGAGAGTGAGCTAGAGAGAGAGAAAGAATCTGAAAAAAATATGCATTGTAGGTCTGCAAGACAATATATAAAAAACGGAGAACGGAGAATGGAGCGGAAGACACATTTTCGATTTGGGTTATTTGGTAACCCAGCGCTGGGTAAATTATGGACAGAACACACTCTGGTTATTTTTATGTGTTGGGGTTGCTTGGATTACCCAAACGGTTAATTTAAAACCAACAGGTTTTTTTTTTACCATCAGTTTTTTTTTACCATCAGTCGACCCAAGCAGCTAGGTCTTTTTTAATGTAATCAACGGTTATTTCAGGGGGCATGGCCTAATAGGGGCGAGGCTTTCACATTATTATTTTTGGCCACCCGTAAGAGTAAATGTCATTCCTGTTAATCATTTTGAAGGTGCTACATGTAGAATCTCTGTTAATTTCTCCCCTTTATGGAAGCTAGGTGAATTGCAACAGCACTAGGCTACTTTCAAAACAAATCTCCCCCTAGTACGCATCCCATTTCCCCGTAACATAGTGGAGACTCATGCTTGAGCCTTTTACTTTCGGTTTTGTTCCACCAGCATCAAACAGCTGTTAAAACTATATTTGTTGTTATTGAAAATATATTTCACAGCTATTTAGATGATACAATGATTCCCTACACTATTCAGTGATTGTTTTCTCACCAGGAAATTAGTGATTTCTACATTGGACACTCAACCTAATTTCCACTGGATAACACAGCCACAAAGTCAAAACAGCTTTCCCATTTTTACAACAGATGCCGTGCCGGCGGGAGAAATCAATAGGCAAATATCACAACCAATCACAACACTGGCAGGTAAGTAATACCGTGAAACACTATAATTCCACTGTTATTGCAGATATATTATGGACATTTTCTGAAAATACAATGCAAAATGTAATATATCCTATATGTAGCACCTTTAAGTTTGTACAATGCAAATTTCAATTTTCCTTTAATATTTTTGCACATAACATATTATAATATAACATTCATAACATTATTATTTACATATCCCAACATTGGGATATGCATAGGCTCCTGGGGCCCGATTCAGAATTAGGAAACGTACGCATTTCCTATTCACTTCTTTCCTAAGCACTTCTCAGTAGTTGGTATTCAGACTTACCTTAGGCAGGTGCGTAATGGGCTTTGCAGACATGGTTCCCTTGCGTGCGCTGAATAAACCCTCCCACTTGCTGGCCAACAGATTTTCTTGTGGAGTTTTTATTCAATAGGGTTTTCACAACATTTATCTAAAGCCATCCCTTTGAATTTGGTGTACCTTTAATTAGAATTTTCTCACCAGACTCACTAGAATATATGGAGAGAACGGTTCAGAATTCAAGGATCAGTGAAAGAAAGCCATCTAAATGTATGCATATTCGTCTCCGTTTCAGCATTTCAGCATTTGGGCAAATTTCAGGGTTAGGGAAGTTAGTATGAATCATAAAATAATTGTTTGGAGAGCCTTTGCTAATGACATATATTGATGAATCAAATATATTGATGAATCAAATATACAGTGGTTTGATTCATCTTGAAAGTTGCCATATTCAAGTTTAATCCATTAAATATTGTAAGGTGGAAAAAAGAGTACAATAGGGGTTTATCCATAGTCCTATAAATCTGGTGTCCTGTGTGATTTTATGTATGCTCCCTCCAATTCTCCCATCTCTCTCTCTCTCTCTCTCCCGGAGGACCTGAGCCCCAGGACCATGCTTCAGGACTACCTGAACTGACGACTCTTGGCTGTCCCCGTCCCCAGTCCACCTGGTCATGCTGCTTTCTGCTGTTCGAAACCTGCTGTTTCGACCCTCACTCTCTCTCTCTCTTCTCCCCCACACCTGCTGTCTCGACCTCTGAATGCTCAGCTATGAAAGCAAAATGGCATTTATTCCTGAGGTGCTGCCCTGTCACACCTTCTATAAGCGCTGTGATTATTATTTGACCCTGCTGGTCATCTATGAACGTTTGAACATCTAGAAGAACAATCTGGCCTTAATGGCCATGTACTCTTATACTCTCCACCCGGCACAGCCAGAAGAGGATTGTGATACACTACCGGTCAAAAGTTTTAAAACACATACTCATTCAATAATTTTTCTTTATTTTTACTATTTTCTACATTGTAGAATAATAGTGAAGACATCAAAACTATGAAATAACACATATGGAATCATGTAGTAACCAAAAAAGTGCTCAACAAATCAAAATATATTTTATATTTGAGGTTCTTGAAATATCCACCCTTTGTCTTGATGACAGCTTTGCATACTCTTGTCATTCTCTCAACCAGCTTCACCTGGAATGCTTTTCCAACAATCTTGAAGGAGTTCCCACATATGCTGAGCACATGTTGGCTGCTTTTCCTTCACTCTGCGGTTAGACTCATTCTAAACCATCTCAATTTGGTTGAGGTCAGGGAATTGTGGAGGCCAGGTCATCTGAACTCCAGGTCATCTACGCTCCATCACTCTCCTTCTTGGCAAAATAGCCCTTACACAGCCTGGAGGTGTGTTGAGTCATTGTCCTGTTGAAAAACAAATGATAGTCCCACTAAATCCAAACCAGATGGGATGGCATATGAATTCTAAATAAATCACAGACAGTGTCACCAGCAAAGCACCCCACACAATAACACCTCCTCCTCCATGCGTTACGGTGGGAAATTCACACCAACCAAAAATCTTACATTTGGACTCCAGACCAAAGGACAAATTTCCTCCGGTCTAATGTCCGTTGATCGTGTTTCTTGGCTCAAGCAAGTCTCTTCTTATTATTGGTGTCCTTTAGTAGTGTTTTCTTTGCAGAAACTCGACCATGAAGGCCTGATTCACAAGGTCTCCTCTGAACAGTTGATGTTGAGATGTGTCTGTTACTTGAACTCTTTGAAGCATTTATTTGGGCTGCAATTTCTGAGGCTGGTAACTCAAATGAAGTTTTCCTCTGCAGCAGAGGTAACTCTGGGTCTTCCATTCCTGTGGCGTTCCTCTTGAGAGACAGTTTCGTCATAGCGCTTATTGGTTTTTGCGACCTTCATGTCTTAAAGTAATGATGGACTGTCATTTCTCTTTGCTTATTTGAGCTGTTCTTGCCATAATGAAGCTGGTTGAGAGAATGCCAAGAGTGTGAAAAGCTGTCATCAAGGCAAAGGGTGAATATTTGAAGAATCTCAAATATAGCATATATTTTGATTTGTTTAACACTTTTGTGGTTACTACATGATTCCATATGTGTAATTTCATAGTTTTTATGTCTTCACTATTGTTCTACAATGTAGAAAAGAGTAAAATAAAGAAACCCTTGAATGAGTAGGTGTTCTAAAACTTTTGACCGGTAGCGTATCTAAAACCCCATAGAGCAAGAGAGCAAGCAATACAAATGTAGAAGCACGGTGGCTAGGAAAAACTCCCTAGAAAGGCAGGAACCTAGGAAGAAACCTAGAGAGGAATCAGGCTCTGAAGTCAACCCTCAGGGTTCCACTCTGTTACTTCCTAGGTTCTGTCTTTTCCAGGGAGTTTTTCCTAGCCACCATGCTTCTGCACTGCTTGCTCTCTGGGGTTTTAGGTTTTGTTTCTGTTTAAGCACTTTGTGACAACTGCTGATTTAAAAAACGGCTTTATAATACATTGGATTGATTGGTTGATTGAGGACCCCCTACCGTTGAAATAGTCATGATTCCACAAGCCTCTCGTTGTCACATCCTGACCATAGAAAGCTCGTATTTTTCTATGGTAGAGTAGGTCAGGGTGTGACTGGGAGGTTTTGTCTAGTTTCATTTTTCTATGTTGTGTTCTAGTTTCTTTTTTCTATGTTGGGGTTTTCATATGATTCCCAAATGAAGGAGACCAAGGCGCAGCGTGGGTATCGTTCCACATCTTTATTTATATGTCAAACTATGCAAGACATACAATAAACTATAAACAAAACAACAAACCGTGACGAAGAGGTGCAACATGCACAAACTCAAAATAATCTCCCACAAACACAAGTGGGAAAAACAAACTTAAATATGATCCCCAATTAGAGGCAGCTGGTCATTGTTGTCTCTAATTGGGGATCGTATTTAAGTAGTTGTTTTTCACACTTGTGTTTGTGGGAGATTATTTTGAGTTAGTGCATGTTGCACCTCTTCGTCACGGTTTGTTGTTTTGTTTTTAGTTTATTGTATGTCTTGCATAGTTTCACATATAAATAAAGATGTGGAACGATACCCACACTGCGCCTTTGTCTCCTTCATATGACGAACGTGACACTCGTTCACATGTCATTCCCCATAAAGGGCTTATTGGAACTGTCATTTGTTATTGAGACTTGTAAAAGCGTGCTTTAAACAATGTACATTTGTTGATTGCTAGGCCTACAAATATGATTATTTCTTGGTACATTTGACGAGATTGTGAACGACTCTTGGCGGAATGCATTGCATGACTGCTATGAGGGTGATAAGCACAATATCGTTGGTGAACTGCAGCACCCCAAACAATTTGTTCTCGAGTTCGAGTTTCTTGAGCAAAGGCTGTGTAGGTTTAGGTTCTAGAAAGCTGTGTCCATCATAACGTTCAATAATCAATTAATTGCATTCATTCTTGCACAATGCGATCAATTATCAACCCAGAGCTTGAAGAAGTATCATGTGTAAATATTGAACAATCCAGGTACGAATTTAGAGATTTACCCAGAAAGACTCACAGTTGTAATCGCTGCCAAAGGTGATTCTAACATGTATTATGAACTGGGTGGTTCGAGCCCTGAATGCTGATTGGCTGACAGCCGTGGCATATCAGACCGTATACCACGGTTATGACAAAACATATTTTGTTACTGCTATAATTACGTTGGTAAACAGTTTATAATAGCAATAAGTCACCTCTGTGGTTTGTGGTATATGGCCAGTATACCAGGGCTAAGGGCCGTATCCAGGCACTTCGCATTGGGTCGTGCGTAAGAACAGCCTTTAGCCGTGGTATACTGGCCTTATACCATTATTGCTTAATTGACTCAGGGGTGTGCATACTTAAGCAAATGAGATATTTCTGTATTTCCTTTTCAATACATTTGCAAAAATGTCTAAAAACATGTTTTCACTTTGTCATTATAGGGTATTGTGTGTAGATGTGTGAGAAAAAAGATTGAATACATTTTTAATTCAGGCTGTAACACAACAGAATGTGGAATAAGTCAAGGGGTATGAATACTTTCTGAAGGCACTGTATGACAAGACAGTTGACCGTCAGAGTACGTCTCCACAGAGGAGCATGTATAGACATAGACAAGTTAGCTAACATCACGAAAATGATGAGTGTGCTGCAATGGGTGTTGTTGTGATTCTGGATGGCCAGATAGCTACTGTTGCAACAATGCCAAGAATCTGCCATGCAGGGAATCGTAGGAGGCTCGTTTCAGCAAGTTTTATTTTGTCTTGATACCATGTCTTATTTTGAGGTGTTTCGTATGTGATAATATGGCAAAAATTCGCTAGCTAGCTAACCAACAACTGTAACGATGTATTTGAGACAAGTTCTCATTGTGCAAATGTATTTATGTTTTCAATAAATATTGGAGACGAAGTATAGTTTACATGTTGTCAACAATCTAAACCAATTATGTCTTTTTTGCCCCATAGTTGCGCACGCGTCGGTTTTGTTGCTAAACAACCTGTCAATTAATCCTGCTGTAGAATTCATTGCAGCCAAGCAGGTCAAACGAAGGACTGAACGAGTCCCTCAGAAAACCGAATCACGCCTCTCAGTCACTAAAAAGAGTCGTTCAAAAAGAAGAAATCGTTCTCGACCTACACATCACTACTCAATAACCCAGCATCAATAACCTAGCACCCAGCATCAATAACCCAGCACTCTTTAAAGAAAACAGCCCAACTAAGTGAGCCAAAGCCTGCAACCCAGCAGTTGGGTCAACCAAACAACCAAGCATTTTTGTGTGTACAAAATGTAAAAGCATTGAGTCAGGTCTCTCAAATCGAGTTAGTACATCGTGAGCTAAACAACAAAATTAGCCTTGGACCTGCAAGAAGAGAGAGTAATCGCGCGACTCTGATCTGGGCAGCGTGGGTTCTGATTGGACGCAAAGACCACGAGCTCCGTGTGATGTTGTATTACTGCACGAGCTCTGCTGTAGCAGTGCGTGGTTATTACTGCAAGACGATGGAAACTATTTGAAGACGAATTGCGAATAGAAAGCTATGCAATACTGACGGTGTAGAATTCATTGCAGCCAAGCAGGTCAAACGAATATAATAGATAATATAGTAATTTATCAACCTCCGCTCATATCTTCTCCCTTTGTTTTCATACTGTAAAGATAAAAGTACATGCGTGCGTTACTCAATTTCCAAGTTTAGGCTACTGTGCAACTGTTATGGCTACATTCTGCCAAACGTTAATGTTACATAGTGTCAAGGAGACGTTGTTTAAGTGAAACATTATTCTGTGAAGTAATGGGTTCTAAGTTGACCAGGCAGAGTAGTCTGGACCAAATAGAAACCACATTTTCCAAGAGGAGACGCCAGCGGCATGACAGCTCCAGAGAAACCGAGAGGAGTGGAGGCAATGGTGGCGGAGAGTTCTTGTTTACATCCCTGATTCTAAAGTCCGACAAGCTTCCAGGGATGCTGCGAAAAACCAACCACAGCCCCTACGTGAGACGGGTGGCATGGATCCGGGAAATACAGAAGCTTATCCGAGAAGAGAAACAAGAACAAGCAGTCGAAGTGCTCAAATTGCTAAGAAAGGTAAGAGAGTATGTTTAACATTGAATATTAACTTCTCAACTTCATAAGACGTGCCCTCTGTAAGTCACCTACTGCACCTGCAGAATGTGATGCTGTTTGTTCAGCAGTATCCACAGGTTGTCACTCAAGTCAGTGCCTGATAAATTATTACAAATGTACTGGTAAAAATGCTGCATCTAGTATTAGTATTAGATTATTATACTCTAGGTTTGATTTTACGTTAGGCTGGGTTCCTTCTTATTTTGGGGTTTCCCGTCTAACATTATTTACTGTACGTCTTTAAATGTTTTGGTTCATTTCATTGTCAACCTTTATTAAGTGTCTTAGCTTTATAGTTTACTTTGCTCAAGGGAACAATTATTCAGTGGCTTGGCCTTTATATAATCTCAGAGCAAAGGTGTAACTGCTTTGTCAGATTGCTAACCTCAGGCTCAGGTACAGTGCCTTCAGAAAGTATCAATTTAAAAAAAATGTGTAATTTAGTAGATGCTCTCATTCACACTGGTTGACTTTTTCCACATTTTGTTGTGTTACAGCCTGAATTTAAAATGGATTAAATTCAGATTTTTGGTCACTGGCCTAAACACAATACCCCATAATGTCAAAGTGGAATTATGTTTTTCTGAATTTTTACTAATTAAAAACGAAAAGCTGAAATGTCTTGAGTCAATGAGTGTTCAACCCCTTTGTTATGGCAAGCCTAAATCAATTCAGGAGTAAAGATTAGCTTAAGTCACATAAATTGCATGGACTCACTGAAAAACAGCTTCTATCTCAATGCCATCAGACTGCTAAATAGCCATTACCTTAGAGGCTGCTGCCCTATATACATAGACATGGAATCACTAGTCACTTTAATGTTTACATACTGATTTACTCATTTCATATGTATATACTGTATTCTATTCTACTGTATTTTAGTCAATGCCACGCCGACATTGCGCATAATATTTTATATATTTCTTAATTCCATTATTTTACTTTTAGATGTGTGTATTGTTGTGAATTGTTAGATATGACTGCACTGTTGGAGCTAGGAACACAAGCATTTCGCTACACCCGCAATAACATCTGCTAAATTAGTGTATGTGACCAATAACATTTGATTTGTGTGCAATAGTGTTTAACATGATTTCTGAATGACTACGTCATCTCTGTACCCCACACATACACATCTTGAAGCTCCCTCACTTGAGCAGTGAATTTCAAACAGATTCAACCACAAAGACCAGGGAGGTCGCAAAGGGCACCTATTGGTAGATGGGTAAAAAAAACAGACATTGAATATCCCTTTGAGCATGGTGAAGTTATTAGTTACACTTTGGATGGTGTATTAATACACGCAGTCACTAAAGATACAGGCGTCCTTCCTAACTCAGTTGCCGGAGTGGGAGTGGAAGGAAACTACTCAGCGATTTCACCATGAGCCCAATGGTGACTTTAAAACAGTTACAGAATTGAATGGCTGTGAAAGGAGAAAACTGAGGATGGAGCAAGAACATTGTAGTTACTAACCTAATTGACCGAGTGAAAAGGAGGAAGCCTGTACAGAATACAATTTTTCCAAAACATGCATCCTGTTTGCAACAAGGCACTAAAGAAATACTGCAAAAAATGTGGCAAAGCAATTCACTTTTTTGGCCTGAATACAAAGTGTTATGTTTGAGGCAAATCCAATACATTACTGAGTATCACTCAGCATACTGGTGGCTGCATCATGTTATCTGTATTCTTGTAATCATTAAGGACTGGTGAGTTGGAGGATAAAAAAGAAACGTAATGGAGCTAAGCACAGGCAAAATCCTAGAGGAAAACCTGGTTCAGTGTAATGTCGACGCAGGGAGTCAGGTGTAGTTAGTGAGTTTAATATGAATGAACATAGAACGATACAAAACAAGAGACACATCTGACAAGGAAACACAACCAATAATGCCTGATGGGAAATAAGACGGAGTGCTATTATATAGGGGGAGTACTATTATATGGGGGGAGTACTCAGGGAAGTGATAAAGTCAAGGTGTGCCTGATGAGGCGCAGGTGTGCATAATGAAGGGTTGCCAGGACCGGTGGTTTGTACCGACGCACGGCTCCAGGAGGACAGCCCTGAGGGAGAGGAGCGGGCCGGATGATGTTGGGATCTATAATGTTGTCCACGGAGCCAACACCGCTCCTCTGGACCATACCCATCCCAGTCCACCAGGTACTGGAGTCGTCCCCCACAACATCTGGAGTCCAGGAGGGATCTGACGGCATAGGCGGGACCTCCCTCGATGTCCAGCGGAGGGGTGTCTTGGGGGACGGCCTCAGCCAGGGGACCAGGAACCATCGGCCTGAGGAGAGAAACATGAAAGGAAGGTGAGATCCCATACTCAGTGGGGAGCTGTAATCTGTATGGCACCTCATTGAACCTCTGGAGGACCTTGAACAGCCCCACAAACCGGGGGCTCAGCTTCTTGCAGGGCAGGCGAAGTGGGAAGTTCCTGGTGGAGAGCCAGACGCGATCACCAGGATGGAACACGGGCGCCTCACTGCGGTGGCGATCAGCCTGCTCCTTCTGGCGGCAGACGGAGCGCTAGAGCCTCACGTGGACATCACTCCACACACCCTCTGCGCACTGGAACCATTCGTCCACCGCAGGGGCTTTGGTCTGGTGTCCATGGAGCCAGGGCTGGATAATAACCCAGGACACACCAGCTCCTGGTTCATCCTCTTCATCTGCTTGTTGGAATGAGGCCGGTACCCGGAAGTGAGGCTGACCATGACACCCAGTTTTTCCATACCCGTGATGTGAATTGGGGGCCACGGTCGGAGACGATGTCCTCCGAAAGGCCATAGTACCGGAACACCTGCTGAAACAGTGCCTCAGCTACCTGAGAGCAGTAGGGAGACTAGAAGAATGAGGATGACTTTGTGCGTGGGTGCAGTGATGAGGAAGGGAAGGCTTTCCTGGTGCCACAGTGTGGTGCTGTGATGGGTGTGACATTTCTGGATCCCAGTGCTCGACCATCCAACGCTTGAACCGGAAATTGAGAGAACAGCGGGTATGAGGGGGATGTTAAGTGAGGAGGCAAGGGCCTGGTCAATGAAATTCTCTGTGGCACTGGAGTCCACTAGAGCAGTAGATACAACATATGAGGGACAGCCAGCTAGTGATATTGATACTAGAAAGGGGTTGGCGGAAAGTGAGGATGGTGGAATATTCACGCCAAACCCAGGAGAGGGATGATCACGGGACCATCCCTCTGCTCTTGTGGACCCCAGGTTGGGACATATCGGACACGGCTGAAGCTGGTGCCCCTCTTGTCCGCAATAGGAACAGAGCCCCAACTGTCTCTGGCAGAATCGCTCAGCCGCGGGGAGGCACGTGGCCCCTACCTCCATAGGTTCAGGCTCTGACTCAGATTGGTCAACGAAGGAGGCAGAGCGGTGATGGTGGTTCCGACGCTCCCGCAGAAGGTTATCCAGATGGATGGCCATCACGATATCACAAATGCGTTCAAGAGAGTGTCATCTTGGCACGCCAACTCCGTCTGGATCTCCTCGTGCAATCCTCTTTGGAATAGGGTGCGGAGCGCTGGCTCATTCCATCCACTGGATGCTGCCGCTGTCCTGAAGGTGAGGGCGTACTCCGCAGCGGTCTGGCCTTCCTGCCATAGGCGGAGTAAGCGCTCACCTCCATCTCTGGTGGATGGTCAAAGACCCTCCTGAACAGAGCCATGAACCCTTCATAGAAATCCAGCTACTCCTCTCCTTTCTCCCAGATGGCCGTAGCCCACTCCAACTCACGTCCAGTCAGCAGGAAAATAACCATGGCAACCTTGGACCTCTCGGCGGTAGGGGCTCCCATCTGAAGAGCGGAAATAGAGGGAGCACTGGAGTAGGAAGCCACGGCATTTTGATGGAGTCGTATTTGTCCGGGAGGGACAAACTGACCTCGCTGACCTAGACGGACTGCTGGATGGGCTGGGATGCTGGCTCGAATCATAAGAAAGAATCATCCGCCCGAGGGAGGTGACGCCCTTTGGGCAACGTCGAGACATTGAAGAACACGGAGGATCTCATCCATAGCTGTCCCCATTTGAGCCAGCTGGTCGTGGTGTTGGCGAAGTATGTCTCCCTGGTCGCTGACCGTCTGGAAGATGCCTTGATCAACTACAACTTCAATGTGGTGAGGCATTATTCTGTAACATTGATGCAGGGAGTCAGGAAGCAGGTGCAGTTAGTGAGTTTAATATGAACGAACATAGAATACAAAACAAGAGACACGTCTGACAAGGAAACATAAGCAATAACACCTGAGAGAGAGAGAGATAGATAGAGATATATATATATATATATATATAGGGAGTAATCACGGAAGTGATAAGGTCCAGGTGTGCCTGATGATGAGGTGCAGGTATGCGTAATGAAGGGTTGCCAGGACCAGCGGTTAGTAAACCAACGACGTCAAATGCCCGTGGGGAGGAGCAGGAGTAGATGTGACTGTCATGACGTTGCCCTCTTTGAGTACAGGGAGGACAGTTGACCCCCTCCCCCTTGCACCATCCCCAACCTACCTTCCCCCACCCAGGCCCTGTGTGAAGGGGTGGTAAAATTCTAGAGGAGAATCTCCTGCCGCATGGCCCAGTTGAGACAGAGGGGTTTCAGAGAGACTCAGGAAATTCTTCCAACTCACAGAATTGGGGAACCGAATGACATTTATGTTCTGGAGAAGGTATAAAAGATTGGTGAAGAATCCAGCTACGAACTGGTCCGCTTGGTACAATTTTGTGATACTCAGAAGAGACAATATAGCCATATTACCATAATACTGTTTATATAATAGCCTCAGCTATGGGACATGCATCTAAATGGTTGTATACAATTTATTAATATGGATAAAGCTATTTGTAATACGTTGAGATGCTATGTACTGATGTTAATGTGATAGAATGTATTTCTGTTCAAAGCTTAAATCAGTCATCGGCACGCCCCCAGGGACACAGACAGGACCAGGCGTCATGTGACAAGCCTGTTCTATGTTCACGTATAAAACCCCACCCTGATTTACTTTCTTCAGACCAGCTTACCTCAGAAGAGAGAGCCAAGGTTTGACCATCCAATTCCTCTACTGAAAGTTAACAATACCACATGGTTAAACTTTTAGACTATCGAGACCGACAGAATAATAACAAGTCTTTGATATTAATTAATAGTCTGCAGCTAGAAATTATATCATTGAACGCAAAGACCGACGAAACATCCATTCTATAACGACATTAATGAATGTCGCTTTGAAAGATCCATTCTAACCGAGAGAGAGAGAGAGAGAGAGAGAGAGAACAGGACAAAAACTCTCCAACAAGGATCCCGACGACACACTGGGCGTAAATATATATTGATTGCAATTGTTCCCGAATGAGTGAGCGTTCATGTGCAAAGGATTAGCATATCAATTGTTAATATTTATCAACTCTGTAGTGTCTTCTCAGCTGCCCTTTATTTAACAGGCCGCCATGCCTGTTTAGCCCACTAGGGCACATTCCTCTACCATTTCTTTGAAACGATAACTACTGTTTGTATGCTTTCTGTGAATTACTTAGTTTAGTAAATAAATGATTTTAAGACAATTGATATATGGATGATTTTAGTAAGGGCTGGATTCGTGCAGATACAACAATTTACGACGTTTGGAATGAGACTGGACGCAAGGTAAAATACACCATTTAAACCAGAAGATAATCGGCCTATACTATAATATATAATGTTATAATATAGGAAAGTTATATTAGGAAAATTATAACTTTGTAATCTGAATATTTTCCTTGGTGCCCCGATCTCCTAGTTAATTAGTTAAACGATTAATCAGTTTAATCGCGTAATAATAATAATAATAACAGGGAGTTATTTGATAAACATGTCTTCAAGTTAATGGTGCCCAAAGACACGACATGACATTCAATCTGCTTTCCACCAGACGCTCTGAGATCAATTCACCTTTCAGCAGAACAATAACCTAAAACACAAAGCCAAATCTACACTAGAGTTGCTTACCAAGAAGGTGAATGTTCCTGAGCGGCCGAGTTACAGCTTTGACTTAAATCTGTGTTGCGTAATCGTACTGAAGGTAGCTAAGGAGTCAAGCGCAGGAGAGCAGAGATGGCAATGTAGCATCCTTAATAAGTCCCAAAACGGGACAGGTACAAAGTCCATAAACGCCCGAGACAATGGAACACACAGTTACTCACGGAAGGAGGAAAACAACGCTCCTACTATACTTAACACACGTGAATAAACAGAGGAACGCAACATGAAAATAACCCCGCACAAACCTAAGCGGGGAAACATGGGTAAATATACACACAGAAATTAAAGCAAATGAAAACCAGGTGTGAATGAATCAAAGACAAAACCAACAGAAAAGGAAAAATGGATCGGTGATGGCTAGTAGGCCGGCGATGCCGACCGCCGAGCACCGCCCGAACAAGGAGAGGAACCACCTTCAATGATAAACAATCAGTTTGACAGAGCTTGAAGAATTTAGAAAATAATAATAGGCAAATGTTGCGCAATCCAGGTGTAGAAAGCACTTAGAGACTTATCCAGAAAGCACAGGAGGTTGGTGGAATCTTAATTGGGGAGGACAGGCTTGTGGTAATGGCTGGAGTGGAATTAGTAGAATGGTATCAAATACATCAAACATGGTTTCCATGTGTTTGATGCCATTCCATTCGCTCCATTCCAGCCACTATTATGAGCCGTCCTCCCCTCAGCATTCTCCTGTGCCAGAAGACTCATAGCTGTAATCGCTGCCAAAGGTGTTTCTACAAAGTATTGACTCAGGGGTGTGAATGCTTATGTAAATTTGATATTTCTGTATTTCATTTTCTTCACATTTGAAAAAAAATCTTGACTGTCCAGCTCACTAATAATCATTGACTAGACAGTCAGGGAGCATCGAAAATGTAAAAACGATGGATAGAACCCTATTTTTCACCAATTTTGAAGACGAGGAAATATACCTCATTTTCAGTGCAGCCCTCCGGACCTCGTTGAAGACTGGATGCGGCCCCGGGGCAAAATTAGTTTGACACCCCTGGGCTAGAGTGTAGGCCTACTTCACACATATGTTAAACCAGTGGTCACCAACCTCTTCTGAGTCAAGATCACATTTGCAGTCAAATAGCAAGCCGAGATCTACCTGTCAGAATAGTTTTAAAACATTAACCTAATAAAAACAGTAGGAAAGAGGTTTGTGCACTAGGCCTAATACATTATCACAGCATATTGACTATATTCCTGGCCTGCCAATATTGTTCTTCTCAGACCATAATTTATTTCAAAACTCAAGCTTTGATAATAAATTAGATCAGTTGGTGTAGCACTTGCAAGGCACAGCTGAGCATAAATTGAAATAATTTGCAAATAATTAGCTTTTTTATTTTACTGGACTGATGGTACCTGCATCTGCTGAGCTTTAAGTTATCTACAGGGAACACAGAAATGTGTCCAACTATTATTGTGTTCAGGGGTTGGAACCGGTTCAGGGAACAGAACAGAAAACCATTTTTTTTGAGGAACAGAAACAGAACCGGTAATGAAAGTGATATATACTGTTATGGAACAGAACCGTTATTTTAAAAGCAGGGGAACCGGTTAATGACATTATTTTACATTGCTGGCATTTGTGACTCGTTTCAGGAAACTAGGCGTAAACTAGTAAACTAGGCGTAAACTGAACGTAAACTGTTGCCATCTGAAATGCCTTCTGGAACATATGAACTTTCATGTGCCTTAATAACTACCTTGTATGCCATCTATAAATGCAAATAAAATTGTTAAATTAGGAGCCTAGTTGGTTTAGCCACGGAAAAAGACCTTCCCGCTAGCCATGATTGGCTGAGATAATGAGTGGGCTGGACATGCGAGAGATGAGTTCGGATTGGTCAGCCATGTAGCACGCTTCTGTCTATAACATAAGCTGCTCAGTATGTGTAGGCAATCCTTTCTAACGCTGCTTTTTTGAAAGATATCACGTAGTAGAACTGCATAAGTGTTGCTCTCCACTTTCTGGAGGACCGAGTTTTGAAATCAGTGGAATTAGAGTATGATAGCTAAAGAGATGGGAAAAAATTCTGCCGTTTGATTGCAAATATGCAGATGGAGTCGAAAAGAGAATATACAGAAGGCTGTTGTGTAAAACACCTGTCTCCAGATTACATCTTCAAACTAAGGGCAACCATGGCATCCGTGATAGAGGGAGAAGTGTCCATCCATGTATACGGGTAAGATAGTCTAGCTAGCTACATTTTCAGATTACACATTTCTAATTTTGTCAGAAAATTGTTTTAATTTCAAGTTAAAGTGTACTGTTAGCTAGCAAGCTAATGTTAGCTGACTGGCTAGCTATCTAATGTTACGTGTAAGATCTGTGTAGTAATATTATTCGTATCTCAGAGTCATTTGCATTGCTAGTTATAGCCTAATGTTAGCTAACCTGGTTGGTTAGCTACCTGCAGATTTATGTTCATGTTATGAGTTGGGATTATGGTTTGTTGATTAGCTAGCTAGCTACATGTCTAAACAAAAGACTCCACTATGCAAGTAACTATTTCAATAGAATGTTTATGATGTCACTGAGACAACTGTCGATAGCTGTAGCTGGTAAATTCGCTCTGGCTATCTACTCCGATTTCAGAGCAATCTCGTCTGAGTGCAAAAAAGCATAATTAAATTGTTGCCAGCAGCACAGTTGTAGTCACCAACACTCTGGATAACATAAAAACAGCCTAACCAGCGCTGCTAGGGCAATTAAAATGGTCAGAGTGAGCTGTTCTCTCATTTGTATCTGGAAGTAGCTAGCAAGTTAGCCAACGTTAGCCAGTTAGCTTGGGCGCTAAATACATTATGCTCCATACATACATACTCCAGTAGAAACGTAGAAACGCCAACACAATATACAGAAAATAAGGCACTTACTTTGAAAGGAACTCACACATGTCCAAAGTTATTATTTGGGCGCTTGACTGCTGTTGCTAGGTCTGAACACTCGGATCAACCCTACCCTACCCTCCAGTGTTCGCTCAGAACGCTCCGAGAGCAAAACACAGTGAAATTATGAACAGACAATCTGACAACGCTCTGAGTTTACAAACGCCCAGAGCACATTCTGGTACTCCTGATTAAATTTACGAACACACCCGTAGTATAAACCAGACTTTAGTTTTAAAATGTTTGGTTGTTTAGTACATAGCCTCACATGTGAATCCTTAAAGAGATGGGTGGGGCTAAAGCTTTACTGGAGAGGTCTTCTTTGTCTACACCCATTCAGCATCGCTCGCACCCTCGATGCTGAATGGGTGTAGACAAAGAAGACCTCTCCAGTATGCCTAGTTAAATAAAGGTTAAATAATATAAAACTAAAAAATACATTAACTAAAACATAATCAGCTCCACCTTCTTTTGTCAAGTCCTTACTTTTCACAGATTCGCCACACAACTAACAGTGGGTATTTAAAATCAGTGTCTGTAATTAATGAATCAGGGCCTTGCTGTGGGTTTTATTGTGCTTGGGTAGCCACTTATATTGATCTTACAGGAAAGCCTCTTAAAGTTCAGAGAAACACGTGCCTGACTCCCTCCCATCATTAACATACCACAGAGGAGACTAAATAGTACTGTACTGCCATACAGTATATGTCACGCCCTGGCCATAGAGAGGGTTTTATTCTCTATTTTGGTTAGGCCAGGGTGTGACTAGGGTGGGCATTCTATGTCCTTTTTTCTATGTTTTGTATTTCTTTGTTTTGGCCGGGTATGGTTCTCAATCAGGGACAGCTGTATATCGTTGTGTCTGATTGGGAGCCATACTTAGGCAGCCTGTTTTCCTTTGGGTTTTGTGGGTGGTTACTTTCTGTTTAGTTCATGTTCCTGACAGAACTGTTTAGCTGTTGTTCGTTTTGTTGAAAGTGTTCTATTAAAAGTTAATGATGAGCACTCACCACGCTGCGCCTTGGTCTACTCCTTTCGACGGCCGTTACAGTATATCTCCCTATCTGAAGAATACTATGCATCTATTAGGCAGGGCAAACATATTATCACGATTTCACATACACTGTATATCATGAAAATCAATACATTATAGCACGTTTTTTTGGGCTCATTCAGTAGTTTACACCTAATTAAGTAGAGTTATTATCTTCAAATAATGATTTATATTTCATAAGTTTAACATGATACTGTGGCTGCTTCCTGTTTTCAGGTGTCAAAACACCGGTTTTAGATGTCCAAATTCAAAATCAATATGTTGAAATAAACTGTGATTTGTTGAAGACAAATAAAATTACCCTACACACACACATCACACTTGTAAATTAGTACCTTGTAAACTGCTTTGGCACCAATTTTTACCAGGGGGCCTCTCTAGACTGGAATTGATTAGCTTGTTCTACTGTAATCAATAGCGTGCGCATATTAATATTTGTATTAAAATCAATGAAACTGGTAAAAAAAAAAATGCGTAGATATGTACCGCTTGCGCTCTTCTAACAGACAAAACTCAATGGACTTGGGTATACTACATATACAAGCAGATAAATGAGAACCTGTAGTAGCCATTTATTAACTGATGTATCTGTGAGAAATTTTTTACGGAAGACAGACAATACGAATAAGGTATCACAACACTCACTTTTTGACTGAATCAGCACCTCACGTTGGTTTCTAAATAGCGACAGGGGTTGGCTTTCATTTGAACGATAGCTTAATCCTCAAATCTGCAAATTCATGTGAGGCCAGAGATGTTTATATATAATTTTTTCTTGCCACTATGGCCTTAAAGTCCCACTACAGACAGAAACACTGGTACTAAACCAAAGACATTGATATGTTTTTGTAAGATTGTGATGATTAGAAACTTTTATGCTAACACCACCAATCTGAGGTAAAAATTATGTGTATTTCCTCTCATTTTTATGTGGTGATAGTACTAAGATGTTCTGTCTACCATGGGGAATTTAGCGTAATATATTTTTTTTTACGAATGTCAAAATAATTCAATATTTAGATTTAAGATTAATCACACTCACAATTTTACATCTATTTCTTACTACTTTAACATGGAGAGAGTTTAAAAATGTTCCTAACCACAATTTAACAGGGCACTCTAGACTAGAGCTTCCATAGTGATTGTGCAGCAGGCTGAACGTTTGACATCTCTATATCTATTCTGTTCAACATAGATAGACAGTCTCTTCCCACTTGCTGTGTCGACCCATTACACTTTTGATCCAATGATAGATCATTTTAATGAACACATCAATGCAACTTGATAAGAAAACCGCCCACTAGATAAAAACACTGGTCCAGTCAGGTGGGAATGAAACCTATATCAACTCACATTGTTCCACTGATCCACTTTAACAACACAGTAGTTGTTGTAGCTCTGCTGTTTTTCCTCAATGAGTGGAAAAGCTGTTTTTTCTTTCAGGGAAGGCTGGATTTGGAGTTAATGCTTTTGAGTCCCATGCCTGCGTGTTTTAGTGATTCTAACCCCTTTTAAACATTTAATGTTTGAGCTATAGACTGCTGTTTTTTTGCATTGGATTTGTCTATTTCTTTGCTTCCGCGGATACCAACCATTAGCGTGTGCGATTAACAGGGGCTGAAAGAGAACGTTGTTTGTGAGACAAGGTAGGATGTCCAATGATCTTCTATGTAAAAGAACCCTTCTAACAACTCTTGTGTGACTTGTGAGTGTCATAGAGCAAGACAGACATGCGTGTTCTGTGAGAATGAAAAGCTGAGATTCTCACAAAACATGCACGTCTGTCTTGCTCTATGACGCTCACAAGCCGCACAGTGGTCGTTAGAAGGTAAGGGTTCTTTTACATAGTAGATCATTGGACATCCCATGACATAGTGTCTGTCATACTGTCATACTTTTTGTACAGTACCAGTCAAAGGTTTGGACACACCTACTCATTCAAGGTGTTTTCTTTATTTTTATTATTTTCTACATTGTAGAATAATAGTGAAGACATCTCAACTATGAAATAACACATATGGAATCATGTAGTAACCAAAAAAGAGCTACTTTGAAGAACCTCAAATATAACATATATTTTGATTTGTTTAATCAAAATATATGTTATATTTGAGGTTCTTAAAAGTAGCAAGCCTTTGCCTTGATGATAGCTTTGCAAACTCTTGGGATTCTCTCAACCAGCTTCATGAGGTAGTCACCTGGAATACATTTTTATTAACAGGTGTGCCTTGTTAAAAGTTAATTTATGGAATTTATTTCCTTCTTAATGTGTTTGAGCCAATCAGTTGTGTTGTGACAAGGTAGGGGTGGTGTACAGAAGATAGCCATATTTGGTAAAAGACCATATTATGGCAAGAACCACTCAAATAAGCAAAGAGAAATGACAGTCCATTATTACTTTAAGACATGAAGGTCAGTCAATTCGGAAAATTTCAAGAACTTTGCAAGTTTCTTCAAGTGCAGTTGCAAAAACCATCAAGCGCAATGATGAAACTGGCTCTCATGAGGACCGCCACAGGAAAGGAAGACCCAGAGTTACCTCTGCTGCAGGAGATACGTTCATTAGAGTTAACTGCACCTCAGATTGCAGCCCAAATAAATGCTTCACAGAGTTCAAGTAACAGACACATCTCAACATCAACGGTTCAGAGGAGACTGCGTGAATCAGGCCTTCATGGTTGTATTGCTGCAAAGAAACCACTACTAAAGGACACCAATAAGAAGAAGAGATTTGCTTGGGCCATTGTCCATTGACGAGCAATGGACATTAGACCGGTGGAAATCTGTCCTTTGGTCTGAAGAGTCCAAATTTAAGATTTTTGGTTCCAAACGCCTTGTCTTTGTGAGATGCAGAGTAGGTCAACAGATGATCTCCGCATGTGTGGTTCCCACCGTGAAACATAGAGGAGGAGGTGTGATGGTGTGGGGATGTTTTGCTAGTGACACTGTCGGTGATTTATTTAGAATTCAAGGCACACTTAACCAGCATGGCTACCACAGCATTCTGTAGCAATACGTCATCCCATCTGGTTTGCGCTTAGTGGGACTATCATTTGTTTTTCAACAGGACAATGACCCAACACACCTCCAGGCTGTATAAGGGCTATTTGACCAAGAAGGAGAGTGATGGAGTGCTGCATCAGATGACCTGGCCTCCAGAATCACCTGACCTCAATCCAATTGAGATGGTTTGTGATGAGTTGGACCGCAGAGTGAAGGAAAAGCATCCAACAAGTGCTCAGCATATGTGGGAACTCCTTCAAGACTGTTGGAAAAGCATTCCTCATGAAACTGGTTGAGAGAATGCCAAAAGTGTGCAAAGCTGTCATCAAGGCAAAGGGTGGCTACTTTTGTTTTACAACACTTTTTTGCTTACTACATGATTCAATATGTGTTATTTCATAGTTTTGATGTCTTCACTATTATTCTACAATGTAGAAAATAGTAAAAATCAAGAAAAACCCTTGAATGAGTAGGTGTGTTCAAACTTTTGACTGGTACTGTAGATGTTATTTATCTCTCTTTATTGCTCCTATGGAATTCTAGCCTAGCCATAGCAAGCTAGCTAGGCGAGTAGTGGTGGTGTCCTGTTAGAGAAGGTAGTAAGAAATACTCAGGACAGGAGGCGTAGAGTGACACAACAACAGATATAAGGTTCTCAAATAATGTCGGTTTACTGACAGATGCGTTGGTACAGAACGTTGGTGGTGCTCTTGCTCTAGTATCACGTGTTATCACAAATCAACCGTGATCAGAGCTAATGCGAGCACACACCCTTATTATTTCATCAACCAGATTAAGGGGGGCCAAAATCACACCCGGAAGGTGAGTTATCAAACACACAACACTGTAACAATACTGTAATACGTTCACATAGTTGCTATCACAAACTCCACACAGTTGTCACTGAGTAGTTGGGTATTCATTTCCAACTTATCCAACAATTTCTGTACTTACAGCATTCTTATACATTTATTTTCTATCAGGTTTTTGCTTGGCAGACCTTATTTTTAGATTTACATTTGTTAAAAAAAACTCATGAATGCAACTGTTTATGTCAAATTGGTTTGTGTTCTACTTGTAGCCCTGGTTGTCCTGAAAATAAAATGGTAAAACACTTCAATGTGAGGCTAAATGAGGGCAGAGCAAGCAGATAAATGAAAGTAATGAATTTCAGGTTTTTCACTTAGGGATTGCCTGGGTCTAATAAGGTTTTAATCTACTTGAGATGGTGGATGATATTGGAGCATGCCTGATGTCTCCTTCAGAGCACAGCACAGCACACAGGAAGTCATTACACAGAGGAGATGCACAGAGGACTCAATGAGACCGGACTCTTATCTCCATCTCCAATCTCTTCTGGGCTATTAATGTTAATTACTTTGGACTTTTCTCTATGTTCGTCAGTAAACAAGGAATCAGCAAGCAGGCATTAAGATTAAAAGCATTAACACAGAATATGTTTAGTGATGCAGGAAGCAAATACTAAAGTGCCCCTGAGGTTATAAAAGGCTAGATAAAATGACCGTTGGAATGAGAGTTAATAGTGCATCATTTTACTACCTCAGTTGTGTTTGAGAGGATTAGTGAGTCACCGTTGTTTGAAACATAATGTGAGGTGCCACTTCTCCTGATAGTTGGATCTTAAGGAATAGGCTACCTACCAATCATGTATTATACATATGTACAGTGCATTCGGAAATTATTCCAACGCCTTGACTTTTTCCACATTTTGTTATGTTACAGCCTTATTCAAAACTTTTATGAATTACGTTTTTTCATCATCAATCTACACACAATACCCCATAATGACAAAGTGAAAACAGTTTTTTTGAAATGTTTGCACATTTATTACAAATAAAAATACAGAAATACCTTATTTACATACTGTATATCATACACTACAGCTGAGGAACAATGGGAAAGTAATTCTGCTTTGAAAGTTGACACGTGTAACCTCTCTTTTAAGAACATGGGTCTTTTGGTACCTACTGGAGAGCTCTTCTTTGTCTACACCCATTCAGCATCGTTCACACCCTCTTAAGCTTTAGCCCCACCCATCTCTTTAAGGATTCACATGTGAGGCTATGTACTAAACAACCAAAGATTTCAAGACTAAAGGCTGGTTTATACTACGTATATACACCCCGTTTGTAAATTTGACCTGGATTGCCAGAGTGCGCTCTGGCCATTCGTAAACTCAGAGCGATGTCAGATTGTCTGTTTCTAAATTCAGTGTGTTTCACTCTCAGAGCGTTCAGAGCGCACACTGGACACTCTGGCCTAGGAGTAAGGTTGATCCGAGCATTCTGACCTAACAACAGCAGTCAAGCACCCAAGCTAACTGGCTAATGTTGGCTAGTTTGCTACATATTTCCAGAAACAAATGAGAGAACAGCTCACCATTTTACTCGCCCTAGCAGAGCTGGTTTGGCTGTTTTTATGTTATCCAGAGCGTTGGTGACTGCAACTGTGCTGCTGGCAACAATTTAATTACGCCAGAATTTTCTCCATCTCCTTTGCTATCATACTCTAATTCCACTGATTTCAAAACTTAGTCCTCCAGAAAGTGAAGAGCAACACTTATGCAGTTCTACTACGTGATATCTTTCAAAAAAGCAGTGTTAAAAAGGATTACCTACACATACTGACCAGCTTGTGTTGTAGACAGGAGCGTGCTACATGGCAGACCAATCCAAACTCATCTCTCGCATGTCCAGCCCACTCATTATCTCAGCCAATCATGGCTAGCGGGAAGGTTGCTCCCATTTTCTGTAGCTAACCCATCTAGGCTCGTTTTTCTGTGGCTAACCCATCTAGGTTCTTAATTTTAGCTTTTTTTTCTCGTATTTACAGATGGCATACAAGTTTGTTATTAAGGAACATGATAGTTCACATCTTCCAGAAGGCATTTCTGCCAAAAAACACATTTCAAATAAAAAAAAAAAGTTTATATTCTAATGGTGCTCCTGTGAAGTCGTGACGTGCCTAGTTTCCTGAAACGAGTCACAAATTAGATATTTCAGTTGTTGTTTTTTTATTATTTTGATAACATTTCTAAAAACCTGTTTTAGCTTTGTCATTATGGGGTATTGTGTGTAGATTGATGAGGGAGAAAATATAATTGAATACATTTAAAAGTAAGGCTGTAAGTAACAAAATGTGGAAAAAGTCAAGGCGTCTGACTACTTTCCGAATGCACTGGATATTAAATGTCTATATTATACATCTCTCATATGGAGGCCAAATTGGACTGGTGTGAAGATTACGCCTCTTGCCCTCTTCTATGTTGCTCCACAATCAGTTACATTTAATTCATTGCTCTAATGATCTGTCAGTGCTTGTTTTATGTTTATTTGGTAGCCTTCTGCCATTCATCCACAATTAAAGACTTGGGTGTATGAAAATGTACTCTTTCAGAACACAGAAAGTGTCACAGTGTTTTATGTTGTTATTCCCTTTTATTCATAGTTTTTGAAAGGCAAGTGTTAGATGTGAGCAATTTTAGAGGATTGTTATGTCTAATAATCCCACTTGTCAAATTGTCAAAGAAAATTTAAAGCAGGCAACAGACTCCGGGACTGGTTGTGGGGCTCTATGCAATACGTTTTAATAGGTTCCTAATGAGCTGTGGATGTGGGATGGCTGTTCTCAAATTCCAAACTCTCAGCACTCAATTCTTGGTTGAAAAGACAGCAATCATTTTAGATATGCAGGCAGCCTACGGAGCAGGCTTTGTGGAGTGATCTGAAGACAACTTTCATGCAGAGACGGCGACGCAGACACACTGTCAGTGACAAAATGAAACACCCTTCACACAGAGATGGTGGAACATGAGAGACGCAGTGGCACGTCAGTTATTCTGTCAGATTAACCCATGCAGGGTTGAGCCGCCACACCAATGCAGACATCACACAATGTTGTTTTGTTGTTTACTGTGAACCCAGAGAAAAAGCATTCCTACCGTAATAGATTTAGAACCATGGCATTTTCTTCAAGGCTGATGACTGTGCTGGGGTTCTTCCAATATTACACAAAATTGGTCATAGTTGACCTACTTGATGATTGAACACATTTTCAACATACTAATTCGAAAATTATCTACTATATAGGCCTATCTCTATACTGTTGTTGTTTGGGACTTGTTTACTATATTTTGTTGGGGTATGTTTCCCTGTCATAAAGGGAGCACTGGAGAATGGCTCGGAGACAGGGAATCCCAGAGAGCTTAAGTGTAATAAATCAGCCAGAAAGCTGGAGGAGGAGGAGAAAGTGCTGATGGGAATTTGCCTCAGAGCTTTCACTGTAGCCTTCAGTGTTTGGCCTGTCAGACTGTAGGTCCTGCTTAACATAGCATGAGTCCCCAGCCTCCTCCTATACTGCCTCTTTACAGCAGCTTACATGTATAGCGCTAAGCCCTCGCCTGATACTATCTTCACATTGCATGTCCAGCAAGTCAACAGTCCAGCAAGTAAACAGATTTACAGCAGCTTTGCACGTACTGTAGAACAGAAGAGGAGAAAATAATATTTTGAATAATTTTTCTTGATATTATATAGCCCCCATATTTGATGCTGAACACAGTAAACCAAGTTATAAGCAAGAGGAGGAGAAATATTTTCCAAATTTTGGTTTTTGTCCTCTGCTCTACTCTGCCTTAACCTTTCATTGTGGTGGATGTTTTGTTTTTGAGCCTCTCCTTCACATATTGCCTGCGGTTTCAGCTAATTTGTTTCAGGACTTGCTGTGTCTGTTTGGTTGATGTCATCCTCCTCGGCAGGGCAGGTGGGTGAGGGCTACGTCGAAGACCCTTTGATATGTCTCAAAGCATTACATCTCATACTCGGGCTCCCGATGACATCCCTCACCAGCAGCAGCCCTCAGAGCATTACCTGAAGCTGCAGATTCCTTTGCCCCAATATAGTTACACTGTCACTGCAAATAGCAGCCACCCTGCAGATGATACTAGTAAGAACAACCTCTGGGGACGTTTTCTCATTCCTCATTTTTATTAAACCAGTCTGCACATCACACCCGCCTGCCATTTGAATTCCAGAGAAGACGGTGAGGAACTGGAGTTCTGTAGACTTGAACCGTTTCTCTCTTAAGTGCCCGCGTGGTGTTTAGAGGTTGTTCTTAGATAACTGGAGTGTGTTTAGTGTGGTATGTGTAAAGACCCAGGGCTTTAGGGGTGAATGACGGTACAGCACATCACTTTAGTTGTTATGTATCTGTTGAAATGTTATTTGAGGAGAAATTGTCCGGCTTTAACCCCCCATACCTCTCATGCCACACCCCAGCCCTCCCTGTGCCTTGTCCCATGTGACTCTCTTACTTTAAAATCCTCTCAGCTTAATAAGTGAACATCATGAGGCAAGTGGATGATGAAATTATTATGTAAATACATTGACAATCTGTTACCATTAAGCAGTCCACATCATGTCAGTTGAATGCCTAATGATTCATGACTTTCACTTTAAAAATATTGAAATTCACGTTCTGTTGGACTTTGGAATGATTGAAAGGAAACACCAATAATTGATTATTCTCTCCTTCTCTGTGTTCCCACAGGACTTGGGACTCCAGGGAACATCCCTTAATGATATCCTCTATAAGAATGCAGCCTTTCTCAACCTGGTGGATCCAATCTCCCATGAGCTCCTGCTCAGCCTGGCCAAAGACATGCAGTGCCCAAAGAGGGTAAGCCCATCGTACCGTCTGGCTGTTGATCTGTCTGTCTGTCTATTTGTCTCGACCTCCTCAGCCGTGCTGTTGTCAGGGAACATCAAATGAGATCAGGCACAGAAAATAGAATGTTTAGGAATCCACAGCTGCATGGGTCAATTCAAGAGCAAGTACATGACGGTCAGTCTTTTCTAAATATGACTGCTAGGCCAGTTGGTTTTGTTCCAGCCTTCCAACTGCTGCCAGTATCCATACAGTCGTTATGATTAGGCTTTAAACGATGCCTGTGTGTGTGCACGTGTTCACTCTTGGGGTGCCGGAGCCATGGGCACCTATTTATAACTAATGGCCAGAAGTAGGTCAGTCACAGTGTGGTGTCATTTCAACAACGTACACAACTTACAACACAGTATCTTCTGTTTCTTGTTACTTTTTATTCAGTATTCACTTGCATGAAAATAGGTAATAGTGGACAATTGATCTATAATAATGAATTTACTGCCAGGAAAAAATTAAGCAGACAATAGCTCATATAGAGTTTTCGGCCAAAAGTGTTTGCTCCATCCTAAAATACTTTGTTTTCATCATCTTCTGGTCTAAATGAATTTGCTGGGAGCTTGAATCTCTCAGATTGATGTGGTTGACCTTTCCCTTGCTTTAAAGATGTATCAGGCATCTTTTGATAAGCTCTTTTCCCATTAAATGGCTTCCCAGAAGAATATGCAGGGAAGGGGCACAGTTTCCAATAACAAAGACAGACAGCTGTGCCCAGCTAACAGGCTCATTTTGTTTAAAATGGCACCCAGAGAGATCTAGGAACACATTGTGAAATACAGTAGATAGAAAAGTTGAACTATGAAGCACTTCTTCTCTTTAACAGATGATGAAAAATACCTTTGAAAAAAGGCTACTTTGAAATCAGATCTTTCGATAAGGGCAGCATATCTAGGGTGGTGTGTATTGGATTTTTTTTTGGGGGGGTGGTGAGTGGGTCGTGAGGGGTAGGCAGGGGTGTTCTCCGCTGTGACCGCCTGGCTTCCCACTGGGAACAAATTGGTTGAATCAACGTTGATTCAACGTAATTTGTCAACGTATAATGACATGGAATCTATGTGTCATCATGGTAACCAAATTTTAACATAGACAACCTTGTATAAAATATGTTTCATTTGTACCTTTAAAACAACGTGAGATGTTCAACATTAAATCCACTATCAGAAGAAAAAAATAATAAGCTCAGTAGCACCTCCTGCTTTAGAATTGATCTATCTACAGCTACCCTTTGGTCTCCCATCCAGGGTTTTAACCAGGTCAAATGAAATGTGGTCATACTGCGTTTTCACATATGAAATTTGATACCCTGGTTTGGTTTCCTGGAGCGTTTGTGAGAATTCTATAGTATACGTTCTGCTTTAGCATGACCTGAAAATAACAATTTCAGGGTTTGATTAGCAAGACGCAAATTCTACATGACGTTATTGAGATATCTTATTTACAACGGGCAAAAAAGTTCCACGCGACTCGCCCTGCCATGTCGCAATACCTGGTACTTTTGTCCTGGATCTTGGACCCACTACTCAAGCAGGTCCAGGATTCGTTTGCGTTTCACACATGCTCTATAGCGTGGATCGGGGTACCAAACGGTCCAGGAAACGGATCATAAGGGGATATGTGAAAGCGCCCTTTATCACTCATATAACATCAATGATGCTATTTAGGCCTATATAGCATTTGCAATGTCATCAACAGCTATTGTTTCAATTCAACCCAGAATTCAACAACAAAAAAGCAATACAATAGGCCTAGGGTTTAAATCCCTGATTTCAAATGTTATGATATTCAGTGATATTGAATTGTGTTGGTTGTCAAGGCAACCAAATATCAACATTTGATGGAGATTCATCTTCTGCTTGGATAGTTCCATCTATACCACTGACTTAGTCTGGCTTTAATTCCAGTTTGTCTACAAATTAATAATTGATATGTTGGATTCATGTCTCCATCTCAACCAAATATCTAAGTTAAATAATAGGAGTAATTCAAATCAAACTTGATTTAAGGTGCATTTAAAGTTTGATTTCATTAGATTTATTCCTATTCTTTAACTTAGATTTTTGGTTGAGATGGAGACATGATGTTGAAATGTACAATATTACATTTGCTGATACAGTAAATGGCCTAAAGTTAAGGCAAACTTCAAACTAATGTAACATTCAACTTTAAAATAAGTAACATATCCATGGTCACATTTTGAGATTACTATACATTTCTTCTTATGTAATCATATAAGGCGTGCATGTTTTAGACAGCATGCATAGGATATTGCAGGTCTATGGAGATCTTCACAATTGCTTTAATAATCTGCACAGAATCTCGAACGGCATTGATCACATGTAATCTCATCTGCAATCCAGGTCATTTGGTTGTGCTATTAGATGAAGCACAGTGATAACACATTAAGCTGTAGTATAAATAAACAAAATATCTGATTTGGACTTTGCTGTCCTTTTAAATGGTTGAAAGTGCAGTGATAGACATGTGGGTGACCACTAAACCAGAAATCTGACATTGTTTATCCATTGGAATTTGGTTGTGCTTTTAGATGGTTGACAGCATAGTGACAACACATTGGAAATTCAACAAACTTTTGGTTGTCTTTTTGAGTGGGTGAATATAGGTTGTAATCTCATTGATGAACGTCTCGACCAAAAATTACATAATTATCTTGAAATGACGTGGTGACTTGGCAGGGTTAGTGAAATGTGACAGGGATTTAGTGAGTTGGTCTGCTGTGCCTCAGGGCCTCAGCTGCAGGTCCAGTCACGGTTCTTCCTCCTTTACCGCTATGCTTCAAGGGATTGACAATCAAATGCAAACAACAACTCATCAAAACGTTTCACTGCTTCATTACAATTATTGTGCATTCAACTATAGAACTGTATATCTAACTCAAGAGCCCTGTGGTCGTCTAAGTCTATGAATATTCAGAATCGGGTTTGAATTTGAGTGAAAAACATGTTTTGAACAATGTTAAACAGATTCCATGTTGACAATGCCCGAATTCACATCAAAGAGAAGAACATGTTATTCCCAGATTAGAGTCAATAGCTTGTCTAAGACTACTTCCATTCAGTTAACCCCTTTCCCACCAAGATTTAACATAACAAATACTGTAATGGTGTTCTCACTGTCATTTCATTGCCTGAAACGAAACGCTGGAAGGTTTGAAGTGTATGAGGCATGTTTTGTGCCACACAGAGTGGGAGGAGTGGGAATGGTTAATCGCCTGAAGTAAATTGCCCCTGTCTTTTTTCTCTTTTGCTGCATTGCCTCTTTCTTGTTGTTGTGCTGTACCATTAATTAGATTTAACCTGCTCTGCTCAACCCAATCCGTTTAAAGTCTTTGACAGAGGAAGGGAGAGCGAGAGAGAGAGGGGGGGGGAGAGGGAGAAAAAGCAAGGCAGCAAGAGCTGGAGCTGGAGCGAGACCAAGGAGGAGAAGAGAGGGAGACTGACAGAGATGCTAAAGCATATTTTTATGTATAAAATGCTCGAGGCAACCATGTTGGATGGACAAATGAGAAGACCCTTGAGATCATTTGGTGAAAGCAGTAAAAATAACTACCTTTTAAACCAACATTCTAGGAACAAAGGAAACAGCCCCCTCTCCACAGCTCAATGTGTCATAATAGGGGTTGCAAGGCCGTAAGTGATACAATGGTCCATTGAAATATGTTTTTGGGCTTCTAAGTGTATAAATTCATTCTATGGAGTCACAAGTTTACCTGTTGTGCTAAATGTGGTTAAGACTACCTTGAAATCAGAACAACAGGTGCATTTGTTGTAAACACATTCCTAAGAGTTTTCAATCTCTTGCAAGATATTCAGCACTGTATAATATGGATACGGTCATTCGATTGGATATGATTTAGTAAAGTTATGTACTTTATACATATAGAATGTATATCATCCCTGATATTGAATCAATTCTCAACAAAGGGGTCAAATTCAGTTGTTCATGATGTCGGAAAGGAAAATAAGCATGTTTTCATTACGTTAATTCACTTCAGAAAGTCAAATAGAGCAGTCATTTGATTATTCCTCAATTTGAAAGCCAGCCACTTTTTAAGCCCTTTGAAACCTTTTGAGGCCTTTTTTCAGCTGTAGCTGCCAGCAAAAGAGATTAAGGTGTTTGGGTTTGTGTGTTTTTGTGTGTGTATTACAGGAGAAGGACACCCTGAAGTCGTCCGACAAGATCTGCAGACAGCTGATATTCCACCTGACCCCTCACTCCAAGTGGATGAGACAGAGCGTGCCCAGGAGGAAGTCGCAGGCCTGGTGAGTCCGTCCGTCTGCCCGTTTGCACATCCACACACCGGGACAGCTACTGCCATAACACCAACGCAAACGAATAAACAGCTAACAGCAAACTAACACCAGAGCAGTGATACGGTACGCATGCCCTAGAACCTTCTAAACCCACTAAAACAAGACAGTCTTGTGGTCAGTGTGTGTCAGAGATAAGGCACTCCTGACATTGGGCTAAGGCGCTTTACTGTACAATACCTGCTAGGATTTCATGTGCTAGATCACATCCAACCCTGTCCCTGGAGAGCTGCCCTTCTGTAAGTTTTCATTCCAACCCCACTTGTAACGAACCTGACTCAGCTTATCAACCAGCTAATTTGTAGAAGCAGGTGCCCTAAATTAGTGTTGGGAGTGAAAACCTAGAGGATGGTAGCTCTCCAGGAACACGGTTGGAGAGCCCTGTGTTAGATAATTATACAGCAGCACCAGCTGCCACAAAGTCAAATAAGTTATTGTATTGGGGTCCTATAATATTGACCTGTGCAGTAGCCTATTGTTTGGGGCAGGATATCATGTTCACTTGGTCAGTTTCAGTTTCTTGGGGAGTGTACTGTCGCCTCACTGCACAGCTTGACAACTGCCATGGTGCTGTAGACTTATCTCACCCAGAAATAAATGAACAAATCAATCATAATGAATAACAGAAAGGTTTTAATGAAATAAAACATCAGACCGATTTAGCTCGAGAAACGCTGTGTAAAGAATAGACAGAACTGCAAATGCTCTCCAGCTCTAATTGCCAAGGTGCATTTGAGGGGAAGAAGGAAGGAAACAATCTAATGATCTTCATGTGTTTCTATCTCCCTGAGCAATTAAACTAGTTTGTGAGATGTTTGACAGCCCCAGTCGAACCTCCTAGCCCGTCTCCTTGTTGCAACGTTTCAAAAGATGTGTCAACAATAACGAGGGTGGCTCTCCCACTGTGTTCATTAGCAGACTCTGCTCTGGTAGCAGGCTCCTCGCTGTAAACCGTCCTTATTCTCATAGCCTGAACCCTCTTAGTAGACAGCCTCTCTCCTCACTGCCTCAACCCTAACTAACTACCCAGCCAGGCAGCCTCTCTTCTCACTGCCTCAACCCTAACTAACTACCCAGCCAGGCAGCCTCTCTCCTCACTGCCTCAACCCTAACTAACTACCCAGCCAGGCAGCCTCTCTCCTCACTGCCTCAACCCTAACTAACTACCCAGCCAGGCAGCCTCTCTCCTCACTGCCTCAACCCTAACTAACTACCCAGGCAGGCAGCCTCTCTCCTCACTGCCTCAACCCTAACTAACTACCAAGCCAGGCAGCCTCTTTCCTCACTGCCTCAACCCTAACTACCCAGCCAGGCAGCCTCTCTCCTCACTGCCTCAACCCTAACTAACTACCCAGCCAGACAGCCTCTTTCCTCACTGTCTCAACCCTAACTAACTACCCAGCCAGGCAGCCTCTCTCCTCACTGCCTCAACCCTAACTAACTAACTACCCAGCCAGACAGCCTCTTTCCTCACTGCCTCAACCCTAACTAACTACCCAGCCAGTTAGCCTCTTTCCTCACTGCCTCAACCCTAACTAACTACCCAGCCAGACAGCCTCTTTCCTCACTGCCTCAACCCTAACTAACTACCCAGCCAGGCAGCCTCTCTCCTCACTGCCTCAACCCTAACTAACTACCCAGCCAGACAGTCTCTTTCTTCACTGCCTCAACCCTAACTAACTACCCAGCCAGACAGCCTCAGCCATACTGCGATGGAACCCCATTAACTAGGGTTCCGTTAGCTGGTAATAGCCGCATTTTGACCGATAAAAAAATAGAAAAGCCGATAAATAAAATTGGTGCCTACCAATTGTCCGGGAGAAGAAGGAAAAATCTCATTGCGAAATTATGCTTTTTAGCCTATTCATTGATGGAAATACCAGTCAATGTACTTTAAATACATTTGACTGGTCATGCTTATTGGTGTATAGGTTCATTTCCATAATTTAGTGGAATTAAATTGGCACGTGTACAGTATATTCGTTATGTATCTTATTTATCACATGCATACATCATACAAATACAGAGCCTTTGAGTGGAAAATCTCAAACAGCAAATGCATAGGCAACAGAAGGCATGCTTCATCAGTGCTTCACACACCACTTTGCAATGAACTGGAGGCAGTATGCATTTTGAAAACATATACTGAATCGTTTGAAACCTGATCGTTTTAATACATAAGCAAAAAAACAAATGTCCCTTTTTCAGTACCCAGTCTTTCAAAGATAATTCGTAGAAAATACAAATAACTTCACAGATCTTCATTGTGAAGGGTTTAAACACTGTTTCCCATGCTTGTTCAATGAACCATGAACAATTAATGAACATGCACCAGTGGAACGGTCATTAAGACACTAACAGCTTACAGACTGTAGGCAATTAAGGTCACAGTTATGAAAACTTATGACACTAAAGAGGCATTTCTACTGACTCTGGAAAAACACCAAAAGAAAGATGCCCAGGGTCCCTGCTCATCTGTGTGAACGTGCCTTAGGCATGCTGCAAGGAGGCATGAGGACTGCAGATGTGGCCAGGGTAATAAATTGCAATGTCCGTACTGTGAGACATCTAAGACAGCACTACAGGGAGACAGGACAGACAGCTGATCGTCCTCGCAGTGGAAGACCACGTGTAACAACACCTGCACAGGATCGGTACATCCGAACATCACACCTGCAGGACAGGTACAGGATGGCAACAACAACTGCCCGAGTTACACCAGGAACGCACAATCCCTCCATCAGTGCTCAGACTGTCCGCAATAGGCTGAGAGAGGCTGGACTGAGGGCTTGTAGGCCTGTTGTAAGGCAGGTCCTCACCAGACATCACTGGCAACAACGTCGCCTATGGGCAACGGATCTCAATCCCATTAAGTACGTCTGGGACCTGTTGGATCGGAGGGTGAGGGCTAGGACCATTCCCTCCAGAAATGTCCGGGAACTTGCAGGTGCCTTGGTGGAAGAGTGGGGTAACATCTCACAGCAAGAACTGGCAAATCTGGTGCAGTCCATGAGGAGGAGATGCACTGCAGTACTTATTGCAGCTGGTGGCAACACCAGATTCTGACTGTTACTTTTGATTTTAACCCCCCCTTTGTTCAGGGACACATTATTCAATTTCTGTTAGTCACATGTCTGTGGAAGTTGTTCAGTTTATGTCTCAGTTGTTGAGTCTTGTTATGTTCATACAAATATTTACACGTTAAGTTTCCTGAAAATAAACGCAGTTGACAGTGAGAGGACGTTTCTTTTTTTGCTGAGTTTATTATGAGGCATGTCTTACCTTGCTTCCAAGTAACCTAGCCAAAGTCATACCATATCCGTGGACAGTGATTTAATATCAACTTTCTTTCATTGTCTTGTAGCCAAAGGCACAATACTAGTCCTATTAGCAACCCATGCTAGTTGTTGCATATTAGATCTCCCCTCTTTCTAAATGATATCTCTGTCACATGAAACCATTCACATGCACGTTGCCCTTCTTAAAACTGTGTTTTCCCGCTAATTGCATTATGTAACAAACATTGCAGTGTGCATCGCTGCGCTTAGCTATAATGTGAAGAAAGAATAGTTTTATCAACATTTTAAGCTAAACGTTCTGATCTGTTGCATCAGATTTGTTGCTTTTTAATATTTTATATGTAACCTAGGCCTACTGGTTGTATGAATTTGGGCACTATCGTCTCACAACTGTTCCAGAGTCTGTTTGGAATAGGCTATTTCTTTTTCGACAAACTGACCAATAGAATAGGTCGATTTTGTTCTATGGGGGATAGTAGATTGACATAGGCTAGTGATTTTGCTGTTCATTACTCATCTTGTTGGCTGGGGAAAAGTAAATGTGGAAAGGAATTCTAACATCTTCAAAGTGTACATCAGAATTCGGTAAGAAGTATCGCACATCGTTGCATCCTCGACTTGTATGTCCTGTTCATATGAATTACCATAATCAAAATGTGATTTCTGTTATTCTGAGCACCGTGGATGGACGCCCTAATCAGGTTACGCACCCAATGCATATCGGTCCGGTAAATTTCTCAGGTGTGCGGTAAATGAAAATGCTGCCGGTCAAATATCCGGCGCCACATTTTTCTAACGGAAACCCTGCCGTCAACCCATTTCTATTCAAGTACATTTCCAGGCTTAATGAAAAATCTCTGAAGACTTTGAAAGAGTTTGTGCTGTGAATATACTAGTAGCATTTATAATTCATAATGGTTTCACTGTTTCAATGATAATAGGTATTTAACAATCTTTGATAATGGGTATACTTTACATAAAGTGATGCTTTTCTTCAATTGATGTCTTTATGATTTTGAGTAATCTTCCCCTTTTATCCTCTTTATCTCTCGCTCGCTCTCTCTCTCTCTCTCTCTCTCTCTCTCTGTGTTTCTCTCACGCTCCCTCTCAGGTTGGTCCTATTTTATAATCCTTTTTCTCACATCGATTTTTTTTCTATTTTTTCTTTCTTTCTTTTAAGAGTCCATTTTGTTCAACAGTTGCCTCACAGAGCGAACAGAGCAGGTCTGCGGTCTGAGCTGGGGCTCCTGGGAAAATCTTCTGTCATAGAGAGAGAGAAGAAGAGAGATGAGGGAGGGGGAGAGCAAAGAGAGAGGAAGAGAAAGAATGAGAGAGGGTGGGTGGGAGAGGAGGGGGGGCACTACAAGGTTACCCATTAGAACCCCTGTGTTTCTTTCATTCCTCCCACCTTGTCTTACAGTAAATAGGTTACAGCTATAGATCTGTTCTCTCATGTATAGGAAAGAAAATACTTATTACATGTGCAATAGCATGCTTTCCAGCGACAGAAAATGTAATTATTTTCACAGAAGAGATGGAATAGAATTCATTGTATTCGTTTCAGAGCTCATACATAAAATGTATTACTTCAGTCAGCTCAGTCTTAGAACACAGTGTAAGGTGCAGAGACATTTTGTCCTTTATTGTTTGGAATCGTGTTCCAGGAGAGTTGAAAGTCTATTTGATTAGTGTCCGCAATAGCATGTTATAGTGTCCTCCTTTTAATAACTGACTGAGTCCCCCTGAACATGTTTATAATATTTTCTACATCTGCATTGGATTTCAAATTAATCAACTCCATATTCTTTAATACCCTGAAATTGCTCTTCCAGCACAATCGGAGGAGAATTCGCTCATATAGCAGATGTTATTTCATTACTTATCTTTACTTCCAGGCAATCACTGACGCCGTCATCTGAGGTCTTAATAACGACATCCAATGATGAATCTAGCTCAGTAAAAATAGGAAGAAGCCCTGCCTGCAGCCAATTTAGTGGATACCGTAAGACAACATTCCCCATGTAGTAATAAATGCATTGCACAGTACTTGCTGATGAGGGTTTGAAGTTATGAAGGAAGTCAGTGGATATGAGTTAAATGCTCTATGCTGTGTGTGCATGCTCAGTAAATAAATGCTACTTCTACTTCTAACCCAATTTATACTTATTTTTATCCCTTTATATGGTACTACACTCATACTAAACTCATCATTCAGAAGCATTATCAGCTGCATGGGTCAACGGTTATCCAAGCAGCTCAATATAAAGCATTATTAGCTTTAGGTGAATGGTTAGATACTGGCGTTGAGTGCTTTTATGGCTGTCGGGCTGTTAGCAAATCAAATCAAATTGTATAGGTCACATACACATGGTTAGCAAATGTTAATGCGAGTGTAGCGAAATGCTTGTGCTTCTAGTTCCGACAGTGCAGTAATGTCTAACAAGTAATCGAACAATTCCCCAACAGCTACCTAATACACACAAATCTAAAGGGATGGAATAAGAATATGTACATGCAGTTGAAGTCGTAAGTTTACAAACACTTCGGTTGGAGTCATTAAAACTCGTTTTTCAACCACTCCACCATTTTCTTGTTAACAAACTATAGTTTTGGAAAGTCGGTTAGGACATCTACTGTGTGCATGACACAAGTAATTTGTCCAACAATTGTTTACGGACAGATCATTTCACTTAGAATTCATTGTGTCACAATTTCAGTGGGTCAGAAGTTACATACACTAAGTTCACTGTGCCTTTAAACAGCATGGAAAATTCCAGAAAATTATGTCATAGCTTTAGAAGCTTCTGATAGGCTAATTGACATAATTTGAGTCAATTGGAGGTGTACCTGTGGATGTACCTCGAAAGATGTGGCAAAATGACTTAAGGACAACAAAGTCAAGGTATTGGAGTGGCCATCACAAAACCCTGACCTCAATCCTATAGAACATTTGTGGGCAGAACTGAAAAGGCGTGTGCGAGCAAGGAGGCCTACAAACCTGACTCAGTTACAACATGCTCTGTCAGGAGGATTGGGACAAAATTCACCCAACTTATTGTGGGAAGCTTGTGGAAGGCTACCTGAAATGTTTGACCCAAGTTAAACAATTTAAAGGCAATGCTACCAAATACTAATTGAGTGTATGTAATCTTCTGACCCACTGGGAATGTGATGAAAGAAATAAAAGCTGAAATAAATCATTCTGTCACGGGTGTCGTAGGGATTGGACCAAAACGCAGCGGGAACGTGTAAACTCATCTTCCTATTTTATTAAAGAAGGAAAACAAAAGAAACACGTATACAAAAACAACAAACGACACTAAACAGTCCCGTCAGGTGCACAAACACAAAACAGGAAATAACCACCCACCAACACAAGCTGAAAAACCTCTACTAAATAGGACCTCCAATCAGAGGCAACAAGAAACAGCTGCCTCCAATTGAAGGTCAAACAAAAACCCTAAACATAGAAATAGAAAAACTAGACACGGACATAGAAATATACTAACATAGAACATATACCGAAACACATAAAACAAACACCCCCTGCCACGCCCTGACCAAACTACAATAACAAACAACCTCTTTTACTGGTCAGGACGTGACACATTCTCTCTACTATTATTCTGACATTTCACATTCTTCAAATAAAGTGGTGATCCTAACTGACCCAAGACAGGACATTTTTACCAGGATTAAATGTCAGGAATTGTGAAAAACTGAGTTTAAGTGTATTTGGCTAAGGTGTATGTAAACTTCCGACTTCAACTGTATAAATATATGGATGAGCGATGGCCGAGCGGCATAGGGTAGGTGGAATAGATGGTATAAGGTACAGTATATACATATGAGATGAGTAATGTAAGATATGTTAACATTATTAAAGTGGCCCTGTTTAAAGTGACTAGTGATATATTTATTCAAGTGGCCAGTGATTTAAGTCTCTATCGAGGCAGCAGCCTCTCTGAGTTAGTGATTGCTGTTTAACAGTTTGATGGCCTTGAGATAGAAGCTGTTTTTCAGTCTCTCGGTCCCAGCTTTGATGCACCTGTACTGACCTCGCACAGGTCTTATCAGCTGTGCATGTGGGTGAATGAATATATCCACCAGGGGCTCTGATATCTGACCCAGACACAGGCTACAGAATCAGACGATTAGGTTACATAGTACCAACCACGCATTTGACAGCCTGTTCCTCACTGCTATCCCTAGCACACTGCTGGCACACACAAACCTTTGCACACACACACCCACACATCTAGACACTTCCACATACACTCTGACTGTGACATGAGGTAACAGGTTTATCCAAGGCAGGTGGAGTAGGTAGGGTTTCAGTCAACTCAGCACGTGTCAAGCCCCGTTTGATTGACTGTCAATTTCACACTGATCCAAAGGTGTGAAACGACTTGATACAGTGCGGAAAAAAAGATACTGCCAAGGTTACTTTTGCACATCCCATGCGATGTAACTTCATTGGTCTTTCTTGCCTATTTTTGTCCCTTGAATTCACTCATACACTCACAAGGACATTGTAGTATGCTTTTCATTGGGTTGCTTGTTCAGCTAAGCATGCAGTATTGTATACAAGTTGACGTTGGTTTACTCAGGCAGTTCAGGTTAATTAGCTACCCTGCTCAGGAGCACAACAGTGTTCTGTCATTCTATTGCTACCACTACCTGTTGTGTCACTACCATTGTTCAGTGACTCCAGTAGACTTGTGAGTCTAGGACAAAGTTGTCCATGATACTGAAGCACTTCTCCTTCATTTATTTATTTACATCACTCATCTGCCTGTTTCCCCGGTGTCAGCTGTTTCAATGTGTTTAACCTATTTCCAGGTCTCTCTACAAAAAGGTCATGACAACTCTGACTCATCCCTCCTGACCCTTTAATAACCTGAGAGACATGCTCAAGGTGAGAAAAGGAGGTGAAATGAGTAAACAACATGTGGGAGGAAAATATAAACATAAATATAGACTTCCTTTTAGAGTCGAGTGAAATGCTTACTTAGAATGAAATAGAGAATGAAAAAGGGAAATGTCTTAGCAGGTCACAGAGTGGTATGTCATTGTAAGTACCTTATCTGTGAACATTGCCTCATGTTGTCCCTCCCCTAACCATTTGATTGAGTATAAAAGTCTCCTCCTCTCATAGATTAAGTAGTCGGTATAGTTTCTTGTATACTCTAGGTAATCCAATCAATCTCTCATTGTTCTTCGCCAGCAGCATACCACCCTGCATCCCACTGCTGGCTTGCTTCTGAAGCTAAGTAGGTTTGGTCCTTGGATGGGAGACCAGATGCTACTGGAAGTGGTGTTGGAGGGCCAGTAGGAAGCACTCTTTCCTCTGGTCTAAAAATATATCCCATTGCCCTGTGTAGGGTGCTGTCTTTTGGATGGGACGTTAAACAGGTGTCCTGACTCTCTATGGTCACTAAAAAGCCCATGGCACTTATTGAGTAGGGGTGTTAACCCTGGTGTCCTGGCTAAATTCCCTATCTGGCCCTCATACCATCATGGTCACCTAATCATCCCCAGTTTGCAGTTTCCCCCGTAACTATTCCCCAGGTCATTGCTGTAAATGAGAATGTTTTCTCAGTCAACTTACCTGGTAAAATAATGGTTAAAAAAATGTCTAGCCTCCACCTTGTAGAGAAACATAAGGAGTCATCCGTGGTCCTTATCCATAATGAATGACACATTTCCCAATGAGCCCAGCATCGTAGGGCCTCTTTACACTACACTTCTTTGACGGCACAAACTAGGTCCAGGAGAGATACTTGTGTAGTATAAAGAGACGGATCTAGATTCAAATCTCTCTTGAAGAGATGTCTCCCACAATACCTCTGGAGATAGTGTGGGAGACATCTACACCACATTCTCCCCTCTGAGTGGTAGGGCTCTCCCACACCACATGTACCTGCAAGAATTACCTTGATTACCTTAATACCAGTAGACAGCATTTTTGCTCTGTTAGCCAAATTCTAAATTAGGATATCCACATTCTCTGTGGTTGTGATCCATTGATTATATCTGTGAAAACTTGTTGATCTGATATTAGAGCTTTTGATTTGGACCTTGCGTAGAAAAAAACATTGGGGATTACAGGAAAATATGGAGGGAGAGAAAACCTGAAGAATGAGTCAAAGAGCATTTTTGTTGCTGCCTGGTCTGACTTTTACACAGAGCAAATCCCCATTGCCTCCCAAATACCATCAAGCACCACTGTGTCCCTTTGGAACGCTGCACTTTAATGTTGGTTTCATAACCGGGCCTTGACATTGCAGACAGGGGTGCAGTCTTCCATGATTTAGTATTCAGTATTTTATCAGGATAAAGTAGCAGCTACTCTTCCTGGTGTCCAGTTACAGTTATGTAACGCAAACCCTTTTCCATGGAAACTGAAAACATGGCAAATAATGTACTTCTGGAATAGTTTTTGTTTTTTCATACACTCTTAGAAAAAAGGGATCCAAAGGGTTCTTTGGCTGTCCCCATAGGATAACCCTTTTTGGTTTCAGGTTGAACTCTTTTGGGTTCCATGTAGAACACTCTGTTGTGGAAAGGGTTGTACATGGAACCCAAATGGGTTCTACCTGGAACCAGAAAATGGTTCTTCAAAGGGTTCTCCTATGGGGACAGCCAAACAACCCTTCTATGTTATAGCTAGTACAAGATTCTTCTAAGAGCGTAGAATACATGCTCACAGAGATATGTCTTAACACCTGTAGCTCTAGATACTGAGTAAGCAACTGTCATTTATTCACTTTATTAATAATTCACTTTATACATTCAATGAAAAAAACTACCTTTGTGAACTTAGTACAGATACAGTAGATCCTATTAGGCAGGAGAGCGAGGCAAACAGAGTGTGGGAGAAAGGTTATTACGGTTTATAGTTCATGGCTTTGCTTTACCTTGAATTGTGTTATTGTACGTGTGTTCCTTCATGTTGTGTTGTGTTGTGTTCTGTTCCCTCACGTTGTTGTGTTGTGGTGCGTGTCGTTGCACACTGCGCTGAGCTGCCACTCCAGCCTGTGTTAGGGGAACCCGGTGGCGTGCTGGTGTCAGGAGGGCCCATGAGAAGTGGCTGATTGGCGGATTAGTGGAAGGAAGGAGGCGTTGGTTGGCACTGATACAGTCTGCTCCTCCCCTCCCTCTGAGACCTCTGTGCCCTTCTCTGGGCTAATTAAAGCATCTTGGCATACACCTGTGGAGAAGCCTGGGGGGTCTCATAGAGCTGGATCATGAAGGGTTGGTGGGAGGAGAGGACTCCTTCAGAGGCTGTTGGAAGAGGCTTACTTAGTGGTGGGTTTAGGGGTGAAAGCCTGTGTGTGTATGTTCGTATGCGTGCCCAATCAGAATGATAGCTTGGCTCAAACCAAATGTGTTGCTGGATGTTAGCTTCCAAGGCCCTGTGGCTAAGTTCTGAATCACTGCATGCACATCCATTTGTGCAACGGGCCCAGCAGCAGTACTAAAATGTTGTCAAATATTTTCACTCTGAAAAGCTTCTCTGTGGTGTCCCCTTTTAAAACCACCCAGGCCTAGGAATCTGTGCCCTATCTCGCCAATAGACATGACACAAACTGAAAGAAAGAATAACATAAAGCACAATGAGAGAATTCCACACCTGGTTTAGTGTTGAAAGAATAGATTAGTTAGCAGAAAGCCCTGGTTCTCACAAGGCTCAGCCAACCTAGACCATCCATCATGTTTAATGCAGATACCCAGACCATTCATCATGTATAATACAGATACCCAGACCATTCATCATGTATAATACAGATACCCAGACCATTCATCATGTATAATACAGATACCCAGACCATTCATCATGTATAATACAGATACCCAGACCATTCATCATGTATAATACAGATACCCAGACCATTCATCATGTATAATACAGATACCCAGACCATTCATCATGTATAATACAGATACCCAGACCATTCATCATGTATAATACAGATACCCAGACCATTCATCATGTATAATACAGATACCCAGACCATTCATCATGTATAATACAGATACCCAGACCATTCATCATGTATAATACAGATACCCAGACCATTCATCATGTATAATACAGATACCCAGACCATTCATCATGTATAATACAGATACCCAGACCATTCATCATGTTTAATACAGATACCCAGACCATTCATCATGTATAATACAGATACCCAGACCATTCATCATGTTTAATACAGATACCCAGACCATTCATCATGTATAATACAGATACCCAGACCATTCATCATGTATAATACAGATACCCAGACCATTCATCATGTATAATACAGATACCCAGACCATTCATCATGTATAATACAGATACCCAGACCATTCATCATGTATAATACAGATACCCAGACCATCCATCATGTATAATACAGATACCCAGACCATCCATCATGTATAATACAGATACCCAGACCATCCATCATGTTTAATACAGATACCCAGACCATTCATCATGTATAATACAGATACCCAGACCATTCATCATGTATAATACAGATACCCAGACCATTCATCATGTATAATACAGATACCCAGACCATTCATCATGTATAATACAGATACCCAGACCATTCATCATGTTTAATACAGATACCCAGACCATCCATCATGTATAATACAGATACCCAGACCATCCATCATGTATAATACAGATACCCAGACCATCCATCATGTTTAATACAGATACCCAGACCATTCATCATGTATAATACAGATACCCAGACCATTCATCATGTATAATACAGATACCCAGAGCATCCATCATGTTTAATACAGATACCCAGACCATCCATCATGTTTAATACAGATACCCAGACCATTCATCATGTATAATACAGATACCCAGACCATTCATCATGTATAATACAGATACCCAGAGCATCCATCATGTTTAATACAGATACCCAGACCATCCATCATGTTTAATACAGATACCCAGACCATCCATCATGTTTAATACAGATACCCAGACCATCCATCATGTTTAATACAGATACCCAGACCATTCATCATGTATAATACAGATACCCAGACCATCCATCATGTATAATACAGATACCCAGACCATTCATCATGTATAATACAGATACCCAGACCATCCATCATGTATAATACAGATACCCAGACCATTCATCATGTATAATACAGATACCCAGACCATTCATCATGTATAATACAGATACCCAGACCATTCATCATGTATAATACAGATACCCAGACCATTCATCATGTATAATACAGATACCCAGACCATTCATCATGTATAATACAGATACCCAGACCATCCATCATGTATAATACAGATACCCTGACCATTCATCATGTATAATACAGATACCCAGACCATCCATCATGTTTAATACAGATACCCAGACCATCCATCATGTATAATACAGATACCCAGACCATCCATCATGTATAATACAGATACCCAGACCATTCATCATGTATAATACAGATACCCAGACCATTCATCATGTATAATACAGATACCCAGACCATCCATCATGTATAATACAGATACCCAGACCATCCATCATGTTTAATACAGATACCCAGACCATTCATCATGTATAATACAGATACCCAGACCATTCATCATGTATAATACAGATACCCAGACCATTCATCATGTATAATACAGATACCCAGACCATTCATCATGTATAATACAGATACCCAGACCATTCATCATGTATAATACAGATACCCAGACCATTCATCATGTATAATACAGATACCCAGACCATTCATCATGTATAATACAGATACCCAGACCATTCATCATGTATAATACAGATACCCAGACCATCCATCATGTTTAATACAGATACCCAGAGACAAAACAGCCTGGATCCATATCCTGAATAAACAACTCAGGACCAAAGTGTTGATGAAGCAGACATTGATCCAGCTGGATCCACCAGGCCTCTGGGATCGCATCCACATCCAATGTTTCTCAAGTGCCTTTATTTAATTCGGCTGAAATTAGTCACGTGTGTCTTTGCATGCTCAGCTGAAGTGTAGCCGACTGGAGGACATTCTAATTAGTATTACCTAGTTAGGCCCTCTTCCCAGTTCCCTGAGAGACTCACATAGTGCATATTATTTATGCCTGAGCACCTTTCCGAGCATATTTCTGGAGTGTCCTGCTACGCTGGCAGGTAGCCTAGCGGTTAAGAGTGTTGGGCCAGTAACCAAAAGGTCACAGGTTTGTATCCCTGAGCCGACTAGGTGAAAAATCTGTCTGTACCCTTGAACAAGGCACTTAACCCTAATTTCTCCTGTAAGTTGCTCTGGATAAGAGTGTCTGATAAATGACTAAGTGTGAGTTTCATCATCATCACAGCAACTCCTTACATTTACCATATGAAACTGAGTCATCCCACCATTTGGAGTAGATTTGGATATTTAAGTGCACAAAAACCGGTCAGTAGGAATTAGTCTATATCCACTGAAACACTATAACTCTACACCCAGGCTCTCTATGCTCATTTATGGGGGTAAATGAAGGGGGATGTGTATTCTATGTGGTTGGACAGATTTCAAGATTCCCTCAACATTTGCATTTATCACTCACCACCCACCCCCAGGCACTTTAGGTTTTGTGTGAAATGTGTCTGGTAAAAGTTAACCACATTTCTTTCCAAATCAAGTTTTTGGTGGTGACAGAAATGTTCATCCCCCACTTTCCCATTTCAAGATAGATTGCGTACATTGAGAGAGTTAAGTCGTGCCAGGGTTTTCCCAGGGATAAATAATTGGGAGGGACAAAGAAGGCCAATGCTTATGACCACTTACCTTCTGTCCACCAGGAGAGCAGCTACACTGAATATAGCCATTAGCCTCAATGGGTCTAAAATTACCCTGACAGACAGTAGTAGAGTGGTAGAGATTAAAGGAGAGGATCAGAAAGGGTGAAGGTAAAGAAATAAATCAATGGGTCCGCTAAGGTCTTTACTGGAGTTGCTATCACTACAGCCAGGAAGAGTTTAAGTGACCAGAATTAACTCAACTACCAGAGTTGAAAAGCAACACTTACACAGTACACAAATACACATGCTAACCAACATCCTGAATACAAATTCACATGCATGCTGATGTGCGCTGAAATAGGGAATAGGGATTGCATGAAGAGAGCTCCTCTGGCTGAGACATGAGTTGACATCATGTTATCTGTGCTGTCGCGGCTCGCTCTGTAAATCTCTGGATTTGTGCCGGCACGTCTTGAAATGGATGTTGCCATAATTTAGCCTGTCTGATCTCAATCCAGAGCTGTTTAAACTGACACTGAATCACAGGTGATGGCCTCACCCTATTTCACTGAATGGATTGTTTGTTCAGAGCTTTTGAAGCTGATAAAGATCTGTCTTTAGTTCTGGCCTACCATCTCAGCTTTATACACCAGTGTTTGAGGATATTTTACCCTACAGCCCTTTTCCTCAATAGATAACATAGATTGTCATATAATGAGAATGAGTGTCCATAGACATCCATATTAAAAATAGGATTATTTCCTATAGGAAAGAACAGCTATGAAAGTCAATCAGCCAGAGCAGCTGTTAAATGTTAACCTGTTAAATGTAATATCAAAATGTAGATTTCTGCCTAAATAGACATAACCAATCATTATTTATCATGAGAGGGCCATAAACAATAGCAAGTAATGCTTATACTGCCAGAAAGATTGAATTGCTGAGGTGTAGTCACTTTTGAGGACAGAAGCTCAAGAACACAGTATAAATATGAAAAATCATAAGATTTTTTTTCTCCCTATTCAACAAAAATGGGGGAATAGGGCTTGAAATTATTGAAATGCTTTCTAGTTATATTTGTTTGTACTAATTGCTCAGAAAAATACATTTGTTTCAGAAGTTATAAAAACACGGTAGGGTTCCAAATTATTGACACCCCTAAATATTCTTAGAAATAAAGTAGTCAAAATGTTAGTATTTGGTCTAGAGGTCGACCGATTATGATTTTTCAACGCTGATACCGATTATTGGGGGCCCAAAAACCCGCTACCGAATTACGTAACATTCTGGCAAATTTGTTCGCAACGAGCCAGGCAATGAACGCAAGAGCAGTGACACAATTTCATGTTAGCAGGCAATATTAACTAAATATGCAGGTTTAAAAATATATACTTGTGTATTGATTTTAAAGAAAGGCATTGATGTTTATGGTTAGGTACATTGGTGCAACGACAGTGCTTTTTTCGCAAATGCGCTTGTTAAATCATCACCCGTTTGTCGAAGTAGGCTGTGATTGAATGACAAATTAACAGGCACCACATCGATTATATGCAACGCAAGACACATTAGATAAACTAGTAATATCATCAACCATGTGTAGTTAACTAGTGATTATGTTAAGGTTGATAGTTTTTTATAAGATAAGTTTAATGCTAGCTGGCTTCTTGCTGCCCTCGCGTAACAGGTAGTCAGCCTGCCATGCAGGCTCCTCGTGGAGTGCAATGTTAAATCGGTGGCCAAAAATACCGATTACCGATTGTTATGAAAACTTCAAATCGGCCCTAATTAATTGGCCATTCTGATTAATCGGTCGACCTCTAATTTGGTCCCATATTCCTAGCACGCAATGATTACATGACTGGCGTCTCTGTTATTGGTAATGGTGAGACGTTAGCATGTCTTGGGGGTATGATCTTTGACCCTCTGTAACTTTCTCACTCATCGTTATTCACGGTTCATTAAGGATTATCCATAATCATGGTAGTATCCACATTAAAGTAGAAGTATTTAGAAACATATTATATTCTTATTTACAATAAAAGTGACTACAAAATGACACAATACAATATTTACAATTCATTTCTATTGGGCACAACATAATCTGAAACAGAGGAGAGGGGGTTCAAACCCCAGGCAACAGGACTGACTAAGAGGAGAGAGGGGCTAATGTGTACACGTCTGGAGTGTAACCTACAGTGGTTGCTCCACTAAAAGTTTTACGATTATGCTGCGGGACTTAGAGGTAATTTGTTGTTTAGTACTGTACCCTGCGTCACCACTTCATGGCTCCAGACCAGTGCAAAGGAGAGTTAGAGCACCGATTATGCTTTTGGGTCCTGCTTTGTCTCTAACTGACAATGAATGGGTGACCATAAACCTAAATCGAAACGGCTAATTGTGCATGACTTCAGTATTACTTACTAAAACTGTTGTTATACTGAGGTTTTTATTATTTTATTTTGTTAGGATTATTTTGCTCTTACTGTAGTACTGTAGCCCACTCCTGACCAGTCATGTTGTACAGTGCCTGAGTGGTACAATGGTCTAAGACACTGCATAGCAGTGCAAGCTGTGTTACTACAGATGCTTGTTCAATACCTGTGTCGGCCTCAACTGGGAGACCCATGAGATGACTGTAGGTTTTTGGTTTCTCTCCCTCTAAAAACAGAAATAAATAATTCTAAATAACGAACTGGCTTTATTTACAAATTAGTAACACTCTCTCACCCCATGGCCTCCAAAATAATGTTATTTTTTAAACAAAGTGATTATTATTCATTTAGAATTATATAAAAGCCATTGGATATTCTCACAGATATATGATTAACCCTGTTGTTAGCAGGACAATATCTATTGGTCATATTGTTCATGGGAGTGGAGCAACATGGGATTGCCTTGCAGTTCTCCAGCTGTATCCACTGAAAGCGCATGAGGTTTAAGGCACACGGGCAGGGGGCACGGGATGGGCCACAGAAGACAGACCTAAGCCCATGGGGAAGGGGGGGTGGACCCCCACCCCGCCACACTGGGTAGCACAGAGCAACACTTTAAGGGGCATTGCGCTAATAATGGCACTGACTAGGAAAACATTCCCGCTGTTCTTAGTGCCAGTCTGCACGTTCAAACTAAAACAATATAACTAATAATGGCATCTTTATGCTTTTGTTAATGAAATAATGATAAAAATACTCTTTCAAAATAACAATGTTTATTTAGTTATGGACCCCATGTATGTATTATAATAGCCCATTATGGGCTATTAGCAGGACAATATACCTTTACCAACACCTCTCTGTATTTTGATACTTTGTGGATGGGGACTCCGGAGAGGCGCAGCTGTCTAAGTCACCGCATCGCAGTGCAAAATGTGTTGCTACAGATACCCGTGCCTACAACTATTTTAGCACTGTTTTACGCTGCTGGTCTTGATAAATCAATGAGATTTTTATTTGGACTGAATCTCCGTTTGGCTATTGATTAGACTAGAATTATACATTTAGGGTGTAGAAATGTTATGCTCTTAGTATAATCTTTATTTAACTAGGTAAGTCAGTTAAGAACAAATTCTTATTTACAAGGACAGCCTACTCCTTCCTCCCCATCAGGGAATTGAACCCTGGTCTCCCGCATGCCTGCACGACACTGGGATTCTTTAGCTAAATAGCCCAGTACTGTAGCCTACTCCCAACCATCTCATTGTGCAGCGCCATATTTTCCGTTCCATCCTAACGAAAACCCAGAGGGTTTTTTGTTTTTCTTGGAATGGACTCACCATAATATTAATCATTTTAATCCCAAACTCTAAAAGTAATTTGAAAAGTAGATACCAATTATTTGTGACATTGTGGTTACAATAAAGAATGTAAACAAGATGCTGTGTTTTAATTTACAGTAATGATGGACAGCTTGTGGCATTTTGAAAACAGGTTTTCAAACACTTAGCCCAATTAGCAGGACAATAGACTCTTTACAGCCCGGCTACTGTAGGTGTGAACATCCACATACCTGCAATGTATTCGATACTTAAGTACTCTGAAGTGTTATATTTCAAACTCAAAACAGTAGTACAGTGTTTCTTCATCAACATCTTTAAGCATTCGTTAATAAAATTATGATTAAAATACTCTTTCAAAATGCAGATGTTTATTTAGTTATGGATCCATAACGAATTTCTATGGGAATAAATATCACTTAATTACAAAAATATTGGAACAAAGTTGTCTAATGAAGGTAAAGAAATTGTTGCTTACTGGAAAATACTCTTTCAAACACACACGGTCACATTGTACAGCGCCATTATGGCTATTAGCAGGTAGCTGGACAATAGACTTACCTAGAAGGAGGGTAGGGGGAGAATTCTATCGTCAAATGTATTTCTTAGGTTGGCTGTATCACAACCGGCCATGATTGGTTGCAATTTCAGTTTAATCCACCAGAAAAGACAAAACAAATAATGCAACAAAAAGTATTATTACGTATCACAGCCGACCGTGATTGGGAGTCCCATAGGGCGGCGCACAACTGGCCCAGCGTTTCTCTCCCTCTAAAAACAGAAATAAATGTTTTGGCCTTTACAAATATTATTTTGGCCTTTATTCAGATTACAATCACTCACTTTCATTTTTTTTTAAACGAAATAACCTCCAAAATATCGTTATATAATATCAAGTTGATGGCACAGTCATATAGCCCGGCACCTACATAAAGCTGAGTGACTCACTCATTCATGGCTTTCGATCAAAATAAATAAGTACCAAAATTCTTTCTGATAGTCTTTAATAAATAAATGTTTTGGTTATCCTGACCTGGGCACCATGTACAGTATTATAATAGCCCATTATGGGCTATTAGCAGGACAATATACCTTTACCAACACCTCTCTGTATTTTGATACTTTGTGGATGGGGACTCCGGAGTGGAAGGGGGCTCCCGCAGTGCAAAATGCATTGCTACAGATGCACGTTCGATACCCATACCGGCCGCCACCGGGAGACCCATGAGGCGGCTTCTGGTTTTAATTTAGAATCCTCCAATCCTCTAGATGTAATTATTGGCGGAGAGTCACGACATATTTTCCGATATACTGTAGGCGACATGAATCTCACTAGTATTGAGTAATGTGCTGTTAAAAGTGGTGTAGGTCTTATTTATTTAAAGAGCATATTTAAGTTAGAAGCAACAGGATTTGAAGTATTTTCTTATAACTGTTTTAGCACTGTTTCGTGCTGCTCTGAGACAAGCATGAGGACTGGTCTTGATAAATCAATGAGATTTTTATTTTCACTAAATCTCTGTTTGGGTATTGGTTATACTACAATTTTACAATTAGGGTGTATAAATGTTATGCTCTTAGTGTAACCTTTATTTAACTAGGAAAGTCAGTTAAGAACATATTCTTATTTACAAGGACAGCCTACTCCTTCCTCCCCATCAGGGAATTGAACCCCGGCCTCCCACATGCCCACACAACACGGAGATTCTTTAGCTAAATAGCCAAGTACTGTAGCCTACTCCCGACCGTCACGTTATACCGTGCCATATTTTCCATTCCATCCTAATGGAAACCCAGAGGGTTTTTTGTTTTTCTTGGAATAAAAACACCATAATATGAATCAAATTAGTTAAGCAAAACTTCTTTAAATCAGTCCCATATACTATGTTCTTACAAAAAAGGTTTTAAATTCTCTAGTACAGCCACTATTGAAGGCTGTCAAATGCTTCTCAAAGATGCCCTCTGGTGGTCAAACTAGCACTAACTAGCATTAATGGTACCAGTAGTTGGCACTTAAATAATGTGCCATTGAATTCTGCGGCACCATGCGAACTAAAGAAATGTTGGTTGTGTTTCAGATTATGTTGTGCCCAATAGAAATGAATTGTAAATAATGTATTGTGTCATTTTGTAGTCACTTTTATTGTAAATAAGAATTTAATATGTTTCTAAACACTTCTACATTAATGTGAATGCTACCATGATTATGGATAATCCTCAAGGAATCGTGAATAATGATGAATGAGAAAGTTACAGAGGGTCAAAGATCATACCCCCAAGACATGCTAACGTCTCACCATTACCAATAACAGAGACGCCATTCAAATGGCTGATGACTCGATATAATTTTAGCTTTAAGCACGAAGGGATTTCGTCCCTCTGTGACCAAGAGAAAGTGGTCTTGTTTCAATTTGACAAAATTATTTGGTATTTTTTCATGACGTGAGCTCTTAATCCATCTGAGGACATTACAGTGAGATGAGACAGCTTTATCTGTAATCGCTAGGCTCCGTTTCATATGCAGTATTGCAAGCGGAGCTGCAAGGTTCACAGCCAGAGGAAATCGATCATTTGTCTGGCTATGCCAGAAAATGTGACGTGTCGCTCCCTATGCAAATGAGGTGTCAGATTTCACATACTGCATCTCAGCTGAGAGCGGAGAGCGGCATGAGAAGAGGGACAACCAGAGCTTGCACGGAGTGCACAGCAATTGATGTTGCACCGTTCACAGAGAGCTCTGTACACAAAATGTTGTCCGGAACCGGTCCAGAACTGCTCAAAGTCCCCTAAATAAGGGACTTAACCAGCTAATATCTTTTCGAAGGGGACTCCATTCTCATTTAGGTTCCTGTGCTGCATAATCAATTCCCTCTTGCTGGAGTGGATAGATGGATATCCCTCGCTCATTTGCTGTTAAATGAGACCTAATACAGGAAAAGCTCAGTGTTCTTGAGATGCATCTTGCTTATTATGCAGACAGAATCTGGCTGCCTTTGAAGTCCTTTATTTATGTTGTAGAAACTGCAGGTCCAAGTAAAATGATACTGGTGGCCACAGGCAAAGTGGGTGCATTAAATTAGAACAAGAGAGAATACTTTTTTTGTTATTTTATCTTTTCATGGTAACGGGCAGTGAGAAAGGTTGGTTGTGCCCATAAGTCTGAACCAAGCGGAGCCCTAGGCCTGTGGGTGGCATTCTGCCCACCTTGCTAGGAGGCAGTGGATTTGGATGGCGGTCTGAGACCGTCTCTGCTTCTCAGCCTCATTAAAATAATAGTACAGAGAATATTCCCCTACGCCACCCACACGCCCCGTCGCAGTCGAACTGGAACAGGCTCTTTCCTTCCTTATTTATCTCCCTCTCTCGCTCTTTCTCCGTACTCTCTTTTTCTCTCTCCCTATCCCCCCTTCGCTCTACTCCCCCTTCTCTCTTTCCTCTCTCTCTCCGCCCACACAGTGAGGTGAGAAAGCAGGCTGCTCCAGCAGGAACTGGGAAATACCCACATCCTCTGAGCCCTCAAGCTGCCAAAATACAGAGCAACACAAAACGAAAGTTGATGCATGGCTCTGTTGGCTCAGAAAGTGTAGCCTACATCTTGCAGATCTTGCACAAAGCAAAAGTCCCAGAGCCACTCTGCTGAGGAGAGCTAGGGAGAGACAGATGGGGCTCCCTGGCATTTAGAGGGGAGAGTGAAGGAGCAACCAGTCAATGCCAATGACGTTAATTACCATATAGAGGAGGTGCAGAGTACACCTTATATTTCTATGGGGAAATCAGCTTGCCATTCTAATCCTTAGGGGTTATTAGAGAGAAAAGGGTAGCAAGATAAAAATAGATCTTACAACATACAGAGCAAAATAACCTGAAAGCAGCCCAGACTGGGATTGCAGAGGAAGGGAGAGCAGGATGGATGGTGATCGAGGGAAGGAGGGAAAGTGAGAGTAGGAAGTAGAGAGAGGGAGTTGAATTATAGCCCACTCGAGGAATCAATAACTTCACAAATCTGAGCTCCAGTTAGCTGCTGCAGGCCTTTCCCTGGCTGCTCCAGAGCAGAGAGGCTGACAGATGTGAGGACCACAGGCAGCCCATTTATGAAGCTCCTGCTTATGAAGCTCCTGCTCCCACACAACCTAGGAGCAGGAGGGGAGAGGAGAGGGGCTTCAAACTCCAGGCAAACAGGACTGACTAAGAGGAGAGGGGCTTCAAACCCCAGGCAAACAGGACTGACTAAGAGGAGAGGGGCTTCAAACCCCAGGCAAACAGGACTGACTAAGAGGAGAGGGGCTTCAAACCCCAGGCAAACAGGACTGTGACTAAGAGAAGAGGGGCTTCAAACCCCAGGCAAACAGGACTGACTAAGAGGAGAGGGGGTTCAAATCCCAGGCAAACAGGACTGACTAAGAGGAGAGGGGCTTCAAACCCCAGGCAAACAGGACTGTGACTAAGAGAAGAGGGGGTTCATACCCCAGGCAAACAGGACTGACTAAGAGGAGAGGGGCTTCAAACCCCAGGCAAACAGGACTGTGACTAAGAGAAGAGGGGGTTCATACCCCAGGCAAACAGGACTGACTAAGAGGAGAGGGGGTTCAAATCCCATGCAAACAGGACTGACTAAGAGGAGAGGGGCTTCAAACCCCAGGCAAACAGGACTGTGACTAAGAGAAGAGGGGGTTCATACCCCAGGCAAACAGGACTGACTAAGAGGAGAGGGGGTTCAAACCCCAGGCAAACACGACTGTGACTAAGAGAAGAGGGGGTTCAAACCCCAGGAAAACAGACTTGACTAAGAGGAGAGGGGGTTAAAACCCCAGGCAAACACGACTGTGACTAAGAGAAGAGGGGGTTCAAACCCCAGGAAAACAGACTTGACTAAGAGAAGAGGGGGTTCAAATCCCAGGCAAACAGGACTGACTAAGAGGAGAGGGGCTTCAAACTCCAGGCAAACAGGACTGACTAAGAGGAGAGGGGGTTCAAATCCCAGGCAAACAGGACTGACTAAGAGGAGAGGGGCTTCAAACCCCAGGCAAACAGGACTGTGACTAAGAGAAGAGGGGGTTCATACCCCAGGCAAACAGGACTGACTAAGAGGAGAGGGGGTTAAAACCCCAGGCAAACAGGACTGACTAAGAGGAGAGGGGCTTCAAACCCCAGGCAAACAGGACTGACTAAGAGAAGAGGGGGTTAAAACCCCAGGAAAACAGACTTGACTAAGAGGAGAGGGGGTTCAAACCCCAGGCAAACAGGACTGACTAAGAGGAGAGGGGGTTCAAACCCCAGGCAAACAGCACTGTGACTAAGAGAAGAGGGGGTTCAAACCCCAGGCAAACAGGACTGACTAAGAGGAGAGGGGGTTCAAACCCCAGTCAAACAGGCCTGATGAAGAGGAGAGGGGGTTCAAACCCCAGGGAAACAGGACTGACTAAGAGGAGAGGGGGTTCAAACCCCAGTCAAACAGGACTGACTAAGAGGAGAGGGGGTTCAAACCCCAGGCAAACAGGACTGACTAAGAGGAGAGGGGGTTCAAACCCCAGTCAAACAGGACTGACTAAGAGGAGAGGGGGTTCAGACCCCAGGCAAACAGCAATGACTAAGAGGAGAGAGGGGCTAATGTATACACGACTGGAGTGTAACCTAGTACATCCCCCAGCGAACTACAGAAATGCTGTGTGTGTATGTAAATCTCTCTCCATGCCCACTTTGTCATTGTCAATTGTTTTAAAGGCTTCCTCCCCCTGACTTCCTCCTACTGTAATGTCCTGCTGGAAGCTAGAGAAAGGAGCACAACCCTCTCCCCAAATCCATAACATATTCTTCCATGACACATCTAGAGTCCTGCACTCCAGTGCCACCTCCGCACGGTACAGCTGCCTCAGAGCTTTCAAATGAATATTTAATCACACTATGGCAGGGAGCAGGTTTTTGTTTAGTGCTTCTATTCTGCCTAGTCTCAGAGCTAGTGAGGGATGTGATTATTCACCATGACAGAGTCAAAGGTCCAATAGCACCACTCTTTGAACTCTCCATACACTTTGAACTCTCCATACGCTTTCATTTTTTATTTCACTAGTCCAGTCATTTGAAGATTGGTATGATCATTAAATTCCATATCCTTAATTTGCCATCACCACAGATTCCATTTTCTTTTAAAACAGATTGCCCTTCTACTATATGCAGAGATAGAGTTGAGTAAATCACATTGTCGGTAGTGCCAGTTTGATGCCTCTTTGCCCACTGACAGCTCTGTGTAAAAGGGACAGTATAGTCAATGTCAGCCGTGCCCTGTGGAAAGGGACATTTGGCATTTTTTGGGCTGTTCTGAAGGAAGAAGGGAGGGAGACAGAGAGAAACACACACGAATACATGACATTAATCAAAAACACTTCTCAAAACAATTCTCCCAGTTCTTATAATCTGTTTTTACTGCCTGGTTGCAGTGGGACCTCTGATCCCATGTCAAGTTAAACAACATCCATAGTCCCCCATAACAGGGCTCTCTGTACATCGATAAAGACAGGCTCATTAAGTTAAGATAATTTGTTTTTGCACGCTAGAGGATACCTAACTGCCAATATAGGATGCTTGGTCTCAGCTTTGTTATCATGTATACTAAATGGCTATTCTGTGCTCTAGAGTCTGAGAACCAAAACAACTTGCAAACAATATTGGCTTTTAAATTCTATTCTCTGTGTAGTTTCTAACAGTCTCTGGTCTTTCCTTTCACAGTCTTAAAACCACACTGAAGAAGAAACTGACCAACGATGTGGTCAACCTGTCTGGCATCCCTCTATCTGGCCGAGACGTCCACCGGGTGGCCTACTACCTCCGAAGTAACGGCGATTCTGTGTCGGCCGTGGACCTCAGCTTCACCGAGCTGCAGGACGAGAGCCTGTGCCTGCTGCTACCCCACCTGGGCTCCATGCCCAAACTCACCACCCTGGCCATCAACGGCAACCGTCTGACGGTGGGCGTGCTGAAGGACCTGACGGAGATGGTGAAGAACCCCCTGCAGTTCCCCAGCCTGGCCTGGGTGGACCTGGGCAACAACGTGGACATCTTCACTGTGCCACAGCCTCTCCTAGTGGCCCTGCGCAGACGCTTCGGCCTCCGGAGCAGCCTGCCCACAATCTATGAGTACAGTGAGGTGCAGGCCTATAGTAGTTATACCCTGGAGACGTCTATTGAAGAACCCAGCCTGTATGAAGAGGAGGAAGGGGGAAAGAGGGAGGAGGAGGAGGGGGAAGAGAATGAGGATAAGCTGGAGTTGGAGGCGTGGGGTGTTGGGGAGAAGCTTGGGGGGAAGGTTGTATCCACGAATGTGGCTCTGCACTACTGTGAGAGGTGAATGGTCAGAGCCAGCATTGTGTATTGACAAATCTTTGTACCCTACTGTACCCTCACCTTGCCCTGAGTCCTGCCTCCCGTGTCAGCATGCGTCATCATGACAGGAGAAGCTTGGGGTCACCAATTTCATAAAACACCCACTAGGAGAAAACACTGTGTTGTGTTGTCCCTTTGTATGTTCCGATTGCAGAGAGCTAAAGACAGTTTCAGGAAAATGTACAGTTCTTTTGTTGGTACAGACATTGGTATCCTAGGCACTGCAGTGACGTTGTTACTGTGTCGTCCTCCGAATGTCATTATTTATGAGCAAAGGAATCTTAAACAACAGGAACAAGACAGATTAGATTTCACCTGACTGTTTTGGCTTTCTAATGTCGAGTACTTTTTTTCTAATGTATTGAGGTACTTTCATGTAGCACATGCAGACTGGATCACACAGTGGGAGGGTTTGTTTGCATAAATATGCTGCTGTGTTTTATTGCACAACACACAACATTGACTAAACGCTGTTTTCAGAACAGATGGTTTTAATTCACCAGAATCCCATTCATCAAAGAAGAGTTATTATTTTCTAAGTAGAGCAGCCCCGGTGAGGCTGTGAACGTCTGAGTGAGCCTCAGCCGGCGAGTTCTGGGTCGGGCTGCCCTGGCCTGGGAGCTGGGGAGAGGACACCCAGTCTGTCTGTCTGGGAGGGTTTGGGTCGGGCTGCCCTGGGCTGGGAGCTGGGGAGAGGACACCCAGTCTGTCTCTCTGGGAGGGTTTGGGCAGCTGATGAACTGATTGCCTCCTCTGTCAGGTCGTGTTAGAGGTGACCAGAGACAGATGCTGAGGAGATTAACCATTTTTCTCATAGCAAAACGGAATGATCTCTCGAGTGCATCTTCCACCGTTGGTTATGTGGAAGATTATATTTGTGAATCGTACCATATATAAATAAAATGTGCCCTACTTGTTCAAATGAAAGGCAAAAATATTGAGATGATGAATGAATTTGTTTTTTGTTTCCTCTGTACTGCTGTTTGCGCATAATATGAGGATCAGAGGAAGCATGTTACAGGTGTCCATCACCTGTTCTCTTTAGACGTTCTGTTCAGTGTTTATTTTGAGCATTATTTTCTATCTTTTTTTTAACTGACATGACTGTTTACTGCAGCTCAACAATAGTCTGCAGAGATAAAGTTTTAAATAAATTATTTATATTGTGTGTGTGTGTACTTGTTTGTGCACTCGTGTGGTTGTCTATGCGTGTCTGTGTGCACAGTTGTGTGGGTGTGGATGTATGTGTTTGTGAGTGCTCTGGAATTACCTGGTGTCCTCTAGAAACTGTTGTTTACTCGTTCGCACTTTGAATACAAGTACAAGTCAATGCCTGTTTAGACTGGCTCTATCCAGTCACAACTCTCTAAATGAATGTCCACCAGAATGAATTGATCTTCATCCAAACCGCTATAGTCACTATGGCTTCCAACATACTGCATTTGTCTCTGCTTCCCACCTCAGTCTACTCTACAGTAACAAATGATAGAATACATGTTATGACTGTTCTTGCTTACTGTAACAAAATAAATACATGTCACAATTCCATGCACGTGGTCATTGTTGTTGTTTGTTGTTGAACTGTAAAAACTGACGTCTCCCCCAAGGCAAGCACTTAAACCAAGAAGTTGAACACTCATATTCTGTGCATAGGGCAGTGGCGACACGTCATCTTTTTTAAATTGGGGGGCTTGCCTGTTTTGCATGTTATTTTGGCATTAATACGTGTCACATATCAGTTTGCAAACAATGTCTTTTTTTTTAGATCATTGAGTTAATAAAGCCGCATGCAGACAGGCAGCTCCAAAATGCAGGTGTTTCAGCCTAGCTCAGTGCTTTCTATGGTGGTGGGGCTGGCCAGCAGAAAATAGGAGCATTGCACTGTGATTGGCTCAGCATTGCACCGTGATTAGCTCAATGTTCTGTCACTCATGGGGACACTACATCACCCCCCTTTAGTAAGGGTAGACATCAAGAATGTGAGCCCTTTGGGTGCTGCCATAGAGTTACATTAGAAGTGGCCTTCCAAGAAGGCTCAAGGTCATGGGCCACAGATAAAATCACGTTTTATTTGTGGCCAATGACCTTGAGCCTTGGAAGGGCACTTCCAAATCATCTACAGTAGTTGTGATTGGACTGAACATCTTACTTTCAAAATCTTAGCTAGCCGTCATCATCATAAACCAAGTAGACAATCTACTGGCAAATCCTTTTTAATCCTTGTCATATGAAGATAAATTATAGATAAAACATATCAGTGCTCATTGGCCATTGGACATAAACAACAAGATGGATATTGCAAATTCAGCAATGAGTTGTTTGGAAGGAATCGGTGACAGTGGCTAACCACAAGCATTGCAACTGGGAAGCCAGACTTGGAAAATCCGTTTTGAACGGTCATCCAACTCGGAATTGTAAACTTTTTCTTTGATGACTAAATTTGCTGACCAAGGACCGCCGCACACAAAGTGAGTCCAAAAATGTATTATATGCTGCTGCATAAATTATGTTATATGCCAGGGAGATATGGTTAGCCATATCAGCTATGTTTTATAAAAAGGCAGTAAATGAACTGAACGAATTGTTTTCGCTGCCAGACAAGGCTCCGCTGATAACCAGGTGTAGCGGTGGTAAGGATTCACTCCATGGTGCTGAAAAGAAAGCTCTGCTGTTGGGAGAGCTTTATTTAGGCCCTAACAGTTTGTGGGCACCATTTGTGGCTGTTATAGTGCAATTAATGTATTGTTTAGTGTTGTGTAGTGGCTTTGCTAGCATGCATCTTTTTGAGTTTGCTCCACCAAGATTTACATACTAACATCATTACTGGTATAGGGTGACCACATTTAAAATACCCAAATGCGGGACAAAGGGATGATTTTGCGGGACAGTGTCACCTACATTCATTATTTTTTGGGGCAGCAAAAAATCCCCTTTCCGCTGAACCGAAAATAATTGACGGGGTCCTATAGGCTAATCCTTTGCCTAGCGCAAAATTTGGTCATACAGAAACGAGAGACCAAATGTTGGCTGTTTTATGAAAATCTGGGAATACTTGCCAATGCCATGTCTTTGTGAGACGCAGAGTAGGTGAACGGATGATCTCCGCATGTGTGGTTCCCACCGTGAAGCATGGAGGAGGAGGTGTGATGGTGTTTTGCTGGTGACACTGTCTGTGATTTATTTAAAATTCATTAACCAGCATGGCTACCATAGAATTCTGCAGCGATACGCCATCCCATCTGGTTTGCTCTTAGTGGGACTATAATTTGTTTTTCAACAGAACAATGACCCAAAACACACCTCCAGGCTGTGGAAGGGCTATTTGGCCAAGAAGGAGAGTGATGGAGTGCTGCATCAGATGGCCTGGTCTCCACAATCACCCAACCTCAACCCAATTGAGATGCTTTGGGATGAGTTGGACAGCAGAGTGAAAGAAAAGCAGCCAACAAGTGCTCAACATATGTGGGAACTCCTTCAAGACTGTTGGAAAAGCATTCCTCATGAAGCTGGTTGAGAGAATGCCAAGAGTGTGCAAAGCTGTCATCAAGGCAAAGGGTGGCTACTTTGAAGAATCTGAAATATAAAATATAAATATATAATATAAATACACTTTTTTTGGTTACTACATGATTTCATATGCGTTATTTCATAGTTGTTATGTCTTCACTATTATTCTACAATGTAGAAAAGAGTAAAAATAAGAGAAACCCTTGAATGAGCAGGTGTGTCCAAACTTTTGACTGGTTCTGTATATCTTGTCAAAAGTGCAACGTGACGGCAAATAGAGATCTGTATATAATGACGAGAAGCTCATGGATTAGATTAGTTCCAAAATAAGCCCATGGAAACACATTGGGCTTATTTTGGGCAGATTTTGGCGAGTGAAACCTCTCGCTTCACCTCTTCCTCTCTGCTGCAAAAGAGACAGGTTGAAATGTCTGACTGAAATACGGGACTAATCAACCTTTTTCGTAAATTAATGGTGTTTGAATTTGTTGGGACATAATTGTTTGGTCGTGGGACAAAGGGCCAAAATGCAGTACTTTCCCGCACAATGTGGTCACCCTATCTGTCCATTGAGAGAGGATATCCCTCTGTATAGTTCTATGGCTTTCCAATACATCAGCTGGATTCTCAGCCACGGTTTGTGTTCTGTGTGAATGAGCAGATTGCAATGAGATGGAGGCGAGGCCCAGTCCTATATGGACCTGCCAGTGGTAGAGTAATATCACTATAGTGCTGACTGTGACTCACTGCTCTGCTGGGTATGCAGCTTTCCCGGTTCATAGGGATAGTACCGGTATGCAGGGCCATCCATCTTCTGCTGTTATCAGGCCTGTAGAAATTCACATTGGAGCTCAGTGTCAGATAACAGGAGATTCTGGGCCAATTTGCAGCTGACATAAAGCTCGCCAGCTTGTCCTAAAACCTGGAAATGAGTTACCGCTGGTTCGTTCGGCCACCCCATGGCGGAAATTAATGGGGAAAGAATAGGGTTTTGGGATAAACGCTGAAAATAAGTTCTGAGGTTACCACAGGTTTAGGAGATCTTATAGGTTTTGTTCTGTGAGATAATATCAGTCAGTTAACATGACCTTTATGAATTATGAAGTCTTCATGTGGTTTATGTGCTTTTTTAAATTACATAAATTCTTAAAAATTCACAAAAAGTGACGTTAGCTGATGAAGATTATCTCATAGTACAAAACATATAAGATCTCCTAAACCTGTACCACAGACCTTATTTTTTGAGTTTATGCAAAAACCCTACAACAACTCCATTCATTTTCCCATAGGCTTTATCCAATGAACCATGACGGAGTTAGTGCCCACAAAAAGATGGCATTTTAAAAAATGTAACCTTTATTTGCAAGTCAGTTAAGAACAAATTGTTATTTACAATTACAGCCTACCCCAGACGACACTGGGCGTCGCCCTATGGAACTCCTAATCACGGCCGGATGTGATTCAGCCTGGATTCAAACCAGGGACTGTAGTGACACCTCTTGCACTGAGATGCAGTGCCTTACACTGCTGCGCCACTCAGGAGCGCAGGCATTATCAATCAATCAATCAAATGTATTTATAAAGCCCTTCTTACATCAGCTGTTGTCACAAAGTGCTGTACAGAAACCCAGCCTAAAACCCCAAACAGCAAGCAACGCAGGTGTAGAAGCACGGTGGCTAGGAAAAACTCCCTAGAAAGGCCAGAACCTAGGAAGAAACCTAGAGAGGAACCAGGCTCTGAGGGGTGGCCAGTCCTCTTCTGGCTGTGCTGGGTGGAAATTATAACAGAACATGGCCAAGATGTTCAAATGTTCATAGATGACCAGCAGGGTCAAATAATAATAATCACAGTGGTTGTAGAGGGTGCAACAGGTCAGTACCTCAGGAGTAAATGTCAGTTGGCTTTTCATAGCCGATCATTCAGAGTATCTCTACCGCTCCTGCTGTCTCTAGAGAGTTGAAAACAGCAGGTCAGGCACAGGTAACACGTGAACTACAAATATTTTCACAACCAGAATTATGGGCACAGTAGCTGATTAATAAACAAGTTGTAGTTGTGGTGAGACTTGACCTCTCACTGGCCAATCAGAACGTGGTCCAAAGCTAAATATGTAGTTGCTTGAAGTTGTGTATTTACAGTCTTTTATATTGCATTGTCATCAACTCCAATTTGAATGTTAGTCGGTTATAGCCTAGTTTAACCTACAGAAAGAAAACAACAAATTGTATGTAGGCATATCCCATCTTTGCTAAATATGTTTCACATGTTTGCAGTCAAAATTATAAGAAACCTAATTGCATGGCTTCAATATGGAAATGTTTTGTTAAACATAGCATTCCAACTGTTAAAGGGGCTAGGCCTAATTTAAATTGCATTATGTCTGCCATGTCTAAGCAATGGACATGCCAAAGGTTGTCAATAAGCAGGATTCAATTTACTATTGATAAGGCTTAAAAAGACCCACTAGGCACACACTGGTTGAATCAACATTATTTCCACATAATTTCAATCAAATTACGTTGAACCAAAGTGGAATGGAAGTTGAATTGACGTCTGTGCCCAGTGGGGAGAGTGAATAATCACAGGGGCGCAAGTTTGGTTTTAGAAGTGGGGGGGACATAATTATTATTATTTATTTATTTTATCCTATCAGATAAATACTCCAAACAACCTACCCGACCACTCTGAGGCTTCCATATGGTCCTAAAGCACACTGTTGCCTCGTTTTGTATCACATTCCAATGATAAAACTGGGGGGGGGGGGACAAAAATGCAATTTCAGAATGTGGGGGGACATGTCCCCCCATCGTCATTGAAAGTTGCACCCCTGGTCAAACACCATAATTGCTCCCTGTGGGCATATAATATTAAGGTAGACTATGGAGGCGTTTACGCACATCCAAAATAATAAGGTGAGCTGGCTAGAATACTGATGAAAAGAGGATGTCAGCTCACTGTGTTGCTGCTCCCAAACCTGATCTTTTAGTAAGCTTTGGTCATTCATATTCATTTCAAAGCAGTCTCACGAGCAAACCCCTTTATTGAGAGACTGCTATTTGGCGATTACATTGGGAAGAACAAAAAAACTGCCTTTATTGAGGGAGGGGAGGCTATGCTTGGTTTTTAATCTAAACAACAATATTTCTAATTAGGATGGGGTCAGAAGCTAAATATCATAAATTGCATTTCTCGTTCCATGACACTGTGTGCACACGTAGGCCTACATTTCTTTACGCATAACATATGTACGTCTATACAAAATACTAGGCCCCTGTCAACTGTATCGTTGCTTATGTGCCTTTGACATTTGCACCTCCTTGGCGCCATACAGACTACTAAGAAAAGAAGAACATTTCCATCCACCTTGATTAGAAAACTTTCAAACCGTTTGAGTTTGTTGGAAATGACTGTCTCTGTCTTTGTTGTCTCTCTCTCTGAGGCTGAGAGGAATGGGACTGTTCTTTCCCAATGTCTCTCTCTGAGGCTGAGAGGAATGGGACTGTTCTTTCCCCGTGTCTCTCTCTGAGGCTGAGAGGAATGGGACTGTTCTTTCCCAATGTCTCTCTCTGAGGCTGAGAGGAATGGGACTGTTCTTTCCCAATGTCTCTCTCTTAGGCTGAGAGGAATGGGACTGTTCTTTCCCCGTGTCTCTCTCTGAGGCTGAGAGGAATGGGACTGTTCTTTCCCCGTGTCTCTCTCTGAGGCTGAGAGGAATGGGACTGTTCTTTCCCCGTGTCTCTCTCTGAGGCTGAGAGGAATGGGACTGTTCTTTCCCCGTGTCCCTCTCTGAGGCTGAGAGGAATGGGACTGTTCTTTCCCCGTGTCTCTCTCTGAGGCTGAGAGGAATGGGACTGTTCTTTCCCCGTGTCCCTCTCTGAGGCTGAGAGGAATGGGACTGTTCTTTCCCCGTGTCTCTCTCTGAGGCTGAGAGGAATGGGACTGTTCTTTCCCCGTGTCTCTCTCTGAGGCTGAGAGGAATGGGACTGTTCTTTCCCAATGTCTCTCTCTGAGGCTGAGAGGAATGGGACTGTTCTTTCCCCGTGTCTCTCTCTGAGGCTGAGAGGAATGGGACTGTTCTTTCCCCGTGTCTCTCTCTGAGGCTGAGAGGAATGGGACTGTTCTTTCCCCGTGTCCCTCTCTGAGGCTGAGAGGAATGGGACTGTTCTTTCCCCGTGTCTCTCTCTGAGGCTGAGAGGAATGGGACTGTTCTTTCCCCGTGTCCCTCTCTGAGGCTGAGAGGAATGGGACTGTTCTTTCCCCGTGTCTCTCTCTGAGGCTGAGAGGAATGGGACTGTTCTTTCCCCGTGTCCCTCTCTGAGGCTGAGAGGAATGGGACTGTTCTTTCCCCGTGTCTCTCTCTGAGGCTGAGAGGAATGGGACTGTTCTTTCCCCGTGTCTCTCTCTGAGGCTGAGAGGAATGGGACTGTTCTTTCCCCGTGTCCCTCTCTGAGGCTGAGAGGAATGGGACTGTTCTTTCCCCGTGTCTCTCTCTGAGGCTGAGAGGAATGGGACTGTTCTTTCCCCGTGTCTCTCTCTGAGGCTGAGAGGAATGGGACTGTCCTTTCCCAATGTCTCTCTCTTAGGCTGAGAGGAATGGGACTGTTCTTTCCCCGTGTCTCTCTCTGAGGCTGAGAGGAATGGGACTGTTCTTTCCCCGTGTCTCTCTCTGAGGCTGAGAGGAATGGGACTGTTCTTTCCCCGTGTCTCTCTCTGAGGCTGAGAGGAATGGGACTGTTCTTTCCCAATGTCTCTCTCTGAGGCTGAGAGGAATGGGAGATGGTGGAGGGAAGGATGGTTGACGAACCAATTAAATGCAGGGATAGACTACTTGAGAGATGGTTATTAGAATTTAAAGAAATATAGATTCCTGCATTTTGGCTTCAATCACCATGATGTGTAGTGAGATGGAATGAGACAGTATCAAAACAACAACCAGTGTCTCACATTAGTGTGAGTGGATATCAGATAAAGGCTTGTTGTGTGGGTTATACACTGAGGTTGTGTGACTGAATGCATGTTTCTGTTTCTCCATATGGAGTTGCTCAATCACTGTCTCTCTATCTGTAGCTGGTTGATCCTGGAACAGCTTATCATATTTGTGTTCAACCAGCAGAGTGGCTGAGGGGTCCAGTGAATAAGGGGAGGGAACGAGAGAGTGTGTGTGTGTATAGCTGTTAGCCCAACAGACTCTCTCAGTGTGTGTTTCTCTGATGTGAGACTGAGTGGCTCCACTATGCACAGGGTCTGTAGCCCCCACTGGCCCCTGCTGAAAAGGCTGCCTGTCGACCCGCTGTAGTGACAGAATACACACACACACACACACACACACACACACACACACACACACACACACACACACACACACACACACACACACACACACACACACACACACACACACACACACACACACACACACATACACGGGGCCCACTTTTATGTAGTTAAAAGCATCGACATGGAGGAAACAGGTGGTTAAACAAATATTGGAGTGTGTGTGTGTGTGTGTGTGTGTGTGTGTGTGTGTGTGTGTGTGTGTGTGTGTGTGTGTGTGTGTGTGTGTGTGTGTGTGTGTGTGTGTGTGTGTGTGTGTGTGTGTGTGTGTGTGTGTGTGTTCCCCAGGATATGTTTTAATAACAGCTTGTCCAACTTTTCCTTGGTAGAGAATCAAGAACAGGAATCAAGGACCTTGAGTTGTTCAGTTTCCACAGCTTCAACATGTGGTTTTAGTAGTTGACTATTGTTCCTGATTAATACATTATTAAATATTATAACATTATTATAACAACCTAATCATAATACTATCATCTATCGATTTCAAGTAACGCAGCTGAGGCTTAAACTACTGTAATCAATAATCAGTAGTAATTGTTTCTCTGACATCACATCTTCAGTAATCTTTTGATTGAAATTTGGGTTAGAATGATATACACTGAGTGTACAACACATTAAGAACACCTTCCTAATATTGAGTTTCACTCCCTTTTGCCCTCAGAACAGCCTCAATTTGTCGGGGTATGGAGTCTACAAGGTGTCGAAAGCAGCCACTCTGCGCCTGGCACCTTCTACCATATCTCGTTCAATGGCACTTCAAACTTTTGTCTTGCTCCTTCACCCTCAGAATGGTACACAGAGACAATCCATGTCTCAATTGTCTCCAAACTTTAAAATCCTTCTTTAACCTGTCTCCTGCCCTTCAACGATTGAAGAGGATTTAACAAGTGACATCAATAAGGGATCATAGCTTTAACCTGGTCAGTCTATGTCATGGAAAGAGGAGGTGTTCTAAATGTTTTGTACACAGTGTATGTCTGTTATAGGTATGTGAACATTGCTCTCTGGCTGAATATACAATTATATCAGATAGTCATTTACATTTTAGCAGACACTCTTATCTAGAGCAACTTACCATACATTTTCATACTGGTTCCCCGTGGGAAACGAATCCTCAACCCTGGCGTTGCAAGCGCCATGCTCTACAAACTGAGCTATACGGGACATCATCTCTGGTAGCTTGTTAAATCTTGTTAGGGCTAGGGTCCTTTTTTCTCAATTTCCGCATGACTGATGTGCTCAAAGTAAAGTGCCTGTTGCTCAGGCCCTGAAGCCAGGATATGCACATAATTGGTACCATTGGAAAGAAGACACTTTGAAGTTTGTAGAAATGCTAAAGTAATGTAGGATACTATAATACAATAGATATGTTAGGAGAAAATCTAAATAAAAACCAACCCGGAATTATTTGTTTTTGACTGTGGGCCGTCTCTCTGCAGACTCCGGACTGTGGCCCTTCTCTCTGCAGGCTCCGGACTGTGGGCCGTCTCTCTGCAGGCTCCGGACTGTGGGCCGTCTCTGCAGGCTCCGGACTGTGGGCCGTCTCTGCAGGCTCCGGACTGTGGGCCGTCTCTGCCGGCTCCGGACTGTGGGCCGTCTCTGCCGGCTCCGGACTGTAGGCCGTCTCTGCCGGTTCCGGACTGTGGGCCGTCTCTGCCGGTTCCGGACTGTGGGCCGTCTCTTCCGGTTCCAGAGTGTGCGACGTCGCCGGAAGCTTTGGACGGGGAACTGTCGCCGGAAGCTCTGAACGGGGAACTGTCGCCGGAAGCTCTGGACGGGGAACTGTCGCCGGAAGCTCTGGACGGGGAACTGTTGCCGGAAGCTCTGGACTGGGACCGCGCACTGAAGGCCTGATGCGTGGGGCTGGCTTAGGAGGCACCAGACTAGTAACCCGCACCACAGGGCTAGTGCGAGGAGCAGGAACAGGAAGTACTGGACTGGGCAGGCGCATTAGAGGCCTGATGCATGGGGATGGCTTTGGAGGCGCCAGACTATTGACACGCACCTCAGGGCTAGTGCGAGGAGCAGGAACAGGACGTACTGGGCTGGGCAGGCACACTGGAGGCCTGATGCGTGGGGCTGGCTTTGGGGGCGCCAGACTATTGACACGCACCTCAGGGCTTGTGCGAGGAGCAGGAACAGGACGTACTGGACTGGGCAGGCGCACTAGAGGCCTGATGCGTGGGGCTGGCTTTGGAGGCGCCAGAACAGTAACACGCACCACAGGGCTAGTGCGAGGAGCAGGAACAGGATACACTGGGTCTTGAAGACGCACTGGAGGTCTGGAGCGCACGGCCTGCACAACCCGTCCTGGCTGAGTTGTTACTGTAGACCGGCACAGGCGGAGTGCTGGCACAGGGCGAACTGGGCTGTGCTGAGGAATGATGGCTGTCGTGCGTAGAGCAGGCGCAGGGTAGCCTGGGCCTACGAGACGCACTGGTGGCCAGATGTGCTGCGCAGGCATACTCCTTCCTGGCTGGATGCCTACTCTAGCACGGCACTTGCGGGGGGCTGGTATCGACCGCACCGGACTGTGCTTGCGGATGGGCGAGACCGTGCGCACTTCCGCATAGCACGGTGCTCTCCACGCCAAACGCTCACCATAATAAGCACGGGGAGTTGGCTTAGGGCTCACCCCTGGCCCAGCCAAACTACCCGTGTGCCCCACCCAAAATATTTTTTGGGGCTGCATCCTCTCCTCCTGAAATGGAGGATATAATGCCTCATACCTCTGTCGTTCTGCCTTTGCTGCCTCCAATTCTTCCTTCGGTCGCCGGTACTCCCCGGCCTGCCTCCAAGGTCCCTTTCCATCTAGGATCTCCTCCCATGTCCATGACTCCAAGTAGCTCTCCTTCTGCTCCTTCCTCCACTGCTTGGTCTTCTTTGGTGGGTGGTTCTGTCACGGTCGTTGTAAGGAGTGGACCAAAATGCAGCGGGTAAAGTGCTCATCTTCTTATTTTATTAAAGAGAAAGACACTTAAACAAAACAAACGACGAAAACAGTCCAATAAGGTGCACAGACTATACTGGAAACAACCACCCACAAAACACAAGTGAAACAAACCCCAACTAAATATGGCCTCCAATTAGAGGCAACGACAACCAGCTGACTCTAATTGGAGGTCCTACCAAAACCCAACATAGAAGTAGAAAAACTAGATAAACATATAGAAATAGAAAATGTAGAACATAAACCAAAAAACCAAAACCACACAAAACAAACACCCCCTGCCACGCCCTAACCAAACTACAATAACAAATAACCCCTTTTACTGGTCAGGACGTGACAGTACCACCCCCCCCCCCCAAAAAAAGGTGCAGACCCCACCATATTACTACTCTGACCTATATTAACAGGTCTAATTTTACTACTCTATATTAACAGGTCTAATATTACTACTCTATATTAACAGGTCTAATATTACTACTCTATATTAACAGGTCTAATATTACTACTCTATATGAACAGGTCTAATATTACTACTCTATATTAACAGGTCTAATATTACTACTCTAAATTAACTCTATATAAAAAATAACTTTATCGAACAAAATGACCACTTGTGATGTAGCTGGGACCCTTGGGATTGCAAACAGAGGAAGATCTTCAAAGGTAATTGATTTATTTTATCGCTATTTCTGACTTTCGTGATGCCTCTGCTTGGTTGGAAAATGTTTTTAATGCTTTTGTACGCGAGGCGCTGTCCTCAGATAAGCGCATGGTATGCTTTCGCCGTAAAGTAATTTTGAAATCTGACAAAGCGGCTGGATTAACAAGAAGTTAAGCTTTTAACCGATGTATAACACTTGTATTTTCATGAATGTTTAATATTACCAATTTTGCGCTCTGCAATTTCACCGGATGTTGACGAGGCCGGGCGCTAGCGGTACGCCTTTCTCAAAGAGGTTAAGCTCGAGGCCCTGGGTCTGGACCCGCCCTGTGCATCTGGGTCCTGGACTTCCTGAAGGGCCGCTCCCAGGTGGTGAAGGTAGGAAACAACACCTCCACTTCGCTGATCCTCAACACTGGGGCCCCACAAAGGTGTGTGCTCAGCCCCCTCCTGTACTCCCTGTTCACCCATGACTGCGTGGCCAAGCACGCCTCCAACTCAATCATCAAGTTTGCAGATGACACTTGATTACCAACAATGACGAGACAGCCTACAGGGAGGAGGTGAGTGCTCTGGGACTGTGGTGCCAGGAAAATAACCTCTCACTCAACGTCAACAAAACAAAGGAGATGATTGTGGACTTCAGGAAACAGCAGAGGGAGCACCCCCCTATCCACATAGACGGGACCGCAGTGGGGAAGGTGGAAAGCTTCAAGTTCCTTGGCATACACATCACTGATAAACTGAAATGGTCCACCCACACAGACAATCACCACCTGGTATGGCAACTGCACCACCCACAACACATCACCGGGGCAAATTACTTACCCTCCAGGACACCTACAGCACCCAATGTCAAAGGAAGGCCAAAAAGATCATCAAGGACAACAACCACCCGAGCCACTGCCTGTTCACCCCGCAATCATCCAGAAGGCGAGGTCAGTACAGGTGCATAAAAGCTGGGACCGAGAGACTGAAAAACAGCTTCTATCTCAAGGCCATCAGACTGTTAAATAGCCATCACTAGCACAGAGAGGCTGCTGCCTACATACAAAGACTTGAAATCATGGGCCACTTTAATAAATGGATCACTGGTCACTTTAATAATGTCACTTTAATAATGTTTACATATCTTGCATTACTCATCTCATATATAGAGAGTTGAAGTCGGAAATTTACAGACACTTAGGTTGGAGTCATTAAAACTCATTTTTCAACCACTTCTTGTTAACAAACTATACTTTTGGCAAGTTGGTTAGGACATCTACTTTGTGCATGACATACAGTGGGGCAAAAAAGTATTTAGTCAGCCACCAATTGTGCAAGTTCTCCCGCTTAAAAAGATGAGAGGCCTGTAATTTTCATCATAGGTACACTTCAACTATGACAGACAAAATGAGAAAAAAAAATCCAGAAAATCACATTGCAGGATTTTTTATGAATTTATTTGCAAATTATGGTGGAAAATAAGTATTTGGTCAATAAAAAAAGTTTATCTCAATACTTTGATATATATCCTTTGTTGGCAATGACACAGGTCAAACGTTTTCTGTAAGTCTTCACAAGGTTTTCACATATTGTTGCTGGTATTTTGGCCCATTCCTCCATGCAGATCTCCTCTAGAGCAGTGATGTTTTGGGGCTGTCGCTGGGCAACACGGACTTTCAACTCCCTCCAAAGATTTTCTATGGGGTTGAGATCTGGAGACTGGCTAGGCCACTCCAGGACCTTGAAATGCTTCTTACAAAGCCACTCCTTCGTTGCCCGGGCGGTGTGTTTGGGATCATTGTCATGCTGAAAGACCCAGCCACGTTTCATCTTCAATGCCCTTGCTGATGGAAGGAGGTTTTCACTCAAAATCTCACGATACATGGCCCCATTCATTCTTTCCTTTACACGGATCAGTCATCCTGGTCCCTTTGCAGAAAAACAGCCCCAAAGCATGATGTTTCCACCCCCATGCTTCACAGTAGGTATGGTGTTCTTTGGATGCAACTCAGCATTCTTTGTCCTCCAAACACGACGAGTTGAGTTTTTACCAAAAAGTTCTATTTTGGTTTCATCTGACCATATGACATTCTCCCAATCCTCTTCTGGATCATCCAAATGCTCTCTAGCAAACTTCAGACGGGCCTGGACATGTACTGGCTTAAGCATGGGGACACGTCTGGCACTGCAGGATTTGAGTCCCTGGCGGCGTAGTGTGTTACTGATGGTAGGCTTTGTTACTTTGGTCCCAGCTCTCTGCAGGTCATTCACTAGGTCCCCCCGTGTGGTTCTGGGATTTTCGCTCACTGTTCTTGTGATCATTTTGACCCCACGGGGTCAGATCTTGCATGGAGCCCCAGATCGAGGGAGATTATCAGTGGTCTTGTATGTCTTCCATTTCCTAATAATTGCTCCCACAGTTGATTTCTTCAAACCAAGCTGCTTACCTATTGCAGATTCAGTCTTCCCAGCCTGGTGCAGGTCTACAATTTTGTTTCTGGTGTCCTTTGACAGCTCTTTGGTCTTGGCCATAGTGGAGTTTGGAGTGTGACTGTTTGAGGTTGTGGACAGGTGTCTTTTATACTGATAACAACTTCAAACAGGTGCCATTAATACAGGTAACGAGTGGAGGACAGAGGAGCCTCTTAAAGAAGAAGTTACAGGTCTGTGAGAGCCAGAAATCTTGCTTGTTTGTAGGTGACCAAATACTTATTTTCCACCATAATTTGCAAATAAATTCATAAAGAATCCTACAATGTGATTTTCTGGATTTTTTTTTTCATTTTGTCTGTCATAGTTGACGTGTACCTATGATGAAAATTACAGGCCTCTCTCATCTTTTTAAGTGGGAGAACTTGCACAATTGGTGGCTGACTAAATACTTTTTTGCCCCACTGTAAGTACATTTTCCAACAATTGTTTACAGACAGATAATTTCACTTATAATTCACTGTATCACAATTCCAGTGGGTCAGAAGTTTACATACACTAAGTTGACTGTGCCTTTAAACAGCTTGGAAAATTCATGAAAATTATGTCATGGCATAAGAAGCTTCTGAAAGGCTAATTGACATCATCTGAGTCAATTGGATGTGTACCTGAGGATGTATTTCAAGGCCTACCTTCAAACTCAGTGCCTCTTTGCTTGACATCATGGGAAAATCAAAAGAAATCAGCCAAGACCTCAGAAAAAAGATTGTAGTCTGGTTAATCCTTGGGAGCAATTTCCAAACGCCTAAAGGTACCACGTTCATCTGTACAAACAATAGTAAGGAAGTATAAACACCATGGGACCACACAGCCGTCATACCGCTCAGGAAGGAGACGTGTTCTGTATCCTAGAGATGAACATACTTTGGTGCGAAAAGTGCAAATCAATCCCAGAACAACAGCAAAGGACCTTGTGAAGATGCTGGAGGAAACAGGTACAAAAGTATCTATATCCACAGTAAAACGAGTCCTATATCGACATAACCTGAAAGGCTGCTCTTCAAGGAAGAAGCCACTGCTCCAAAACCGCCATAAAAAAGCCAGACTATGGTTTGCAACTGCACATGTGGACAAAGGTCGTACTTTTTGGAGAAATGTCCTCTGGTCTGATGAAACAAAAATAGAACTGTTTGGCCATAATGACCATCGTTATGTTTGGAGGAAAAAGGGGGAGGCTTGCAAGCCGAAGAACACCATCCCAACCGTGAAGAACGTGGGTGGCAGCATCATATTGTGGAGTGCTTTGCTGCAGGAGAGACTGGTGCACCTCACAAAATAGATGGGATCATGAGGGAGGAAAATGATGTGGATATATTGAAGCAACATCTCAAGACATCAGTCAGGAAGTTAAAGCTTGGTCACTAATGGGTCTTCCAAATGGACAATGACCCCAAGCATACTTCTAAAGTTGTGGCAAAATGGCTTAAGGACAACAAAGTCAAGGTGTTGGGAGTGGCCATCACAAAGCCCTGACCTCAAGCCTGTAGAAAATCTGTGGGCAGAACTGAAAAAGCGTGCGCGAGCAATGAGGCCTACAAACCTGACTCAGTTACACCAGCTCTGTCAGGAGGAATGGGCCAAAATTAACCCAACTTATTGTGGGAAGCTTGTAGAAGGCTACCTGAAACATTTGACCCAAGTTAAACAATTTAAAGGCAATGCTACCAAATACAAATTGAGTGTATGCAAACTTCTGGCCCACCGGGAATGTGATGAAAGAAATAAAAGCTGAAATAAATCCTTCTCTCCACTATTATTCTGACATTTCACATTCTTAAAGTAAAGTGGTGATCCTAACTGACCTAAGACAGGGAATGTTTACTAGGATGAAATGTCAGGAATTGTGAAAAACTTATTTGAAATGTATTTGGCTAAGGCTACTTTTGACTTCAACTGTATATATATATATATATATATACTGTATTCTATACTATCTACTGTATCTTAGTCTATGCCGCTCTGACATTGCTCGTATATATTCTTAATTCCATTCCTTTACTTAGATGTGTGTGTATTAGGTAGTTGTTGTGAAATTGTTAGAAATTACTTGTTAGATATTGCTGCACTGTCAGAACAAGAAGCACAAGCATTTCACTACACCCGCAATAACATCTGCTAAACACGTGTATGTGACCAATAAAATTTGATAGAGCTTATGGACTGTGAGCTCAAAGGTCAGTGACATCATCACCTAAAGACACCTGTTCACATATGCGTCATCAGACCATGATCCAACCTTATTTGACATGCTACTCATACGACCAAAACAGTCATTTATTGTAATACGATAATAAGTATGTAATGACTGTTTTGACACAAAAGTTAAAGTTTCTGATATTCAGATGTACTGCTATGTCTAAATTAGTGATCTGTTTTAGTGGGTCCACTTCCTCCTTCTCCTACTTCTTTATGTCTCGGTGTCTGTCTATTGTTCTGTGATTCTGTTCACCCAGGCTGTTCTGAGCCTCTGGGTCTGAAGGGGGTCAGGTGCAGGTCTCCTAGCTGACCTCATCCTCTGTGTACTGGACCCTGTGTCTGGGCCCGTTGGCCTGGACCCCTAACAGAGCCAGACTGGACCACCAGGCCAAGGTCACCGCATGGACCGCAACCACCAATGACCACAACCTGTGGATTCAGGTATGGGGGTGAAGGGGAGAGGTAGGGGGTGAAGGAGGAAGGAGAGATTGTATTTGAATTAATGAAATATCTCTCCTCCTTCTCTCTCTCTCTCTCTCTCTCTCTCTATCAATTCAATTCAATTCTTTATTTTTTACATTTTGTCAGGAAATGCAGCTCCGTCTCAGGTTCTGCTGTTGTGCAGTGGTTGCACAGCCGTTCCTCTACAGGGAGCCAGGTTTTCCTGTGTCTACCCTTCTCAATGGCAAGGCTGTGCTCACTGAGCCTGTACTTTGTCAAGGTTTTTCTAAGGTTTTGATCAGTAACCATGGTCAAATATTTAGCCACGGTGTACTGTCGATTTAGGGCCAGATAGCACTGCATTTTGCTTTGTGTTTGTGCTTGTGTTTCCCAATAAGCAATGTAGTTTGGTTTTGACTGTGTTGTAATTTGGTTTATTCTGATTGATTGGATGTTCTGGTCCTGAGGCTTCAGTGTGTTAGTAGAACAGGTTTGTGAACTCAGCCCCAGGACCAGCTGGATGAGGGGACTCTTTTCTTTGCTCAGCTCTTGGCATTGCAGGGCTTGGTAATGATATGAGAGGGGGTCACTGTATTTTAGATGTTTCCAAAACTTAATTGCTCTTTTGAGTTTTTATTATTAGTGGATATTGGCCTAATTCTGCCCTGCATGCATTGTTTGTAGTTTTCCTCTGGACCTCTCTCTCTCTCTCTTTCTCAAGGTATAAACACATGATCATATGGATTGGTTGGTTGATTGATTAAGACACATAAACAGAAAAGAGATCTCAGACATGAGAGACAGAGACCAATTTATACCTGGTTCTAACATGTGTCCTTTGTCCTGATATAATAATATTTGCCTTTTTTTCTGAATGACTTACAGTCATACTTGTGGATGGCTCCAGCAGGAATCACACCCACAACCCTTGGTAGAGCAAGCACTATGCTCTACTGACTGAACCACACACATTTTTGGATAGGTGTAGATGATTAAAAGACACATTACTATCTGATTGTGATCTTCCTGATCGCCTCCCGTGTCTGGATATCTTAAAAGTATAGACAGATCTGGAAAGTGAAACAATTTAAATCATTATTATCCCACCTTTTAATATCATTGTCAGGTGGCACCATTGACTTACGTGTCTTAAATAAATAAATACAAATACTTTTTTGAAGAATAGGGAAGGACCTGGAAATCTGGTCACAATGCGGTGGACGGATATGAGACACATTTTAATACCATGTGTAGAGACATATCAGAAAATGTGGCACAATCAGAATAAGATCAGATAAGATCAGGACCAAGGACGCATGTTAGCACCAGGTATAAACAAGGCTTTAGTGGCCGTGTGTCTGACTGTATTTGTGGTTGTCTTGGTGACAGGTGTTCCAGGGTAACATTAACACCAACACCCACAGGAAGAACTTCATCCAGCTGCCCATATATGGTCTCTTCCTCCGCCTCATCCCTGGTTCTGGTACGGACGTATCACACTCAGGATGGAGCTACTGGGCTGCACAGAGGACAACTGACCACCTCTCTCTCTCTCTCTCTCTCTCTCTCTCTCTCTCTCTGAAAGTGGTGTGGACACTGGTCATTAGAAACACTGGAAAATGATATTTGGATGTAAAGGTCACAATAAGTGATTTTGATTTGATTGGTTTACAGTGTGTTATTGATTTATTGGATTGTAAAGTACCCGACATCTGCTCTTAAATGTTTTTAACTACATCATCCTCCTGTGTGATACCATTTCCAACTGTTGTAAACTAGTGTAGTGCCAAAACAATACAGGGTTAACTTTTCCATAGCCAACCTTCGACTGTTCCCTCCCTGACTGCTAAGGGCCACAGTTCCTGACGGAAGAACAGCCCTCTCAAAGCACAAAGCTCCACTAAATATCCATAACATTTGAAAGGGGACATCCTCCATACATTGTAAATGAAAAGTTACAACATTATTCATGCATTATTGTGAGAATCAAGGTATTTTTTTCAGACAGAAAAAGTAATCCAAAGTGTGCTTACTACACTATACACTTACTATACAACATCTATACAACATAACCAGTGACATGGAATTTATTGATACTGATTTAATAAAATATTGACTGAAGTAACATATATACTTTCTATATAGTAAAACAAGCAACATAATACTTGTATTTCTCTCTGTGTCTGTTTGGGTACCAAATCAAAAGGGGTTGGAATCAGGTGTTGAATGGACTAATGCTACTCTTATGCTCCTTCTGGTCCCTCCTGCCCCTCTGGTGGTGTAACAGAGACATCATCTGGTCAGGGAAGGTTACTGCATGTCTCTTTAAATCCTCACCTGTCAGTCATTTGGACATCTCCGTTCAGATTGAGGCTCCATCACTTCCTCTGGTCTTCTCAAACTGCTGTCCTAGAGTATTAGTAGTAGGTGTGTGTGTGTGTGTGTGTGTGTGTGTGTGTGTGTGTGTGTGTGTGTGTGTGTGTGTGTGTGTGTGTGTGTGTGTGTGTGTGTGTGTGTGTGTGTGTGTGTGCGTGTGTGTCAGGTAAAGAGAGAGACCAGCACACTGTTCAAATCAAATCAAATTTTATTGGTCACATGCACGTGTTTAGCAGATGTTATTGCGTGTGTAGCGAGATGCTTGTGTTTATAGCTCAGACAGTGCAGTAATAACAAGTAACATCTAACAATTTCACAACATATACACAATACACACAAATCTAATTAAAGGAATGGAATTAAGTATATATAAATATATGGATGAGCAATGTCAGAGCGGCATAGATTAAGATACAGTAGAATAGTATAGAATACAGTATATACATATGAGATGAGTAAAGCCAGATATGTAAACATTATTAAAGTGACTAGCGTTCCATTTATTAAAGTGGCCAGTGATTTCAAGTCTAAGTATATAGGCAGCAGCCTCTAATGTGCTAGTAATGGCAATTTAACAGTCTGATGGACTTGAGATAGAAGCTGTTTTTCAGTCTCTCAGGCAATGGCTCGGGTGGTTGTTGTCCTTGATGATCTTTTTGGCCTTCCTGTGACATCGGGTGCTGTAGGTGTCCTGGAGGGCAGGTAGTTTGCCCCCAGTGATGCATTGGGCAGAACGCACCACCCTCTGGAGAGCCCTGCGGTTGCGGGCAGTGCAGTTGCCGTACCAGGCGGTGATACAGCCCGACAGGATGCTCTCAATTGTGCATCTGTAAAATGTTGTTTTGGTGCCAAGCCAAATTTCTTCCACCTCCTGAGATTGAAGAGACGCTGTTGCGCCTTCTTCAACACACTGTCTGTGTGGGTGGACCATTTAGACCCTGCCACATACATCTCGTGTCTGAGCCGTTTAATTGTGACTCCAGATTGTCTCTATTCTGACGTTTTGACTGTTTGAATAACTACACTGTTTGTATTCTATCATATTCCTAGTCACCTTGTCATGGTTAAATGCTGTGGTTCGCGCTTTCAGTTTTGAGCGAATGCTGCCATCTATCCACGGTTTCTGGTTAGGGTAGGTTTTAATAGTCACAGTTGGTTTCTGGTTAGGGTAGGTTTTGTATCTCCTATACACTGATAAACTCAGTCACCGTATCAGTATAGTCGTCCATATTATTCTCGGAATCTACCCGGAACATATCCCGGTCCACGTGATCAAAACAATAATGAAGCGTGGATTCCGATTGGTCAGACCAGCGTTGAATAGTCCTTAGCATGGGTACTTCCTTTTTGAGTTTCTATATACAATGTGAGCAAATGAGATAAGGGAGGTAAAGGCAAAAAAGGCCATGGTGGCAAAGTAAATACAATATAGCAAGTAAAACACTGGAATGGTAGATTTGCAGTGGAAGAAAGTGAAAAGTAGAAATATAAATAATGGGGTGCAAATGAGCAAAATAAATAAATAAATACAGTAGGGGAAGAGGTAGTTGTATGGGCTAAATACAGGCAAAGACTGTGTGTGGAAAATGATTTAAGACTGAGTCTCTCTCCAATAAAACCCAACATTGCAGAGTTATGTGCATCCTTTCAAGCACACCCTTCTCATTAACCTGTGGTGAGTTATTCACAATTTTTTATGAACAAATAAGGTTTTATATGTAAGATGGCTAAATAAATAGCTAAATTATTGATTATTATTATATTATTATTTGTGCCCTGGTCCTATAAGAGCTCTTTGTCACTTCCCATGAGCCAGGCTGTGACAAAAACTCACACTCATTCTTATGTTTAATAAATGTATCGTATAGTGAGTGGCAGGCTTACAATGATGGTAAAAAAACAACATTTGAGAGCGCGCTGACCCTGGTGCTAGAGGGGATACGCAGCTGGATGTTGAATGTTTGAAGGGGTAAGGGACTATAAAAAAAATGGGAACCACTGATCTAATGCATTACTCATCAATTGACTCTAGACACACACTGGGTGTACAAAACATTAAGAACACCTGCTCTTTCCATGACATAGACTGACCAGGTGAATCCAGGTGAAAGCTATGATCCCTTATTAATGTCACTTGTGAAATTCACTTCAATCAGTGTAGATGAAGGGAAGGAGACAGGTTAAAGAAGTATTTTAAAGTATTGAGATATGAGACATGGATTGTGAATGGGCAAGATCAAATATTTAAGTGCCTTTGAACGGGGTATGGTAGTAGGTGTAAGGCGCACTGGTTTGTGTAAAGAACTGCAACGCTGCTGGGTTTTTAATGCTCAACAGTTTCAAGAATGGTCCACCACCGAAAGGACATCCAGCCAACTTGACACAACTGTGGGAAGCATTGGAGTCTATGTCAACATACCATGTAGTCCACGCCCTGACGAATTGAAGCTGTTCTGGGTGCAACTCAATATTAGGAAGGTGTTCTTAATGTTTTGTGCACTCAGTGTTTTTTTTAATAAGTTTTAACACAAAACATAACATTTCATTGTGAAATTTGATTGATTAAGAACAGGAACTATTGTGTGGTAAATACAGTATGGTTTTCTCTGTTCAATAGTAGACCTCCAAAACTGAGTAAAAGTCTCACTCAGATCTTTAGAGTTCTCAGGCTCTGACTCCGCCCAACGACCCCCTGACCCCCCACATCCATCTCCATTCTAAAAATCACGTTCAATAATCTACATTGGTTATGGATTCTGGCACAAGTCTCATCAAGATCTTCACAGACCTCGCTCCCCTCCTTCTCTTGACACAGTAGACAGGACCAGACATTATTTTGACCTGTCTTCCCCATGGTCACCATGACACTCACCACAGTAGATCTGATCTGGTTCTACACATGGACTGTGATGGTGAATCATATCAGATTGTGGAGAAGCCAACTTGATGAGTTTCTCCTGACCCACCTCAACACTCCTAGCAGTGCCCTCTGACCTCTCCTCTCTCGTACCAGTCTTTTCTGCAACACTGAGTGAGCTTCACTGACCTCTTTCAAGTTCTGTCTCAATCTCTCCATTTCTCCATCCTTCTCCATCTGTCTGCTGAACTCCCTCTGCATCTTTGTCTGTGAGATCGTGATGTTCCTCTGTAACTCAGGTAGGACTATCTTCATCAGGTTTCTCTCTGCTTCAACTCTGGCCTCTCCTTCATAGTTTCCCCTCATCACATCTATCTCCTGTCTGTGTCTTTCCTCCCTCTCCCTCCTCTCATTCTCTTTCTTCTCTCTCTCCATCTCCTCCCTCCTATCAGACTCCCTCTTCAACTCCCTCTCCAGTTCTCTTTTCTTCTCCCCGTCCCCCTCTTCTTTCACCTGTCTCTCCAATTCAGTGGTTCTTTCGCTTAGTGTTTTATCATAGAGTCCTGTAACTCCTTCTGAAGCCTCTCTCTCAAGCCTCTCTCTCAAGTCTCTCTCCTCCCTCGGTTTCCTCTCCTCTCTGTCTCTCTGGAGTTTTCCCTCCATCTCTCTAACCTGGGTCTCTGCCTCCTGGTAGGTCTGACTGTTGTAGAATCTATCTCTATTTCCTTCCACCATCTCCTCTACCTGCTCCAGCAGGTCTGGGACCTGAGTGCCATGGGCCCTGTCCTAAATGTTGAGAACGTGGTACCTGCTCCCACATTTCTCTACAAGCTGCTGGAGGTCCTGGCTCCCTGCTTGGAGAAACTCCTCAATGCTCTGCTCTTTCAGGCCATCAGCATGGGTGAATAGAATAACAGTGTGTCCCCAACAACCCTCCCCAACCCTCCTCTATTCTCTCCAGCACCCCACTCTCCTCCCTCTTGGAGGGCTCCATAGGTATGACCAGGAGGAAAGCGTGGGGTCCCGGGGCAGACAGACGGACACAGAGCCCTACATCCTGTCTCAGCTCCTCCAGAGAGAGTCCAGGACAGAACCAGTCTGGAGTGTCCACCAGCACCAGCAGTCTCCCACACACATCCCCCTATCTCCTCTTACTCCTCTGGGTCACTGCAGAGGGGCTGGCCTGGGCCCCAAACTCCTCTCTGCACAGAATTGTGTTTGCTGATGCACTCCTCCCAGCCCCAGTCCTCCCCAGCAGCAAATGTTAATGTTAACTAATGTTAATTCCAAATGAATAAGTCTGAAAATCTAAATGACATCCCTCATGTTCCCTGAACCAATCCTTCCTCTTCCAGACTCTCTCATACTTACCACGATCACCAGCTGGTCCCTCCCTCTTTAACTTGCACTCCTGGGTCTCCCGTTGTAAATACACTGTACCTGAGTCTATGGTGTAAAACAGAGAGTTGAGTTCTGTGTGGTAGACTACATCACTATATACAGAACAAACAGGACCAATCAGATTTCTCCTGTCACTCAACCCTCCCTCGTGAAGGGACTGTGGACACAAATGAGATCTGGTTCATTTCATTAATAATGTTTTTTTTTTATTGGCCTATTTCTTAATTAATTATTTTCATTTTTTGTGATGACCAGCATTGGGCTCGATGGCAGATACTGTATATTGTGGCAGGAGGCAGGGTTCTATGCTATATACTGTATATTGTGGCAGGAGGCAGGGTTCTATGGTATATACTGTATATTGTGGCAGGAGGCAGGGTTCTATGGTATATACTGTATATTGTGGCAGGAGGCAGGGTTCTATGCTATATACTGTATATTGTGGCAGGAGGCAGGGTTCTATGGTATATACTGTATATTGTGGCAGGAGGCAGGGTTCTATGGTATATACTGTATATTGTGGCAGGAGGCAGGGTTCTATGCTATATAATGTATATTGTGGCAGGAGGCAGGCTTCTATGCTATATACTGTACATTCAGTATAATTTGAAGAACGTCTTTGCAACATCATAATTCAACCTACCTTGAGAACATTTGGGGAGAGTATTGATAAATGTAAAGAAACTGATTTCATTTGTAGCCTTGAAGAAGACACACTGCTGTTCACAAGGCCTGTACTTCTTTATAGCATCAGATTAACACTCTGGTCTTGTTCTTTGTCTTGTGTTATTGGTTGTCAATAAACAAAACAGACAAATAAGTAATTACTCACCTGCTATCCGTGCTGATCATCCATTATCCAAGATGGAGAGTCATGAATAATGGTCATGTAAAACAAAATGTATTCGTTTATTATAGTTACATTCAATCCAATTTCTGTCTTATTCCATAATTCAATCAAATACCATACAACATATTGGAATGACTGTTCGTCACATTCATTACTGACGTACATCAATGGAAAGGGGTGTAAGCAGTGCTATGTGAGCAGTCTGAGAATGACAGAGTGCTTCATAATAAAACATCAAACTTAATTTAAGCTGATTCCATTTTAATGTTGGAGTGTGAAATGTTGAGCTCTATGGCAGACATATTGTGGGAAGGCTACAGTATGTCAATTCAGTATATGTCACAAATTGCTAGGAGTGGTGGTAGGAGTCAGGCGCAGAGAGCAAAGGTAAGGAAAAAATGAATTTATTTTTCCCGGTACAGAAAACAGTCAACGCCAACACAACAGGCGCGTGAACAAAATGACCAACCCAGAAACAACGGGCACACAGTCCGGAAAGATAAATTACGGTGAATAGCCAGCACATCCAAAACAAGCACACTGACAGAAAATAATCCCGCACAAACCTGGGCGGGCTAAGCAGGTTTAAATAAACACAAATCAAGACACTCAATAAGGAACAGGTGCAACCAATAAGACATTACAAACAGAAAAGGAAAAAGGGATCAGCGACGACGACCGCCGAGCACCGCCCGGGCAGGCAGGGGAGCCACCTTCGGTGGGATTCGTGACAGTATAATTGTTTCTAGATATTCATTATAATAAAACCTAATATTGAAACAATTGGGACAAGTGCCGACACATGTAAACAAACATATTTAGTTAGAAATCTTGAAGAAGAGACACTGCTGTTCTTTATAGTGTCAGATTAACACTCTGGTCTGTTCCTTGTCTTGTGTAATTGGTTGTCAATAAACAAAACAGACAAATAAGTATTTACTCACCTGATGCTGATTATCCAAGATGGAGAGTCATGAATAATGATAATGTGAAACAGAATGTATTAGTTATTCTCATTACCCTCAATTCACCATCTGTCACATTATCCAATCAAATACCACAGTGATGTGATATACATCAGAGGGGTATGAATGTTCATCACATTCATTACTAATGAGAATCAAGGGATGTGACCAGTAATGTTGAAATGGTTCAAATGCTTTTAGGGACAAGCTCAAATGATTGTAATATGCATACTAACTAGCTGATATTCAGAATTAATCTAGTCTATTCATCTGTAAATCCTACTTTGAACTCCTACCTACATGATAAAGTAGGAGTGTTTTGTACAGGGAAAGAGACTGGTTGTTATTGTTACTGCAGTTATAGAACACTTACCTTCTCTGACCCTTAAACACACTGCAGCCTCCTCCTTCTGTTCTCCATGGATGACCTGACATATGTGGACTCCTCTGTCTGACCACTTGATGTCTCTCAGCCTCAGAGACACGTTGCCTCTCTCCAGATTCTGGGTGTTCAGACTCACTCTGCCCTCATAGTCACTCCTCCCTGTCACCTGGCCATTCTTATTCAGGTAAATAAACTCTGTCTTCCTAAACCTCCTGGTCGTCATGGCAACAGTACTGGTCTCAGGGGAGAGGTGACAGGGGAGGGTGCCATCCTCACCAGGATCACCATTGATATCTCTACCAGTGGTGATGAGTTTAAGGTCATCTGTTCAGAAAGAGAGGACATTTCTGTTTTAATGCCATTATCTTTGTCTGGAACACAAATACTTTCAGTACATTTATAAACACAGCTGAATAAAAACGACAATATACATACAACAACCAGGACCATGTCAATTCTAAAATACAACACACACAATTCCAGACAGACATATTCATTTGGAGAAAAGTATATATACATGTATATGTCTTAGAAGAATGTGAATACTACTATCTAGAGGGATATTATCCCATTTGTTCACAAATCTTTCCCAGACATGCCACTATGCACATCTTATGCCACCAGTAACCTTAACATGTAATCCATTTCGCTTCTTTTTATATTTATTGAAAAGTAGGTAAAAAAGTATGTTTTATTCTCGGTCACAATTGTGACATGCTGCTTATAGTAAGATGAAAATACATTTACCCCTATACCTCAGCCTCAATATCTATATACAGTACCTCAGCCCACTTACCCACACACCTACAGTACACCCAATTACCCACACACCCCAGCCCTGATACCCCCATGCCCTAACCCTAACACCCACATGTATACAATCAAGTACCGTTACACCCATATCTTAGCCCTAAATGCCTTATGCTAAATGCCTTATACTACTTAAGACCCCAGTTCCTTTGTCAATTCACCTCATCCCTGTTACTTGCCTATCTCAGCCCTGTTAGCCACTTTCCTTAGGCCCGTATTACCTAAGTCACTAACAGTAACCTATTTTCATCTATTCGATGTACACCCCAACACTATTATTTGCATATCTTAGTCTTGTGACCTGTATACACTAATCATTTCATAGATGAGCTCATAGTACAGTGGTATAACACGTGCCCCAGCCCCATTCACTTTGTTTTCCTACCACAAAAGTTGTTGCCAAAAAGGATTTGAATGGGCAATAGATGTTAAATACAGGTAATGGCACTGGATGGACTAGGCAAGTCAGTTAAAAACTCATTCTTATTTACAATGATGGCCTAGGAACAGTGGGTTGACTGCCTTGTTCAGGAGCAGAACGACAGATTTGTACCTTGTCAGCTCGGGGATTCAATCTTGCAACCTTTCGGTTACTAGTCTAACGCTCTAACCACTAGGCTAGCTTTGTGTATCCCTACACCCCATTACTCATTTAAACCAGGTAAATCCATAGGCATACTCATATAAAACAGATCAACCCCAGTACCCAAGCCTCAACATTCATACAAACCAGGTCCACACTTGTACTTCAGCCCCAATATTCTTACAGACCAGGTGTACACCTGCACATCTAACCCAATATAGAGGTCTACTGCTACATGTCAGCCCCAGTTGTCATAAAATAGATGCACTTCTGCATTTCAGCCCCAATATTCATACAAACCAGGTCTACACCTGTACTTCAGATCCAATTTACATACCTACAAATTCTACACATGTGCTTGAACCCAATTAATCAACAAAGCCAGGTCTAAATGTGTTGAAGCCTGAATACTCATAAACTGTAGTCTGGCTGGGGAGTAGAGTTAGGGGCTGAGTTTGGGTGAGAGAGTGCAGGGGACAGGGCTGGGGGTAAGGTTGTGTTTTAGTGGTGTGTGTGTTTGGAGTATTCAGGAGTTGTGTTTTAGTGGTGTGTGTGTGTGGAGAATTGTGAGGTGTAAAGAAGGTGGGTTGTAAATTAAGCAGGAGTGGACTCTCGTGCTCTTTAGTATCAACCAAAGGAATACCTTTGTCTCCAGAAACTTTCGCTCGCCCAAAACTCTAACGTCCAAAAAGTGAATACCGGAACAATATTTCTAACATAACAATGTGGGGAATGGTCAGTGGGGAACTATGGAAAACAAATGTAATATTGGTTTTCATTTTGTGATGTCATTAAAAACAGTATGGATGAAATACTGTAACTTAGAAAGTATACCCCCTTTATCTGTCAAGTTTCCATTCAATACATTGTGCATATAATATGAAAAATAATGATTATTTTTTTGTTAAAATAGTGATGTGATTTTAGGAGGTATAAAATAATCTGGTAGTCCCATCCACCAAACTACCAGGTGTGAAATCTGGTAGTCCCATCCACCAAACTACCAGGTGTGAAACAGGGAAGGGACTCGGGGGGTATGCAATTTGGTATAGAGCAGACCTAACTCACTCCATTAAATTAATCAAAACAGGAACATTTTACATTTGGCCACAAATTCAAAAGGAAATGATCTTAACAAAGGAAAATGTCCTCCTGTGTGCTACCTAAATCCCCCCACAAGAATCCCAATACTTTAATGTAGACAGCGTCGCCATCCTGGAGGGGGAAATCAATCATTTCCAGACCCAGGGACATGTACTAGTCTGTGGCGACAGAACCGGCCAGAACCGGACAAGAACCTGACACCCTCAGCACACAGGGGGACAAATACCTGCCTGGAGGTGACAGCATTCCCTCCCCCATATGCCCTCCTAAACACAACTATGACAACATAACCAATAAAAATGGGTCACAACTCCTGTAGCTCTGTCGCATGCTGGGTCTGTATATAGTCAATGGTAGACTTCGAGGGGTCTCCTATGGTAGGTACACCCATAGCTCATCTCTTGGCAGTAGTACCGTAGACTACTTTATCACTGACCTCAACCCAGAGTCTCTCAGAGTGTTCACAGTCAGCCCACTGACACCCCTATCAGATCACAGCAAAATCCCAGTCTACTTGAACAGAGTAATACTCAATCAAGATGCATCAAAGCCAAAGGAACTAAGTAATATTAAGAAATGCTATAGATGGAAGTAATGTAGTGTGGAATCCTACCAAAAAAGGCAACAACAAATTAAATGCCTTTTAGACAACTTCCTGGACAAAATGTTCCACTGTAATAGTGAAGATGTAAACTTGGCAGTAGAAAATCTTAACAGTATATTTGACCTCTCAGCTTCCCTATCAAATCTAAACATTTCAAACAGAAAACCGAAGAAAATGAACAACAATGACAAATGGTTGCAAAATGGAATGCAAAATGGAATGCAAAATCCTAAGAAAGAAATTGAGAAACCTGTCCAACCAAAAACATAGAGACCCAGAAAACCTAAGTCTACACCTAAAACAATACAGAAATACACTACGGAAAAATAAAGGACAGCACGTCAGAAATCAGCTCAATGTAATTGAAGAATCCATAGACTCTAACCACTTCTGGGAAAATTGAAAAACACTAAACAAACAACAACACAAATAATTATCTATCCAAAATGGAGATGTATGGGTAAACCACTTCTCCAATCTTTTTGGCTCTATAAAAAAGAACAAACAGCAAAAACATATACATGATCAAATACAAATCTTACAATCAACTATTAAAGACTACCAGAACACACTGCATTCTCCAATTACCTTGAATGAACTAAAAGGACAAAATAAAATCCCACCAACCCAAAAAGGCCTGTGGTGTTGATGGTATCCTCAATGAAATGATAAAATATACAGACAACAAATTCCAATTGGCTATACTAAAACTCTTTAACATTATCCTTAGCTCTGGCATCTTCCCCAATATTTGGAACCAAGGACTGATCACCCCAATCCACAAAAGTGGAGACAAATTTGACCCCAATAACTACTGCAGGATATATGTTAACAGCAACCTTGGGAAAATCCTCTGCATTATCATTAACAGCAGACTCGTACATTTCCTCAGTGAAAACAATGTACTGAGCAAATGTCAAATTGGCTTTTCACCAAATTATTGTACGACACACCACGTATTCACCCTGCACACCCTAATTGACAAACAAACAAACAAAGGCAAAGTCTTCTCATGCTTTGGTGATTTCAAAAAAGGCTTCGACTCAACTTGGCATGAGGCTCTGCTATACAAATTGATGGAAAGTGGTGTTGGGTGACATTGTAATATACATGTACACAAACAACAAGTGTGCGGTTAAAATAGGCAAAAAACACACACATTTCTTCCCACAGGGCTGTGGGGTGAGACAGGGATGCAGCTTAAGCCCCACCCTATTCAACATATATATCAACGAATTGGCGAGGGCACTAGAACAATCTGCAGCACCCGGCCTCACGCTACTAGAATCTGAAGTCAAATGTCGACTGTTTGCTGATGATCTGGTGCTTCTGTCAGCAACCAAGGAGGGCCTACAGCAGCACCTAGATCTTATGCACAGATTCTGCCAGATCTGGGCCCTGACAGTAAATCTCAGTAAGACCAAAATAATGGTGTTCCAAAATAGGTCCAGTCGCCAGGACCACAAATACAAATTCCATCTAGACACCGTTGCCCAAGAGCACACAAAACACTATACAGTACATACCTTGGCCTAAACATCAGCGCCACAGGTAACTTCCACAAAGCTGTGAACGATCTGAGAGACAAGGCATTCTATGCCATCAAAAGGAACATAAAATTCGACATACCAATTAGGATCTGGCTAAAAATACTTGAATCAGTTATAGAACCCATTGCCCTTTATGGTTGTGAGGTCTGAGGTCCGCTCACCAACCAAGAATTCACAAAATGGGACAAACACCAAATTGAGGCACTGCATGCAGAATTCTGCAAAAATATCCCACGTGTACAATGTAAAACACCAAATAATGCATGCAGACCAGAATTAGACCAATACCGCTAATTATTAAAATCCAGAAAAGAGCCCTTAAATTCTACAACCACCTAAAAGGAAGTGATTCCCAAACCTTCCACAACAAAGCCATCACCTACAGATAGATGAACCTGGAGAAGAGGCCCCTAAGCAAGCTGGTCCTGGGGCTCTGTTCACAAACACAAACAGACCCCACAGAGCCCAAGGACAGCAACACAATTAGATCCAACCAAATCATGAGAAAAGAAAAAGATAATTACTTGACACTGGAAAGAATTAACAAAAAAACTGAGCAAACTAGAATGCTATTTGGCCCTAAGCAGAGAGTACACCGTGGCAGAATACCTGACCACTGTGACTGACCCAAACTTAAGGAAAGCTTTGACTATGTACAGACTCAGTGAGCATAGCCTTGCTATTGAGAAAGGCAGACCTGGCTCTCAAGAGAAGACAGGCTATGTGCACACTGCCCACAAAATGAGGTGGAAACTGAGCTACACTTCCTAACCTACTGCCAAATGTATGACCATATTAGAGACAGATATTTCCCTCAGATTACACAGATCCACAAAGAATTTGAAAACAAAAGATATGTGTTGGGTAGAAACAGAAAGTGGGTGGCCAGCAGAGATAGATGGGATGGGTTGAGGGAAGCTGAGGGTTGGTATGTGGAATTGGAGACAAGTGGGAGTGGAGTTGCTGTGTGAGAGAGAGAATGATGGTCAAAAGATAAAGGTTAAAAAAAAGTCTAAATAAAACATAATAAAAGTACATTTGAATGACACTAAGTGGCAGTGTTTGCCTGAGGCTGATGCCGTGCAGGTGTTTGTACACATGCATATTCACACACTGTCATTCAAATAAACACATACAAGAACACACACATACATGTAATAGTGCCAGACATGCACACACACATATACAGTTGGCATTGCTGTTATGATTTCAGTTGTCCTTGATGTCCTTCGTTTTTTTATTTTTTTATTTAAAGTTTTATTAAGTTTTCTTGTTTTTCAATCAACCAACAAAACACATTCCACATTCCCAGATGTGACAATAAAAAATAATAAAAAATAATAATAATAAAAAAATTTTAAAAAATAATAATAAAACAATTTAAATAACAAAAACTAACAATAATAATAACAATGATTTTTTAAAATTTTTTATAAACCATATCAAAAATAAATAAAGAATAATTATTAAAAAAATAATAATACATTTATATATAAAAAACTTGCAGCAGCACTATCAAGATTCTTATTAGCTATTTCCAGCCTTATTCTTATTAGCTATTTCCAGCCTTAGCAGAGACGACGAGCAAATAATTCGTTTTTAGTTTTTACAGCACCTTACACAACATGTATCTGCTCATTTCCCTAATCACCCCATTCACTTTGCCTAATTTGAAATATAGTTGAGTAGTGGAGACCAGAGTCTATCAAACTTGGGCTGTCTCTTGCTGAGGTCATAAGTGAGCTTTTCAAGAGGGAGAAAGTCAACAATCTGGTCAATCCACATTTTAAATGTAGGAGAGGTATTAGAGGCCCACAATAGAATAATACATTTATTAGAAAAGTATGTAATAGTCATAAGCAAATTTTCTCTGTCAGGATCAAGAACAAAGTCCTGCTGGGCATTAAGAAGATGGATACACGGGGTCATATCAAACTGTACATCTAGTATTTTCTGTGCAGCAGTATGTACAGATTGCCAAAATCTGGCTATCTCTCTGCAGCTCCAAAATACATGCATATAGGTTCCACTTTCAGAGGTACATCTTTTACAGTTATGAGAAATGTCTGTTTTCATTCTGTGGAGTCTCATTGGAGTGTAATAAAATTTGTACAAAAATGTGTAATTAGATTCATTCATTTTTACATTAGTAGAGGAGCAGTATAACCTGTCGCAAACCACCGCCCATAACTCATCACTGATAGTCAGACCAAGGTCCTTTTCCCAGATAATTTTCAAAGGAGTAAAGGAGGAGCCTCCTTTCTCAGAAAGGAGTCTATAGATATAAGATATTTTGCCTTTAAAACCTCTTACATCTAGATGTTCCGCTAGCGGAACGCCTCGTCAATATCCAATGATAGAGCGTGGCACGAATTACAAACACCTCAAAAATCCAAAAACTTCAATTTTTCAAACATATAACTATTTTACACCATTTTAAAGACAAGACTCTCCTTTACCTAACCACATTGTCCGATTTCAAAAAGGCTTTACAACGAAAGCAAAACATTAGATTATGTCAGGAGAGTACCCAGCCAGAAATAATCACACACCCATTTTTCAAGCTAGCATATAATGTCACAAAAACCAAAACCACAGCTAAATGCAGCACTAACCTTTGATGATCTTCATCAGATGACATTCCTAGGACATTATTTTATACAATACATGCATGTTTTGTTCAATCAAGTTCATATTTATATCAAAAACCAGCTTTTTACATTAGCATGTGACGTTCAGAACTAGCATACCCACCGAAACTTCCGGTGAATTTACTAAATTACTCACGATAAACGTTCACAAAAAACAAAACAATTAAGAATTATAGATACAGAACTCCTTTATGCAATCGCGGTGTCCGATTTTAAAATAGCTTTTCGGTGAAAGCACATTTTGCAATATTCTGAGTAGATAGCCCGGCCATCATGGCTAGCTATTTTGACACCCACCAAGTTTGGCACTCACCAAACTCAGATTTACTATAAGAAAAATTGGATTACCTTTGCTGTTCTTCGTCAGAATGCACTCCCAGGACTTCTACTTCAACACCCAATGTTGTTTTGGTTCCAAATAATCCATAGTTATATCCAAATAGCTGTGTTTTGTTCTTGCAGCACCTTACACTATCCGAAGGGAGACACGCCGGCGCGTATTGTGACAAAAGATGTCAAAATATTCCATTACCGTACTTCGAAGCATGTCAAACGCTGTTTAAAATCAATTTTATGCGATTTTTCTCGTAAAATAGCGATAATATTCCGACCGGGAGACCTTGTTTTCGTTCAAACACTGAAAATAGAAAATGGAGTCTTCACATGCTCGCGCGCGCCCGTGTCATTGTTCTCAGAACGACCACTTTCCAAAACCCCTACTGTTTTTCGCCCAGGGACTGCAGAGTCATCATTCCCCGTTCTGGCGCCTTCTGAGAGCCTATGGGAGCCGTAGAAAATATCACGTTACAGCAGAGATCCTCTATTTTTGATAAAGAGGCTATAGAAGGACAAGAAATAGTCAGACAGGGCACTTCCTGTATGGAATCTTCTCAGGTTTTGGCCTGCCATATGAGTTCTGTTATACTCACAGACACCATTCAAACAGTTTTAGAAACTTTAGGGTGTTTTCTATCCAAATCAAATAATTATATGCATATTATAGTTTCTGGGCAGGAGTAATAACCAGATTAAATCGGGTACGTTTTTTATCCGGCCGTGAAAATACTGCCCCCTATCCTAAACAGGTTAATGGATTGTACTGTGACAAGAAGGGTTTCAACTTCATTCAGCTGAGCTCTAAACCTCCTCTTGGAAGTAAATGAGTGAATGACATGTCTAATTTGAAGATATTTATTTAAAGAAAAGGGATCTTGGCACATTGAATTCACTGCAGAGCTCTTGAAAGGATTTCAGTGTAGTGGTTTTCTGATGAAATAGGTCTGAAAAGGTCCTGATTCCTAGAGTATGCCAAAGATTAAAGCTGGCATCACTCAGGGCTTTTGGCAAGTCTGGGTTGCCTTCTATAGGCGAGTGAGAACATATTTGGGAGGAAATGCCCAGGTATTTCTTACAGTCCCTCCACGCTAGTAAGGTGCTGTAAATCACAAAGGTTTTGGCTATGTTACCCACTTCACTAAAGTTATTAATCAATATAATTGAGCTTAGGGGCAATGAACCACAGGATTGGGCTTCTATCTGAATCCACATTGACTCTTGTCTGTTTGTGATCCATGTTAGCATGTTGCGGATTTGGGCATACCAGTAGTACAATTGAAGGGAGGGAAGGGCAAGACCACCCTTAGATTCAGGTTTCAATAGAGTGGAGAACTTGATCCTAGGTTTTTTATTGCCCCATATAAATTTGGTGAAGCTTTGGTTAGTTGTTTTTGAAAAAGGAAATTTGGAGATAGCATGGGTGCATCTGATAAATGACTTAAATGTAAATGTAAATAAATAGTTCAGTCTAGGGAGGATGTTCATACGGATGACATTAATTCTTCCTACTAGGCTAACTGGGAGGGAGATCCAGGTTTGGAGATCGTTCTTGATTCGATCCAGGAGTGGAAGATCATTTTCCTTGAAAAGGCTATTCAGGTCTGGTGTTATGAAGATCCCAAGGTATTGAAACCCTTGTGTCTTCCATTGAAATGGACATAGTGTCTTCATAGAGCTGGTGAGTGTAAGATTGAGAGGGCAGACAGTGGATTTGTTAAAGTTTATCTTATATCCTGAAAACTTGCCATACTGAGCAATTGTGTCTAAAATGGGAGGGATTTCTCAGGGTTGGATATGTAGAGCAAGACATCATCCGCGTAAAGCGAAATCTTGTGCTGCAGGCCGCCTGCAGAGGCACCCATAATACTTGGATTGCTCCTTATCAACTCTGCCAGAGGCTCCGCTCCCAACAAGTAGAGCAGGGGGGACAGCGAGCACCCTTGTCTTGTGCCCCGTCCCAAAGGAAATCTGTCAGAGTTTAGTCTGTTAGTAGTCACCATTGCATTTGGATGAGAGTATAGGGACTTAATCCATTTAATAAAGTTTGGGCCCATATTGAACTTTTCTAAGACTGAGAACAGAAAGCTCCACTCCATCCTGTCGAACGCCTTCTCAGCATCCAGTGAAGCCAGCAGGGCAGGGGTCTTCTGTGCGTTTACTTCATCAATAATATCAAAAAGACGGCGAATGTTATCAGAAGAGTATCTGTCTCTAATAAATCCAGTTTGGTCCGCTTTTATTATTTTGAGAAAAAGAGTGTTTAGTCTTTTGGCGAGCAATTTGGTAATTATTTTGTAGTCGAAATCCAACAAGCTTATGGGCCGGAAGGACGAGCAGGATAGAGGGTCCTTGTCTTTTTTGAGCAACACTGTAATGTGAGCTGTGTGCATTGAGTCTGGGAGAACTGTTTTTGTAAAAATCATCCAGCATTGGCATGAAAATAGGGCTAAGCTGGGGCCAAAAAGCTTTGTAGAACTCTCTGCGGAATCCATCTGGGCCTGGGGACTTATTAGGTGGCATGGAGATAATTGCCTCCAGGATCTCCTCAGGAGTGAAGGGGAAGTTGAGATATTCTCGGTCGGTCTCTGATAATTTAGGTAGCGAGAATCCCTCTAGGAAGGAGTGGAGTTCTGCCTCCGTATGTTTTCTCTTAGAGATATATAGTTTGCAGTAAAAATCATGAAACGTTAAATTTATCTTTTTTGGGTCATATGTGACCTCGTCCTCTGCTGTTCAGATAGCCATGATTGTACACTCTGACTGCTATTTTTTTAATTGGTAAGCAAGCAATATACTCGGCCTATTGATATACTCATGGTATTTCTGTTTAGTAAAGAAAAGTTTTTTTATCTCCCGAGTAGAGTCCAAGTTCAGTTTGGGTTTGCCTGCTTTAAGTTGACTCCAGGAGGTGCTGTCTGGGTATTGTTTATGTACTTTTTCACAGCGTTCCAGCTCCCTCTTAAGATCTAGCCTGTGTGCTTCCATTGCTTTTTTCTTCGAGGAAGCATATGCAATTAGATGACCTCTTAGTGTGGCTTTGGCAGCGTCCCACCATGTGGCCGGAGAAACAGGAGAATCTTTGTTGTCTTGTGTGTAGTTGTCTATCCATGTAGTTACCAATGTATGGAACGCTTCATTTGATAACATGGAGGTGTTGAATTTCCAGCTCTTTGACCTCGGAATGTTTTTGTAGAGGCCAAAGCGGAGGGGGACAAAGGCATGATCTGAAAGTGCTATGGGTCCGATTGTACACGTGGCTGAATTTATGAAACTCTTTGGGATAAAAATGTAATCTATACGGGAGTAGGTGTTATGGACATTAGAGTAGTATGTATAGTCCATAGTTGAGCTATTAGTCTCTCTCCAGATATCTATCAGTCCCATCTCTTTATTAAGAGAGTTCAACATCTTTGCAGAGCTAGGATTTGTGGTGGGGACTTGAGATGATTTGTCTAGGGTTGGGGTGAGGGTACAATTAAAATCTCCTGCCACCACTCCAAAGGAAACACAATGCTCATTGAACAGGGTTATCATTTTTGACATGAAAGCAGGAGTATCTGTGTTAGGGGCGTATGTTTAAGATAGTAATTGGTTGTCCATACAGTGATCCAGTTATTAAAATAAATCTCCCCTCCGGATCAGATATGTTTTTGTCAATTATGAATGGAACATTCTTATGGATAAGTATGGCTGTACCTCTACTGTTTGATTTGAAAGATGAGAAATACACCTGTCCCACCCAAGCTCTGCGGAGTTTGGCATGTTCGGCATCACAGAGGTGTGTCTCTAGTAATAGTGCAATGTCTGCTTTTTCCTTTTTTAGAGCACATAGTATCTTTTTCCGTTTTATTGCATGACCTAGACCATGGAAGTTCCATGTCAGTAGATTTAAGGTACTAGTCATCATCATCAAACAGTAATCGAACTTTAGTGCAAGTCATCTCTGGGTAAAGGTGGATAATAGTTACAGCTGCGTTCACATAAAAGGAAAATAAATGGTTACATAAAATAACAATCTCTGAATACCCCAGCCGAGTTCCCAAACAACTCGACACATCCCGTTGGATCTATTACCCTCTCGCTCAGTCTCAAATCTGTGTCCTGAAAAAAAAACAAAAAAACGGGAACAGTTAGCAACGCACAACGTCTCCCCCTCCCCACCAAAGAAATGCCTCATCCTCTCCTCTCCGCCCCGCATTGAGTAAATGACAACGTAGCCCCCGTCCAGACCACATTAAAAGAGGGAGAAAATAAAATCAATAGCCCAGCCAACATATACCTCCCCCAAGGGACATAGGGAACCACAAGTAATAATAGCACAAATAAGGGAAATAAAAGTAGGCTGAAACGTTAGTAGGCCTAGGTTAGGCTATAGAGCCTATCCCTCTCTAAAATAAATATAGATTAGACGGCTATTATGACATTTAGCGGGGCGCGTGGGTCTTTGGATGTCGGCTATATGTTGTCTTACCTCCTTTAGTAATAACAGTAATCGCATTTAGTCATTGGTCCATTTCTCATTGACCAGGATTGTCTTTCAAAAAACGTTTTGCCTCTTCGGGAGTTTTGAAGTGTCGCAGGGCTCCTTGGTGAAGAATCCTGAGCTCGTTTGGGTATTTGAATCCCCTAAAGATGCCTCGGTCAATGGAGTATTTCTTCACCTCGTCAAACTCTCGGCGCTTTCGGCGTATTCCAGCTGACAGGTCCTGGTGTAAAGTGAGTTTGGCGTTTCCCACTGTAATGGTGTTGATTTTCGCCGCCTGTAGGACTAATTCCTTGTCGGTGAATCTCAGGAAATGTATGGTGATTGGGCGTGGTGGTTGTCTGGCTGCTGGTGGGGGCCTCAGTGCTCAGTGGGCTCTCTCGAGTTCTATAGGCTTGTCGGTGGACAGGTGGAGCCACTCGGGAAGTTTGTCTTGCAGGTAGCGGATCAGTGGCATGTTTCCCTCTTCTTTTTCGGCCTGGTTTAATAGAACACAATTATTCCTTCGCCCCCTGTTTTCCAGGCCCTGTGTTTTCTCTTCCAGATGCTCTATTTTCTTTTTAGCAAATGCTATTGTTTCCATGGCGTCTGTCAGTAAGTTTTCCATGGATAGGATTCGCCCCTCTGCCTCGTCCAGGCGCCCCGCGTTGATGGTTATCTTGTTGTTGATGTCAGGCAAAGCATTTTCCAGGATTGGCACCTTGCCCCCTATCGCACAGAGCTGAGAGTTAATGGCATCTAATTGAATGTTGAGTTCTGTACGTTGGGATCTCATGCTCGAGTCCGGGTAAAAATGTCACCTGCCTTTTGTAGCCGCCATTACTTTTTGACTAAAGCTAAAGGAGTTTAAACTCGAAGTGGATGTAAGATTAGGAATTGGAAACTACTTGTGCGGAGCTCTTAGTTCATGCACCCATCTTGTTCAAGGGTCACGTGATCCCTCCCCCGATGTCCTTTGTTTTAAATGTATTATTATTTATTTTTTTGCATTGTTGTTTGCTGTTTTCTTCTGTCTTTTCCTTTTTTCTCTTTAGTTCATTCTCTTGGTTGTTGGTGCATTAGGGGGTTCTTGGGGGTGGGGAATGGAATTAATTTTATTTATTTATTTTCTTCGGGGGGGACTGTGGGAGGGGTCTCGAATGGTTGAGGGACAGCAATTGGGGTACTGTGGGGGGATCTTGAAGGGTTCGGGTTTCACAAGATTGTGATCATGAAAAAGGAAACTATGACATATATTTTATATCACTATCATGCACACGCACCCTCACACATAAGGCTCTGTTGCAGAAAGACTGATACATGTTTGATGGTGTCTTGATGCTGTATTGTTTGTCCTTCATGTTCTAATACTTTAATGTTACCCTTTCCTTGTGTTTTTTGTAATAAATAATATAAAAAAATATATATATAAAAAATAAAAAGATTAAGAGGTAAATAAAAGAATTTGAAAACAAACCCGATTTTGGTAAACTCCCATATCTACTGGGTGAAATATCACAGTGTGCCACCACAGCAGCAATATTTATGACCTGTTGCCACAAGAAAAGTGCAACCAGTGAAGAACAAACACCATTTTAAATACAACCCATATTTATGTTTATTTATTTTTCCCTTTGTACTTTAACCATTTGCACATTGTTACAAAACTGTATATATAGATAATCTAACATTTGTAATATCTTTATGCTTTTGGAACTTCTGTGAGTGTAATGTTTACTGTTCAATTTTATTGGTTATTTCACAATTGTATATTATCTACTTCACTTGCTTTTGCAATGTTAACATATGTTTCCATTGCCAATAATGCCCCTTTAATTGAGTTGAATTGAATCTATCTCCTATAAACTGTGCATAAGTAAGTAGCCATGCCCCGAGTGAGGTTGGAGAGCGTGTCAGACGGACGAAGCCGACCCCTTTGGCCAGAGTGCATAAAAAGCCTTGGTAACGAAATTAACATTAGACCAGAAAAAGTGTGGAGCGGTAGCTACATGTTTGAAATGGTTGAAACGTTGAACCTCAACACGAAGTAAAGCAATAACCTCACCTACCTTTAGACCAGAGAGACAGAGAGCTGCAACTCATGTCCATCGTGGTCCGAATACTGAATACCAACACGAGGAGGAAGAGGGAAGAAGCTCACCTCTCAGACAATCACTGAGACAGCTGTCTTGAGTCAAATAACTAGAAAAGCGAATCTTAGTGAGACTGTGCTACTACGAGTCTCAAATCCCCATATTCTCTGACTATCTTCACCAAGGGGAATCGTCGACACGGCTGGCTGTCTTCCAAAGTGAACAACAGTAGAAGAGATACGTCCTGACCCTTACAAGCGTGCCGTTGAAAGGCCAAACTTCATCCTTCCTTCCTAAGAAGGCTTGGTTCCAACAGGCAAACAAGGGCACTCAAAAGTAAATACATTCATGATTTCTCATTCCAAACGGGCAGCAGTTCGTGTCCAAACTATATGATCGTGAGAATAGTAATAGAATGTGTCCATGATAAGTCTCTCTCTCTCTCTCTCTCTCTCTCTCTCTCTCTCTCTCTCTCTCTCTCTCTCTCTCTCTCGTTGGGTAAAATGCCATATTGTGTCAGTCCGCTAGGGACCTTTGTCTCATGTAGTGAGTGTGTATTCTGGGTTATTATTTAGTTAGCTAGTCAATAAATAATTAAACCAATATGTGTAGTACTGAATAATGAGTAAGGCTGGGGGTTTTGCAGATCCAAGAAGGTTACAATTGTTCAGAATGATGAAATCATAAGAGGTAATGATTAATAAGATGACTGTTTATCGTTGTAATTGGTAAAGACCTTATAGAGTTTAATTCAGGAGATGGTAACTCTTTAACCTGTCTGGGCAAGGGGGCTGTATTTTCACGGCCGGATGAAAAACGTACCCAATTTAAACAGGTTACTACTCTGGGCTAGAAACTAGAATATGCATATTATTAGTAGATTTGGATAGAAAACACTCTGAGGTTTCTAAAACTGTTTGAATGGTGTCTGTGAGTATAACAGAACTCATACAGCAGGCAAAAACCTGAGAAAATTCCAAGCAGGAAGTGGAAAGTCTGAGAATTGTAGTTCTTCTTTTGATTCTATATCGAAGCTACAGTGTCTGTGGGGGACATTACACTTCCTAAGGCTTCCATTGGCTGTCTAAAGCCTTCAGAAAGTGGTTTGAGCATTTTCCTGTCACTGGGCAGATAATAGGAGTTCAGTTACTGAGTGGTCTGCCTGGCAACAAAGGGATTGGATATGCGCGGTCACGCGAGCACGCCGTTCCTTCTTTTTCTTCTTGAATGAATATGCTATTGTACGGTTGGAATATTATCGCAATTTTACGTAAAAAATACCATAAAGATTGGTTTTAAACAGCGTTTGACATGCTTCTAAGTACAGTAATGGAACATTTTGACTTTTCGTCTCTCGTTCCGCGCTCGTGCGTTATGCCTTTGGATAAGTGATCTGTACGCACGAACAAAACGGAGGTATTTGTACATAAATATGGATTATTTCGAACAAAAACAACATTTCTTGTGGAAGTAGCAGTCCGGGGAGTGCATTCTGACGAAGATCAGCAAAGGTAAGAGAATATTTCTAATACTAATTCTGAGTTTAGGTTGCCCCGAACTTGGCGGGTGTCTGAATAGCACACCGTGATGGCTGAGCTATGTACTCAGAATATTGAAAAATGTGCTATTTTAAAATCTGACAGCAGTTGCATCCAGGGGTAGTCTATCTATAATTCTTAAAATAATTGTTATGTATTTTGTCAACGTTTATGATGAGTATTTTTGTAAATTCACCGGAAGTTTTTGGTGGGAATACATTTTCTGAACATCACGCGCCAATGTAAAATGCTGTTTTTGGATATAAATATGAACTTGATTGAACAAAACATACATGTATTGTGTAACATAATGTCCTAGGAGTGTCATCTGATGAAGATCGTCAAAGGTTAGTGCTTCATTTAGCTGTGTTTTGGGTTTTATTGACACATGTCCTTGCTTGGAAAATGGCTGTATGATTATTTTTGTCTATGTACTCTTCTAACATAATCTAATGTTTTGCTTTCGCTGTAAAGCCTTTATGAAATCGGACAACGTGGTTACATCAAGGAGAAGTGTCTATTTAAAATGGTGTAAAATAGTTGTATGTTTGAGAAAGTTGAATTATGACATTTTGTTGTTTTTGAATTTGCCGCCCTGATATTTCACTGGCTGTGTCCCGCAGGGACGCTTGCGTCCCACCTAGCCCATAGAAGTTAAACAAGCTCTTCCATGGTGCCCCAAATCCTTATGAGTTAATTGTTACATGATTCATTTAATCGGGTAACAATTAAACATAGTTGGTGGATTAAATAAATAACAGTCATCAGATTAATGAAAGTAAAGTCACTACACCAATTCAGTTAATCATGTAACAATTAATTCATTAGGATTTGGGGCACCACGAGAACGATTCTTTGAAGATTTACCATCTCCCAAATTAAACTTTAAAGTTCTTTACCTGTCACATCTATAAACAGTCAACTTGTTAATCATAACCTCATATCATATCATATTCTGAACGATCATAACCTCCTTGCATCTGCAAAACCCCGGGCCTTACTTATGATTCAGTACTACACAAATTGGTTTAATTATTTATTTACTAGTTAACTAAATGGTAACACAGGAGAAACATACACACTTAGTACATTAGAAACAGGTCCCTAGCGGACTGACAACAATATGGCAGCTTGTTAGAAAAGACATGGAGAGGGCGAGAGAGAGAGAGAGAGACAGAGACACTTAACCTCTCTAGGGTAGGTGGCACCAAATCGTCCCACCTACGTAACAGCCAGTGTAATCCCGTGGCGCGTTATTCAAAACCTCAAAAATGCAAAAACTTCCATTTTTCAAACATATGACTATTTTACACCATTTTAAAGACAAGACTCTCGTTAATCTAACCACACTGTCCGATTTCAAAAAGGCTTTACAACGAAAGCAAAACATTAGATTATGTCAGCAGAGTACCCAGCCAGAAATAATCAGACACCCATTTTTCAAGCTAGCATATAATGTCACATAAACCCAAACCACAGCTAAATGCAGCACTAACCTTTGATGATCTTCATCAGATGACAACCCTAGGACATTATGTTATACAATACATGCATGTTTTGTTCAATCAAGTTCATATTTATATCAAAAACCAGCTTTTTACATTAGCATGTGACTAGCATGTGACTAGCATTCCCACCGAACTCTGCTGGTGAATTTACTAAATTACTCACGATAAACGTTCACAAAAAGCATAACAATTATTTTAAGAATTATAGATACAGAACTCCTCTATGCACTCGATATGTCCGATTTTAAAATAGCTTTTCGGTGAAAGCACATTTTGCAATATTCTCAGTAGATAGCCCGGCATCACAGGGCTAGCTATTTAGACACCCAGCAAGTTTAGCACTCACCAAAGTCAGATTTACTATAAGAAAAATATTATTACCTTTGCTGTCTTCGTCAGAATGCACTCCCAGGACTTCTACTTCAATAACAAATGTTGGTTTGGTTCAAAAGAATCCATAGTTATATCCAAACAGCGGCGTTTTGTTCGTGCGTTCAAGACACTATCCGAAAGGGTAAATAAGGGTGACGAGCATGGCGCAATTCGTGACAAAAAAATTCTAAATATTCCATTACCGTACTTCGAAGCATGTCAACCGCTGTTTAAAATCAATTTTTATGCCATTTTTCTCATAAAAAAGCGATAATATTCCGACCGGGAATCTGCGTTTAGGTAAACAGACGAAATAAAATAAAGCATTCGGTCGACTCAGGCACGCGCCTAAGCCCATAGTACTCTGATCGGCCACTTGCCAAAAGCGATAATGTGTTTCAGCCAGAGGCTGCCTCGATATCGTTCAGCTTTTTCCCGGGCTCTGAGAGCCTATGGGAGCCTTCGGAAGTGTCACGTTAGAGCAAAGATCCTCAGTCTTCAATAAAAAGAGCCAAGATGAAACACAACTTGTCAGACAGGCCACTTCCTGCATGGAATCTTCTCAGGTTTTGGCCTGCCATTTGAGTTCTGTTATACTCACAGACACCATTCAAACAGTTTTAGAAACTTTAGGGTGTTTTCTATCCAAAGCCAATAATTATATGCATATTCTAGGCAGGAGTAGTAACCAGATTAAATCGGGTACGTTTTTTATCCGGCCGTGTCAATACTGCCCCGTAGCCCTAACAGGTTAACTTTGGTACATTTTGAAACTACTCTCACTTATACTTTGCACACTATCCACCGCCCGCTTGGAGTAAGAAATCATGAATGTATTTACGTGGAAATGCCTTGGTTCACCGTGTATCTCTTTCGGAACCTGGCCTTCTTGGAAATGGGGTTGGTAGAGGGCCTTTTTCTGCAGCACGCTTGTAAGGCCCTGATTGTGCAAAAGGATTGTCCCCATCCGTCTTCTACTGTTGTTCTCCTCTGCAGTCGTCCAGTATCCGGTAACTTGTCGTGTAGTCCTGAACAGAACTACAGAGTTTATTCTACTTCCATTAGCTCTGGCAGATGCTTATTTGAAGATAGGTTAGCCAGCCGTATCGATGGTTCTCAGTGGGGTTATGAGAGTAGCGTACTACTGTGATTTGAGAAGAGTAGTAGAATGGTCGCACTTAAATTCTAGATACTTTACTTAGGACAGCTAATCAGCCGTACTAGTGATTGTCCGGGAGGGGACGTTATCGTCTCTACCTCGTGTTGAGATTTCAGAATTCAAACCACTTTAAACGTGGTCTGATATGTTAATTCTTAACCCATAATTTTATACAATTCATTCAAAAGGGCGGTTCCATCAGGCTGACATGCTCTCTGACATCACTCAGGGGCGTGGCTTTTATCTATTATCTATTATCTCTTATGGCTCCTCAAATTATGTCCCTCTCTTAAAACAAACACTCATCATTTTTCATATTTCATCGGATGAACACTTCACACATATAGTGTGTATACTTTTCAAGTTACAGTATTTCCTTTATAACATTTTTAATGGCGTCACAAAATAACACACAATATGACATTAGTGTTATTTTAGGTCACCTCTGCCCATTCGTAAGATGTTTTCATTTGTCACATAATTCAGCACAATGTCCGTTTTAAAGTGTCCTATGTGAGCCTTTATAATTATTCTGAGACGACACAACACACCACTTGTTGTTTATGGTCAGTCAAGCCCCCGCAGACGTATTATTCTCCAGCCCTTGGATGTGTACAGTTAGGGGCCAGAGGTCAGTGAACAGAATGGGCTTTGCACCAGGGTTTGACAGGTCAACCTCACACTAATTGTACCCATACTTCCTCATTTACCAGTGGACATAGTATGACAGGGTTACTCTCCCTGTCAAGGAAGAGTTACTGGAGGAAGCAGATCATGGAATTCTATCCCTGCAGTCTAAAAATCTGTTTAATGCAATTGCACTCATCTTTGACTGTAGATAAGCAAAGGGAAATAACTTGTAATGTCAAGGAGTAATCACAATGTGAAAAGCACTTTATACTTCACACTGTCTTTGGGTATATGAACATATTCACATGTATTAATGTCTGGTGGTATAAATAAAACATTGTATTGTTTCACATTTGTCTTTTATGTTTATGTGTTATCTTTGCTCTAATGTTGCAATGTAATGGTGTCAACATTGACTCTTGTTTTGTTTTCTGTTTCTTATTCTATATTCTAATGCAGGGGTGTTCAACGCTTAATCTACTAGCTCAGGAGCCTGTTGGTTTTCTGGTCTAACTGATAATTACACCCACTAAATCAGGGCCTGATTAGAGGGGAACAATGAAAAAAGGCAGTGGAACTAGCTTCAAGGTCTAGAGTTGAGTTTGACGGTTCTAATGTCTTCCAGACGTTCAAGTATCTTTTTCAGAGTCCATTCTCCATCTAGTGGTGATATTGGTCCCATGGGAGCTCAGATGGGGGGGCAACAGGTAGCCTAGTGGTTAGCGCATTGGACTAGTAACCCAAAGGTTGCTAGATCGAATCCCAAAGGTGAAAATCTGTCATTTTGCCCCTGAACAAGGCAGTTAACCCACCGTTCCTAGGCTGTCATTGTAAATAAGAATTTGTTCTTAACTGACTTGCCTAGTAAAATAAAATAAAAAATATGGATGGTCAGAAACCATTGCTGCAATGTAACCCCTCACTGACCTAAAATCCAGAGAGGCAGGACTGGTTCACTATTAACGAGACAGGAAAAGTCTGTTGATTTACCCTGGTGCAACGCAAGCTGTTTATTCAATCTCATAAACACATGACACTGTAACAAGATAAACATTACCAGTAAATCTAAGTTAGAGACAAACAGTTAAAAAAAAATGTATTCATTATAAACACAGCTTGTGAGTGCCGTGTTTTTGAGTGTGTTTATGTCTGTGTATGTGAGAAAGTTTTGTTAGTTGCACCTAATTACTCCATCTCAGTTTCCCATGGCCCCAGTTTCCCAATTCTGACAGGAACAAGAGAGATGGATGATGGGGTTATCGAGGGGTTTAACAGCATGTTAAACCAACAGGGCATTAAACAAAGCCAGAAAAAGACTGAAATTCCAAGACCTGATAAAATCCTATTCTATTCTTGCATGAAAATAGGAATGAATGATCAGTTCCCCAAGTAAATTGCAGAACGGTGCAAATTTCTGTAACCACTCTTCAAGGTGAATAGACTTAAAGGAAAACGTGTAGCTCTCGTAGTCGATAAACTTTTTATTGATAACCCAGCTAGCAATGAGGAATCGTCCCTGAAGCGGCCGTCTTCCGGGGGGCAGGAACTGATTGAATCGGCCCGGAATCAAAATGAATCACTGCCCAGAATCGGCCCAAGTACATCGGGCCGTTTCCGTCTACTGGAATTCAGCCGAACTTTGCCGGCATCTTACCAGAATCCCCCCAGAAGCGGCCCGATGCAAATTTAAATAAATGTATGCAAAATTACTCAATTTAGTAATTTTAAATATTACTATTATACATTTCATGCATACAAATTTTTCCCATCCACCCCCAAAAAAATTATGTTGGAGGAAACACTGTACACCTGGTGACCTTGTCAGCGTGCATGCACCTGGCCCACCACAGGAGTCGCTACAGCGCGATGGGACAAGGCCATCCCGGCCTGCCAAACCCCCCCTAACTCCAATTGTGCATCGCCTCATGGGTCTCCCGGACGCGGCCGGCATGAGTATCGAACTAGCATCTGTAGCAACGCAGTTTGTATTGCGGTGCAGTGTCTTAGACCGAGGCTCCAGCCACAAAGTTTTTAAAGCTTATCAATTGCCTTGCACAAAGTATCAAAATACTCATATACTACTTAAACAGGACTCTTAAAGAATTTAATTTAAATGTTAATTGTATTTTTTAATCACAGAAACAATGAGAAAATACGGAAAAATAAATAAATAATGAAATGTTATGTAAAGCAGCCCGTGTAATCATCTGCCAGAGAGTAGCCCCAATCACCCCGAGACTCAAGTAATACATTTGGGCCAGATAACTCCCACCGGAATCGGATCGAGCCCCAAGTAATACATTTGGGCCAGATAACTCCCACCGGAATCGGCCCGAGCCCCAGGTAATACATTTGGGCCAGATAACTCTCACCGGAATCGTCCCGAGCCCCAAGTAATACTTTTGGGCCAGATAACTCTCCCCGGAATTGGCCCGAGCCCCAAGTAATACATTTGGGCCAGATAACTCTCACCGGAATCGTCCCGAGCCCCAAGTAATACTTTTGGGCCAGATAACTCACACGGGAATCGGCCTGAGCTCAATCCCCGCATCCTAGCCATAAGTAATACTGCCGAAGGCGGCCCAGACTAGGGCCATACGACGTCGGCCAAGTCTGACTCTCAACCGAGTGCCCCGACTATCAGCCGGAAGTGGCCCAGATCCACTGTGCTAGCTGGGAACCAACTGTTCCGAGACTCTAAGACAACTCTATGGGTATTCTAAATAATACAAACTTCCCATAGAGGAGTCGAATAATGGAACACCCAATACTAACCATGGTAGGGATTGTAATAATTAAAATGAAAACAATCAAATACAACAATTGATAAAGAAATAAACTAAAAATACACTACACCATTCAAGATGGGGAATGTTGTAAAACAATGAATATTCGACTTTCTATTCATAATATTTAGAAATAGATAAAAGACAGCCTCAGAAGAAAGGATAATTATTGAAATAATACATCTGGAACACAAATTTACCTAGAGGGCCGAATTTAGGTATGAATCAACATGGTTGGGATAAAAGCACTGCGAACAGAGGATATAGAAGGCACAGTATGTGGGTAGGTGGGGGTGTATTGTGATGGATGGTGCGGTGTGTGTTTTTGTGTTTGGAAAATCTGGAGTTAAGTGAGTCAAAACGGAAAATGGTTGCAAATGCCAGAGCCTATGTGTGTCTGCGACCAGGAGTTGTGACAGAGAGAGCTTTCAATTTCACTGCCTGGTACGGCAATTGCTCGGCCTCTGACCGCAAGGCACTATAGAGGGTAGTGTGTACGGCCCAGTACATCACTGGGGCTAAGCTGCCTGCCATCCAGGACCTCTACACCAGCCGGTGTCAGAGGAAGGCCCTAAAAATTGTCAATGACCCCAGCCACCCCAGTCATAGACTGTTCTCTCTACTACCGCATGGCAAGCGGTACTGGAGTGCCATGTCTAGGACAAAAAGGCTTCTCAACAGTTTTTACCCCCAAGCCATAAGACTCCTGAACAGGTAATCAAATGGCTACCTGGACTATTTGCATTGTGTGCCCCCCCCCCCCCCCCCCCCCCCCCAACCCCTCTTTTACGCTGCTGCTACTCTCTGTTTATCTTATATGCATAGTCACTTTAACTATACATTCATGTACATTCTACCTCAATTAGGCCAACCAACCAGTGCTCCCGCACATTGGCTAACCTGGCTATCTGCATTGTGTCCGACCCACCACCCGCCAACCCCTCTTTTACGCTACTGCTACTCTCTGTTCATCATATATGCAGTCACTTTAACCATATCTACATGTACATACTACCTCAATCAGCCCGACTAACCGGTGTCTGTATGTAGCCTCACTACTTCTATAGCCTCGCTACTGTATATAGCCTGTCTTTTTACTGTTGTTTTATTTCTTTACCTACCTATTGTTCACCTAATACCTTTTTTGCACTATTGGATAGAGCCTGTAAGTAAGCATTTCACTGTAAGGTGAATACCTGTTGTATTCAGCGTTGTATTCAGCGCACGTGACAAATAAACTTTGATTTGATTTGATATGGGATATACATTTTAAAATAAATTAGAAATACAGTTTATTTATTTATTGTCTTATCATGATGGAGCAGTCCCCAACCCTGTACCCTAGACACCCACTTGAGCGACCCACACACTAAGGAGAAATCCTTATCTGTTTTCATAGTCCTACTGCAAGTAGCCTATATACAGCCAAGACAGAAAGATAAAGGTGGTCAGTGACCCACTAAAGCAGCACAGCCCCCTCAAGAGTCTGAGCCTGCCTGGTAGGGTTGGTCCAACAAAACCAAAGCACCCGGATGGGTGAGAATAATATACAAGGAATTTCCAAAGCTGCTAATGAGAACCTTGACGACCTTGTACCTAACCGGTGGGGATTCCAGTGGGGTGCCCCCACCCAGGTAGTGGCAGTGCAGGCAACACTAGCTGCAGTAAACCATGGGGAGGGGGTCACACTTGGACAATCAGAGAGGGGGCAAATTATTGCTGGTGGCACAAAATAATCAAAAGTGCACAGAGATGCTTAGGAAAATGGTCACAACGGAGGACCAGTGTGTGTGTGTGTTTCAGGGTAGGGGGGTGTATCTGAGCACCATCAGCTAAGACTTGACATTGGTTCATCAAATCTCCCCATTCTTGCTCAATTGTGCATGCCTTCTCAAACAGCTACAACTGTATGCATTCGCACATCAAGTCTTCTCTTGAGTTGGGCTCGGGGATGGAACAACTGTTGAACATCTGAGCTTGTGGTTGTTTATGGGGGGAAGGGTGGGGAGTGTGTGTGTGTGTGTGTGTGTGTGTCTGTGTGTGTCTGTGTGTGTTTGTGTATCCCACATCTGTTCTAATGGGGTTGTGATGTTAGGGATAATACAGGATGAACCACAATAATTCTTTGCCAAAAAAGTAATTGCTTGCCAAAAATGTAATTTTTGTAATGCCAATCCTGGTTAAAGGTAACAATCCTTCGTATGAACTGCCAACATTGTTATGCATATTATTCGTTAATTGTGGAAATAAATTAAGATATGCAAGATTTTTTTATATACAGCAAGTATATTTTTTAATAGCTGTATACAGTACAATCGAGGTGAGTGCGTAGGAAATTATTTTGGCAGTTAATAATCTGTTTCTGTTCTGTGGGTGGCACTGTATGCTCTTTTTAAATGATGGGTCCCAATCTCTCAAAGGCCCTAGAATACAGGTGAACAGGGGTGGTCTGCCAGTCTCTGGGACAACAATCCAACCTGGGATGGAGGGAGGTTTTAGCAGGTGGAATGGTGAAGAACAATTGGAGGTTTACTCAGTAGCAGTGCAAATACCATGGTATAGCTACATGGACAGTCAATCATTATGGTACTTTTTAATGGTAAGTTTACAAACATATCTTATGATAAATATAATTGAAACTTGTATCTCATTATGGTAAATGGTGAAATAAGTATAGCCAGATAAAATTGTAATGGCCTAGCAGATAATAAGAAAAGACGATCAGTATTTACCTGGTTAAAAGAGAAGGAATATAATATCTATTTTTTTCAGGGAACTCATTCTAATATTGTAGATGAAGTTGTGTGGAGAAAGGACTGGGGGGGACGAAATGTACTTCTCGGATGGGCAAAGAAACTCAAAAGGGGTGATGATTAATTAACAATCATTTTGATCCGACTGTGCAAATTGCTCAAACAGATCTGCAAAGGTAGATTTTAAATATGTTATTGGACCATAAACAGATTTGGCTGATGAATCTATACGGTCCAAATAATGATGATCCACGCTTCTTTTAAAATATACACAGTGCATTCGGAAAGTATTCAGACCCTTTGACGTTTCCAACATTTTGTTAGGTTACATTTTGTCACGTAACAGCCTTATTCTAAAATGTATTAAATCGTTTTTTTCCTCAGCAATCTACACACAATACCCCATAATGACGAAGCACGACATTTTAATGTTTTATATTTGCACAAAACAAAAATGAAATATCACATTTAAATAAGTATTCAGACCCTTTACTCAGTACTTTGTTGAAGCACCTTTAGCAGCGATTACAGCCTCGAGGCTTCTGGGGTATGACGCTACAAGCTTGGCACACCTGTATTTGGGGAGTTTCTCCCATTCTTCTCTGTAGATCCTCTCAAGCTCTGTCAGGTTGGATGGGGAGCGTCGCTGCACAGTTATTTTCAGGTCTCCAGAGATGTTTGATCGTGTTTAAGTCCGGGCTCTGGCTGGGCCACTCAAGGACATTCAGAGATCCGAAGCCACTCCTGCAATGTCTTGACTGTGTGTTTAGGGCCGCCGTCCTGTTGGACGGTAAACCTTCGCCCAAGTATGAGGTCCTGAGCGCTCTGGAGCAGGTTATCATCAAGGCTCTCTCTGTACTTTGCTTCATTCATCTTTTCCTCGATCCTGACTAGTCTTCCAGTCCCTGCCACTGAAAAACATCCCCACAGCATGATGCTGCCACCACCACGCTTCACCGTAGGGAAGGTGCCTTTGGCAAACTCCAAGCGGGCTGTCATGTTCCTTTTATTGAGGAGTGGCTTCCATCTGGACACTCTATCATAAAGGCCTGATTGGTGGAGTGATGCAAAGATGGTTGTCCTTCTGGAAAGTTATCCCTTCCCCACAGAGGAACTCTGGAGCTCTGTCAGAGTGACCATCGGGTTCTTGTTAACTTTCCTGACCACGGGACTTCTCCCCGATTGATCAGTTTGGCCGGGCGGCCAGCTATAGTAAAGGTTTTGGTGGTTCCAAACTTCTTCCATTTAAGAATGGTGGAGGCCACTGTGTTCTTGGGGACCTTCAATGCTGCAGACATTTTTTGGTACCCTTCCCAAGATCTGTGCCTCGACACAATCCTGTCTTGGAGCTCTACGTACAATTCCTTTAACCTCATGGCTTGGTTTTTGCTCTGACATGCACTGTCAACTCTGGGACCTTATAGAGACAGGTGTTTACCTTTCCAAATCATGTCCAATCAATTGAATTTATCACAGGTGGACTCCAATCAAGTTGTAGAGTCCTCTGCTGCAGAGGATAAGTTCATTGGAGTTACCAGCCTTAGAAAAAGCAGCCCAAATAAATGCTTCACAGAGTTCAGGTAACAGACACGTCTCAACATCAACTGTTCAGAGGAGAATGTGTGAATCAGGCCTTCATGGTCGAATTGCTGCAAAAAAACACTACTAAAGGACACCAATAAATAAGAAGAGACTTGCTTGGGCCAAGAAACACTAGTAATGGACATTAGACCGGTGGAAATCTGTCCTTTGGTCTGATGAGTCCAAATATGAGACTTTTGGTTCCAACCGCAGTGTCTTTATGAGATGCAGAGTAGGTGAACGGATGATCTCCGCATATGAGGTTCCCACCATGAAGCATGGAGGAGGAGTTGTGATGGTGTGGGGGTGCTTTGCTGGTGACACTGTCAGTGATTTATTTTGAATTCAAAGCACACTTAACCAGCATGGCTACCACAGCATTCTGCAGCAATACGCCATCCCATCTGGTTTGCGCTTAGTGGGACTATCATTTGTTTTTCAACAGGACAATGACCCAAAACACACCTCCAGGCTGTGTAAGGGCTATTTGACCAAGGAGAGTGATGGAGTGCTGCATCAGATGACCTGGCCTCCACAATCACCCAACCTCAACCTGATTGAGATGGTTTGGGATGAGTTGGACCACAGAGTGAAGGAAACCCATCCAACAAGTGCTCAGCACATGTAGCAATTCCTTCAAGACTTTTGGAAAAGCATTCCACATGAAGATGGATGAGAGAATGCCAAGAGTGTGCAAAGCTGTCATGATGGCAAAGGGTGGCTACTTTGAAGAATTTCAAATATAAAATATATTTTGATTGGTTGAACACTTTTTTGGTGACTTCACTATTATTCTACAATGTAAACAATAGTAAAAATAAAGAAAAACCCTGAAATAAGTAGGTGTGTCCAAACTTTTGACTGGTACTGTATATAAATGTGTATATATATATATGTATTTCCCCAAAAAATATATGGGGGATTGGAAATTATGCAGACAATTACAATGATGGAAGCCACAATCTATCTGCAATATTAAAGCTGATCTACCCCCTAAAAAATAAATAAATAAATAAATAAAAGGATGTCAAAGCTTTGGAGTTTTTTTACAATAACCCATGTGTCCTTTCCTGTTAGCAGAGTGTTCTGCTTCCAGTAAACTCTGCGAGATGGTTGCGTCAAGTTGCGTTATTACAGTAAACTGAAACTAAAATGAATCTTTAAACTGATAGAAATAAAAACAAATGTAAAAACACTGAACTATAATAACCATGGTGTCATGCCCTTGATATGTGTTTGGGGGTTTCTGGTTTAGACTTGAGGTGGTGATCCCACTTAGCATAACTCTGTCCCATGTTCAAATCAAAACGTTTTCCACATTGGGGCCAGTAATAACACAGAGACATGCCAATGGCATCTTAAAGTCTCCTGAATAGTTATTTCTACTCAGCAGAATAACAAGATCAGCTTTACAGTAAGCTCTATCTAGTTGGAGTTGTTTCTCACTTCACAGTAAACCTCTATGAGGGCCAGGAACAAAAAAATCCTACTCTCACTTTTGATTTGTGTTTGCTAGCCGACTTTTTGGCCTACTACAGTGTTGCTGTACTCTTTACATACCCCTCAGGAGGTCAGAGGGATCCACTTGGGAGGCAGTGAGGGGGAGTAGTTGATTATTTATTTGCCACAATTGCCAAAGGTTAGATCTTTGGCTGAGATTTGAAAGTCTTGGTCTAAAACAGCCTCATTGAGACCTACACTCAACAAACACTCAACAAACTGCTATGTTTTCGGCATACTTTATCAGTGCCAAAGGCATTCTCACAACATTTACCATGCATACAGTGCCACCGTATGGCCGTTAGACTGTACTGTATTGTGAGCCATAACTTACATGGGTCTTTTCCTCAGCATTCACATTCACTAATAAGGTTAGGTTAAGGTTAAGGCTAGAGTTAGGGTTACAGTTAAACCAGGATGTGGATATGAAGCTAGGTTTAGGGTTAGGGATAGGGCCAGGGCTAGGGGTTAAGGTTGAGGCTGGGGTTGGGGTTGGTGTTGAATCGGAATGTGAACATGAAGGTAGGGTTAAGGTTAGGGTTAGGGTAAGATTTTCCTTTCCCAATTCTGTATTTTTCAGTACTTCTGTTGCCATGTCATTTGATGCATCCTATTTGAACCTCAACTGGTACACAAGTCCTCATTCTACATACACTTGACACATGTCCAAATATTTTAGAATTTCTCACACTGGATGACTTTAGGAACGAAGGCTCTTACAGGGTATCTTGCATTACCCCAAAATAGTCTAAGGGAGAAGGGAAAGAGTTTTCTTCAAAGAACAATAGGGTCAGTTGACCCATATGGGTCAGTTGGCATTCACCAATCACTCTGTTTCTTCAGTTGTATCCTTTGTATTTACTTTTAGCTCCACCCCAGGGATAACACCCTTGGTAGCCTACCTGCTTAGAAGATCCACGCACAACACATTCCAACATACATCATTTTGAGGATCAAAACATACTCCTTCTGCTCCACGGACACAAAAAAAAAATAATAAGCCCACTTCTTGTTATTCTCACTGATGCCACCTCATCTAACACATCTATGATTTTCACCAAGACACAAACAAATCTCCCATGCAGAGCCGGACAGAGCCGGACATTTGGGGACCAGAAAAATAAATAAATACATTTTACGAAAACAGATTCTTTTTTTGGGGGGGGGGGGGGGGAATAGCTTCCTGCATTTCAACATATTTGCCAAATTGCCAATTTGCAATTTTATAATTCTATTCTACACATTTGTCATGAGGCTGAGAGAAAATCTTGCAGTTATAAAACACATTTCTTGCAATTCTACACATTTTGCCATTGGATGGAAAGAAAAATGTGCTGTTGTATAGCTCCTCTCATGCTATTTTTCATATTTTGCTATTGCTTATGACGTCTTCATATGCTATCTGGGGGCCCCCAACCTCCAGTGGGCCCCCCAACCCCAAAAATAAATACATTTTAGGAAAACAGATTTTTTTAAAGGAAAACAGCTAACTTGCATTTCAACACATTTTGCCACGGGGCCGAGAGACAATGTGCAGTTTTATAATTAAATTACATTTTGTCATGACGCTGGAGATAATTTTAGATTTTTTAAGCATATTTCCTGCAATTTTACAAGTTTTGCCCTGGGACAGAGAGAAAAATGTGCGGTTTTATAGCTTATCTCATACTATTCTTCACATTTTGCCATAAGACTGAGGAAAATTGTGCAGTTTTATGTTGGAGGCCTATTGGTAATGTGCACACATAAGCACACTACAGTGCCTGATGTCAAAGTGGAATGATGTTTTTTTTTTAAGTTTTCAAATTAATAAAAAATGATAAGCTGAATTTTTTTAACCCCTTTGTTATGGCAAGCCTAAATACGTTCAAGAGTAATAATTTGCTTAACAAGTCCCCGTCCCCCCCACATTCTGAAATAGCATTTTTGTGCCCCCCAGTTTTATCATTGGAATGTGATTCAAAACCAGGCAACAGTGTGCTTTAGGACCATGTGGACGCCTCCGAGCGGTCGGGTAGGCTGTTTGGAGTGTTTATCCGACTGGATGAAAAAATAAATATATGGCCTACCAAGTGGTGCAGCGGTCTATGGCCACGACCGGGAGACCCATGAGGTGATGCACAATTGGCCCAGCATTGTCCGGGTTAGGAGAGGGTTTGCCGGCCAGGATGTCCTTCTTCCATTGCGCTCTAGCGACTCCTTGTGGTGGGCCGGGCACATGCCCGCTGACTTCAGTCACCAGTTGTACCGTGTTTCCTCCGACACATTGGTGTGGCTTGCTTCCAGGTGAAGCGAGCAGTGTGTCAAGAAGGGTCGTGTTTCAGAGGATGCATGGCTCTCGATTAGAAGATGGATATCCCTTTGAGCATGGTGAAGTTATTAATTACACTTTAGATAGTGTATCAATACACCCAGTCACTACAGTCGTGGCCAAAAGTTTTGAGAATGACACAAATATTAATTTTCACAAAGTCTGCTGCCTCACTTTGTATGATGGCAATTTGCATATACTCCAGAATGTTATGAAGAGTGATCAGATGAATTGCAATTAATTGCAAAGTCCCTATTTGCCATGCAAATGAACTGAATCCCCAAAAACATTTCCACTGCATTTCAGCCCTGCCACAAAAGGACCAGCTGACATCATGTCAGTGATTCTCTCGTTAACACAGGTGTGAGTGTTGACGAGGACAAGGCTGGAGATCACTCTGTCATGCTGATTGAGTTCGAATAACAGACTGGAAGCTTCAAAAGGAGGGTGGTGCATGGAATCATTGTTCTTCCTCTGTCAATCATGGTTACCTGCAAGGAAACACGTGCCGTCATCATTGCTTTGCATAAAAAAGGCTTCACAGGTAAGGATATTGCTGCCAGTAAGATTGCACCTAAATCAACCATTTATCGGATCATCAAGAACTTCAAGTGCGGTTCAATTGTTGTGAAGAAGGCTTCAGGGCGCACAAGAAAGTCCAGCAAGCGCCAGGACCGTCTCCTAAAGTTGATTCAGCTGCGGGATCGGGGCACCACCAGTACAGAGCTTGCAGGTGTGAGTGCATCTGCACGCACAGTGAGACGAAGACTTTTGGAGGATGGCCCGGTGTCAAGAAAGACAGCAAAGAAGCCACTTCTCTCCAGAAAAAACATCAGGGACAGACAGATATTCTGCAAAAGGTATAGGGATTGGACTGCTGAGGACTGGGGTAAAGTTATTTCCTCTGATGAATCCCCTTTCCAATTGCTTGGGGCATCTGGAAAAAAGCTTGTCCGGAGAAGACAAGGTGAGCGCTACCATCAGTCCTGTGTCATGCCAACAGTAAAGCATCCTGAGACCATTCATGTGTGGGGTTGCTTCTCAGCCAAGGGAGTGGGCTCACTCACAATTTTGCGTAAGAACACAGCCATGAATAAAGAATGGTACCAACACATCCTCCAAGAGCAACTTCTCCCAACCATCCAGGAACAGTTTGGTGACAAACAATGCCTTTTCCAGCATGATGGAGCACCTTGCCATAAGGCAAAAGTGATAACTAAGTGGCTCGGGGAACAAAACATTAATATTTTGGGTCCATGGCCAGGAAACTCCCCAGACCTTAATCCCATTGAGAACTTGTGGTCAATCCTCAAGAGGTGAGTGGACAAACAAAAACCCACAAATTCTGACAAACTCCAAGCATTGATTATGCAAGAATGGGCTGCCATCAGTCAGGATGTGGCCCAGAAGTTAATTGACAGCATGCCAGGGCGGATTACAGAGGTCTTGAAAAAGAAGGGTCAACACTGCAAATACTAACTCTTTGCATCAACTTCATGTAATTGTCAATAAAAGCCTTTGACACTTATGAAATGCTTGTAATTATACTTCAGTATTCCATAGTAACATCTGACAAAAATATCTAAAGACACTGAAGCAGCAAACTTTGTGACAATTAATATTTGTGTCATTCTCAAAACTTTTGGCCACAGCTGTACAAAGATACAAGCGTCCTTCCAAACTCAGTTGCCATAGAGGAAGGAAACCACTCAGGGATTTTATCATGAGGCCAATGGTGACTTTAAAACAGTTACAGAGTTTAATGGCTGCAATAGGAGAAAACTGAGGATAGTTTAACAACATTGTAGATACTCCACAATACTAACATAATTGACAGAGTGAAAAGAAGGAAGCCTGTACAGAATACAAATATTCCAAAATATGCAGCATGTTTGCAATAAGGCACTAACGTAAAACTGCAAAAAATGTGGCAAAGAAATGAACACAAGGCCAAGTATATACTTGTTGCTTACCAAAACCACATTGAATGTTCCTGAGTGGCCTAGTTATAGTTTTGACTTAAATCTACTTTAAATTCCATGACAAGGCCTCAAAATGGTTGTCTAGTGATGATCAACAACCAATTTGACAGAGCTTGAATAATCTTTTTAAGAATAATGGGCAAATGTTGCACAATGCAGGTGCGGAAAGCTCTTAGAGACTTACCCAGAAAGATTCACAGCTGTAATCGCTGCCAAAGGTGTGTCTACAAAGTATTGACTCAGGGGTGTGAATGTGTTTGTAAATGAGATATTTATCTATTTCATTTTCAATAAATTTGGTAAGATTTCTCAAAACATCTTTTCACTTTTTTCATGGGGTATTGTGTTTAGATGGATAAGAGAAAAACATCTATTTAATCCATTTTGAATTCAGGCTGTAACACAACTAAATGTAGAATACGTCAAGAGATACTGAATTAATACTTTCTGAAGGCACTGTATAAATAGCTTTTTGTTGTAGGGAACATTTATGGTACAAATGTCCCTAATATTTGGAACAGGCTAAATTTATTTTGGACAGGCTTACTGTTTACCCTTAAGAATTTTTTAAAAACAACTTCTGAAGTATGTGATTTTTGCAGGTTGTGGGTTATAGTGTACATATGCACCCTTCTGTGCATGGAGTATTCTTTGTATGGTTAGTGCTGTCTGCATAGGTTTGTTAATTTACATGTTCCATTTTGTGTAGGCCTATCTAAATGTTTTGCTGTGCTGTAATCTCTCCACTGCAGCATCTCTCTCTCTCTCTCCCGCTCAGCATCTGCAAGCCTAGGTTCTATTTGCATTTCTGATCACCCTGACACACACACACAAACACACACTTGTTTCCCCTCCAACTTTGAAGTTTGTAGAGCCAGATGCATAGCCTCAAATTTATTTGATATTGGTTTTAGAGGTTAGGTGATCTGATTAAGTGTTTTGTGAAATAATACTTATTCAAAACATCAGATGAAAATCATGCAAAATATAGTAGATACTGTATTTGTTTCCCAAAGAAGTATGTTTTGTGTATGCATTACTGATAATCATAGGCTAATCAAATGACCATTCACATGTAAACTAGGCTCTAAAATTTGTTTTAGACTTCTAGTGCAGTGAAGTGATCGGCAGATATGAAGCCACAGGTGTCGTCGATGGCTCTGTGTTTGGATCAAATTAAATCATAGCCTACTGGGATATGACTCACCTGTGCACTAGTTTCATGTTCACCCCTAAACATGTCGCAACATAATCAAGTTAACATCTTAATAAAAATGCTGAAACAGCGTTTCATAAATTCCCAATATCTAAATGAAATATCGATAGTGCACGGCGGGTTGCCCGTATCAAGACATGCGCGTGTCTAAGGATAGTTTAGAACGCCTACTATGCGGCAATTGAAAAGGCGATTGGCTGCTAAAGATAACCGTACCTCAGGTTATTTGCTGATTGGTCCAGGATGACTTGTACGTTGCGTTATGCTCATTCTGCAAATACACAGAGAGCTTCTGAGAGGGAAGACGTAATGGTGTGATTCCTTGTGCCCTTGCAATGGTCATCATTCTAATATTGCTCGACACATTCCAGAACCGGGAGTCGGAATGAAGGTATGGTAAGCCTATTGCAATGTCAAAGTATCTGTGTTATTATATTTTTGCACAACCGGCTTGCATTCTATCTATTTTACAACTTTCAATTACGGTGCGTCGACAAATATTTAAACAAAATGTCAATTTCATATGCAGTCAAACCCATGCAATGTTATAAAATTACAATACATTAATTGTGTTGTTTGTCGTTTGCTTTAAAGGGTTGCAAACTCTGATTATACGGATACATGTATAAGGTGAGTAACAGTCATGTTTTTACCGGTTGGAATATTTTCTCAGGGTTGAAATATTTATATTGCGTTCTATTTATAATGGTATCCATACATGATATAATATGATGATGGTCATGAGCGCTTTCTGACCCTCAGTCTGATACCAGTGGACTGTACCACAGTGCACCAGTGTCAGACTGGGACCACAGTGCGATGTCTATTCCATTTCCCAGCGTTAATCTGCTATAATGAGATCAGTATACTGCAGTCAATGAAGTGAGGGAATATTTTAGAGATTTCTGGTCTGTTGATAAATACCCGTAGTTAGTTAGCCTTTGGACTCAGTAATCTCCACAACTCACTGACCGGTAGTGCGACAACAGGCGAGAACAGTGACAGTGGTGATGGTGAGATGGAGGATGGATGATTATGAAACATAACCCCCTTGCACTTTTTCAGTGAGGGTATCCAACTAGCGGGAAAGTTATTTACCTCATTTTAATGAACCATCTCTACTCCCTTTTTAAAAGTCCTGCTTCTTGCAACACTAATGAGTATCAGAGTATAGAATTTAGAGTAAAGATTTTCTAAATTGAGCAATTATTTCCAATGGTAATGTTTGGCTCCGATCCAGCATATCAGTGTTATGTTATGCAGCAGGCAGTTGTCTTTGAAATTACAATAGTATCACAAGGCGCTTTGCAAAGTTAACATAAGGAGTTTATCCCCACCCATTGTAGAGAGTTGAATACTTTGCAGTGAAGACATACTGTATCTTCCTTGTATATGCAATGAAGGAACACATTGATATTAGACAAGTGTCAATACAAAATGTGGGCTATGATTGTTCAAAGGCCTATGATAAACATATGTGTATTATTGCATGTTTGTGTAACATCTACATCTTCAACTATTCCATATTGTCCTTGTTGTCTCAGTGCAGGTGAAAGGTCACCTGGTCTTCTGTCTGATCATGACAAACCATAATCTGTCCCAGAAAGAAGGCTGGGATGTGTTATTGACTAATCTGGTTTATATTGAAAATGAGATTTTCAGCTCATGAGAAATGGAGGATGATAGCTGAAATACAGTACGTGCAGAAACACACATGAACCGTTTTTTGTTGTTGTTGCAGTCAGTGTATCATGTGTTTTTCAACTAATGAATTGATACTGCATTGTCAAAAGGATTCTGTTATTCAACATGACTTCTCTTGAGTTCCATTGAATTGTCATGGGGAATTGTTAGACAGGTCTGTTGCTCATTGGGGCATATTGTTTTATTGTGCGAGAGAATTCACTCAGGATTGGTTGACTGCCATGACACAGTTCTGAAGTCCAAAATGGATTTGGAGCTGTGAGATGAGCTATGGTCTGTTGGAATGAAATGTGATACACACTCAGAAAGGTAGCAGTTTATTAAATACAACAGTCATACTGTATTTAATATCACAGGAGCAGATACACCACTTTGTTTTTTATTTCCTGCAACCAAAATATTCCCTGATCCAAATCACTATTTTTTTATTAGTAGGAGCTGTCCTCTTCCACCCCAAGAGTAAGTGTTTAAAGCGGTTGTTCTTCACTTTTTTTCCTGACCGCGTAAGGTCTTATTTCTAGATGTGCCAACAGCCTTTAGCCCATTTAATCTCATCGGTCACAATAGTGAGAGAAATAGTTTGGTACTTTACAGGCTTTAGAGAAGTTAAAGTTGTACTTATCAACAAATAAGCAATATATTATGGTGTCTAGTATGATTCAGACGTTTCATATGATTTCTCAAAATGGTCACAAGACCACAAGCATAAATCTCCAAGGTGTCCTTTACTGACGAATTTGGCACCAGAAGTCTGTATTCAACAGTTTAAAAACAAAGAGAGTTTCATTCCAAATTTGTCTGTAAAATTTGATTTTATTGTTTAAAGAAATTCTGAAATAGATTAGTGTGTTTTTTTTCACAATCTAATCAGTATGTTTAAAATCTATCACGTGAAGGTTTAATTTCAGAGAGACAAATAATCATGTTTTTTTTTTTTAAATCTCCGCCTCACTCTGAGAGGAAGAAGTAGTACTACTAGGTTTTACACAGTAAAATGTAACAAATAACTACATTTCTAAAAAGAAATGTACAAATTATACATTAGTGATATCAATATTATATATATTTTTTTTAACAAAATAATAATTCAATACAGTAATATGAGATCTATACATTGGACATTTTAGTAATTTAGCAGATGCTCTTATCCAGAGTGACTTACAGTAAGTGCATTCATCTGAAGATAGAGGTAGATGAGACAACCACCTGTCACAGTCAAATATACAGGATACGAACATTCCATTCCAGCTAAACAAAGAATATATAGTATTTTGCACACAAAAAATTACAACTACGTCTGAGAACATTAATATTTTAACACACATGAAGGGACCCATAAGCAATAATTGCTGATGTAAAAACACACATTTGAAAAATTGGTGAGTACAGCGTTTTGGGAATAAACTCTTCAAATACATTTTTTTTATTTTTAAAATATTGTCTTTTGTAAATCTAATGTTTAATGGGTCTCGTTTTACATATGTGCCTTCATTTTCAATACATTGAATCCATGATGCTTGTGGTATATACATATCTTAGTGGTCACATTTGTGATCTAATTTATTATATATATTTAATCATAGCAGATGATTGCTTTTTTTCAGTAGATTGAAGTTGAGTTGGGTAATGGATATACTTGATCAAGATTATTTTACAGATGGTTTTTCCATTAGCGTTAACATATGTTTCAATGCCATACAACACTCCTGCTGTGGCCTCCAACTGCTCTTAAACGCTAGCAAAACCAAATGCATGCTTTTCAACTGTTCGCTGCCCGCACCCGCCCGCCTGACTAGCATCACTACACTGGACGGTTCTGACCTAGAATACGTGGACAACTACAAATACCTAGGTGTCTGGTTAGACTGTAAACTCTCCTTCCAGACTCATATCAAACATCTCCAATCCAAAATCAAATCTAGAATCGGTGTTCTATTTCGCAACAAAGCCTTCTTCACTCACACCGCCAAACTTACCCTAGTAAAACTGACTATCCTACCGATCCTCGACTTCGGCGATGTCATCTACAAAATAGCTTCCAGTACTCTACTCAGCAAATTGGATGCAGTCTATCACAGTGCCATCCGTTTTATTACCAAAGCGCCTTATACCACCCACCACTGCGACCTGTATGCTCTAGTCGGCTGGCCTTCGCTACATATTCGTCGCCAGACCCGCTGGCTCCAGGTCATCTATAAGTCTATGCTAGGTAAAGCTCCGCCTTTTCTCAGCTCACTGGTCACGATAACAACACCCACCCGTAGCACGCGCTCCAGCAGGTATATCTCACTGGTCATCCCCAAAGACAACATGTAATTTGGCTGCCTTTCCTTCCAGTTCTCTGCTGCCAGTGACTGGAACGAATTGTAAAAATCACTGAAGCTGGAGACTTACATTTCCCTCACTAACTTTAAACATCAGCTATCTGAGCAGCTACCCGATCGCTGCAGCTGTACATAGTCCATCTGTAAATAGCCTACCCAATCTACCTACCTCATCCCCATATTGTTTTTATATACTTTGCTGCTCTTTTGCACACCAGTATCACTACGTACACACCATCATCTGCTCATCTATCACTCCAGTGTTAATCTGCTAAATTGTAATTACTTTGCTATTATGGCCTATTTATTGCCTTACCTCCTCATGCCATTTGCACACACTGTATATAGACTTTCTTTTTTTCTATTGTGTTATTGACTGTACACATGTTTATTCCATGTGTAACTCTGTGTTGTTGTTTCTGTCGCACTGCTTTGCTTTATCTTGGCCAGGTCGTAGTTGTAAATGAGAACTTGTTCTCAACTAGCTTACCAGGTTAAATAAAGGTAAAAAAAAAAAAATGTTTAAATCAGGGGGAATTGGCCATGTATAGACCCATAAACTGAATTAGTGTAATAACGTAACAAATATTTAATGTCAAAAGGTGTCTTTAGTGTCTGTTGCACAATGGTAGACCTGGTTTATCAGATAATTGGGACATAGCCAATTATCTTGGTTCGTATGGGTATTTGGACTGAGATGTACAGGTGTAGATCTGGGTTATATTAGTATTGGGACTCAGTCAAAGGTGTAGACCTGGTTTGTACTTGTAACTGGGGTGCAGGGGAAGACCTGGTTTACAGTTTATGAGTATTCAGGCTTTACAACATGATATCATAGGAAAACGTCATCCAGGCACATTTTTTGCAAAAAGGTAAAATGTCGAATTAGCTAATGTTTTTCTCAATACATTGTAGTCAATGGGAAAAGATGAATGTAACAAGGTTAATGTTTTTCTCATTTATTTACCTCCTCTTTATCACCCCCTCATTCTCTTCTCACTCCCTCCCCCTTCTTTAAAACTCCTCACCCTCTCTGTCTCTCTCCCCCTCCCTCTCTCTCCCCCTTCTCTCTCCCTCTGCTCCCCTCCATTCTCTTTCCCTCATTTCCCTCCGTCCACCTCCTCTCATCTCTATCCCTCTCTCTTCCCGTTCCTCCTTCACCCTTTCCCGTTTTTTCTCCCTTTCCCTCCATCTACCTTCTCTCTCCCTCCTCCACCTTTCATTCTCTCTCCCTCCTTCTTTCACTGCCTCCCCCTCCTCTTGCTCCCTCCTCTCTTCACCTCTGTCTGTCTGTTGACACTCTCTTCCCTCCCTCCTCTCTCTCCCCTCTCCCTCCTTCACCCTCTCTCCCCTCTCTCCCCCATTCTCTTTCTCTCTCTCTCTCCCTCCCTCCTACCCCTCCATTTGATCTCCCTCCTTCTTTCCCTCCCTCCCTCCCTCCATCCCCCTCCTCTATCCCCATCCCTCCTTCACCCTCTCCCTCTCTCTCCCCTCTCTCCCCCTCCCTCACTTTTTCTCTCTCTCCTCCCCCCTTCATTCTCTCTCCCTCCTTCTTTTCCTGCCTCTCCCTCCTCTTATCTCTCCCTCTCCCTCCACACTCCTACAGACAGACAGGCAGGCAGACTGACAGACAGACAGGCAGGCCGACAGGCAGGCAAGCAGTTAGACAGGCAGGCAGGCAGGCAGGCAGGCAGGCAGGCAGGCAGACAGACAGACAGACAGACAGACAGACAGACAGACAGACAGACAGACAGACAGACAGACAGACAGACAGACAGACAGACAGACAGACAGACAGACAGACAGAGGCAGACAGACAGTTTCAAGTCAAAAAAAAAAGAAAAGACCAATATCCTCTTCCGAATTCATTCAGGAATTCATAACAAGGCTCTTAGTTTCTAGACCTGCAAGGCCATTGTGTCCAATGGTGGTGAAACATTATTTTGTGTCGATTTGACTTTCATATGCCAGGTCCCCCGGTCACAAATATGTACCATTTGGGAAGATTCAACCTTTTTAACCCTTTGAAACTGCCCCTATGACCCCCTATTAAGTCACTTTCTGTAATCATACGAACATGCGTACATTCTCCTGGGGACACTCTTTAATGATGCCCTGAGTTTCAAGTCTTTACGTTAAGAATTGACTGTTCTACAGAGGATGGAAGACAGTGTTTTTGTGTAACTGCAGGGAGAGAATGAAGGACCATGTTGAGGATGAATTAAGACACTTCCTTTTGCCACAGGAAGCTGAACCACAACACAGGGCTTCCCTATAAGGTCACGATTGGTTGTGTGCAAGGACGGTTAGCTTTCTCAATCGCAGTTATCGGGGCTTTATGATTATGTAAGCGATGTAGGTAATGCTTTTCTATGGAAGAAATGCCTTGTTCTCTGTAGGACCAAGTATTCAATGTGAAGAGTTCATTTCACATGGTCAGATGTAGGCTTGGGCTCATCAGTAGTGTCTGTTGAACGATCCCATGCATGAATTTTGTTTCTAGCCTCAACCATTCTGCCGATGTCACTCAAAAGTACATTAACTTCAAGCGAGGCCTAACTTTCTGCCTTGTAGTGGAGAGAGGGGCAAATTAATTCATTGTTAATTGGATTAAGGTTAGGGTTATGTCAATCTATCACATTTTATTTATAAAGCCATTTTTACATCAGCAGATGTTTGTACGGAAAGCCAGCCTAAAACCCTGAAGAGCATGCAATGCAGATGTAGAAGCACGGTGGCTAGGAAAAACTCCCTAGAAATGCAGGAGCCTAGGAAGAAACCTAGAGAGGAACCAGACTCTGAGGTGTGGCCAGTGTGTCTAGGGTTGAGGCCTTAACCCTAGCTTCATGTCCACATTGCAGCTCACGCCTAAACCTAGCCTCAACCCTAACCCTAACTTCATATCAACTCCCGGCTCAACCCTAAACCTAGCCTCAACCCTAACCCTAACTTCATATCAACTCCCGGCTCAACCCTAAACCTCAACCCTAACCCTAACTTCATATCAACTCCCAGCTCAATCCTAAACCTAGCCTCAACCCTAACTTCATATCAACTCCCGGCTCAATCCTAAACCTAGCCTCAAGTGAGGCCTACCTTTCTGCCATATGTAGTGGGGAGAGTGGGAATGTAATTTGAGTATGGGGGTTAGAGTATGTCTAGGGTTGAGGCCCTAACCCTATCTTCATGTCCCCCAGATTAACCTAACCCTAGCTTCATATCAACACCCGGCTCAACCCTAACCATAGCTTCATATCAGGGTTAGGGTTAGGTTGAGCCGGGATGTGGACATGAAGCTAGGTTTAGGTTTGAGTTTGTCTGTCTGTATGTCTGTATGTCTGCCTGCCTGCCTGCCTGCCTGCCTGCCTGCCTGCCTGCCATCCTTCCTCCTCCTTCCTTCCTTCCTTCCTTCCTTCCTTCCTTCCTTCGTTCCTGCCTTCCTTCCTTCCTGCCTGCCTGCCTGCCTGTCGCTGTCTGTCTGTCTGTCTGTCTGTCTGTCTGTCTGTCTGTCTGTCTGTCTGTCTGTCTGTCTGTCTGTCTGTCTGCTGTCTGTCTGTCTGTCTGTCTGTCTGTCTGTCTGTCTGTCTGTCTGTCTGTCTGTCTGTCTGTCTGTCTGTCTGTCTGTCTGTCTGTCTGTCTGTCTGTGAGTTTATATGTTTGCCTGTCTCTTTTGACTTTCTCTCTCGCTCTCTCTCTGTCTGTCTGTGAGTAGATATGTATGTCTCTCTCTCTTTGTCTGTCCCTCTGTTTGTCTGAGTTTTTATACAGTACCAGTCAAAAGTTTGGACACCTACTCATTCAAGGGGTTTTCTTTATTTTTGCTGTTTTCTACATTGTAGAGTAATATTGAAGACATCAAAATCTATGAAATAACACATGGAATCATGTAGTAACCAAAACAGTGTTAAACAAATCAAAATATATTGTAGATTTTAGAGTCTTCAAAGTAACCACCATTTGCCTTGATGACAGCTTTGCACACTCTTGGCATTCTCTCAACCAGCTTCACCTGGAATGCTTTTCCAACAGTCTTGAAGGAGTTCCCACATATGCTGAGCACTTGTTGGCTGCTTTTCCTTCATACTGCGGCCCAACTCATCCCAAACCATCTCAATTGGATTGAGGTCAAGTGATTGTGGAGGCCAGGTCATCTGATGCAGCACTCCATCACTCTCCTTCTTGGTCAAATAGCGCTGACACAGCCTGGAGGTGTTTTGGGTCATTGTCCTGTTGAAAAACAAATGATAGTCCCACTAAGCACAAACCAGATGGGATGGCGTATTGCTGCAGAATACTGTGGTAGCCATGCTGGTAAAGTGTACCTTGAATTCTAAATAAATCATAGACAGTGTCACCAGCAAAGCACCATCACACCTCCTCCTCCATGGTTTACGGTGGGAACCACACATGCAGAGATCATCCGTTCACCCACTCTGCATCTCACAAAGACACGGCGGTTGGAACCAAAAATCTCTAATTTGGACTCGTCAGACCAAAGAACAAATTTCCACTGGTCTAATGTCCATTGCTCATGTTTCTTGGCCCAAGCAAGTTTCTTAATTTTATTGGTGTCCTTTACTACTGGTTTCTTTGCATCAATTCGACCATGAAGGCCTGATTCACGCAGTCTCCTCTGAACAGTTGATGTTAAGATGTGTCTGTTACTTGAACTCTGTGAAGCATTTATTTGGGCTGCAATTTCTGAGGCTGGTAACTCCAATGAACTTATCTTCTGCAGCAGAGGTAACTCTGGGTCTTCCTTTCCTGTGGCGGTCCTCATGAGAGCCAGTTTCGTCATAGTGCTTGATGGTTTTTGCAAATGCACTTGAAGATACTTTCAAAGTTCTTGAAATTTTCCGGATTGACTGACCTTCATGTCTTGAAGTAATGATGGACTGTCATTTCTCTTTGCTTATTTGAGCGGTTCTTGCCATAATATGGACTTTGTCTTTTAAAAAATAGGGCTATCTTCTGTATACCAATCCTACCTTGTCACAACACAACTGATTGGCTCAAACACATTAAGAAGGAAAGACATTCCACAAATTAACTTTTAACAAGGCACACCTGTTAATTGAAATGCATTCCAGGTGACTACCTCATGAAGCTGGTTGAGAAAATGCCAAGAGTGCGCAAAGCTGTCATCAAGGCGAAGGGTGGCTACTTTGAAGAATCTCAAATGTATTTGATTTGTTTTACACTTTTTTTGGTTACTACATGATTCCATATAAAATAGTAAAAAATAAAGAAAAACCCTTCAATGAGTAGGTGTGTCCAAACTGTTGACTGGTACTGTATATGTATAAGGATTTAGAAAATTATTTATACTTTTACTTAAGTATATTTTAGCAATTACATTTACTTTTGATACTTAAGTATATTTAAAACCAAATACTTTTAGACTTTTAACTCAAGTAGTATTTTACTGGTGGACTTTCACCTTTACTTAACTCATTTTCTATTAAGGCATCTTTACTTTTACTCAAGTATGACATTTGGGTACTTTGCCCACCACTGCAAAACGCTATATAATAAATTCTTTGAAATGTTGATAAATTAACTTTTATTGTATGAAGAACTTATGAAAGAGATTGGTGTGTTTTTTCACTATCTAATCATGGCATGGTGTTCTTCAATGAGAGACATGCATTTGTTTGAAATCTATCACTTGATGGTTTCATTTCAGAGATAAATAATCATTTTATTTTGCTGAACAATATCTGCCTCACTCTGAGAAATAAGTAGTACTGATAGGTTATACACAGTCAAATGTAACAAAAACTACATTTTGAATAAAGAACTGTACATTTGTGACATCAATATAAAAATAAATGAAACAATACAGTAAAATGAGATCTGTAGGTAAAACATTTCCATTAGACATTTTTGTAATTTAGTAGATGCTCTTATCCATATTGACTTACAGTTAGTCCGTTGGTCTTAAGATCGCTTGGTGAGACAACGGCATGTCACAGTCAAATATATAGGATACGAACATTCCATTCCAGCTAAACAATGGATATATAGCATTATTTTTTAATACGCATCTAAAATCTATGAATAAAAAACAGTAGATGAGAACAGTAGTATTTTACACACGCATTAAGGTACCCATAAGCAATCATTTCTAGTGAAAAAACACAAATGTGAAGAATTGGTGGATATAGCGTTTCGGAAAAAAACGTTAATTATTTGCACAGTTTGTCAACCTTGTCTGGTCTTTGTTCTTTAGGGAATGTCTTACACTGTCATATAGTCTGCAAAAAAAGGATGATAGAAGTCAAAGGTCAGAAGCATTTAAGTATCACAATGCTCAACAGCAGGTCCAGCGCATCATGAGACTGACTGTTTTCTACACTGTTAAAATGTCTAACATGACAGGTGGGGTTAAGGGCCCTAAACACCCCCCCCCCCCCCCATCAGATAAAACTGCCCACAACCAGGCATGTTATAGTAATTAATATTTCATCTTTATGTACAGTAGATGAGATATTAATAAGCGCAAAGAAAGTGTAGATATTGGTAACAGAGTAGTGCACTGTACTGTAACTCTTGTTTGCAGTTAACTCTTGTATGCTTTGGCAGTCCCTCCCTGCAGAGCTTACTGGGTGCTAATTGAGGTGACAGGGGAAAGCTCTGCCGCTGGCACTGTGCCAGATATGAGTGATTTCATGGCCAGACCGCTGTGCCTCATCCTGGTAAATCTAGCAGAAAAGAGGAGGAAGGGTCCACTGAGTGACTGTCCAAAGGGACAGTCATCTGAGTCATGGTGGCTCATTTGCATTTTAAAGTCAGGGGGTGTGAATACTGTAGCATTGACATACGGTGCATTCGGAAAGTATTCAGACCCCTTGACTTTTTCCACATTTTGTTACGTTACAGCCTTATTCTAAAATGTATTAAATTCAAAAAAAATTCCCTCGTCAATGACAAAGGGAAAACAGGTTTTTAGAAATGTTGGGAAAAAAAACAGAAACACCTTATTTACATAACTATTCAGACCCTTTGCTATGAGTTGAAATTGAGCTCAGGTGCTTCCTGTTTCTATTGATCATCCCTGAGAGGTTTCTATGACTTGATTGGAGTCCACATGTAGTAAATGTAATTGATTGGACATGATTTGGAAAGGCAAACACTTGTCTATATAAGGTCCCAGAGTTGACAGTGCATGTCAGAGCAAAAACCAAGCCATGAGGTTGAAGGAATAGAGCTCTGAGAGGATTGTGTCGAGGCACAGATCTGGGGAAGGGTACCAAAAAATGTCTGCTGCATTGAATGGTCCCCTAGAATACAGTGGCCTCAATCATTCTTAAATGGAAGACGGAACCACCAAGACAATTCCTAGAGCTGGCCGCCCGGCCAAACTGATCAATCGGGGAGAAGGGCCTTGGTCAGAGAGGTGACCAAGAACCCAATGGTCACTCTGACAGAGCTCCAGAGTTCCTCTGTGGAGATGGGAGAACCTTCCAGAAGGACAACCATCTCTGCATCACTCCAATCAGGCCTTTATGGTAGATTGGCGAGACGGAAGCCATTCCTCAGTAAAAGGCACATGACAGCCTGCTTGTAGTTTGCCAAAAGGCATCTAAAGACTCTCAGACCATGAGAAACAAGATTATCTGGTCTGATGAATTCCAAGATTGAACTATTTGGCCTGAAGGCCAAGCGTCACGTCTGGAGGAAACCTGGCACCATCCCTACGGTGAAGAATGGTGGTGGCAGCATCATGCTGTGGGGTGTTTTTCAATGGCAGGGACTGGGAGACTAGTCAGGATCGAGAGAAAGATGAACAGAGCAACATACAGAGAGATCCTTGATAAAAAACCTTCTCCAGAGCGATCAGGACCTCAGACAGGGGCGAAGGTTCACCTTCCAACAGGACAACAACCCTAAGCACACAGCCAAGACAACCCAGGAGTGGCTTCGGGACAAGTCTCCGAATGTCCATGAGTGGCCCAGCCAGAGCCCGGACTTGAACCCAATCGAACATCTCTGGAGAGATCTGAAAATAGCTGTGCAGCGACGCTCCCCATCCAACCTGACAGAGCTTGAGAGGATCTGCAGAGAATAATGGGAGAAACTCACCAAATACAGGTATGCCACGCTTGTTGCGTCATACCCCAGAAGACTTGAGGCTGTAATCGCTGCCAAAGGTGCTTCAACAAAGTACTGAGTAAAGGGTCTGAATACATGTGTAAATGTGATATTTCAGTTTTTATTTTTTATACATTTGCAAAAATGTATAAACCTGTTTTTACTTTGTCATTATGGGGTATTGCGTGTATATCCATTTTAGAATAAGGCTGTAACGTAACAAAATGTGGAAAAAGTCAAGGGGTCTGAATACCCCCTGACTTCTTCCACATTTTTGTTGTATTATAGCCTGAATTTAAAATGTATTCAATTGTGATGTTTTTGTCACTGGCCTTCGCACAATACCCCCTACACACAATGTCAAAGTGGAATGATGTTTTTTAAAATTTGAACAAATTAATTAAAAATGAAAGCTGAAATGTCTTGAGTGATTAAGTATTCAACCCCTTTGTTATGGCAATACAAATGTGCTTAACAAGTCACATAAGTGGCATGGACTCACTCTGTGAGCAATAATAGTCTTTAACATGATTTTGTTATGACTACGTCATTTCTGTATCCCACACATAAAATGATCTGAAAGTGAATATCAGTCTAGCAGTGAATTTCAAACACAGATTTTACCACAAAGACCAGGGAGGTTTTCCAACTCCTCGCAAAGAAGGGCATCTATTGGTAGATGGGTTCAAATAAAAAACAGACATTGAATATTCCTTTGAGCATGGTGAAGTTATTAATTATACTTTGAATGGTGTATCAATACACCCAGTCACTACAAAGATACAGGCGTCCTTCCTAACTCAGTTGCCAAAGAGGAAGGAAACCGCTCAGGGATTTCACCATGAGGCCAATGGTGACTTTAAAACAGTTACAGAGTAGGGCCTCCCGTGTGGCGCAGTGGTCTCAAGCACTGCATCACAGTGCTTGAGGCATCACTACAGCCCCGGGTTCGATCCCAGGCTGTGTTACAGCTGGCCATGACCAGGAGACCCATGAGGCAGCACACAATTGGCCCAGCATCATCTGGGTTCTAACGACTCCTTGTGGCAGGCTGGGCACCTGCAAGCTGACTCTGGTTGCCAGTTGTATGGTGGCTCTGGTTGCCAGTTGTATGGTGACTCTGACACATTGGTGCGGCTGGATTCTGGGTTAAGCAAGCAGTACGGCTTGGCAGGGTTGTATTTTGGAGGACTCATGGCTCATCGACCTTCGCCTCTCCCGAGTCTGTACGGGAGTGGCAGTGATGGGCCAAGACTACCAATTGGGGGGAAAAAAGTAAATTAAAAAAAAATGTATAATAAAAAATTGTTACAGAGTTTAACGGCTGTGATAAGAGAAAACTAAGTGTTATGTTTGGGGCAAATCAAACACATCACTAAGTACCTCTCTTCATATTTTCAAGCATGGTGTCAAGCATCATGTCATCGGCAAGGACTAGAGTTTTTTTAGGATAAAAGAAACTGAATAGAACAAGCGCAGGCAAAATCCTAGAGAATTTTTTCCAATAGACACCGGGAGACTAATTCACCTTTCAGCAGTACAATAACCTAAAACACAAGGCCAAATATACACTTGAGTTGCTTACTAAGCCAACATTTTAATGTTCCTGAGTGGCCTAGTTACAGTTTTCACTTAAATAATGTGCAAATATTGTATAATCCAGGTGTGTAAAGCACTTTCTTTTTTTTACCTTTATTTAACTAGGCAAGTCAGTTAAGAACAAATTCTTATTAGGGACTTACCCAGAAAGACTCACAGCTGTAATCGCTGTCATAGGTGATCCTAACATGTGTTGACTAGGGGTGTGAATACTTATGTTAATGAGATATTTCTTTATTTCATTTTCAATAAATTTGCTAACATTTCTAAAAACATGTTTTCACTTTGTCATTATGGGGTATTGTGTGTAGATGGGTGAAGAAAAACTAATATTGAATCCATTGTGAATTCTGCCTGTAACACAACACATTTTGCAATAAGTCAAGGTGTATGAATACTTTCTGAAGGCAACAAAGCAAAATATTATCAGGAAAACTGGAACTAAAAAGTGAGCTGCTGTGGTCCTTTCTGTTCAGTTTCACATCAAGCTTATTGCTGTAATGTATTTCCCGAGAAGACTTTCTCTTTCTCAATGCAGACAGTTCCACATATTCCATCTAGCTCCTGTATTGTGTAACTGCAAGCTGGTTAAGTAGGCAGGCGAGTGAGGTGAGATCACAGAGCACAGGGCAGGCCTGAGTATTGTGGCAGGTCATGGCTGAGCAGAGCTTTATTTGTGGACAGCGGCGACCCCTGCTCTTAAAATATACACTGTCTTCTCTTCTGAACTCAGACAGAGCCACATACTGTATGCTCATGTCAGCTCTTGATTCCCCAGACCGTGGAACAGAAGACATATTCTCTCTCTCCCTGCCCCTCCCTCATCCTCTCATCAGTATGCTCCAAGGAGCTGCGCCTGAGATCACACCATCTTGGGTCTCAGGCTCTGGAGTGGACAGTCTTGCTGTCAGTAAAACATTGATCAGGCAAACATGTCACATGCACTGTACGGTCCTCTTATGGTCCTTGACCACACTAATATCCCTAAGTGCACCTACTCTACCAGGTCATAAGGCTGTCATAACTGAGAAATGACCCCACTGCCTCCACTGTAACCATATAAGTCTTTACATAGAGAAGATGTTTTCACCTTCCTCTCATCAGGTTTTTTGTCTGTAAGCGTTGTGGTCACTTTCCTGCTGCAATGTTGTTATTCATTAGATAATGGACAGAAATGTACTGATTAATTGCAACATCCCCTTCGGACTAGCTCATTAGGACAGGCTGTTTGGGCTCTGGTGCTTGACTCAGTCATTTTCAACCTCCAACAGACCCACAGAGTTCTCATAATAATGTATCTGCAGCCCGCATCCACTGTCTTTTTTTGTGTCTTTCACCCTGTTCGTTCCAGTCTGAGAGACTATTGCGTCTTTCCTCTGAAGCTCTATAAACCGTAACATCCGCCTCTGCTACACCACTGTTCACAGGCCTCTGTTCTGAATACGCCGGCTTCCGCCATGCTCTGCTACACAATTTTCAATGTGCTAGGATCCCGGAGACTGTATTACAATACTTCAATGCCTTTTTGTAGAGGAACTCAGGAGCCACAAAGGCATGTAGTTCATTGAGGGGAAAGGTTGTTGAGCAGCGGAAGATCACACTGAGGCATTGTGGGATTCAGGGACAAATGACGAATAAAGTGTGAAGTCTGAGATCCTTTCCCTTAGTGATGCAACCTGCAACAAAAGTTGTAAAAAAGGGATGAAATTGGGGCACTGTATTGATTGCATTGCAGGCTACTATGATTTCAGTACTGCCAAAGGCATATTGTTTATGAACCTACTGGGATGGATAATAGGACTCTAAACTAGGCATTCAAACTTGGAGAACAGACTTGCATGCTGTTTGTGTCGTAGGCAGGGGCATCGTCCATGTGGGCATCATGCTGCGGGCTGCTGAACGAGGTGATGGGCACAGGGACGGTGCGCGGGCAGCAGCCAGGGTTCGGGGCCGGGGCCGGGCCCTTCCGCTTTGCCCCCAGCGCCGGGTACTCCACCTACCCCCCCACCAGCTCAGGGAGCGCAGGTCAGCTCTGCAAGGCCTGTGGACTGGCCTTCTCTGTCTTCAGGCGCAAGGTAAGTGGTGAGGAGGATGATGTTTCTAGTGTGTAAAACAATGACAATGATGATGTTGTTTATGATGAGGAAGCTGATGAGGACAGTGTGTAAGACGATGATGAGGAGGAGGAAGAGGAAGAATGCGCCCCTTAAAAATAAACAAATAAAACTAGCTTCCATAATGGCCACACCAGGGCACCAGCTTAGACTGCAGACAGGTAAATGGCAGAGTGTCTCTAGGCGTTGTCTGACAGTGTGGCATGCCGGGACAGTGATGGAAGCCCCTGGAGCGTTCTCCGAGCTTCCAGGCTCAGACTGCTCTATCAGCCCGCTCACACCTGTTGCTATGCCGATGGCAGGTTCAGTCTCTGGATATATTATAACCACACGTGTGTGTGTGTGTGGCTCAGCTTGATATTTGTGTCATGAAAGCAGAGGTTCAGGGGGATTAACACTGATGATTGAAGAATAGATCTGTCAGAGTGGTCCGCAGCTCATTTACACACCAATGACATGGAAAAATCTCCATTCAAACCGCCTGTCTGTCAGTCGATTCATCTGAATTGCCTCAGTAAACCGAGATAAGCTTGTGAATGTCAGGAATATCTGGGCAATTTGCCATATAGTATTATTTACATTTTCTGTGCCAAGAAATGAGATAAAGTCCTCCTCTGTCCTAGAACATGGTGACGTCATAGGAAATCAAATCAAATCAAATGTATTTATAAAGCCCTTCTTACATCAGCTGATATCTCAAAGTACTGTACAGAAACCCAGCCTAAAACCCCAAACAGCAAGCAATGCAGGTGTAGAAGCACGGTGGCTAGGAAAACTCCCTAGAAAGGCCAGAACCTAGGAAGAAACCTAGAGATGAACCAGGCTATGAAGGGTGGCCAGTCCTCTTCTGGCTGTGCCAGGTGGAGATTATAACAGAACATGGCCAAGATGTTCAAATGTTCATAGATGACCAGCAGTGTCAAATAATAATAATCACAGTGGATGTCGAGGGTGCAACAGGTCAGCACCTCAGGAGTAAATGTCAGTTGGCTTTTTATAGCCGATCATTCAGAGTATCTCTACAGCTCCTGCTGTCTCTAGAGAGTTGAAAACAGCAGGTCTGGGACAGGTAGCACGTCCGGTGAACAGGTCAGGATTCCATAGCCACAGGCAGAACAGTTGAAACTGGAGCAGCAGCACGGCCAGGTGGACTGGGGACAGCAAGGAGTCATCAGGCCAGGTAGTCCTGAGGCATGGTCCTAGGGCTCAGATCCTCCGAGAGAGAGAATGAAAGAAAGAATTATAGAGAGCATACTTAAATTCACACAGGACACTGGATAAGACAGGAGAACTACTCCAGATATAACAGACTGACCCTAGCCCCCCGACACATAAACTACTGCAGCATAAATACTGGAGGCTGAGACAGGAGGGGTCGGGAGACACTGTGGCCCCATCCGACGACACCCCCGGACAGGCCAAACAAGCAGGATATAACCCCACCCACTTTGCCAAAGCACAGCCCCCACACCACTAGAGGGATATCTTCAACCACCAACTTACCATCCTAAAACAAGGCCGAGTATAGCCCACAAAGATCTCCACCACGGCACAACCCAAGGGGGGGCGCCAACCCAGACAGGAAGACCACGTCAGTGACTCAACCCACTCAAGTGACGCACCCCTCCTAGGGACGGAATGGAAGAGCACCAGTAAGCCAGTGACACAGCCCCTGTAATAGGGTTAGAGGCAGAGAATCCCAGTGGAGAGAGGGGAACCGGCCAGGCAGAGATAGCAAGGGCGGTTCGTTGCTCCAGTGCCTTTCCGTTCACCTTCACACTCCTGGGCCAGACTACACTCATTCATAGGACCTACTGAAGAGATGAGTCTTCAATAAAGACTTAAAGGTTGAGACCGAGTCTGCGTCTCTCACATGGGAAGGCAGACCATTCCATAAAAATGGAGCTCTATAGGAGAAAGCCCTGCCTCCAGCTGCTTGCTTAGAAATTCTAGGGACAGTTAAGAGGCCTGCGTCTTGTGACCGTAGTGTACGTGTAGGTATGTATGGCAGGACCAAATCGGAAAGCAAGCCCATGTAATGCTTTGTAGGTTAGCAGTAAAACCTTGAAATCAGCCCTTGCCTTGACAGAAAACCAGTGTAGGGAGGCTAGCACTGGAGTAATATGATACATTTTTGGGGTTCTAGTCAAGATTCTAGCAGCCGTGTTTAGCACTAACTGAAGTTTATTTAGTGCTTTATCCGGGTAGACGGAAAGTAGAGCATTGCAGTAGTCTAACCTAGAAGTGACAAAAGCATGGATAAATTTTTCTGCATCATTTTTGGACAGAATGTTTCAGATTTTTGCAATGTTACGTAGATGGAAAAAAGCTGTCCTTGGAACAGTCTTGATATGTTCGTCAAAAGAGAGATCAGTGTCCAGAGTAACGCCGAGGTCCTTCACAGTTTTTTATTTGAGACGACTGTACAACCATCGAGATTAATTGTCAGATTCAACAGAAGATCTCTTTGTTTCTTGGGACCTAGAACAAGCATCTCTATTTTGTTCGAGTTTAAAAGTAGAACATTTGCAGCCATCCACTTCCTTATGTCTGAAACACAGGCTTCCAGCGAGGGCAATTTTGGGGCTTCACCATGTTTCATTGAAATGTACAGCTGTGTGTCATCCGCATAGCAGTGAAATTTAACATTATGTTTTCGAATGACATCACCAAGAGGTAAAATATACAGTGAAAACAATAGTGGTCCCAAAACGGAACCTTGAGGAACACCGAAATTTACAGTTGATTTGTCAGAGGACAAACCATCCACAGAGACAAACTGATATCTTTCCAACAGATAAGATTTAAACCAGCCCAGAACTTGTCCATGTAGACCAATTTGGGTTTCCAATCTCTCCAAAAGAATGTGGTGATCGATGGTATCGAAAGCAGCACTAAGGTCTAGGAGCACGAGGACAGATGCAGAGCTTCGGTCTGACGCCATTAAAAGGTCATTTACCACCTTTACAAATGAGTCCTTGTTTTGGAACGCTGTTGTCTAGCAAATTTGGCAGATCCCTCTCATTAGCTGTAATTAATATATTTCCAAAAACAGGAAAGTCAAATGACTCCATGATGCCAAATAATTAATTAAATCTAGTAATTAATTGATCAGGAGGAATGGACATGACTGGCTGATGGGATCGCCTGTCTTCTAAATGTGTGTGGTGACTCTCCCTCTCTCTAATCCCTTTCTCTCCCTCTCTCTACTCCCTCTCTCTACTCCCTCTCTCTCTCGCTCTACTTCCTCTCTCTCTCGATCTGCTCCCTCTCTCTCTCTACTCCCTCTCTCTCTCTACTCCCTCTCTCTCTATTCCCTCTCTCCCTCTTTCTATTCCCTCTATTCCCTCCTTCTCTCTCTCTCTCTCTACTTTCTCTCTCCCTCTCTCTACCCCCTCTCTCTCTTCCTCTCTTTCTCAGCACATATGCTCGGACTGTAAGAAGAGTTTCTGTGCCCTGTGCTCGGTGCTGCAGGAGAACCTCCGCTGCTGCACCACCTGTCACCTCCTGCGCGGCACGGCCTTCCAGAGACCACAGCTCATGGCACTGCGCGTTAAAGACCTGCGCCAGTACCTGCTGCTGCGCAACATCCCCACAGACACCTGCAGGGAGAAGGAGGACCTGGTGGACCTGGTGCTCTGCCACCTGGAAGCAGGGGAAAACACCTCGACACAAGGAGCTGTAGAGGAGGAGGAGGAGGAGGAGGACACAGACAGCCTGCACTCCCTCCCCCACTCCCTCCCCCATTCCCTCCACGCCTCGCCCCCCTCAGCCACACGACGCTCCGCCTCGGAGCAGTCGGCGCTCTCTGCCTCCCAGGGAGACGCTCCTCTCAGCCGGAGTGACAGCTCAGGGACCGCTCAGAGCCAGGTGTGACTAGCCACACACACACACAACACACTCACACACGTGCGCACACACACAACTTGGTCCCATTCCCTCACGTCTGCCCTCCTCCGTTACTGCCTTCCCTGCTCTTTTGACATCTGTCCTACTTGTTTCAAAGCTAATTAATGTGAAGCTTGAAGAGCACATGGCACGGATGTGGGAAACATATTTGTCAGTGTGAAGTTGTCACAGCTAAGCATAACAATCAGCAACGTGCAATCTGTTCTAGATCTCTAGTGCTGGTTAGTAGGGCTATGATTGTCCCCAGTCCTACTGAAAGTAGCCCCCTGGGATAACCATATAGGCTAAATATAGGAGCATGAAAAGCTTCCAAGCAGTATAGTATTGCAGTCAGGCCCTGTTCTTTGCAGCCAGAAAAAAAACTGTTTGATACAGTCTGGTGCTGTGTGTGTTTGACATGAATGAGGTGCTTCACTCACACAGGGAAAAGCCCAGCGCCACTGCAGTGAGCTGACGTCCACTTGACTGACTGCTGGAAACAGCTGCGTTTACAGTGTCACCCTGGGAGCTGGAGCCAGTCAGCAACAGTCAAAGGGCTTAAACCCTTTGCCTTTTTTGTAAGTCTGTTATGCTGAGTCGGTTATGTAACGCTCAGTCGCACACAGGCTGGCTTCTGATTCCTCTCAACGGCACAGCTGTAACTGAAAAGACAGAGAGAAAGAGAAAGACAACAGTGCTTCTCACATCTCTATCCCTGGGGTCATCTTCGGCATCCCAAACATCAACATCCTCCTATTGTGATACCACTAGCACTGTCTTTGCTGCTATTGAGGAGATATGTACTCTGACAGTGATATGTGGTTGTCTCACCAACTATCTTAAGATGAACGCACTAACTTTCAACGCCCTCGGCTGATTATGGGCATCGCTGGTGCCCGGTGCTCGCACAGCGGTTCGGTTATGGCGTTGCCGATCGTTGGAGCGTGACATCTGGGCTGGGGAGGCTAGCACGCCACCAACAGGACTGCTGATGCATTATTAACGCAGGTGCATGCTGGGAGCCTGCGGCTTATTGGTCCAGCGGAATGTGACGGAGGGAGCGTGTGTGTGTGCATGTACAACCAGGGACGTCAGCGTCCCCCGACCCCTACACACCCATCCCTCGTTGTGATATCACACCAGAAGAATGCCCGGCGCCTGCACCATTAGCTAATTGCTTTTTGTGCTGTGGTCCGGTGGAGACAGAGACGAGGGGAGTCCAGGCCACTCTCTTTATGTTCTCTCTTCATTGCACATAAAGGGCTGAGTTAATGCAGGGCAATATGCCACAAGCCAAACACATTCTCACCAGACTCACTCTGCGTTTTTGCTGCATCCCTGCCAAGATCATTGGATTCTGGTCACAGGCAAACTCCTAATAAAGCCATCGCCTTCAAAAAGGGAATAATTAACCACTGATTTGAAGATTAGAAGAAGCAAATGATGCTGAATACTAAGTGTAACACGGACTACCCTTTAGAGGATATGCCTCCATACCTCATTTCCTTATCAGACATTTTAAGAGAGCCATCAAATATCAATGTGATTAACTGCAAGTGGAAGTCTAGTGATTACAGCCCACCCTGTGGTGTTTTATAGAAATTCTGATTTGTGGGAGAAAGAGTGAGGAGCATCCTGTAGGGGAAAAAACAAGTATTTCAAAGCTGCTTATCTGCTTTCATACCATTTCAAAAACTGAATCTGACCATCTTTTTGTTCTATGTTTTGTTTTCTGTTGAAACCCCAGCAGCATGGGGAAGCTCCAACCATCCCCCTCCTGCACCTGGAACCTTCCAGGGAACCTACCATAGAGGTGAGACAGCCAGCTCTGTCTCTGTCTCTAACGCATGTATTTAACTGACGAGAACTCACTGGCCCACTCTTGTGAGAGGATTCACTTTGTGCTATTGCTTCAATGACCATGGCGTTCACTACAAAACCTAGTCGTAGTTGAACTTGTTGGCTTGAACATGTTTTCTGAAGGGCCTCCTCTTTTCTCTCTGGTAGGTCAGTCCAGTGACGCAGAGGAGGATGCGGGCCTCTTTATCGGACCTGGACAACGAAGGGGACATTGAGTGCCTGTCTGTTCGGCAGCTCAAAGAGATTCTGGCCCGTAACTTTGTCAACTACTCTGGCTGCTGTGAGAAGTGGGAGCTGATAGAGCGGGTACATCGGCTCTACAGGGAGAACGAGCAGAACAGGAAGTCCAGTAAGTACCATGTTGAATCATTTCCTCCTTTACCAACCAACCTAACCTCAGCTAGAACCCATAGTGATCCTGTTAATAACGACCATTGTAGCTTATCAATCTCCAGTTAAACCCTATTTTGAACAATATAGAAACTGTCCAAGTTAAAACATCTTTCTTTGGTGTTATTTACAGTTCCAGATACAGCACAGTATTAAAGATGCATTTCTTGATTTTATTTTAGTGGAAAATGTCAGTAACATCAACAGCATGACCGCAGGTGAGCATTCAATACTCTTTCGTTGGGTTGTATATAACATGCACATATTTGAGTTGAAGTGTGACTTCTCATTCACTGCTGGATCAGATGACTGTGTACAGGAGTTGTTCTCAGTACTACGTGAGGTGGAAGAATTGGAGTAAGAGCTTGTATCCTGTTAGAATCACTAATGGCTCTTTTGGTATGTGCTTTCATTCTAAGTGGTGGCATATCCTCCACCTATATGCAATGGTGCAGTGGGAGGTAAGGCAGTATTGTGTAAAGCATGTCTAACTCCACCATCATCCCACCTGCAAAACCACAGAGTGCTCAGCACTGTCTTAAATACAACTCTCCATATTGATGCATGCTGAAGTCTAATTTCCGTGGGATCCTGATCATATTTCCCGGCATGGTCCCATGTTGTTCTCATTTCCGTCATCTCATTAGTACTGAAGGCTTGTTGTTCATCCTGTCATTAACGCAGTCCCTAACAACTCTTACCTCGTTACGACCCGTCATATTATTTGAATCCCACCATCTTCATCAGGTTTCATTGTAGTGCAGGTCTTTGAGACTCGCTTCCTAATAATGTAAAGGGCTTGAGCGTTGCATTATACCCTGCTGTTTAACACGCTAAGTGTTGTTCTGGAGAGAGACCAGTTAATCCTGCTGTTTAACACACTAAGTGTTGTTCTGGAAAGAGACCAGTTAATCCTGCAGTTTAACACACTAAGTGTTGTTCTGGAGAGAGACCAGTTAATCCTGCTGTTTAACACGCTAAGTGTTGTTCTGTAAAGAGACCAGTTAATCCTGCTGTTTAACACACTAAGTGTTGTTCTGTAAAGAGACCAGTTAATCCTGCTGTTTAACACACTAAGTGTTGTTCTGTAAAGAGACCAGTTAATCCTGCTGTTTAACACACTAAGTGTTGTTCTGGAGAGAGACCAGTTAATCCTGCTGTTTAACACGCTAAGTGTTGTTCTGGAGAGAGACCAGTTAATCCTGCTGTTTAAATTGGCTATTGACGCACTACATACATCATGTAGCTACTGATCAGAGGCGGCTGGTGGGAGGAGCTATAGGAGGATGGGCTCATTGTAATGGCTGGAATGGAACGGTATCAAACAGATGAAATATATGGAACCCACGTGACTCTGTTGCAAGTATTCCATTCCAGCCATTACAATGAGCCCGTCTTCTGAGGGCTCCTCCCGCCAGCCTCCACTGCTACTGATGTCGGGTATGTGAATGAACCAGAGACGGCCATCCTCAGGCTGCGTACTGCGTAGGGTAATGCTGTTTCCTCATACCTTGTTTCTCTCCACAGACAGTATGAAGGCTCAGCTGGCCTCTGATGATCACCTGTGTCGCATCTGCATGGACGCTGTGATCGACTGTGTGCTGCTGGAGTGCGGCCACATGGTCACCTGTACCAAATGTGGGATGAGGATGAGCGAGTGCCCCATCTGCAGGCAGTACGTGGTGCGGGCCGTGCACGTCTTCAAGTCTTAACTCTGCCGTGAGCGTGCATTTCAGCCGAGGACATTGAACCTGCGGCAGAGTGTGCACATGCTCGAAAATCTGAATCTGTATTGAGGGAGTGTGAATGGGCTGTGCACGTTTCCAAGGATGCAACAGACGTGCACATCCTCCAGTTGAAATGACATGCAGAGCAGACAGCTTCACACAACCTAACTTCTATTACTAGAACTACAAGTCCCACTCCTCCCCGGTGATGGTCTGGACCCCACTGGCTGCACTGACTGACCTACAAGTCTTTAGTGTAACACACACTGAACTGTTCCAAAAATAACTCTACAATATATTATTTTACAGTGCTTCGTTTCAGTTTGTAGCATTTTTTATTATTTTTTTACTTATAATTAACCATGGAGTGGAGTTAGTCCCATGGATGCTTGAATTGGATGTGATTGTTCATGGTGAGTGGCTGAGGTGATCAAGGTGGAAATGATGACGATATCCCAGGGTTAGAGTCGATATGGTTTACACACTCCTGTCAAACCAGACTATACTGTACGTATCTCCTTCACTGTTCTTTAGTATGTGCAATATAAAAAAATAAGAGACTTCTATGTGTGAGTGAGGGACTGTCCGTCTATAAACCAGTCTATGTTTCTGTGCTGTTTTGTTCTACACACACACCGTAGGGTGTTTTAGGTGCCAACCTTCACACCACAACTACAGTACATTACTGATGTCTGATTGCGGTTTCTATGCCAAGTGTCACTCCTCACTTCAGGCCATGCGTTGTAGATTGGAGCAGCATCCAACCCAAACTTAAACGAATCAAATGTGTTCAAGCTCAGTGATTGGTTAGATTGTAGGGAAACACTTGAGCCACATGCTATGGGTTCGAAGGGGCTTCAGTTGAGAGTTTTTCCACCCATCTCTTCTTGCATGTGTTTAGTCAGTCACAAGTGATATCACATTATGATCAATATGTAATATGTTGATGATCTTGTTTGGCTTGGATAAGGCTCCCGTCTACTGCACGCCGTCTACTGTGGTAACATGCCATACACTGTAGCTGGGTCATCCCATGCTTTATATTCCTGTGCTCTGTCGCTTTTGTTGAAGTCAGGCATGACTGGCAATGTGTCTCTGCCATTTCATTTAATTAAGCAAATATCATGCCATTATTTTTCCATAGGTGTTTTGTCCGCTTGTGTTGTCCATTGGCCGTGTTCAACTCGAGAAGTAGGTAATAGGTGCTTATACTTAAACATATCTTTTATCATGTTGTGGGTGTGTCTTGTGATATCTCTAATATTTTTTTAAGAGAATAAAAAGGAAGCATAACCTGTCTATTCTACATTAATCAGTTAATACAACTTCTGTTCTTTCAGATTTTTCGAATGACTTTAAAAAAGTAGCTACTGATGCCTGTGGTACGTTATAGCAGAAAAGCTTATTGCTGTAAAATGTATTGCATATGATATCTAATATTGTTGTTCACTGATATGTAATCTATAGATAAATATATTTTTCCATTTGCTTTGGAAGTCTTATATAATTTATTAGCATTTATTGATATTTTTGAGAGGTTGAATTGCAATTTTTTTCAAAATGTAAATGCACTTAATTTGATCAGATGAATATGATGCTCCACCAATCAAAAACAGAGCGCTTACTGATCATGTGACAGCTCACAATTAAAGTTCTCTTCTTTTCCTTTGGAGGATTTCTTGTTCTTACCTGCTGGGATCCATTTATACATCACGCACGGTAGTGAACACTCTCACTGTGTTTACATGTTTATTATAATCCTGCTACTTCTCAAAAAGATGTCACTTGTAGGCAGCTATATGATATTAAAGTATGAGTTATATGAGCATTCAATGGAATCCTGGATCTTTGGAATGTTGAACTTCTTATTTTGGTCATTACAAGATTTATACCATAAAATAATAATCAGATATCCCGTAACGCTGCTCGCTGTATCCGACTGGTTACCAATTCATTGTTTATTCCCGGTTCAATGTTGACAGAATGGCATAATACTCTAAATTTGATGTTTAAGGTATTTATTTCAGAACCTAAAAAACATTCATAGATATTCCAATGTATGACATTTTAAACATATTTCACACATTTTGTTTACATATTGCACAGACTGGTTATGAACAAAAAGATAAATTAAGACGATTGTGGGGGAAAAAAAGTGACCAAAAATAGAGAGCTCAGTATTTAGGATGAGTTTTTAATAACTCAAAAGTCACAAACTAGTTTCTCTAAGCGTAAGATTTACAGTATATACAGTTGAACCAATTATATACTAATACATTTCCCAACCACACAGGGAAGACATGGTGATTGGTAGTTAGGCCTGTCCACATACAAAAAGGAGATTTATCAAAACATAAATTAGGAGCCCCTAGTAGTCATACTTTTGTCTTTTCCTGTACATACCCTTTTTTTTATACACTCAGTGTATATAGTCTAATAATAGCCTGCATACACAAAAATAAGCCACTACTTACGACCAGTGTAATTAAGGTATAATATAAAGTAGTTAGTTACCTGTCAGACACTGACCGTACAGTACCCCAGTTCGTATTATTAGATCATATACACTGAGTGTACAAAACATTAGTAACACCTGCTCTTTCCAAGACAGACTGACCGGGTGAATACAGGTGAAAGCTATGATCCCTTATTGATGTCACTTATTAAATCCACTTCAATTAGTGTAGACGAAAGGAGGAGACCGGTTAAAGAAGGATTTTTAAGCATTGAAACAATCGACACATGGATTGTGTGTATGCCATTCAGAGGGTGAATAGGCAAGACAAAAGATGTAGTGGCTTTGAACCACAGGGGGCTTGGGCGGGGAGGACGGCTCATAATAATGGCTGGAAAGGAGTCAATGGAATGGGAATCATGTTGGATACCATTCCATGTATTCCGTTCCAGCCATTACTATGAGCCCCGTCCTCCCATATTAAAGTGCCACCAGCCACCTATACTTTGAACAGGGTATGGTAGTAGGTGCCAGGCGCACCGGTTTGAGTGTCAAGAACTGCAACGGCGCTGGGTTTTTCACACACGACAGTTTCCAGTGTGTATCAAGAATGGTCCACCAGCCAAAGAACATCCAGCCAACTTCACACAACTGTGGGAAGCATTGGAGAGAAAACACAGGCCAACCTCCCTGTGGAATGCCTTCGACAGCTTGTAGAGTCCATGGCCTGACAAACTGAGGCTGTTCCTAATGTTTTGTACACTCAGTGTACATACTGTATTGGTTTCATTCAAAAGCAAGTGTCTACTTAAAACTTGCATCCATAGGTGTGAGAATCCCTTGTAAAAAAAAAATAAACAACACAGACCATGATAATGTCACACCGGCCTAGTATATGGAGACGGACAGATACTCAGTATGCAGTAGTAGACTTTGAATCAGCCTTATGATGCTTCCTCTTGCAAACAGTCACTGGTGCCTACTCATACGGACTTGATAAAACCTTGGAAAGGACAGTCATATTTATTTGTCAAACAGTACAAATAGATTTCTTTCTAGATATTTAGAAATTTAAGTTGAGTAAAACATGAAAAGAAGAACGTATCTGTGGACTGTACAGACAATTACACGCATCAAACTGAACATCAGCACTTAAATAAATTAAATATAAAACAGCCGTACAGAAAACAAGCTACTGCTCTTGGCATAAATCTACAGCCTAAACAATAAAAAAGAGACGGATTGAATACTGTCCATCAAAAATGGTGCTGTAAATCAGTGCATTCAACACTGCACATAAAAGTATGAAACACTTTCTGATACAAAAATATTGATGTGTAATGCATAAACTGTGCACTGCAACAACAGTACATACTAAACAAAAGAAGTCAAACTTAACCATTGTGAACGTACACTGCCTGTTCATTTGCAGAAGAAAAAAACGTCAATATCTTGGCAAAGACAGAACGGGGGGGGAAAACATGCTTTGTCAAATGTCCAGTAATGCTCGGTGGCCTTACATGTTGAAACTCCTGTTTTGGAAAACACTGTTTCAGCAGCACAAGAGGCATTCAATGAGTAGCAGAGCCACAGTCACTTGGAAAATGTCCTATATCAAATACAACACTTTCTCCATGGCGATAACGCCACCTTTGACGGTTCCTTATTCTAACGGGTGTCCTAACTAGCGAGTGCACACAGCGCAGTCTCTCTCTCAACCACTAACAGAGTTTCTGCAGTAGTTTCTCCTCTACAAGTCCAAACTGTACACTCACTGACATCTCAGCAACGAACCGCTCACAGCCCTCCTTGGTCACCTGCTTGCAGTAGCGCAAGTCAATATGACAGATGCTTCCACAGCGCTTGAAGTAGGTCAGCGACTGGTCCGTGACTCTGTTGCACACTGCAGAGGGGAGGGAGGAGGAAGATAGGTTGATGTAATTGGAGACCATTCAGCATCTTCAGTACGTATACAGACAGATAGGCTCCTCCTATATACCTACCGGTCGTTTTGTTTTCTAGGATATAAGATTCTAACCAAAACCTCACCATAGTCATGTGCATGGGGATTTCAAGTGCTGTCAATGGGTGATGGCTACCTCCATTAACAAGCGTTCAAGTGGTTCCATCAGTGAGTGACTGACAGTGGAGAAGACATCAGTGGTGCCAGAGGCATCATTAGTCTGACTACCACAGGGTTCCCCCTGACTGTCTCATAATGGGAATGTCCGTCTCTCATTGATCCAACCTTTAACCTTTAAGGGTCCACTCAGAGTGGAGGAACATGGGGGGTGTTTCAGTTATGGTGTTTGTAGTGGCGCTTCACTCAGGGGGGACTGTGAGCCCGAGTTTTACTCCGCCCCATTGGCTCCAATAGCGCATCACAAATAGACAGAAATAAAGGTATTTATATAGGGCTGCGCAATCGATATAATTCATTTGAATGTATGTTTTAGCGCGGTGTTCCAAATGTCTATCACAATAATAAAAAAATAAAAATGTTTTTGAGCGTCTGTCTTTTTGGACTCGTGTCCTTCGCACCTTCTGTGCTGCGTGCACATTTCTACTCGGAAACAGACCCCAAGTCCCTCCCCTTGCCAGTCATGACAAAATAGCTTCTTCCTCTCTGACAACAATCAGTTTCATCTAGCTATTTGCATTTGAGGTTTGGTCCAACAGAATCACTATGTTGTTCACACAGTTAGAGACGGACAGGAGGGTGTGTTCATAACAGTTCAACTGTTCTGCTTTTTTAGCAAACAAATAGATCCAAGTTGGTTAGACTTGAAATATGAATATTAGCTGGCTCCTCACTAGCACGTGGGCTTGTGTTTGAGATATTGTTTATGAGACTTCTGTTCATTTTCTTTAATGTCCGCCTCAAGAAGTTCGTCATCATTAGTGGATTTGCATTACGCATGGTTCTGGGTAATTTTGTAACAAAAAGGGCATTGTCATTCACAGACTTGAATGCCAGATCAATGATTATTGCAACACCACAAAAGCAGGTTAAACTATTTTAATAAAATAATTACATTATTAGTGGGTCTTATGGTTGTGGAAGGCTTCTATTTAGCCTAGGTGTAACTTAACAAGCCCTGAATTCATTCGATTATTCCTGACGGTTTGAAATGAGGTGTGTTGTCTGTTAATTGTGCAACAAAGCTTATTGAGAGAAAACGTTCTAGAAATTCTAGAAAGATATTGTGAACCGCCCATAAGTTAGGAAAAAAAATCAAGACATGATTTTTAGGCCCTATCGCCCAGCCCTATATTTATATTGGCATCCATGGGCTCCTTACATGTCTTTATGGGGGGGTGCATTCATCTCAGTAGGAAACATGCCATGACCGATGAATAGGAAACATGCCATGAAGCAACAAATGAACGTTGCAACGAACAGTCAATGGCTGTGTCTGGATTCTAAACCAATATGTTCTAACTAGTGACTAGTACTGTTACTGTTAGTAGTAAATACTTTCAGTAAACAGTAGGCTGTAGGGACATTCTGACATAGTCATTGTCCGTAGTGATAGTAGGCATTGTGACACGGCCTTGTATCCTCCTACCAGAGAGGTTGATGTCAGTGAGCGAGTCTCTGGTGGTGGTCCCTGCAGCGGTCAGGATGTTGACTGACTGGTCAGTGACGTGGTTGCAGTAGCTCAGGTCCAGTCTGGTCAGCTGGGGCGTGTAGCAGATGAGGAGGCGCAGGGAGGTGTCTGTGATGTCCAGCCCGGCCAGACGCAGGTCCACCACGTTCCGCAGCTTACTCCTGTTGTCCAGCTGACCTAGAGAGGGAGAGACAGAAAGAGACGGAGAGATTGAATGTGTCAAGTTGTTTTAAAGCTTCCTTACTCGGAGCACAATCAGGTCCAAGTGTTTCCAGCTGTGTGGCCTGTAAAGACAGCCACAAGGGGGCACCAGAGAGCACAGCAAGACCTGACATGGATGGGCTGCAGCAGCCTGACTGGATCGCAAAACACACGGACATGCTGTTCAGAACTTCACGCCACGTGTCCAGATGGTCATTCTTGTTAAGTTCATGTTTTAAGTATCCCTATATTTCTGTTATTACGGGGCTATCACTCTGTCAAGAGTGCACCTGCACGGGAAGTTTGGTTGTTGATGGACCCAGCCTTGAGTGGAATGGCTACCTTGTAGAGTGTTTATACAGTATAGTAAACCTTGTCGTTGTGTCATTTCGAATGAACAATTCTAACACACTGGAGGATGGTGGGAATATACCTGGTCTGTTGTCTGTGGGGGGTGAGAGCAGGTCCCTCATCTGGGCATCTTTGAGCCCCTCTACCCACTGGACGTCCAGGGTCCTCAGCAGCGGGCAGCTGGCGGTGCAGAGGGCAGACACAGCCACCCAGGAGCAGCCTGAGAGCAGCAGCATCCGCAGACCTGCAGGGACAACAGTCAGGGGTTAACAGGGGTCAAAACTCAACATCACTCTCGCTCTTGCTAACACCCTAGCACTGCCAAAAATGAAGCCTGAATAATACATCATTAGGGCTCCCCTCCCTCCAACTAGGCCAGTCCCAACTAACGTGTAACATTCTCTGCTGCTATTTTCAATCGTTGAGGGGGAGGGGAGGGGACTAATTGTGATTTTCCATTAAGGAATCATATTAGTCTCCAACAGTTCGTTAACCTGAGGCTGCAAAAACAAGGAAACAAAAACAATCACTATGCAAATGTAATTATAGTCGCCGCATAAATTAATAAGAAACAAAGCAAATGGGCTGAAACACTTAAGGAAACCCTGGGGATACAAGCATCAGACATGCCGGAGTAGCTCACCCAGCCATGGAAACAAAGACGGCATTACAGTATCGCCAAACATAAACCTATCACAACTAGTCACATTAAATATGTTCCTGTCAATTCCCTCAGTACAGAGACGCACTGTAATAGACTGTAGTGGTGACATCAGGTTGGTAGTGTGTACCCAGAACCATGGACAGAGATACAGTGTAACAGCTCTATACATACATACATACATACATACATACATTACATTACATTACATACATACGACAGTTCAGACCATTCTGTTATAAAGGCACGGAGGGATTTGCACATTCCCTCAGTTCCAACACTGCTGGCTGGTGTTTACCTGGCAGTCTGTTGATGAGCCAGCTGAGCTGCTTCTTGGAGATGTTGGTCCAGCTGAGGTCCAGAGCCACAGGCTGTCTGCGGATGATGCCACTCAGCATGAGGGGAGTGATGGACTTACAGCGGTTTAGATCGATCCGCGTCCACAGCCTCTTATCACAGCACCTGGGGAGGCAGGGGCGAAGGTTAGCACACGATCACACAGCCACCATAGCTACAGCTGTGGAACGACTACACCGAGGTGAGAGCTCTAGGCTAGCCATCAGCCTTACAGCTTAGCGTTCATACTGTAGTTCCAATGAACAAGGTCCATTATGAGAAGCACAACCCGCTACTTCACAAGACTGACTGGTTTAACTTGGTATCAGACCCCTTGCTCTGTCTGATAGCCACAGCACATCTGAAAACTCACCATCTGTTCCAGGTCTTGCAGACGCGCATGCAGACACAAAGGTCTCTGTGTGCGAGGTGCCCGAACACGGCCATCCACACCTCCCTGTGCATCATGTGGGTCTGTCCGTCTTCCAGGGGCAGTCTGTCTGGCGGGGGGCTGATGGGAGGCGGTCGGATCACGTGACGCTCCATCTGGACACACTTGGGTGGTGAGCGGCAGGGAGGGGGGCGTGGGCAAATGGGTGTGATCGGAGGGCTGCGGTTCCACCCCAGGGGCGAGATCTGGCGGGGCGTCCCGTTTAATTCCCGCCCCCTGGGGTGAAGCCAGTCTCCGAGGTCACTGGTGCAGTTGTTGAGTGGCCGCTTGGGCTTAGGCTCCTCCCCGTCGCTCTCAGGCTCTGTCTTCATTGGCCTGTGGTTCTGATTGACTAAGCGGTCCTCGGTCTTCAATGGCCGGCGGTTGTGATTGGATAGGCCATCCTCAGTCTTAATTGGCCTGCGGTTATGATTGGCAGGGGAGTCCTCTGTTTTTAGTGGTCTGCGGTTCGGATTGGTCGAAGAGTCCTCAGTTTTCAAGGGTCGACGGCTGTTATTGGCTGGGCTGTCCTCCCTCTTCAGTGGTCTGCGGTTCTGATTGGCCAGGCAGTCCTCGGTCTTCTGAATCTCCAGATTGAGCTCTTTGCTCAGCTCCTTGCTCAGCTCTTTGTTGGGGAGGCGGCGGCGCTTGCGTGCCTTCAGCTGGCCAGGTGTCTTCTCTGGGGCATCGCACCCTTCACTGCTGGGCCCTGCCCGGGGAGAGCTGGAGCAGGACTGGTCACTCTCTCTGGCTGTAGACGTCCGTAGCAGTGGACTCAGCATAGTCTTTACTGTACCGTCTTTACTGTCCGCTACACCACCATCTTTCTCCTCCTCCTCATCTCCATCCTCTTCCCCCTCTTCTCTTTTCCCTTTAGTTGCAACCCTGTCCCCTGTGCATCTGTCCTGCTCTTCATCTTCATGGTCTTTGTGTTCTTCGTCCTCATCTACTTGCTCTTGCTTGATGGTCTTTAACAGCTTGGGGATCAAAAGGTCATCAGATTTTGGGGGCTTCTTCTGTTAAGGAACATAGGGAGCAGATCAGTTACTCTGACATGCATTTCTTACAATCCACTTTACAGTTTGAAGTGGCCTTATACATATAATCTTCTACATTTTTCTCCAAGTAGTGTTTCACAAGGGGTTGAAGGGGTTTACAATTCTCAAATGACAAGGGTTACTGTTTGGCAATTGAATCTTGACAAAATAAACTTAAGGCCTTGTCAAATTTTCTCAAATCAAGAGGAATGCTCAGTACAGATACTTCATTATAAACGTAATTATCCATGATCAGTCTGATCAGTCTGTTGGATAAATTACCTTTTTCTTGACAACAGGAGGCTCGTCCTCATCTTTGATGTCGAACAGCATCCTCTTCTTTCTCAGAGGGTTGTCCTCAGGCCTGGGTCGGGGCAGCCCGCCCAGAGACAGCATGGGAGAACGTTTCTTCAGAGGAGGCGATTCCTCTGCTTTCGTTTTGGGGGTGTCATCACGCTCCGCCTTCCTCTTCACTGTGGTCATGGTCTCCGTGGTCCCAGTGGGTGATGTTGGCAGACTGGGCGGGTCGGGCTCTTCCTTGATGTCACGGTTCAATCGTGAGTCCTTCAGCAGCGACCCGGGAAGGTTGGACGCGTACTTGAACCCTGGTCCTCTTTTTTGCTTGACGGCCAAAAGGTGAGAAACAAGAGAAGACTACTTTATATCTTTTGCCTATTTGTTTCCGGACACTTTTAATTCTAAAGTATTTTTACAATACATTTGATGTCTTGAACAGAGGCTGGATATTCCGAACATTCCGGTTCCACACCCACATAGATGCTTACTTTCCCTGTCTTCCCTGAATGGTTGCATTTTGGACACTCCCAGCAGTTTGGCAACTCGTCATTTACAACTCCACCGGAATCTTTCACCTGAACAATAGAGCACAAGTACTGAGTGGGTGAAGGTGATAGAAAGCACAAGTAAAAGTGAGACAGTAAGAAGCAAAGCTATCATTTATCATTTGCAGCATAGAAGTCCTCTATAGGATGAAGGGCAACCATAAACAAATACACTGCAGTAACGTAAGTGCTCACACTGAATCGATCGATCACGTACAGAGAGATATGAGGCTCAGTGACAGCATCCACACACTGTATTGAGCCGTTTACCTTGAGGCAGAGAGGATGGACTATCTCATTGCAGATGGAGCACTCCATGAGCATGCGGTTAAACTTGTCCTCCTCTTCCTCCACTGTGTCCTCCTTCCCTGCCTCTCCACACACCAGACACACCGCTGTGTGGGGCAGGACAGGCTGGAGACCACAAACATCATATTAGAAACTCACTCTAAAACGTCCACACCTTGCAGGATAGTTTTAGTTTGACCATTTAAAACATATCACAATGAAAAGCCAAACAGACTTACTGTAGTTAAGATTAGTCGGAGACCTACCGCTATACACTGCCTCATGATGCAGGACTGTTTCATGCGACCTGGCCCTCCAAACTTCTTCATGTCTTTACAGAAGTGGCATTCTCCACACTCTGTCCGCAGGCACGCCTCGCACTTCCGACAACGCGTCCTCCTCCTCCGGGCGCCAGACGTGCTCCGGCTGGCCGACAGCTTGACCGCAGCCGCAGGAGACGAGGCCGCCATTTTGGGTTTGGGTCTGTTGGGAGGCCGCTGCTGCTGAAAGTAGAAGTCGAGGGAGAGGTGTCTTTATAGCCCAACACTAAAAAGGTACAGAGACAGATGGATCAGGTCTACGGTGTGCTGCAGTGTCTGTAATATTGACCCCCTGAATTGGCAGCTGATTAGGGAAACCAGGTGAATTGGCTCATCTAATCAATGCTAACGGCTGACCAATTAAGTGCTGAGTCATAAGCAGCAGAGCCTTTATTATGACCGGTTGTACTCAGTTGTCTGGTCTAACTATCTACTTCCACTTTCTATGGAAAACACAGGACAGGGAAGAAGCCATCATCTGACCGCACTCAAGTGAGAACATGACATTTTTCGAACTCAAATCATCTGCACTCAAACGTCTTAAAAGCTTGGTTTGAATGTGCTTCTGTTTACCTAGCAACATTTTGCCAGCAGCATAACACCCTGCATCTCACTGCTGGCTTGCCTCTGAAGTTAAGCAGGGTTGGTCCTGGTCGGTCCCTGGATGGGAGACCAGATGCTGCAGGAAGTGGTATTGGAGGGCCAGTAGGTAAAGAAATATATTTTAAATGACCAATGCCGCAGGGCAGTGATTGGGGACATTGCCCTGTGTAGGTTGCAGTCTTTCGGATGGGAGGTTAAGCGGGTGTCCTGACTCTGTGGTCACTAAAGATCCCATGGCACTTATTGTAATAGTAGGGGGTGTTAATCCCGGTGTCCTGGCTAAATTTCAAATCTGGCCCTCATACCATCACGGTCAACTAATCATCCCCAGCTTCCAATTGGCTCTTTCACCCCCCTCCTGTCCCCTGTAACTATTTCCCAGGTTGTTGCTTTAAATGATAACGTGTTCTCAGTCAACTTACCTGGTAAAATAAAATAAAAAAACGGTATGCCATAACATGGACCACTTTAACAAAGTGTTATATAACAGGGAGAGGGCATAAATTTAAATTAAATTGAAGGCAGTGAGAGATGAGAAGGGGGACTGCTTTGATGTAAAGCACTTTCCATTATTGAGTTTATGTTCTCCTGTTATTCCTGGCTGAGCCAACACTGAGACAATACTGTACATGCTGCTCATAAAAATGTGCGCACACACACACACACACACACACACACGTTATATAGATGTACTGTACGCAAACAAGAACACACAGGCTATGCCAGGCCAGAAGATATTAGCTACTGAGGGTACTTGTGATCTCATCTATATAGGCAGACTACTGGAGGTTGTTCCTACATCAAAAATATGCTGCACTCATAACCACCCTTTACTCATAGTATAGATCACAGGGACATACTATACTTGTACTGTACCAAATGGCACATACTGATGTATGGTTATGGCAAGACCAATACCCACTTTAAGAGGGCTGTACACAAGAAGAAACTTGTTTCCACAGCAACCCACAGAAGAACACGTGTTTCACCCATCAGACTATTCTCAAATTGAATCTGGTCTCTATCTCAGTGCATTCTGAAAGTATATATACCGCTAGACTTTCCACATTGTGTTACATTACAGCCTTATTCTAAAATTGATTACATTGTTTTTTTCCCTTCTCATCAAGTTACATACAATACCCCCTAATGCCAAAGCAAAAATAGTTAAAACATTTTTGCTAATGTATTCAACATAAAAAAAACTGAAATATCACATTTACGTAAGTATTCAGACCCTTTACCTTATGGAAGCACCTTTGGCAGCAATTACAGCCTCGAGTCTTCTTGGGTATGCCGCTACAGTACAAGCTTGGCACACCTGTATTTGCAGACTTTCTCCCAATCTTCTCTGCAGATCCTCTCAAGCTCTGTCAGGTTGGATGGGTAGCATCACTGCACAGCTATTTTCAGGTCTCTCCAGAGATGTTCGATTGGGTTCTGGCTGGGCCACTCAAGGACATTCAGAGACTTGTCCCGAAGCCACTCCTGCGTTGTCTTGGCTGTGTGCTTAGGGTCGTTGTCCTGTTGGAAGATGAACCTTCGACGCAGTCTGAGGTCCTGAGCGCTCTGGAGCAGGTTTTCATCAAGGATCTCGCTGTACTTTGCTCCATTAATCTTTCCCTCAATCCTGACTAGTCTCCCAGTCCCTGCCACTGAAAACATACCCACAGCATGATGCTGCCATTCTCATGGTCTGAGAGTCCTTTAGTCATGTGCCTTTTACTGAGGAGTGGCTTCCGTCTGGCCTGATTGGTGGAGTGCTGCAGAGATGGTTGCCCTTCTGGAAGGTTCTCCCATCTCCACAGAGGAACTCTGGAGCTCTGTCAGAGTGGCCATCGGGTTCTTGGTCACCTCCGTGACCAAGGCCCTAATCCCCCGATTGCACAGTTTTACTGAGGAGTGGCTTCCGTCTGGCCTGATTGGTGGAGTGCTGCAGAGATGGTTACCCTTCTGGAAGGTTCTCCCATCTCCACAGAGGAACTCTGGAGCTCTGTCAGAGTGGCCATCGGGTTCTTGGTCACCTCCCTGACCAAGGCCCTAATCCCCCGATTGCACAGTCTAGGAAGAGTCTTGGTTGTTCCAAACTTCTTCCATTTAAAAATGATGGAGGCCACTATGTTCTTGGGAACCTTCAATGCTGCAGAAATCTTTTGGTACCCTTCCTCAGACCTGTGCCTCGACACAATCCTGTCGCGGAGCTCTACGGACAACTCCTTCGACCTCATGGCTTGGTTTTTGCTCTGACATGTGTTGTCAACTGTGGGACCTTAATAGACAGGTGTGTCTCTTTCCAAATCAAGTTAAATCAATTGAATTTACCACAGGTGGACTCCAATCAAGTTGTAGAAACATCTCAAGGATGATCAATGGAAACAGGATGCACCAGAGCTCAATTTCGACTCTCATAGCAAAGGGTCTGAATACTTATTTAAATAAGGTATTTCTGTTTATTGATAAATTGCAAACATTTCTAAAAACCTGTTTTCCCTTTGTCATTATCGGGTATTGTGTGTAGATTGATGAGGATTTTTTTTTATTTAATCCATTTTAGAGTAAGGCTGTAACGTAATTTATTTATTTTTAAGTTAAGGGGTCTGAATACTTTCCGAATGCACTGTATAGCCTATTAATATACAGTATCAGTCAAAAGTTTGGACACACCTACACATTCATGTTTTTATTTTAATTTTTTACATTGTAGAATAATAGTGAAGACATCAAAACTATGAAATAAACATGGAATCATGTAATAACCAAAGTGTTAAAACAAATCAAAATATATTTTATATATATGAGATTCTTCAAAGTAGCCACCCTTTGCCTTGACAGCTTTGTACACTCTTGGCATTCTCTCAAACAAATTCACCTAGAATGCTTTTCCAACAGTCTTGAAGGAGTTCCCACATATGCTGAACACTTGTTGCCTGCTTTTCCTTCACTCTGCAGTCCAACTCATCCCAAACTATCTCAATTGGGTTGAGGTCGGGTGATTGTAGGTCATCTGATGCAGCACTCCATCACTCTCCTTCTTGGTCAAATAGCCCTTACACAGCCTGGAGGTGTGTTTGTGGTCATTGTCCTGTTGAAAAACAAATTATAGTCCTGCTAAGCGTAAACTAGATGGGATGGCGTATTGCTGCAGAATGTGGTGGTAGCCATGCTGGTTAAGTGTGCCTTGAATTCTAAATGAATCAGTGACAGTGTCACCAGAAAAAGCACCCCCACACCATTACACCTACTCCTCCATGCTTCACAGTGGGAGCCTCACATGCGGAGATCCTTCGTTCACCTACCCTGAGTCTCACAAAGACAGCAGTTGGAATTTTAAAAAACACATTTGGACTTAACAGAACAAAGAACAGATTTCCACCGGTCTAATGTTCATTGCTCATGTTTCTTGGCCCAAGCAAGTCTCTTCTTATTATTGGTGTCCTGTAGTACTGGTTTCTTTGCAGCAATTCGACCATGAAGGCCTGATTCACGCAGTATCCTCTGAACAGTTGATGTTGAGATGTTTCTGTTACTTTATCTCTGGAATGCATTTATTTGGGCTGCAATTTCTGAGGCTGGTAACTCTAATGAACTTATGCTCTGCATCAGAGTTAACTCTGGGTCTTCCTTTCCTGTGGTGGTCCTCATGAGAGTCAGTTTCATCATAGCGCTTGATGGTTTTTGTGACTGCACTTGAAGAAACTTTCAAAGTTCTTGAAATGTTCCGGATTGACTGACCTTCATGTCTTAAAGTAATGATGGACTGTCATTTCTCTTTGCTCATTTGAGCTGCTTTTGCCATAATATGGACTTGGTCTTTTACCAAATAGGGCTATATTGTGTATACCAATCCTACCTTGTCACTGACTGCGTCAAATGCATTAAGGAGGAAAGAAATTCTACAAATTAACTTTTAACAACCTGTTAATTGAAATGCATTCCAGGTGACTACATCATGAAGCTGCTTGAGTTCATGCCAAGAGAGTGCAAAGCTGTCATCAAGGCAAAGGGTGGCAACTTTGAAGAATCTCAAATATAAAATATATGGTTACTTTAGTTTTGATGTCTTCACTATTATTCTACAATGTAGCAAATAGTAAAAAATAAAGAAAAACCCTTGAATGAGTAGGTGTGTCCAAACTTTTGACTGGTACTGTATGTGTGGAATTATTTTTGATTGATAATGGCCCACAAAAAATATATAAAAATCTGTAGCCTGCACTCGAATTGCGAATGTAGGTTACGTGCGGTTACGTTTTTAATATGCAAGTATAGGTGGCAAGTCCATAAGGTGAGGGGAAACTAAGCTTTCCCTAAAGTAAATACAATTAAATTGCCAAAATTAAATAGCTGAATTAGCCTACTCCTGTCCATAAATGAATAAAATCATTCAAAACAGGGTACTATAGTCATGATTTGGCCACAGAGGATCATTATATATATTTTTTTAAATGTAGTTGTGTATTGTTTAAAATCGCATTGCCTACAGTTGTAAGGAAAGGATTATTGTTGTGTTGCGACTGTCTGAAAAGTAGGCTAGAGGCCAAACCAGGCATATTTAAAAAATGTAAAATATAAACCGCAGGAAAACAGTTTGGAATGCAAATGGTTATTGCTGTGAAGAAAGAAGACTAAGAGGTCTTTTAGTTATCAAAATTATCAACTTAATTGAGCCAATAGTGGAGGCAATATCCCTGGTGAGTGCACACTGCACATATTCACTATTTATCAATGTTGGGTCAGTGCTACTTAAAAGTTTGTTTTTGGACAATCATTTCTTCCTCCAGCAGGAAGAAGAAACATATCTGATATAGCCCGGGCCTACTCTACACGCTCAGCCATGCATTGAACGGTCTTTTTTGCAAACAGTGATTGAGTTACATTATTAGCCTAAATTATGACTATCCAATCTACTCATCACATTGCAAAATAGTAGGCTATCTTACACAAGTCTGCAAATGCGATGATACATGGAATGGAATGCTTCATTATAAAAGGTGCATTTATGGTGAAAATTTGCTTCCCCCAAACTTAAAACTCATGCACCGCGCCTATGTATGACTGGTAGGCTACACCGGTTGGAATGCAGATTAACGTGCTTCATTTTAAGAATGTAGCACTAAATATAGCAGCACAAGAAAGCTGGGATCCTCTTTTGAATGGTGGCCAGTCAGAAATCTGTTTTCACATTCACATATGGGATCCTCTTTTTAATAGAGGCCATCAAAACGCTTTTCTCACGTAATTGCATAGCCTATAGAAATGGGATGGGATAACATGAAGTGGCCTTCCCTGTAGCTCAGTTGGTAGAGCATGGTGTTTGCAACACCAGGGTTGTGGGTTCGATTCCCACGGGGGGCCAGCACAGAAAAAATAAATAAAAAATGTATGAAATGTATGCATTCACTACTGTAAGTCGCTCTGGATAAGAGCGTCTGCTAAATGACTAAAATGTAAAATGTAAATGTAAAATGAAGTGTTTGATTAGATTTTCGATTGCATTTGCATTGATGTCAGAGTGATTTGAGGGACAATAGAGTGCAGAGTACCAGGCCATTAGCAAGTTTGGTAGGCTACTAATGACCGTCAACGGCATCAGAGAGCAGTTTTGGCGAAGCCTAGTTACCGTGACTAAGCGGTCACGTGGAATTTGACTGCGGTCATGACTCGTGAATGCTGGTGTGGCGGTAATACGGTCAACGTAACAGCCCTACCCGAGACACCTTTGCAATTTCTGTCCATACGTAATACATGGTGAAACACTCAAATTGATCGTGTTCTTTGTTAAAATGTGTTGTGTCTGACTATTCATGAATGTGAAGACTGTTGTATTATCAAATACATTTTCTGTATAACTATTATTATGTGATTAAACTAATCATGTAAACTTTAATTAACTAGGAGGTCGAGGCACCACGGGAACATTTTTATGGAGTCTCTCTTTCCCGAATCGACTCTTCAGATATTTTCATATCTTATCGATTAGTCTTCTATTAATGTATCATTATTACCTGAGTTCTCATTACTGAACGTCGCAAACCCTTGGATATCTGCACGAACCCTAGCCTAAATGATGAATCAGCAATATACAAATTGGATTAATTATTTACTTACTAACTAAATAATCACAGAAATACATAAACAAACAGTTGATATTGGTTACTAACACAATGCATTGATAAGTCTCTAGTGGGCTAAACCGGCATGGTAGACAATGGAAAGGGGTGGGGACAGATAAAAGCGCGGGAAAGACAAAATGGATTCACTACATACAGTTGATAATTATATTAATTGAAATGCTAATCCTTTGCACATGAACGGCCGCTCATTCGAGAAAATTTGTATGTATATATTTACATCCATATGTCGTTATCTTCTCTGTTGGAATCGCCGGTCTGTCTGCTGGAGAGTCAGTTCATCAGAGAGTCTCTGATTAACTTCTTACATCTAGATGTGCCGCTAGCGGAACGCCTCGCCAATATCCAATGATAGAGCGTGGCGCGAATTACAAACACCTCAGAAATCCCAAAACTTCAATTTTTCAAACATATGACTATTTTACACCATTTTAAAGACAAGACTCTCCTTTATCTAACCACATTGTCCGATTTCAAAAAGGCTTTACAGCGAAAGCAAAACATTAGATTATGTCAGGAGAGTACCCAGCCAGAAATAATCACACACCCATTTTTCAAGCTAGCATATAATGTCACAAAAACCAAAACCACAGCTAAATGCAGCACTAACCTTTGATGATCTTCATCAGATGACACTCCTAGGACATTATTTTATACAATACATGCATGTTTTGTTCAATCAAGTTCATATTTATATCAAAAACCAGCTTTTTACATTAGCATGTGACGTTCAGAACAAGCATACCCACCAAAAACTTCCGGTGAATTTACTAAATTACTCACGATAAACGTTCACAAGAAACATAAATTATTTTGAGAATTATAGATACAGAACTCCTTTATGCAATCGCGGTGTCCGATTTTAAAATAGCTTTTCGGTGAAAGCACATTTTGCAATATTCTGAGTAGATAGCCCGGCCATCATGGCTAGCTATTTTGACACCCACCAAGTTTGGCACTCACCAAACTCAAATTTACTATAAGAAAAATTTGATTACCTTTGCTGTTCTTCGTCAGAATGCACTCCCAGGACTTCTACTTCAACACCCAATGTTGTTTTGGTTCCAAATAATCCATAGTTATATCCAAATAGCTGCGTTTTGTTCTTGCGTTCAAGACACTATCCGAAGGGTGACGCGCCGGCGCGTATCGTGACAAAAAATGTCAAAATATTCTATTACCGTACTTCGAAGCATGTCAAATGCTGTTTAAAATCAATTTTTATGCGGTTTTTCTCGTAAAATAGCGATAATATTCCGACCGGGAGACTGAAAATAGAAAATGGAGTCTTCACATGCACGCGTGCGCCCGTGTCATTGTTCTCAGAACGACCACTTTCCAAAAGCCCTACTGTTTTTCGCCCATGGACTGCAGAGTCATCATTCCCCGTTCTGGCGCCTTCTGAGAGCCTATGGGAGCCTTAGAAAATGTCACGTTACAGCAGAGATCCTCTATTTTCCATAAAGAGGCTATAGAAGGCCAAGAAATGGTCAGAGAGGGCTCTTCCTGCATGGAAGCTTCTCAGGTTTTGGCCTGCCATATGAGTTCTGTTATACTCACAGACACCATTCAAACAGTTTTAGAAACTTTAGGGTGTTTTCTATCCAAATAAAATAATTATATGCATATTCTAGTTTCTGGGCAGGAGTAATAACCAGATTAAAATCGGGTATGTTTTTTATCCGGCTGTGAAAATACTGCCCCCTATCCTAAACAGGTTAACTTCCCCAGAAGTCACAATGTCTTCGTAGTTGTCGCTTTCTCAGCGGCTCTGGATAGTGTCTGTTGTAATGGATACGTCAGGCGTACAGATGGTCGTTGCATAGGATAGATGCTTACGCGGTTGTACTAGACTTAATTTCCAGCTGCAGACTAGTAATTCTACGCCTAGGATTTGCTCTTATTCTGTAGTGATCGACAGTCTCAGAGTTCAACCATTTCCAGCCGTGTAGCCAACGCTACACACTGTATGGTCTCCGGGGCCTATAGAGTTGTAGTTCTTAACCATTTCACATGTAGGGTCAGCCACATGTTTTCTAGTCTGATGGCCTATAGAGTTGTAGTTCTTAACCATTTCACATGTAGCGTCAGCTGCATGTTTTCTAGTCTTGGAAATTCAACCATTTGCAACCTTAGCTTACACCGTGGTTTGCGTGGTCTGGTGTGAATTGCGTCACGGGGCTTTTATACTTGGGTAGAAAAGGGCCATCTTGGCATGTTTGTGCCCACCTGGGCGTGGCTACTGACTGTGCATAAGTTACCATAAAACAACCAATTCTTATTTAGAAGACTAAATCACATTGTTATCTTTCCAAAAGTATTCTTATTCATCTTATACAACCTTCAGATGTAAACCTGACAGCTGGGAAATGTACACATTAAGATATATAGTTGTGTGTTTCCTGTTCTTCATCAGATAACCAAATGAAACACACTCGACATGACTGTCCATTAACTGTCTACGGACCATTCCCACATTCTCAAAAATATCAATATTGTTTGATTCTCCCATTTTGGTGATTAGGACTTTCTAAAGAGAAGCTCTTTGTTCTCCATAGACTCTCTCCCTCAATTCTGCATGGCAGTTTCTACCAGGTATTTATGACCGTTGTAAAACATGATGTGTGAGAAAGGGGGGAGGGGAGCCACAATATACACACAAAAGGCCACGTAGTGAAAAATGTATATGCATGAAACATACATTATGGAAAACATGCCTCAAACTCAGTAATAGTTAGTAGAATAATAGGCGGCAAGAATTTGGCACTGTCAACATTTAAGTATTTGAAACTCAAACAATTTCACAACTGCCTTTTCTATAATCCTGGAGACTATCATTCTCCATAGCATAGTCTATATACCAATGCATCAAACATGATGTATGCCCACAATGGAATTAGGCAGCTGCTGACATTTGATAACTCAACTGGATTAGAAATCAAACTCTGGTCATCTTATTGCAGAGCACAGTGTAAACATTTCTCCCTGCTGTATTTAGAGAAGATTGTATGGCAAGGTAAGCTATACGTGTAGCATATGCACTGCTGCCAGACCCTGAGCTCACCTGTCAATTGTTGGTTTGTTTATAGCGATATGGCTGAATTTTGTTTTGTCTAAGTCCAAGTGCATCGCAAGTTTGAAAGTGGATTGTACGTGGCATGTGTGACCCTCTTAATCTCAATTGCTGTGATATGAAAAAAACGTTACAATCACTACCGGAGGTTGTATGTACAGTGGTTCGTCCTTTAAAAGTTGCAGCGTACTGCGGTACAGCTTGCATGGTGCCGCAGAATTCTATGGCACGTTATTTCAGTGCCAACTACTGGTACCATTAATGCTAATTAGTGATAGTTTGACCACCAGAGGGCATCTTTGAGAAGCATTTGACAGCCTTCAATAGTGGCTGTACTAGAGAATTTAAAACCTTTTTTGTAAGAACATAGTATATGGTACTGATTTAAAGAAGTTTTTCTTCATTAATATGATTCATATTATGGTGTTTCTATTCCGAAAAGAATTATAATAAACTTGGGGTTTCCATTAGGATGGAACGGAAAATATGGCGCTGTACAATGTGACGGTCGGGAGTAGGCTACAGTACTGGGCAACTTAGCTAAAGAATCTCCGTGTTGTGCGGGCACGCGGGAGACCGGGGTTCAATTCCCCGACCGGGAGGAAGGAGTAGGCTGTCCTTATAAATAAGAATTTGTTCTTAACTGACTTGTCTATTTAAATGAAGGTTACACTAAGAGCATAACATTTCTACACCCTAATTGTAATCTAACCAATACTCAAATGGAGATTCAGTGAAAATAAAAATCTCATTGATTTATGAAGACCAGTCCTCATGCTTGTCTCACAGCAGAATGAAACAGTGCTAAAATAGTTGCAGGCTAATGCTTCAAATCCTATTGCTTCTAACTTCAATATGCTCTTTAAATAAATAAGACCTACACCTACAGTAGGGCTACGGTATATCAAAAAATATGAAATGACTCTCCGCCAATAATTACATATAGATGATTGGAGGATATTTCTGTAATTCAGTGATATTTATTCCCATAGTAATTTGTTATGGATCCATAACTAAATAAACATCGGCATTTTGAAAGAGTATTTTTTATAATTCATTTTATTAGCGAAAGCATAAAGATGCCATTATTAGTTATATTGTTTTAGTTTGAACGTGCAGACTGGCACTAAGAACAGCGAGAATGTTTCCCTAGTCAGTGCCATTATTAGCGCAATGCCCCTTAAAGTGTTGCTCTGTGCTACCCAGTGTGGCGGGGTGGAGGTCCACCCCCCCCTTCCCCATGGGCTTAGGTCTGTCTTCTGTGGCCCATCCCGTGCCCCCTGCCCTTGTGCCTTAAACCTCATGCGCTTTCAGTGGATACAGCTGGAGAACTGCAAGGCAATCCCATGTTGCTCCACTCCCATGAACAATATGACCAATAGATATTGTCCTGCTAACAACAGGGTTAATCATATATCTGTGAGAATATCCAATGGGCTTTTATATAATTCTAAATTAATAATAATCACTTTGTTTAAAAAATAACATTATTTTGGAGGCCATGGGGTGAGAGATTGTTACTAATTTGTAAATAAAGCCAGTTCGTTATTTAGAATTATTTATTTATGTTTTTACAGGGAGAGAAACCAAAAACCTACAGTCATCTCATTGGTCTCCCGGTCGAGGCCAGCACAGGTATTGAACCAGCATCTGTAACAACACTGCTATGCAGTGTCTTAGACCACTGCGCCACTCAGGCACTGTACAATGTGATCGGTCAGGAGTGGCCTACAGTACTACAGTAAGAGCAAAATAATCCTAACAAAATAAAATAATAAAAACCTCAGTATAACAACAGTTTTAGTAAGTAATACTGAAGTCATGCACAATTAGCCGTTTCGATTTAGGTTTATGGTCACCCATTCATTGTCAGTTAGAGACAAAGCAGGACCCAAAAGCATAATCGGTGCTCTAACTCTCCTTTGCGCTGGTCTGGAGCCATGAAGTGGTGACGCAGGGTACAGTACTAAACAACAAATTACCTCTAAATCCCGCAGCATAATCACAAAACTTTTAGTGGAGCAACCACTATAGTCAGTGAGTAAATCAACTATTCCTGTGAGTTCCTGCTCCCTTTACGAGATAAAGCTCGAAAGCAGCCTTGCCTTGTCAAAAAGTAAAGAAGAAGAAGCAGCGGCGAGGCTCATGAGGTGGTATTATTAGCAACAGACTACGGAGGCAGGGAAGCCATCACCCGCTCCCCGGTGATCACCCTGTCAAACGTGCAGTCACTAAATAATAACCTGGATGAGTTAGAGGCTAAATCCTTCAGGAGAAGATATCTAAAATCAGCTTTATAGAAACGTGGCTCAAGCAGGACAATATTGATGTGAACATAGATGGATACAATGTTATTAGAACAGATCGAGACAAAACAACACATAAATCAATAGCCCGGGGGACTATGTATCTTTGTAGATAATACAAACCACATTTTATTGGGCACATACACATGGTTAGCAGATGTTAATGCGAGTGTAGCTAAATGCTTGTCCGAGCAGTGTAATGTCATTGAACAATTGTTTACCAGAGACTGAGATTCTCGTTGTATCATTCAGGCCATTCTATCTACCCCGCGAGTTTGGACAGGTTACCATTACTCTGGTCTATGTGCCTGGACTTAACAATAAGGAAGCTGTTGCCAGGACCACAGACTGTTTCAATGCTGCTCTTTCACCATCGGCTGACCTGACTGTGCTTGAGGATTTTAATACGCTCTCCCTCTCCGCACACCTCCCCAGTCTGCAACAGTACGTCACCTGTTTAACTCGCTCAACTACATTGTTATGCCAATGTAGATGACGCATAGGAGGCAGTGTGCAGCGCACCCGAGATACAGGCAGCAGGTGAAACACGAAAAACCTGTAGAGAAATCCATTCAGGTATAGACAGAAGGGGGCAGGGAGGAGCTCAAGGACTGCTTTGACGTCACAGAATGGGAGGTGTTCTTTGATTCGTGCAAGGATCCCCATGAGTTGACAGACAGCATCACATCATACATCCAGTTTTGTGAGTATACCGTCATTAACACAAAAACTGTTAAGGTGTCTAATGACTTGAACATGTGCCTCAATGAAAGGAAGTTTGCTTTCCTGAAAGGAGATGCTGAAAAAGTGAAAAATGAATTCAGGTCAAAAATCCTAAACATTCAAAAACAGATATGTATCTTATTTCAGTCTTTGGGGGCTAGCTAGATCATCCTCTTTATCACAGTTTTCACGTGAGCGTGTGTTTACATCCTACATAGAAGCAGGCCATTGGCTGCCTTCATCACAAGGGGTATGTACAGGAGTTCTGATTGGGTCCAAGTTTAGCAGTTCAGCAAATTTACCTGAGCAAACAGTGTTGAAATATACTTTTTACGAGAAAATGTGCAAGAATTGAAGGTGCCAACAAATGTTATAGTCATCAGAAGAATGTTTTACTGTCATACACAAAGAAATCAGTTCAGTAACCAACCCAGTTACCACAGAGAAAACACAATCAATCAGCGATTTTATCAGCACACATAAAGGAACAGCAGGGTCTGAGGATAGATCCTTGCCTTGTTCTAGACTCCTCAAACAAGTGGACACTAAGCAGAGTGTCCAGGCTGGGGTGATCAGAGATCCAGGAAACAGCCAGAGAGGATTATTTTGGATATTGGGGGAAAATCAGTGGTGGAATCCGAGGGACTCTGTTAGGACTACAGACTGGGGGTCTGACTGATCCAAGGAACTGCTAAAACTAAACAAAGCATGGACATATACAGTACAGTGCTCCATGACCTGTCCTGTGTCACCGGTCACCTCCTTGGCAAACACCATTTAAACAGAAAAGTATGTGGACACCCCTATTTCAGCCACACCCGTTGCTGACAGATGTATAAAAATCAAGCACGCTGACATGCAATCTCCATAGACAAACATTGGCAGTAGAATGGACTGAAGAGCTCAGTGACTTTCAACGTGGCACCGTCATACGATGCCAGCTTTCCAACAAGTCAGTTTGTCAGCCCTGCTATAGCTGTCCCAATACTGTAAGTACTGTTATTGTGAGGTGGAAATGTCTTGGAGAAACAACATCTCAGCCGCGAAGTGGTAGGCCACACAAGCTCACAGAACAGGACGGTTGAGTGCTGAAGCACGTAAAAATTGTCTGTCCTCGGTTGCAAAACTTACTCCCGAGTTCCAAACTGCCTCTGGAAGAAACATCAGCACAAGAACTGTTCATCGGGAGCTTCATGAAATGGGTTTCCATGGCCCAGCAGTCGCACACAAGCCTAAGATCACAAGGTGCCATGCCAAGCGTCGGCTGGAGTGGTGTAAAGCTCGCCGCCATTGGAGTCTGGAGCAGTGGGAAAACACGTTCTCTGGAGTGATGAATCACGATTCACCATCTGGGTTTGGCCGATGCCAGGAGAATACTACCTGCCCCAATGTACAGTTCCAACTGTAAAGTTTGGTGGAGGAGGAATAATGGTCTGGGGCTGTTTTTCACAGTTCGGGCTAGGCCCCTTAGTTTCAGTGAAGGGAAATCTTAACTCTACAGCATACAATGACATTTTAGATGATTCTGTGCTTCCAACTTTGTGGCAACAGTTTGGGGAAATCCCTTTCCTGTTTCAGCATGACAATGCCCCCGTGCACAAAGCGAGGTCGGTGTTGAAGAACTTGACTGGCCTGCACAGAGCCCTGAACTCAACCCCATCGAACACCTTTGGGGTGAATTGGAACGCAGGCTGCAAACCGGGTTTAATCGCCCAACATCAGTGCCCGACCTCACTAATGCTCGTGGCTGAATGGAAGCAAGTCCCCGCATAAGTGTTCAAACATCTAGTAGAAAGCTCAGAAGAGTGGAGTCTGTTATAGCAGCAAAGGGTGGGACCAACTCCCTATTAATGCTCAAGTTAACCTTAAAATGTAGCTCTATCGCTGTCAGATCATACCTCAGGCCAGGAAGCCAAAGGACCACAGACCTTACACGAGAAAATATTTCAGACAGCCCTCCACACTGTCTCCATAATCACCTTGGTCTCCCACCATGTCTGGATGCAACACCCCTTGAAGGGATAAACGCACAATGTGATTCCTGTAGAGCAGTGACAGAAGGGGTTAGATCTCCCTCGACATAGAGGAAGAAAGTCTCAGTTACCATAGTCACGGTCCCAGGAAGCTAGGATCCCTTTCAGTGACAGATGATCCTCATCATATTCCAATGGAGATTGTATAGGGAGCATGCCATCTCCTTGCAAGGACATGCAATGACATCAGAAGTGTAGCCTCTCCATCTCATCAGCAACAAAGCCTTTAATGCCTAGTAGTTTGACAACAGGCTTGTTATCTGTAAACTATGTAATGCATTCCCAGACCACAGACGTATCTTATGTAAGGTATGAAGATGAGCGTTACTAAGCAGGCTTATTCCTTAGCTCAGCAAAGCTGAGGTTCAGCAGAGGAGTAGAAGCAGATGCCACAGCATAATAATCTACTGCACTACAGCTAAGCACAGGAGAACCTACTCAATGTGCATTGGCCATACCCACGCACTCACAGTCATACAGTACAAACAGACGCCTGGATCTTAGATAAAATACAGCTGGAAAACCTCAAGAGGAAACGCGAGCGAGGATTAATAGATGCAGAGCTCTCGGAACCTGAGGCGCTGTGATCGCCCAGGGGTACAGTCAGAAAAAGATGAATCGTTATCACGTCACCATATTTATTTTAGGCTACTTCATGAATATTCATGTCAACGGGGATCAAAAAGGCTTGTTGCCAACTGCTGTCCAATCATTGACTACACTGACACTTTTATTGTAATCTTCTGGGGGATTTACAAGCCTATGAAACTTGCTCTTGATACAACAAAAACTCAAAAAGGACAAGGAATTCACTAGTGACTGACTGAACAACTTCTTGTAATTTATCTCAAATCAATCTATCCATATCTCATAGCACTGTAAAAACATCTGCAAGCAGACCCTTGAAATGGTGATGTGTTTTCATCTGACATTGAACATCTGCAAACTTGCAAATCCCTGTCGAACAGGAACACCACATACAAACTGGTTGTGTTAATATCTACAGCAATTACGGGGGGGGATATCTTCCGCCATCTCATCTGTGGAAGGATGGAAAAGAATTCAACTGTATCCAATGATATCACAACCCAGTCTGTGTATAATTGGAAGGGGGTGTGGAATGCAGTCAGGGATATGACTGTGGCTGAAGAGCCTATACACAAACACAATACCTCACTCACTGTTTACATGCACAATTTGCAGGCTGTGCCAAACCCAATTCATACGATACACATGAACTTCATTTTCTCTTATTACCATACACAATCGCAGGCACAGTAAATCTATTCAAATGCATCTGATTTATTCTTCCCTGTTCATACATGCTTACACAAGCTCATACGAACCATTTAAATATTAATCTCTAATCTGCATCTTTCTGTCTGATCACACACACACGACATTCTTGTTGTTTATCTCGTTTTTCTTCCCTGTTCTGGAACAACCAGTAGCTGCCCTGAGGACTAACACTGCTGTCTGAACACTCAGTGCCTTCTTCCTGCACTTACCAGGTACACACACGCACACAACCTGTCAATGAAAAGTACAGGGGAGAAAAGAAACGAGAGAAAGGAGAAACCAGCATCTCTTTAGTTGGCTCCAGTTCCACACAACATCTACCAATGCTCAGCTCAATTCACCGTGCCTCACACACATACACATTCCTCTCCTTTACTTTGTCCCGAGGGGCTGGGTTCAGTGCGCTAACCTACCTGCTCAGCCTCTGAGTCGTAATCCTCATCGTCAGCGCTCAGCGACATGGCCATGGCCGGTTTTCATACCCCGACCAGCTCACAGCAAACTGACATGGCTGAAGGCAGCCCCAGCCTAAAGCCTCCTCCTCCTACTTCTGTCTACCCCACGGCCCTCCCTCCTGCTCCACAATAACCAGCAAAGGCAAGGCACACAGCACCGCACCACAGAGCAGGCTAGCTCATGAGTAAGGAAAAGCTAGATCTGGGAGGGAGTACAGGAAGACAGTGCAGCCAATTGGAAGAACATATGCAGATAATGTATTTGAATATGTGCAAGGGAGCCCCACTTCTTCCAGTCAGGAGAGAGAACGCAAAAACAATTGGGGGATATTCATGAGCAGGATCACTGGGAAGGAAAACCAGACCAGTCCAGCCAATAGAGAGACAGATGGGGTTTAATCACCGAAGGTGCACACAGAATCACCGGCTGGCATTTAAAGGGACCGACGGACAGGAGGAGCAGTAGACCACAGATTTCTATTCTCAAAATTCTAGCACAATGCAGAGATCTGCTATTGTGTCTCAATCGCACTGCTCTGTGAGTGATTGATCTAGTCTGTTGCTTTCCTGCCTGCCCGCTGTATCAGTGGATCTGGATTTGATGGCTCTGCTATGGCATCTACTATATTTCCAGTAGCTTGGAACTTAACATGCAATACAGGAAGTTAGAGAAGATCAAAGGGCTCCACACAGACCATGTTCTATTATACTGCCATTCCTTCCCCATTCTGTCTTAACACAGCACATGACATAATACAGAACAGCTCAAGGACAGAACTACATGAATATATTTCTTTTTTACAAAAGGCACAGATGCAGTGACACAATTTAGCATTTTTGGACCTGCAACAAAAGGATAAATCAGACTTTTTGTCAAGCTGGTCAGTATGCCTAGGTCATCCATAATGTACAGTTATGAATATAACTAATGTTCCCTAAAGGAGGGAATAAGGTACAACATACCATGAAGATTCTATTCACCTGAATCAAGCTGAAATCACACACAGCCTTCCTGGCTATTATACCAGGGCTTGCATCCATTTTCTCAATTCAGTACCGCTCTTCAGCGAGCCCAAAACCCCTGACGGCGTGGGGCCAAACATGTTATATACCTTGTTCCCTCTTTCAGGGAACAGTAATTATAATCATAACTGTACGTTACCTTTCAGTCGGTGACTCTGTATAACACACACAATCACGTCATACTATGGACACAGTCCAAGTCATGCATCCTAAGAGCATGTCAAGTTTTTTCAATTCAAGTAAAAATAATTGTTTTTTTTAAATCTACACATGCAATGACTTGTTCAACTACAAATCGTAACCTTGGGACTACAAGGTTGACATTGTCAAATGAGTTAGTTACATATAACAGAGCTTCAGATGGTTCTTCATACAGTATATCTGTGAAGTTCTATCTGCATAAACCCATCTGAACTGGGCGCTATAAGTTTCCATCTGCAATGCAATCACAAGCCTGAACAAATACTGACAGACTAATCATAACACATCTGCCATCTAAGTAAGGTCTAGGGTAGTCTAGCCAGCAATAATGGCACACAAGCAAAAAAGCAACCGTCAGAAAACTTCAGTTAAATGATATCACATCATTGTTCAGTGATGAGTATCTTTCATTTTCATTGTGAAACCACATGCCCTACAGCACGGTCGGAGGTTCAAACCCAACTAGTTAGCCTTTTTAAACTTCCTCTCACCACTGGCCATCTTACTCAAGCAAGGAAGCACTGGCTACACAAGAAGAGCAGAAAAGTAGTTAGCTTTTAGCAAACACAAAAGCCATACCAAGGCCCCAGGCCCAAAACTTGCAACATCTAGGGGGACGAATACTCTCTCCCCACTAACAGACACCTTATTCGGAAGCGAATCTCGTAGCCTTCACGTGCTTTAAAAGTTTGCAAATTGCGTGACACGTTCTTCCTTCAGGCGACCTGAAGAGCGAAGAATTAAGGAAATGGATGCGCCATCCATTGGCCCGTTGGGCGTGATTTCAGTTTGCTTCAGGTGCGCAGGATTGATAGACCGCTGCGCCACTTCTAAGGCACTGCATCTCAGTGCAATAGGTGTCACTACAGTCCCTGGTTCGAATCCATGCTGTATCACATCCGGCCGTGATTGTCACATATGGCGGAGCACAATTGGCCCAGCGTCGTCCGGGTTTGTAAATAAGAATTTTTTCTTAACTGACTAGCCTAGTTAAATAAAGGTGAATTTTTTTTTTTATAAAAAAATAGTTGACTCCCCATAGTATGTTATACTGAGTGACCGACTGAGAGAAAACAATTTATCATTTAGCGCAAAGCTCTTGCTTGGTAAACAAGAACACTTCATAACAGTGTTAATTATCCAACAAACACTGATGAGGACACCCAGCTGTGACATGAAGATGAAGAGCAACAAATACAGAATCTCATTGTCTTCCTCGTTAGGCAACCCTGCAGCTCGCTAAGTCAAAATTATGGAAATAAGTATAGCCTCTGCTCTAGGGAAGGAGACAATGAAGTGAGAGAGTGACACACATACACAAGCACCAGAAATAGGGGAGAGGGGTAAGTTGAGCCATTTTTTACATTCAGCATCACTCCATCAAAGAAATATAGTATTCTTTCTAACAAAGATATCTGCATATGTTTCAGGATGTTGTGTATCCCTGGAAATAATCAGAATTCATGTCAACATTAGTTTTGAAAACATAGCTTGTCCTAAAAAATGGTCTCTTGGCACAACTTACCCTGGGTAAATTTGCCACTTTCAAATTTCTGTACTGAATGAAATATTACTAGGGATGCACGATATATCGGTGAACATATCGGAATCGGACGATATTAGCTAAAAATGCCAAAATCTGTCCCGATGTCAAAGCTGACGTGCATACCTATAGAAGGCAGGTACATGACATAATGACGCCACGTAAAATGTTGCGCTACACCTGCAACACAGCATTCCTAACCTAGCACACAATGTCAGCTGTGTGGATCGAGCAGTTATTTGAAAGAGTAAGAACATTTCAGTGAGACAACTCAAAGGCGAAATCCATTAAAGCCAAGATAATGGAATTCATTGCCCTTGACAATCAACCGTTCTCTGTCGTGGGTGATGTTGGCTTTCGCCGACTGGTCGAGCACCGGTACACACTACCAAGTGTGCTATTTTTCAGATGTTGCCCTACCGAAGTTGCACAGTAATAGCTACACTGCTATTAGCTTCACGACATACATACATACATACATACATACATACATACATACATACATACATACATACATACATACATACATACATACATACATACATACATACATACATACATACATACATAACACCGTTTGGGTCTATGCGTGTCAAAATAGATACAGTAGCACTGTCAAAGCTGTACAAAAAAGTCTGCAAACAACCAAACACCGGCCACAAATGATGTGTTTACAATACCGCGTTGGTAATAAAGCATAATCTTTCAACCGCAACTTCTGGGGTAGCTAGCTTTAGCTTTGTACCTAGCTAGCACCAATACAACCAGCCTGAAAACAATGACCAGTAGAAACGGCAGTCATTTTCATTATTATTAGCAATGATTTAGGAATCCTTGTGAGTGTATTAGCTAGGTTGCCACTTGAAATTGAACTTCAGTTCATGAAAATAAATAGCTAGCCAGCTACTTAACCCTGTTGCCCAAAGCTAACGTTATAAGCAGCCGGATAGCATCATCTGGCTAGTGAGGCTCGAGCGGACTTTTGTTTTGATGGCTAACCGCAAAGTCCACTATTGTGGCAAATCCTTATTGTGGCTAGCTTCACATTAATGGTGGTCGGACCCATCTATGTGAAGCTAGCCACAATACGGATTTGCCACAATAGTGGACCTTGCGGACAGCCTTCAAAATAAAAGTATGGCATTGTACTATTTGTATTCATTTACATCACTGTTAATGACATACTTTTATTTTGAAGGCTAAACGCAAAGTCCACTATTGTGGCAAATCCTTATTCTGGTTAGCTTCACATAGATGGGTCCAACCACTATTAATCAAATAAGAACTGTCTTATAAAATATGGTTATTTTAGATGATGACACCTAGCTATATATAGCTAGTGTGTGTGTAACCTTTATTTAACTAGGTAAGTCGGTTAAGAACAAATTGTTATTTAGAATGACGGCCTACCCCGGCCAAACCCGGACGACGCTTGGCTAATTGTGCACCGCCCTATGGGACTACCAATCACGGCCGGATGGGATACAGCCTGGATTCGAACCAGGGTCTCTAGTGAAGCCTCGTGCACTGAGATGCAGTGCCTTCGACCGCTTGGTCCATGTGTGTGTTAACTCTAACTGTACTACAATGCTTAAAAGGCCACAAAAATGTTAAATATCGGTTTAGTTTTTTTGGGGGCAAGGAAAATGTTGGATATCGGTATCGGCCAAAAATGTTATATCGGTGCATCACTAAATATTTCCACTACCTTTCCAAAACCATCTTTATTTCCCAAACACAATTCCATACAATCACAATGTCTTTTAATAATTGTAAGTATATTTTAACAGCGCTTAACACCTAACAAACACTTTGTACTTTAATATAGGCCAGGCCTTGCTGTTACCTCATATCCCAGCGATAATGCCTTGCATTATACCTGAGAAGAAAATTCAAATTTGCTCAACTTGCCATTGGCTCAACTTAACCCGAGGCAAAAAAAAGGATGCGCTTTCATGCTAGGTTTAGGACCTCATATTGAAGCTTAGTGAGACCCTAGGACACCCCACTCTCCCCTAGGACATGCTCCCTACTTCACTGGTTCAAGACAGAGAGAATGAGGATGGGCAGGATATCAGATGAAAAATGAAAAATGAATAACAATACTGAGGAAACAAACATGCATTCTCACCTTGGCAGACTTCTTGGGCCAGAACACCACAGGTACTCCAGTGGCAGCCATTTTGGGATCATCGTCTTCATGTTCCTTCAAGACAACCTGGGGAAAGGGTAGAAGAGTAAAGTATGTTCCTGTGTTTTGTAATGGTTCATCCAGATATATACACAAGACAAAAAATGCATGAGAACTAAGCAGGATGAGGCACATACCTTCATGTCCTCCAGCAGGGCCTGGGGGTCCTTGATGCCATCTGGAACACCCTTCTTATTTTCAGGGAGGGCTTCCAGTTTCTCCACAAGGGCCTTGAGGCCCTTCAGTTCAAACTCAGTCAGATGAGTCCATTTACTCTGAGACTCTGAGACTGGCGAGCCAAAGGGGGTTTTGGGGAACTCTGGAGGCTGGGTGGAGGTGGGGATGCAGCTGTCCTCAGAATCATTGGACAAGGCAGCTTTGAGGTGCCGAAGGCCACTGGATTTACCCTTCCTGTTATCAGGAGAGCAGGGATCATCAAATGCTGACCTGTCACCCTGTTCATCTCGTCCCTGTTGCGTCTCGCAGGAGTCCTCCTCGTCCATGTCCTGACTCCGGGAGTCAGAGGAGGGGCTCTCTGTGCTCAGCTTAGTTTCCAAGTCTGAGGAAGACAAGGATGAGAGATGACGAGTGGACCAATCTGCTGTGCTCCATGTGTAACCATTCCGGTCAGATTATAATTACAGTCACTTTCATCATGCTATCATTTATGTGAGAAGGCAAACTAACTGATTAAACAGATTAGTTATATCATTGGCTCTTTCCAAAGCATTACCCACTTGTGAGTGGTAATTACAACAAGAGTGCAAGGCAAGGCTCCGCATAAGAGTTCTCGGGATAGAACCAGTATTCATAGACACACTCTGGGTATTGGTTTAATAGCGGCATTAGCTGGGCTCACTCACCGATTAGCAGAGGCTCTCTGCGGAACTCCAGAGTGAGATGGGAGCGCTTGGTCAGGCAGTGCACGTACCTCTCCAGGACATACCAGCACATCTCATGGTAGAATGGGTAGCGGAACTTGGAATTAACCTGAAACGAGTTTGGAGAAACTTTCACAATCTGAGAGACCAAAAAGCTTAAAAAAAGACAATGGGGGTTTCATTACCATGTTTAACCTACTACCATTTTTTTTAAATGATTAACAAGAGTTGATACCTCATCTTTACTGTGAGTCTAGTGACGCATTAACTGTGTTAATACCCAGACAGTTGATCTACTGTGACTGTCAAGTGTTGTAAAAAAATAAAAGAAATATATATACATTTAGACAGTAGTGATATTTTCAGGGGCTGGGTATTTTATGAAAATGAGAACTAGTTAAAAAATCCAACTTAATAACAACATGGATAAAAGACAAAGGTTAAAGGTTATGAACAGTAAAAATCATGTTTTTCATGAAATTGGATGATATTTTAAGGAAACCAGATCAAAGTATGACCCAACTATGAAAACTGACTTGCTTGTACATTGATTGAAAGTTTGATCATAAAGTTACTGGTCCCCTCCCCCTTGTCAACCACTTGGATTCATTGTAAAGGGGACAAGGTGACTTCACCTTAACTCTCATTTTAATACAGCATGATATTCTCTTACTAATTTAAATAAGTACCGTCTTGTAACCAACATCGGAGAAGAAGTGTTTGCAGCGGCGCGTAGTTTATATAGCTACTCTTCTGGTGCCAAAAATGTGACTGTAGGGTGTCAGCAAATATAATAAAAAAAGTGTACCCTATTCCTCTATGGCAAAGATACTTATATGTTTCCCCTTTCATCTGTGTCTGGTATTAGCTAGTTACTGGCTAGCTAGGTCTTCAGCCAGCATGGAACAAATGGGGGGGGTCCTAAACTAAGATGCAGCTGTCAAGTCAACACATCGGTAAGTGCTGCTGTGAACCACATCACAAGATACATACAAACCTAGAGATGTTATGAAAAATGTTATATAATTGATGCAATTTCAATGCTGTTTGAGTTGCTTTGTGTATCACCAAATTTGCTTGAGATGATTTTACTGCGACACTGCATCCAAGTTGCTTTTGACATAGGTGTTTCAATGACTGGTCAGTCAAGGCGAGCTCCTGAATATAAGCTCCCCGCCCACTCAGCCAGTCTTTTCAAACTTCCCAGTAGTTAGCCATTTGAGAAAAAGTACTTTTCAAAATGACTGTTCAGGACCTTTAAGTTAAGTGACACAAATGTAACACACTGGCAAGCCAGAGGCTCTTCTGTAGCCCAAGCTCTTCCATTCATTCACTTATCCAGACAGAGCTTGCCCTCTCATAGACACAGCAGCATGATCTGATTCCCACTCTCCTCTTAGAAACACAGCTATATTTATCTCCCAAAGACAATTTCACACAGATCAACACTTGTCAAAGTGATGATCCTTTCCTTTCTTTAGCTACATTTCTATCTCGAGGTGTAAAAATAGAGCGAGCACAACGTGCCGAGCCCTGGGGAGCATATGAAACTGTCGCCGTTGTTACGCTCATGCCTCTTTTCCAGCAGAAACAAAAATAGTACTGTACTTCCTGCAAAGCTGACTCTTCCTACAATCTATCCATCATTTCTGAGAAAGCCACATTTAGCCACGTATCCATATAAATCGCAAAGCCTGCAGGACTTGCATCCATATCATTACAATAACTACTCTGATCATATTATTGTAAAGAATATCCGAATAAGAAGAGTGAAATCTGTCTAGGAATCCCTCTATATAGGTCATACGGTACAAACAAACACATACACACAAAACCAATCTTACACAATATCTGATCACCATAAGAAGCCCTTGGGAGTTTGTGTGAAAAGAAGAGATAAACAAATAGGCCTACAGGCTTGACCCTCTTTCCTAGAAGTCCGTCTCTGGCTGCTAATATGAAACAAGCGCCATGATTAATTTCAGCCTTTGTAAAGCTGTATTCTGATTCAACATGCACTCCTGTCACCGACTCCATTTCCACATGAATATGGATGGCATTTTTTTATAAAAGCAGGGGGGCAAAGCCCTCATCCTCATCTGCACCACCATTAGTATCAGTCTGCTTCTGAATTGGACGGTAATGGAAATTACTGCACTTTCAGCACTTGTGTGCCTTACGGTGTCACATTCCTGCACAGTTCCATTCAAATCCCTAGCTTCCCAACAGCTTATTTCATATTACTTAAACCTATCCTGTTCAGATCTGTGAAAACCAAGGAGGCCTGGCTGAGGAAGGGCCTAATTGGAGCAACAAACCACCCTTGCTGTCTCTGCCTGGCCGGCTCTCCTCTCTCCACTGGGATTCTCTGCCTCTAACCCTATTACAGGAGCTGAGTCACTGGCTTACTGGTGCTCTTCCATTCCGTCCCTAGGAGGGGTGCGTCACTTGAGTGGGTTGAGTCACTGACGTGGTCTTCCTGTTTGGGTTGGCGCCCCCCCTTGGGTTGTGCCGTGGCGGAGATCTTTGTGGGCTATACTCGGCCTTGTCTCAGGATGTTAAGTTGGTGGTTGAAGATATCCCTCTAGTGGTGTGGGGGCTATGCTTTGGAAAAGTGGATGGGGTTATATCCTGCTTGTTTGGCCCTGTCCAGGGGTATCATTGGATGGGGCCACAGTGTCTCCCGACCCCTCCTGTCTCAGCCTCCAGTATTTATGCTGCAGTAGTTTATGTGTCGGGGGGCTAGGGTTAGTCTGCTATATCTGGAGTATTTCTCCTGTCTTATCCGGTGTCCTGTGTGAATTTAAGTATGCTCCCTCTAACTCTCTCTCTTTCTATACTTTCTCTCTCTCGGAGGACCTGAGCCCTAGGACCATGCCTCAGGACTACCTGGCATGATGACTCCTTGCTGTCCCCAGTCCATCTGGCCGTGCTGACCTGTTGCACCCTCGACAACCACTGCGATTACTATTATTTGACCATGCTGGTCATCTATGAACATTTGAACATCTTGGCCATGTTCTGTTATAATCTCCACCTGGCACAGCCAGAAGAGGACTGGCCACTCCTCATAGCCTGGTTCCTCTCTAGGTTTTGGCCTTTCTAGGGAGTTTTTCCTAGCCACCGTGCTTCTACACCTGCATTGCTTGCTGTTTGGGGTTTTAGGCTGGGTTTCTGTACAGTACTTGAAATATCAGCTGATGTAAGAAGGGCTATATAAATACATTTGATTAATTGTATTTCTATTTATTATGGATCCCCATTATCTGCTGACAAGGCAGCAGCTACTCTTCCTGGGGTCCAGCAAAATTAAATGCAGTTATACAATTTTTAAAACCTTACAATACATTGACAGATTTCACAACACACTGTGTGCACTCAGGCCCCTACTCCCCCACATCTACAATATAAAATCCATGTGTACGTGTGTGTATAGTGAGTATGTTATTGTGTGTGTGTGTGATATGTGTGTGTGCATGTGTTTGTGTCTCTTAACAGTGCCCGCTGTTCCATAAGGTGTATTTTTATGTTTTTAAATCTAATTTTACTGCTTGCATCAGTTACTTGATGTGGAATAGAGTTCCATGTTGTCATGGCTCTATGTAGTACTGTGTGCCTCCCATAGTCTGTTCTGGGTTTGGGGACTGTGAAGAGACCTCGTGGCATGTCTTGTGGGGTATGCATGGGTGTCCGAGTTGTGCGCCAGTAGTTCAGACAGACAGCTCGGTGCATTCAACATGTCAATACCTCTCATAAATACAAGTAGTGATGAAGTCAATCTCTCCTCCACTTTGAGCCAGGAAAGATTGACATATATTATTAATGTTACCTCTCTGTGTACAACCAAGGGCCAGCTGTGCTGCCCTGTTCAGAGCCAATTGCTATTTTGTGGCACCTGACCACACAACTGAACAGCAGCCCAGTTGCAACAACTAGGGCCTGTAGGACCTGCCTTGTTGATAGTGCTGTTAAGAAGGTAGAGCAGCGCTTTATTATGGACAGACTTCTCCCCATCTTAGCTACTGTTGTATCAATATGTTTTGACCATGACAGTTAACATCCAGAGTTACTCCAAGCAGTTTAGTCAACTTGCTCAAATTCCACATTATTTACTACAAGATTTAGTTGAGGTTTAGTGAATGATTTGTCCCAAATACAATGCTTTCAATTTTAGAAATATTTAGTACTAAGTTATTCCTTGCCATCTACTCTGAAACTAACTGCAGCTCTTTGTTGAGTGTTGCATTCATTTCAGTCACTGTAGTAGCTGACGTGTATAGTGATAAGTCATCCGCATACATAGACACACTGGCTTTACTCAAAGCCAGTGGCAATTCATTAGTAAAGATTGAAATAAGTAAGGGGCCTAGACAGATGCCCTGGGGAATTCCTGACTCTACATAGATTATGTTGGAAAGGCTTCCATTAAAGGACACCCTGAGTTCTGTTAGACAGGTAACTCTATACACAATATAGCAGTGGGTGTAAAGCCATTACACATGTTTTTCCAGCAGAAGAATATGATCGATAATGTCAAAAGCCGCACTGAAGTCTCAACAAAACAGCCCCCCCAATCTTTTTTATGCTCAATTTCTCTCAGCCAATCATAAGTAATTTGTGTAATCAATCAATCAAATGTATTTATAAAGCCATTCTTACATGAGCTGGTGTCACAAAGTGCTCTACAGAAACCCAGCCTAAAACACCAAACAATGCAGGTGTAGAAGCAAGGTGGCTAGGAAAAACTACCTAGAAAGGCCAGAACCTAGGAAGAAATGTAGAAAGGAACCAGGCTACGAGGGGTGGGCAGTCCTCTTCTGGCTGTGTAAGTGCTGTGCTTGTTGAATGTCCTTCCCTATAAGCGTGCTGAAAGTCTGTTGTCAATTTGTTTACTGTAAAATAGCATTGTATCTGATCTAACACAATTCTTTCCATAAGTTTACTAAGGGTTGGCACCAGGCTGATTGGTCGGCTAGGTTGGGTTGTGCTCTCGACCTTCGCCTCTCCCGAGTCCGTGCGGGAGTTGCAGCGATGAGACAAGACTGTAACTACTACCAATTGGATACCACGAAATTGGGGAGAAAAATGGGGTAAAAAATAAAAGGTATTACAGACTCGGACAGGGAGAGGTTGAAAAATATGTTAACGTTGGCTATTTTGAGCACTTTTCTTCTGGGATGCTTACTTGTTTTCATTGCTTTACGGTGAAGCATAGCAGAAGTAGATATGCTCATGTTATTTATGTTAGTGCAGGGTGAGCTGCACACAGTGGACTTCCTACTAGGGCATACCGCCTCAGTGCTAACAGTATAAATCTGGTTCATATGCACATGATTACTGCATACAATAGCTGAAGGATCAGCAGAGGCATTCAGGGCAGCTGGAGGGACATAAATTACGCCGTTTTTTATTTATTATTTCACCTTTATTTAACCAGGTAGTTCTCATTTACAACTGCGACCTGGCCAAGATAAAGCAAAACAGTGCGACAAAAACAACAACACAGAGTTACACATAAACAATGTGTAACAATAACAATAACACAAACAATAAATAATAACACAAAATAAAGATTTTGCTATTTATGTACAGTGTGTGCAAATGTAGAAGAGTAGGGAGGTAGGCAATAAATAAGCCCTAGAGGTGAAAATAATTACAATTTAACATTAATACTGGAGTGATAGATGTGCAAGTAGAGATACTAGGGTGCAAAAGAGCAAGAGGGTAAGTAATAATATGGGGATGAGGTAGTCGGGTGTGCTATTTACAGATTGGGATCCCCAAAGTGTACAAGTGTACAGGTACAGTGATGGGTAAGCTGCTCAGACAGCTGACACTTAAAGTTAGTGAGGGAGATAAGTCTCTAGCTTCAGATTTTTGCAATTCGTTCCAGTCATTGGCAGCAGAAAACTGGAAGGAAAGGCGACCAAAGGAAGTGTTGGCTTTGGGGATGACCAGTGCAATATACCTGCTGGAGTGCGTGCTACGGGTTGGTGTAGCTATGGTGACCAGTGAGCTGAGATAAGGCAGGGCTTTACCTAGCAAAGACTTATAGATGACCTGGAGCCAGTGGGTTTGGCGATGGATATGTAGTGAGGGCCAGCCAACGAGAGCATACAGGTCACAGTGGTGGGTAGTATATGGGGCTTTGGTGATAAAACGGACGGCACTGTGATAGACTACATCCAGTTTGCTGAGTAGAGTGTTGGAGGCTATTTTGTAAATGACATCGCCAAAGTCAAGGATCGGTAGGATAGTCCCTTTTTTGAGGGTAAGTTTGGCGGCATGAGTGGAGGCGGCTTTGTTGCGAAATAGGAAGCCGATTCTAGATTTAATTTTGGATTGGAGATGCTTAATGTGAGTCTGGAAGGAGAGTTTACGGTCTAACCAGACACCTAGGTAATTGTAGTTGTCCACATATTCTAGGTCAGAACCGTCCAGAGTAGTGATGCTTGTCGGGCGGGAGGGTGCAGGCAGCAATCGGTTGAAGAGCATGCACTTAGTTTTACTAGCATTTAAAAGCAGTTGGAGGCCACGGAAGGAGTGTTGTATGGCGTTGAAGCTCGTTTGGAGGTTTGTTAGCACAGTGTCCAAAGAAGGGCCAGATGTATACAGAATGGTGTCGTCTGCGTAGAAGTGGATCAGAGAATCACCAGCAGCAAGAGCGACATCATTGATATATACAGAGAGGTCTGTTTTGGGGGATGACCGCGGCAGCTTTCCAATCTTTGGGGATCTCAGACGATATGAAACAGTGGTTGAATAGGCTAGTAATAGGGATTGCAACAATTTTGGCGGATAATTTTAGAAAGAGAGGGTCCAGATTGTCTAGCCCAGCTGATTTGTAGGGATCCAGATTTTGCAGTTCTTTCAGAACATCAGGTTACTTACATTGTGTCTACCAACTCCCCTGGTATAACGTACAATTGCTGAAGAATTATGACAACTCAGCGTCACAATGGTAGGGATTAGCTGAGCTGGGCTTGAGTCATTGATAAGTCATTGTCTCAACGCAGCCTTACAGTGTTGTGAAAGGATCCAGGAACCCAAATGATTTGGGTGGATCCCATCCTCCTTATAACATTTCCAATAAGGTATCGAAATTGTCAACAAAAGTTACACCCATTGAGCTGCAATAATCACGTAGCCAGTTGTGAAGAGAAAGAATCCTGCTAAAGCGTTCAATGCCACGATTCAGAGAGGGCACAGGGCCAGATATGATGGGTATTTTATTAGCGTCTAGCAGAGAGTAAATGAGCTCTTTAAAATCCAGTTTCAACAGTTCAGAGTTGCCCTTCATAATGTCATTAAAACCCACATGAACTACAGTAGAATCGATTTCCATGTCCTGAAGTAGTACATTCGGTAGCAGTTTAGTAATGTCATTTACTCGAGCTCTGGGATAGGACATTGTTCCTAATGCAAAAACAGTCACATTTCATACCATGGAGCAACCCAAAATCACAGCTGGCGAGAAGGACGAGGACACACACCCACTCCCATGCCTCGGAGAACACTTTATGGACGGGCGAGAGGCAGGATAACTTGAACCCATTGCTCTCGATGCAGGCCTCCGACAGATGGAGAATCCCCGCTCGATCCAGAGCAGGGACGGAAGGTTCCCGACGTCGACTTCGAAATCGTAGGAGTAGGCACTGCGGCTGCAGACATAGGTACCCCCTGCGACGAAGGTGCAGGAAGATCAGGCTCCAGGATGCCAAAACTATTCGTTGTTTGTATCTGCTCCGGGCCTCTCTTTGGGAGTGTAGACTGCTTCGCGGGAGGCCGCTGTCATGTCATGCGACCATCGTTGATTGCCTTGCTCCTCTTGCAGTGCCCCTTCGACTCTGCTATCAGATGGGGGAGCTCCAGGCAACACCGGCCAGTCGCATAATGACAAAAGACAAGGCGGAGATGCATCCAACAAGCGCGAACGCCGTCCAGCCACTGGCATGGAAAAGGTAAACATTCAAGAAATAGCGGTCCTAGCTATTAAAAGCTAACCACGTCACGGAATCGACGCAAAAACAAGTTTGGTATTTATATTTAACGAATATTAGTTGTTTTAATATAAAATAACAAACCGAGTGTTTCCAGCATACAGTGTTCAGCTGCGCACTCTGATGACGTGACAAGGTTGGTTTGACGTTCTCACACTCATTGACGCAGCAAACTAAGTTTGTATAAGGTGAGGCTGTTTCCCCATCCATCTTCATTGTAGAGACACAGTTTAGTTTAACTAATGGTCATAGGTGGAGTGAAGCGTCAGTAGTGGGACACCTGTATGACAGCCTACCTTAGTCCTATTCTCTATCTCATAGATGGAGAGTTGCATGGGAATGTTAAAGCTGTGCAGAATGTTGCCTCCGAACACCAGCGTGTCCTCAGGTGTGTAGACTGCATGAATCCAGCCTGAAACAGGACAGCCAGCCAAACATCATGAGAACCGGCTGACCCACTCAAAACAGACATAGCATGCCCAAACATGTCCTCAAACACATGCTTGAATAAAGCAGAGCATGTAATGTATGGTTTGTTACAATAATATTAACGTTAATATGATAGGAATACATAAAAATTAAATGCTAGGCAGTTCACCAGAGGGGATGAAGAAGGTGTAGCCCTGTTTCAGCTCCACCCTCTGGCAGCCATCTGCACGGTCTCCCAGGAAGATGTCACTCTGCTTGCCTGACAGAACCCAGTCCTCATACAGGGCAAGGTTATGAGGTGTCGGAGGCACCAGCCAGAACACCTGGGTATGAAAAGGGTGAATGTAGCTTTGGTAGTCATCTAAAACAAGGGTGATAACAGCACTCAATGTTACATCTTATATTAGAGAAGTCAGGACATTTCTTAGATTTGACTATCCTATCACATTTCTCTTCCTCTAGCTTGAAATTTGCACGTTTATATAATGAGATCCCTCAACGGACTACCTAGCAACAGTCCTGTGATTTCTGCAGCCGTCGCTGAGAAAAACAGGTGACAGGTTAATTTGTAGCGCCTCTGCAGAAATCTGATACATATACAGTACCAGCATTGGGGGAGGGTACATCAGAGCCTCAGGTGGATGCACTGCTGTTATCCACATACTGTTAAAAAATAATAATAAAAATACATGAACTTACCTTCCCTCCTTTGAAAACGTGATACCACACAGACGTGCCCCCGAAATCAATGTGGAAGTCAGTATAGCAGCCCTTCACGCTCATCAAACAGTACCTACAGAGGAGGGACGAGAGTGATGGATGATGAGACCCTGCATCTGCAGTTATGATTACCCTGAGGGATCGTATAAAGACCGTGGGCTAGATGCTGAGCTGAATGAACATCAAGAACAGAAATGGGTAAATAAAACATGTGCAGTATGATCACCAACTTTGTCAAAGAAGCATTCAGTGAGCAAATTTTTGTTCACTGTTCTTACCCCAGAAACTATACAGAAAGTGTAGCATTGCAACATTCCAGTACATGGAATGGAGCTTGAATATGGAAGCTATTTGGCCGAAAATGTCTATTAATTCCTTCGAAACAAGCAGTTCAACCAATTTGGAACAGCCCCAATACCTGGTTGAAATCTTCTACATCTACCAATACTCTATTCCAACCAACATATAAAAAAAAAATCAATAACGACAAATGTGCTACAGGGAACACACACAATACACCATAATGTCAAAGTGGAATGTTATTTGCAATTTTTACTAATTATTATTAATTAAGAAAGAAAATATGAAATGTCTTTAGTCAATAAGTATTCAACTCCTTACTTATGGAAAGCCTAAAGTTCAGGAGTAAATATGTTGCTTAGCAAGTAATATAAGTTGCAATGGACAATTATCTGTAAGGTCCCTCAGTTGAGCAGTGAATTTCAAACACAGATTCAACCACAAAGACCAGGGAGGGTTTCCAATGCCTCACAAAGAAGGGCCCTCGCAAAGAAGGGCGCCTATTGGTAAATATATATTTTTTTTAAAGCAGACATTTAATATCCCTTTGAGCATGGTGAAGTTATTAATTATACTTTGGATGGTGTATCAATACACCCAGTCACTACAAGAAAACAAGTGTCCTTCCTAACTCAGTTGCCGGAGAGGAAAGAAACCGCTCAGGGGTTTCACCATGAGGACAATGGTGACTTTAAAACAGTTACAGAATTTAATGGCTGTGAAAGGAGAAAACTGAGGATGGATCAACAACATTGTAGTTACTCCACAATACTAAACTAATTGACAGAGTGAAAAGGAAGCCTGTACAGAATGAAAATATTCCAAAACATGCATCCTGTTTGCAAGAAGGCACTAAAGTACAAATGCAAAAGTTTTGTCCTGAATATAAAGTCTTATGTTTGGGACAGATCCAACACAACACATTATGGAGTACTACTCTCCATATTTTCAAGCATAGTAGTGGCTGCATCATGTTATGGGTATGCTTGTAATCATTAAGGACTGGGGAGTTTTTCAGGATAAAAAAATAAATGGAGCTAAGCACAGGCAAAAGTAAAACCTGGTTAAGTCCGCATTCCTCCAGACACTGGGAGTTTTGACTTAAATCTACTTAGAAATCTGTGGCCGTGGCCAATGGCGCAGTCTCTGACGGTACATTTTTAAATGCCGTCCTCTTGGCCGCAGAGATTTCCTGCAAATGTTAAAGTTTTAAGCTCATTTCTTGCAATTCTACACATTTTGCCGAGGCTTATGCCGTGTTCTTATGTATCGGAGTGAATCAAACATTATAACATTCCGCTACAAGACCATGGTGATTGCGTACGGAGCTGTGAAGGGAACGGCACCTCCATACCTTCAGGCTCTGATCAGGCCCTACACCCAAACAAGGGCACTGCGTTCATCCACCACTGGCCTGCTGGCCCCCCTACCTCTGAGGAAGCACAGTTCCCGCTCAGCCCAGTCAAAACTGTTCGCTGCTCTGGCACCCCAATGGTGGAACAAGCTCCCTCACGACGCCAGGACAGCGGAGTCAATCACCACCTTCCGGAGACACCTGAAACCCCACCTCTTTAAGGAATACCTAGGATAGGATAAAGTAACCCTTCTAACCCCCCCCCCCCCCCCCCCCTTAAAAGATTTAGATGCACTATTGTAAAGTGGTTGTTCCACTGGATATCATAAGGTGAATGCACCATTTTGTAAGTCGCTCTGGATAAGAGCGTCTGCTAAATGACTTAAATGTAAATGTAAAATAACAAAATATTCTCCACAGTCTAGTTTTTCTTTTTGTGATTGTCAGTTCTCAAAGATGATCTTAAACAAATATATAACTCCATCTTTTCTACATACTTTATATCTGGTTTTAGTAATTTAAAGATGCACTATGCAGAAATCCCTAAAATTGCTACAATTCTAATAGTTCCCCAAATTTCAGTTTGTGACAAAACAAGCAAATATAGTATAGAGAATCATTGTATTATCGAAACTGCTGTGAAATATCTTATCCATAACCAAAAACAAGTCTTTGTATTTTCAGCTGTTTGATGCTGGTGTACAAAATGGAAAGAAAAAGACGCAAAAACTAAACTTAAGAACGGGAAGCATAGAAATAGTGCACATAGAACAGATCTACCGCTTCTTAGACATGCTTTCAATGAGAAGGACATATCTATAAAACACACACTTGTATGTGAATTTGGTCGGGTCACCCAAAAAGTTGCATATTGAAGCTTTAAGTTTACACTGAATACGTTTACAATCCCAATATCTTCCCTCTCTCAAAACAAAATAAAAATGTACTTAAATAAAAAATCTTATATTTTGGAGTGGTGGAAACTATTTAGCAGCAGCAAGCCGCAGCTGCTAAATTAATATAGGGGAAACAATGCACATTATGGTTAAAGCCACAGTCATGATTGTTGTAAGATGGTTTGATTTTTATGTAGGCTACTGCAAAATGGTGCATCCATTCTCCTGGTAGATCTATACCCTACAGTGCATCAGGGAATATTTTTTGCTAACTACAGGTCCATCCATACACTGAGTGTTTGATAAAAAAGGTTGTGACATTTCTAATTCAAAGCCTTTCACAGGGTTGTAATTCCACTATTCAAGCCATGGGACATCCATCATGAGTGATGAACAAACAATACACCAATTCTATACCAAACTCTGATCGACACAACCCCTGTCCCTGTTGTAGGACAAATAACCTCTCTTGGCAGCACAAGTCCACCAGGGAGCCTCCATAACACCAGCTGATCAATACAAGCTTGTTTGCCTCCTCTGATCCAGTCAGTTGCAAGAGCTCATAAAATACAGACCACTTCCCATCCTGTCAACACGGCTAATTTCAGCCATACATATTTAATTTGGTCTATTACATAAGTCGGGGGCTAAGATATAGTTCTCCAGCCTCCACTGGCTCCTACTGTATGACGCTAGTCAGAGAGAAACAGGGTTGTCATCCATCCTACAGCAGTGTATCTGCTCCCTCCCACAGAGAGACCTGAGGAAAGGGTTTACAGGAGTATGACCTTGACTGAGGTAATGGGTTAAACTGCCAGTTTAAGCAGATAAATACTCAGAGGGAGAAGGACACCTCATCAGTTTAAGTGATAATGCCCAAGAAGCCGGTGTTTGGAGGATATATTGCCACGAGTGTCGTAGACGGCCGGCAAACCGTGCCATTGTCATTTTTATACAACGGGTTACCAACATATTCAAATAATAATTGACATATTTTCCTAAAAAACTATTTTTTATGAATTTATTCATACCATTTCATCCTTCCACGAGATAGAGTCCTGACACAAATCTAAGGTTGCTAGCCAAGCCGACTGGTCATTCGTTCTATCGGTTCGGTTGCAAGAGACGTGACCCATCCGTTATTTTTGTTCTCCATCTATGGATGCGACCCAGTCGTTCATTGTAAATGTGCCATTACCATACTGGCTGGCAACGTTCTTATCCCTTGCTTGCTTGCCAGCTATGGCTAAATTACAGTCACGTCAAACAGTGCAGCAAGAATAACAGCAAAGTAGCTGCATTTGCGTTTGTTTAAGCTGTTTTCTAGTGACATTTATTTGGATACATCCATAACAATGAGCTAATGAAGGGCGATTTCACCTGGCATAGAAAATGTGTTCTCTCATCAGGACACTGTTGTTCAGAGGAGCTAGCCAACAGCACAGCTAACACAATCACTTCAAACTGAAGCTGGAAAGATTGAAAACAAGCTGCATTTTGTTTTGTTTTACCTGTTTTCTATTGACATTTCTTTGTATATATCCATAAAAATTATGTCAGCTGATTCATGAATTTAACTGGCTGAGAAAAGTGGTCTGTCTCGCCCTGACACATTCATTACTATGGGACAGCTGGAGAACGAATGTCAATATTGAAATAATGTTGCAAATGTCAGAGAGACAGCGAGGTTTATACAAATCTCAGCTGTGGAAAACCAATTGCTTGCCTAAAAGAAATGGTATATAATGTCTAGATGCTTTTTATAGTGGAGATCAAGTTTATAAATTGCCTGGCTGGGTTGATGAGACAGTGAATTGCGCAGTGAGATGGATCAGAGTAAATAGGCATTTCAACGTCATAGCTTTAGCCGGTGGTAACTTGTTGAATAGACACCAATTGGAATGCGGTTTTAAACAATCAGTGTCCAGGATTAGACCCACCCGTTGTATAAATAGACACAAATATCACCTACACTCAACGGAACATGTAGAGACGCATAAAACTGTATGGCTTACATACTTCACATTCACTCTCTTTACATTATGAATACAATACTTGCAAACAAAGGCACATATAGGCCTCCTACACATTCACAGATGTTTATGATAGAACTATCTTCACCCACGTCTGTTGCAATTATCATAAACTGAGGGCCCATCTGCTGAACCTGTGAGACACAACATAATCGCACACATAGATCCCCATCCTATTGGCTGCACAGCAGTTTCCCCTATGGACAGAGAGTGACCAGACCCTGGGCTAAGAGCCCAACATCCCACTACAAACACCACTCACAATCAATCTCAGCAGCCCATAAGCGTCTCCATAAAAGAGGGGGTAAATAAATCGAAGTCAAATCACATGGTAGAGTACTCCCGACATCTCTAAACCCCAGCAGCTTTTCCCAATGAAAGACAGAGACGTACCCGATAGCTACTCCTCTCTCTCTGAGCCGGTTCGCTCAGGACCAGCCCCCCCCCCATGCGCTGGTCACCGACCGGACAGGAGAGAACTGCTATAGATTTTATTTCTGGCTTTTATTTCCCTGCCTCTCCATCTGCAGAGGGCTTCATTTAGTAAAGAGAGAGTGAGAAACTGTGAGGAGAGAGAATATTATAGTGAAAGAGAGAGAGCAAGATAGAGAGTGTGAGAGAGGGGAAGAATGAGGATAAAAGGGAGGGCACAATTGGCTCTGGAGTGCGGGTTATGCCCTAATGCTGGCAACTGATTGGCTGAGGAGGATCCATAGTCACTTCTGCACCCTGTGAAGAACCGCCCTCCACCATGAAAGAGCCCCGCTGCCTAGCAACCATCTAGAGCCATAAGAGGAAGTGAACAACAGCAGTACGCAGCGGGCAGAGGGACTTTGGAAAAAGGAGGAGGAGTAGGCTAATATTTCCTCCCAGCAAAGCAGCTTTTTAAAATAAAATGTGGCCTGTGCTTGAGCATGTTCCTGTTAGGTACAATCCACTACGTTTTGCAAACAGGTTAAAACATCCAAATAAACTTTCTGACATTGCATGGGAAATACTATGCAAAACTAAGGACATTTCTAAAATACTTACTTCTGTACTTTGGGGTACTTCATCTCTGAGATGACATTAGTGGCTTCGGTTTGTCTTCGTTTCAGTTTTAGGGGCCACATGTTGTCCACCCAGTCCACTAAATCCACCTATAAGAGAGTTGACAGTTGGCTGGCATTCACTATCAAATCTGCCCTCGTTCATAATGAACACATGAAATAAAAACTGCCAGCGTCATCTCACCACAGTGGGCCTCTTGATGAGGTTCTCCAGTTTGGTGTGGCTGAACTCCAGGCTGATAACATTGAAGAGTTTGTCCCTCTCTTCCTCAGGTGTCTCATAGTAGCGGACAAACTGGGCCATGCTCATCTCCGAGCCTTTCTGGGTGCTCACATCCATCACATCAACGGCACGACGGCTACCTGCAAACACCAACACAGCAGTCTTACGGTAAACCTGGGTACAACTGTACAATTTGTATGCATGTTGTTCATAACCTTTACCAACAGGTGGAGATGCTGAACCACAGCGCACATACATTATGTACCATAATAAAAAAAAGTACACTCTGTCCTGAACCCTTTCATCATCTGACATGAGAGCAGGGCTAGCCTACGCCGAGCAAATAAACTAAATGTATATAGCTCTGTCCTTGAGCTGTTCTTGTCTAATGATGTTCTGTATTATGTCATTCTGTATTATGTTTTGTGTTTTGTGTGGACCCCAGGAGGAATAGCTGCTGCTTTTGAAACAGCTAATGGGGATCTTAATAAAATACATGTGCACTCAGTTGAAAATGTAGGCTCTTACAAAGAAATGTAGGAGCACAATTAAAAATCTTTGAGGTAGTAAAGCTAGAATCCTACATTTGTCTAGGCACTGGTAATCCTTAATTAAAATTCTAGGTCGCACAGAAAAATATTTAAGCGCATATGCGAGTAAAATGGTCGCACTGAAGAACCCTGCCATGATCTAATAAATGGTCATTTAACCTAAGTAAAAAGTGCCATTTAACTGATGTCAGTCTGATTAAAATATAGAATCTATATGAATAGGCCTATATCTATTGGGTCTGCAATGCAAATGTATAGAAATTGTCTTGGGACAGTGAGTCATCTCATTTTTGCATTACAGGCTTATAGAAGTTTACTTTAACACCCACATACTTTTTGACATAACACCTTTTCCAGTAGCATGCTTTTCATTCATCAAGAAATGCAGGGTATTGTGGAGTACGTCAGCACTGCTGTCTAAGATAAGAATTGATGGAGGGAAAGGAAGCATTTAGCAACTTTTTTGCCTGCTATTTAAAAACAAATAGACTTACCAACCAAACCTTTAATCTCACTGACGGTGAACTCCGGGTCTGGCATTCTGTTTTGTTTTTAAAGAATATAGTCAAGATAAGCATATTAACATCAAACCATTCCATAAAGCCTACTATTTAACCAAGGCAGAAAAAGAGCATGTAATAGGCTAAACATGATCAAATCAAATGTTATTTGTCACATGCTCCGAATACAACAGGTGTAGACCTTACAGTGAAATGCTTACTTACAAGCCCTTAACCAACAATGCAGTTCAAGAAGGAGTTAAGAAAATATTTACTTAATAAACTAAAGTAAAAAGTAACTGTAAGAGGCAATGTGTGGAGGTCCAGGTTAGTGAAGTTATTTTGTACATGTAGGTAGGGGTAAAGTGACTATGCATAGATAATAAACAGTGAGTAGAAGTAGTGTAAAAACAAATTGACTGTATTGGTCACAGGTCATCATATTTGACTCATGTCTCACCTGATTCCCAGTCCATCTTTGGCTTTGAAAATAAGAGGGGTCTGAAGTGCCTCTCTCTGAACATACTCATAAGTGAAATCTGAGAAGAAAAAAGTGTAAGTAGTCAGTGGCCCATAACTTCTGCATATATATTCAGGTAGAGCAATGTGTGATGTGTGATGTGTGTGAATATCATGGATTTGTAAGGACATCCTGCACAAAAACGAATTAACCAACAGGAACTTTTCCCTTATCATGTGTGAATCCATAAAAGGGTAGAAACTGTGCATGTCCAGCCAGTTATGAGTCTGCATGGGGGACTGTGAGTGTGTGGTAATATTTTATGAATGAAACAGATGTGTACCTTTGCCATCCATCAACTGAACGAAATGTGTGTTGTATGAGTCGCTAACAAGTTTCTCCTCCAGATTGAAACCCCTGACATTTGCAATTTCTTCAACGTCAGAGAAGTCCTCGTTTTCGTCATACATTGTCCGGCAGATGGAGCGCTAGAGGAATGAAAATAACTGTTATAAAAGTATATATATCAATATAAATATTAATTTATCACATCTCACTAACAGTGTTTTTTTTTTATGCATATAATGAACATGTACGCATATCTTTGAATAATAGCTGTCGTTTCAAATGAGAAAATAGTAGGCCAGTCAGTGCATTGTTGTGGAGGCTCGAAATAATTCACAATAAAACAGTGGTGCACGTGCACATGGCTAGGCTAAACCTCTGAATGTGTGGTTGTAGATGGGCCTTCTGCTCCAAACACCTTTACAGATGATTAAACAGTGTTCGTTAATAACATCAAATCGCTGATATCATGTCCCGGATCAACATTGACATAACGTGCTAAGATAGATACAAAACAATAACAACGTTGGAACTGCTGCACTTGCCATAACGTTGCGCTGAGTGGGCTTGTGAATAATGTAATGTAGCCAACTACCTAGCTATATAATTTACCAAACAAGTAAAATGTAAGTAACGACATAAAGCTGAACTTTGTAAACATTTTAACGAAATTGACACGGCACTTCTTCTGACTAATGAGGATCACTGAACGCTAGCTAGCTATTGATGGTAGCCTACTGATAGCTCAGCTAACGCGTACACAGTAGTCAAACTAGGCTAGCTATAATAGGGTAATGCTACACACCAGTTTGCGTCCAGATTCTGCACTCGCTTCCATGATCTGAGCCCTTGCCTAGTATATCCGTTTAAACCTTAATTTTAAGAAAACAAATAATCACATTGAAAGTAATTATCACTTTACGTTTCGACACAAAACTAAGTGGGAACCATATTTGTTGTGTTCTGGATTACGTCACCGATTGAATCAAAACATTGTTGGACAACGTCATCCGTAGTGGCTGATTTCCAACACTACTTATTCATGTCAACTCAAATAGTTGTAAACGTCTATAAAAACACTTCCATTTCTTTCTGCGACTATTCCACTGTCCGTCACAGATCGGAAATTTCATGAACGGCATGGCATACATGCGCGATATCCGCAGCGGAGACATTTAATTATTTAGACAATCTATTATAACAATTTGTTCGTTTGTAACTACAACGTGTGACACGAATGGCTTCGTTATAATCACCCGCTATCATTCAAATCGTTTGCAATTGGCTTGGTGCGCATTCTCCAGCATATGTTTCAGATTAGCAAACTAAACTCAACCCCACATGGTGAGGGAAGTTTCTGATGAACTGCAACAGAGCAGAGCAGGGACATATTCACTAGAACGATCCCGCTGCAAAACGTTTCTTAAACGGAACGAAACCGGGATGAACCTACCTTAATTTGTCTAATATAAACTCATTTGCTTCCATTTTGTTCTTAAAATGGTAAACGATTTTCGTTCAAAAAAATCGTTGTACCTGTTTGTCCTCTGTATTGTCTGTATTTGTTTGCTGAAATACAAACTTTTTAACAAAACGTTCATCAAATACAACCACCGACCGTTGACTCATTTTCTGTTGCTCTAAAATGACTTTACTTAACGTAATCTGCGATTGAATTAGCGTATTCCTGATATGCCATTTTGGAGCAACAGAAACGAGGAAACGGAGGTTGTATTTGACGAACGTTTTGTTAAAAAGTATGGATTTGAGGAAACAACTACAGAGGTTAAACATTGGTACGGGGTAAGATTTTAACAATTTACATGTTTAGAAGTATTGATCTTTGGCGAATCGATGTAGTTGGCGCTAAATTTCACAAGAAACCATCTATGGTATTATGGCGGTCCGTAAACGTTTGTGGTGTGTGCCGCTACCTAGTGGATGGGGTGAAAAGTGATCACTTTAACGCAAAGTAATAGGGAGAAGGGAAGGGCGAAACAATATTTCTTATATTCAAAAGTAAACCCCCCCAAAACATGTACTCCTTCAGTCGGATTCAAATGACTATTCAAATCCCTGCTCATGAACCTGGGAGGGGTGAACCTATTTATTAAGTATTCCCACTAACATGTCAACTTAAGTCCTGGAGATACATAAGTATTTTTGCCGTCTATACAACTATGTCTAGCATCTTAGATGTTTTATAAGTTTGTCTTGTGCAATTTATCTCGTGCGCAATGAATGCAACAAAGTCCACCTTCTTCACTGTTAGTGTTTCTCCTGTGGGGCATCCACTACCATCTCGTCTCCACTCGTTCATTCAGCTATGTTCACTGCCTGGATAGCCCTGATCCTAGCTACTGCGGGAACTCCGGAACGTCATACGCATCACAATTACAGCAACGTGCTTTATCTGACTCTTCAATTACGACATTTATTCCTTCGACAAACGTGTGACAACTTTTTTTTAAATTGTAACAATGTAGCGGCTTCTGTACGTACGGTCTCGCAGACTGACGTTAAGTGAGCCGACACTCACAAAAGTCAAGCCATCCCCACGTCCGTGTCCTCCTGAATTTGGGTGCGCAAATACAACACAATTTACGTTTGTTCGTGTTTTCTGGTAGGGAAAATGAGTTGGATGCCCAGGTAGGGATAGCTAGAAATCATTCCAAGCAAACAGTGTGACACACACTTACTCAATCTTCCACATAAACAATTATACCAAACCGTTTATTTAATTCTCGCGCCTTATCAAAAATGTATTTGATATCACGGGTATATTGAGGCAGCAGACGCTACAGCTGCCTACAACCCTAAATTGTTAAACTTTTATCTCGTCTTAATAGATGGTCCGAGATGCCCTGAGTAGTAGACCTGGTGGGCAAGACGTATTAGAAGAGTACCAGACAACCAAAACATTGGACCACAGAACCAGGAGAGATGATTGCCATTTTAGTCAGCCACATCCAGGCTTTATCACATTCGGCCGTGATTGGGAGTCCCATAGGGTGGCGCACAATTGGCCCAGTGTCGTCCGGGTTTGACCGGAGTAGGCCGTCATTGTAAATAAGAATTTGTTCTTAACTGACTTGCCAAGTTAAATAAAGGTTCAATTAAAAATATAAAACTCTAATGAAAGAGATGCGTGGGTAAGCTTCTCATTAGCCAATCTAGACACAAACAGTGGATCAAAACAATCAAATTATAAATTAATGTTATTTGGCCTCATAATGAGACTAGAAAGATACAGTACCTTCATCAACAAGACTTTGCTTAAACATATTTGGCGTGTGTATGCTTTACTGTTTTTGAGAAGGAGGCTTCCCACTCGTCAACAGAGAGAACGTTATGCTCTTGGAATTATGACCCCTTTCCCTTCATTGAGAGATCCTTTTCTCCCCAAAGGCTATGTAAGTGCCGGTAGGTAGAGCATGCTTGCTTTAATATGTTGACACATGTTCTGTGGACTGAAAGGGGCATCAAACAGTCATAGAATCAAGTCTAAAAATAACAATTTGACTACCATGTTGGTCACCTTTTCCCACATCTAAGGAACACTTCTATGTTCCTGACACAATTCAGATATCCTTTGCCTATCGGCTGAAGACGGTATCAAGGAAGATCTCACTTCGACCCATCAAGAAGAGTATTTCACCCCAGTCGGGAGGCCCAACCCATAGGCGGAAGACTGTCCTGGACCACCAGCTTGTTGGTGATGCTTGCTATTTTTTAAATATTTTTTTTCACCTTTATTTAACCAGGTAGGCTACTTGAGAACAAGTTCTCATTTACAACTGCGACCTGGCCAAGAATAAAGCAAAGCAGTTCGACACATACAACAACACAGAGTTACACATGGAATAAACAAACATACAGTCAATAATACAGTAGAAAAGTCTATATACAGTGTGTGCAAATGAGGTAAGATAAGGCAATAAATAGGCCATTGTGGCAAAGTAATTACAATATACCAATTAAACACTGGAGTGATTGATGTGCCCAAGATGAATGTGCAAGTAGAGATACTGGGGTGCAAAGGAGAAAGATAAATAAATAACAGTATGGGGATGAGGTAGTTGGATGGGCTATTTACAGATGGGCTATTTACAGATGGGCTATGTACAGGTGCAGTGATCTGTTCTGACAGCTGGTGCTTAAAGCTAGTGAGGGAAATATGAGTCTCCAGCTTTAGTGATTTTTGCAGTTCGTTCCAGTCATTGGCAGCAGAGAACTGGAAGGAAAGGCAGCCAAAGGAAGAATTGGCTTTTGGGGTGACTAGTGAGATATACCTGCTGGAGCGTGTGCTACGGGTGGGTGCTGCTATGGTGACCGGTGAGCTGAGATAAGGATGTTCACATATACAGTGCTTTGCGAAAGTATTTGGCCCCCTTGAACTTTTCGACCTTTTGCCACATTTCAGGCTTCAAACATAAAGATATAAAACTGTACTTTTTTGTGAAGAATCAACAACAAGTGGGACACAATCATGAAGTGTAACGAAATTTATTGGATATTTCAAATTTTTTTAACAAATAAAAAAACGGAAAAATTGGCCGTGCAAAATTATTCAGCCCCCTTAAGTTAATACTTTGTAGCGCCACCTTTTGCTGCGATTACAGCTGTAAGTCGCTTGGGGTATGTCTCTATCAGTTTTGCACTTCGAGAGAAATTTTTGCCCTTTCCTCCTTGCAAAACAGCTGGAGCACAGTGAGGTTGGATGGAGAGCGTTTGTGAACAGCAGTTTTCAATTCTTTCCACAGATTCTAGGATTGGATTCAGGTCTGGACTTTGACTTGGCCATTCTAACACCTGGATATGTTTATTTGTGAACCATTCCATTGTAGATTTTGCTTTATGTTTTGGATCATTGTCTTGTTGGAAGACAAATCTCCGTCACAGTCTCAGGTCTTTTGCAGACTCCATCAGGTTTTCTTCCAGAATGGTCCTGTATTTGGCTCCATCCATCTTCCCATCAATTTTAACCATCTTCCCTGCCCCTGCTGAAGAAAAGCAGGCCCAAACCATGATGCTGCCACCATGTTTGACAGTGGGGATGGTGTGTTCAGGGTGATGAGCTGTGTTGCTTTCACGCCAAACATAACGTTTTGCATTGTTGCCAAAAAGGTCGATTTTGGTTTCATCTGACCAGAGCACCTTCTTCCACATGTTTGGTGTGTCTCCCAGGTGGCTAGTGGCAAACTTTAAACAACACTTTTTATGGATATCTTTAAGAAATGGCTTTCTTCTTGCCACTCTTCCATAAAGGCCAGATTTGTGCAGTATACGACTGATTGTTGTCCTATGGACAGAGTCTCCCACCTCAGCTGTAGATCTCTGCAGTTCATCCAGAGTGATCATGGGCCTCTTGGCTGCATCTCTGATCAGTCTTCTCCTTGTATGAGCTGAAAGTTTAGAGGGACGGCCGGGTCTTCATAGATTTGCAGTGGTCTGATACTCCTTCCATTTCAATATTATCGCTTGCACAGTGCTCCTTTGGATGTTTAAAGCTTGGGAAATCTTTTTGTATCCAAATCCGGCATTAAACTTCTCGACAACAGTATCTCGGACCTGCCTGGTGTGTTCCTTGTTCTTCATGATGCTCTCTGCGCTTTAAACAGACCTCTGAGACTATCACAGAGCAGGTGCATTTATATGGAGACTTTATTACACACAGGTGGATTCTATTTATCATCATTAGTCATTTAGGTCAACATTGGATCATTCAGAGATCCTCACTGAACTTCTGGAGAGAGTTTGCTGCACTGAAAGTAAAGGGGCTGAATAATTTTGCACGCCCAATTTTTCAGTTTTTTATTTGTTAAAAAAGTTTGAAATATCCAATAAATTTCGTTCCACTTCATGATTGTGTCCCACTTGTTGTTGATTCTTCACAAAAAATTACAGTTTTATATCTTTATGTTTGAAGCCTGAAATGTGGCAAAAGGTCGAAAAGTTCAAGGGGGCCGAATACTTTCGCAAGGCACTGTATATTCATATATCATTCCTTGTCCACTCTGCCGATGAAAATCAAATCTATCAGAAGACGGAGGTCTTCCAGTATCGTCAGGAGCAAGGTTATAGTCCAGACAGAAGCACAGATGTCCTCAGTCTTTCCCAGGTTTCTGGACATCAAAGGATTGGTGAGTGATGTAGTATGTCTTGGAATTAGAACTACAGGCTAGTTGTCTGATTGAGAACATCATTTTGTGTTGGTCATGAAGTTGAGTTGATCCACTTTGTTTTAGGTGAATCAGGATTTTTTTGCTGATGTTCGACAATGAAACATCCTCTAAGCTCCTTGAAAAGGGGGACACTGTATTGAAGCCTAAAGTCATCAAACTGGCAAAATCCCTGACTACGACCACCAATTAACGTTGCCTCCTGAAGTCTGCAGAAAAACTGCCAGAAAATGACAGCGAAACCAGTAAGTGGATTCTCTCGTGGGTAGTGCAATGTTTCAAACTCAGCGATATTGTTTTATGTGATTTCGGGTGTTTGCCTTTTCTTGCTCTCAGACTGGGACAATGATATGTCCTCCCTGCTGCTGCTTCATCTCTTCCCACCACCAGCAGGATGGAAGAGGACCAAGATTAGTGCCAGTGATGCTGTGGGCAGACTAGTGCACTTTCATAAGGTAAGATGATACAGTAATTGTTGTGTAATTTCTTTTTTTGAGTTGTCTCTTTATTGTCTTAACACGTGGAGAGTGACTTAAAAAGACCCTTTGTGTGTTACAGTCATGCTGCAGCATCGAAGACCATCTTGATGGGAGCCATGGTCGACAGCCATACCTCCTTGCCGTTGGAAGAAGACAGAGCAAGATTGACAACTACTACATCATGGTGGACAAGAGGCTTGTTCCCTGCCAGGCAACTAGTGGTCTGTGTGCGTTTGATGAACTGTTCAAAGCCCACTTTGTCTTTAACCTGAAGTATGACGATACTCTTGTCAACTTCTACACATTTGTGCAGACAACCATCTACAACATTGATGTAGACAAAACAAGAGAGGTCCCTAGCGTGATAGAGTTGAGGACAAAACTTCTTAACTAGATAAATGTATGTTAAGGTGCTGTTGTTGTCAAGCGTTGCACAGAAACAGCCAGTCATTGACATATAATTTGAGAAATGAGCATAGTTTCTATCCCTCCACCAAGTTTAGATTGGTCAGTGCTCAAGATGGTTGTAGATGGCAGTTTTCAACATACTCCGGTTTCAGAAAACATTTGAATAGTATTCATAAGGATATTGGTAAAGTAGTTGATGCATTCATCTTAAAAGTGCCCTCTCATGTTGCTGATTCTCCAGTCCAGTCAGAAGCTCCACAAATGGGTGGCAACATTGGTGTCCCACATGATAACACTCAGTGATTGTTTTGAGAAGAATGGACAGTCTTGATAAAGATATGTGTGCCTCCTTCATTGCCAAGTTGCAAGCTAGTGGTGTTGCAAATAGTGTTGTGTCAACAGTAGTTTGTGATTTAGAAGAGCTTACTACTGGGCTGCACTCCCAAATTAAACAAGATGTTCTGTCAGTTATGCCTATGGATAACCCCTCTTCATCTGCTGTAAAGGATAGTTTTGAGAACTTCAAAACCCATTTGCCAGTTTTAACACAGAAACCAAGAGATGTTGTGGAGCCAGTAGAAGTAGTGTTGGGAGTTAGATATGATAGCAGGCGAAATAAACAAACAGGCATGTATGAAGTCCCAGTGAAAGATACTTTTGTATTCCTATACTGGAAATATTGCCGTTCATGTGTCGACAATTCTGAAATCTGTAAGTTATTGGAAAATGCACCTAGGGATAGATCTGTGGAAGACACATATGACTTTTGTGTTGGAAGTTACTTTAAGACTCATCCCTTGTTCTCAAAACCTTGACATTATTTTGTACTATGATGACTTTGAAACTGCCAACCTGCTTGGATCCAAGCGTGGTGTTCACAAGATAGGCGCCATTTATTTTGTCCTCGGGAATCTGCCACCCAAGTTTAACTCTGCTGTGATGAATATTAATTTATTTTCATTATTTCATTATCAAGATCTAAAGATATATGTATTTTATGCCATTCTAGAGCCCTTGGTTAATGATGTTAAATTGGAGTGATGGTGTAAATGACTTTCAACTGATAAGTGACATAAACTCTATCTGCCAAATAACTGGAGACAATTTGGGGATGCTTGCCGGTTCTGTTTCATAGAAAAGTCTAATGCTCAGACAGTTTACAGTGAGGATGACCTTTGTGTGGTAAAGATCAATTTGAAATGCATTTGAATCAGTTGCAGTCAGACCCTAAACTGAACAGTTTGCAGCACTTCCATGTTTGTAGTCATTTTTCGTTGGACATAATGCATGACATTCTTGTAGGGGTGGCTCAGTTTGAGTTAAAATTGTTGTTTGAATATGTCTCTGAAAATGCTCTTTAGAAACGTGCACTTCTCTCTAGAATCTACTCATTTGACTATGGGTACATGGAACGCAAAAACCATTCAACTAAAGTCAACCTAGAGAACAGTGGAAATAGCATAGCACTTAATTATTTTCAAACTCTGTCTTGTGAGGAACGTTCCCTTGATTTTGGGACATGTTGTTCCACCAGGAAATTAGAACTTGAATTTGCTGCTCATCTTACTGCAATAATCTTTTTTTTTTTTAACTTTTCTTAGCCAGGGCATGACAGTATTTGAAGCATTTGATAACTGAACATCACACACTTTTCAAACAGTTGTACCCACATAACGTAATACCCACACATCACTTTATGATACATTACCCAGCATGCATAAGACAAAGCAGTCCTTTATTACATATGAGGTTTGAGGCAAAGCACAAACTCTTTAGAACACCCTCAAAAACTTCAAGAACATTACTAAGTCCCTTGCCAAAAAAACCAATTTGCTATAGGTCATCACTGGGAGACATCACCATTGCGACATATGGAGAATGGACCGATGAAAGCATTTTCCCTGAGGGATTTTACTGGTGGTGAGGAGTTGACAGCGTCACTTCAGGTCACTATGCAGAAAGCCATTTACTCTACCAGCTGAGTTAAGATGGATGGCATGGAGTACAGAGAGGGACTGTTAGTTTGCAATAAGATGGAGCATGAAATGCCAGTCTTGTGTAAAATAACTAAGATCATTATTGTTGACAATATTGTACACTTATTGCTGGACAGGGTGCATACTGATAATTTCAGTGAACATTACCATGCATTCACTGTGTTTGATGGTTTTGATGACAAAGTTGATGATCTGAAATTGTATAAGCCTTTTGTCCTTCAAAGTGCTGATGAGAGCCTTTATGTTCCTTTGTTTGACATGATTGAGTAATAGTCAGATTATTGGTAAATTTGTAAAGAAAATTGCATACCTAGTCTTAGGAGAACTTCCACTTGTGTTAAATAGCAACTCTGCAAATACTCTTGCTCTCATATAGTACATGTACTGATGCGCTTGTGATGCACTGATTTCATTTTTATGTGCCTGTGATGCACTGATTTCACTGTGATGCCCCTGTGATGCACTGATTTCATTGTGATGTGCCTGTGATGCACTGTTTTCACTGTGATGCCCCTGTGATGCACTGATTTCATTTTTATGTGCCTGTGATGCACTGATTATATTCTGATGCACCCTCTCTTTGTGGCCTAAATAAATGAAACAAAGCAGAGTCACTACTCTTGTAACGAATCCTTTATTGCTTCTGTTTAACTCACCTACAACTTGCAGGCTTGATTATGAGTGAGTGAGAACCATACAAAAAAAATGTTATTTCCTAGTGTGAATATTTAGCACTTCATTGTGTCAATTCAACTACAGGATGCATTCTCTAGAGCTGATCCTCAACACTGAAAGGTGTTGCTGCTTAATACTGAGGGTGTTGAAAAAACACAGATGGGTCATTTGAACAGCAACACCATATCTTAACACTCGAGAGTGTTTCACTATTAACACCACAAAAAGTGTTAACACTGAGTGGACCTGGACGAATGTTAAAACAAACACGCATGGTGTTAAATTAACACTTTCAAATTTGCTGTGGAGGCGAGGTCAGTACAGGTGCATCAAAGCTGGGACCGAGAGACTGAAACAACTATCTCAAGGCCATTAGACTGTTCAATAGACATCACTAGCCGGCTACCACCCGGTTACTCAACCCTGCACCGTCGAGGCTGCTGCCCTATATACATAGACAGGGAATCACTGGTTACTTAAATAATGGAACACTAGTCACTTTAAGAATGTTTACATACTGCTTTTCTCATCTCATATGTATATACTGTATTCAGTTCTACTGTATTTTAGTTAATGCCACTCCGACATTGCTCGTCCTAATATTTATATATTTCTTAATTTCATTATTTTACTTTTAGATTTGTGTGTATTGATGTGAATTGTTAGATATTACTGCACTGTTGGAGCAAGGAACACAAACATTTCGCTACACCCGCAATAACATCTGCTAAACATGTGTATGTGACCAATAACATTTGATATGACTTGAAGAGGGTATTCCATAAGTGCAGACAAAGGATATCAAAGATCTGGAAAGATCCTGTATGGAGGAATAGTCTAAGATTGCTCCTAATGTGTTCTCCAAGCTCATAAAAGATTTTATAAAAAGGCTGTGCTGTTATCCTTGAAAGTGGAGGGTGTTGGAGTAGGTGACTATCTACAGACGGGTTTGATTTGGAACTGAGCATATCTTATATTGCCCAAGTCAAGTGCACTGGGTGTGTGACTACGTAATAGGCCATATAATATATTATATTGATGTTAACATTCTTTTGGGATGGGCACGTATACGCTCACTGCACTTTGGGGATGTGTTATGCACTTTATACACTTGATGTAGTTGCATGACTGATATGTGGTGTGTACATCAATATGAAACATATAATAAAATTATAATTAGACATTATAATTGAAGTTTAATTTTGGAATCGGTCTCGGTGTAATCAAGATTTCTCTTCAAACTATTGCAAACAAAAGGTTTTGTGTTATCTTGAATAAAAGCATAAACATCAAACTGGTTTCATTCGGTGAAGGGAAGTGTGAGCTGAGACGGTGACAATAGATTTAAGTTTAAACAACATCTTTAATCATCCAGTTCAATTGCAACAGTGGACACATTTAATTAGAATCCCTCAAAGTAAACTATAATAGGACAAAAACAAGTATTTTCTCCATTTTAGAGCTGGCATATGTTATGCTTTGCAATGTTGATGACAATGGATTATTTATCTACTAGTAGCACACACCACAAAACATCTTTAAACTGGCATAAAATAGGCATCTTATGATCTACTAGTCAACACCTCAAAATATGTTTACCAGCCATTGTGAAAACCCTCAAAGTTCGCTGTAATATAGAATAACCAATTATTTTACACCATGTTAAAATGCTGGCATAATATGGGCATCGTATGGTATGCAATGGTCATCACACTGGATCAATGATCTACTTGTGGCACACGTTAAAAAGAAATTCTACCAGCCATTTTTAAAGTTTTTTATTTTATTACATTGGGGTCATCAAAGTTCACTGTAATATAACAACATAAACAAATGATAAAGAATGTGGGGGACCAAGTAAATGTATGTCACGTCCTGACCAGTATAAGGGTTATTTGTTATTATAGTTTGGTCAGGACGTGGCAGAGGGTATTTGCTTTATGTGGTTCGGGGTGGTGGTTTATTTAGTAGGGCGTTTGATTTATTATTTCCGGGTTTTTGGGTAATGTTCTGTGTTTGTATTTCTATGTGGTCTCTGGTTTTTTGTATTTCTATGTCTGGTTTATTGGGGTTGGACTCTCAATTGGAGGCAGGTGTTTTCTCGTTGCCTCTGATTGGGAGTCCTATATATGGGTATGTGTTTGGTTTAGTGTTTGTGGGAGATTGTTTCTTGTTTTGTGTGTGAGTGAGCATGACAAGACTGTTTTTGTTGTTCGTGAGTTCTTCGTTTAGTTATTTTGGTGTTATCTTGATTTAAAATAAATACAAGATGAGCATCCACATTCCTGCTGCGTTTTGGTCCTCCGTTCCCGACGACAACCGTTACAATGTAGTTATTTAACCATTTGTATTTATTTTACACTTTTTTTAATGAAATACAAAGAGAAAAATATCAAGCACACTTAGATATTGCTGTGAAGCTGTTTGTTTGTGTGTGTGTGTCTATAGTGCATTGTGTATATCATGACTATGGGTGTGTTCCTAAATTCTATCTGGAGTGCCAGGGTGCGCTCAGGGTGTTCGTAAATTCAGAACATTGTCAGTAATACTGTAAGTCGCTCTGGATAAGAGCGTCTGCTAAATTACTAAAATGTAAATGTAAATGTCAGATTGTCCTTTGGTAAATTCAGAGTGTTTCGCTCTCGGAGCATTCAGAGCGCATACTGGACATTCTAGCCGAGGAGTAGGGTTGATCCGAGCATTCTAACCTCACAACGGCAGTCAAGCAACCAAGCTAAATGGCTAATGTTGGCTAGCTTGCTAGCTACTTCCAGACATAAATGAGAGAACAGTAGAAAGCCTAAACAGTATATTTGACCTCTGAGCTTCCCTATCAAATCAAACAATTTCAAGCAGAGAACCTAAAAAAATAACAACAATGACAAATGGTTTGATGAAGGAAGCCAAAACCGAAGAAAGAAATTGAGAAGCCTATCCAGCCAAAAACATAAAGACCCAGAAAACCTGAGTCTATGCCTTCACTATGGTGAATCACTAAAAGAATACATAGTTACGCTACGGAAAAAGGAGCATCACGTCAGAAATCAGCTTAATGTAATTGAAGAATCCATAGACTAAAAAATATATATATATATATTATTTCACCTTTTTTTAACCAGGTAGGCCAGTTGAGAACAAGTTCTCATTTACAACTGCTACCTGGCGAAGATAAAGCAAAGCAGTGCGACAAAAACAACACAGTTACACAAACAAACGTACAGTCAACACAATAGAATAATATATGTACAGTGTGTGCAAATGTAGAAGATTAGGGAGGTAGGCAATAAATAGGCCATAGAGGCGAAATAATTACAATTTAGCATTAACACTGGAACGATAGATGTGCAAATGATGATGTGCAAGTAGAGATACTGGGGTGCAAAAGAGCAAAAAGATAAATAACAATATGGGGATGAGGTAGTTGGGTGTGGTATTTACAGATTGGCTGTGTACAGGTACAGTGATCGGTAAGCTGCTCTGACAGCTGATGCTTAAAATTAGAGAGGGAGATATGTCTCCAGCTTCAGTGATTTTTGCAGTTTGTTCCAGTCATTGGCAGCAGAGAACTGGAAGGAAAGGGGCCAAAGGGGCTGTTGGCTTTGGGGATGACCAGTGAAATATACCTGCTGGAGCGCGTCCTATGGGTGGGTGTTGCTATGGTGACCCGTGAACTGAGATAAGGCAGGGCTTTACCTAGCAAAGACTTATAGATGACCTGGAGCTAGTGGGTTTGGCGACGACTATGTAGCGAGGGCCAGCAAACGAGAGCATACAGGTCGCAGTGGTGGGTAGTATATGGGGCTTTGGTGACAAAACGGATGGCACTGTGATAGACTACATCCAGTTTGCTGAGTAGAGTGTTGGAGGCTATTTTGTAAATGACATCGCCAAAGTCAAGGATCGGTAGGATAGTCAGTTTTATGAGGGTATGTTTGGCAGCATGAGTGAAGGAGGCTTTGTTGCGAAATAGGAAGCCGATTCTAGATTTAATTTGGATTGGAGATGCTTAATGTGAGTCTGGAAGGAGAGTTTACAGTCTAACCAGACACCTAGGTATTTGTAGTTGTCCACATCTTCTAGGTCAGAACCGTTCAGAGTAGTGATACTAGTCGAGCGGGTGGGTGCGGGCAGCAATCGGTTGAAGAGCATGCATTTAGTTTTACTAGCATTTAAAAGCAGAAAAATCTAACCACTTTGGGAAAATTGGAACACACAGTCTTTAATAGCTGATTCTAAGATTTGTAAAGTTTTCGCTGTTTGTTTTTTGTTATAGAGCCAAAAAGATTGGAGAAGGGGTTTAGATAACTCTTTGTGTTGTCTAAACCCTCTTTGTGTTGTCTAAATAGATTCTCCAATTACATTGAATGAACTACAGGACAAAATACAAACCCTCCAACCCAAAAAGGCCTGTGGTGTTGATACATATAAAGGCCTGTAGTGTCCTACATAAAATGATAAAATATACAGACCACAAATTCCAATTGGCTATACTTAAACTCTTTAACATCATCCTCAACTCTGGCATCTTCCCTAAAATTTGGAACCAAGGACTGATAACCCCAATCCACAAAAGTGAAGACAAATTTGTCCCCAATAATTTCCGTGGGATATGCGTCAACAGCAACCTTGGGAAAATCCTCTGCATTATCATTAACAGCAGACGTGTACATTTCCTCAGTGCTGTACTGAGCAAATGTCAAATTGGATTTTTACCAAATTACCGTACAACAGACCACATATTCACACTGCACACCCTAATTGACAAACAAACAAAACAAAGGCAAACTCTTCTCATGCTTTGTTGACTTCAAAAAAGCTTTTGACTCAATTTGGCATGAGGGTCTGCTATTCAAATTGGTGAAATGTGGTGTTGGGGAAAAACATATGACATTATGAAATCCATGTACACAAACAACAAGTGTAAGGTTAAAATTGGCAAAAACACACAGATGTCTTTCACAGGGCCGTGGAGTGAGACAGGGCTGCAGCTTAAGCACCACCCTCTTCAACATATACACTACCGGTCAAAAGTTTTAGAACACCTACTCATTCAAGGTTTTTCTTTATTTTTAAAATGTTCTACATTGTGGAATAATAGCGAAGACATCAAAACAATGAAATAACAGATATGGAATCATGTAGTAACCAAAAAAGTGTTAAGCAAATCAAAATATATTTTATATTTGAGATTCTACAAATAGCCACCCTTTGCCTTGATGACAGCTTTGCACACTCTTGGCATTCTCTAAACCAGCTTCATGAGGTAGTCACCTGGAATGCATTTAAATTAACAGGTGTGCCTTCTTAAAAGTATATTTGTGGAATTTATTTCCTCCTTAACCTCTTACATCTAGACGTTCCGCTAGCGGAACACCACTCCAATATCCAATGATAGGGCGTGGCGCAAAATACAAACTCCTCGAAAAACCGAAAACTTCAATTTTTCAAACATATGACTATTTTACACCATTTTAAAGACAAGACTCTCGTTAATCTAACCACACTGTCCGATTTCAAAAAGGCTTTACAACGAAAGCAAAACATTAGATTATGTCAGCAGAGTACCCAGCCAGAAATAATCAGACACCCATTTTTCAAGCTAGCATATAATGTCACAAAAACCAAAACCACAGCTAAATGCAGCACTAACCTTTGATGATCTTCATCAGATGACACTCCTAGGACATTATGTTATACAATACATGCATGTTTTGTTCAATCAAGTACATATTTATATCAAAAACCAGCTTTTTACATTAGCATGTGACGTTCAGAACTAGCATTCCCACCGAACACTTCCAGTGAATTTACTAAATTACTCACGATAAACGTTCACAAAAAACATAACAATTATTTTAAGAATTATAGATACAGAACTCCTTTATGCAATCGCGGTGTCCGATTTTAAAATAGCTTTTCGGTGAAAGCACATTTTGCAATATTCTGAGTAGATAGCTCGCCATCACGGGCTAGCTAAATTGACACCCACCAAGTTTGGTACTCACCAAACTCAGATTTACTATAAGAAAAATTGGATTACCTTTGCTGTTCTTCGTCAGAATGCACTCCCAGGACTTCTACTTCAACAACAAATGTTGGTTTGGTTCCAAATAATCCATAGTTATATCCAAATAGCGGCGTTTTGTTTGTGCGTTCAAGACACTATCCGAAGGGTAATGAAGGGTGACGCGCCCGGCGCGTATCGTGACAAAAAATTTCAAAATATTCCATTATCGTACTTCGAAGCATGTCAAACGCTGTTTAAAATAAATTTGTATGCGATTTTTCTCATAAAATAGCGATAATATTCCGACCGGGAAACCCTGTTTTCGTTCAAAGACTCAAAGTTGAAAATGGAGTCGTCTCGTGCACGCGCGCACCCGTCTCATTGTTCTCAGATTGACCACTATCCAAATGCGCTACTGTTTTTCAGCCTGGGACAGCAGAGTCATCATTCAACGTTCTGGCGCCTTCTGAGAGCCTATGGGAGCCTTAGAAAATGTCACGTTACAGCAGAGATCCTTTGTTTTGGATAGAGATGACAAAGAAGGCCAAGAAATGGTCAGACAGGGTACTTCCTGTACAGAATCTTCTCAGGTTTTGGCCTGCCATTTGAGTTCTGTTATACGCACAGACACCATTCAAACAGTTTTAGAAACTTTGGAGTGTTTTCTATCCAAAGCTACTAATTATATGCATATTCTAGTTTCTGGGCAGGAGTAATAACCAGATTAAATTGGGTACGTTTTTTATCCGGCCGTGAAAATACTGCCCCCTATCCATAACAAGTTAATGTGTTTGAGCCAATCAGTTGTGTTGTGACAAGGTAGAGGGATATACAGAAGATAGTGTGTCTTTGTGAGATGCAGTGTGGGTGAATGGATATCTCTGCATGTGTATTTCCCACCATAAAGCATGGAGTAGGAGGTGTTATGGAGTGGGGGTACTTTGCTGGTGACACGGCCTGTGATTTATTTAGAATTCAAGGCACACTTAACCAGCATGGCTACCACAGCCTTCTGCAGTGATACAACATCCCATCTGGTTTGGGCTTAGTGGGACTATAATTTGTTTTTCAACAGGCCAATAACCCAACACACCTCCAGACTGTGGAAGGGCTATTTTACCAAGAAGGAGAGTGATAGAGTGCAACATCAGATGACCTGACCTCAACAATCCCCCGACCTCAACCAAATTGAGATGGTTTAGATGAGTCGGACCGCAGAGTGAAGGAAAAGAAGCCAACAAGTGCTCAGCATATGTGGGAAGTCCTTCTGTTGGAAAAGCATTCCATGTGAAGCTGATTGAGAGAATGCTAAGAGTGTGCAAAGCTGTCATCAAGGCAAGGGGTGGCTATTTGAAGAATCTAAAATATATTTTGATTTGTTTTACACTGTTTTGGTTACTACATTACTCCATATGTGTTATTTCATAGTTTTGATGTCTTCACTATTATTCTACATTGTAGAAAACAGTAAAAAATAAAGAAAAACCCTTGAATGAGTAGGTGTTCAAACATTTTTGACCGGTAGTGTATATAAACAAATTGCAGAGGGCACTAGAACAGTCTGCAGCACCCAGACTCACCCTACTAGAATCTGAAGTCAAATGTCTACTGTTTGCTGATGATTTGGTGCTTCTGTCCCCAACCAAGTAGGGACTACAGCAGCACCTAGATCTTCTGCACAGATTCTGTCAGACCAGGGCCCTGACAGTAAATCTCAGTAAGACATAGATTATGGTGTTCCAAAAAAGATCCAGTTGCCAGGACCACAAATAGAAATTCCATCTAAACACCGTTGCCCCAGAGCAAACAAAAAACTATACATACCTCGGCCTAAACAATCAGCCCCACAGGTAACTTCCACAGAGCTGTGAAAGATCTTAGAGACAAGGCAAGAAGGGCCTTCTATGCCATCAAAAGGAACATAAAATTTGACATACCAATTAGGATCCGGCTAAAAATACTTGAATCAGTTATACACTGCTCAAAAAAATAAAGGGAACACTTAAACAACACAATGTAACTCCAAGTCAATCACACTTATGTGAAATCAAACTGTCCACTTAGGAAGCAACACTGATTGACAATACATTTCACATGCTGTTGTGCAAATGGAATAGACAACAGGTGGAAATTATAGGCAATTAGCAAGACACCCCCAATAAAGGAGTGGTTCTGCAGGTGGGGACCACAGACCACTTCTCAGTTCCTATGCTTCCTGGCTGATGTTTTGGTCACTTTTGAATGCTGGTGGTGCTTTCACTCTAGTGGTAGCATGAGACGGAGTCTACAACCCACACAAGTGGCTCAGGTAGTGCAGCTCATCCAGTATGGCACATCAATGCGAGCTGTGGCAAGAAGGTTTGCTGTGTCTGTCAGCGTAGTGTCCAGAGCATGGAGGCGCTACCAGGAGACAGGCCAGTACATCAGGAGACGTGGAGGAGGCCGTAGGAGGGCAACAACCCAGCAGCAGGAAAGCTACCTCCGCCTTTGTGCAAGGAGGAGCAGGAGGAGCACTGCCAGAGCCCTGCAAAATTACCTCCAGCAGGCCACAAATGTGCATGTGTCTGCTCAAATGGTCAGAAACAGACTCCATGAGGGTGGTATGAGGGCCCGACGTCCACAGGTGGGGGTTGTGCTTACAGCCCAACACCATGCAGGACGTTTGGCATTTGCCAGAGAACACCAAGATTGGCAAATTCGCCACTGGCGCCCTGTGCTCTTCACAGATGAAAGCAGGTTCACACTGAGCACATGACAGACGTGACAGAGTCTGGAGACGCCGTGGAGAACGTTCTGCTGCCTGCAACATCCTCCAGCATGACCGGTTTGGCGGTGGGTCAGTCATGGTGTGGGGTGGCATTTCTTTGGGGGGCCGCACAGCCCTCCATGTGCTCGCCAGAGGTAGCCTGACTGCCATTAGGTACCGAGATGAGATCCTCAGACCCCTTGTGAGACCATATGCTGGTGCGGTTGGCCCTGGGTTCCTCTTAATGCAAGACAATGCTAGACCTCATGTGGCTGGAGTGTGTCAGCAGTTCCTGCAAGAGGAAGGCATTGATGCTATGGACTGGCCCGCCCGTTCCCCAGACCTGAATCCAATTGAGCACTTCTGGGACATCATGTCTCGCTCCATCCACCAACGTCACGTTGCACCACAGACTGTCCAGGAGTTGGCGGATGCTTTAGTCCAGGTCTGGGAGGAGATCCCTCAGGAGACCATCCGCCACCTCATCAGGAGCATGCCCAGGCGTTGTAGGGAGGTCATACAGGCACGTGGAGGCCACACACACTACTGAGCCTCATTTTGACTTGTTTTAAGGACATTACATCAAAGTTGGATCAGCCTGTAGTGTGGTTTTCCACTTTAATTTTGAGTGTGACTCCAAATCCAGACCTCCATGGGTTGATAAATTGGATTTCCATTGATTATTTTTGTGTGATTTTGTTGTCAGCACATTCAACTATGTAAAGAAAAAAGTATTTAATAAGATTATTTCTTTCATTCAGATCTAGGATGTGTTGTTTAAGTGTTCCCTTTATTTTTTTGAGCAGTATAGAACCCATTGCCGTTCATTGTCTGGGGTCTACTCATCAACCAATAATCAACAAAATGGGACAAACACCAAATTCAGACACTGCATGCATAATTCTGCAAAAATATCCTCTCATGTACAACGTAAAACACCAAATAATGCATGCAGAGAAGAATTAGGCCGATACCCGCTAATGATCAAAATCCAGAAAAGAGCTGTTAAATTCTACAACCACCTAAAAGGAAGTGATTCCCAAACCTTCCATAACAAGCCATCACCTACAGAGAGATGAACCTGGAGAAGAGTCCCCTAAGCAAGATGGTCCTGGGGCTCTGTTCGCAAACACAAACAGACCCCACAGAGCCCCAGGACAGAAACACAATTAGACCCAACCAAATCATGAAAAAACAAAAAGATAATTACTTGACACTGGAAAGAATTAACAAAGAAATTGAGCAAACTACAATGCTATTTGGCCCTAAACAGAGAGTACACAGTGGCAGAATACATGACCACTGTGACTGACCCAAAATCAAGGAAAGCTTTGGCTATGTACAGACTCAGTGAACATAGCCTTGCTATTGAGAAAGATTGCCGTAGGCAGACGTGGCTCTCAAGAGAAGACAGGCTATGTGCACACTGCCCACAAAATGAGGTGGAAACTGAGCTGCACTTCCTAACCTCCTGCCAAATGTATGACCATATTAGAGACACACATTTCCCTCAGATTACACAGACCCACAAAGAATTCGAAAAAACAAATCAAATGTTGATAACTACCATATCTATTGGGTGAAATACCAGTGTGCCATCACAGCGGCAAGATGTGTGACCTGTTGCCACAAGAAAACGGCAACCAGTGAATAACAAACACCATTGTAAAGACAACCCATATTTATGTTGATTTATTTTCCATGTTTTACTTTAACTATTGCACAATCATTACAACACTGTATATAGACATATTATTTTGGTACTTGTGTGAGTGTACTATTTACTGTTAACTTTTTATTGTTTATTTCCCTTTTGTTTATCAATTTCACTTGCTTTGACAATGTAAACCTATGTTGAATTGAACACCTCACTTTGACTATTTACTCCCCCAAGCAGAACTGGTTAGACTGTAAATTCATCAGTATTCGGCGCGAATTTACGAACGCACCCTATAACTAAACACATTTTGCTTTCACAATTTAACATTGGCGGAACAACCCCCCAGGGAGGGTACTGCAATCTCACTCTACCCGTGACGTTAAAGTAATAACATGAAAAAAAAGCCTGCTAATTAAAACAAATACGAGTTGGTATAATTTTTATTGGGGAAAATTGAGTAAGTGTGTGTCAAACTGTTTGCTTGGAATGATTTGTAGCTATCGTCTCAATCTGTGCATGAGAGTGGATCCGAAAACGCGCGATACCGTAAAGTGTTTGCGCACCCAAATTCAGGAAGACACAGATTGATGGATTGACTGCGTTTTGCAAGTGTCGGCTTTCTTGGCCGCATTGTCTCTTTGCATATCTCATATACCCAAGTGTTGCATGAGTCGGGAAAAACTTTTTGTCTTGATCAAATTACAATAAAACCGATAGACTTCACTTTCTTTCGATCTATCATTCGGGTCAGTCGACGTGCGTCTACCAGTTCTGGCATGTTCTCCCCTAAACCACGAAGACTCATTCGAGACGTCAGAGATAACGCTTCCTGGGTGTGATCATCATCAAAATCTTCCTTCATCAAGGGGTCAAGTAAGCTTGGTGACATTTTGCACAAGTGGCCCTACATGAAAAACAATGACAGTAATCTAATCATTGTACGAACTAGAAAGAGTTTTGTGGTAAATTAGGTAACTACCTTGTTTGTATGATCAACTATAGCAATAACTCACTTATTTTACATAGGCAGACTTGTTCCAACTTTATTTATCTTTGCCGCAATGGTTTATGGGTAATCCGGAGTGCAGCCAGCCATCCAGCTCGATCGAAACGGCGTTGCTGAAAAAGTGGAAGTTACAAAGGTAAACAGGGACGCTGTCAACACAACACTAGCGAGAAACGATGGAATGGACCTCAACCGACAATTTTTCTACATCGATGTCTGTGGACACCGAGGATGTTACTATCTAGGCTAGCTAATGCCAATTGTTGAACAGCCACATAGGCTACGAGTCAAACAACAATTCGCCCGTTCAGTCTATTCAATTTCAGCAGTGCAATGAGTCTGAACGAACATTCATTGCAAGCACTGTCGTGGAGGAAGCTTTACTTGAGTCGAGCAAAACTGAAGGCTTCCAGTCGAACGTCTGCTCTACTGTCTGGGTTCGCTATGGTAAGGAATAAACTGGCCCAAAGTCAGATGCATAGCAGCAGAGGCAATTATTTGATGTGCCTAGCATGAGGACCAGCATCATACAAAACCAGAAACGTTATCTATTCATCATGTTGTATGGATTTCTTGCACTCCCTAGTTTAAAAAAAAGACAGCTCTGCTTCATTTTGGAAGGTCATGTTCCAGACAGCTTGTCTTGTTTGCTTATGTCACAATGTTCATCCCCCCCTTTCTTCTCTCAGGTAGCAATGGTGGAGGTTCAGTTGGACACAAGCTATCCATACCCACCTGGTCTCCTCATTGCCTTCAGTGCCTGCACCACAGTGTTGGTGGCTGTTCACCTCTTTGCCCTGATGGTTAGTACCTGCGTCCTGCCTAACAGAGGCAGTCAGTAATGTTCACAACCTCAACTCGGTGAAGGAGTCTCCACATGAGAGAATGCACCACCACATAGAGCTGGCCTGGGCCTTCTCCACAGTCATTGGCACCCTGCTCTTCCTAGCTGAGGTGGTGCTCCTCTGCTGGGTCAAATGTTTACCCATTAGGCCTAAGAACCACAACCCCAACAATGGGACCATATCTGCAGGTGTGGCTGCTGCCATCACCTCCACCTCCATCATGGTGCCTTTTGGCCTGATATTTATAGTCTTTGCTGTACATTTCTATCGTTCCCTTGTCAGCCACAAGACAGACAGGCAGTTCCAGGAGCTGGAGGAGTTATCCAACCTGACCAGGCTGCAGAATGAGCTGGACAGTAGAGGGGAGTCCCACTTGCCATCCCCCGGCTCTCATTTCCCATAAAGACTAACCTCTTGTTGATAATGTCTATTTCAAGCCAATCCTTTGTTGCCAATAGTTTTATTTCTATTAAAGCATTACATAATTTCAAAACATTTGATGTTACTCAGTTTCCAAATGTTCACATTTCTAGAGAAAAAAATAAATTAAAATAAAATAATTATTCCAGTCGATGTTACTTTTAACTGTGAAACTATACCAGTTAACACATCGGTGTCTTAAAGATGCATTCCAACCAATCGCAGCACTCCAACGAATAGCAGCTGTCAGCAATTCCAACACCACGGATAAGCTCATATTTGAAACGCATGAAAGCCATTACAAAAACAGAATTTCTATCCAAAAACAAAGCGATTAAATGGCTAAACAATTGAAAAGTGCGCAGGTACTTGCTACTGTGATTCCTGAAATGCAGAGCCTGTAGAATTATTTTTCTAATTAAAAATTATACTTTAGTTACATTGTTTGCTAACTCAGATGCTTAACTAGCTCTGTCTTATTGACCACCCAATATTGCGGTTAATAACTTTTTTTTAATAAAAAAAAGCTAAATTAGCCGTGCTATGAATACAACTCTCATCTGCTGTCGACATCAGGATACGATTTAAGAGCACTAGTTAGCTCCAAAAGTGGTTAGTAACTTTGGCTGCATGCTGACGGTGCATTCAGAGCCGTCCAGTGGCTAGCCACACTACAACCTTCATTTTACCAGGTTCCCATGAAGCAATTGCAATGACAGTCAACCACAACATACCCGAGAGTCTCCTGATTAGCACGGGGTAGTCTGTGTTTAATTTCATTGTGTATTAAAAACACAGTTTGTCATTGTGAGGGGATTACGCCAGTGGTTTGAAGGGGGAATTAGGCTTCCTGGGAAAACGTGGTCCAAGGTTGCAACAGTAACCAAGGGGGCCGGGGGCTAAGCAAAGGGTCATTTGGATTCGTAACATACCACACAAATTGCTGAATCGTATGAAATCATACAAATTGCTAAATTCATAACATATCACACAAAATGGATGACATAGCACACAATTGGATGAAGTCGTACAACAAAAACGGGTAGCACTTTTGTCTTGTGACCAGCACTTTCAAAACTACTGGCTGAAGTTACACAAGCGTTTGAGAATGCATCTTTCACTGGCACTTGGAGCATTTAGGCCAGTTTTGTTATTTGTTTTACCTTACAGATAATGGTAGGAGGGGGCTAAAGAGGCCTCTCATTAAAGGGATAGTTCACCCAAATTACAAAATGACACTGGTTTCCTTACCCTCTAAGCAGCCCAAGGACAAGGTATGAAAGCAATCTATGCTTTGGTTTCCCTGACACTGTTTCCACATGTTAAAGGTTTTAGCATTTGTGGCACAAATCACATTGGGTCAATATTAGCAATTTTCACACATCATGTCCAAATCATAAGAAAGTATCTAAAATTGATAGTAAAGCTCAAAAGTCACTTAGAAGTTTTGAACATGATGTGCAAAAAATTACTTGAATGGGATTTGTGCCTCAAATGCTAAAACGTTAGCTTGTGGAAACAGTCCCAGGGAAATTAAACCAAAGAATGGATTGCCGTCATACCTTGTCCATAGACTGCTTAAAGGGTAAGGAAACCAATATGTCATTCTGTAATTTGGGTAAACAATCCCTTTAACTACTATATTGTGACAAGGTGGCTTGCCTCATTGTATTCTATGAGCACCAATGAACGGGCACGTACCTCTGCCCAGGCGTTGCTGATGCATGCCAGATCTTACAACGCTTGGATAAGTATTTTAAGTACCAGCTAACCACATATGTTATAACAATCTGGTGTCCGAAGTCACAGTTGACGATGTGGCATGCAACCATTGGTTGATGCATGCAACGTCTGACCAGCAGAACTCGACCATTGTCTTACTTCTGTCAGTTCTGTATTCAACCTAATGTTCAGGTTTCAATTCATGTTTGAGAGATTAAATGTAAGCATCCTACTTAAGTTATTTTTAGTTTAATCGGTTTGCCAAATGTTGCTGCAAACTCTACAAAAAGTGTTTTCATAGTTGTAAACTGTGGTATTGAAATAGCATTTTGTGCCATGATTATTTGGTCGCAAAATATGAATGTGACTAGAAAAGCGTCAAGTTATTTTCACTGCTGTTTAAACAGTGAATACAGAGATTAACTGCACATTCTTTCTGAACACAATTGGCTTTGTAAAAGTGTTATCTGTAGCTTTCATTTTCTGTTCAAAGTGCACCTTTTGTGACTTGTTTGTTTGTACACTGAGTGGGTTGGTTTTGGCAAATGTAACTGTTTACTTTTTGTTTTGCTTCTAGGAATTTGTTTGTAATACCTAGAGTTGCCACTGGGGAATGATGACCAGATGGCACCATGATCTCATTACAAGTCAAATCATGTTCAGTGGTCCCGTTTTCATAGAAGTAAAATTACTAAAATCCTCCTCATGATGATGTGCTCTCTTTATTCGTTACATGATGGAATTTAACAGCATGGTAAGTGAGCATGGTGTCCAGAGATCAGCAGAGATGGAGCACTTTAGGGTGTTCTGATGTTCTTTGGCTTGTCCTATTCACCGTGGTATGTTGATTGTGTTTCCATTAAAACTGATCTCACATCCAACAGATGTACCTTAAATAGAGAAAAAGGGGACACCTCACCATACAGTGAATTGATATTCACATAAGCAGGAGGCTCAACACTTGCAACACCTGGTAAAGACAAACCTCTTAAAACACTTCAAAAGACAAAGTATGTACCTTAGGAATCGGGTATATTGTTGGTGTTGGTGCCTCCGCTCTTCCAAAGTCAGACACTGTTCCACATTTGGCCACTCCGTCCACCCAGAAGCCCTCATAAAGCTGACCTTTGTCCAGGTAAAAGAACTTCCCATGCCCATTTTTCTTCCCATACTTCCAGTTGCCTTCATACCTGTTTTCATTGGCTTCAAAACAAATGAGAGAAGTCGCAACCTGACATATAGTCTACGGCTAAATCCATTCAAACCCAAACAGAATTCATTCAAACCAAATGACAACTTTTTAGTGTTTCATTGAATTACATCCATATTGTCAAAATACACTAATGAAGATGCAATAAAACTTACTTCATCTTTCTCACCCATCCACTTGCATACTCTGGAAATCAACTTTTTGTCTTTCACACACCCCTGGCAACAGTCATTACTTTAAACATTTTTTAACCTTTATTTAACTAGGCAAGTCAGTTAAGAACAAATTCTTATTTACAATGACGGCCTACCGGGGAACAATGGGTTAACTGCCTTGTTCAGGGGCAGAATGACAGATTTCTTGTCAGCTCGGGGATTCGATCCAGCAACCTTTCGGTTACTGGCCCAATGCTTTCGGGGAACAATGGGTTAACTGCCTTGTTCAGGGGCAGAATGACAGATTTCTTGTCAGCTCGGGGATTCGATCCAGCAACCTTTCGGTTACTGGCCCAACCACTAGGCTACCTGCCGCCCCAGTCATGAGATAGTCTTAAATGTAAAATAATGTGCCCTTACCCAGACGAAGCATGCCCTGGCCGTGATGTTTGTTTTTCAGCCATTCTCCCTCATATATGTCCCCATTGTCATAATACATCCTGCCCCAGCCACTCCTCTGATCCTCACTCCATTCTCCCTCATAGCAGGCAGTGTCACTGTAGAAGTAGGTCCCAAACCCCTAAGGTAGATGAGAAGACATATAGAAACTTGCCCTTGTTTCACTGAGGCCAGGTGTCTTATAATAAATGAAGAAATAGAATAGGCCTAGGTTTACATTATTTACATTCTCAGCCTAACAATACAAACTTTGTCCTGTGTACATACATGCTTCTTGTCATTTTTCCATCCACCTGAGTATTCCCTTGAATACTCATTGGTTACAGACAGGAGTTTGCTGTAGGTCCCATATCCATCACGTTTGCCATATTTCCAGTCTCCATCATAAATGGCCCCGGCCTTCTTCCAAATTTGAGTTCCTTTGCCTAGAAAAATTAAATGAACAGTGAGAAAAGCCACCCAAATATTCATTGCACATAAAAAAAAGTAATAATAGGTCTAGCTGGTAACAAATTAAGTGGTGACCAATACTATTGAAGTTATAGTGGGGGAAAAAAAGAAGTAATCTACAGTACCTGACAAAACTTTGGTCACACCTACTCAATCCAAGGTTTTTCTTTATTTTTACTCTTTTCTACATTGTAGAATAATAGTGAAGACATCAAAACTATGAAATAACAGATATGGAATCATGTAGTAACCCCCAAAAAATGAATTAAAAGTGTTAAACAAATCCAAATATTTTATTTGAGATTCTTCGAAGTAGCCACCCTGCTTTGCACACTCTTGGTATTTTCTCAACCAGCTTCATGAGGTAGTCACCTGGAATGCATTTCAATTAACAGGTGTGCCTTGTTAAAAGTTCATTTCTGGAATTTCTTTCCTTAATGCGTTTGAGCCAATCAGTTGTGTTGTGACAGTGGTGTTATATAGAAGATAGCCCTATTTGGTAAAATACCAAGTCCATATTATGGCATGAACAGCTCAAATAAGCAAAGAGAAATGACAGGACATCATTACTATAAAATATGAAGGTCATTCAATATGGAAAATTTCAACAACTTTGAAAGTTTCTTCAAGTGCAAAAACCATCAAGCGCTATGCTGAAATTGGCTCTCATGAGGAATGCCACATGATTGATTTGATTAGGATCTATTTTAGTCCTCACTTGGACTAACCTTCCAAGAGTCCTTAAACATTAAAATACAATCACATTTTCACATACAACACTGTTACAGACTGACATATTGACCAGATAAATACTCTAACAGTCTAAAAAGATACATTGATTCTTCATCGACCATAGTCCAGCACAACTTTCCTGTGTATTATATTTAAATGGTTTTAAAGTAATGTTTGAATTTATATATTGAAAGGTTTCTGGTTTGCTCAGATAAATTATTCAATTTCTTTATTGCTCTAAATCGATAATGTTATTTTGCCTATCTCTCTTTTCTGTCTGTATAACACATGGTGGACAATCTATTCCTAGTATTTACTGAATGTCTGTCTCTTACCAACATTCTCTTTTGTCCAAATGATTTAATGATCCACTAAATCAAAGGCTGCACTAAAATCTAAAAATAGTACTCCACAAACCTGCCATTATCCATAGCATTGAGCCCCTGGTCAGTCATGTCAACCAATGCAGCGGTAGTGGAATGGTTTTTGCGATAAGCATGCTGATTGGCTGTAATCATATCATTCTTTTCCATGTACTCCCATATTTGTCTACTCACAATACCCTCCAATATCTTACTGAGTGAAGGGAGTAGACTAATTGGTTGACTATTGGGAGGAGTAATTGGTTCTTTGCTGTCTTTCAGGATAGAACACAGTTTAGCATGCCTCCATACATTTGCAAATGTCCCCTTTTCCAGTAACCAATTAAATATGTATTTCAGTGGAGCTGCTATCTGGGGAGCAGCATAGCGATGAAAGAAATTGGCCATAAGATCATAACCTGTAGATTTACCATTGGGTAATGACTTCAATAGGTTTAACACCTCTACTGACCGCATTTCTAGCTAAAAGAGCATGGTTTTTTTGCTCATAGTATGATCATCAATCCATTGGACAACAGCTTGTTTGGAAGTATGGGTGTTTACATTATCGCTCAGTAAATACATTTTCTTTGTAAAAAAAATAAATTGCAAAATGATTGGCAATGTCAGCTGGTTGTTATTGTTCTCCACACTAGATAGGTATGATGAAATAGATGTATCAAGTAAGCCATTCACTGTATTCCATACCTTTTTACAACCACTAAAAGCATTTTTGTAAAATATTATTTTTTTCTCGATTTAATTTAACTGCATAATTACGTAATGTTCTATAATTCTGTTCATCAAGTTCTAGTTCAGATTTGGCTGCTAAGACTTTTGCCAATTTCTTTGAGAAAAAGCCACACCCAGTTCCTCATCAATCCATGGAGATGGATGAGCCCCAACTGTACTACTGCTTACTGGGGCATGATGGTCCATTACCTCAGTGAGCAAATCAATAAAACATTCTGTAGTGTGATTTAAATCATCCTCTATATAAATCAGCTGTCAGGCGGTGGGTGTAGCTGGTGCACGAAGTCAGGCGCAGGAGAGCAGAGATGAGTGAAAAACGCACTTAAGAAATAGCGCACAGTACACATACCAATGTGCGAACAATAGCGGTTGCCACAAAGCACAGGTGAAATCAGCACCCAGAAAAAAAACCCAGCCAGAAACGTACTGACCTGAACAATACACATTCACACACAAAGACAAATGGGAAACAGAGGGTTAAATACATGACCAGTAATTGGGAAATGAAAACCAGGTGTGTGGGAAACAAAGACAAAACCAATGGAAAATGAAAAGTGGACCGGCGACGGCTAGAAGACCGGCGACGGCTAGAAGACCGGCGACGGCTAGAAGACCGGCGACGTCGACCCCCGAGCGCCGCCTGAACAAGGAGAGGAATCGACTTCGGCGGAAGTCGTGACATCAGCTCCCAGGGTACAGCAGCCAAATCATTCAAAAATAGCTCATGATTACATTTTATTTTATTTATCATGACCACAAACCTTGGGGTTTCTTTGGAACGTTGGTGTTCATGGTAATGGCCACAATATTATGGTCTGTCCAGCCCACTAGCATTGATCTGACTGTTAAGCATTGCAATGGTATATTAGAGAAGATCAGATCAATGCATGTATCCAAACGGTGACCCAACTTGATGATCTAGTAGTATCATTAACCATTTGTTTCAAACCACAGTTCTCAGCACATCTCATCAATTTAGTTCTATTCAAATTATTATGATCCTTCCAATTTATATTAAAATCACCCAAGATAAATACATCTCTGTTACTATCTGTGGCCTGGTCAAACCCAGGTCATAAGTCATCCATATAGGACACCTTAGAGCTAGGTCTATACACACATCCTACCAATATGGGTGCCTGGTGAGGCAGATGTACTTGTGCCCATAGTGCCTCTATTTGACATACATTGTCATCCCTCCTCTCAAAAGGTATATGATTCTGAATGTACAGTGTTACACCCCCACCATTCCTATTCCTGCCCCTTCTAAGTTGACTATATCCATGAATGTTAATTTGCCCATCATTTACAAATCAGGAAAGGAAGACCCAGAGTTACCTCTGCTGCATGAGTTACCAGCCTCAGAAATTGCAGCCCAAATAAATGCTTCACAGAGTTCAAGTAACAGACACATCTCAACATCAACTGTTCAGAGGAGACTGCGTGAGTCAGGCCTTCATGGTCGAATTTCTGCAATGAAACCACTACCAAAGGACACCAATAAGAAGAAGAGACTTGCTTTGGCCAAGAAACATGAGCAATGGACATTAGACTGGTGGAAATCTGTCCTTTGGTCTGAGGAGTCTAAATGTGAGATTTTTGGATCCAACCGCTGTGTCTTTGTGAGACGCAGAGTAGGTGAACAGATGATCTCCACATGTGGTTCCCACCCTGAAGCATGGAGGAGGAGGTGAGATGGTGTGGGGGTGCTTTGCTGGTGACACTGTCTGTGATTTATTTAGAATTCAAGGCACACTTAACCAGCATGGCCACCACAGAATTCTGCAGCGATACACCATCCCATCTGGTTTGCGCTTAGTGGGACTATCATTTGTTTTTCAACAGGACAATGACCTAACACACCTCCAGGATGTGTAAGGGCTATTTGACCAAGAAGGAGAGTGGTGGAGTGCTGCATCAGATGACCTGGCCTCCACAATCACCCGACCTCAACTCAATTGAGATGGTTTGGGATGAGTTGGACCGCAGAGTGAAGGAAAAGCAGCCAACAAGTGATCAGCATATGTGGGAACTCCTTCAAGACTGTTGGAAAAGCATTCCATGTGAAGCTGGTTGAGAGAATGCCAAGATGGTATTATTCTACAATATAGAAAATAGAAAAATAAAGAAAAACCCTTGAATGAGTAGATGTGTCCAAACTCTTGACTGGTACTGTACGTTCTTAGAATCAGTTGAAAGATTTTAAATAAAAAAAATGGAGAGAACCAGTCACAGCCTATGTGTCTGAACGGTGACACAGTAAGCCTAATACTTGGTGTGTGCAAAATCTATGTCATGCAACAGTAGTACCATGCTTCTTGCTGTCCAGCCAATCCCCTGTGTATTCATCTCCATTGACTGAATAAACAGTGTGTCGCAGTCCACACTTTTGTGCCTTTCTGTCCCATAATTTTGACAGGGGCACCACCTTTCCAGGTTTCTTCAGATGAGGCATGGCTGTAAGCAAAACATACATGATTTTCAAACATTGTTTGAAAAAGTTATTAATTTAAAGGCACAATCCTTAATCAATTTACAGCAGAACTGCAGTCCCACCACCACCTGGTTTGGAGGATGCTGTAGAAATAGATTTATCTGGTAACCACTAGACTACTGCTATGGATGCAAAGACTTGACAGTCCATTCATGGTACAGGTAGGTGAAAATAGTTTATCATTTGAAGCTAGCTATAGCTACATTGTTTGTTTACAATGACTGATCAAATGACAACCAAAACAGAAACAAAATAAGAACATTTCGCAGATTGTGCCAACTAAGTTAGCTAGCTAGCTAATGTGACATTTTTATACATTTACTTTTACAGCTAAAAATAAGTTATTAACCCAAATTGTACCTCGTATGTGTCCAAGCGAACGACTCCTTTTAGCTCAGTCCACTTGTCTTTTCAATTTTCAAAGTGAAGTAAAATGTAACATTAGGTCAATATAGGTGGTTAGCTAGCTAGGTGGTAAAAGACATGCGAGGCAACAATGACCAAGCGTCCTATCCCCATAGCAACCAACTTGCATAGATGTACAAATACTAGATTTCGTTCAGGCTGAGAAACTTTCTCAGTTTTTGTAAATGTGTCATTATATTTCCCTCAAAATCATTATTCAAAACATTCATGCAAATACAGTTCTGTTTATGAAAATGTTACTGTAGTAGGGGTTCCTGTCTAGTAAGTTTATTTCTGCACTTTAGAACAAGTGACGACACAAATGTACATTTGACAGTAGTAGGCAGTCGGGCGCATGCGCTCAAAATGAAATAAGAAAATAATCGTGGACAGCTGTACTAGCCGTTGGAGGTTCTGTACGGTGGGAGTCGGCGAGTGCCGCTTACTGACACAATGTCACTGCAAAGGTGTCAAACTGAATGGGGAGAAATTGACCAAGAATATCAACAGTTACAGGTAGGCCTATGTGAAGCCAGTTTGATAACTAGCTAGGTGCGTGGCATGACGTGGACTACAGCTAGTTCAGAAAGAGAGGTTGGAGGATGATAACTGATATAACGTTACTATTGTCAGCTCAGCTAGCTTTCTAGCTAACCCAGCCAACATGGCTAGAAGCTAGCTAGCATACTAACTTGATAAAGGGTTTCATCAGGTATTTTTGTAAACGATATGTTGTATTTAGGAGCTTTCCAATATAACGTTAACTAATTCATTTCCTGCGGTATCTGCAAGTCAGATGTACTTGAATTGGTACAGCTAGCTTTTAATATACGCACATGTTAGCTAACGTTAATTATCTAGCAATAATGTTAGCCTGTTTAAAGTCCTTATAACCAGCAAGTTAACTAGCTAACTCCGATTAATAACAATGATTAGGTAACGTTGGTGGATTTCACTAAAACGCAACTAAGTTTTCACCTCGGCGCAGTTAAATCAGTCAACCAATGCGGATAAGTAGCAAATAAGTGTCACTTAACTCCGGGTGTAGTCGTCTTCCTTGCTCTTATTTCCTTAATTGCTACCACTTGAAACGACTGGATAGGTTTCAATGACATTGTAATGTTGCCTTCCATCCACCTGTCATATTCTGCTAGACCAGGGACCATAGAGAGAGGAAATAAAGTAAGCCACTGAGACGGCCTCAAACTGCAAGAATAAAAGGGGGGGGGGGGGGGGGGGGGGGGTCTGTCCTAGACCTTATCCATCGCGGCTTTTCTAAATTCAGACTTTGAAAATAATTGCCTGACAGTTATCAACATATCTGAGTACTGGTGAGCAATGTGCAGTCATTTGTTTTCCATTTTTATTTCTAGGAAACTCACAAAGTGTACAGACAGAAGCTCGAGGAGCTCACCAACCTCCAGGCAACATGCAGCAGTGCCATTAGTAAACAGAGGAAGGGTCTAAAAGACCTCCGCCACAGTCTGCGCAAGTAAGTAGCCTACTATTAGTGCTGGCAGCTTGCAGTTATTGACAAAGAATGGTCCAGTCTTGTTTTCCTGTACCAAATGTCCTCAATTAGGACCTGAGCATTTAGTGTTTTGTTCTATTACAGATGTACAAAAACAAGCGATGAGAAAGAAACGGAACTGATCAAAGACATCCAAATGCAAATTAAAGACAAAGAACATTTCTTCTTTGATATGGAAGCCTATTTGCCAAAGAAGAATGGGTCAGTGTATTTGAGGACATGGTTCTTTTTTGGTTGGTTACAGATTTTACGCAGTTTGTCATTAGAGGGTGTAAAAGTATGTTGTAAAATATTTCTCTTTTCAGATTGTACTTAAATTTGGTCCTTGGTAATGTGAATGTCACACTCCTCAGCAACCAGGCTAAGTAAGTGTGTTGCTTCAGCTTTAGCAAAATATCTGTATTCAGTCACATCCGTTTGGTTGCTGCGTCTGATTCCTTGTTGCTTCTTTTCGCTCGAGCAGATTTGCCTACAAAGATGAATATGAGAAGTTCAAGCTTTGTATGACAATAATCTTGATGTTTGCTGCCATAACCTGTCTCTTCTTGTTCAATTACCGGTGAGTTGATTATATTATACATTTTCATGTTTCCTCATAGCATCGCTTAATGTTTTGTTAAAGCAAGGTAGTTGTAAATGTCTGTTTTGTTTCAGTGTCACAGATGAAATCTTCAACTTCTTGCTGGTTTGGTACTATTGCACTTTGACCATAAGGGAAAGCATCCTCATGAGCAATGGGTCCAGGTGAGCTACTAAGCTTTTTATGTGACTGAATTATTTATTTACTCCATGAGATTCAAATACTAGACTAGCATGTTGACCTAGTTCTGCTTCTTTATTCTAATTCCACTCAATGTGTCCTTTCAGGATTAAAGGGTGGTGGGTCTCCCATCATTACGTCTCTACCTTCCTATCAGGTGTAATGCTTACCTGGTAAGTCCTTTTTATTTATTTTCAACTTTGAACACTTTCATTAATTGCGGTCGATCAAAATCGATTGACAGTTACCCTCAAAGGTTGCCTGACGAGCAGTTTGATTGATAAATGTTATTTGATCGCCTGTATTGATTGGTTCCTCTGTTTCTTCTCAAAGGCCAGAGGGGTCCATGTATCAGATGTTCAGAAGTCAATTCCTTGCCTTCTCCATTTATCAGAGTAAGCATCTACTTTCTCATTTTATCTTCGTATGTGTTGAGTTTTTTTGAAAACAATTCGCAAAGTGTAAGTCTGTCATTACTCATACATGATTAATTGTAAAAGTATTTGATTCATTTGTTGAAATTCATCACTGTGTTTTTCAGGCTTTGTGCAGTTTCTTCAATATTACTACCAAAGTGGCTGCTTATACAGGTTACGAGCTTTGGGGGAAAGAAATCAGTTGGACCTCACAGTGGGTAAGATGAGTTCCTTTTCAGTTAAGACAGTTTCTAAGGCTTGCTTATTGGTTATGACTTGGGAAAGCTTTTGAACCATTAAGTCACAACCAAAATTATTGGCACCCTTGATTAAAAAATATATATATATTAAAAAAAGGCTGTATAAAATAAATAATACAAATACTGAGCTATATTGTATGTTAAGAAAAAACAGAACATTGTGCGTTTGCATTTGTTGGATGAAATGGAGCTCTTTGGCCACGCACACCAGTGGTGGGTTTAGCGTCGAAAAAAGGATGCATATACAGAAAAGAACTCCATACCTACTGTAAAATATAGTGGGGGGGGTTTTGCTTAATTAAATTGTCGCCAGCAGCACAGTTAGTAACCAACGGTCTGGTTAACATTGAAACCAGCTGTGCTAGGGCAAGTAAAATGGTCAGAGTGAGGTGTTCTCTCATTTACGTCTGGAAGTAGCAAGCAAGCTAGCTAACTTTACCCAGTTAACTTGGGTGCTTGACTGCCGTTGTGAGGTCAGAACGTTCACATAAACCCTATTCCTTGGCCAGAGTGTGCAGTGTGCGCTCAAACGCTCCAAGAGTAAAACGCTCAGAATTTACGAACGGACAATCTGACAACGCTCTGAATTTACGAACGCCCAGGGCGCACTCTGGCACTCCAGAGTGAATTTATGAACGCACCCCAATAATCTGGAAATATTCTCTATGGAGGAATGATCTCTTAAAATCCCTTCCAATGTGTTCTCCAATCTCATAAAACACTTTAGAAAAAGGCTCTGTGCCGTTATTCTTGCAAGGGGAGGGTGCAGGAGTATTGAAAACACGGGTGCCAATAATTCTGACCCCTATCTTTTTGAGAATACTTTTTTATTACTTGTGAAGTAAAATATTTATCTCTGAGCAGTTGTATTAGTATAAAGTAATATAATTTTTGCATACAATATCTCAGTATTTCATATAATGTTTTTTTTTTTCTTATCTTGATCAAGGGTGCCAGTAATTTCAGTCATTCCTGTAAATCAAATAACCATGTGTTGGTGACCAATAAAATGTTATTGCGAGTGTAGCGAAATGCTTGTGCTTCTAGTTCCGACAGTGCAGTAGTATCTAACAGTACTCTAACAATTCCACAACTACCTATTACACACAAATCTAAGTAAAGGGATGAGCAATTACCGAGTGGCATAGGCAAAATGGTATAGAATACAGTATATACATATGAGAAGAGTAATGCAAGATATGTAAACATTATTGAAGTGGCCAATGATTTCAAGTCTGTATGTGGGCAGCAGCCTCTCTGTGCTAGTGATGGTTGTTTAACAGTATGATGGCCTTGAGAAAGAAGCTGTCTCTCTGTCCCAGCTTTGATGCACCTCGCCTTCTGGATGATAGCGGGGTGAACAGGCAGTGGGTCGGGTGGTTGTTGTCCTTGATCCTTTTGGCCTTCCTATGACATCGGGTGCTGTAGGTGTCATGGAGGGAAGGTAGTTTGCCCCCGTGTGATGCATTGTGCAGACTGCACCACCCTCTGGAGAGCCTTGCGTTTGTGGGCACTGCAGCTGCCGTACCAGGCGGTGATACAGCCCGACAGGATGCTCTCAATTGTGCATCTGTAAAGGTTTTAGGTGTTAAGCCACATTTCTTTAGCCTCCTGAGGTTGAAGAGGCACTGTTGCGCCTTCACCACACTATCTGTGTGGGTGGACCATTTCAGTTTGTCTGATGTGTACGCCGAGGAACTTGAAGACTTCCACCTTCTCCACTGCTGTCCTGTCGATGTGGATAGGGGGGTGCTCCCTCTGCTGTTTCCTGAAGTCCACGATCAGCTCCTTTTGTTTTGTTGCCGTTGAGTGAGAGTTTGTTTTCCTGACACCACACTCAGTGCCCTCACCTCCTCCCTGTAGGCAGTCTCGTCGTTGTTGGTAATCAAGCCCACTACTGTTGTGTCGTCTGCAAACTTGATGATTGAGTTGGAGGCGTGCATGTCCATGCTGTCATGGGTGAACAGAGTACAGGAGGGGGCTGAGCACGACCCTTGTGGGGATGTGTTGAGGATCAGCGAAGAGGTGTTGTTTCCTACCTTCATCACTTGGGGGAGACCCGTCAGGAAGTCCAGGACCCAATTGCACAGGGCGGGGTTGAGACCCAGGGCCTCAAGCTTAATGATGAGCTTGCAGGTTTACTATGGTGCTGAATGCTGAGCTGTAGTCAATGAACATCATTCTTACATGGGTATTCCTCTTGTCCAGATGGGATAGGGCAGTGTGATGGTGATTGCATCGTCTGTGGACCTATTGGGGTGGTAAGCAAATTGAAGTGGTTCTAGGGTGGCAGGTAAGGTGGAGTTGAGTCTCCCAAAGCACTTTATGATGACTGAAGTGAGTGCTACTGGGCGATAGTAATTTAGTTCAGTTCAGCATTCTTGGGTACAGGAACAATGGTGGCCATCTTGAAGCATGTGGGGACAGCAGACTGGGATGGGGGGAGATTGACTATGTCCATAAACACACCAGTCAGCTGGTCTGCACGTGCTCGGGCTAGGGATGCCATCTTGGCCGGCAGCCTTGCAAGGGTTAACACGTTTAAATGTCTTACTCACGTTGGCCGTGGAGAGGGAGAGCCCACAGTCCTTGGTAGTGGGCTGCGTTGGTGGCACTGTATTATCCTCAAAGCAGGCAAAGAAGGTGTTTAGTTTGTCTGGAAGCAAGATGTGGCTGGTTTTCTTTTTGTAGTCTGTTTGCCTGTAGACTCTGCCACATACGTCTCGTGTCTGAGCCGTTGAATTGCAACTCCACTTTGTCCCTATACCGACATTTCGCTTGTTTGATTGGCTTGCGGTGGGAATAATTACACTGTTTGTATTCCGCCATATTCCCTGTACAAGACATTTGCATGTGTGTTAATAGTTCTTACAAAGAAGTGGGCCACAAGCAACCCCATGACTGGAAAAATGGGACAAAGGTGGTGCTTTACCCTTGAGCAAGTTGCTACTCTTCCATGTTGAGTGATGTCCCAGTTGTCGGAATGCCCTGCATGAGTTCACACATGTCCTCTTTGATTAAAAGTTTACATTTCTACTGCCCAAAATTCCAATTATGATAGACTGTAGAAAAATGTATTTAGTAAAATCTTGCTTACCAGAGGGAGCTAATGGACAACATTTTGCAATCAGTTTGCAGCTTCCCTTTGAACATAGTATTGTTCAAGAGGATAAAGGTTTTGTCCCTCTTGTTTAGCTGTTTTTGATATAGCTTACTTTACTCTACAATGCGTTTTAGTCTAATGATTAACCTGTACTCCTGACAAAGTTAGTTGAACTGGATGTAAACATACTGTCTTTCGGGAAGTTTATGCATTATTCAATGTTTTGGATTTTCCACCATTTATTAATTGTTTCTTTTTTGCAGAGGGGTTCCAGTCATGGATGTGGAGAGGGCTCACCTTCCTCTTGCCATTCCTCTTCTTCGGACATGTAAGTCTAACACAACTGTACTAAAATGGTTATCCAGGGATGAGGTCTGAGTGTGTGCCAGCTTGTTTCACACAGACTAGGATGAGGCATTATGGGGGAAGAGAGTGGAGTGGGGAGACTTAAAAGATGGTATTGCAAAATCTGTCACACTTGTAAAATAAGTGTTGCCCAACATGATTGCAAAGCTTACATTTTGTTCCTTATTTCAGCTAAGATGGTTATTTCAGCTGTTTATACTTTTACATGTACACACGCCAGCTGCCATGCTTGTGTTCTTGAATAAGGTTTTAGGTCTTAGACTGAGCTTTTCTCTCTCAATCCCATTCACAGTTCTGGCAGCTGTACAATGCTTTGACCCTGTTTCGGTTGGCAGGACATAAAGACTGTAAAGAGTGGCAGGTAAGGACAGAAATTCTACCATCCAATCTCTGTAAAATCCCTTGTTTTCAAATAGAATACAGTACAACATGCCTCTACATCCACCCCTGTCTCGTTACAAGACTACTCTCTACTCAGTCACTGGCCACATCATCATGATGATGCAAAATGCATCCATTTTGTGTCATCATGAAGTAGCTGGCGACACTTTGCTTCTTAAAAGCCCAATATCTTGGAAACTTCACTACTGACATGCCACATTTTTGGAACTGTGTATAAAAATCCCTTTAAGAATGACACCTGTGACTTCATTGTACTAGATGTCATCAATGGAAGGTTTAACTTCCAGTGTCAGAGTAGTCTTGTAAAGATTTTCAGCAAAAATTGGATTTCTTATTTAATGCCTTTTTGTGTCTTTCAGGTATTTATGTTGGCACTGACATTTCTTGTCCTATTCCTGGGGAATTTTCTTACCACATTGAAAGTTGTTCGCCAAAAAGTCCAGGAAAACCCAGAGAAAGTGCAAAAGCAAGAGTGAATACGAGTCTGACTACAGCTCAGACTCCCAAGTGACCATGAAACAAATGGCACTTTGAAACGCACAATCGATGGAAATATGGACTGCAGAGGGTTTTTGCCAGGAAAAGACGGAGTGAAGAGACTGATGTGTGTCTCAGCCTTGATGACAGCTGCAACATTAACCAATAACCTTGGCTGAATGTGCTTTTGTTTCCAATAGTTTGTCGTTGTCCTTGCTACCCATGCAATCACAACACAGAGCGGCCTTCTTCTGGCAGATGAACCACTGCGATCCTGGACCATTTGAGGCTTGATCCTGTAGATTTAGTGTAATTGGACAGACTTATTCATTATGGTGTGGATGTATTTAGGACGGAGCATGAACTACATGTACAGAGATCCACTCTTTAAACTATATGCAACTAAACAAAGACGGGTAGCATTAGGTCATGAGAAGAGGTTAGATTACCTACAAAGTATATGTACTGTCAATATTTCACACAGCTGTTTTTGGTATGGAATATTTGAATACATCCACGGCACATTCATTTTTACTGTTCACAACTACAAGTGTCTGTCGTTTTGATATTTTTTTCAGTAAAGATGCATTGAACTATACAATTCTCCCGGTGTGCTGTTTGAAAGTAAACCAGTTTCTTTTCTCTGGATATTGACATGTTGATGCAGGTCCAACTTATATAAAGAAGTAAAGCCTGCTTTTTATTTCAGCAATGTACCAGCTAAGACTTGTTAACTGATCATAGACATTTACAAACTTTAACAGCAGCCATTTACTACCATTGTTGGGTTGATTTGGCAACCATAAATTGCACAGCTGTACTATTTTAAATAATGAATATAGTAATACATGTCAAGGTTTTAGTATACAAGGATTTTCTTTCCCTTCTGTAATGCACCTTGTTAAACTGAGTTCCTGGTGTTGTAACTTCTCACAGTGGATTCAGAATTAAGACACAAATCCATCTTTAAATAAATCCTGTAATCTAGTTGAAAATGATAACCCTTTCAATTAATGATTATTTGAGACCTGTCCAATTCAGGCTGTGCTGGTTGTTTTGAGTTCACCTTTGTCACAGTATGCTGTAAAGGTCTACTTCAAACAATTACTGCTATGAGCACTGGTACTTTGAGCAAATGATTGGGAATAATGTCTTCAGTACAAATGTGCAGGCATGATCAAGTTCTATAACTCTGCTGACATACCGTATGTATTGTAACGCATCAACTCTGAACTAAGGCAAAATCTCATGAGCTTGTGTATCCCTTTTCAGTGTCATTTAATTTTGAGCTGTAGTGTTAAATCTGAACAACTTTATTACTTAGTGACAGCGCGCTCTAATGCCTCATCTCTCCCTGTAGCCTGTCACAATTACTTGATTTGTTCCATTTGGAATCAAGTGTTCTGTTTTGTTATTGAGAAAATCTAAGGTCTTAGATATTAGTCTTGTTTCCGTAAAGAAGAAAAATCAATTCTACGCTCGAAGGGAGCCACTCTTTTTGTTATACTTGTAGGCAAAAACCTGTTATTGACCATTAGACCAAAATATTACATTCTGTTTGTAACATCAAAACTGCCGCAATGCACTATACAACAGCACCTATTTCCTCATGTTGTGGTATTGGTTTCATGTCATAAGACTGTACCTTGTGCCTAAACGTATCACTGTAACAAGAGACAATGGACTAAGTGATTATTGCTTCTGTCTCTGATTACATCTGATTAAAGGATGTTATCTGAGAGGCATTTTATTTACATTGATATAAGGCCCTGTGTTTTGGAACTAGCAAATATTAATTGATAAGTCATGTAACAAACGTATTTGCTTAGCAAAGAAATATATACATCAGCTTTCACATTTTATTCAGTTGCCTAGCTACAGTACTACTGTAGGACACATTGCTATGTCAGTATTTTTTTCATAGCAACCACCACTAGTGGGCACTGTCATTAAACTTTAGAAAACTGCAATAGATATTTGTCCAGACTCCAGCTCTGAAAGGAACTGATGTCTATCAGCTTTCAACCACAGTAGTAAATGGTTGTAAATTGTCCTGACAATGTAAAAGGTGCAGACTACTTATCATCCTCTGCAGAAAGGGTAAGTCGCTTACATGAACATGTGTAATGGCAGTGGTGTAAAGTATTCAAGTAGTTTTTTGAGTATCTCTACTTTACCATTTATGTTTGACTACTTTTACTCCACTACATTCATAAAGAAAATGTAATTTTTATGCCATACTTTTTCCCTGACACACAAACGTACTTGTTACATTTCAAATGCTTAGCAGGACAGGAAAATGTTCAAATTCACACACTTATCAAGTGTAGGCCGTCATTGTAAATAAGAATTTGTTCTTAACTGACTTGCCTAGTTAAATGTTTTTCTTTAAAAACACCCCTGGTCATCCCCACTGCCTCTGATCTGGTGGGCTCACTGAACATATGTTTTGTTTGTAAATTGTCTTAGTGTTGGAGTGTGCCCCTGGCTATCTTTTAAATAAAAAAAGAAAACCATGCTATCTGGTTTGCTTATTTATTACAAGGAATGTGAAGTGATTTATACTTTTACTTTTGATACTTACAGTACCAGTCAAAAGTTTGGACATCTACTCATTAAGGTTTTTCTTTTTACTCTTTTCTACAATGTAGAATAATAGTGAAGACATCAAAACTATGAAATAACATATGGAATCATTTGGTAACCAAAAAAAGTGTTAAATCAAAATATTTTATATTTGAGATTCTTCAAAGTAGTCACCCTTTGCCTTGACAGCTTTGCACACTCTTGGCATTCTCTCAACCAGCGTTGAGGTATGGAATGCATTTCAATTAAGAGGTGTGCCATTTTTGGAATTTCTTTCCTTAATGCGTTTGAGCCAATCAGCTGTGTTGTGACAAGGTAGGGGGGGTATACAGAAGATAGCCCTATTTGGTAAAAGACCAAGTCCATATTATGTATTTTGATTTAACACTTTTTTGGTTACTACATAATTCCATGTGTTATTTCATAGTTTTGATGTCTTCACTATTGTTCTACAATGTAGAAATCGTACAAATAAAGAAAAACCCATAAACTTTTGACTGGTACTGTAAATATATTTAAAAACAAATGCTTTTAGACTTTTACTCAAGTAGTATTTTACCGGGTGACTTCCACTTTTACTTGAGTCATTTTCTGTTCGGGTATTTTTACTTTTACTCAAGTATGAGAACTGGGTACTTCTTCCACCACTGTGTAATGGGCAAACTATTCCTTGAGTAGGTATATATTTATAGACGACTTCATGAAACAAATCTTGCCAGGTGATAAAGTGATCAGTGGAACAAAGCTCTTCCTAGGAATTGAACTGCTAAAGAAATTGACATTCAACCTCTCAATGATGGATGGTGAGACAAGCTTGAATGTTAAGTCCCCTATTTAGGGGACTATGAGCAGTTCTTGGACCGGTTCCGACTGACATTTGTGTGTATGGGCGCTCTGTGAACCGCGCAACATGTACAGGCAGAATTGAAGCGTTCATGTAAGCCAATGATGAGATCATAGAGATCCTATTAAATTAAATTCAAATTCTATGGCTGAGATGCAGTAGGTGTAATTGTAACAGTGTAGGTTCCGTCCCTCTCTTCGCCCCACACATCAACAACTGACACCCCACGAAGCATCGTTACCCATCGCGCCACAAAAGCCGCGGCCCTTGCAACGCAAGGGGCAACCCTACTTCAAGTCTCAGAGCGAGTGATGTCACCGATTGAAACGCTATTAGCGCGCACCACCGCTAACTAACTAGCCATTTCACATCGGTTACACTCACCCCCCCTTTGACCTCCTCCTTTTCCGCAGCAACCAATGATCCGGGTCACGGCACCAATGTAACAGTGTAGGTTCCGTCCCTCTCTTCGCCCCAACCCGGGCTCGAACCAGGGACCCTTGCACACATCAACAACTGACACCCACCGAAGCATCGTTACCCATCGCGCCACAAGAGCCACGGCCCTTGCAACGCAAGGGGCAACCCTACTTCAAGTCTCAGAGCGAGTGACATCACCGATTGAAACGCTATTAGCGCGCACCACCGCTAACTAACTAGCCATTTCACATCGGTTACAAAATCTGACACCTCATTTGCATAGAGAGCAACACGTCACATTTTCTGGCCTATCCAGACAAGGGATCGATTTCCTCTGGCTGTGAACCTCGCAGCTCAGCTTACAATATGGCATATGAAACGGGAAAGCAACTGCAGCAAAAGCAGTGTCATCTTGCTGTGATGTTCTCAGATGGATTTAGAGATCAACATGAAAAAACCCAATCACTTCGTAGAATTCAAACAAGAGCACTTTTTCTTGTTCACAGGGGGACTAAATCACTTTGTGCTTAAAGCTGAAGTTGTAACGAGTTAGCAGGCATTTGAATGGCGTCTCTGGGCAGAAATGGTACCAATTTTGTACTGCCGCTAAGTACAGTTGAAGTCAGAAGTTTACATACACTTAGGTTGGAGTCACTAAAACTTGTTTTTTAACCACTCCACAAATTTCTTGTTAAGAAACTATAGTTTTGGCAAGTCGATTAGGACATCTACTTTGTGCATGACACAAGTAATTTTTCCAAAAATTGTTTACAGACAGATTATTTCACTTATAATTCACTGTAACAATTCCAGTGGGTCAGAAGTTTACATACACTAAGTTGCACGTGCCTTTAAACAGCTTGGGAAATTCCAGAAAATTATGTCATGGCTTTAGAAGCTTCTGATAGGCTAATTGACATCATTTGAAACAATTGGAGGTGTACCTGTGGATGTATTTTAAGGCCTACCTTCAAACTCAGTGCCTCTTTGCTTGACATCATGGGAAAATCAAAAGAAATCAGCCAAGACCTAAGAAAAAAAATTGTAGACCTCCACAAGTCTGGTTCAATTCCCAAACGCCTCAAGGTACCACGTTCATCTGTACAAAATACCAAAGTCAAACAATTTAAAGGCAATGCTACCAAATACTAATTGAGTGTATGTAAACTTCTGACCCACTGGGAATGTGATGAAAGAAATAAAAGCTGAAATAAATCATTCTCTGAACTATTATTCTGACATTTCACATTCTTAAAATAAAGTGGTGATCCTAACTGACCTAAGACAGGTAATTTTTACTAGGATTAAATGTCAGGAATAGTGAAAAACTGAGTTTAAATGTATTTGGCTAAGGTGTATGTAAACTTCTGACTTCAACTGTATGATCATATTTATTTTCTATTTAGAAGGTGAAATATTATAGTAAGTCGTTTATAATTTGAGCATTTCAACCATTTCCAGCCCTATTCACCCACTTTTGTTGAATAGGGGAAAAATCATATATGATTTGTCATATTTGTATCATATTTGTACTGTGTACATGAGCTTGTGTCCTTAAAAGTGATTACAACTCAGCAATTTCTAAATATTTTTACCCAAATGGTGAGATTTTAATCTTTCTGGCAGTATAAGCATTATTTGGTATTGTTTATGGCCCTCTCATGATAAATAATTACTTTGGTATGTCTATTTAGGCAGAAATCTACATTTTGATATTACATTTAACTGGTTAAAAATAAACGAATAAATCACAGAAGACCAGCAATGGGTACAACAAATTATTTATAAAAGTAAAAATATCAATTCAGTAACTGATAAAAAGGATATTTAAAATTCTATGATACACAATCTCGATCTACTTCTATCATATTCCCACTTATACTTTGGCCTAACGTGGAGACAAAACCACTCTGGAATCCCAGGATAGACCTTGCGCCCACAGAACTAGCAGGATTACCATCTCGACCCAAGCAGACATTAGTTCAGTGTTGAATATCATTGTCCAGATCCCAAGGGCATGAGTTGGCTGGGGATGGTGTCTCTAGACAGGCACTTGATGAAATTGAATTAGGATGACCCAGGATGTGGCAAGCAGTTGTTTATAATAGACAAGCAGCAGATGGTGTAGATTTTACATGTAAGACCAGGGGACAGGGTGTCCTGTTGTGTCAATTGACTTCAAGCCTCTGTCCTTTCACTAAGAGGTCACAGGACGACACAATGCCTCTTCCTCGTACGGTGTTTTGCTCTGCGGCTGGATGCCAGGGCTTTTTTAGTGGCCTCTCTGAAAATGTCCTCCACGTTTTCACGATATTTGGCTGAACACTCCAGATAAAGCTCAGCACTCATGTGCCGCCTGGTGTCCTCACCCTGTGGAACCAAACAAAGAGTACTAATTGGAAGACGGGAGTACTGGATCAGAATTGGAGACTGACACACAGGGCAAATCAGGTGGACTAGGATCAAACATTTGAGAAGCAATTGAAGGCCATGATCCATAATTCAAATTAAATGGTTAAAGTCAAAGCTGCACACTGCAAGTTATATGGATAAATCTGTCATCAGGAGGACAGGTTGATCCTCACCTGTATGTAAGTAATGGGAGCCTGGTCCATGGCTTTGAGCCTCCTGGTACGTTCCTTATCCTTTCTCAGGTCAGTCTTACAGCCAATCAGAATGACAGGAACATCGCGACAGAAGTGGTTCACTTCCGGGTACCACTTTGTGAGTCAGCAGATCACAAAAGTGAATGTAGGGGTCAGAGGTCAAGGTAGGAAGGTGGTCAAAATATCACATTGGGATTGCAAAAAACACTTCATAGACAGGTTGTTTGGTTTGGCTCTACGTCCATTGCATCACACACCCAGGTATCGGTTCTACAAATAGGTGTGTTTTCTTTTGTGTTTACTTCCTCCCTCCCTTGCTGTAGTGTTTTATGCTTGCAATGTCTCACTCTGACTGCATTCCCCATGTCTTTATCACACTTTGCATTCATGGCTCTGTATTGACATTTCCCTGCTCATTGAGGGAGGCTTCCAGCACAGTCCCAGTTTGTGCTGTGGTTGATTCACATGTAGCGAGGGGAGTCAAAAGAAAGTACACCACTATATCAAAGTCAATCATTTACAGTCATTCATCAAACTAAATTCCTACCTAGACATGACGTCTAACCACTGATAAGAGGTGAACTCACACAATCCTTTTCCACCTCTCTGTAGTGACTAATGTTGGGTTTGTTGTACAAACCACACTCAGTTAATGTTAGTTTCATTATGCACTGTACTGGGGTCCTAGCAAAACACACCAGCCTGTCAAATTCACTCTGTGGTTAGCTGCTTTAGCGTTGGATGTTGTTGGGCAGAATATGAATGTCATTGGCTGTCACTGCATAATGTAATATCGTTGATGAATCATGGTCAGTGAGCTTACTTTGATTAAGACATTTTCAAAACTGGTGGGGTTGGTTACGTCATAACAGACTAACACCAGGTTGGCATTCTGATAGGAGAGTGGCCTCAAACGATCGTAGTCATCTTGGCCTGAAAAAGGTACACAGAAATACACAATGTTAAGTGTTTGATTACATTTTTTCAAGAAAATAGAGACAATAGTAAACAAGGATCTGATCCATTGGGTTTATCCTTGCAGTCCAAGAATGAAAAAAAAAAATGGCACATTCATAAAATAACGATGTTAAAAGTATGTCAAATTAAAAATGTTCCACTTTTATCAACAACAAAAAAACTCTAGTATGGAACAAGTTGATACAGAACCATGCTGGGGGTGAGTTATAAAACCACATCCTGACTTCAACTTCCATTTCCTGTAAAATAAAGTGGCTGGTGCAGCAGTTAGGGTAAGCTGATGACTCACAGTGAACACTGTGAACACTGTGCTTGGACGTGATACTATGTTCCAGGAACAACCTAAGTAGCCTTCCCTGTAGCTCAGTTGGTAGAGCATGGTGTTTGCAACACCAGGGTTGTGGGTTCGATTCCCACGGGGGGCCAGCACAGAAAAAGTGTATGAAATTGTATGAAATGTATGCATTCACTACTGTAAGTCGCTCTGGATAAGAGCGTCTGCTAAATGACTAAAATGTAAAATGTAGATCATTCTGCCAATTATTAGTCAATACGTGTCATGTATATATCTAGAGGGGAGTGGAATATCCAGTATTGATAGAGAACACGTATAAAGTCATTTCTGAAACTAATTTCTCAGGAAGCCAAGTATCCTACAAGTCTGGATTAAAACCCCAAAATCCATAACAAGGAGCTGAAAGACTAGAAATCAAGTTTGACATGATCCTAATCAAATAAAAAAAACTTTTCAACAGAGTAAGGTATTATTTTGAAGCTACTTGCAAGTAACAATAAAACAAAGATTTTCAATTCAATATCTAGCCATTTCATCTGATAATCTGAGGTTTCGTTGACAATGTCTAGTTAAAAGTTTCAAAGACCAGTCAGATGACAAACACAGATAGAAACAGCATTTCTGTCTATAGATGAGCCTAGGCCACATCCTGTCACAACAGCTTTCTACAAAACTGCTGCTTATCAGTGCTGCAGGAGGGCAAGGTGTAATGCTCAGTGAGATGTCGTGTCATACTCATAGTTTACCAAAAATGTTTTATTAACTACAAAGTCAGACAGTATTCTACAAAAATCCACTATGACATTTCAACACAACACCTTGTTCGGGAAAAAGGAGCCAGTCAGATAAAAGTCATAAGACATGTTCAGTGCTCATCCTAGTCCAATGTTAGTTTTTACTGCTTATTCTCCATAAAACAAGAGTATCTTTTTAAAACGGATGGCTATATTAGTTTCTAATTGAAACCCTTCCAGAATCTCTGTTTTGAACCCACTGTTTTGAATGCATTGATGTCAGACACAATTCTATCCTTCTCTAGCTTTATTTTCCACCTAGCTGATCAAAGATCTGCTATCAGAATACCTCTGCTTGAGCATGACAGGCAAGGTGACTCCACATTCACACCCCACACACTGCATATCTGCCCATGTGCAGAACTTAACTTAACCCTCTGTTAGATCTATAGATACTTAATAATACTTACCAGCTGTGTCATAGAGGTTTAGTCGAATCTCTTTCCCTCCAAACTTGACTGTGGTGACATATTTCTCAAACACAGACGGAGCATACTTCTGTTAAACAGAAATGACAAAGGGAGAAAGAAATTCCGTATTTCAATCATTGGGATAATATTAAAGCACATAATTGAGACATAATAGAACCAAAACTGGATACAGTGCCATAGAACACTACATGTATTCAAAATCTGTCTCGGACAAAACCCTAATTATGTTACAACATTATTTTTGGAGATGGAAGCCTATATTTAGAATAGTGTTATTTCTCTGTTCTCAAATACCATGATTTTGTTTGGGAGTGTCAATGTGGTGAAAAAGGAATATATTTGCCTTAATTAATTATTTGAAAGGTTCATGTTTATGCTGGAACTTTGGCATTACACGCATTTCAGTCTGAACTTGTATAATGAACTAAACAAATCTGCTGACCAAAATTAAATGGAGATGTCAATAGAATAACTGTTTTATTTATATTAAGACATTTTAGTAAGATGAAATATATAAACAATATACTTTTATATAAATTTCATGATAGAGAAGACTACGATCATTAGACTACTCATAACATTTTAGTTTCACAGCCAACCCGAGCATGGCTTGGTGATGACACCCTCAATAGGGCACAAATGAATCAGGACTGCATAATTGAATATATTTTTTAAAGGGTGATTATCTTAATCTAAACAATAAAATTCAAAACACATTTACCTTCTTATACTCTTATATTTAAAGAGACGCCTTGCTGTCCTTACCTCTGGAAAGTCTCCTTTGGCATAGACCATTAGAAGGGATGTTTTCCCACAACCCCCATCACCCACAATAACAATTTTGAGTTCTTCTCCCTTCTTAGCGGTGCCATTGCTTGTCATAGTACCATTCTGTGTCATATCTCTTCTGTACGGTCCAACAGGTCGCCGTCAGACAGAAGTCAGGGTAACGTCAGTTCCTCCAAACAGAGTCCAAACACATGTCAGTGTTGCACGATAAGTTAATTTAAAGAAACTCAGCTTGGCTAAGTGAGAAGAATAAGTGAGTGAAAAAGGCAGAAACAAAGTTCAGGCTCATCTTAACCAGGTCTTTCCCTCTGCTCACCACTTCTTGTTCCTGTCCAAACACTTCTCACCCGCATCAATTTGTTCACCGGAAGAGTCTCTGTGGTAAGACCTGTCACACAATAGTCAACAGCAGTGCTCTCTCACCTTCCCACTCTGTAGTCATCTGGCCTATCCCATAACATCACTAGGTGGGGCTGAGGCTCACACAGAGGCACTGTCTCTATTTGAAAAGGTGTATTGAGTGTGCTTCTGCAAAGTTCTGAATAGTTCACTCTCCTCTGTGCCCTCCTCCTCCCTCTCAGAGAAGAAATCAATAATGATCAGTGGTATCTGAGAAGTATTGGTGCTCTGTGATATAGAGGGCTATTATTGCAAGGACTCTGATGAAGAGTGGGGTTAGATGGGGTCAGGGATCACACAGGCCTTTGATGGATCTGTGCCACCTTGAATTCTAGAGCTCTCTTATTTTACTTAGAGTTAGGGATATAACCACTATGGATGAAAAGGCTATTCTATGTCACCCTGTGTGCCTTCACTGGGCCTCTGAAATTATACTGAAAATGTGACCACTAAACCACAATAAATGTAAGTTGGCAGTTTAGTACTCAAGATACTTTTTTCTTAGCGTAAAGATGCAATTTGCTTTTAGAAATCATCTCTGAGATGTCTTCTTCATTTTGACAGTTGTCAGTAATTTTAAACCACCAACAATTTCAAAAACGCAAAGACAACACAAGACAGCCATCTTATTGATTTATATTTATTTGCAATTCAAAATGATATTTTGATGAACATTTCAAAAGTAAGAGCAAGCATGAAAGACCATTAGGCAAGCAAATATATATTTTAAAACAGCTTCTTACAAAAGTAACATGATATTTTGATTAACATTTTATAAAAAGAAAGTACATTTGAAAGACCATTGGGTAAACTGTTAAACATTTTTTTTTTTATGTTTAAATGCGTACTTTTATGTAACTCTTTTCAACCTAGTGCTTCATTGCCACCTACAGGAATGCCACCAAAAGGGATATTTCATTTTGGCTTCTGACAGGCAGTATGCGTGTGAAAAACAATAAGGAGAGAAAAAGTATATTAGACATCTATTTGGTTTAGATATCATACAGTTTGTGGCAAAATAAATAGACCCAAAGAAAAATAAAGTCAACTTCAATATACACACAATATCTACATTTGTATCAGTGGATTTTGTCATGCATTTCTAATCTAAATTATGGGATTTATGTGAAGTGATATGTTATATGAATAATAACGTTGGCTATATTCTGTTATTATTGCACCAATAACAGTTAATCAATTTCTCTTATATTTATTCAGCCCTTTGGAGAAGACAGGCAGCTGCCCTTTTGAAGGACTAGGCCTATAACACTCCTATGCTCTCAAGCGGTTATGGAGCAGGGAAAAGACTATTCAGAAAAGAGAGTGAACGCATATGAATAATGTAGGCCCTTGGTTTAAATACATTCATAAACATTCAATATTCGCATTAAATTGGAGTAAAATATAGTTTTGACTAGCGGTACTAAAATGGCCGCTCTCTCTCTTCTGTCCATTTCGTACTGTGTGCAAATGGTGACGCTGCAGTCGAGGCCAAACTCGAGGAAATCTTGACGGCCTCCACATAATGTATTCGCCTCCAACACTATCCAAATCAAAATTATCCATGGGATTCATTTTGATTTAGATTGTGTTGTAGGCGAATAAATGTAAGCAACATTTTTGTTTAAATCTTACAATTGTATCTTTATTTTCCTGTGACATAGGCCTACTGAATTAACACAATTTATGAGCTAAAATGCCATCGTGCACGCAACAGAAATCAACGGGAGTAGCCCAATTTGATCATAGTAAAGCCCTCCCTAATATATTATATTTCTGTGGGACTGCAATCCAGATTAGAACGGTCAAAATGTGATTCGAAAAATAGACATGTAGAATGTATAGTCTATGTTAAACGTTTATAACGGTAAATATACATTTTGTAACTTTTAACAGTGTTTAGTCAATTGGCAAATTATCTAAATTACCATGGGTCTATTTATTTTGAAGTCTATTTTAGTTTGTCTATAGGCTCCAGGCGATGAATGCTGGTTGAATACATTTTCAATGTATTATTCTAAATGAAATTCAAAACAATGGTGCAGTAACCTGTGTCTAGTTCTCCAAATACATTCCAAAACATTTTTTATACAACTATCGAAAGCAGTATTATCCCCAAAATATATCAACATGAATTGACTTATGCTATCATTTTAACTATTAACAGATTGACATAAAGGCCTAAATAGATACCCATCTTGCCTGCATAGAACAGCTTGACGTGCAACGGTCCGAGTATTAGGCTCTGTATTTACGAATGTGCAAAGAGAAATAGTGTAGCCTACTGTACTGCGAGCAGTCGTTGGTCTTCTGCACAAGAGGCCCATTCCCTTTTCCCCCTGGGTGTGCGTTTATGTTCCTTCAATGCTTGCGTAATGCTAACATTGCACAAAAACAGCTGGCCGGCTTTGCCATACAAAAAAACTTCACTATGATTCAGTCGGATTTTTAATAGAGGTCTGCCGGTCATAGACATTTGCGTAACTCTTTTTTTTTTAAACTTTCCACTCTAGTTGCTTCTATAATAGTAAAAACACGTCCTGCAATAATTTGAACACTGAGGAACGAATGGTCTGCATGGTTATATTCTATATGTTATATTCTCTACAAGAAAGGCCCATCAATTGCTGGTATGCCCAACGCATCAATGTTGTTTTCAGAGGGTGTAAACAACACGTCGTTGGATGGCTGGTTTAGGCTAGTTTAGCCTCGTGACCTTATGGTTCGACGATCCTTTTACCCTTGGCCAATTACGCAGCAATTGTGCAATGCATATTGAACCCTTCCTGGAAAACCCAGCTCCTCTAAAGTTGACTAAAACAATTCCGACATGTAGACTGTTCTCTGTTTTTGACAGTGAGGTTATTCAACCGCTGTGTTGATCAAGAGACTAAGATTGATCAGCATTATGCATGGCATAGACTACTGTACGCATAGCAACTGTAGCCAGACGAGCACACCTGGAGACCCTTACTCAGGGAAAACAACCTCACCACACACACTGTTTTGGTCCCATTGTTCTGCTTCACCTATAGGATGGATTACATCTTGCTTGTCTGACATGTAACATCTTCTGAGTAGCTGATCAACACCTCGAAATACAACATCGAACAATTATCTTGAAGGGGAAATAGAGAGCACGAAGAAGTCTGAAATCCCTTTTGAGTATCCTGAACGAAATACAGCACTATGTTCGAAATCGTTTCTTCTGACCTTATATGGCTGTGTGGGTGCAGTTCTCTCAGACGCGTGGCAACCGGCCAGATTCTCAGATTACTGTCGTTCGCCAAAACCGGTTTAGATCTACCAGCAACTAGACTGAATGTGCCATGTTTCTCCGCTCTGTCGTTTGAATTCTGCTGTAGCCTACACTCTTTTACACACACACACCCGTTGAAGTCATATTTCTTGCGCACCATTGAAATGCTACATTTCCAGTGGGCAAACAGAGACCTGTATGGGAGACTCAGTTATTTTTTGCGACTGACTATTTCGCCCAGCAATGGCGCAGCAACATAACCAGCACATAGTGATCTCGTTTGTCTATGAAGAAGCCATTTTGAAATTGAGAACAGAACAGCAGAGAAGCCATTAAACAACAGTACATATAAAAAGGTCGTTTTTGGACAAGTGGGAGCAATGAGATGTCTACAAGATTAATGACCCCTTAAAGCATTTCAGTGCTCCCAATAAGACATCTTTCTATTGGATTACATGTTTAATTAACTGTAAGTGTATGATTAGTATTTAATTCCAACAATATAATACTTGTTAAGATAAACTTGGATAAATACATCCTTGGTGAACCTGCTTCTTAAAACAATCAACTTTCCCATTATTGTTGTTTAGAACTATAGTCTATGCTTTGAGACAGCTCAAAATCCATTACCTTTAAAATTACAAGCTTTCCATGGCAGTATGTTATGTCGTGTAGCTTCACTTTTAACATCTTCAAATTCGAGGGTGAGGGATTTGACTGCAATTCTGTCATCAGGAAGAGAGAGGGGAGTTGGTTTGCATATTGCTCTCACTGATGCTGATGGAAGATTTTCAGCATTTGTTATTCGTTGGTCAAATAGCAGTAAAGACTAAGTCAAAAGCTTCAAGTGAAATAGTTTTGGGCTAATTGTTTTCTTCCTTTTTAGGTGTTGCAACCCCACCCCTCCCTTAATCCAATATTAGAGGATCCGAAGATGGGAATGAAAACGTTCCATTTAGGCCTGATAAATGTATTTCATCACAATGTTAAGGTAAATATTTTCATTAGTTTCATTTTTCATCTGCTTCCTGTTGGATTCAGTATCTATGTGGTTAGCCTTTGGAGATACTAATAAGTAGGATTGTGTCTGGAATTCTACAGAAATAAAAATATGCCCTTGAAGCAAGGTCAGGTAAATGTTACCCTCACATTCGTTCTGTCTAATGCCCCAAAAATGGTAGGCCTATAGGCTTCTCCTTACTATGAACCTTTATCATTTGACACATTTAGTGCATGAGCCATCATTTGAAGGAAGAATACTTACTGATTTTCAGGGCATTAAAGGTATCTGTTGTGTAACTAGATGCTGTAGCCTACCATGTGAAAGAGAAGCACCCACTCTTTAATGTAGAAAAAGGGGGTTAGTTGAGAACAAACAGCCAATTTCCAGATTCAGCATTTTTGAGAAAGGCCATTTGCTCTCTGGCCTGTTTTGTGCTGACATTAGAGCAGCAAATATACTTAGCCTCTGATGGATACAGTTAAAACAGCATGCAAATTAATGTATTGAAGAGAGGTGGCAATTCTACTGACACCATTACTCATAAATGATAATGTATGATAGAAGTCAATGAATAAACATAATTCTGATATTTTAATAACAGTAACTGCACATTTCCTACATTTAAAAATTTACAAAAGTTAATAATGTAATTTACAAATGCTATCATACATGGCCATTTACAGTGCAAAATGCCATTACAATGTCATTATACTTTCTCTTCATAGCAACTACAAGCTGTTTATTCACTATTTTTTACTTTAGAATCAAATACTTTTATGGGTGTGCCATGACCTAGTTAGGACAAAGATGGATTCCAAGCAGAGGAGGAAAAAAAGGTTAAAAATGTCAAAGGGATAACATCCAGTATTTTATCTTCCTTCTTCTCAATCCTGTCAATGAGGAATCATTGTAATTTATCATAGTCCATAAAGAGATGAGGAAATCAAGTATAAGATCCCTTTTGGAACAAAGGAAACCCATATTTGCCATTGAGTCCCATTTCAGGAAAATGGCTGCTGAGCGCGCGCTCAGCCCCCTCTCTGCTCACTGTTAAAGGATTCCTCAGCCGTGCCTCTAATAGCAGAAGCTAAAATGGAGCTTCGCTCTGATTGGCCAGTGGAACTGCTACTGTTAACCAGCCAATTGCCCAAGCACTGCAAAATATCATATCATGCAATGGATGGTACATCTCCTTAGCATACTTAACACAAAAGCTCAAAAAGACAATCGATCAGATTAATAATGCAAAACGTGTCGGCTAAGATAAATGGTTCGTTTTCAATCTCCCCATATGTGGCTTTTGGATATTATAAGGGTATTACAGACTATAAGTGCATAGGTTATAATGTAGTCCTAGTCTGCAGTCGCAAACTGTTTTTGAGTAATGTTTTATTTACGTAATATATTGTAAACAGACCCAACCGTTTTCCTGAGATACACCATTAGCACAGCTCTAGGGTCAGGCTTTAAAATTCCTTTGGCTAACCTTTTCAATCAGGAATTAAAACGTAATACTGACCCTAGATCTGTGCTTAGACAGAACTTGCGTCTACCTTCTATGTCCATCTTGTTTGCCGTTTGAGTAAATGTAGGCGGTAGATTCAACACTTATTACATGCCCAATGTGCGAGCTATAGCTACTATACAATTACTTTAAATATTTACATTAAAATGCAATACATATCTTGATTTATTAATGTGACTTTGTGTTTAAAAGTGTCCAATAATATTCCAAAATATACACATACGTAAAGAACCTCGAATCGAAAGTGCGAATGGTATGAGGGAAGGGAAGCTCAATAGTGGTGTATTGTGGGAGAGACCGAAACCCCAGACTGGAGGCACAATATGTGTTGGCTCGCAAAAAGGAGACAGTATCCTTTAAATCATGTAGTGTAATCAGTGGGAGGTAAACGATCTCGCCGTTTGATTATTAAAATATCGTTCGATCGGATAAATCATGTCCAAGCCAGGGGAAAGAAACAGGCTAAACGAAGACCATGGCAGAAAGCAGAGTTCAAGTAAGCCTGCTCTTTTTTTTTTTCTTTCCTCTGTAATGTCTGTTTCGGTTACTGGGATACTCTTCTGACCCCCATTTTCTTCCTCAGTATTTGCAATTCAAGCATCTACTACTGTAGCCTATCGCTACAATGTAACGAGTGTTCGTGCGTGAGTCTGTTGCTCTCATCTTCTTGAAATTTCTACACAGGTTTGGCGAACGGCATGGACAACCACCATCCCGTTTGCAGTTCGGGAGAGAAACGAAGTCACCATTGGAGAAGTTTCAAGTTGATTATTGACCCAGCGTTGAAAAAGGGATCGCACAAACTGTATCGTTACGATGGAACGACTTTTAACATGCCCGTAAGTGTTACATCCGTATTAGAAAAGAGAAACCCCTTCACTACATTGTTGCAGAGTGTTTGCCTCAAAGATTGACACAATGTACGTTGTTAGTGGGCAGGACACGTTACTTTCTGCACCTGACACAGTGCATCAAAAGTGTCACTATCCCGTCGCTACAAACGCAGTCAAGGGTTTATGTAAAAAAAGAAACTCTAATCAACTTGATTGGTCGGCAATCGACCTGTTATAATATTCCTGCTTGTCAGAACTTTGAATGGTTAGGCTACATTTTATCATTCATTCTACAGAACCCTGGGATGCCACCCGTTGATATCGTCCGAGACCCGAGAATCGGTCGTCTCTGGACAAAGTACAAGGAGATCGATCTGCCGGTTCCGAAGTTTAAGGTAGGCTAATGAGTTTACCACTGAGATCTTAACCGAATATGCAATGATTTAGACATTTTCGGGCTGTTACAGCCTTCTAAAGTTCCGAAGTTTTAGGTATGCAGACACACCCCCTCGCTGATGTTGATTGTGTCATGTTTTTTATTTAGGGCTCCAGGCAGGCAGCACATGCTACTGTCCCTTTATAGAATACACATTTTGCATGATGTAGCCTATGTCAACACCATTCTATTGTGGTTATTTGGTTTTTCAAAATGTGAACAGCAGCTGTCCTAAAATGATGACATTTAATCAGGTATACATGCATTTTATTTTTGTTTGTAACATTGAAGCCTGTAACTCTGGTTTCAATGGCTAATGGATAAATATGCTGTAGCATAAATAAATGTAACATTCATAATTTAATGCAACTATTTTATTTCTCCAGATTGACGAATGTTACATCGGCCGTGTTCCACCCAAGGAGGTGACATTTGCAAGGTTGAATGATAACATCAGAGAAGGTTTTTTGACTGACATGTGCAAGAAATTTGGAGACATAGAAGAGGTGGAAATTCTATACAATCCGAAGAACAAAAAGCATTTAGGAATAGCTAAAGTTATTTTTGGAACTGTAAAAGCAGCCAAGGATGCTGTCCAGACTCTACAGAACACGTCTGTCATGGGCAACATCATCCACGTGGAGCTGGATCCTAAAGGTAAGCAATCTTTGCATGGGCTAAATATATGAGTATTTATAAATGATGTGCAAATAATTCTCAGTTGTAGAAACTACATTTACGCATATGTGGTAACTTGATCCTTTATTTATAAGGTGTCACTAATTTAACTTTTGGAGGAGAACATTTAGTCACGTGTATACATTTACCTCTGGTTGCTTGGTTATCAGAGTAATTGCATCTCAATGTCAGTACGATTTACATGGGATTCAGCCCACGAGCATCAAAACGGTGTACAAACTGCAGAACGGTATTATTTTGACTAGAATACAAATACAAATGAAACACTGTTTAGGCCTATATTGGTTTTGACTTGTTTATTTGATTTATATCTGCTTATTTCAGTAATCATTTAATTAGTTATACTTGTAGTTGTTTATTTCTTCTTTCTGTGCACAGGGACGGGCTATAATCAAACAGTTAGGCTTGAAATATGTTAAACTACAGCCAAAATATAGTTGCTTAATTTCAGCCTATAATTAAACAATATTTTACCTGTTCATGCTAGCTGCATTTTACAATCTTAATATCTTTGGCTGTAGCCATTAATATCGGTAATGAAGGACTTGTGCATATTTCAAAATGGAATATCATGTATCTTATTTAAAATTGACACATCAAGAACCTGCAACAGTTGTATTCTCTTAAAGAGACAGTGGTTCCTCTCATGTCAGCAGAAGGTGCTCAGTTATGCATTTGGTTTATACGCCTACCGGTAGCCTATTCAGTAGCCTATATAGATAGGCTGGAGATCAAGCAGAAAATCTTAGGCCTACTGAGTACTGTCAATTTATTATATTTTCACCTGCCAGCAGTAGTAGGCATATATCCCGGAAATTGATTTTTCAATTAGGCTAATGAACTCCATGTGTAGCTGGTGATTTAAAACTTCCATGAAATGTCACAAGAAAAATTTCCTTGTTATAAATCATGCAGAAACTCCTCCAAACCATAATTTTCTGTTTTCAAGTTTTATAAAATAAATTGTATAATAGTGTCTTCAGAAAGTATTCATACCCCTTGAGTTATTCCACATTTGGTTGTGTTTCAGCCTGAATTCATGTTGGATGAAAAAAATATATAATTCTCATCCATCTACACACAATACCCCATAATGGCAAAGTGAAAACATGTTTTTAGAAATGTTTGCAAATCTATCTCATTTACATAAGCATTCATACACCTGAGTCAGGAGAAGTAGAAGCACCTTTGGTAGCGATTACAGCTGTGTGTCTTTCTGGGTAAGTCTCTAAGAGCTTTCCACACCTGGATTGTGCAACATTTGTCCATTTTATTATTTTCAAAAATGTTCAAGCTCTGTCATATTGGTTGTTGATCATTGCTAGACAACCATTTTCAGGTCCTGCCATGTATTTTCAAGTAGATTTAAGTCAACTGTTATTCGGACACTCATGAACATTCACTGTGTTCTTGGTAAGCAACTCCAGTATAGATTTTGCCTTTAGGTTATTGTCCTGCTGAAAGGTGAATTCTTCTCCCAGTGTGTGGTGGAAAGCAAACTGAACCAGGTTTTGCCATTAGGATTTTGCCTGTGCTTAGCGCCATTCAGTTTATTTTTTTATCCTGAAAAAGTCCCCCGTCATTAAATATTACAAGCATACCCATAACATGATGCAGCCACCAATTTGCTTGAACATATGGAGAATGGTACACAGTATTGTGTTGTATTGGATTTGCCCCAAACATAATTTTGTACTCAGGACAAAAAGTGTATTGCTTTGCCACATTTGTTGCAGTATTTCTTTAGTGCTGTTGCAAACAGGATGCATGTTTTGGAATATTTGTATTCTGTACAGGCTTCCTTCTTTTCACTCTGTCAATTAGGTTATTATTGTGAAGTCACTACAATGTTGTTGATCCATCCTCAGTTTTCTCCTATCACAACCATTAAACTCTAACTGTTTTAAAGTTACCATTGGCCTCATTGTGAAATCCCTGAGGTTTCCTTCCACTCCGGCAACTGAGTTAGGAAGGACACTTGTTTTCTTGTAGTGACTGGGTGTATTGATAAACCATCCAAAGTGTAATAATTCAATTCATCATGCTCAAAGGGATATTCAATGTCTATTTTTTTTATTTGTACCCATCTACCAATAGGTGCCCTTCTTTGAGAGGCATTGGAAAACCTCCCTGGTCTGTGTGGTTGCATCTGTGTTTGAAATTCACTGCTCGACTGAGGGACCTTACAATTATCTGTATGTGTGGAGTACAGAGCTTGAAGTAGTCATTCAAAAATCATGTTAAACACTATCATTGCACATAGAGTCCATGCAACTTATAATTTTAATTGTTAAGCACGTTTTCTACTCCGGAATTGTATGATTGCCATAACAAAGGGGTTGAATACTTATTGACTCAAGACATTTCAGCTTTTCATATTTTATTTATTTTTTGAAAAATTTCAAACAACATAATTCCACTATAACATTATGGGGATTTTAGGTAGGCCAGTGACAACTCAATTGAAACCATTTTAAATTCAGGCTGTAACACAACAAAATGTGGAAAAAGTCGAGGGGTGTAAAGGCACTATATATCACATTATTTTGTATTTATTGCTGTGCATGATGTTCTTTTTACTCACCTAAGGCGTCAACTAAAGGGTAACTGAGAAATATAATTTTCTATTTCAGTAAGGTGCCACCAAACTTTTATTGTACCATATCTTAACCTTATCCATTCAGGAGAGAATCGCCTTCGATACTTCCAGCTACTTCTGAATGGCACCTTCACCCCTCGGACACTTCCGGTGGGAGGAGAAGTGTCCCCTCGTAGCCTGGCAGAGGCTCTTCTGGTAAGACCACCATTTTTGTGTTGATGTTTAGCAGCACTTATGTTGTATTTGAGAAAATGTGCAAGTGTTCCATAACAGGCTCACAGGAAAGGTAAGCATGTTTAATTTGTCTGAACATTCTATTTGATGTACCTTTTGTAGTACTCGTCTCTCTGCAGTGCCAACTGATAGACAAGGCCCTAGTCCCTTGAATTGATTTTAAAGTTCTGAGCATAATCCTGAGTCTCCCAACTTTCAAGGAAAACTCCAACCAAAAATGTTTTTTTGGTGTTTGTCCATTGTTGACTTAGTTTTCGAGATATGTAATTTTAAAAATGCAGAAATCATCCCTGTATGTTCCGTAGTCAATATATACTGCAGAATAGCCAGTGTGAGTTTATTGTATCTCACCAGAAATGTAATTCAGTTGAAGACCTAGTTAAGTAATTACTGTCAGTAGTTTTTCCAGCTTCAAAGGTTTGTTTGGTGAATCTTTTTGCTCTATGCCTGAATCATTTACCCATTTCAGAAAGATGTGGTTTATTACATCTAATAAAGAATATATATATATATATTAATTATATGGCAATGTTTTTATATAACCTCCTTTCATACAGCCCCTTTACCACGTTCTTGCAAATTGTAACTTGCAAATTGTGATGGGTGGGGTGTGTTGTAAAACCATGGGGGCTGTTGGCATTTCAAATTAGGGAGGTGTTACATTTTATTTTACCATTATTTTACTAGGCAAGTCAGTTAAGAACAAATTCTTATTTTCAATGATGACCTAGGAAGAGTGGGGTTAACTGCCTTGTTCAGGGGCAGAATGACAGATTTTTACCTTGTCAGCTCGGGGATTCGATCTTGCAACCTTTCGGTTACTAGTCCAACGCTCTAACCACTAGGCTACCTGCCGACGTGTTAACGAATTTACCTACAAAAAAGCACAGAACCATTTACACAGACACAATACCTGTATTTTTGTTACATGGTCTGTGAAAATGCAGGAATCATGTCTAGGTCTTTAGGTGGCTTTTCATTTGCTATGTTTTTCACCCCCTGCCCCTTTCAGATCTAACAAAAAGCATGTAAAAAGAAGTAGGCATGGTAAATTAGTGGGATTTTGGTCTGTGTATGAAAGGTATAATTGTTACTGCCCTGTACTCAAGTGAGTCCCAGTGAACCCCTAGCCAATCTAAACTGACACCCTTATCTCTAATCTCTATCAGTGCAGCAGGTGGTAAAATGGGGCCCAGGAAAGAATGTTGTCAAGAACGTCTGCCTGCCTGCCTGCAGAGAAAAGGGGCTGCCTGTACTTTGAGCCGTAGCCCTACTGCCCAGCTGCTCCTGCAATCACTGCTAGGCTGTCTTTAGCTGTTTCAATTAATACATAATGGGAAGTGTTGCAAAAACTCTAATTTGACCATTCATCTTTAGATATAACTGTTGGCCTGTAAAGTGAAATCATACCTATGGCGCTGATAATCTGATGTTATATACAGTCAGGCCCAAAGTTTTTGGCACCCTTGATTAGCAAAAAAATATAGTATAAAATAAATAATACAAATACTGAGCTGTATTTAATGCCACATTTTTTTACAAGGAATATTTTATTTTAATGGGAGTCAAAATGAATGGCACCTCTGTTTTTCAATACCTCACCATGTGCGGATAATGACAGTGAGACTTTAAAAAATATATATTTTTGAGTTTGGAGAACACACTGGGTGGGATCTTAGACCATTCCTCTGTACAGAATCTTTCCAGATCCTTGATATCCTTTGTCTGCGCTTATGGCAAAGATGTCATTTCAGCTAAACCTAGGGTATGGCAAAGTGACGGGGGGGATTCCACCCGCTAATACTGCTAAACTGCATTTGCCTTTTAATCGGGATTAGAATGATTTAGTAGCCTATTTTACATTGTTGGTGTTGAGCTAGGGTATGGCGACTGCCATAACCAATGTACTTCCCTGGCTTATGGACTGTCCTCTTCCATTCAACCACAGGTTTTCAATGGGGTTCAAGCCGAAGACTGAGATAGCTAATGCAAAATGTTCATTTTTGTGGATTTTAATGTGTGCTTGGTTATTGTCTTGCTGGAAGATCCACTTGTGGCCAAGTTTCAGCCTCATGGTAGAGGAAACCAGGTTTTTTGGCTAAAATGCCCTAGTACTGGGTAAAGTTCATGATGCTGTTGACCTTAACAAGGGCCCCAGGACCAGTGGAAGCAAAATGGCTCCATAAGATAAAAGATCCACCACCATATTTTACACTAGGTATGGGGTTCTGTTCTTCATATGCATTTTTCTTGTGACGCCAAACTGGTGTGCGTGGCCAAAGAGCTTTATTTTCATGTCATCCAACAAATGTAAACGCCTGGAGATTGCTAAACGGGATAGACACTTGGATTTGAACCTGTGCAATGGTCAGATTACATGGAGGTGGATCTCTATGGCCACACAAACCATGTTTCCATCCACAGTTTTTATGCAAATAAACTGATATCGTATGAAAAAAAATCATAATCATCTGTGATGGAAACAGGCGATTTCGGTACATTTTCTAAATGCCGACCGATTAATTATTCGTTCGACCTGGGATCATTTTGTGTCTAAAATTAGTTATGCGAGAAATGGCAGTGGAAATGCCTTTATGTGCAAATATTTCAATAATAACCATCATATCGAGGTAAACTTGGAGTCACGTGATGATATGGTGTGTGTGTGTGGGTCTTCCCACTACGACTCGAGAAACCATGCAGGTTAATAGATTACAGATAAAATGTAAGTTAGGATGTACTTCACTGGGTGGTGAAAGTGCATGGTGATGAGCTTGATGCTCCTTTCCAATAAATATCTAGGGTCTTATTCTGATGACATGATGCTTCACTGTCATTTGATAAATAGAAATTCTTGCTCTTATCCAAAGTAATCTCATGCAGACTAGCCTACTCGCACTGCATCTGCTAGTTCTTGGCTAGAGCGCACTTGCCAAGACCAGACATGAGTTAACACAACAGTTTTTGTTAAACTAGTTGAAATTTGTTGAAATGCAATGGAAACACATTGAACTTTTTATTTTTATTCAGTACATGAAAACGTAAGTGGAAAAATTACATTTTCTGTGCACTACGTCATCACACATTTCACATTTTATCCGCAAGTCAGTTTTGTGGAAACGCACCACTGATGGGTAAATGCATATATTTTCTTTATGCAGATTTGAGAATATTTGCATGCAGATATGTTGCCCATTGGATGGGAACCTAGCTACAGAGGGCAGTCCAAAAGCACAGACTAAGGATATCAAGGATCTAGAAAGATTATGTATGGAGGAATGGTCTAAGATCCCTGTGTTCTCCAATCTCATTAAACCTTTTTATAAAAAGGCTGTGGCATTATCCTTGCAAGGTGAGATATTCAAAACAGGGGTGCCAATAATTTTGACCCATCTTTTTTGGAGAAGAATATGTATTGCTTGTTAAAATATATTTCTCTGAGCAATTGTATTAGTATAATATAATTACCCAATTTTCTTTTTAGCATACTGCACAATAAAGCTCAGTATTTGTATTTATGGTTTTTTTTTTTTTTTTGCTCATCTTTATCAAGGGTGGCAATAATTTAATTAATTTGACCCGACTGTGTTTCATCACTGCTTTCTGTGAGTGGGTTTCCTAAGCAGATTTTGGTGTGTCCCTCCCCAGGCCTGTGAACCCTTGCGCCGGCTCTCTGAGAGCAGCTCATCTGCTGCAGTGGGAGGCACAGTGACCCCCAGCGGCGCCGCCACCAACACCACCCCATTGTCCCAGGACACGGCTTACTCTAGCCTAAGGCAAGACACGCCGCAGTCCCAGGGCACCCCTCATACCCCTCGCCAGACCAGCACCCCCTTCTCTCAGGACTCCAGCTATTCCAGCAGACAGGGCACCCCAGCCTACCAGTCTAGCCGGACCGAAGGCTCCGGAAGCTACAAGTCTCGCAGACACGAGAGCAAGTTCCAGGATGCCTACAACCGGAGACCGGAGAGGCGCTACGTCCATGGCGCTGGGGGATCGGGATCCTCCTCATCCTCCTCCTCTTACCGAGGCAATTTTGAACAGTCTGCCTTTAAGCAGCACCAACCTGCCCCACCTGAACCCCCTCCCTCTGCCTCATCCTTTGCCCACACACCTCCTCCCCCTTCCAGTGCCAGCTTTAAGTCAGCCTTCTCCCCCTACCAGCAGGCCCCCATGCCCCCTGCGTTCCCCCCCTCAGAACCTCCGATCCACCAGCCTGTCCAGCGGGAGGTGGAGTACCGGAGACCCCCCCAGCCCCCCATGGCCCCTGCCACTGACTTCATGCCAATCAAGGATAAGCCAGGTACTCCACCCATTCCAGAACCCCCACCTGAACCCAAGGCCCACCCCAGCACCCCCCTTGCCCGGAAACCAGAGCACTGCCCACCTTCTCCTGGCACCCCTTCGCTGGAGTCAGAGCGAAATAGCCTGGACTCCCGTATCGAGATGCTGCTGAAGGAGAAAAGGACAAAGCTTCCCTTCCTTCCTGGAGGCGACTCATCAGACACTGAGGTGCGTATGGAGGGGAGCCCCATCTCCTCCTCTTCCTCTCAGCTGTCCCCCATCCCTCCTTATGGGGGCACCCACACCTCTCGGCCCTCTAGCACAGGCCTGGAGGACGTCAGCCCCACGCCCCTGCCTGACTCCGATGATGAGGAGCCCATCCCTGGAACAGGCTTGCTCCTCGAGAGGGTCATCTCCCCAGACCATCTCCATGGGATGAACACCACTGACCTGAAGGATGGTCGCCTCGGAAACCACACACCCACAGACAAAGTGGAGGTAAGAACAAACAGTATCATCCTAACTTTGGGTAGATGCACTGTTTTTAGAAAGTTAGGGATGGAAAGGGGGAATAGAGGGTCCATTCTATACATGACATGTTATTTGCCAGAGTAGTAGTATTGCTATGGAGATGTCTGCTTGCAGCCTGATCTATTTGGCAGTTATAGAGGGGGCACAGGAAGTAAACAGGCCCGCACTTTGGTTCGTTTCATTCTTGTGCTACTAGAGGAAATGGTTTATACTGGTTTCACAGCAAACAGTGACTGTTATTTTATGGGTTTCTTTCAAACTTGGTATGCTGTGAAGTTATCAACAACATACTGGGATACAGAACGTTTGAGTAGTTTGTTTTTCCCCTGCCATCAGAACTCTCAAAGAAATACACTTCATACTTTTCATGTACTTTGACGATCTATTTCCATGGTCTTTCTGTTTGTTTGGCTTTGTGTTTAAAAAAAACATGTATTAATCATTTTGCAAAAATGCAAAGCTCCTAAAGTTGCTAGTTAATTCTCTACATGGCACAATTAAACATTGCAGCCAGCCCTCCAAAGTGTGGACATGTATCAGAGAAACATCAAACAAAGGCTTTAAAACCTGATCCCAGAGCAATTTGACAGGCAAAGTAAGTGGCAATACAGTTGCGGTACAATTTTAGGGCCTAATAGGGCCTCTATCGGTTCAACTAGTCTTTCATAGTCAAAGAAAAGTACTTTAGGAAGTAATTATTCTCTTGATGAGTAAACAGTTATTTTCCTCATGTTTTATACTCACTGTTTGTAACTAGCTTGTGCCCTGGTAGTAGTAGACCCACACCCAGTGATGTGACTGGGAAAGAGAAACCGGACTCCTTCTGCTGTTGGGGAATAGAGAACACTTTCACTTCCTCTTTTTAAAGCTCATTGGACACGTTGTCAGGGGAGGAGTAGCCTACAGGGCCTGCTGGCCTTTGGCCCCATTCAACACTCAACACTTACTGGTTCTGTTGAGCCTGACATTCAGGATTGGCCACATAGCCCTGTATGTTTCATGTTATCATAAAGCAAACATTTCAATAATATGACCAGTTTGGCACACACGCCACTCCCCAGGCTTTTTAAGTCTTTATGATATTGTTTGTTTCATGAATCATGATTTCATTGCCACCCAGATATGGTTTGTTTAACAATGATGGCTATTATTAATGGGTTGGGGGAAACATTCGTCATTTTATTCATGCTTGTGTTCAGAATCCATTTAAGTTACTAGGGCGATTCCGGTGTTTTGGGCATTGCATTTTTCACACAAAATCACTACTTTAATGTCTCACAGAATGGACAAGCAAAATGTAAATGAAACTTTTGATTTGTGCGTCAATAGTAGCCCTTGGGGGAGTGTATACCCCAAAAAGTGGACTTGTAAATATTGACATGTTGGAGAAATAAAGCAATTATGAAGTGCGTTTATGGATGTTACGTGAAATGGACAAGCTTTTTGGGGAGACTGAAAATATTAGCAAAAGTCTGAGTTGCTAAGTCTTAGGTCAAACAGAACAGATAGATGGCAATAAAAACAATACCATAGAGGCTCAGAATAAGTTAGAGGAAAAACTAAAAGAAATTGAGGAACTTATTCAACGAAGATCAAGTGTAATATATTATAATAAAAAAGCATACTGGATGGAAAATGTGGAAAAATGTACAATGCATTTAAAAAAAAAAAATTCTTCAACGTAGAAATGCTACCAAAATTAATTGACTAAAACTTGTTACAAATGATGGGGTCACCTATGGTTCACCAAATTATATTTTGAAAGAGGAAGCAAAGTTCTTTAAGCATAGGTTTTTGTTTGTTGCCTCCATCTATTAATAATGTAATATTAACAGCAATACAGAAATACTCATGTGAAGGTGAAATTACAGAGGAGGAACTTATTGATGCAATTAAAGCCTTTAAGTCCAGTAAAACTCCAGGGCTGGATGGCATACCAGTTGAGGTATACCAAACCTTTTTTGATATACTCAGATGACCGTTATTAGCATGTTTTAACCACTCCTATAAAAATGGTAGATTATCAGACACTCAAGGTCTGATTTCATTATTACTGAAACAGGATACAAGTGGGAAATAAAGATCCAGTCCATTAAAAAAATTGGAGGCTTTCAGTGTTGTTACATTTACATTTTAGTCATTTAGCAGACGCTCTTATCCAGAGCGACTTACAGTAGTGAATGCATACATTTCATTTCATGCATCTTTTTTTATTTTTATTTTTTATTTTTTTGTACTGGCCCCCGTGGGAATCGAACCCACAACCCTGGCGTTGCACACACCATGCTGGCGTTGCAAACACCATGCTCTACCAACTGAGCCACAGGGAAGACCGTGATGTTGTGATGCAAAATGTATAGCACATAGGTATAGTTAAGTATTAATTCTAATCAGACAGGTTTTTAACATGGACGATATATTGGAGAAAATATAAGGCAAGTACTGTAAACAATACAACACTATGAAAAATCTGGGAAACCAGGCCTGCTATTCATAGCAGACTTTGAAAAGGCTTTTGATAAAGTACGACTGGAGTTTCTATATAAATGTCTGGAACATTTCAATTTTGGAGAATCTCTTATAAAATGGGTTAAAGTTATGTATAGTAACCCTAGGTATAAAATAGTAAATAATGGCTACTTCTCAGAAAATGTTAAACTGTTGAGAGGAGTAAACCAAGGTTGTCCACTATCAGCATATCTATTTATTATAGCCATCAAAATGTTAGCTATTAATATCAGATCCAACAATAATATCAAGGGATTAGAAATACAAGGCTTAAAAACAAAGGTGTTATTGTACGCTGATGATTCATGTTCTTTTAAATCCACAATTTGGATCCCTCAATAGAGGATATAGATATATTTTCTAACCTCTCTGGATTTCAACCAAATTATAAGTGTATTACGTATTGAAGCACAAAAATGATGTGCTCATTGTGTGGAGGCTTACCATTTGACTCTATCAGGTCATATACTGTATAGAGAGATCCTGACACCTTGTCCTTTCCCTCTCCCACAGAGCCATCAGTCTTCTGGGGAAGACATGGAGATCTCGGATGAGGACGACATGCCAGGCACACCCACGCACAGTGGCGACTGTGCCAAAGGCATCGTGGTCCACTCTGCTGTGTCCCCCATGCAGTCTATGCCCCTCCCACCCCCCGGCTTTCATCCTCTACCCCCTCAAGCAGGCTTCGGTCTTCCACACCACCTCTCTGCCGTCCCGGGCCCACACCTGGCATCTGGAGTGCCCCACCCCATGCTGCCTCACCTCTACCCCCATGGCATGGTGCCCATGATGCAGATGGAGCTGATGAGCTGCCTGCCTCAATGGGGCAGCGTTCACATGTCCTTCCAGATGCAGACCCAAATGCTGAGTCGCATGGCCCAGACCCGGGGGCCCTACCCCTACCCACACTTCATGAACACCGGAGGGACGACTTCAGCTGGGTCAGCAGCCATGCAGTTTGGGGGTCCCTACCTACCCTTGTCCATGAGTAGCACCCCAGCTGCCAGTGCAGGGGGCCACGGGCAGCAACCTTGGCCCCATCCCAGCATGCCCAAGTTCAACCCTGCCGTTCCTCCACCGGGCTACGAGGCTAAGAAGGAGGATCCTCACAAGGCCACCGTGGAAGGGGTGCTGCTGGTCATCGTCAAGGAGCTGAAGGCCATCATGAAGAGGGACCTCAACCGTAAGATGGTGGAGGTGGTGGCCTTTAGGGCCTTTGACGAGTGGTGGGATAAAAAAGAACACTCAGCCAAGGTGAGTCATACTTCAAATCCAGCTCCTATCTAGTCTCACTTCAGTCTCACGTGAACAGTCAATTGTGTTCATGAGAGTGGACCATTTTTTTATATTTTTTATTATTATTATTTTTTTTAACTAAGCCTGTCAATGTTGGTTTAGCTCAAATATATATCCCTCAGTGTTTTTGTGGCCATTGTTGCTTGGATACAAAATTAATGTTGTTAGGAAAGCCTAAATTAGAACTCCTGGAATGTTTTGTATCAGAAAAGCTCAACTAACCTCATATTTTTGCGAAGTCGAGGTTATGAGGTAAAATGTATTTGAATGTGTTGAAATGATGGACTCTTGACAACAAGGTAGGTATAACAGAGCTATATATTTAGAGAATTTGGTTAGTTGAAATGGGTGAAATCGTTGAGTATGAAGGACATTGCTGTGTGAACTGGCTAGGTTGTTGTACTTTGCTATTTCACAAACTCTAGCTACCATTTTAATTGCAATGACATGACTATTCAAGCCAGGTATTCTCCTGCGTTAACTAGCCAGATAGCAAACAGGCTTTCATGTGAGTACCATGTTGTTCCTTCCCCCAGGCGTCCCTGACCCCGGTGAAGGCTGGCGAGGAGGAGAAGGAGAAGCCCAAGCCCAAAGAGACCATGGGCTCCAGTCTACTGGAGAACTGGAACAAGGGAGAAGGCCTAGGCTATGAGGGAATGGGCCTGGGCATCGGCCTCCGAGGAGCCATCCGCCTGCCCTCCTTCAAGGTACCACCAGCCACTTTTAGGATTGACTAAGAATATGTCTAAAGGGCTCTGGTGCTTTGTAAAATCGTTCAACAGTTGTATTTGTCAGAGATGATTAATGTGTGTGTGTCTTCAGGTGAAGAGGAAGGACCCACCTGATGCCACCTCCACCGGGGACACTAAGCGAGCGCGACCCTCCACGCCTGTGGACGATGAGCTGGAGGACATAGCGGAGCTTCCAGAAGACGGGTCCAGGATGGACGAGGACAGCGCGGCATTACGGAGGCGACATGCGCGGCCGCTGGAGCTGGACAGCGAGGGAGAGGAGGAAGTAGAGACTTCTGGGAAAGAGGAGTCTCTGTCCGATAGGGAGGAGGAGCCTGACGAGACAGAGGCCTCTGAGAGGTTGTCATCGGGCAAGGTGAGCTGTCAATCAAATGACCACATGTCCTAGAATGGTAGACGAACTGTTGACCATCACAACCTTCAACAGGTGCTTCAGCTCATTGGGAGAAGGCAACCTGAGGCATCATACTGTAGACCAATGCTTTTAATAATAGCTTTTAACCTCTGTGATTGGACCTTTCAGGAGAGTGGAGAGGAAGAGGATGAGGACGAAGATGAGGCGGCCTCAACCAGTGATGGTGAATCATCGGAGTCGTCGGATGAGGGTAAATCCACGCTCATGTCAATGACCATAGTTATTGGGTACTGTGTGTAAACTCTGCCTCTGTAACTTGTCCTATTCTCTCTCCTCCTCGCTCCCACAGATGTTGCCAGTTCAGCATCCTCGAAAGTTGTCTCTGACTCCTCTGCGAGTGGGGACTCCTCTGACTATGATTCCAGTTCAGAGGAGGAGGCAGAAGAAGAGGAGGAGGAAGAGGAGGAGGCGGCGGTAGACGTGGAGAGTCTACCGGATAAAGACGAGGACCGGGTTCGGACATCTTCGTCCTCATCCTCCTCTTCGTCTTCATCATCTGAGGAGGAGGTGGAACCCAAGGCGCCCAGCACGCCCTTAGGTCCTCCCCCAGAGGACGAGCCCTCCGAGCTGGCTGGTTTAGAGGAAGACCAGAGGCCTAGGGAGGGGCTGAAGCTCAAGCCCAACCACAGATCCCTCAGCGAGGTGGAGGGAGCAGCGGAGCCTGGCCGGACCAGCCTGGAGGACCTCAGGCCACCTTCACCCAAAGGAGTCCCAGGTCTTAACCCTCTCCTGTTACCTAACCACACAAGCTTTGTGTTTCAGATGCCATTTCAGATGTTACACTCTGCATATTGCTTTTAACTGACAGATTGTCATGACATGTTGGTTGTCTTTCAGCTGAGGAGTCGGACCTTGACGTGGAAGTCGCCATCCCTGTATTGAAGACAGAGCCCCAGGATGATGTTACTAACCTGCGGCCACCCACCCCGACAGGCTCCCTGGCTGACAGCGACCAGGACTCTCGACCCAAGGCCCACACAGAGGACAAGGATCTGCCCTATACGCCAGGTAGAGGGGCTTCCACATCCCTGGAGCCCGACACAGCCCTCCCTAGATCCCTAGTAGTCCCACCTATGCACCTCCCCCTCCCCCCTTCCCCAGCCATGGGAGGCCACTCCCTCCTGCTACCGCCTCCCTGCCCCATGCCGGACCTCCCGTTTAGGGCCAGGCTGTCCACAGACGAGGATGTGCCCCGCACCCCTGGCAGGGACCTGATGGACCGGGCAAGGGGCCTGGGCAAGTCCCAGAACAGCACTGAGAACGTGCCCGTCACGCCTGGCAGCGATGCCCCTCTGACTGGCAGCAGCCTGGTCAGCCTCAGCTCCCCCCACATATCCGGCAGCCCCTTCTCCTACCCTGCCCAGTCCCCCGTCCTGAGTGCAGGTATCCCCCGAACCCCTGGCAGAGATCTGACCTTTACCCCTGTCTTCCCAGACCCCACAGCCCTGGCTGCTGGCCTTCCCATCCACCGGAAAGCCTCTTCAGAAAGCCCGCTGTTCAAGGAGCCTCCACTCAGCACCCTGGCCAGCCAGACCCTGCCCCCCGACTCCCTCCAGGGACAGGCCTTAACCAGCGTGCCAAAAGACCTGCCTGCTGTCCCGGCCTTAGACCTCCCAGTGCCCCCGGACGTAACCCCGCCTAAGAGGAAGCCTGGGCGACCCAAGAGTAAAAAGGCTGCAGCACTGGCAGCTCTGGCAGCACTGACTTCTCCTAAGACTGAGTCTATGGAGCTCTCGGTGACTCCCACCTCCATGCCCCCCTTTTTGCCTCACGATGCCCAGCTCCGAGAACTCTCTGCAGACACGGCTGCTGCAGCCACTCTTCCTGACATCCCCGGCTGCGCTGGGCTAGACTCCTCCACAGTGGGCCTGGACTTCCGGGAAGGGGAGCCAGAGCCGCATACGGTTCTGCCCCTTGACGACCGGTTCCTCCCCTATGAAGAAGAGGAGCACGTGCAGAAGCCTGCCCGTAAGGTGCGGCGAGGGTGGGAAGAGCTGCTGCTGGCTAGCCACTCCCCCGCGTTCACGCCGCCGCGGCCCCACTACGTCCCACGCTCGGAGTTTGAGGAGATGACCATCCTGTACGACATCTGGAACGACGGCATCGATGAGGAGGACATCCGGCACCTGCAGGTCACGTACGACAAGATGCTGCAGCAGGACAACGGCAACGACTGGCTCAACGACACGCTGTGGGTCCAGCACCCTCATATCCTTTACTACTGCCGTTGATAATATTACTGCCCATTTATTGCTAGTACATTCATATTTGCCTTTAACTGTATAGCAATGATAGGGCCCTCTGATGCCTCTCTACTCGAATACAAACAAGCTAGTCTTTTTTTGTCCTAAAGTGTTGTTCCTTTATTGTCCTTTTTTCCCTGTTCTTTTTAGTATTGCTTAGTCATCAAGCAATTTAGATAGTTGTACATTTAGAAATGCTTGGTCATGGTTCTACCAACCCAAGGTTTAGCCTTTTCCAAAAGTATTTTGGAATGATTTCCCTTGACTCCCCTGCACCTACCAACATCCCAGCGGTGAAGAGGAAGAGGAGGGACGACGGCATGAGGGATCACATGACTGGCTGTGCCCGTAGCGAGGGCTACTACAAGATCGACAAGAAGGACAAGATCAAATACCTCAACAGCAACAAGCACCTGCTGGAGGAGGGGCCCATAGACATGCAGGTGGGTTTCAGCAGAGAGTGGGCTGATGGGCTTGAGTTCACATCAGCAAGGGTGTCTGTTCATCTGCGCGTTTGTGTTTCTCGACGCGTCTGTTTGCCTTAAGGTGGCGTTAGGAGCTCATTGTGTTTTCCTTCTTAATGTCACTCAATCTCCTTCTTTCCCTTACTCTGTCTCGCTCTGCAGGGCAAGAGTATTCCCGCGCAGCCCCTAGTCTCCACCAGAGCTGGCTCTGAGCGGAGGTCAGAACAGCGCCGCCTGCTGTCCTCTTTCAGCTGTGACAGCGACCTGCTCAAGTTCAACCAGCTGAAGGTACCAAAGGCCAAACACAGCCCACACACAACCACTGTTATTTTACTCTGTTAATGTGTCAATGCAATACTGTCACTTCAACTTGTCTTGTTTTATTTTACTCTTTCCCCAGTTCCGTAAGAAGAAGATTCGGTTCTGTAAGTCGCATATCCACGACTGGGGTTTGTTTGCTATGGAGCCAATTGCTGCTGACGAGATGGTGATTGAGTACGTGGGTCAGAACATCAGACAGGTGAGTAGAACTGTCTTCTCAGTCTGAGGGAGGTTATGTGCAGACGGGAAGCATTCTAGAGATTATCCGACAACACAGACGTGTACTTTGTGCCGGCTGCAAATCGTCATGTCCTACAGGTGAGTGTTAAGCAGGCTAAGTGTAAACCCATCCAATCCTCTGCCCAGGTGATTGCTGACATGAGGGAGAAACGCTACGAGGACGAGGGCATCGGGAGCAGCTACATGTTCCGTGTGGACCACGACACCATCATAGACGCCACCAAATGTGGCAACTTCGCCCGCTTCATCAACCACAGCTGCAATGTAAGTGTCTCCTCTCATTCAAAACTGAATCTAGTCAAGTGTCAATTCGTTGACCCAATTTCACATTGCTAGGCTAGCAAACACGTTGATGCTAACACCTCTGTTTTGTTCGTGTTCTCAGCCCAACTGCTACGCTAAGGTGATCACAGTGGAGTCCCAAAAGAAGATCGTCATCTACTCCCGACAACCCATCAATGTCAACGAGGAGATCACCTACGACTACAAGTTCCCCATCGAGGACGAGAAGATCCCCTGCTTGTGTGGGGCAGAGAACTGTAGGGGAACGTTGAACTAACGTTAGACCCTGGCCAAGGGGAAACTCCCGGAAAACAACAAGCACTGTTACCAACTAACGTTGTCCCCCATTCCCTGGACACACACACAGAGACACCATGCTAAAAACACAAGGACAAAAGAGGAGGGGTGGAAGAACCAGGAGATGGGTAAACAACCCATCATCTGGATACAGTGCAGCTACCTGTCTGGGACTCTTTTTATACATGCAGATATTTACTCAAGATTGTTTACGATTCCAGGTGCTCTTTAAAATGGACATAAACATGGGTTTTCTACTACTCTGCCAGTGATCCTTTGAATTTCCACAATGCTGTACACCATCTGGCTTCCTGGTGCAGCACTCTTAATTGTTTTGTGTTCCATTCAGCATGGTTCCCCCCAGGTCTGGTCTTGGCTTGTACAGTTTTACCTACTCCAACTTTTCTCATAAGCTTTACGGAGACCACGTGGAACGTAGCCCCCCCCCCCCCCCATTTTCTATGTTCACACACACACTTCTAGCTCTAGCTGCTCATTAATACTGTTGACACGCACAATGAAAACACTTGGCCGTGGGAGGGACACCGCTTCCCCCATGGGAGATGACACTATTCTCACCATTTTGGTGGTCATAGTGGCACATACAGGAAGTAGGTTTCGGGTCCTGAGAACTGGGTTTGCTACCCAAGGACAAGCCTGCGGGGATGCCTCCATTTCCTTAACCCCCCCCCCCCCCCCCCCCCTCCCTTTTGTTTTCATTGTAAATGCAGAAAACTGATGTAATTGAAGCTACAGAATGAGTCATTGTGTCATCAATTCACCAACATGTGGAGATCACTGGAGTGCAGATGAATCCACACCTGCTCATTCCAGCAAATAATATGGAGTATGCTGCTGTCTGTTACTTTATTTAAACATGAAGGAATACGTTTTCAGAGATTTATAAAATGTTATTCCAATGGTTTTGCCATCCTTTGTCATTCAGAAATGACCCTTCATACTGTCTTGTCTTCCCCCCAAAACACTATTGTATTTTGTGTGCAATGAGTGAATGTACTGCCCTCTGTAGGCCATACTGTAGAAATAGGGAATGGGAAAATAATGCAAGATGGGTTCCTTAAAAAGTGAGCTTTTACACCATAGTGTAGTATAGTGTTTCCAAAAGCAACCATAGGCACATCATTCCTTCCATAGCAAACGTTGTTATCCCTGCACAGTGAGACTGCTGATGCAGATTGTATTGAAATGTTTGGACTTCATGATGCCTTCTCACCTCCAACATGACATCCATACATGTCAATCTGGTTGCTAAGGTTACCATGTTATAGAAGTTATTCACCATTTAAAAGACTGCTCTAAGGAAGTGTTCCGATCCGTACAGCTGATGAGTGAATAGCAATTTCAACTAGCATTATTAGCTTTAGGCTTTTTGTCAGGCTTAGATTTCTTCCTAAAGCTTATCCAATGCTGTCTGGAAGCCATACAGGTGTCCATTGCATTTCCAGTGTTAAATCTTGAGAAAAGCATTTATTCAATGCTCTATAAAGTTCACAACAGGAAAATGATAGTAAAAATAGGTGTAACCTAGGTAAATGTAATTCCAATGTTCTCACATGACTGCAGTTAAGAGGAACTTTTTACATTAGAATTACCTTGACAAAAGCCTTGGAATGGGGGGTGTGGCTAGAAAAGAAGGCAGTTTATAAATGTAAGTTAAACCACAAGTGTCATATACATGTCTAGCTTCTGGGGTTTCCATGACTACAGGGCAAAAGTGTTTCTGAAATCTGCCGCTTGCTACTGTGTTAATGCGCATGCACTATTATGAATTGCTGTCTACTTTCGCCTGTGTGAATGTGTTTGTATGACATGAATGTGTGTGGTGTACGTGACATTGTTTTTATTTTACTGGCTGGCGGTGTGTTGGTGGTGGCTGGTTTAGGTGTTCTCACCCCATGGTGCTTCTTTGTAACATGTCAGGTCCCTCCCGGTACAAGTTAGTTCAGTATTCTACTCAGTGTTTCTAATCTGAAACAACCCAATAGACCTTGCACTATCACCACCACACTAAGAACCCCAAGCTTCAATCTTCTGTTTGTGTATGTTTGTCGCGTGGGTATTGTCTCTTGTCATTCAGTTTCATGAATCATTGCTGTTTGTGAATGCACTGGAGGCTTGCACTTCTGCTTACGCCCTCCTAGCCAATCAGAAGTCTGACAACCAAGTAATTCATTGCTTCTCATTCAGTTGGATAGCTCATAGTGTCTTTTGTTAGTTTTTTTAACAACCGTGATGTTTATATTGTACAGGATCACTTGTATAGAAAAATACCTGAAGCTTTTCTTTTTTTTTTATCGTCATGGGGAATAAATAAAATGATGCATCTTTTTTATTTTTTAACAAAAGATTGAGTATTTGAAGTGGTCTTTTCAGGGATCAGTAAAAAAAAAAGTAATCTTTAAAAAAACATGGGTTTAATTGTTTATTTAAAGGAAAGGTGCATCTTGTACAGAACAAAAATCTCCATTTCCCTTTGAAAGATTGTTTCTTGTAGAAACGTCTTCATTTTTTTCTGCCCATTTCCTTTGTAATCTTAAAATGAATAAATACTTTAACTGTGAATATATATATATATATATTTTTGTTCCAGGGGATTTGCTACAGAAATACAGCTGAGAGATCTGTGTCAGACAGAGCTGGTGAAGCTGGTGGCAGTATTTTCAGCTTGTGTCAAGCTTTATTTAGTATTTTCTGTTGTAAATTCTATGAAAACTTGTTTGCAGTGTGGAGAAAGGAAAAAAACATGGTGCAGAAATGACATGGGAATGGGGTGGAATCATCAGCCTGTTTCTCATGTCTATTTATTACACAACAAATGTATGAAAAATAAAATCATAGAAAATAAAGCCTTTTTTCTTCTTCAAATGACTGAATGAATACATCAAATTTCAGACAGCAATTACTGGATGATTTTATGTACAGTAACCCAGTAGTATCAACTGACACACAGGACGTTGGAAATAACATTTCCTTCATGTTGGAAACCTCAATGGAGAATGCCTGCATACCTTCACCCATAATAAGCAACATGAATAAACCAACATTCAGAGACGTTGTCCTTTTGATAAAACAATGCCCTACTGTCTGTCAGTGTGTAGGCTACAGTTTGGTTCAGGACCAAATCATGTGATTTCTCCATTTCAAGCAGTCAGGCAGTGTCAATTCTAGGGATCCTATGGACTCCCAACAGTATTAAATCAGTAAGTGTATATCAATAGCATCAATCTCCAATCATAGCAATAGCATCAACCACTTAACAGGTATGGTCAGTAAAGCAATGTAATAAGACTACATATGATTTATGGTCATGTACCAAAATACAAAGATACTGGTCTGGTGTTCTGCAAGAAATGTAAAAGATCCTAGGGGTTGATCTAGAATTGGACCCAGTCTTTCTACTGTTAGGTCTACCTAGTAGGCATGTTACTTCTGTGGGTAAGAGGAGGCTTTACAACATCCTTACCTTCGCAGCGAGGAAAAACATCCTTTTACAGTGGATTAGTGATAAAGTTCCTTCTATTAAAGATTGGCATAAGATACTATTTGAATGGGTGCCACTGGAATATTTGACATGTACATTGCATTCTAAGACAGATCAGTTCTACAAAGTATGGGAACCTTACCTAAATTACCTAGAACCTGAAGTATCAGCTATTATGCTGCAAGGATTCTCTTAGAATGGTGGTGATCTATGTATTTCATAACTACACTGTATGTATGTATGTATGTATGTGTGTGTGTATGTATGCGTATGTATGGGTGAGTGTGTGTATATGTATGTGTGTATGTATATATGTATGTTTGTGTGTATGTATGTGTGTGTATGTATGTGTGTGTATGTATATATATATATATATATATATATATATACATACATGTATATGTGTGTGTATGTATGTATGTGTGTGTATGTATATGTATATATATGCAGGTATGTGTAAGTGAGTGCTGTTTTTTGCTTTGTCTTTGTTGTTGTATCTCTTAATATGGGTGAAAACTGTGAAACTCCAATAAAAATACTGTTACAAAAAAAAAAGACTACATATGATTGAGGCCTCCCATGACCTCATTCTCAACCATCCGGACTGACGGAGACAGAGTGGCCTCTGTGTGTCTGCCCTCTGCCACCCCAAGTCAGTGACAGGAGGTGGATGGTGTGACCAGCAGTAGGGGAACAATACAGTCGGCATGGATACACAGGTCAGGCTGTCAGGCTCCCCGGGATCACCATTCTCTTTATCGTATTGGATTTGGTCAACCGCCAGAACTGAACAAAGTGTGAGATGTTGTAATGCCACTACTTTATCAATCCACACCTCACTCATACAACCCCCCAGTATAAGCATGTCATACCAGTCACTCTGAGTGAGTCACCCCTGGTAGTTGCAGAGCAGTGGTGTGACATGGGGAAGTTCTTCTGATGACCGTTTCAAGTGGATCAAATTCATGCAAAATAAAGGGAGGGAAGGCAGGCAGTGAAATAATATCTCTGCTACCTGCCAATAGCAGTTGCTGAGGGAATATACAGCAATGTCATATGGCCACCAGGGGGAATATAAACACTGAGTTCAAATTCAATTATTTATTTTAATTAACATTAATATAGTAGGTCAGGTAGTGATTGAATGCAGTACAATCAGAGATGCATACACGGTAGCATTGATGAACAACATTTTAGTACTGTCACCAGTACTAGATCTAGTCTACACAATGTTATGAATTGAACTGTTAAACATGTAATGAAACATTAAACCATTTCTAATTGAATGCAATGACAGTGATATGATGAAAACATACAGTGGTCAATCACAGTAAACAGTACTCTTTTTTTTCACAGTATTTTATGTATCCTCTGTAAAAGAAAATCTATGGTATTGGCAACTTCAGAGTTTCTCGGCTATGATGCTGTCCCACAAGTAGAGAGAGTGTAAAGCTAGCATGAACAAAACAGCCCTAAGCAAAGAGCTAGAGCCCATAGATGAGCCCAACTGTTAAAGTCAGTTGAAGGAGAAGTATTGAGAGTGCTGGGCTATAGAGGTGATTGGCCATCGCTGTAAGCAGTTTGGCATCTTTGGAGGCGTAGACGCTGCGACTGAAGGTGGGATGGATGTGTCGGAAGTTATCATGGAGATGTGCTACAAATTCTTCATCCTCCTCTGTGGAGAAAATCCCAGTGACAAACTGTTCAAACTAGGGAAGAAGAAACACATTAACAGGGTGGTTATTTATAAACTGTGATGTAATTAAGCATGATCATTCATTCATTAGATTCATCAGATCATTCATGGTACTGTTTTCCATCACTAGTAACAATCCTAGTATAGCTGTTCGCCCAGGGTTGTTCCATGGTCACAGTATCCTGGTGGAACACAACAATCAGGCTGGTTCTACCAGGGTATGGTGAAAGCATAGATTCAGGACTTTTTCGCTAGCACAAACTGGAATATGTCCCGGGATTCATCCGATGGCATTGAGGAGTTTACCACATCAGTCACCGGCTTCATTAATAAGTGCATCAACAACGTCGTCCCCACAGTGACCGTACGTACATATCCCAAACAGAAGTCATGGATTACAGGCAACATCCGCACTGAGCTAAAGGCTAGAGCTGACGCTTTCAAGGAGCGGGACACTAATCCGAACACTTATAAGAAATCCTGCTACGCCCTCAGACGAACCATCAAACAGGCAAAATGTCAATACAGGACCAATATCTAAATCATACTACATTGGCTCTGACATTCGTCGGATGTGGCAGGGCTTGCAAGCTATCACAGATTACAAAGGGAAACCCAGCCACGAGCTGTCCAGTGACGCAAGCCTACCAGACGAGCTTAGTACCATCTATGCGCTTCGAGGCTAGCAACACTGAACTATGCATGAGAGCACCAGCAGTTCCGGACGACTGATCACGCCCTCCGTAGCCGATGTGAGTAAGACCTTTGAACAGGTTAACATTCACAAGGCTGCAGGGTGAGACGGATTATCAGGACGCGTACTCAGAGTGATCAACTGGTAAGTGTCTTCATTGACATTTTCAACCTCTCCCTCACCCAGTCTGTAATACCTAAACGTTTCAAGTAGACCACCATAGTTCTTGTGTCCAAGAATGCCAAGGAAATGACTATCGCCCCATAGCACTACCACCTGTAGCCATGAAATGCTTTGAAAGGCTGGTCATGGCTCACATCAACACCATCATCCCAGACACCCTGGACACACTCCAATTTGCATACCGTACCAACAGATCCACAGATGACGCAATCTCTGTTGCACTTCACACTGCCCATTCCCACCTTCACAAAAAGAACACCTACGTGGGAATGCTGTTCATTGACTACATACAGCACAGCTCTGCGATCAACACCATTGTGCCCTCGAAGTTCATCACTAAGCTGACCCTAGGATTAAACACCTCCCTCTGCAACTGGATCCTGGACTTCCTGACGGGCCGCCCCCAGGTGGTGAGGGTAGGCAACAATAAATCCGCCCTTTGACCCTCAACACGGGGGCTCCTCAGGGGTGTGTGCTTAGTCCCCTCCTGTACTCCTCCCTGTTCACCCACAACTGCGTAGACGCACACGACTTAAACACCATCATTCAATTTGCTGCCTACACAACGGTGGTAGGCCTGGTCACCAAAAACGATGAAACAGCCTACAGGGAGGTGGTCATAGACCTGGCAGTGTAGTGCAAGAACAGCAACCTCTCCCTCAACGTCAGCAAGACAAAGGAGCTGATCGTGGACTACAGGAAACGGAGGGCCAAGCACGCCCCCATCCACATCGACGGGGCTGTTGTGGAGCAGGTCGAGAGCTTTAAGTTCCTCGGTATCCACATCACTAAGAAACTATCATGGCCCGCAAACATCAGCGCAGTTGTGAAGAGGGAACAACAATGTCTCTTCCTACTCAGGAGACTGAAAAGATTTGACATGGGCCCTCAGATCCTCAAATAGTTCGACAGCTGCACCATTGAGAGTATCTTGACTGGTTGCATCACCGCTTGGTATGGCAACCGCTTGGCATCCGATCGCAAAGCGCTATAGAGGGTAATGCGTACGGCCCAGTACATCGTTGGGGCCAGGCTTCCTGCCATCCAGGACCTCTATACCAGGCAGTGTCAGAGGAAGTCCCTATCAATTGTCAAAGACTCCAGGCACCCAAGTCATAGACTGTTCTCTCTGCTCCCGCACAGCAAGTCTGGAACCAGCAGGACCCTGAACAGCTACCCCCAAGCTATAAGACTGTTAAACAGTTAAATAGTTAACCAAAAACTCCCTGGAATATCTGCATTGACCCTTTTTAACTCATCACATACGCTGCTGTTACTGTTTATTATCTATCCTGTTGCCTAGTCACTTTATCCCTACCTATATGTACATATCAATTACCTTGTACCTCTGCACATAGACTCAGTACTGGTACCCCGTGTATATAGCCAAGTTATGGTTACTCATTGTGTTGTTCACAAAGCATGTAAAAAATACAATTTGATTTGATTTGAGATTAAACCCATTTCATGAGTGTCCTTCCTTTCAGTAGTGCTTGCTTACCTGTGACCATGAGATATAGGTAGGGACTTCATACATGGTCCATATAACGGCTTGAGAACAAGGTGGAGTGGTGAGGCTACCATGGTAGCGGTAGTACTGGGACAAATGGCTCTCAGGCAGAAGGCCGATCAATGGGAATGGCTTGACTGTAGCCGTTTGACCTAGGAGAGGGAGAAAGACCTTTATTAAACGTTTATTAAACCCTACATGGGACTGAAGCATGTTCAGTCACCACACTATATATATATATACTGAACAAAAATATAAACGCAACATGCAAAAATGTCAACGATTTTACTGAGTTACAGTTCATATAAGGAAATCAGTCAGTAGGCCCTAAACTATGGATTTTATATGACTGGGCAGGGGCGAATGAGTTTTTCCCCACAAAAAGGGCTTTATTACAGACAGAAATACTCAGTTTCATCAGCTGCCCAGCTGGCTGGTCTCAGACGATCCCGCAGGTGAAGAAGCCGGGTGAGGACGTCTTGGGCTGGCGTGGTTACACGTGGTCTGCAGTTCCGAGGACAGTTGGTCGTACTCCCAAATTCTCTAAAATGATGTTGGAGGTGGCTTATGGTAGAGAAATTAACATTCAATTATCTGACAATAGCTCTGGTGGACATTCCTGCAGTCAGCCTACCAACGGCACGCTCCCTCAAAACTTGTGACATCTGTGGCATTGTGTTGTGTGACAAACCTGCACATTTTAGAGTGGCCTTTTATTGTCCCCAGCACAACATGCATCTGTGTAATGATAATGCAGTTTAATCAGCTTCTTGATATTCCACACCTATCAGGTGGATGGATTATCTTGGCAAAGGAGAAATGCTCACTAACAGGGATGTCAACAAATTTGTGCCCAAAATTGGAGAGAAATAATATTTCTTTGCTGATGTGAAATTTCTTGGATCTTTTATTTCAGCTAATGAAACATGGGACCAACGCTTTACATGTTGCGTTGATATTTTTGTTCAGTGTACATTAGAGTACTTATGTTTCTACAGACCTTTGTAGGCAATGGAGGGAAGTAGTCGTGATATGCGTCCAAAGTGTACATTTTCAATGTAATAAAGCTGCAAGAAGTTAGAGGTTTAGAATATATGACTTCATCATGACAAAATAAACAGATATTTTTTTAAATATGCTCTAAAATGAACTACATAAAGTATTTAACTATAGTTTACATCAATAAAGAACGCAAGAACTGCAAGGCCAGTTGGGTCATCCAAGGCAGATGTCAAATTGGGGTGACTTGACTTCATGTTGACTATGTGCATCTGCAAAAGAAAATGCACTGTCAATTAAATATAAAACCAGGATGCAGGCACTGACAGCTGCTATTTATTTTGTTCACCAAAGATATCCACCCTTCAGTGTAAAGTTGACTGGATGTAAAGAGAACCATCACCCACACTTACCTCCATTGGATACCTGTGCCTGTCCACAGTGTGCTCTGAGCCGTTGGTGTTGAGGCTTCCCCAGTGAAAGTGGAGCTGGATGGTGTGGTACGTCCCAGGAAGACCTCCACCACTCACAGACATCCCATTCCCAACCTCCAACACAACTGCATACAAACACACAGACCACTTATAAACGTCTACACAAAATGCACAACCCATTCTCACACATACATTCTCACAAGCACACACATAGTTGTCCTGTGATGTAATAAGAAACGGGACACGTAGGCTAAAGTCGCTAAGTAGACAATAACTACTCAGTAGACACACCTCCTCACAAATCAATTTCTACGGTAATGATAGAGGATATTCACCAGAGTGCCCATTGTTTTTCAGTTTCCAGTGTCCTGTATGAACAGCATGAAAACCATCCAGATGTAAAGCCTCCAGTGACTCATTTCTGGTCATATGATGATCCAGGTTGATTGGAGAGTGATGTTCTTCAAGTATTGGGTGGCAGGATGGGAACGCGTCTCCCCATGCATATGGATCTGAGGAGGACACAAAAACACACGCTGATGGCATTCAAAGTGTAAGTCTACAGTCACCATAGAGTTAACACGATAAGAATATTACTATATTTTTTATTAAAATATCGATTTGAAATCTACCGAAAATAATTTGAGAAAAAACATTTAAAAGTGCATTGTCTCTACATTGAATAAACATAGACACTTACCACAATAACTCTCATCATAACAGAAGTCCACTGAAAACGTAAAACAAGGAGGATATCAACTGTAAAGCGTTCTTACCCATGACGTAATACACACTCAAACAGCTGCCTACCTTGGATAATATCAAGGACAAGCCGGATACTCACCGGTGTGTGAACCTGTAATAAACATCACTAGGAAAGTTATGATTGCCAAAATCATTTTTGCGCCAATAAATGAGCACAGCATTTCAATAGGTCTAGTTAATGTCTAAATAAAAATGACAGAGGCAGGTCTAATCGGTGCTTAGGGATCTGTGCAAATGCCAAGCTTAAATAGGACTGGGAAAGTGAATGCTGAGGGCTTTTTCTTTCTTTCTCTGTTTGGTCAGTGGAGTGTGTCATTGCCAGTGGTCTTTACTGATGAATGTCACATAACGGGACATTGATGTGAGGGAAGCTTGCCAACTCTCGGCTGAGCACCGATGCCCCCAAGCGGTAAGGTCAATTGTTTTTTAATTTTTTTATAAAAACGATTAAGTAGCAGGTTGGAATATGTAAAATGTTATCACTGTTTATTTTGTCAGTGTATCTCCTAGTGGTCTGCCGATAAAGGGTGCCTGTCGAAGGAACGGACAGCTATAGGTGTATAGGCCTAAGATCAGGTGAAAACATATGCTGCAATATGCTACTGATGCTTGACACGGTCTGAATAGTAAATCGTACATCTTTTGGTTTCAGCCTCACTGCGAAGATAAGTTGCCTTATTGGAGCAAAGACTGATAAACCCATCTATTGCCAGGGAGGAGAATTAATTAACGGACAGGGCTCCCCTTATTCCCTTCTCTGTCAGCAACACACAACTGACCGTTTAGGGATTTCCCACTTCTCACCTTAATCCCCCTGACATTTGGTTACAGTGGCTGAGGGATTTCCTTGACCAATCAAGAGAACTCAGTGAAATGCCAAGACTGATGAAACACATATACAGTACCTTCGGAAAGTATGCAGACCCATAGCAAAGGGCAAACCTTTTCCACATTGTCTTACATTACAGCCTTATTCTAAAATGGATTAAATAAATAACCTCTTTAGCAATCTACACACAATACCCCATAATGGAGGAAGCGAAAACAGTATTTTCTTGTGTTCAAATTTATACAAAAATTAAAAACAGAAATACCTTATTTACATAAGTATTCAGACCCTTTGCTATGAGACTCGAAATTGAGCTCAGGTGCATCCTGTTTCCATTGATTGTCCGTGAGATGTTTCTACAACTTGGAGTCCACTTGTGGTAAATTCTATTGATTGGACATGATTTAGAAAGGCACACATCTGTCTATATAAGGTCCCGCAGTTGACAGTGCATGTTAGAGCAAAAACCAAGCCATGAGGTCGAAGGAATTGTCCGTAGAGCTCAGACAGGATTGTGTCGAGGCACAGATCTGGGGAAGGGTCCCAAAATAATTATGCAGCATTGGTCACGAAGAACACAGTGGCCGCCATCATTCTTAAATGGAAGGAGTTTGGAACCATCAAGACTCTTGCTGGAGCTGGCTGCCCGGCCAAACTGAGCAATGGGGGGGGGGGAGAGAAAGGCCTTGGTCAGGGAGGTGACCAATAACCGATGGTCACTCTGACAGAGCTCTAGAGTTCCTCTGTGGAGATGGGAGAACCTTCCAGAAGGACAACCATCTCTGCAGCACTCCACCAATCAGGCTTTATGGTAGAGTAGCCAGACGGAAGCCACTCCAGAGCCAGGACATTAATCCAATCAAACATCTCTGGAGACCTGAAAATAGCTGTGCAGCAACGCTCCCCATCCAACCTGACAGACCTTGAAAGGATCTGCAGAGAAGAATGGGAGAAACTCCCCAAATACAGGTTTGTCAAGCTTGTAGCGTCATACACAAGAAAACTCAAGGCTGTAATCGATGCCAAAGGTGCTTCAACAAAGTACCGAGTAAAGGGTCTGAATACTTACGTAAATGTGATAGAAAAAAAATATACAAATCCTGTTTTTGCTTTGTCATTATGGGGTATTGTATGTAGATTGAGGGGGTGGGGGGACAATTTAATCAATTTTAGAATAAGGCTGTAACGTAACAAAATGTGGAAAAAGTCAAGGGCAGAAGCAGGTAGCCCTATTCACCCACTGCAGTCAAGTGCGCAGTCAACCATCGGTCTCAAGTTCTCTGCTAAAACTACAGGCTTAACCTTCCCTGGGTCCTTACCCGAATTGAGACAACAGGCATCTGTCCTTCATGATACAATTTATTTGGCATTTGGTTAGATCTACATCTACCTCAGAAAAATACATAAAAGCACCCTGCAAAATAAGCAACAAAAATTTTACAATTTAAAAGCTATGAAATTAAAGAGAATACAATTAAATGTATCAACGGTTGCATTTTACATGTTCTAACTCATTGAACATGTCGATAACAAAATCAACTACAGTTTAAATACAGCAGTTGGGGTTGGAGCAGGGGTTCCAATGCATTCATCTATATCAACCTGTAGGCAAGCCTCTGAGCTAAGCCTGGGCAAAGATGAGCAGAACTTTGTTTAAATGATAAAATCTGTTTGCTTTTTCACTACTGCGTGTTGGAAATCTCAGCATGCCTAAAGACTAAAACATGCACTATAGGCCCTAAAACAAGCTGAAAACACACTCAAACCAAATATTGAGATCTGACCCCCAAACATGCATGCACACACCAAAGTTTATTTTTTTAACAATTCAAGACATGATTTCCTTGGATAATCCACAGAAGGATTGTCTATGCTAAAAAATAAAATAAAAGTAATACAAAACAACTTGAGACCTACCAAAGAGAGAAAAAAGGAAATGCTACATACAACCATACATAAAACACAAAGCTGCAATTCTCAAGATATATCTTCAACCATTTCATTGCTGCTGGTGATAGACTAAAGCCATATAGATGACCATGCTATGCAGATCCTGGCTGGTAAGGGCTTGAACTAAACTGACTCCAAAATCATCATAGGGGCCTTTGTGCTTTCATAGGCCTGGCATTGTAGCCTTCCTACTCCGATGACCATTCAATGCCACAGGTGAACAAGCAACATGGCTCACACAGGTCTACAGTATATACACATCAGGAGTGTATAGAATGATTGTCATAATGGGGACAAATTGTGGTTTTCCTAGTAGCTTTTTCACTACTGCGTTAGACTTTCCTGTCCGTCATCATGAAACAGAAGAAAGGGGGTTGACCACTCAATCCCATATAGGCTACTACTAAAACCTAAACAGGTAAATCCCCAATGTCATGTTATAGTGTGAATCTTAAATACACTGACATGACAATGTACATTGGTAAGAAAAGAAATACAGCAGATCCAATGGCTTTCAAAAATTAGAATTGATGAATGTGTACATAAACCCTCACACATACGTAGAGACAGTTGAAGACAGAATTCATTTAGTATTAATTGTTAATATCATTTCATGAGAACACTTTTTTAGTGTAAGAAGTTTACTTTTACAAATTTCACGAGGGGGTATAAAATGGTAAGTTACCCTTACACATCGCTAGGAGCTACAACTGAAAAGCAAACCGTCATTCACCATTCATTGACATTCTCTTTCATGAGGTGAACTCATTGACTAAGGTGGGGGGACCCATCATCAATGTTCAGATCCCACAACAAACAAGTCACAGCCTACTTCTTACCCAAGAAAAGGGCACAATACTCAACCTACTTCAATTAGAACTCATAAAATGAAATTCAATACTGTAGCAAGACTATTTGAAAAGTTGTAGCATTTACCTCGGAAAACAAAGTAATAGCAGTGTGTTAGTTGGAGCTAACACTAACCGTACCTAAAGATTTTTGCAAGGTTAAAAAAACCTTTTGTAGCAGAACCTTTCATTTTCCTATTCAAATGTGTGCCATCAATCTGGAAGACGTCTTAGCATATCAGATTGATTGGAGAGCGCAGAAATCCCAGTTCGGAGGCGGTGCTTGTGATGGAAAAATAATGCATTTCATTCATGGAGGAGACTTGGATATCTAGTAGGGAGGGAGAGCAGAAGCATTCGATGCTTCGAGTTGTGTGTGATGCTCTCTAAGTCCAACAAATGACAATCCAAGCTCTGCCTCCAGGATATAAGCAAAAGGACGGAAGCCATCTACCCCCTCCATTATTACCTGCTGTAATGCCTGAGGGAGTACTTACATCAGGGGCAATCTGGAGCATCAAGCTCAAACAATACAATTGAAAAGCTTTGTCCAATGAAAAGTAGAAGTGGAAACTCAACCTCCTCGGCCCGGTGTAGTGCTGTTAGTTCTCTGTACAGAATAATCAGTCGTCAAGATCCTTCTTCACCGGTCTGTGTTCACCTGTAGTAAAGTGGTCTGCTTCACACCATTTTCTCCAAGTTCAACTGACAGACACCCGACCGATTTCAGTTCACCTGTTTAAGAAACACACCAGTCCGATTCTCCTCACCGCTGCACACCTCAAGGAGTAGACTGGTCCCTCAATCCATCCTGATAGTCTCTACCCTCTATCTATTGCCATTCCAGTCTCTTCTCACCCTCTCCTCTAACTAATGGACCAGTCCGCTCCAGTCCACCCTCCATATGATGGACTCGTCTGACACTGTCCACCTCTCTCAATCTGTGGGTCCAGACGTAGCAGTTCCCCTCCCCCTCATCTCAGTCCTATACCATGGTGCTGAGGGATGAGCTGCTGCTGCAGTCTGCAGGCATGGAGTCAGGGGCGTGGCCGTCAGTGGGGGTGTCAGGCTCAACCAGGAGGGTACTGCTGTCGATGGAGTCCTCCCGCTCCTGGGAGGACAATGGCACAGAGTCTGGCTCGGGGACAGGTGGGGCTGGGGCATCTGTCATGGCATCTACCACATCCCTCATCTGACTTGGGATCATCTGAACTCCATGGCGTGCTGTGGAGAACAGTGAGGACAGGGTTCAGAAACAGCTAGATACTTAACATTGTATCTAATAATAATCACAACTGTTCTATCACAGGAAGTGAGTAAATCACAGTAACAACAGGGTGGTCCATAAGTTATTTTAGGCCTACCCAGGTCCATATAGAGAAAGCTGTCGGGGTTGAAGGAGGCTTCGTAGGGAGGAGGGGGGTCGTCTGGGTGCTGGATGTCTGGGTATTTGTAGGCAGCGTAGGGTGGGGGAGGTTCCTGGAAATGAAATGCACCTCCCTCTCCATCATCAGAGAGGTGCAGGGGAGTGAGACCAGTGCCAAAAGCATCTGGGCCATAGTCAAAGCCTGGGACTCGCCGCCCAAGGTTGAAATGATGCACTGAGGATAGAGAGAAGGAGACAACATTTCCACTAATTGAAACCAATGTAGACGGATACTCACAAAATAAAATGTGAATACACTGAAGTACCCGAGACTAATACAGGCTAGCTAGGAGAGGTGTTCCGGGTTTGTTAAAAAGCCAAAAAGGGCTGTTTTTTCAAGGGATGGCAGTGAGCTTGGTGACATACGTTGTTCGTATGAGTGCGATTATATGCTGCTTACGGTTTCCTCCAATGAGTGTTTCGATGCGCTCGCGTCGTCGCTGCCGGAGCCTGTGCACCATGAACAGCAGCAGAGAGAGGATGAGGAAGGAAGAGACACAGCTGACGATCAGACGCATCCCACTGGCCATGGAGTCAAACAGGTTGCTGCCTTCTGAAAGACAGAGTGTCCACATTTTAATACAATTCAAATGTCCTTAATTTTATTACAACCGTTTCTCAACTTTTGTCCTTTTACTTCCATCTTCTGAAACTACAGGGACAAACATTGAGGCACATGACAAGTGAGATGTGTTAAGAGCGCCACCTTGTGGGACATTCACAAACATCCATAGTTTATTTTTTTTTTAAATAATTAAATAGGGAATTGTGTGAGTATTTAGGCAGTACCTGGGTCCAGGCAGGTGAACTTGCAGCACTCCTTGGGGTCCTTGCCGAAGTGCTTGCAGCCCTCCGGCCGATTACACAGTGCAGCCACACACATCTCTGGCTCGCCGTCGTGACATGTGCAGCTCAGGCACGGGTCTTCCCCCTTAGGCGTGAAGTAGTACCCCTCAGTCACCACCTGGTCCTTTATGTCCACACATGTCTGCCCTGTTAAAATTAAATCAAAGGTTTACAACCAGAACCAAACAAAAACTATACCTACAGAGGATGCTGGACTTCCCTAATTTACATACGCATTACAGCACGCATTACAGCACACAATATTTTTGATACAGAATTATGACTCAAACAACCAGATTTCCACTGAGCATCTACACTTGTTACAATCAAGCTACTTTGATCTCCTGTGAAGCTGCAAAGGTCATTGGGTTTTAATAAGAGCAGACATACTCCTCTTGCACAGGAAAGGGAACTTCTTGTAGCAGTTCTCGGCATGCCAGCTGTGAAGGCCGCGCTCGTTCATGCTCTTGATCTGGAAGCGCTGCAGCTGGGCACAGAATACGTTGTCCTGAGTGGGAGATGCCTCTCCAAATTTAGTCAGGCCCTCCGGGGGGAGGAACACCTGCATCGACCCTGAAGAGGAACAGAGAAGGGAACAAGATGAACCTAAACCAAATACAGGTTCATTGGTTTGGTTGTTTGAGCATGACAATGAGTGCTCCTTGAGTTCAACTGCGCCATTCTGCCTATTTTCATTCATATTAACTGCACCCACCTTTATAAGCCACCTCCCAACGGCCCTCCAGTGAATGGTTCCGATTGGTTATGACATACTGGTAACCCACCCAGAACCTGAATCAGAGAGAAATTGGATGAAATAATGACTATGGGAGAGTAAAGCATCAGCCTTCAGATCAACACTATATCACGTCATGTAACCCATCCTTAGCAAACACATACTCACTTGCACTGGTCTCTGCGCTCGCACACTTTCTCGTCGAAATCCACCTCGATCTTGAGGATGAACTGCAGTTCCTCGTTGGTAACAAAAGTCGCCAACGAGCCATTGACTTTCTGGCATGTGTCCACAGCTTGCCAGTAGTTCTCGTTCCTCAGGTATACTTTGTAGCAGCTGGCTGTCTTCTCGTAGTGATGCCACCCACTTGGGCACTTCTCTGTGGAGGGGAAAGGTGCTTTAGCGCTCCTCCAGTGTCCAGTAACAAAGCTTTCCATCTGTTCTTTTAGCAACACTTCCAGTAGTTTAGATATTGTTTTAAAATCTCTCTAGCTCATCTTAGATGAGTACTGAGTGAATGACTGATGGAGGTAGTTAGGTGGGGTCTTACTGTTAAAGCGCATAGGCTGGGCCACACCAATGACATCTTCCACTTGGTCAAACTCATTGGCAAAGTGAAACGTCTCATCCTTCATGGCTGTAAGGGAGGATCCGAGAGAGAGAGATACCAGAGTAAGCAGTGTTTCAATAAAAGGAATGTAGTGGCTACTGGCTGAAGATCATAAAAAAAACCTTCTGAAGACAACTTCGTTTGGACTCAAGGAACTTCTTATTAGGGGATGGAGAAACTGCCTTTAGCCCAGTCACAGGTCATCAACATTAGTTATTTCTCGTGACAAGAAATAGTCAAATGTTGACTGCTTTTGCTACAATTTATCAAATAATGTAATATGCACACAGTCCAGATGAAACAAGATGGCCGTGTTATGGAGGTCAGATGCTGTGTGTGTACCAAATCCTTCCCAGAATTCCTATAATGCAGCCAGCGATCAGTGCTAGTTCAGGAATTAAGTAGCGGAAACAATAGGATTTCCTTCTATCGCTTACTACTGCAATATCTAACCACATTAAAGTTCTACAGCTGCACCATTGAAAGCATCTTAGCTTGCTGCATCACAGCTTGGTATGGCAACTGCACAGTCCTCGATTGCAAGGCGTTACAGAGGGTGGTGCGGACGGCCCAGTACATCACTGGGGCTGAGCTCCCTGCCATCCAGGACCTCTATACCAGGCGGTGACAGAGGAAGGCCCGGAAAAATTGGCAAAGAGCCCAGCCACCCAAGCCATAGACTGTTCTCTCTGCTACCACACAAAAAGCTGTACCGGAGCACCAAGTCTAGGACCAAAAGGCACCTGAATAGCTTCAACCCCCAAGCCATAAGACTGCTGAACAGTTAATCAAAATGGTTAACCAGACTTAATACCCTTTTTTGCACCGACTCTTACACGGACTATGCTCACTCACTGGACCCTACCCACATGCTCACACTCCACATACACTGCTGTTACTCTGTTAATCTATCCTAAATGCATAGTCACTTTAACCCCTACCTACATGTACATATTACATCTACCTCATAGCCCTGCACATTGACTCGGTACTGGTACCCCTTGTATTTGGCCTTATTTATTGTGTAACTTCTACTTGTTTGCAAATTCTTTTTTTTACATGTTTTGTATTGTTGGGAAAGGGCTCGTAAGTAAGCATTTCACAGTGGTCTACACCTGTTGTATTTGGCGCATGTGAAGTTTTTTTATTTGATCTCCCCAAAACTGATCAAAAAACAAAGCTCTAAATGAAAGACGTTAACAAAACATATGCACGTATGAGTTTGTTGGTTCCCATGACATTTAGAAAGTTGTTTTCTAAGAAATCTAGAGCTGCTCTGACTGCTGTTCAAGATGAGCCTTATAGTATTGTGGGGAATGTAAGAATTCTCTGTCCTTCACTTTGGAGCATGCAACACAATATAAATGGACATAGAGTATCATGATTGTTAGGGAGGGGGACTAGAGTTCAGGATGAGGTCTAGGTACAGGGTTGAAGAGGTGTTACTCACGGGGGCAGTCCAACTCATCGCTCTTGTCCTCACAAGCAGTCCAGCCGTCACACTGCCAGGACAAGGGGATGCATTGCATCTTCCCACTGAGGCAGGCAAACTGCCCAGGGCTGCAGCGCAGCTCTGAAACACAGCACAGAGGGAGGCTAACATCACACAGCGCCCCCAGTAGTTTTGACATGGCCACTGCAACACAGCTCTTGGTCTCTCAGTTTTGCTTACCAACTATAAAAACACGAGTCTATAGAAGACTGAGCATTTCCAGCTTTTAGGATCATTACTTAGACACCTGCCCCTGTCTAGTGATAAATAAGAATTAAGGTTTCACCATTTATCATAAACATTACATTAACAATGCAACCGATGCTTAAAATAATGAACGGTTTCTGGGAAACAAAATTAATAAAAAGAAAGCATCAAGGGAAAAACAAAATATTTATTGGAATTCAGTTATGCAGCAATCTCTCAAGTATTCTGACGGAGTTCAATTCAGGTCTGGTGGTTAAAATAAAAATCAGAGCAGATACTAGCTATTAAACAAGATAAATCCGTATAACTAGAAACAAACAGGGGTCATCATTGTGAGTGCTATTGAGAACTGTGCTTAGAAACTAAAATATGAGAAACAGGAGAAATGAGGGACATGTATCAGGGCATAACAATTACCTAAAATAGGCCTCTATAAACAAAAAATGTATAGCCTAAGACGAGACATAGGCCTACTATATACATTTATGGCTAGACACTAAAATAAAGGTAAGTGCCAAAATAAAATAAATGAGGGATACAAAGTATTTTGAAAGCAGGTGCTTCCACACAGGTGTGGTTCCTGAGTTAATTAAGCAATTAACATTCCATCATTCTTAGGGTCATGTATAAGAATGCCCAATTGCCCATTAAATTTGGCTACAATGGCTAGAAGAGAGGGATCACAAAGGAGCATAGGGGGTTTAAAGGGTGTGCGTGTCTCAGTCATCAGATCTCAACCCAATTTAACACTTATGGGAGATTCTGGAGCGTCTGGGATCGTTTTCCAACATCAACAAAACACCAAATGCTTGTGGAAGTATGGTGTTGCATCCCTCCAATAGAGTTCCACACACTTCAAATCTATGCCATTGCACACTGAAGCGGTTCTGGTGGCTCAACGCCCTATTAAAGACACTTGTTGGCGTTTCCTTTATTTTGGTAGTTCTGTATATTCCTTAGTAACAGAGAAGCAGAGTTAAGTGGGTCAGCGTCTCTGTGCCATGTGTGATTAACATGAGACGTGCCACAGCATCAGGGGTTATCCTGTGAGAAGGTATTAGGCCTAGCTTTCTAAAGCAGTTAGAACTCTTCTCACTATGGCCCTGAGCAGATATAGGCCTGGCTTCTAGACAATCAAACTGGATACTTTGAAGGTAGTTCAATATTGTTAAAGGAGTTGAATGCATAAAAAATAAAAAATAAAAGAGTAAATATCTGAGTTCAATGGAAAAACAAAGCACTGCTGTGAATGGGAAAATTCAACAGAGGCACAAGCTGAGGATCGAGATGAGTAACCCAAATAGCTGGAGCCTGGCAGACCTATACATCCACTGCACTAAGAGGAGATGCTGCTTACCTGACAATAATCTTGCCAGAGCTAGCCGTGGACCTGAAACAAAACAAAAAAGCAATTTCTGATGAACTAACCCGTTGAATCTCAAAATTCCCAGTTTGGAATGTTCCACCACAAAGGGAAGGGAAAAGTTTGGAGTGAACTGTATGATGACAGAGAAATGACAACATGTGGAAAAACGTTTTACAGAAAATGTCATTGGTATTTCACGTCGCACTCACTAGATACCATTGCTGAGCAAAGATCAATGTAACCAAGGAAACTCTGGGTATTTAACCATCTGTTATTTTGATGATTGGGTTGACCCAAAAGTCACCAGGACCACCCACTCTTCCAATAAAGCCATACATTGTGTGTGTATGTATGTATGTATGTATGTATGTATGTATGTATGTATATATATATATATAAAAATAATGTAGCCTAGCCTATTCACAACTAAGCAAGTCGGCCAAAACCACCCGTGTTTGTATTTATTAAAGGCCCCAATTAGCTGCCAAGGCAGCAGCTACTCTTCCTGGGATCCAGCAAGATTAAGGCAGTTATATATTACATTTCATAACACTTTACCCAATACATTTAGTGTTCCCACAGGCCACTACTCAACTATCCCATATTTACAATACAACATCCATGTGCACGTGTGTAGAGTGCGTGTTTTATCATGTGTGCGTCTCAAAGTCCCTGCTGTTCCATAAGGTGTATTTTTATCAGTTTTTTTTTTTTTTACAATCCGATTCTACTGCTTGCATCAGTTACCCGATGTGGAATAGAGTTCCATGTAGCCATGGCTCTATGTAGTACTGTGCGCCTCCCATAGTCTGTTCTGGACTTGTTATAATTTCTACCCGGCACAGCCAGAAGAGGACTAGCCAACCCTCATATCTAGAGAGGAACCAGGCTTTCTTCCTAGGTTCTGGCCTTTCTAGGGAATTTCCTCGCCAATGTACTTCTACACCTGCAATGCTTGCGGTTTGGGGTTTTAGGCTGGGTTTCTGTACAGCACTTTGTGACATCAGCTGATGTAAGAAGGGCTTTCTAAATACATTTTATTGATTGAAGAGACCTCTGGTGGCATGTCTTGTGGGGTATGCATGGGTGTCCAAGCTGTGTGCAAGTAATTTAAACAGACACCTCGGTGCATTCAGCATGTCAATCTCTCCTCCACTTTGAGCTATGAGATTTACATGCATACTAGTAATATTAGCTCTCCGTGTTAGAGGTCGACCGATTAATCGGAATGGCCAATTAATTAGGGCCAATTTCAAGTTTTCATAACAATCGGAAATCGGTATTTTTGGACGCCGATTTGGCCAATTTTTTTTTTTTACCTTTATTTAACTAGGCAAGTCAGTTAAGAACACATTCTTATTTTCAATGACGGCCTAGGAACGGTGGGTTAACTGCCTTGTTCAGGGGCAGAACGACAGATTTTTACCTTGTCAGCTCAGGGATTCAATCTTGCAACCTTACGGTTAACTAGTCCAACGCTCTAACCACCTGCTTTACATTGCACTCCACGAGGAGCCTGCCTGTTACGCGAATGCAGTAAGAAGCCAAGGTAAGTTGCTAGCTAGCATTAAACTTATGATTGTTTTTTATAAACTTATCTTATAAAAACAATCAATCACTAGTTAAACTAGTAATATCATCAACCATGTGTAGTTATCTAGCCTGTCCTGCGTTGCATATAATTGCTTAGGTATACGTTGCTCCAACCATAAACATCAATGCCTTTCTTAAAATCAATACACAAGTATATATTTTTAAACCTGCATATTTAGTTAATATTGCCTGCTAACATGAATTTATTTTAACTAGGGAAAATGTGTCACTTCTCTTGCAAACAAAGTCAGGGTATATGCAGCAGTTTGGGCCACCTGGCTCGTTGCGAACTGTGAAGACTATTTCTTCCTAACAAAGACAGCCAACTTCGCCAAATGGGGGATGATTTAACAAAAGCGCATTTGCGAAAAAAGCACAATCGTTGCACGACTGTACCTAACCATAAACATCAATGCCTTTCTTAAAATCAATACACAGAAGTATATATTTTTAAAACTGCATATTTAGCTAAAGGAAATCCAGGTTAGCAGGCAATATTAACCAGGTGAAATTGTGTTATTTTGCAATCATTGCACGCAGTCAGGGTATATGCAACAGTTTGGGCCGCCTGGCTCGTTGCGAACTAATCTGCCATAATTTTATGTAATTATGACATAACATTGAAGGTTGTGCAATGTAACAGGAATAACCTTTTGTTTTCGAGATGATAGTTTCTGGATTCGACCATATTAATGACCTAAGGCTCGTATTTCTGTGTGTTATTATGTTATAATTAAGTCTATGATTTGATAGAGCAGTCTGACTGAGCGATGGTAGGCAGCAGCAGGCTCGTAAGCATTCATTGAAAATAGCACTTTCGTGCGTTTTGCCAGCAGCCCTTCGCAATGCATTGCACTGTTTATGACTTCAAGCCTGTCAACTCCCAAGATGAGGCTGGTGTAACCGATGTGAAATGGCTAGCTAGTTAGCCGGGTGAGCGCCAATAGCGTTTCAAACGTCACTCGCTCTGAGACTTGGAGTAGTTGTTTCCCCTTGCTCTACATGGGTAACGCTGCTTCGAGGGTGGCTTTTGGCGATGTGTTCCTGGTTCAAGCCCAGGTAGGAGCGAGGAGAGGGACGATAGCTATACTGTTACACTGGCAATACTAAAGTGCCTATAAGAACATCCAATAGTCAAAGGTATATGAAATACAAATCGTATAGAGAGAAATAGTCCTATAATTCCAATAATAACTACAACCTAAAACTTCTTACCTGGGAATATTGAAGACTCATGTTGAAAGGAACCACCAGCTTTCATATGTTCCCATGATCTGAGCAAGGCATTTAAACGTTAGCTTTCTTACATGGCACATAATGCCCTTTTTCTTTCTTCTCCAACACTTTGTTTTTGCATTATTTAAACCAAATTGAACATGTTTCATTATTTATTTGAGGCTAAATTGATTTTATTGATGTATTATAATAAGTTAAAATAAGTGTTCATTCAGTATTGTTGTAATTGTCATTGAGCCACAGGTCTTCCCTGTGGCTCAGTTGGTAGAGCATGGTGTTTGCAACGCCAGGGTTGTGGGTTCGATTCCCACGGGGGGCCAGTACGGAGAAAAAAAATAAAAAATGTATGAAATTAAATGTATGCATTCACTACTGCAAGTCGCTCTGGATAAGAGCGTCTGCTAAAATGACTAAAATGTATTACAAATAAATAAATAGAAAAACCGGCATCGGCTTTTTTTGGTCCTCCAATAATCGGTATCGGTGTTGAAAAATCATAGTCGGTCGACCTCTACTCCGTGTACATTTAAGTGCCAGCCATGCTGCCCTGTTCTGAGCCAATTGTAATTTTCAGAGGTCTCTCTGTGGTACCTGACCACACGACTGGTGCGACAGAACTAGAACCTGTAGGACCTGCCTTGTTGATAGTGTTGTTAAGAAGGCAGAGCACCGCTTTATTATGGACATACAACAGTAGCTAAGATGGGGAGAAGTATCAAAATGTTTTGACCATGACAGTTTACAATCCAGAGTTACTCCAAGCAGTTTAGTCACCTCAACCTGCTCAAATTCCACATTTATTACAAGATTTAGTTGAGGTTTAGTGAATGTGTCCCAAATACAATGCTTTTAGTTTTTGAAATATTTAGGATTAACTTATTCCTTGCCACCCATTCTGAAACTAACTGCAGCTCTTTGTTAAGTCTTGCAGTGATTTCACTCGCTACAGTAGCTGATGTATGCGAATGACTCAACACTATGCACATAGACACTGGCTTTACTTAAAGCCAGTGGTAATTCATTAGTAAAGACTGAAATTTGTAAGGGGCCTAGACAGCTGCCCTGGGGAATTCCTGATTCTACCTGGATTATGTTAGAGGCTTCCATTAAAAAGAACACCCTCTGAGTTCTGTTAGACAGGCAACTCTATCCACAATATAGCAGGGGGGTGTAAAGCCATAACACAGACAATGATTGATAATGTCGTAAAAGCAGTACTGAAGTCTAACAAAACAGATCCAACAATCTTTATCAATTTCGCTCAGCCAATCAGTTATTTGTGTAAGTGCCATGCTTGTTGAATGTCCTTCCCTATCAAGCTCTCACCCAGCCCCCGAATTAAAACCTTGAGGTTAAGTCAATAATAGGTTCTTCCACCACTTGCAGTTTAACAGGTGATGGTTTATGAGGTTAGACAAATACACTACTTGGACAAAAGTGTTTGGACACCTGATATTGCAAAACCATGGGCATTAATATGAAGTTGGTCCCCCCTTTGCTGCTATAAAAGCCTCCACTCTTCTGGGAAGGCTTTCCACTAGATGTTGGAACATTGCTGCGGGGACTTGCTTCCATTCAGCCACAAGAGCATTTGTGAGGTCGGGCACTGAAAATGGGCGATTAAGCCTGGCTCGCAGTCAACGTTCAAATTCATCACAAAGGTGTTCAGGTCAGGGCTCTGCAGGCCAATCAATTTCTTCCACACCATCAACAAACCATTTCTGTATGGACCTTACTTTGTGCAAGGGGGCATTGTCATGCTGAAACAGGAAAGGGCATTCCCCACACAGTTGCCACAAAGCAAGAAGCACAGAACTGTCTACAATGTCATTGTATGCTGTAGCGTTAAGATTTCCCTGCACTGGAACTTAGGGGCCTAGCCCAAACCATAAACAGCCCCAGACCGTTCTTCCTCCTCCAAACTCTACAGTTGGCACTATGCAGTCGGCCAAGTAGAATTCTCCTGGCATGCGCCAAATCCAGATTTGTCCGTCGGACTGCCAGATGGTGAAGCGCGATTCATCACTCCAGAGAACGCGTTTCCACTGCTCCAAGAGTCCAACGGCGGCAAGCTTTACACCACTCTAGCCGACGCTTGGCATTGCACATGGTGAACTTAGGCTTGTGTGCAGCTGCTCGGCCATGGAAACCCATTTCATGAAGCTCCCAACGAACAGGGGCAGTTTGGAACTGGGTAGTGAGTTTTGCAACAGAGGACAGACAATTTTTGCGCAGTACGCGCTTTAGAACTCAGTGGTCCCATTCTGTAAGCTTGTGTGGCCTACCACTTCATGGCTGAGCCGTTGCTGCTCCTAGATGTTTCCACTTCCCAATAACAGCACTTACAGTTGACCGGGGCAGCTCTAGCAGGGCAGAAATTTGACGAACTGACTTGTTGGAAAAGTGGCATTCTATGACGGTGCCACGTTGAAAGTCTCTGAGCTCTTCAGTAAGGCCATTCTACTGCCAATGTTGGGTCTATGGAGAGTGCATGGCGGTGTGCTTGATGTTATACACCGGTCAGCAACAGATGTGGCTGAAATAGCAAATCCACTAATTTGAAGGTTTGTCCACATATTTTTGACCAAAAATAATGTTTCAAGGCAATAAGCAACAATAGCTAGTCTAAATTATCTTTAGGTTACTTATTGGGACAATGAAACAATAGCTAACAAAAAACAGCAGATGGCCCAGTCTTGTGTTGCTCCTGCGACATAGCAACCTAAAGTTAGCTTTGCATGCCTGTTTGCACGCTGAAATGCAGCTTGCGAATTACACAAAACAAAAAAGCAACAATTTCAAAGATTTTACTGAGTTACAGTTCATAAGGAAATCAGTCAATTGAAATAAATTCATTAGGCTCCTATCTATGGAATTCACATGACTGGGAATACAGATATGCAACTGTTGGTCACAGATACCTTAAATTAAAAAGATAGGGGCATGGATAAGAAAACCATTCAGTATCTAATGTGATCATCATCTGCCTCATGCAGCACGACACAGCACTTTTGCATAGAGTTGATCAGGCTGTTGATTGTAGTCTGTAGAATGTTGTCCCGCTCCTCTTCAAATGGCTGTGTGAAGTTGCTGGATATTGCTGGAAACTGGAACACGCAGTCATGCACGTCGTTCCAGAGCATCCCAAACATGCTCAATGGGTGACATGTCTGGTGAGTATGCAGGCCATGGAAGAACTGGGACATTTTCAGCTTCCAGGAATTGTGTTCAGATCCTTGCAACCTGGGGCTGTGCATTTTGCTGAAACATGAGGTGACGGTGGTGGATGAATGGCCCAAAAATGAGCCTCAGGATTTTGTCATAGTATCGCTGTGCATTAAAAAAAAAAGATGAATCAGCTGTCCGGTTGGCTGGTCTCAGACGATTCCGCAGGTGAAGAAGCCGGATGTGGAGGTCCTGGGCTGGCGTGGTTACACATGGTCTGCGGTTGTGAGGCCAGTTGGGCGTACAGACAAATTCTCTAAAATGACATTGGAGGCGGCTTACGGTAGAAAAAGAAACATTCAACTGCACGCTCCCTCAAAACATCTGTGGCATTGTGTTGCGTGACAAACTGACAAATTAGTGGCCTTTTTATCTCCAGCACAAGGTGCACCTGTGTAATGATCATGCTGTTTAAGCAGCTTTTTTTATATGCCACACCTGTTAGGCGGATGGATTATATTGGCAAATGGGAGAAATGCTCACCAACAGGGATATAAACAAATTTGTGCACAAAATTTGAGAGAAATAAGCTTTTTGTGCGCACGGAAAATTTCTGGGATCTTATTTTAGCTCATGAAACCAACACTTTACATGTTGCGATCATATTTTTGTTCAGTATAGCTAGCTAGTAGTGTTGCACGGTAAACCGAAACTTCTCTACTTTTCGATATTAGATCATGAAAAATGTGTTACTTTCAGTACTTGTGTCAAATGTCTCATAGATCAAGCTCCATTTATCAGCGCTGCCGACCCCTTACTATAGCTCACAGTTCCTGCTCCACTTACTCATTGCTAACTGTAGCCGGTCCTGAGGAACCGCTTCACTCACTGGGAGTCTGGGCTGCATCATGTCAGCTCCTCACTCATGCTACACAGAAGTTAACACTTGAATAATACGACACGGCGTGTAAAAATGTTCAAACTTAACGAAACAATATCCACACAGGCTAGAACACAAATGTAAACTGATACCAGTAGCTTCCAGCTTTGTATGCCAACTTTCCTTGTTAGCTGACAGCTAAAATCAATTCACTACCTTAGTACTTTGCGATAATATGCAAACCATAGCACAAAATATGCTGATTGATTTCAAAGCTGATTGACAACAAAAAAACATGAATTCACTTATTCGGTCTCTCTCCCAAAGATTATCGCCGACCCCCTCTTGCCTAGAGAATAACAATTAATTGTCCCAATGGAAGGAAAACTGATTGTCATCTGTAGCCCCATGTAATCAGCCAAAACAAGCTCAATAAGCCAGTGCATGCATTCCTATTGAATATGCATTCAACGGTATTGTGGATAGGCTATATCTTGTTCATCAATAGAGATTTACCATTCAAATAAAATGCTTACCATATTGTTATGTAGTTAGATTGGTAAAAACAATCAATTTGACTTTGTATGATTGCATAATTGATTCATGAATGCATAAATGGCTGTCTGAAAAATGACGTAAAAAAATTCCAATGTAATGCCATTGAACTCAAAAGATGTCCAACAATTGAACAGGGCCCAGTTTCCCGATAGCGATGGAATTTAGGCTTACGATTGTTTTAACGATTCCTCGTTCCAACAATGGCCGAAGACTTAACATGCATTTGCCGAAACACCAAGCAGGGAGAACATTCACTACGTGCGTCGTTGAGGCATACAGTCGATACTGATAGGAACAAAAGAAAGTCAGCGCTGCTCTCAGATCAGCTTTATCCATTCAAATCTTACCTTAACATTATAATTATTCCACAATACTGACGATGGGTCTGCTCCTAGAAAGATATTACCACGGCTGCAAATTTTGAGGCGGCTTATGCTAATGCTTAGTTTACCCTTAAATAATGCACTAAATAAAGATGTGGCACATCATTGCACACGTGTTGTTACACATCATAAAACAGAGGTAAAAATGACAGACAGTAGGCAGCCTACAATTAGCAAAATAGATCTCAATTGAATGAAAATGAAACTGATTTCAATATTGTTGAATTATATATGCTTATGTAACCTTTCTGAATGCAGTCATCAATAAAGGTAAAAAAAAAAAATAAAAAAAGTATGCCTTAGTTACTTTGAAGAACTACAGAAACGTGATCAGATGACTTGGAATGAAATAAAGTAATTAAATAAAACAAAAGTAATATACAAAACAGAAATATTTTATTCATGTAAAGTAATGTAAATAAATGGTTAATGGTGATAAGCAATAATGGGCGGTCACTACCATCATTGGACTTAATTGTTTTAAACCCAATCGAAACGGAACACGTGATTATGTTTTAATAATCGAAACGAACTGATTTAAAAAACACTAACTGCTCAGCACTATTCGCTTGTTTTTAACAATTGCAAAGTCATTGGCAACTGTCTTTGTAGTCAACTTCTTAAAACGATCGGCGGTCAGAGACAGATAAACATATTGATTTTATGTTTAGCAGAGATCTGTGGTGACCCGGTAGGTGGGGAAAGCGTCTAAAGCTAGTTATTCTACTGGCGGTCGGTAAATAACGAGCGTTTTCATGTGCAACTTTAGTAACTTAACGATGGGTTTGGGAAACAGCTCGGAGATTTAGCGATAATCAGGCCCAGAGCAGTAACGTTTGCAAATTTACAAGCGCGATTCTGTGACTAATATTGTTTGCCATGGTATCGAGTTTTGTGATACTAAACCTGTTATCGAAGTCAAAATGCTAGTATGGTGACAAGACTAGTTAGTACTGGGTTCTGGAAATAAAGTGCAGCACCCACATTCACGCAACTACAGCTAACGACGTTAGCTAACTAAAGCTGCTAACTAGTAGCGTTAATGCTAAACTTTCATCAGGCTAGTTATAACTTGTAAACGTTCTCTCCAGCAAAGTGTTAACCATACCGACGATGGAACTGCAAAATATAGCTAACTAGTTACAACTCAATATTGAATAATGTCGCCATATAACTCATTTTAAAATAACATGATTTACGTTAGATAACTACGCAGTAGTGGGCTAGTGAGCCCACACCGCGGTCTGTTCACCAAAGGCAGCGGCAAAAAATTGAGACCAGTGGATAAGCTAGCTAGAAACGCCATTTACACTAGCTAAATTCCCGTACAATTAGGCCTACCATAGCTCACGGGTATAACTTTACATACATAAGCAAGCTAGCTGGCAACCAATTGTATTTCACCGGTCTTACCTGTTCGTGGTGGGTCTGTTAAAGTGAGGACGAAGAGCAAAGAGAGAAGGACGTAACTGCTGCTGTCAGCCTTTGGCAACATTTATCCTCCATTCATAGTAACTCCTCTACTCAGAAATAAAATAAACCGAGATCCAACGTTTGCTTCGAACCTATCAGCGCCAAAGGTAGTTCCTAGCCATTCAAAAATATGAAAATATATGGTAGATAACGAGCTACATCCTCATTATTAAGCCCTGTTTTTCATTCGGCCTGTCCAACAATGTATTCCAGAACGGAAAAAAACAAGATGGCTCCGTCCTCCCATCACAACAATCCCAAACGGCCACAAAGCCTATCAGCTGGTGGGTTGGAGGCGGAGTTTTCTAAAGTTATTGTCATACAGTCATTGGTTATTGTATGCGAAATGTGTTACAGTAACCTGTGTCCAGAGTGATAGAGTATTAATTTTCTATTAATCGGTTTGTTTTGAGTCATTGCAAATAATGCTACACCTTAACCTAACGGACAGCATAATTGTTCTTTTTTTAACCTTTATTTTATCAGGGAGTCATACAGAGATCAAGGTCTCTTTTACAGATGAGCCATTAACTACATAAAATAGAAACATCAAAGTATAAATATAAATGCCAGCAGAAAGAAAAACACGATAATAAAAAAAAACCCACATCGATCAGTAATAAGGTCCTCAATCAGCTTTATGAATTGCTAAAGGCACCAGAACATCAAATGTAATAACCTTTTAAAAGATTGTTCCACAAATAAGGTGGAAGACCAAAGGAATTTCCAGAGTTGGCTATCCCTGAGACCGGATGTTGTAATCGTATGTCTAAAGTTTAGTGGGACTGCTACAGGGCTCTATATATGAAAACATAGCAATGTTTCAACCTACGTGACATCAGAGGCCAACCAACTTTCTGGTAGAAAATGCAGTGATAAGTACTACAATTACCGCCTTTATAATAAGTATTGTAAACATATTTATCATGGGTATTAAAATGTCATGAATCCTTATGAAAATGGATGACGCCCGAGTTTCCGATTAGTAATTACAAATTGAATGATCGTTCAAAAGAAAATTCCCAGTCCGAGCTCATTTTCCCCCACCGAGTTATCATGAACGCACCATTATGGCATACATAAATGGCTCTGCTTTTGAGAAATTAAACGTTCCATTATGACACAAATGTATATCATAGAAACAAACTTCATACGTAATTGCCTACGTTTACGATGATAAAATATTGAATGTTAGTAACATTGACCACATGTGTATCTTTGATATTCAACTATGAACGGAGTTCAACATGGTGTCGATAATGGTGTAATAATTCGGGTCTGACTAGCCATGGATGACTCACTGGTGCTGAAGAAACGGGGATATACACTGGGCATCAGTTTAGGCGAGGGGTCATACGCCAAAGTAAAATCTGCTTATTCCGAGCGTCTTAAGACCAATGTTGCTATCAAAATTATTAACAGAAGAAAGGCGCCAGCGGATTTTTTGGAGAAGTTCTTACCACGGGAACTGGAGATCCTTGCATCCCTAAATCACCGAAACATCGTCAAGACCTTCGAGATATTCGAGACTTCAGAAGGGAAGGTGTACATGATTATGGAGCTTGGTGTGCAAGGGGACCTACTAGAGTTCATCAAATTCAGGGGTGCTTTGCCCGAGGATTTCACCAGAAAACTGTTCAAACAACTGTCACTTGCAATACAATTTGCACACGACCTAGATGTTGTTCACAGAGACCTGAAATGTGAAAACCTGCTATTGGACAAAGACTTCAACCTCAAAGTGTCCGACTTTGGATTTGCCAGGAGGATCAATTATGATGATGCTGGACAAATGATTCTCAGCAAAACATTCTGTGGCTCTGCAGCCTATGCAGCACCAGAGGTATTACAGGGGCTCCCATACAACGCCAAAGTGTATGACGTTTGGAGTATGGGGGTCGTTCTATTCATCATGCTCTGTGGGTCTATGCCCTATGATGACTCCAATATTAAGAAGATGCTGAAGATTCAGAAAGAGCATCGCGTTGACTTCCCACGCAGCAAAACTGTCCCTACAGAGTGCAAAGACCTGATGTATCGCATGCTTAACCCAGATGTGGCCCAGAGGATAGAGGTCGATGATATCCTTGACCATGTATGGGTGCAGTCAAAATCCAAATCACATGATGGTAGTAAGAGACGAGAAGATGGGCCTTCATCTGAAGCTGCTTGCTCCAAAAAAGAAAGGAAGGGTGAAAGTAGTAAGCATCCTCATGGCAATGAGAACAAGAAAGGGGCAAAAGTGGAGGTTGAGCCCGAATTGGGCCCTAAACTTTCTGTGGAGGGCAAAGAGGCAGCTGAACCATCTAAGCACACCAAGAAAGAATCATCCCCAGATGCAAGGAATGACATCCCTGCTGATTCATGTTGAAATGCTGGATTTATTCCACCAAATGAGTTACAAATAAATGAAGCATACATCTTTGTTAAGATTAACCATATAGACTTAGTTACATTTCTCCAGATGTTGAGTCTGCTGTGATAAAAGGTGAGTGTCAACATTTCAGGTTTACAAACAAATCACTCGAAGGCATTTTTTAGGTTGAAGACTGAAATATTATATTTCAGAAAGAGGCATACAAAAGAGGCTTACATGAACATTATATTTACAAAAACCAATGAGGCCTCATCGTAACATTCACTAAAATTCTAATAATTTTAGTCTATGTACAATTATGGGATCTCTGGAACCCAGATTTCAGTAATCCAGTCTTGGAAGGTTTCTAACACAGTACATGCAATGCCTTTCTTTCCAACACCCTAAGAACAGTAATGACCTGAGCTTTGCAACTATCCTTGAATTCAGAGTTTGCATTTCGACTCTATGCCCTTTGTGCACAGACTGTTCCAGTCATAAAAGTCAAGTCAATAAAATCCAGGGGGAGGGCATGGGGTGGGGTAGAGAGAAACACCCCATGGCCAGTAATTTGCTTGAGTTCACTTCCTCAAGATAACTGTCCTTCCTCAATTTTGCTTCACCACGGTCAGAAGAAGTCAGAGGCTTTCCTCCTCTTGGGAAGCTGCAGTAGGTCGTCTGTGATGGACGCTGGGTCCTGGGAGGCGGGGGTCCTGGATTTGCTTGGTGTCGGAGTGCCTGAGGGAGTGGCTGGACCACCCAGGGGGGTTTTGGAGCCTGCTCCTCTGTGTGTGGGCGATGGTGTGTAGCTTGCCCTTAGAGCTTTATCTGTGTATTTGCTGGAGGTCCGGTTTACAAGCCTCTGAAGGGCAGGGGTCAATGCTGGGCTCAGGCCTTTTGGTGTGAGACTGCAAGACAGAAATTAGGTCCAAAATAATTAATACAACCATTTAAAAATGACTAAGAATTGTGTATAACCAGTGGTGGAAAAAGTACCCAACTGTCATACTTCAGTAAATGTAAAAGATACAGTAATAGAAAATGAGTCATCCAGTAAAATACTACTTGAGTAAAAGTCTAAAAGTATTTAGTTTAAGTATCAAAATTAAATGTAATTGCTAAAATATACTTAAGTATAAAAATTAAAAGTATAAATTGTTTCAAATTCCTTATTAAGCAAACCAGCACAATTTTTTACTTTATCTTTTTAATTTACGGATAGCCAGGGACACACTCCAACACTCAGAGATAATTTACAAATGAAGCATTTGTGTTTAGTGAGTCCGCCAGATCAGATGCAGTAGGGATGACCAGGGATTTTCCCTTTAAGAGCGTGAATTGGACAATTTTCCTGTCCTGTTTAGCATTCAGAATGTAGTAGTACTTTTGGGTGTCAGGGAAAATGTATGGCATAGAAAGTACATTATTTTCTTTAGGAATGGAGTGAAGTCAAAAATATGAATAGTAAAGATACCCAAAAAGTACTTTACACCACTATGTATAACAAGAGGTCATAGAAATGAGCTATGAGAAAAAAGAAGAAAAAAAAAAACACATCATCTTTTGCTAAATACAAAAGACCAAAACAATGCACTTATGTAAATCATCCATCAGTTTTTACCTTGCAAGATTTTCTGTGACCTTTCGCAATGCTTCTTTCTTCTTTGCCCGGTTTTTGGCTGCAGCCTCATTGGCCATTTTCAAACCCAACCGCTCTCTTCTTCCTGGTTCTGGAATCTGTGTGTGAAATTCTCTCAGGTTAATCAATTATTCCAAACAAACCATTTTGGGGAGTAAACGCAGCAAAATAGAAATAAAGAACGGTCAGTCATCGTCTTGTACCTTGAACGATGGGCCGATATTCCGCTCTTGAAACGGCGAGTCAGACCCATCCAAGCGAAAGGGTGTGCTCTCTATCTCACCCCAGGTCATCAGGGGGGACTCAGCCATACCTGATAGGACAATATCAGGTTAGAGGAGTTTGGTTTTTATGCAGTTGAGTGTTTTATGGAAGCCTCCAACATCAACAAATGCTGGAAAAACATCTATTACCCAAAATCTAAGTATTTCTGATAGTTATTTTCTAGTTGATAATATTGAAAATGATCTATACTTGAACATAGCATAAATACTTACCTGGGGAAGGGCAGGGAGTTCCTTCAAACCCATATCCGTTAACATTAGGGGAATCCTGGGCATTAAGCTCTTTGCCATCTGGGCCTACTTTACCCTGTTTGAACTGGAGAAACACTAGCAATGTCAGATAAATCATTCAGGATCAATCCACTTCATCTGATCTTTAGATAGCCTGATCTTAACATTACTCAACTTTAAACCCCTTCACTAAAAATAGGATAAAACCATTTACTTAAAACCAATAACTTGTCAGACAAGGACTTTACCTGTGCATTGAGGGCTGCAGCCTGCTGAAGCTGGCATTTGTTAAGGGCTTTGCTGAAGGGGTCTCCCACAAAACGAGTGTTCTTGTGAATCACCTCCCTAGGCTTCTTGAAGAGGGTGTCATCATCCTTGACACCTTATTAAAAAAGATAACTCAAGTAATTCAACCTCAAACACAATTAATTCAATCATCCTACACATACAGTGCATTCGGAAAGTATTCAGATCCCTTCACTTTTACACATTGTGTGACGTTACAGCCTCATTCTAAAATGGGTTAAACACACATCTTTCCTCATCAATCTACACACAATATCCCATAATGACAAAGCGAAACAGGTATTTAGAATATTTGAAAATGTATTAAAAATACATAAGTATTCAGACCCGTTACTCAGTACTTTGTTGAAGCACATTTTGGAATGTACTGCATGGTGTTGGCAGGTGTGACTCCATGGCTTCATGCACCTCATACAGAGCACATTATAATTAAGCAAGATAACAGGAACATTTCTCATGCAGGGAAACATAAATCCTCACCCTCTGGATAGTACATAAGGGCATTCTTTGCTTTGTACTCCCAGGTCTCTAGTCCTGCCTTTACACACTCAAGGGCTTGCTTCTCTGATGACGGCAGGGCAAGGTTTTCTTCATGCCGCTAAAAACAACAGGCTGTTATATAATCTCTGTTAATTGAAGGTAAAAAAATATCATTGCTTTCAAATCAAGACATAACACTCCATGAGCATTACATACTTACACATTTGAGTAGTGTGCAATTCACATCAACAAAACGAGAGTTCAAACTATCAAAGGAGCGATTACGTCAAGTGTACCTGTTTAAATTCAGCCTCCGCCTCATATAACCACGAATGCCTCAACTTCTCCTTGTCTTCTGCTAGAACCATGATCTGCTCAAAGGATGCATTATCCTCGCTTGTGTTCTTAGCCAGGAAACGATCAAGACATGGCAGCTCTTTCTCCTCCTCATCTCCTTCCTTATTCACTACAAAATATCGACAAACACAGGGATGAAGTATTATTGCTGTAATTACATTTGTTACATTGATAGGAGGGGTTGAGTTGAAGGGTGGGATTAAAAACAACAAGATAACTAATGTAAAATATACCATGACTGTAAAATATATATAGGTTCAGAACTTTAGTGAAACAGCACTGTTTAAAATATATGGCAAAACAAATCAAACTGGATGGTCTTCAGAGATAGATGAGATGGGTTGATGGTAGCTGAAGGATGGGATTAAAAAACAAACAAAAGGTAACTATTGTAAAATACATTGTGTCCATAAAATGTATATAGTATATATAAACTGGTTGTAGAAGCCAAAGTGTTGTTGTCCATCAGTTTACTCCAATTAGGGGAGAGGTTAAGAGAAAATATATATATTTTTAAATATGGGGGATTGGAAGTGATGCATACAATTACATTGATGGAAGCTACACTCTGCAGTATTAAAGCTGATCCAGCCCCTAAAAATGTGTGTGTGTATGTATGCATGCATGTATATAAAAAGACCAATAAAAAAAGTTATTTACATAGTACTATATAATAAATCAACTTTACATAGTACCATGTCCCGTGTTGCTCAGTTGGTAGAGCATGGCACTTGCAATGCCAGAGTTGTGGGTTTGATTCCCATGGGGGACCAGTACTAAAATGTATTATATAATAAATCAACAATCCAATGACCACTAGATCATAACAGCAGGAAGTGCTACTTTCTACATAGTCTTGAGAGCTAATGTAATGGTTTTCATAGTTAAAAGTTCGGTGTCTTCAGACTGAGTAGTGCTGTGAGTTGTGCCATTCTCAGTCACTATAGTGAACAAGAACTTACCGCTGTCTGCTCCTTTCTTGGTTTTCCCCAGTACAGAAGAGGGCGATCCAGGACGACCCTCTGGTGTCTCAAAAGAAGCTGGAGTAACATCTAAACAATCAAGTGGGGGGATATTAGTATAACACCACTGCTGCATTCATAGACAACAAGTGCATTATGCAAAAAAAGTGTAGAGCGGACAGTTTACTTATCTTACTCACATGGGGCATTGGAGAGTGGTGTGGACTTGGCTAAAGATGACCCATATTTAATGGATATCTCCCTCATCTTCCCAAGATCCCCATTTTCCTCAGCTTCAAGGTAGTCCTTCTGCGCTTGTAACTTTGTCACATCTGGAAAAAAGTCCCTCTGGATGATCTTCTCTAAATTCTGTTGAAAGTCAAACGCATGAAAACAAGTTAGGAAGTCATTGGCAAATGTCAAAAGTATGTGGACACTTGCTCGTCAAACATCTCATTCCAAAATCATGGCCATTCATATGGAGTTGGTCCCCCCTTTGCTGCTATAACTGCCCCCACTCTTCTGGGAAGGCTTTCCACAAGATAATGGAACATTGCAGCGGGGACTTGTATCCATTCAGCCACAAGAGCATTAGTAAGGTCGAGCACTGATGTTGGGCGATTAAGCCTGGCTCGCAGTCGGAGTTCCAATTCATTCCGAAGGTGTTCGATAGGGTTGAGGTCAGGGCTCTGTGCAGGCCAGTCAAGTTCTTCCACACCAATCTCAACAAACCATTTCTGTATGGACCTCACTTTGTGCAAGGGGGCATTGTCATGCTGAAACAGGAAAGGGACTTCCCCAAACAGTTGGAAGCACAGAAATGTCTAGAATGTCATTGTATGCTGTAGTGTTCACTGGAACTGAGGGGCCTTGCCCGAACCATGAAAAACATCCCCAGACCATTCTTCCTCCTCCACCAAACTTTACAGTTGGCATGCATTGGGGCAGGTAGCGTTCTCCTTGCACCCTGATTCATCCATCGGACTAGATAGTAAAGCATGATTCATCACTCCAGAGAACGATATTCCACTGTTTCAGAGTCCACTTGGCATTGCACATGGTCATTTTAGGCTTGTGTGCAGCTGCTCAGCCATGGAAACCCATTTCATGAAGCTTCCAACTAACAGTTCTTGCCGATTTTGCTTCCAGGGGCAGTTTGGAACTCGGTAGTGAGTGTTGCAACGGAGGACAGACAATTTTTACACGCTACGCGCTTCTGCACTCGGCGGTCCCGTTCTGTGAGCTTGTGTGGCCTACCACTTCATGGCTGGGCCGTTGTTGCTTCACAATGACAGCACTTACAGTTGAACGGGGCAGCTCTAGCAGGGCAGAAATGTTATTAACTAACTTGTTGGAAAGGTTGCATCTTATGATGGTGCCATGTTGAAAGTCACTGAGCTCTTCAGTAAGGCCATTCTATCCAATGGAGATTGCATGGCTGTGTGTTCGATTTTATATACCTGTCAGCAACGGGTGTGGCTGAAATTGCCGAATCCACTCATTTGAAGGGGTGCCTACATTTAGTCATTTAGCAGACGCTCTTATCCAGAGCGACTTACAGTAGTGATGCATTTGTTTTTGTTTGACTGGCCCCCCGTGGGAATCGAACCCACAACCCTGGCGTTGCACACACCATGCTGGCGTTGCAAACACCATGCTCTACCAACTGAGCCACCGGGAATCAGGTGTAGTGTATAACATCACTAGTATGTGTGTTTAATCACCTTTACCTGTATTGACCTTTAAAAAAAAAACTCATATTTGCACTAACACTACAGGCTTACTGCATTATAAACCAGCTGCAGGTAACGTTAGGATAGAATCTGCACTGGTTAACTACCTACTGTAATATAACTTAGCTGTCTGTTCCACAACGGTACGTTACCTCTATGTAGTTCTCTTCATCGAGCACCTTTCGATTTGTTTTCTTTGTTTCCTCGGGTGGCTGTCGAAGAGCAACTGTTGTTACAGGATTAGCTGGGACAAGGGTTCTAGACATCAGCGCCTTTCCAAATCCTTCCATTGTCGGTGGCTACTAGAAGCTAGAGAAATGCTCTGGGGGCCTTGGCTTCTGTTTGTTAGCTAACGTTAGCTAGCTAGCCAAACCTCGCTGGAAAAACACGGATTATAAAAAAAATCCCGTTATAAACTCAAAAGAGCACCTGAAAATAGACCTCTGTGAATACCTTACTTGAATTCGCGTAGTAAAACTATCAAGAGTTCTTAGCTAATGTTTTGCTAATCAAGGAACCTCAAGCGAACAACGTACACAACTCGACTGCGTGACTTCATCCGAAATTCTTCTTCGATGAGTTATAAGGCTGGTTGGCATCCAATAAATATTGCATTACCGCCACCTACTAGACTGGAGTAGTTGGCGGTATATAAATAAATGCCATAAATAAATAACATACTCCACTATTTAAATCTATTTAGTCCTACTTCAGGCCAACAGCCTGAAAGGATGGGACACCACCACTTAGCACTCTGTAACTCTTCTGACATCGAATCTCGCACAGCCAAATACCTCTCTGCAGCCTCCACCACAACCTCTATTTTCTGCGACTTATGTTCCATCCCTGCAGTACAGTTGATAACCATTGTATAAATGCCAAGTCCAATCTTACTGAAACATACAGTACCAGTCAAAAGTTTGGACACACCTACTCATTCGAGGGTTTTTCTTTATTTGTACTATTTTCTACATTGTAGGATAATAGTGAAGACACCAAAACTATGAACTCATGTAGTAACCCAAAAAGTCTTAAACAAACCAAAATATATTTTATATTTGAGATTCTTCAAAGGTGCCACCCTTTGCCTTGATGACAGCTTTGCACACTCTTGGCATTCTCTCAACCAGCTTCACCTGGAATGCTTTTCCAACAGTCTTGAAGGAGTTCCTACATATGCTGAGCACTTGTTTGCTGATTTTCCTTCACTCTGCGGTCCAACTCATCCCAAACCATTTCAAATGGGTTGAGGTCGGGTGATTGTGGAGGCCAGGACATCTGATGCAGCACTCTATCACTCTCCTTCTTGGTCAAATAGCCCTTACACAGCCTGGAGGTGTGCTGGGTCACTGTCCTGTTGAAAAACGAATGATAGTCCCACTAAGCGCAAACCAGATGGGATGGCGTATCGCTGCAGAATGCTGGTTAAGAGTGCCTTGAATTCTAAATAAATCCCTGAGAGTTTCACCAGCAAAGCATCCCCACATCATCACACCTCCTCCTCCATGATTCACGGTGGGAACCACACATGATGAGATCATCCATTCACCTACTTTCCGTCTCACAAAGACACGGCGGTTGGAACCAAAAATCTCAAATTTGGACTCATCAGACCAAAGGACAGATTTCCACCGGTCTATGTCCATTGCTCATGTTTCTTGGCCCAAGCAAGTCTCTTTTTATTATTGATGTCCTTTAGCAGTGGTTTCATTGCAGCAATTCGACAATGAAGGCCTGATTCACGCAGTCTCCTCTGAACAGTTGATGTTAAGATGTGTCTGTGAAGCATTTATTTGGGCTGCATTTTCTGAGGCTGGTAACTCTAATGAACATATCCTCTGCAGCAGAGTTAACTCTGGATCTTCCTTTCCTGTGGCGATCCTCATGCGAGCCAGTTTTATCATAGCGCTTGATGGTTTTTGTGACTGCACTTGAAGAAACTTTCTAAGTTCTTGAAATTTTCCGCATTGACTGACCATGTCTTAAAGTAATGATGGATTGTAATTTTTCTTTGCTTATTTGAGCTGTTCTTGCCATAATATGGACTTGGTATTTTACCAAATAGGGCTATCTTCTGTATACCACCTCTACCTTGTCACAACATAACTGATTGGCTCAAACCCATTAAGAAGGAAAGAAATTCCACAAATTAAGTTTTAACAAGGCACACCTGTTAAATGAAATGCATTCCAGGTGACTACCTCATGAAGCTGGTTGAGAGAATGCCAAGAGTGTGCATAGCTGTCATCAAGGCAAAGGGTGGCTACTTTGAAGAATCCCAAAAATAAAATATGATTCCATGTGTTATTTCATAGTTTTAATGTCTTCACTGAATAGGTGTGTCCAAACCTTTGACTGGTACTGTATATATACATATATTTTAATTACCCTATCATCTAACTCTATACTCATTAAAACCCATCACCTTATTCCACTACTTTAATAACCCTATCTGATCCTACCCCAGGCCAATGGCCTGAGAGGACAGGACACTACCACACGCTGTAACTCTTCTGAAGTCAAAACTGGTACCCCCAAGTACTTCTCTGCAGCTGCCACCACAAAATCTATATTCTGTGATTTACATTCCATTTCTGCGGTACAGTTGATAACCATTCCTATGAACTCTAAGAAGCCAACCTTACTGAAGCATATATCACTCATTGGCCTATCCCTCTGTGCTGGCACAGATCTACTATTCACAGGATCCCTCACCCTTGACCCATCCTCCTCTACTTTCTTCACTGCCTCAGCATACGACACCTTCTGCACTACTCTAACTCTAGCCACCTCAACCTGCCTCTCTCGTACCGGACACTTCCAATTCCCAGCGACACGGGAACCCCTACAGTTGACACACAAACTTTATCCACTGAAACTACACAATCCTCTATCCCATGCCCTCCTGCACACTTCCCACATCTTAGAATCTCCCTCCTACACACAGCTGCTACATGACCATAAGCATTGCAACTAAAGATTCTTACTCAAAATTCAAAAGGACTGACAGTGACTCCTCTGTTTCACCTTACTCACCACTGGCTCTGCGTCGCACCAAACGGCAGGCGTTACAAACACCGGGAATCTTCAACTTTAATTGCTCCATCTCCACACTTAACACTACCCCAGAAACCACTCCTTTCAATGGTGCCCTGTTCCTAAGAGCAAAGCAGGAAACAGATCTTGACCCAAGTTGCGTGACATGGAGCGCCTGCTCCCTCTGGTCAGAAGAAACACAAACACATATCACAAGCCGGGTACAGGTTACCTTCACTGATTCAACTGCACCCAACTCCTTTCCCACCATGTCTTGTTTTGCACAAAATAATACAATTAAGTGCGACAGGATCTTTCTAAACGTAGCTCTTTATTAGCTAGCTATAACTGGCATGTTCATGTGTTTCCGGCCATGATCAACTGAAAATGACTACCGTCGTATCAGAGCTGAGTATGATATGACAGTAGAATGCAACCAATTACAATTCAGTATGTTGATACATGAATATTATATCCCCCTTCTTTAAAAAAAAAGATAAATGTTCTACATATGTTCTCTGTAGTTTGAACTCAAGGTAAGTAACCATTTATACTGCATACTGCACCGACTGCATCAGCATAACACACTCTGAAACAATGATTCAACATACTGTTACTTTTAGAACAAAGATTTCTCAGCAACTCAGCTTTTCACTGTATCATTGACATCTCAACATTTCAAACAAATACAATACCAAAGCATTTCAAGTTAATTTGTCAATAACAAGTTTACAGTCTGGAACTCTTTTATGGCAGCGATCTGCCTACAACCTTTGACATTTCACAGGTCTAGGACAACTCTAGGCTTGACCTCTTCCTGACCTTGTGTGATATGATGCTGAGCAAGCTTCTATGTCAGTCAACAGTTATTGTGGTATTGCAGGTAAGTATGGTTTATGTTGTGTGTGTGTTTAATCCATCACGTTTTCTTTCAGGGAAACAGTTAATCTAGTCAGTGTGTTGTTCTTTTGTGGTCAGTAGGTGATGACGATTACGGTGGTACACCGCTCCTTCTGCGGTGCGGACGTGATATGAATGACGACTGCTGGCTTCCAGTGGCCATGCTCCAGGATTCTGACTCTCCGTTGTTCAGTGGTGGCAGTGGTCTCGCTGACCTGTCGTAGTATCGCTTCTGGTGTTGTTGTCTCTGTGCACGGTTTGCATGCATTTCCTTGTAGCTGACGACCTCAGGTTGCAGCTGCTGGTTGGTGCTGGGAAGGATTGAGCGAAGTCTGCGGCTCATCAACAGCTGGGCTGGTGATTTGAAGTTGTCAACTGGAGTGTTGCGGTATTCAAGGAGACTGAGGTAGGGGTCTCTCTTGTCTGCTTTTGCTTTGTCCATGAGTGATTTAGCAATCTGCACAGATTTTTCATCAAGGCCATTACTTTGAGGGTAATGTGGGCTTGTGGTGACGTGTGTGAACTCCCATGCTTTTGTGAAGGATTCAAACTCATTTGATTTGTAACAGGGCCCATTGTCAGATATTAAAGTCTCTACAATGCCATGCCTGGCAAAGGCTGCTTTCAGCTTGTGGTTCACAGCTGCAGGTGTGGTGGTGCTGTGAAGCTTGTCGAGTTCGAACTATCTGCTGTAGTATTCCACTGTTATGATGTAGTCCTCGTTGTTCCAGGTGAACACATTGGTTGCCACGACCTGCCAGGGTCGGTCTGGGATACAGTGAGGTAACATTGGCTCTTTGGTGTTTGAGGGGAGTCGTTCAAGACAGGTGGGGAATTTACCAACAATGTCCTCTATTTGTTTGCACATTCCCGGCCAAAACAAAATGTCCCGTGCTCTCTGTTTGCACTTTTCCATGCCCATGTGTCCAGCATGGATCTTTGTCAAAATTTCTTCTCTGAGACTGGTAGGAATGATGATTTTCTCTCCTTTCAAAATGATTCTGTTGATCTGTGATATTTCATCACGATGGTTCCAGAACTCTGAAATGCTCAGAGGGGATTTTTTCCTCTCCTCAGGCCATCCATCCTGTATGACTTTCCTCAGCTGTGTGGGTTGTGGGTCCTCTTCTGTTTCCGCTCAGATCTCCTTCAGTTTTGTGTCACTAACTGGTAAGTTGCTGTACACAGTGTGCACCTGCATGTCCATGTCTTCACTGAGGCAGCTGTCCTTGTAGGTAAGAAACTTCCTGGAGAGTGTGTCTGCGACAGTGATGTCTTTGCCTGGCATGGTGAGTGATTGTGAAGTCGTATTTTTGTAGTTGAAGGATCATTCTCTGTAGCCTTGGCGGGGCTGGGCTAGCGGTTCCTTATGACTGACTCAAGGGGCTTGTGGTTGGATTCCACAATGACTTGTCGTCCATAGACGTCCTGATGGAAATGCTTAGATCCTAACAGAATGGCGTACAGCTCCTTTTCGATTTGAGAGTAGTTGATTTCACTACTCTCAAAGAGATTTGGAAGCGTAGCCGATGTGCTTTCCTTCTTGCAGTAGCACTGCACCTAGTCCATACTTCAACACATCCACTTGGAGTCTGAGCTCTTTGTTGGGGTCATAGTAGGCAAGGATTGGTCCTGGTTCTCTTGTGATCAAGTCTTTCACTTTCTGGAAAGCAATGCCGTGTTGCTTGTCCTAGAGAAACTCACTGGACTGCTTTAGCAGCTGACGCAGGGGTGCATTAGCATTGGAGAGGCTGGGTGCGAACTTTGCTAAGTAGTTGACCATGCCAAGCACTGTTTCCAGCTCTGTGCGGTTCTTTGGTGGCCCCATTTCCTTTATGGCTGAGATCTTCTGTGGGTCTGGCTTGATTCTATTCACTGTGAGAAGATGTCCGAAGTAGCTGACCTCTGTAGCGCCGACTAAGTGTCCATGTGTTGTAAATGTCTCTCCCTTTTTCACCGATCCAGAGGAGCAGGTAGCTTCACTTCTCCTCTTCTCCTCTTTCCTTCAGAGGACCAGTGAACATTAGCTCCACATGCTGTTTGAACTTACGCCATGCAGTGGGTAAGTTTGTAGACCGCCAGTCCATTCGAGGTGAAGGAACTCCAGCAAAATCCATATATTCTTCCTTTTACTCTGACACCATGTCTTGTTTTGCACACTTTGTACAAAATAATAAAATGCAGTACGACAGGATCTTTCTAAATGTAGCTCTTTATTAGCTAGCTATAACTGGCAAGTTCATGTGTCGCTGGCCATGATCAACTGAAAATGACCTCACGACCTGGGTGGTATTAACCAATCATAGCGCAGTATGATACGACCGTAGAAAACAAACAATTACAATACAGTATGTTGACATATATGAATATTAAACCACCCACCCTTAATCCAAAAATGTCACTCCTACTGGACCAAACATTTCTTTATCATAACCATGTTTATCAATACAAGCTCCTTACAACACCTTCTACCCCTCCATTTCACTTCCAGATCTAGAACTGGCATCCAGCTCACTCTGTTTGAACTTGACACCAATCTTCCTCGACATACCTTCGCCCTTCTTTTTGCTAGCTTCAACAGATTCAAACCCATCCTCTGTCTCCCTTAGTCTTTTCAATTTCCTCTCTCTTTCCCTCCAATCCTCTTCCCGACTCCTGAAAATGTGTAACTTTTCCAAGCCAAAATCTACTTTTAGCCTCCTCGAGAGACATGCAAAGCCCTGTACTCCCTCTACTTCAAACTCGAGCCTCCTTTCTACTCTCATTATCCAGGGACAGTTTCTCTGTCACTGGAAATGTCTGTCAGTGACGCTTTTAGAATTATTCTAGCCTTCATCATTGCATTGGATAAGGTATCCAAAAATGTCTAGAAAATGTCTACAAGGGCATAATACGGTACACCATTTTCTAGTCTTCCAGGTCTTGCACACCAAATGCTGTTCTTTTTTGTCGCCTCCACTTCGCTCTTCGGTTTTTAAACCATACCTATCGAAATAAAAGTAAATTAGGCTACATTGACAAAACATTTTAAAACTTAATGAAACCAAAATATTTATAAACAGACAAAAAAAAAACACAAGGAGCCTACCTCTACTCGCTCTTCGCGTAAATGAGTGCGTTGTGCCAGTTTTTCCCTCGCGTTAACATCTGGATACTGGTTCTGAAGGAACATCTCCTCCAGAGCATCCAGCTGGTCCTCAGTGAATATGGTGCGGTGTCGCCGTGTTCGCCTCTGGACCTGACTGAAGGAGGGCTCCTCTCTGTTAGTGTTTCCTCCTGGCCTGCATGGCTCTGGAAACATTCTTCTGGACCATGCATACTGCCAAGCTGAATTAAAATAACTTTACATGTAAAGGTCAACGCATAAACGTCTATACACCTACCTGGCTAATGGTAAAAACAACTGATCTGCTAGACATAATCATCAAACAAACATGAGAGAGAAAAATGAAGAGTGATCATAGTGTCAAAATTGTCGTAGGTTTAGGTCTTACTTTCAGGAGGATAGTCAGCCTGGAACACCTCTCCACAGTGGGAGCAGTACCAGCAGCATGAGCAGGTGTGCTGTGAAGGTTCTATGTGCCTCCCAGCAGGAATACTCTCTGATCTTACTCCATCCTCACCTGGTACAGTGTTGTGGGTCACATCAGACTGCCTGCTCTCCTCATTGTTAATTGGAAATCTGTTCAGTATATTATCAATGGTGAATGGAAACTTCTGTCTCTCCATCCTGCTTGACCTCTCCATGACAAGATTTCTGCCCAAAGAATTCACTTCAAATTCAACCTAGTGTTTAAAGTGCCAGCCAAGGCAGTCAGTTAATGCTTTTGGGTGAAGCATATACCTTACAGTGTGGCTCATTCTCCACTGTGCTCAACCACAGACCCACTCATTCTGATTTTATAACAGAAATTTAGGAAGAAAAAAAAGAGAGGAAAAAAAACATAATCCCCCTATGGACTAGACAAATACAAAATGGTTGAAACTTAATTCCCAGCTAATCTGGGCAGTTTTGTGAGGGGGTTAGGGAGGATGGGACTTCAGCTAATCTGGCCCCATTGCTTTGCTTTCTGAAAAAGAAATCAGATTTCTCTGTATTAAATTAGGGGTAGAGAGCTTCTAAGATCCTTATTGTTGTGGTTTTAGAGAAAAATAGATTGCTTGGTATTAGAAACCTGGTCTTAAAGATTAACCCTTTGGTGTAACCAAGGACCTATTGGGGATTAGCCCCTGAATTTGAACACTTGCTGTCCTCGTTGATTTGTGCTCAGAGTTTATTCCAAGACACGAGGCTACACATCTGGTTTTCAATCAATCTGAATCATACAATTCCAATACAAAGGTCTACATGTTTACAATCTTTATTTATCCATTAAATAGAGACAATGAAATTTGGTGATTTTTTTGCTGTCACAGTACCAATCCTCACCACACAACACACAAGGCATGCTGGGAGCAGCAAAGGGTCAGCTGTAGAGCAGAGTGGTTTCAGCATGTTTGAGCATTACAGCCATTCACAAAGGCAGCATATTCAGAGGTGAAATATCATTCAGAATGTACAGGTATGGATAGCCAAGGCTTCTGACAATCTCTCTCTGTTAGTATTCACAACATGAGAACTGGACCTTATCTATGAAGTGCAGTCATTCAGCCTGACTTTTCTGACAATGTGCAAGGCTGAGGTAAAGCTATTACAGGTTGTATTTATTCTCCAACAAATCCTTTGATTTCATATAAGGCAACACAACACCTTTTTATCAAGGAATTAATGGATTTTCAAAATCTGTCCTAAGCTCCTCAGATAAGGGTTTTTTGAAAACAGATAACAATAAACATCACCTCATCCCTTTCACTGGGGTTTAATGGCCAGCAGATTGTTGATGTATAGTTTTTAGAGCTGTTGAGATAGCTATCTCTGGTCTTTGTGATTTTTCAATGAAAGACATTGTATCACATCCACATAGGTTTAATGGTGTTAAATTCATTACTGGGGATTAGTATGATAGAAGCGCCTTATATTGTTGTTGTCAAAGGCAATTGGTTTGTAAAAACTTAGAATCCTCTTGTGGAAAATATAAAATAAACATAAAACAACACATCCTTGCCCAACGGCACATTCTAATGGTGTAACATCTAGCCGGAAGATTGGTTAGACCAATATTATTTTCTAGACTGCAAGAGGATCAAGCAAACTTCTGAACTAAATAGCTGAGAAATGACATATGGATGTAAATGAAATAATACTCTGTGCTTGCAGTTACCAGCATTAGGCGGATCAGGGTTATTTAGAAACTCGGAATGTGGTACCAAATGATTGAAATTGTCACATATTTTCAAGTGAGTGCGGAATGGTTTACATACGGTTCAGTAAGCCTAGCCTGTAATAAATCAGTGTGAGGCAGATTACGAAATTGCTGCAATGCCACCTAAGCGCTCTTGAATGAGTTGGATAATAAGTTCTTTAACCCGAACATGAAAATCAAAACAAGTTTTGGCCAAACACGTGTCCTGAGGTGTGGAATGTGAGTGAGTACAAGGATTTGACATTGCTGTGTGGAATGTGTTCAAAGTTCCTTCCCCTATGCTGAGTGGAAAAATGACTATTCTGCTCTCTGGAGATACTCAAGCCATGGGACTGATTTCTTAAACATTTTATAGAATAGAAAGGGAAATAGGGTGGCTATATGTGAGGCTATACACTATTATGTAGTCCTAGGGGTGCCTTTAGTGAAAATTGGGGAATTAAACAACGGTAGACTGTAAAAAGTCATTCGTTCTGCTAACTCCATTTTTTGTGGAAACCCGTTGCCTAGAACTATTCAAGTAACCCAACTGAGGGTATGCAGTGTCCAGTACTTAAAGTAATAAAGTGACATCGTATTTGTCAGTTCCCCAGCTGTCTTCCCAGCTTCTGCATTAATGTGTATGTTGTTGTTATACCCATGTGCTGACGCTATACCTCTCTTGTTACCTGTCTGTTCCGCATTAAACGTTCAGCTCCCGTACCCGCTTCTCATCTCCAGCGTCGATTCTATCAAATATGTTTTATTGCCTCACAGGTGATATGGATTATAATATTTATTTCAGGGTCTTTGTTATACTCTCTGTAATCTTACCTTTCTAAATGGACAAACTTTCATGTTGTCTGTTGTGTACCTTGTTAGGATGCCTTCTTTCCAGTGGGGCCCAATACAATGGAGAGCTGCAGGTGACAAGTCAGTGGCCAGAGGTGCTTGAACTGGCTGAAAGCAACCAGAGGTCTTAATTCAACAGTTCATCTCGGCATTGAAGAGGGTACAACTTTTTCAGTGTTTTTAGATTTTTTTTTTTTATTATTATAGGTCAGTAGTCCAACAGGTTTTTATTTAGTACGATGCCCCCAAATACAAGCTGAGATACAAATACATGATATCAAGCCATTTGCAGTTTCAACTGTAAACAATACAATCTTTGAATATATGGAATGTAAAGGGAAGGTGTGATCTGCAGAGATGATGCCTGCTTCTCTCTACACTGCTTAATGTCAACATTTTGTGTCCCTTGCTTTTTGGGGCTACTTTGCTTTTTTCTTAGGAGGCCCTTGGGATCACAATTATTACTGCAACCCAGAAGACTCAGATAGCCTATGGTGCTTTGTTATTGCCAAGAGGAAACTATACAAAGACAAACTTGTGCCAGCGACCTCTGCCAATGTATTTTTGATTATCTACACTCAGATTCTGGGGCCTGGTGTGAAGAGTGCTCTCTAATGATAATTTGATTGTTTTCAACACTATTATTTGAGGTCAATCAGTTCAGTCAACAACTTGGTCTCATGTGTTTTGGTGGGAAAGCTTTTCACGTTCTTCCACAATTTCTAATCTCACAAAACAAAGTAACGGCCTTGACTTATTCACAACACATGTGCATGTTTTTAGAAATAAAGATAATAATTCCCCTCAGTGGGACAGTATTATCAGTGGCATACCGACGTTTCACAGTGCAGTTTTATAGCCATTATCATGCTATTCTACACATTTTGCAATGAGGCTGAGAGAATGTTGAATTTTTAAAGGTAATTTCATGCAATTCTGCGTATATTGCCATAGGGCAGAGAAAAAGTTGTAGTTTTATAGCTTATCTCATGCTATTCTACACATTTTGCAATGAGAATGAGATCAAATGTTGCAGTTTTACAGCTTTTGCCATGGCGTGTTCATATGCTATCTGGGGAGGGGCTGCCCAGATCCCGGAGTTGGCAGGGCGTTCCATTATCATCAGCTGCTAAATTGGTTCACATGGCTGATATCCTGAGAATGAGTGACAATCAAATTAAACTAATTGGAGTGCTTACAACTGGACAAAAACATTTTTTTTGAGAATACAACACAGAAATACAGACAAATTACTGTCAATACCAGAGGTGGCCAGCCTCGCTTCACTGATCCCTGATTTACTTGGTAAGAGGACTTCTATTCCAGCCCAGCAACTACACATTTGATTATCAACTAATTAGGTTTTATGAATTGAATCAGGTGTGTTAGTACTGGGCTGGAATAGAAGCCTGCACATCCAGCAGGGTTGGCCTGTTCCAGTTGTAATTGGTTTATATGTAACCGTGTAGGTTCCGTCCCTCTCTTCACCCCAACCTGGGCTCGAACCATGGACCCTTGCACACATCAACAACTGACACCCCACGAAGCATCGTTACCCATCGCGCCACAAAAGCCGCGGCCCTTGCAACGCAAGGGGAAACCCTACTTCAAGTCTCAGAGCGAGTGACGTCACTGATTGAAACGCTATTAGCACGCACCACCGCTAACTAACTAGCCATTTCACATCGGTTACATATACATTGTGTGTGACTTTTAACTGTATTTTTGTTTACAACATTTGCAAACATATAACCCATGGCATACCCTTATTATCTTGGGATATTCACAGGGACCTCTTCATTTGGGGCGGCAGGTTAGAGTGTTGGATTTGTAACCGAAAGGTTGCAAGATTGAATCCCCGAGCTAACAAGGTAAAAATCTGTCGTTCTGCCCCTGAACAAGGCCGTCCTAGGCCGTCATTGAAAATAAGAATTTGTTAAATAGTTAAATAAAGGTAAAATAAATACGGTAAATAAAAATGTCACAGCTCTCTGTATCTGAGGACAGAAAACATCACAAAGAAACAGGCTTCATTATGCTCAAATTAGACAGTACTGCATATTATGTTGCAATATCTCTCTGTTCTCATAGTTTTTCTAACTAGGGACTGGAACTAGAGAATATTTTCATAATGTTCTCCCACGAAGGTATCTGCCCTGTCCAGAGTAGCCTACTCTCTCCCTCACCTGACAGCCAGAGTTGCTAATCCTTTCACCCTTTTCCATGTCTGTTAGCTAGCTAGCTACAAATGCATTTAGAGTTTGTGTTTTTAATTTACAATGATAAATACATCAAGATAGCTAACAAGCTAATATGAAGTTAGCTGGTTATATTTCATTCAATTAGCTAGCTATACAGTATGTAAAGTTAGCTAGCTAGCTAGCGAACATTACAATATCAGCTCATTTAAAAATATATATATATATATATATTAATATATATATGTCTAACTGAAAATATCTTTCACTGTGATATTTGTAAGTGTATCTCCAAATTCCAGGTTATGTCTTAGCAACCATCCTTATGGCCATCATTGTACTGCTGGGATCAGACATAACAGCCGGTTACTTCTACAAGAAGTCATTTGGGGGATTCATTCCTTGTACATCCCACATGCATAGCAATGGAGAGAAACAAGGAAGAACATTTATAGAAACAAGCAAGGAATCAGAGATACAAATGACTGCGACTTTCAACTGGCATAAAGGCTGTCTCGCTGCACATTATTAGGGTATTAGATGTCGCTGCATGAATCTGGAGATCTATATTTAGCCATCCAATCTAATTAACCGTCTGCTTGTCTATTTATGATCTTAGTTCATCATAGCATTTTATATAACAGGGGGTTACTCATTTCTTATACAAGGATTCAATTGTTATCATTCTAATTAGTTATGAGTGTGATTGGCAGTGGACAACAGTTTGGAAACAAATGAAGCAAAGTGAGATGATCTATGCAGCAATTATGTGAATGGATATTAAACAGGGACTTGTCTTGGGTCTTTATACCCACGGGCCAAAAGCTCAGGAGGCAGCAGGAACAAAAGGCAAGTGAGCGGGGGCTGCAGTGGATCAACTTGCCTGTCTCTGACTTCTGCATCCCGACATATGAAATGGTAGATGAGAATACAGTGGCAGTCTGTGTCCAACAGACACCTGCTGAAGAGGACAGAGTGCGGGAGGAAGGGGAGGGGAACGGGAAGGTGGAAAGAGTGGGTGGGGACAGGGAGGTGGAGGGTGGGGACCCACTAATGAACCAGGCAGGTACCCCTGAGGTGTGAGAGGAGCTGGGTGGATAGATGTGTTGTGGAATGATGCCATTTCTCTCTATTTTTCAAATGCTGTTTTTGAACAAAGCATGTAAAAACTGAAATGCCATGTGTGAACGGTCAATTAATGGGAATGGTACAGAGGTTTTGGACTGCTTGGACTGACTACACACAATGAAGACTTTTGGAGTTGTATAAGCAACGGAAGATGTATCTACACAAGCGTGTAATTATGGGTCTCCAGTGGTAAAGGCGAGTACTGTATGTTGAAATAAAAGCTAGTAGAGGCCTACAGTATTTATACTAAACAAAAATATCAACACAACATGCAACAATTTCAACAAATTTACTGAGTTACAGCTCATATAAGGAAATCAGTCAATTAAAATAAATTCATTAGGCCCTAATCTGTGGATTTCACATGACTGGGCAAGGGCACAGCCATGGGTGGGCCTGGGATGGCATAGTCCCAGCCAGGCCCAGCCAATCAGAATACATTTTTTGGCACAAAAGGGCTTTATTACAGACAGAAATACTCCTCAGTTTCATCAACTGGCCGAGTGGCTGGTCTCAGACGATCCCGCAGGTAAAGAAGCCGGATGTGGAGGTCCTGGCGTGTTTACATGTGGTCTGCGGTTGTTAGGCCGGTTGGACGTACAGCTAAACTCTCTAAAACAACGTTGGAGGCTGTTTATGGTAGAGAAATGAACATTACATTCTCTGGCAACAGCTCTGGTGGACTTTCCTGTAGCTCCACTAATGTCTGGGCTGATATGCCAGTTGTCATATGACACAATCAGATATTTTTTTTAATGGAAATAATAGGCTACTGCTGCATGAAATGAGATAAAGCATTAGCACCGATTTTCCCCTAGCCTGTTTGCACTTCATCTAATATAATAATTTGCTTAGCTATAGCCTAGGACTAATGTCTGGTCAATTATTTATATTTGAGAGTTAGGTTGACACTGATGAGCTCACCTTCAGGACAGGTGTCCCAGAGATGGTATATCATGCTGCCAAATCCTTTGGTTGTGTCCTCTCTAAGTATTCAGAACACGGGATTGTACTGCCCTCTTGTGATGAGTAGGCATATGACAGATAAAGGGAGACAGCGCAGGGACACACATGCGGCAGCGGATCGGCTTGCGATATTCTGTACAGTACATACCGCTTTGACGTAACCACGCGCCACACAGGCGGAAAGGCGGGAGACCGTCGCTTCCGCGTATGTCAAGAAGTCAAGATGGACGAAAAGTTGATATTGTCTGTTTTTAATTTTCCTGAGCTGTATAATACAACTTTGCCAGATTACCGCAATGGTGACACAAGATCACTTGCTTGGGGGAAAATAAGCTCATTGACAGGTCTTCCAGGTGAGCTTTGGTAGCCTATTTCTACACATTTTCAAGTCACATTAATGCAAATGTTTTAGCTAGCTAACATTAGTTGTAAGCAAGCTGACTTGTTTTTCAAGTTTGCTAATAGTATATGTTTTAAATCACGTGAGTAGCATATGAGTACGTTGAGTTTTAACAGCGCCTCACTGCAAGAACCGCATTGTAGTCAATGGGGAGGCAGCGGCCGACGAATTCGTGAGATCAGCGCAGACGGCAGACACTGCCGCACAGGGAGGGATTTTTTTCCGTTCCCCACCGCGCGATGAGACACGAGTAGCGTCACTTGAGGCATCGCATTTTCCACGCATGAATGACATTAGCTACCAATTAATCACGATAGAAAAAATGTCAAGTAGCCTGTCGACATCTTGACATGAAATGGAGAGCACTGCAAATTATTACCAACTTCAATGGTAGAGCCTTCTATTTACAGTTTATAAGTAGGAACCCGATGAGGCTCCATCGATGGAAGAGACAATCACCTCTAACGTTATCTGAAGAAAAAAAAAATCAATAAATAGTTATATTCATACTACTTTAGAAAGCTTCATGTTCGATATCCAATGCATAAAACAATATATTATTTTGAGTATGATTCATCTATATTGATTTATCCATTTAGCTGAAGAGTGCAAAAGGAAATGGAAGAATCTGAGAGACCGATACTTCAAGGAAGTACGACAGGAGAAGAGGAGTAAGGAGGAGACAGGGGAGCTCGCTCCAAGCCGATGGAAATACAGACAAAGTCTGATCTTTCTTCAACCATTCATTAAACCAAGAAACAGCAATGCGGCTCCTGCCAACCTGGAAAGCCCTGATACGATCAATAAAAGCACACAGAGTGAAATAATACCTGTCAAAACACTCAACACAGCCCTGGTGAACGACATGAAAACCCCTAGCACCCAGGTTGGCACCATGTCACAGCTAGCTTTTGTGACCGAGCTGTCCCCAGGGCAACAAGGCGCCCAACTGTCATTTCTAGGGAAGCGTCCACCAGGCGCCCAGACGTACCTAGCGCCCCAGACATCCGCAGTGCTCCAGTCATCAATTTACGCATCCAAGGAGAGGCCTCAGACAAGACAACCTGCTTCACCATGTTCCTCAAGCACTCCCTCTAAGCGCTCCGCTAAGAACAGGATGCTGCTGGCCAAAGAGAAAGATCACAGATCAGATTCCACGATCCCTATCCGGCAGTGTGACGAGGATGAGATGTTACTCCTCAGCTTCGTTCCTGCTTTGAAGAGGCTAACCCCACAAAAAAGATGTGAGACCAAAATTAAAATCCAACAGATTATGTATGAGGCCGAGTTTAGTATGGATCAGCCAGTGACTGTCAATGAAACACCGGTGACGGTGTCCAAAGAACTGCCAGATCAAGAGACGTCATAACTCATTCATATTGTAGGGTCGACGGGTTGTTCTCAGGTTTAGATATTTTTTATTTTGACCGAAACGATTTTTTCCTAAAATATATATGTTTTTTTTTAATCTATCTCCTAATGCACATGAATAGGCAAGTTATTCATGTTCTGTTTTTGGAATATCACATTTTTGGTCGTATCATAGAGGTACAAAAAATAACATTTTTTATTTTAATAGATGATCTTCTAATTTTGCTGTTGTGAATGCAAGTTGTTAACCCAATTGAAAATAACATGGGCTGTTATTCCGTTTCTAATTTTGAATGTTTAATTGTCTGGAATTAAGTGGTCAAAGCCTGATGAGAAACACATTGACAACCCATATAAAAGCTGGAATTAATGTTTAGGTAAAGATCTCTCAGTAGGATATAGGGCAAACAGTCTTTATTACAGATGCTAATGCTATTCTAACCATCCATTGTTATTATAATAATCCACTCTATATATTTTACAATATTTATTTTAGAATAAATGAGTGAGTAAAAGTTGTAAACAAGCCAAAAAATTATATAGAAATTAGAGGGATTACTCATGCATATTATCATGACTGTCATCTTGTTAGTTGTCAGGTTAAAGAAAACTATATCCATTTGATACCGTTTGCATATTTTTTCCCAAGCTCTTTACTATGTATGCTATAGAAGCATTTACATTAGAATTCTACATTTTTCATCAGACTAAATAATAGTCTTACAAGTGGCAGACAATGACAGTATCATTCAATAAAAAAATAACTCCTTTAAATTGTCTCAACTTTCATCCTTCAAATATTGTAACCTTAAGAGAATTTATTCACTTATTTTGTGAAACATAAGAAATAGTCTTACCAAAATAGCTCCTAGGGCAACTGAGGACATACTGGTATAGTATGTCATTAAATAACTTAAACCCATACCAATATGGCTCTTCTCGACTATCCCCCTGCTAACACCACACATAAAAATGCACCAATGTATTGTTTATATGGCTTCATACTGGTAGTGGTACCCAAAAGGCAATTGTTGTGTCAATAATTTAAAAGTATCCCCAATGATACACCTCTTCCTGAATTTATATATCATATTTAGTTTAGAAACAGGACATACCACTTGTAATCTATATCCATACAAGCACAGAGGGTACATCTGGTAGCTTACATTTACCATCTTTCTTTTAGGATCTGGTTCTATATTGCCAACCTGGTACACTTAAATGTCTAATAAAAACATAACACCCTTGATGGAAATGAGAGGCAGGGCCATTGTTCAAACAAAAAAACAATTTCAGACTTCTGTAGGATTCATAGTACAGGTGTAATCAAACAGTAGTGATATTGATTACTGAAATTAAATCAATAGCTTGTCAAGTCTAGAGGACAATACTTAAATGCGGAAAAGGACAAAAATCAAACAAGTATCTGGAAACAGAGTATTAAGAACTGTCCAACTTGAGCCTTGGTCCTGGCTGCTCAGACATTTATGCGATTAGCAGCCAAAACATGATCACCAGAGCAACAAATAGAAAGAGTCGAGACAGGAACTGTTCATCCATGTGCTGAGGGGTTCCAGGGGCAGCTGTGTGGGGGGGGGGGGGACACGTTGAGAGAGATTACTTTAACAGGTGAACAACTGCTTTTCAAGGTAGAGGGGGCCATTCACAATAATCACATTTTGATTAGAGGTCGACTGATTAATCGGAATGGCCGATTAATTAGGGCCGATTTCAAGTTTTCATAACAATCGGTAATTGGCATTTTTGGACACTGATCATGGCCGATTACATTGCACTCCACGAGGAGACTGCGTGGCAGGCTGACTACCTGTTATGCGAGTGCAGCTAGGAGCCAAGGTTAGGTGCTAGCTAGCATTAAACGTATCTTTTAAAAAACTATCAATCTTAACATAATCACTAGTTTACTACACATGGTTGATATTACCAGTTTATCTAGCTTGTCCTGCGTTACATATAATCGATGCGGTGCCTGTTAAATTTATCATTGAATCATAGCCTACTTCGCCAAACGGTTATTTAACAAGCGCATTCTCGAAAAAAGCACTGTCGTTGCACCAATGTATACCTAACCATAAACATCAACGCCTTTCTTACAATCAATACACAAGTATTTATTTTTAAACCTGCATATTTAGTTAATATTGCCTGCTAACATGAATTTCTTTTAACTAGGGAAATTGTGTCACTTCTTTTGCGTTCTGTGCAACAGAGTCAGGGTATATGCAGCAGTTTGGGCCGCCTGGCTCGTTGCGAACTGTGTGAAGACCAACTTCGCCAAATGGGGGATGACTTAACAAAAGCGCATTTGCGAAAAAAGCACAATCGTTGCACGAATGTACCTAACCATAAACATCAATGCCTTTCTTAAAATCAATACACAGAGGTATATTTTTTAAACCTGCATATTTAGTTAAAAGTAATCCAGGTTAGCAGGCAATATTAAACTAGGGAAATTGTGTCACTTCTCTTGCGTTAATTGCACGCAGAGTCAGGGTATGTGCAACAGTTTGGGCCACCTGGCTCGTTGCGAACTAATTTGCCAGAATTTTACATAGTTTTGACATAACATTGAAGGTTGTGCAATGTAACAGGAATATTTAGACTTATGGATGCTACCCGTTAGATAAAATACGGAACGGTTCCTTATTTCACTGAAAGAATAAACGTTTTGTTTTCGAAATGATAGTTTCCGGATTTGACCATATTAATGACCTAAGGCTCGTATTTCTGTGTGTTATTATGTTATAATTAAGTCTGATTTGATATTTGATAGAGCAGTCTGACTGAGCGGTGGTACGCAGCAGCAGCAGCTCGTAAGCATTCATTCAAACAGCACTTTTGTGCATTTGCCAGCAGCTCTTCCCTGTGCTTCAAGCATTGAGCTGTTTATGACTTCAAGCCTATCAACTCCTGAGATTAGGCTGGTGTAACCGATGTGAAATGGCTAGCTAGTTAGCGCGGTGCGCGCTAATAGCGTTTCAATCTCGTTCTGAGACCTTGAAATAGTTGTTCCCCTTGCTCTGCAAGGGCCGCGGCTTTTGTGGAGCGATGGGTAACGATGCATCGAGGGTGGTTGTTGTCGATGTGTTCCTGGTTCGAGCCCAGGTAGGGGCGAGGAGAGGGACGGAAGCTATACTGTTACACTGGCAATACTAAAGTGCCTATAAGAACATCCAATAGTCAAAGGTATATGAAATACAAACGGTATAGAGAAATAGTCCTATAATAACTACAACCTAAAACTTCTTACCTGGGAATATTGAAGACTCATGTTAAAAGGAACCACCAGCTTTCATATGTTCTCATGTTCTGAGCAACTTAAACGTTAGCTTTCTTACATGGCACATATTGCACTTTTACTTTCTTCACCAACACTTTGTTTTTGCATTATTTAAACCAAATTGAACATGTTTCATTATTTATTTGAGGCCAAATTGATTTTATTGATGTATTATATTAAGTTAAAATAAAAATGTTCATTCAGTATTGTTGTAATTGTCATTATTACAAAGAAATAAATAAATAGAAAATCGGCCGATTAATCGGGACCGGCTTTTGTTTGGGTCCTCCAATCGGTATCGGTATTGAAAAATCATAATCGGTCGACCTCTAATTTTGATCAAACATTGTTACAATACACAATGCGCAACCTGCAGAACTAAAGTACCTGGGGGTGGTCTTCCATCATTGATGTTAAAAGCTGTGGCAAAAATGCCAAATGGAAAGGCACCAATGCCAAAAGACATCTGGAATCCTCCATCTCCAAAACCGAAACCCTGAAATCCCTGTAATGGGAAGAAAGAGAACTTTACTGTAACATTGCATTGACAGGGTTATAACATGACTATTCAATATGTACAACAAAAAAAAACTTGATTTAACAGGTGTTTTGAGGGAGAGGTGACGCAATCGTTCTTGCTGTGTTGTCATTCTCAAGGGGTCAAATAAAGAGCCTTTCTCTTTTACTCCTCAGATAGAGCTTAATAGGTCCCAGTGGAAAAGGTAATTCTGCTAATGAATTAGGCTATGGGCAGGTTTGCACTACAGCAACTACACAATACCATGTAATAGTTTCATCATGAATGGGTAGTGCAATACAGCAGTCAACATTGCAAACAGGTGGTACACAGTAAAACAATCTGGATTGAACTTTGCTCACATTCTTGCAAAAATAATTACAGTCTGAAAAGTGAGAGTATAGGCTTGGTGATGATAGAGCTGTTGTAATACACAGTACTTACACCACGATTTTCAGGCTCTGGCCTCTGTCCTTGTGGTCGAGGAGGCGTTCGCTCCCTATAACAATGAGAGATTAGTTGTTTACAGCAGTAGTTTGGGATGTGGAATTCAGAGTAGATAATTGAGGATTGTATGAAAACTGTGCGCCTTGCTTTCACGTATTGAGTGCATCAACCCACCTTGGGTCCTGTTGGCCCGTGCTTCCCCTGCCATATAGTGGGATGACTTTCTCTCGACTGATGCCTGCTTTGCACACTGGACACACTTGTCTGTTAGGTCTGGTCTCCAACCACTGCATAAACATGGGGGGGGGGGGGGGGCAATTCAGACATCCCTGGTTAAGATCGCATGATACATTCAGAGAAGCAGTAAAATATCCCTTGGGATAGGGTCAAGTGACAGCTGATCATGACAGTGGTTGTGTAAAAGAAATGAGGTATCAACTGACTTACCTGATGTAAGCAGGGCCAACTAGATGGGCAAGGGGACAGGGAAGGTAAGGGATGGGAGATAGAATAATTAGATGACAGTCAAGTCATAGCATCTCATCATTCATCCTGACATCTGAGGATTGCACTACGAAAACTAAAAATGGCATCAATAACATTTCCCCATATGCAACTAACATGACATGTGAAATAAGACCACAGAGATATTACTCTATTTAATTGTGAACGAGACCCTTTACCGAGTACAGGCGACCAGATAATAAGGATGAATGTCCCTCAATCTCAAATACGGAACAGTGTCAAGACAAGAGGGTGCTTACCAAAAGAGATGCCCACACAGACTGATCACTGCGTCCTTGGAGGTGTCCAAGCAGATGTTGCATTCGAATGTGCTGTCCTGGTTACCACCCTCCCCCGCTGTCGAGCTGCTGGAGCCGGGGCTGGGGTTCTCAGTGGCAGTCGAGGCAGCTGCTGGTGGAGGGGCAGCGCTAGCCATTGTCTCAGGATGTAGAGTGAGGTGACGTAAGTAGCCGACCCCCTTGCCTGTAAATTAGCATGTGTAAATGAATCCAAAACATATGACAATTGATATTTCCGTTGTTGAATTAGGTTATAATAGCTAAATGTTCAGAGAAATGTTGCTCAACATTTCTCCAGCGACATTAGTAACGTTACCAAATAGACTGACGCAGCAGATAGATCCAGTGGCTAGCTAGTTTAGCAAAACATGTATGCTAAAGCTAGCTAGAAGAATGTAGCTATTGGTTTAGCTAACGTTACATAGCTAGCTATATCAACATCAAAATACAATTGACTACCTCCTTGCTTTCATCAAACAAATCCTCTGTGTCGTGGGTAGAGTTATCTACCTAGCTATGTAGAACGCCACCTATTTACTCAAGTTGCCAAGTTAAATTCCATTTTTAGTTTCAGATGATTGCGTCACTGTATTATCCGGAAGTTGTGTGGTGATGATTAGGGATACAGATTGGTTGCCCTAGCCCCAGGTCGTCACCACAGCCACCCTTTCTACAATTTTTCTTAAAATCTGATTTTAAACCTTACTCTAACCACACTGCTAACCTTATGCCTAAACTTAAATTAAGGTTAGGCAAAAATAAAATTGTTTTCATAAATGTGTACGTTATTGCCTACAGTTGGTGTCGTCAATAGTTACCACAGCCATCTGGGACGACTGACTTAAGTGCATTGAAAACAACTGTGAACTTGAAAAAAAAAAAAAAAAAACGAGCTCCGACAGGGAAAAACTATTTTAACGGTCATCCAATTCGAAATTCCAAGTCGGAAACCGGACATAGTTTTTCCCCCGGATTTCCCAGTTGTTTTGAAAGCAACATTATAGTACGCAACAGTGTACTAGTAACAATATCCATTCAACCTAGTGGTCAAACATGGAAATGGTTCGAGTCGTTTTTCCACCATTCATTTTCACATACTGAATTTGACAAACACTCCAAATTAAGTATGTGTTTGTTCGTTTTGATGAAGCTCCTGCACGTCATCTCTAGCCGACACTGTCAGCTACCGTTCACCAGCATGGGGAAAAAGAAAGAAAAAAAACTTCACCAGCGTGATCAGTGACCTGTGCCCAATCCATGATGAATCCATGTGTTGTTTTGAAATTAAAGTGTTGAACTTCTTACTTCCCCTTTCTCTGTTTTAGCTAGCCACTGACCACACTTTAGCTAGCTAGTAGAGCAATAGATCAAAACATAATTTATTACTTAGCCTAGATAATTACAGTGTGTCGACTTGTTTATTTCTGACCTTATGGCATTAAGGATGAGCATAAGTGTATTACAAGGGGAAAAGACCACTATAGTCTGAACATGTGGAGAAGTGCAGCTATAGTGAGGGGCAATTTACCAGTTTGGTCAGGGCCAGCATGAGGGATAAAGTTTATCCTGTGTTGGTGAGTGTAGCTATTAAGTTAAGTTTGAGCATCTTATAAATACAATGTGTTCAATAAAGCTGTCATTCTACAAGAGCCACTTAATGATATAACCAGATTATCCTGAATATCAGATTTAGATGACTTATAACTCAGTTCTAGAATGTTGTCATTGATGAGAATGAATCTAAAAATCTATTGATATTCAGAATTGACTGTTAAGACATCCAGCCTGTATTGTAGTTTCATGGCCAGTATTTATTTTTTCGGTGTGGTACATGCATTCAGCCTTGAATTATAGGATCCTTCCCACTATATGATTGATATGTCAAGTGATAAAATCCCACACAATCAATGAAAAGTTAATGGGAAAACTGCACTTGTCCTCATGTGAAAAATACAGTTCATTAAATATTCTACAGCTGTAATGTCATCAATCAAATCAAACTTTACTTATATAGCACATTTCTTACAACAAATGCATTTCAAGATGTTCAAAGTCATGCACTGAAAGGCATGTGGCACTTAATATCCTTCCTCTTGGCATGTCACTTTACCACTTGCAAATGCAAGAAAAATAATTCAATACATGATAACCCAACTCAAGCTCAAAGATAATACATTTCATCTGACAGTGGTTGGGATCTACAGTCAACATAAAGCGTTAGTAAGTAACAGAAGAGTTAAAGCAATCATCAGCCTAAATACTAAATAGTGTAGCACTCAAAAAGATGACAATCTTTCAAAAATCATTTCCAACGTATGTTGCAGGGTGACACACATGGAGCTCATAAGTGTAGCCATGCAGCCTATTTTGGTGGTCTACAATTTCGGCCGTACGGCTGTGGAATGTGAGTGGAGGAAGCCAGCCGTGCCCAACCAGGTGCAGTCAGTGGAGTACCCGGCCGAAGACTACAACCCTATATCCCGAGAGCCCACAGAGGAGGATCTTCAGTGACTAAGGAACCATCTCCGTGGCATGTTCAGTGGAATGACAGGGCTCCTTGAACCTGAGCCAGAACAACCACTACCTTCCCTGTCATCACCAGACATTGTTAAAAAACAAGGGCACCTGGGGCATGTAGGCATCCTGGCTGTCATGGCGCTGTCGGTGGAGCAGCAGGAAGCTATACAGCAGGCAGCAGTCGGACATTGCATCAACCCCAACTGGCACACCATGAAGAGAAGGAGGTTTACAGCCAGCAATTTTGGAGCAGTGGTTAGGGCCAAGTTCATTACTCCGTCGCTGCTAAAAAGGGTCCTCAGATCACAGTCGTTGGATGGGGGTGTTGTCTGTAAAGTGGGGCACAGATAATGAAGAGGAGGGTATCAAGGCATTCAAAACAGCTACACTGATGGATGTGTTGGAGTCAGGGCTTTTGGGGTTGGGGGGGCGACTGAGCTGAGATATCTGCCATGCACGCAGAGATGTGTGTCACCACCTGTGTGTCAGAAGGTGGGAAGGATAAAAGTAGTTGAGTGTCATCTGCATAGCAATGATAAGAGAGACCATGTGAGGATATGACAGAGCCAGTGACGTGGTGCATAGAGAGAAGAGGGGAGGGCCTAGAACGAAGCCCTGGGGGACACCAATAGTGAGAGTATGTGGTGCAGACACAGATCCTCTCCACATCACCTGGTAGGAGCGGCCTGAGCGTGTGCAGAGCCTGAGACGCCCAGCCCTGAGAGGGTGGAGAGGAGGATCTGATGGTTCACGGTGTCGAAGGCAGCAGATGGATCTAGGAGGATGAGAACAGAGGAGAGAGAGTCAGCTTTGGCAGTACAGAGATTCTCCGTGACACAGAGAAGAGCAGTCTCGGTTGAGTGACCCACCAGCCTATCTGGTTAGAGACAAGACGATTGTTCTGAGAGAGATAACGAGAGAGTTTATCAGAGACAACTCTCTCTCTCTCCCGCACTTGCTGTCTCGACCTCTTAATGCTTGGCTATGAAAAGCCAGCTGACATTTATTCCTGAGGTGCTGACCATCTATACCCACTGTGATTAGTCTTTGACCCTGCTGGTCATCTATGAACGTTTGAATGATAAGAACGATATGGCCTTAATGCCCATGTACTTTTATAATCTCCACCGGGCACAGCCAGAAGAGGACCGGTCAACCCTTAGAGCCTGGTTCCTCTCTAGGTTTCTTCCTAGGTTCCCTCCGCCTTTCTAGGGAGTTTTTCGTAGAAGAGTGGAGGCTGTTACAGCAGCAAAGGGGGGACCAACTCCATATTCATGCCCATGATGTTGGAATGAGATGTTCGACGAGCAGGTGTCCAAATACTTTTGGTTATGTAGTGTACCTTGGTGAGTGTCAGACCAAAGGAGAAGGACGGGTTATCCTAGGGGAAATACACAACCTCAGTTTTTGTGTGGACAAGTATTTGTTTTTTAAATGATCTCCTGCTGTCCAACCTCCTGGTTGCTATATTGACAATTCACAGAAGAGGACCCTTAGAGGGGTGTCTTTCTTTGATGACAAGAAAATGTCAGTCCTCCAATGTCAGAACAACTGTGCTGGAAGGTACAGTAGGTCACTGTCTTTCCAGTAGTAAGGAGGGAGAAATCAACAGGAATCCCACGTGCTCAGTCACTCACTCAGTCACTCACTCACCCACTCACTGACTCACTCGCCCACTCACTCACTCACTCACCCACTCACACAGTCACTCACTCAATAATACAACTGATACATTCACATTTTCCATAGGGTTGTGCTCTACTACTACTACCTCATCACTAAGTAACAACTATTCAATTGTTCCCTACTTGTATTGATGGCCTCTATGTGATTTCTATGTCTTTTTTAAGCTTTCTTGTCAGTATACCCAGGGGTAAAAGTAACTCATGCTGGTGTCCTCTGCATCAGAGGCTACCTGTATGCAGGGCTGGAATTTGGAGCTGAGTGTTATTGTGGCCGGTCCAGGCCCCTAACGCCTCAGAGACTAACTGTAATATGGACTGCAAGGGGGACCAGAGCATCATCTGTAGAGGACCCGATCGGCTATCCATCGTCTTCTTAGAATCAGCTCCGGACACTGTTGGACACAGTGAATTGTTTATTTTTCTGTACATATTCTTGATAATGTTAATCCACTAGCTAACCCATTCTCTCTCTACACAGATGGAATAGAGACGTTTTTAAAGTGGGCTTCAAGAAGCCAGTGAACGTAACAGAGGCTTTCCCCATCAGGGCTGACATCCTGCATTTGGGGATTTCTGCACTGATCAGGTCAGGAAACCTCTATCTTCATTCTATTTTAAATGGAAAATGAATTCAGTTAACGGAAAACCTCACCATAGTGTCTTCATTATCTACATCAAATCTTGTCACTCAGTTGAACCTGAAGTTTGTATCCTCCCCTAGGTGTTGTCTCTGGCTGTTCTTTGGGGTCAGTGGTGCCTTTGTGGTTACCCTACATTCTTGTTCCCCCTGCATGAGCAGGATGATAAAGAGATGTGTTTGCCGAGCTGCCCTGGAGAAGAGCTGGAGCACTGTGGCACTCAGGACTACTTCATGGTGTAAGACTCGAATCAAGGGTGAGCATTCCAGTAGGGTCGTACAATTTTTTTTAATTATTTTACGCAACATCAGTCCCAAGCTGTCATTTTCACTTTGCACATCACGCCATTATTATGCAAGCTTGCCTGCTGAGTGGTGGTGAGTGACTTGTGGCGTTTATTTAGGGACTTTCATTTCCACAAAACCCCCATGCACTGCATCATGGGTGGGAACAGGGTACTGACTTCCTCTTAGGTATTTGTTTTGTTGTTCTGCAGATGCCCCATGTTTCAATATGTAGTTAGGTCATCATCTCTGTGCTGATTTCTACTTCTGCTTTACACTGGTTGAATATTACACTTTAGCTAATCTCGTAATCCAGGACCAAAGCTTGTCTGTTCCTGTTCAAACAGCTGCTGCATGGACAGGTGTTTCCTGCTCTGCCTGTCAAAAAAGCTGATGGCATTAGCCAGCTTCCCAGGGACAGGAAACACCTGGGCACGTCACCTGATATAATTGTCCACAGGATTCTACACTGGCAGCTACGACTTTGATGGTCCCCTCTACTACAAAGGGAAAAACCCAACGAGCAGGCTTATTAAATTGACCCATGAACACCCCACCACACCAGTTGAGTCAATGGCCCACTGTCCATTTTGTGACTGTAACTTTAAGTTGTAAAATACTGAAGGGTCCCCTTTAACATGTTTAAAATGAGAGAGAGATTATTGGTGCAAAGGCAGAACTATCTGCATAAAGACCCATGAGTGGCAGGGAGGCGATTCATGCCTTTGACTCCAGCATTGTAATGATCAGCAACCCCTACAAAGCCCTGATGCTTGAGTTCGATTGCAGGTATGGAGGCCATGTTTGATTTAACCCCCTCGCTTTGTGGAGAGGAAAAGGTGAAAAGGATGCCTAGGATAAATCTATTTGAACGTTTTTAACCTCAACCTCTTCCTACGAATCATGATATTATTTTCAGTCATTGCACAACCCCAGTTCTTGAACTATCACGTGTTGTAGCACACAGTTGCTTAATCGTGGAAGGGTTCTTTTTTGTTTGTTACCCAAAGATACTGAACATAACTATAAACGCAACAACTTCAATGATTTGACTGAGTTACAGGTCAGTCAATTAAAATAAATAAATTATCCCCTCCATAATCTATTGATTTCACATGACTGGGCAGGGGCACAGCCAAGGGTGGGCCTGGAAGGGCATAGATCCATCCACTGGGGAGCCAGGCCCAGCCATTCAGACTGAGTTTTTCCCCACAAAAGGGCTTTATTACAGACAGAAATACTCCTCAGTTTCATCAGCTGGCTGAGTGGCTGGTCTCAGACAATCCCGCAGGAGAAGAAGCCGGATGTGGAGGTCCTAGGCTGGCGTGGTTACATGTGGTCTGCGGTTTTGAGGCCAGTTGGGCGTACTGGAAAAATTCTCTAAAACAATGTTGGAGGCAGCATATGGTTGTCACGATCGTCAAAAGGAGAAGAGGACCAAAGTGCAGCGTGTGTGTCGTTTCACATTTTATTTATACTGTGAAACTATGCAATACATAAATACACTGAATGAAAAAACAACAAACCGTGACACAGAGATGAACACATACACAACTCAAAATTAATCACCCACAAAACCCAGGTGGAAAAACCCCTACTTAAGTATGATCTCCAATTAGAGACCATCCCAAACAAAACCCCAACATAGAAATACAAAACTAGAACCTAAACATAGAAATAGAAAACATAGAGAGAGAAAAACCTGTCACGCCCTGACCTACTCTACCATAGAAAATAACATCTTTCTATGGTCAGGATGTGACAATGGTAGAGAAATTAACATTACATTTTCTGGCAACAGCTCTGGTGGACATTCCTGTAGTCAGCATGTCAATTGCACGCTCCTTCTAAATGTAAGGAATCTGTGGCATGGTGTTATGTGACAAAACTAAACATTTTAAAGTGGCCTTTTATTGTCCCCAGCACAAGGTGTACCTGTGTAATGATCATACTGTATCAGCTTCTTGATATGCCACACCTTTCAGGTGGATGGATTATCTTAGCAAAGGAGAAATGCTTACTAACATGGTTGTAAACAATTTTTGTGCACAACATTTGAGAGAAATAAGCTTTTTATGAGTATGGAACATTTCTGGGATCTTTTATTTCGGCTTATATTTTTGTTCAGTAGATACTTTAAGAAAACATGAGTGTCCATAACTTTGACAACTAATTGAATAGAACTAATGTAACAGATTTTAATCAGACACGCCTTTTGATATCCATTGAAACTCATATTTACACAGTAACACTGAATTAATACATTACAAATCATATAACATCTATAGAAGCAGTGCAAAAAGGTACCATCGTTACAAACTTACAAACAACCTCAATAAAATGACACAATCTTAAACCTCAGACGTGTGTGAAAGCTTTACTCTCAAAAGACCCAGACTTTGAGAGGTTACGTCCACCTGTACGCCCATCTTCTGCCATTGCATTTTCTATCTTCCACAGAACAGACCTCTTTAGGGTTTGCCGAAAGTCATGACCCATTAACACATACAGTATGGGGTTAAGGAAACTGTTTGCTGCAGCCATTGTGCTGCCCACCTTCAGCCAAGTGTAGAGCATCTCAAGACTGTGGTTGCCCAAGTTCACCTCCAACAGGACAAAGGTGTGATAGGGCACCCAGCAAACGAAGAAGGACACAATGAGGACAGTCATTACCTTGACAGGTTTAGTGGATTTCATGGGGCGACTCCTGAGCTGCACAAAGATAACTGAGTAGCAGAAGACTATAATCAAAAGAGGAATCACAAAGCCACAGACAAATCGACTTAGAGCCACTGCCTTGTGCCCAGACTGATAATCAGTATAGCACAGTGTATCAGCCCCATGTGTTTTGATCTGGCGGTGGACCAGTGAGGGTACAGTCAGGGCAGCAGAGAGGGCCCACACAAGGACGACCACTCCGGATGCTCTGGGAATGGTCCGGTTGTTCTGAGCCCAGACAGGAAAAGTGATTGACACGCAGCGGTCAACACTGATCAGAACCAGCAGGAAGACGCTGCTGAACATGTTGAGGAACATAGTGGAGGAAGTCAGCTTACACATAACCAGCCCAAAGGGCCAGTGTGAGGTGACCATGTATACAATGTTAAAGGGCAGACAGACACAGAACAGAAAGTCTGAGATGGCCAGACTGAGGTACCAAGTGGTGTTGACCGATGTCCTCATCTTGAAGCCAGAGATCCAAATTACTATAGCATTTCCACTGAGACCCAGTAGTGATATAAGGATATTGATTCCAGTTTCCACTGAAAAGGACCTGGGATGGTTGAAAGTCACTGAGCCACTCACAGAGGTGTTTTCATATGTTTCATTGTCAGCAGTATAATCTTCTCCATATTCTTTATAGTCAAAATCCTCCATGTTACTGTAAGACTTTTCTAGTCAAAGACTCCTAAAACGTCCTGTTGATATACGCACAAATGATCAGCCAACACATTGAAAGCATACAATTACAGCTAGCATTATGTGCCTTTTGTCAAACTTCAGAATTTAGCACTATGACATAAAAAGGTGTAAAGGAAAAGACTCACCTTGTGTCAGTGTGAAATGACAGCAGCTATCACAGCCTACTGAGTGTTCTCTGAGTTTAAATACCCCTGCCTCTGGAGTAATGGCTCACTTCTTCTTTAATTTTAAGTTAGAACAACATAAAGGAATGGGGAACCTAGATGGGTACTGAGTTTGAAGTTCCACATCACACCAGAGTATGTGAGCGGAGCGGAGCAGAGCGTGCCCAATTTGAGTGGAGCGTGGATTGAGATTCCCAAAGGCTGGAGCGTCGTCCTGCTCCCCCACTCCAATTTCGCTTCAGTAGCGTTCCAAGTAGCGATCACTTCACGAGCTCAGGGCATGCCCACCTCAGCACGCGTTTGTAGTAAAGTTGTGTTCAGCTATACAGTCGTGGCCAAAAGTTTTGAGAATGACACAAATATTCATTTTCAAAAAGTCTGCTGCCTCAGTTTGTATGATGGCAATTTGCATATACTCCAGAATGTTATGAAGAGTGATCAGATGAATTGCAATTAATTGCAAAGTCCCTCTTTGCCATGCAAATGAACTGAATCCCCCAAAAACATTTCCACTGCATTTCAGCCCTGCCACAAAAGGACCAGTTGACATCATGTCAGTGATTCTCTCGTTAACACAGGTGTGAGGACAAGGCTGGAGATCACTCTGTCATGCTGATTGAGTTCGAATAACAGACTGGAAGCTTCAAAAGGAGGGTGGTGCTTGGAATCATTGTTCGTCCTCTGTCAACCATGGTTACCTGCAAGGAAGCACGTGCCGTCATCATTGCTTTGCACAAAAAGGGCTTCACAGGCAAGGATATTGCTGCCAGTAAGATTGCACCTAAATCAACCATTTATCTGATCATCAAGAATTTCAAGGAGAGCGGTTCAATTGTTGTGAAGAAGGCCTCACGGCGCCCAAGAAAGTCCAGCAAGCGCCAGGACCATCTCCTAAAGTTGATTCAGCTGCAGGATCGGGGCACCACCAGTACAGAGCTTGCTCAGGAATGGCAGCAGGCAGGTGTGAGTGCATCTGCACGCACAGTGAGGCGAAGACTTTTGGAGGATGGCCTGGTGTCAAGAAGGGCAGCAAAGAAGCCACTTCTCTCCAGGAAAAACATCAGGGACAGACTGATATTCTGCAAAAGGTACAGGGATTGGACTGCTGAGGACTGGGGTAAAGTCATGTTCTCTGATGAATCCCCTTTGTCTGGAGAAGACAAGGTCCTGTGTCATGCCAACAGTAAAGCATCATGAGACCATTCATGTGTGGGGTTGCTTCTCAGCCAAGGGAGTGGGCTCACTCACAATTTTGCCTAAGAACACAGCCATGAATAAAGAATGGTACCAACACATCCTCCGAGAGCAACTTCTCCCAACCATCCTGGAACAGTTTGGTGACAAACAATGCCTTTTCCAGCATGATGGAGCACCTTGCCATAAGGCAAAAGTGATAACTAATTTGCTCGGGGAACAAAACATCAATATTTTGGGTCCATGGCCAGGAAACTCCCCAGACCTTAATCCCATTGAGAACTTGTGGTCAATCCTCAAGAAGCGGGTGGACAAACAAAAACCCACAAATTCTGACAATCTCCAAGCATTGATTATGCAAGAATGGGCTGCCATCAGTCAGGATGTGGCCCAGAAGTTAATTGACAGCATGCCAGGGCGGATTGCAGAGGTCTTGAAAAAGAAGGGTCAACACTGCAAATATTGACTCTTTGCATCAACTATATGTAATTGTCAATAAAAGCCTTGCACACTTATGAAATGCTTGTAATTATACTTCAGTATTCCATAGCAACATCTGACAAAAATATCTAAAGACACTGAAGCAGCAAACTTTGTGAAAATTTGTATTTGTGCCATTCTCAAAACTTTTGGCCACGACTGTAGCCCCTTGCGTTAGCTACTGTCATGAAGTTCGCAAAATATTTTCATAAAGAAGCTGATAAAACTCACAGGTGTTAAGTCAAGGTGACTTACAAAGATGAGGACCAAGCGCAAAAGAGGGAGTGCGGTAACTAAACAATCATTGTGGAATCTGAAAAGACATGTATCCCAAAAGCATGATGATGTACTTACTAGGTGCTTAAATAAAGGAATGAGGTGGGTAGATAACTAAGTATGTCATTGTAGCTGGATTTCCAACCGCTCAACTCAGCTCACGTGCTCTGCATCACAAGCTTGGCGTGTTCAGAACCACGGAGAGCACTATTTCTATCACTCTATTTTCAGACAGCTGGGGAGCTATAGTTAAAAGTTGACCAATATCGCCTTCTTGTGTTAAACTTAGGAAATGAAATAAATCTGAACGGTTGGTTTGATTTGTATGTTTTTTTAGATTGCTGAGAGGAAAGGTCAAGGATACCTCTCTTCACAACGACCATGCACACTCTTCTGTCACGTAAGTGCGAAAATACATATTCCTTACATACAAATCAAATCTTATTTGTCATGTGCTCCGAATACAACAGGTGTAGACCTTACTGTGAAACGCTTACTTACGAGCCCTTTTAACCAACAATGCAGAGTTTTAAAGAAGTAAGCAAGAAAAATTTGCTAAAGAAAGTCAAGAAAAAAATAGCAACACATTAAAAATAACAAAAACCACGCTATATACAAGGGGTACGGGTACCGGGTCAATGTGCAGGGGTACAGGGTAGTCGAGGTAATTGTGTTAGTATGTACAGTAAAGGTCAAAAGTTTGGACACACCTACTCATTCCAGGGTTTTTCTTTATTTTTACTATTTAATAATAGTGAAGACAAACTATGAAATAACACATATGGAATTATGTAGTAACCAAAAAACTGTTAAACAAATTAAAAGAAATTGTATATTTCAGATTCTTCAAAGTAACCACCTTGCTGACAAATTTTCACACTCTTGGCATTCTCTCAACCAGCTTCATGAGGTAATCACCTGGAATAGTTTTCAATTAACAGGTGTGGCTTGTTAAAAGTAAATTTGTGGAATTTCTTTCCTTCTTAATGCGTTTGAGCCAGTCAGTTGTGTTGTGAAAATGTAGGGGTGGTATACCAAAAAGATAGCCCTATTTGGTAAAAGACCAAGTCCATATTATAGCAAGAACAGCTCAAATAAGCAAAGAGAAACGACAGTCCATCATTACTTTAAGACATGAAGGTCAGTCAATCTGGCAAATTTCAAGAACTATGAAAGTTTCTTCAAGTGCAGTCGCAAAAACCATCAAGCGCTATGATGAAACTGTCTCTCATGAGAACCGCCACAGGAAAGGAAGACCCAGAGTTACCTCTTCTAGAGGATAAGTTCATCAGAGTTACCAACCTGAGAAATTGTAGCCCAAATAAATAGCCCAAATACTAAAGGACACCAATAATAAGAAGACACTTGCTTGGGACAAGAAACACGAGTAATGGACAATCACCCGACCTCAACCCAATTGAGATGGTTTGGGATGAACTTGGACCGCAGAGTGAAGGAAAAGCAGCCAACAAGTGCTCAGCACATGTGAGCACTCCTTCAAGACTGTTGGAAAAGATGTCTTCTATTATTCTACAATGTAGAAAATAGTAAAAATACAGAAAAACCCTTGAATGAGTAGGTGTGTCCAGTACATATAGGTAGAGGTAAAGTGACTATTTGTACAGTACCAGTCAAAAGTTTGGACACCTACTCGATGGTTTAGCTGTAAAACAGTTTGAGGATCTGTGGACCCACCCATACAGGTGGTAGGCACCTTTTAAGCCTCCTGAGGGGGAATAGGCATTGTCGTGCCCTCCTTGCGACTGTGTTTGGACCATGATAGGTCCATGATGTGGACACCAAGGAACTTATAGCCATTATAGTCCCGTCGATGTGAATTGGGATGTGCTCGGCCCTCCTTTTCCTGTAGTCCATGATCAACTCATTTGTCTTCCTCACGTTGAGGGAGAGGTTGTTGTCCTGGCACAACACTGCCAAGTCTCTGACTTCCTCCCTATAGGCTCTCCTCGTCTTTTGTGATCAGGCCTACCACCGTTGTGTTGTTGGCAAACTTAATGATGGTGTTGGAGTCATGCGTGGCCACACAGTCGTGGGTGAACAGGGAGTACAGAAGGGGACTAAGCACGCACCCCAGAGGGGCCCCCGTGTTGAGGGTCAATGTGGCTGATGTGTTGTTGCCTACCCTCACCACCTGGGGGCGGCCCATCAGGAATTCCAGGATCCAGTTGCAGAGGGAGGTGTTCAGTCCCAGGGTCCTTAGCTAAGTGATGAGCTTGGAGGGCACTATGATGTATTCAATGAACAGCATTCTCAAGTAGGTGTTCCTTTTGTCCATGTGGGAAAGGGCAGTGTGGAGTGCAATAAAGATTGCATCGTCAGTGGATCTGTTGGGGCAAACTGGAGTGGGTCCAGTGTTTCTGAGATGGTGGTGTTGATGTGAGCTATGACCAACCTTTCAAAGCATTTCATGGCTACAGATGTGAGTTCTACAGGTGGTAGGCATTTAGGCAGGTTACCTTGGCGTTCTTGGGCACAGGGACTATGGTGGTCTGCTTCAAACATGTAGGTATTACAGACTGGGTCAGGGAGAGGTTGAAAATGTCAGTTGAAGACATTTGCCAGCTGGTCAGCTCATGCTCTGAGTACGCATCCTGGCTTCGTCGGACCACTTCCGTATTGAGCACGTCACTGGTACTTCCTGTTAGAGTTTTTGCTTGTAATCAGGAATCAGGAGGATATAGTTATGGTTGGATTTGCCAAATGGAGGGTGAGGGAGAGCTTTGTATGCGTCTCTGTGTGTGGAGTAAAGGTGATCTAGAGTTTTTTCCCTCTAGTTGCACATGTGACAAAATTTGGTAAAACGGATTTCAGTTTTCTTGCATTAAAGTCCCCGGCAATTAGGAGCGCTGCCTTTGGATGAGCATTTTCTTGTTTGCTTATGACCTTATATACAGCTTGTTGAGTGCGGCGTTAGTGCTAGCATCGGCTTGTGGTGGTACAGTGAGGGAAAAAAGTATTTGATCCCCTGCTGATTTTGTACGTTTGCCCACTGACAAAGAAATGATCAGTCTATAATTTTAATGGTAGGTTTATTTGAACAGTGAGAGACAGAATAACAACAAAAAAATCCTGATGAATATAAATACTTTACTGATAAACAGTAGCCGCAGGATCACAGTACACTGGAAAAAACAACAAACACTAAGTCTCAAACTCACTCAGGAAACAATCTTCGCGCTCTGATCCAGGTAAGGCGACATTGTCGAATGAACACCTTGGCTGATGGCACCCCAGCTTCGGCCTCTTGTTCAGGAAACAAGGGGTTGCGAACCCGAACTGACACTCGAACGGCGACACAGTGGACGAGTTCGGCAGTGTGTTATGAGCATATATTCCTCCCAGACGAGGAACTTACTCCAGTTGCTGGCCTGAGTGGAGATGAAACAGCAGAAGAGCTTCTCCAACTCCTGGTTGGTTCGCTCAGTTTGCCCATTAGACTGTGGGTAGAACCCGGAGGAGAGACTCACGATGCCCCCAACAGGGAGCAGAAGGCCTTACAATAATGTGCGACGAACTGGGGCCCACGATCTGAGACAATGTCATGGGGAAGTTTGTGTAGTCAAAAGACATGGGTAATCATGAGATCAGCGGTCTCCTTCGCTGAGGTCAACTTGGGTAAGGCGATGAAATGGACTGCCTTGGAGAACCGATCGACGACCACCAGGATAGTTGTAAGCCCTTGGGATGGAGGTAACCCTGTGATAAAGTCTACGGACAGGTGGGACCAAGGCCGGCTGGGGATTGGCAGAGGTTGAAGCAACCCAGCCTGTCGCTGTCGTGAGGACTTGCTTTGGGCACAGGTGGAACAGGCCGCAACAAAGGATCTCACATCCTCAATCATGTTGGGCCACCATAATTTCCGCCTCAAGAACTCCAGTGTCCGATTAACCCCTGGATGCCCAGTTAATTTAGAGGAGTGTCCCCATTGTTGCACTCGAACAGGCTGATCGTGGAACATCAAGTCTGTTAGTGGGATCCCCGCCGGGGTCAGTTTCTCGGATCTGGGCTTGTTGTACCATGGTCTCAATACTCCATATCACAGGGGCCACAATGCGGGTGCTGGGGATGATGGGCTCGGAGTCCCTCTCCTCGTTAGAGATCATGTTGGCGGGACAGGACGTCTGCTTTCTGATTCTTGGATCCCGGACGATATGCTAGTGTGAAATCGAACCTGTTAAAAAACAGAGCCAACCTAATCTGGCGAGCGTTCAACCTCTTGGCTTCTTGAATGGAGACCAAGTACTTATAGTCTGTCCAGATCACAAAAGGATGAGGTTGGAACCATGACAACTACATGTCCAAGGAACTTGAGTTGAGACTTGCAGAAGTGAAATATTCTTTACATACAATTCCTGGTCTACCCTTTTAACCTTTAGTTAGATGACCATGTATGTTTTTCACTTTAGGCTAATTTAGAAAGGCCTATATATGTAACAGTTGTTACAACTGTGTTATTGGTTAGATTTGTTAGAGACAAATTGCTGATTAATTTGTTTTGCACAATGCCCCTCATTTTAAAGTAGCAAAAACAACTTCTAGGATGGAAGTTTCAGACTGAATAAATTCAGTGATGATAGAGCAGCTGAATTAAATTCAGGTTGAGTCATCAGGCAAGAATTATACTACCCTGTGTTTGTCTTCAGGGCTCATTCCTAATGTTTGGAAATATTGGCTGAATATTGCTAGAATAAAAGGTTATATCAAAGGAAAGCCATGCACTTTCCTGTCATTCACTGGGATTAGTCTAAAACCTCCTCCAACACTGTCACGCACATGATAATGCTGCGTTCATCTCCGAATTCTTCTGATTTCAGTGCATTAAAGACAACAAATCATTTTGGACGGTCATTCAACTCGGAAGTCCAACTTCTAGAGCTCCGACTTTCCAACCTGACGATCACAGGCGTTTTGCTCTCGTAAAAGCCTGGGTTTTCTGCACATTAAGACTTTTTTTTTTTAACTAGGCAAGTCAGTTAAGAACAAATTCTTATTTACAATGACAGCCTAGGAAAAGTGGCTTAACTGCCTTGTTCAGGGGCAGAACGACAGATTTTTACCTTGTCAGCTTAGGGATTTGATCTAGCAACCTTTCGGTTACTGGCCCAACGCTCTAACCACTAGACTACCTGCCTAGAAGCTTATTGCCCAAAATTGATCAATTGAAAGTGTGGGTTCACAGCTCCAATCTAGATGTGTTGGTCATTACTGAGACGTGGTTAAGAATGTGTTTTGAACACTGAACACTGACGTTAACCTTTCTGGTTATAAACTTTTTCGGCATGACAGATCTATCAAAGTTGATGGAGTGGCAATATTTACCAAGGAACACTTCAGTGCGTGGTTGTCTACACCAAGTCTGTCCCCAAACAATTTGATTTGCTGGTTTTACCCATTAAACTTTTAAATAACTCTTTGTTGACTGTTGCAGGGTGTTATCGGCCACCATCAGCACCGGTCTGTACCCTAAATGCCCTAAGCTCTCTCCTGGCGCTTTACACTAAGTCTGAATTTGTCCTGTTAGGTGACCTAAACTGGGACATGCTTAAACCACCTGACCAAGTCCTAAAGCAATGGGACTCCCTAAATCTTTCTCAGACTATTACCAATCCCACAAGGTATGACACCAAACACCCAGAAAAGGCTACTCTCCTTGATGTTATCCTTACAAATCATCCTGATAGGTATGAGTCTGGTGTTTTCTGCTCAGTGAAAAAACCTGTCCTGACTTATCATAGACACTTGCTAAAAATGAGCAAGCCTTCCTTCTTGATCTGGCTTCTGTAAATTGGTATAGAATCAGCTTGATCCCCTCTGTTGAAGATATTTTCAGTGGTATCCTTAACAAATATGCGCCCATAAAGAAAATTTGAATAAAAAACAGGTTCAGCCCCTGGTTCGACCGTGATCTGGCAGAGTTACTCCACCTCATGAATTACATTTGGCAAATGGCTTAGCACACACATATTCAGGCTGACTGGCTCTCGTTCATGCAAATTAGAAATAAGTGCACTCAGGCTATCCAGAAGGTCAAAGTTAGTTACTTTAAGGAGCAGTTCTCTCTCTGTGGGTCTAACCCCAAGAAGTTCTGGAAAACGGTTAAAGACCTGGAGAATAAACCTTCCTCATCACAGCTGCCCATGTCCCTTAATGTTGATGATGTGGTTGTTACTGACAAGGAGCACATGGCTGAGCTCTTTAATCACCAGTTCATTAAATCAGGATTATTATTTTACTCTGCCATGCCTCCTTGCCTGTCCAACATTTCCTCATCTCCTACCCCTTCTAATGTGACTATCCCTGATGCTCCTACCGCTTTTATCCCTGCAGGCGGTCACTGAGTCTGAGGTGCTAAAGGAGCGCCTTAAACTGGACCACAAAAAACATCTGGTTCAGATGGTTTAGACCCTTTCTTCTTTAAGGTTGCTGCAGCTAACATCGCCAAGCCTATCTCTGACCTTTTTAACCTGTCTCTCCTCTCTGGGGAGGTTCCCATTGCTTGGAAGGTAGCCATGGTGCATCCTTTATTTAAAGGGCGAAATCAAGCTGATCCTAACTGTTATAGGCCAATTTCTGCCCTGTTTATCAAAAGTGTTGGAAAAACTTGTCAATAATCAACCGACTGGCTTTCTTGATGTCTATAGTATTCTCTTGGGTATGCAATCTGGTTTCCACTCAGGTTATGGATGTGTCACTGCAAACTTAAAGGTCCTAAATGATGTCACCATTGCACTTGATTCTAACCAATGTTGTGCTGCCATTTTTATTGACTTGGCCAAAGCTTTTGATATGGTAGACCATTCCATTATTGTGGGCCGGCTAAGGAGTATTGGTGTTTCTGAGGGGTCTTTGGCCTGGTTTGCTAACTATCTCTCTCAAAGAGTGCAGTGTATAAAGTCAGAACATCTGCTGTCTCAGCCACTGCCTGTCACCAAGGGAGTACCACAAGGCTTGATCCTAGGCCCCACGCTCTTCTCAATTTACATCAACAACATAGTTGAAGCAGTAGGAAGCTCTCTCATTCATTTATATGCAGATGATACAGTCTTATACTCAGCTGGCCCCTCCCCAGATGTTGTGTTAAACGCTCTCCAACAAGCTTTCTCTGCCCTTAACCTTGTCTTGAACACCTCCAAAACAAAGGAAATGTGGTTTGGTAAGAAGAATGCCCCTCTCCCACCGGTGTGATTACTACCTTTGAGGGTTTAGAGCTCATACAAGTACTTGGGAGTATGGCTAGACGCTACAATGTCCTTCTCTCAGCACATATCAAAGCTGCAGGCTAAGGTTAAATCTAGACTTGGTTTCCTGTATCGTAATCGATCCTCATTCACCACAGCTGCCAAACTAACCCTGATTCAGATGACCATCCGAACAATGCTAGATTAGGGAGGCGTAATTTATAGATCGGCAGGTAAGGGTGCTCTCGAGCGGCTAGATGTTCTTTACCATTTGGCCATCAGATTTGCCACCAATGCTCCTTATATGACACATCACTGCACTCTATAATTCTCTGTAAACTGGTCATCTCTGTATACCCTTTGCAAGACCCACTGGTTGATGCTTATTTATAAAACCCTCTTAGGCCTCACTCCCCCCTATCTGAGATACCTACTGCAGCCCTCATCATCCTCATCCTGCAGCCCTCATCTTTCTGCCAGTCACATTCTGTTAAAGGTCCCCAAAGCACACACATCCCTGGGTCACTCCTCTTTTCAGTTCACTGCAGCTAGAGACTGGAACGAGCTGCAAAAAACACTCAAACTGGACCGTTTTGTCTCTATCTCTACATTCAATGGCAACCTTCTTGCCCTTTGTGTTGTTAACTGTGCCCAATAATGTTTGTACCATGTTTTGTTCTGCTACCATGCTATGTTTTCGTCTTAGGTCTCTCTTTACCTAGTGTTGTGGTGTCTCTTGTCCTATATTCGTATTTTATTTTTAATCCCAGCCCCCGTTCCCGCAGGAGCTCTTTGTAAATACGAGTTTGTTCTTAACGGATTTGCCTAGTTAAATAAAAAATAATACAAAAAGACGTCATGATTTGACCTCGTATTGTTTCAGCGTTCACAGTTGTCTTGAAAGCACCATAAAGGTAGGCGCTCGCTCGCATGGTTTCAGAGTGCGTCATTTCAGACAAACCGTGAACATGGCGGGTCTAATAGCAGCAAAGAAGTGCATCACCCCTCTTGTTGTGATCAAAAGGCTTTCTTCCCCGGAATATAAAGCCCAAGCCGCCTACCACAAGAAGGTAACAAAAATAACTAGCTGTGTTTGATAGCTGATAAATTCAACCATGTTTCACTGTTGAGGTCGTAAACTCTTCCAACAACGTGAATGGCTTGGCGCAGTAACGTTAGGCAACTAACTTAGTAGGTTAACTACCTATATTAGGTAACTGAACTTGCCCAGAAGCAAAGCTAGCATTGATGAACTGTTATGTATTTATCATACAGTGACGTTTAGCTAGTTGAAATATATTCATTAAAGAAAGCGGTAGCTTAGGTAACAACATGCGTCACATGCCTTGCCTTGTATTAACTTAATACTCTAAAGGTAGCTTGTTAACTGTAATTGAACATGTTCGTTTTTTATGTTTATTTTTTTCCCTGCCAATGCAATTTTCATGTACAGCATCATGTCGAGTGAGACAAGTGCTACTTGACGGTTAATCTGTTCCGTCCTGAGCTGTTGGCTAATTCCACAGCTATTTTGGTAACAGGTACCTATAGCTAATTTATTTACGCTAGGTGACATGCAGTGAAGCGGCATCCATAGTGGTAGCCCTGGCAATACGCAGTTTCATAGATTTTGGGTTCTTTATGACAGAATCTGAAATAACATTTACACATTAACTCGGTTTCTGTTGAACCAACATGTGTGTTGGAGGATACATTATCCCTTGATCATTATTCAGTTTCATTACACAAGTTATTAGAAGAAGGCCTCTTCTGTACGGGGAGTTTTAAACGCTCGGTCTGAACATTGAAGCCAAAATTAGTGATTTATTTATTTATTTATTTTTTTACGAGCGTGTATACGCCTCAAATTAGAAAGGAAGTCTATTTTTATCGCTTCTACGCGAAAGTGAGCGGGTAAATTGCCAGAAAATAGACTGCTTGTGCATTGTTACGTCTGGAATTGTGACATAATTAAAGTGTATATGTAGCAACAAAACACGAGGGGGCAGAGGCGTGAACTCGAGTCACATGGCGTGGACTCGAGTCACATGGCGTGGACTCGAGTCACATGGCGTGGTGACTTAATACCCTCCCCATGCCCAAATATGAAAAATTATGCTATTTAAAAAAGTGTGCAGCGCATCAACTCTTAATTTGACGGATTACGGTTTGAATCGGACAACAGCCAATCAAATTGTTCCAGCTGAAAAAAAAGTTGAGTGACAGTGCAGAGGAAGGCCAGCAGGTGAATTCAGATGGAGCCCTTGGAAAGATGATACTTTATATCCAAAAATAATAATTTTGGGTATCAACAAAAAACTGATTGCAACTTGCAAAACATGCAGGAAGAAAATTACAGACCTGGAGGCGCAACAATTTCTTTAACCTGTTAGGGCTAGGGGGCAGTCTTGACACGGCCGGATAAAAAACGTACCCGATTTAATCTGGTTACTACTCCTGCCCAGTAACTAGAATATGCATATAATTATTGGCTTTGGATAGAAAACACCCTAAAGTTTCTAAAACTGTTTGAATGGTGTCTGAGTATAACAGAACTCATATGGCAGGCAAAAACCTGAGAAGATTCCAAACAGGAAGCGCCCTCTCTGACAAGTTGTTGTTCATCTTGGCTCTTTTTATTGAAGACTGAGGATCTTTGCCGTAACGTGACACTTCCTACGGCTCCCATAGGCTCTCAGAACCCGGGAAAAAGCTGAATGATATCGAGGCAGCCTCTGGCTGAAACACACTATCGCGTTTGGATAGTGGCTGGTCAGAGTACTCTGAGACTCACGCTCGTGCACGAGGGCACGAGATGTATTTATTTTCTCTCACTTTGTATGTATACAGGCTTTCCCGGTCGGAATATTATCGCTTTTTTACGAGAAAATGGCGTAAAAATTGATTTTAAACAGCGGTTGACATGCTTCCAAGTACGGTAATGGAATATTTAGAATTTTTTTATAACGAAATGCGCCATGCTTGTCATCCTTATTTACCCTTTCGGATAGTGTATTGAACGCACGAACAAAACACCGCTGTTTGGATATAACAATGGATTATTTGGGACCAAACCAACATTTGTTATTGAAGTAGAAGTCCTGGGAGTGCATTCTGACGAAGAACAGCAAAGGTAATAACATTTTTTCTTATAGTAAATCTGACTTTGGTGAGTGCTAAACTTGCTGGGTGTCTAAATAGCTAGCCCTGTGATGCCGGGCTATCTACTGAGAATATTGCAAAATGTGCTTTCACCGAAAAGCTATTTTAAAATCGGACATATCGAGTGCATAGAGGAGTTCTGTATCTATAATTCTTAAAATAATTGTTATGCTTTTTGTGAACGTTTATCGTGAGTAATTTAGTAAATTCACCGGCAGTGTTCGGTGGGAATGCTAGTCACATGCTAGTCACATGCTAATGTAAAAAGCTGTTTTTTGATATAAATATGAACTTGATTGAACAAAACATGCATGTATTGTATAACATAATGTCCTAGGGTTGTCATCTGATGAAGATCATCAAAGGTTAGTGCTGCATTTAGCTGTGGTTTGGGTTTATGTGACATTATATGCTAGCTTGAAAAATGGGTGTCTGATTATTTCTGGCTGGGTACTCTGCTGACATAATCTAATGTTTTGCTTTCGTTGTAAAGCCTTTTTGAAATCGGACAGTGTGGTTAGATTAACGAGAGTCTTGTCTTTAAAATGGTGTAAAATAGTCATATGTTTGAAAAATTGAAGTTTTTGCATTTTTTAGGTTTTGAATATCGCGCCACGGGATTACACTGGCAAGCGTCCCACCTAGCCCATAGAAGTTAAGTCGTGGCTAATATAGCCGACAGCTATACCGTAAATTCCGGACTATAAGCCGCAACTTCTTTCCCACGCTTTGAACTTCGCGGCTTAAACAATGACGCGGCTAATATATGGATTTTTCCCGCTTTCAAATTTGTGGGTCCTGACAGCGTGGAGCATTGTCAAAAAATCCACTATCATCAACTGGTTTCGAAAGGCTGGACTGCTGCATGTTGACGAGGGCTCAGCGGGGGATTTGCCTCCGGATGAAAGTGATGAGAGCGACAATGAAAACGATCCAATATCGGATGAAGCAATTCTGAGGCTATTCAACTCTGACACCGAAGGAGATGGTTTCAGTGCACAGGAGGAGGAAGATGGTGACCAATGACTTTCTTGGTAGGCTACTGTTCACTGCTAATGTTTTATTTTTTGTTAGAAGCCGTGTTTCGTTAAAGCCGGTGTAAAGTTAATTTGTTTCAATGTACCGGTAGGCACCTGCGGCTTATAGACGTGCAGCTTATTTATGTTCAAAATAATATATATTTTTTAAATCGGTGTGTGCGGCTTATGTTCAGGTGCGCTTAATAGTCTGGAAGTTATGGTATATTTTATTACCTTACTAGTGTATCATGTAGGCAAATGTAACGTTAACTCAATGAGCCTCCACACAGTCAGTCAGTGCGGGAACGTGATCATTGCACCCAAGATTAAGCTGCAACTGGCTAGGCAGTTGGTAGCCTAAATCGTTACTGCTGTTCCTAAGACTATTGACATGCGTTAACCTACTGTAACCACAAAGAGAGAGTGTAAGGTTGAGCGATTATGTACAAGCCTACATCGCACAATTGCGATAGTCGATCACTTTTGGGGGGGGATTTCTCATGGCTACCCATGTATTTCCATGGAAATATAACGTTTATTTGGAAAGTAATAAATGCATAGATATTTTTAAAAGCATTAATGATTTGCATAAATGGAATATACTAACTATTACTCTTGTTAAAAATATGAAATGGTATTACATTTGGTGAAGAGCACATTAGGACTTGACTCAGACATGACTTGGGACTTGAGTGCTAAGACTTGAGACTTACTTGTGACTTGTAAAACAATGACTTCATCCCACCTCTGAGGGGGTGTGGTATATGGCCAATATACCACGGCTAAGGGCTGTTCTTATGCTCGACGCATCACGGAGTGCCTGGACACAGCCCATAGCCGTGGTATATGCCACAAACCCCCGAGGTGCCTTATTGCTATTAAACTGGCTATCAACGTAACCTAACCACACAGTTTATAATAGGTATGATAAACTGGGTGGTTCCAGCCCAGAATGCTGATTAGCTGACAGCCGTGGCATATCAGATCGTATACCACTGGTATGACAAAACATTTATTTCTACTGCTCTAATTACATTGGTAACCAGTTTATAATAGCATTAAGGCACCCCGGGGGTTTGTGGTAATATGCCAATATACTCTGGGATGCGTCGTGCCTAAGAACAGCCCTTAGCTGTGGTATATTGGCCATATATACCTCCCCGTGCCTTATTGCTTAATTATAAACTGGGTGGTTCCAGCCCAGAATGCTGATTGGCTGACAGCTGTAGTATGAGGCCATATGACAAAATATTTGTTTTTACTCTAATTACTTCAGTTAGTCTCAGGCCTAACAACAGCCATGCCAATATATCCTCCAAACACTGGCTTCTTGGGCATTATCACTTAAGTTTAGCTGCCAGTGCCAATAACACATATTTGAAAACAATAACTTTATGCCTACCTTTGTTGTTTTTGAGCACAGGCATATAGCCAAGGCAGGCTACGGCTTGGAAACTCAAGGAACTCCAAGAGCGAATACTGTTATGTAGAATGAACGAGACTAGCTAAATTCTCTAAACTGCTAGGGTGTATTAGCTACAACTCTCCTCACCTTGGTGAGCCACTAGCAGGAGGCAGGTACGGTGCATCCGGTAGGACATTTTTAAGATGAGTCAAAAGGAACACCACAATAATTGACAAGGGGCTATATAGCAAATGACTGTTTACTATGGATTCTCATGACAGTTGGCATACGCTATGCAGTGTATGCGAATTGATGCTCTACTCTCGCATGCAAATTGACGCCGTTGATGGCGTCTGGTTTCGGCTTAACAGGATCACTTGCGGTACGGTTTTGGAAGCATAGAAATAATCAGTGAGGAAAAAATACAATACACACACACACACACTTATAGGGTTAGTGTTCCCACACAGCCATATCTCCATGTTACACCGCGTGTTAATGGAAAACAGACGGAACAGACCTGCTCTGTAAATGGACTCCACAAACATGTTGTCACTGAAAAATACTGTTGGCTGCAACTGTGTTAGAACCTTAGTAAACGTAAACCCTGGACACTCAAATTAGTATATGTATGGGTACATAGTAACGCAAAGGTTGTGTGTTCGAATCTCGTCACGGACAATTTTAGCTCATTAGCAACTTTGCAACTACTTGCTACTTTGCAACTGCTTAGCATTGTTGAAAACTTGTTTGAGGAATCAGGCAGAACTCATTTATCAGCAATAAGAGGTTATACAAGGAAAGGAACTCTCACGATATACCGGAGAGGATCTCAAAGATTTTACAATCATTCTTTATTAGGGCTGACCCCAGTTAGTTGATAAGGTCTACCCAAGATTTGTTTGTTTTTTTGTTGTGCAGTGGCATACAGTACCAGTCCAAAGTTGGGATACCTACTCAGGGTTTTTCTTTATTTTTACTATTTTCTACATTGTAGAATATTGAAGACATCAAAACTAAGAAATAACACGTATGGAATCATGTAGTAACCCCAAAAAAGTATTTTAGATTCTTCAAAGTAGCCACCCATTGCCTTGACAGCTTTGTGCACTCTTGGCATTCTCTCAACCAGCATCATGAGGAATGCTTTTCCAACAGTCCTGGAGTTGCCACATATGCTGAGCTCTTCTTGCCTGCTTTTCCTTCACTCTGCGGTCCAATTCATCCCAAACCATCTCAATTGGGTTGAGGTCGGGTGATTTGTGGAGGCCAGGTCATCTGATGCAGCACTCCATCACTTTCCTTTTTGGTCAAATAGCCTGTACACAGCCTCTCGACCTTCGCCTCTCCCAAGTCCATAGGGGAGTTGCAGCAACGGGACAAGACTAACTACCAATTGGCTATCATGAAAAAGGGGTATAAGTACAAAAAATAAATATTTCATAACTGGTACGTAGATCCGTATAAATGGTACGATAACTTGCCACTCCAAATGGAAAAGGTTGCCGACCGCTGGTGTAGCCTATTACCGGCAACTTCAGGGGCATAACGGCAGAATTTAAGGCCAGCAGCGGAGGAGGATGTGGAACATTGTTTAGTTTTTTCTTCTTCAGGGTAGGCTATATTGCTCTCTTTAGTAATTAGTGTCTTAATTTTTATTCGGTGCTTAAAGCATCAGACAAGCTCAGTAGCCTACATATAGCTGAATTTATTTATTAAAACAGGGTCTATTAGAGGTCGACTTATTATTTTTTTTTAATTAGGGCTGATTCAAGTTTTCATAACAATCGGCATTGTGCCGATTACATTGCACTCCACGGAGACTGCGTGGCAGGCTGACTACCTGTTACGCGAGGGCAGCAAGAAGCCAAGGTAAGTTGCTAGCTAGCATTAAACTTATCTTATAAAAAACAAATCTTAACATAATCACTAGTTAACTACACATGGTTGATATTACTAGTTTATCTAGCTTGTCCTGCATTGCATATAATTGATGCGGTGCTTGTTAATTTCTCATTGAATCACAGCCTACTTCGCCAAACGGGTGATGATTTAACAAGCGCATTCGCGAAAAAAGCACTGTCATTGCACCAATGTGTACCTAACCATAAACATCAATGACTTTCTTTAAAATCAATACACAAGTATATATTTTTAAACCTGCATATTTAGTTAATTTTGCCTGCTAACATGAATTTCTTTTAACTAGGGAAATTGTCACTTATCTTGCGTTCTGTGCAAGCAGAGTCAGGGTATATGCAGCAGTTTGGGCCGCCTGGCTCGTTGCGAACTGTGTGAAGACCATTTATTCCTAACAGAGACCGTAATTCATTTGCCAGAATTTTACATAATTATGACATAACATTGAAGGTTGTGCAATGTAACAGCAATATTAACTTATAGATGCCACCCGTTCGATTTAAAATACAGAACGGTTCCGTATTTCACTGTAAGAATAAACGTTTTGTTTTTGAAATGATATTTTCTGGATTTGACCATATTAATGACATAAGACTCATATTTCTGTGTGTTAATTATATTATAATTAAGTCTATGATTTGATTGAGCGGTGGTAGGCAGCAGCAGGCTTGTAAGCATTCATTCAAACAGCGCTTTCCTGCATTTGCCAGCAGCTCTTCAATGCTTGAAGCACAGCGCTGTTTATGACTTCAAGCCTATCAACTCCTGAGATTAGGCTGGCAATTCTAAAGTGCCTATAAGAACATCCAATAGTCTAAGGTATATGAAATACAAATGGTATAGAGAAATATTCCTGTAATAACTAAAACTTCTTATCTGGGAATATTGAAGACGCATGTTAAAAAGAACCACCAGCTTTCATATGATCTGAGCAAGCAACTTAAACATTAGCTTTTTTACATGGCACCTATTGCACTTTTACTTTCTTCTCCATCACTGTTTTTGCATTATTTAAACCAAATTGAACATGTTTAATTATTTGAGACTAAATAGACTTGTGTTATATTAATTTAAATAAGTGCTCATTCAGTATTTGTCATTATTATATAAAAAAACGGCCGTGTTATTTTATTTTAATCGTTATTTGCTTTTTTTGGTCCTCCAATAATCGGTATTGGCGTTAAAATCATAATCAGTCGACCTCTACTCTAGACCCAAACTGATACAGACATACATCCTGCCCTGCCTTTCTACATTCTTCGAAAGCCAAGTGAACAAACAGATCACCAACCATTTCGAATCCCACCGTACCTTCTTCGCTATGCTATCTGGTCTCGGGTGCACCTCGGCCAGGCTCAAGGTCCTAAATGATATAACCGCCATTGATAAAAGACAGTACTGTGCAGCAGTCTTCATCGACCTGGCCGAGGCTTTCGACTCTGTCAATCACTGTATTCTTATCGGCAGACTCAACAGCCTTGGTTTCTCTGACTGCCTCGCTTGGTTCACCAACTACTTTTTAGATAGAGTTCAGTGTGTCAAATCGGATGGCCTGTTGTCCGGACCTCTGGCAGTCTCTATGGGGGTGCCACAGGGTTCAATTCTTGGGCCATCTCTTTTCTCTGTATATATCAATGATGTCACTCTTGCTGCTGGTGATTCTCTGATCCACCTCTACGCGGACGACACCATTCTGTATACTTCTGGCCCTTCTTTGGACACTGTATTAACTAACCTCCAGACGAGCTTCAATGCCGTACAGCTCTCCTTCCGTGGCCTCCAACTTCTAGTAAAACAAAATTCATGCTCTTCAACCGATCGTTTCCCGACTAGCATCACATCTCTGGACGGTTCTGACTTAGAATATGTGGACAACTACACTGCTCAAAAAAATAAAGGTAACAGTTAAACAACACAATGTAACTCCAAGTCAATCACACTTCTGTGAAATCAAACTGTCCACTTAGGAAGCAACACTGATTGACAAATTTCACATGCTGTTGTGCAAATGGAATAGACAACAGGTGGAAATTTATAGGCAATTAGCGAGACACCCCCAATAAAGGAGTGGTTCTGCAGGTGGGGACCACAGACCACTTCTCAGTTCATATGCTTCCTGGCTGATGTTTTGGTCACTTTTGAATGCTGGCGGTGCTTTCACTCTAGTGGTAGCATGAGACGGAGTCTACAACCCACACAAGTGGCTCAGGTAGTGCAGCTCATCCAGGATGGCACATCAATGCGAGCTGTGGCAAGAAGGTTTGCTGTGTCTGTCAGCGTAGTGTCCAGAGCATGGAGGCGCTACCAGGAGACAGGCCAGTACATCAGGAGACGTGGAGGAGGCCGTAGGAGGGCAACAACCCAGCAGCAGGACCGCTACCTCCGCCTTTGTGCAAGGAGGAGCAGGAGAAGCACTTCCAGAGCCCTGCAAAATGACCTCCAGCAGGCCACAAATGTGCATGTGTCTGTTTCTGACCGTTTGAGCAGACTCCATGAGGGTGGTATGAGGGCCCGACGTCCACAGGTGGGGGTTGTGCTTAAAGCCCAACGCTGTGCAGGACGTTTGGCATTTGCCAGAGAACACCAAGATTGGCAAATTCGCCACTGGCGCCCTGTGCTCTTCACAGATGAAAGCAGGTTCACACTAAGCACGTGACAGAGTCTGGAGACGCCGTGGAGAACGTTCTGCTGCCTGCAACATCCTCCAGCATGACCGGTTTGGCGGTGGGTCAGTCATGGTGTGGGGTGGAATTTCTTTGGGGGGCCGCACAGCCCTCCATGTGCTCGCCAGAGGTAGCCTGACTGCCATTGGGTACCGAGATGAGATCCTTAGACCCCCTGTGAGACCATACGCTGGTGCGGTTGGCCCTGGGTTCCTCTTAATGCAAGACAATGCTAGACCTCATGTGGCTGGAGTGTGTCAGCAGTTCCTGCAAGAGGAAGGCATTGATGCTATGGACTGGCCCGCCCGTTCCCCAGATCTGAATCCAATTGAGCACATCTGGGACATAATGTCTCGCTCCATCCACCAACTCCACGTTGCACCACAGACTGTCCAGGAGTTGGCGGATGCTTTAGTCCAGGTCTGGGAGGAGATCCCTCAGGAGACCGTCCGCCACCTCATCAGGAGCATGCCCAGGTGTTGTAGGGAGGTCATACAGGCACGTGGAGGCAACACACACTACTGAGCCTCATTTTGACTTGTTTTAAGGACATTACATCAACGTTGGATCAGCCTGTAGTGTGGTTTTCCACTTTAATTTTGAGTGTGACTCCAAATCCAGACCTTCATGGGTTGATAAATTGGATTTCCATTGATTATTTTTGTGTGATTTTTTGTTGTCAGCACATTCAACAATGTAAAGAAAAAAGTATTTAAGATTATTTATTTCATACAGATCTAGGATGTGTTGTTTAAGTGTTCCCTTTATTTTTTTGAGCTGTATATAAATACCAAGGTTCCTGGCTAGACTAAACTCTCCTTCCAGACTCACATTAAGCGTCTCCAATCCAAAGTAAAATCTAGAATGTTTTCTATTTCGCAAACAAAGCCTTCACTCATGCTGCCAAACATACCCTCGTAAAACTGACTATCCTTCGGCGACGTCATTTACAAAATAGTCTCCAACACTCAGACTGCATCCAATTTGCTATCCCAGTGCCATCCATTTTTGTCAACAAAGCCCCATATACTACCACCACTGTGACCTGTATGCTCTCGTTGGCTGGTCCTCGCTACATATTCGTCGCCAAACCCTCTGGCTCCAGGTCATCTATAAGTCTTTGCTAGCTATAGCTCCGCCATATCTCAGCTCACTGGTCACCATAGCAACACCCACCCATAGCACGCGCTCCAGCAGGTATATTTCACTGGTCATCCCCAAAGCCAACACCTCCGTTGGCCGCCTTTCCTTCCAGTTCTCTGCTGCCAATGACTGGAACGAATTGCAAAAATCACTGAAGTTGGAGAGTTATATCTCCCAAACTAACTTTAAGCGTCAGCTGTCAGAGCAGCTTACCAATCGCTGCAGATGTACTCAGCCCATCTGTAAATATCCCATCCAACCAACTACTTACCTCATTCCCATATTTGTTTTTGCTCTTTTGCCAGTATTTCTACTTGCACATATCACTCCAGTGTATTTTGCTAAATTATAATTACTTTGCCACTATTGGCCTATTTATTGTCTTCCCTCCTTACTTCATTTGCACACACTGTATACAGATTTTTCTGTGTTATTGACTATGTTTGTTTACCCGGTGTTGTTGTTTTTGTCGCACTGCTTTGCTTGATCTTGGCCAGGTCGCAGTTGTACTGGCCTATCTGGTAAAATAAAAAGGCACCCAAGCTAATGTTGGCTAGCTTCCTAGCTATTTCCAGACACACATGAGACCACTGACCATTTTACTCGGTCTAGCAGGGCTAGTTAGGCAGTTCATGTTATCCAGAGCGTTGGTAACTGTGCTGCTGGCAACAATTTAATTATGGCCCCCCGGCCGTATTCAACGGGTGTTATTCTGCGCTCTGGTACACTCAGGCGAGTGCTCTGAAATCGGAGTACATAGCCAGAGCAAATTTATGAAAGCACCCGACTGTCCATTGAGAACGCACAACGACTATACCATTTTAACTAAGAATTACGGGAATAATCAACTCAAATGTTTGGTAGTTAGCCTATAGTTAATATACTGGCAAGTTTGATGTATAAGTAGCTAGCTAACATACAGGTACATACTGCTGTAATGATATGCTATGTGATTCGTGAGGACAGCGTAGCTAACATTATCAGCCAACATAACGTGTAAGGTAACTTATTTGAAAAGTAATTACTTTATTACATTGCTCAACATCTTAATATTTGTCATAATTAGTTAAAGCAATGAATTTGTATCTGCTCTCGTTGTACTTCTGCTGCACATTTTCTGCCAATTTTCTTTAAATCTGAAAACACTGAAGCCACGCCCATTTCCTGAAGAATTGCTTTTTAGGCCCTCAAGTACGGAAATAATGTCCCCTACGTGTGTACTTCATATTTTTGGTGAATTTGGTATGACATCTGGGAACTTTTGGCATACTATGACCAAATAAGCATACTATATACTCAATTCATGTCACAAATAGTACTGTTAGTATGAGTATTCAAACACGGCTCAGGTTGGGGAAAACAGTGTATCGTAACTATTTTGCATTTGTGAAATGAAAGTAGAGGGCTTTGTTTTTAGAACCGATACTGCAGTAGACAATTTATTCATGTTTTAGATGGTGGTTTTGAGCCAACTCACTTTTTTAAACAGAACATATAAGGAGTAACGTTAGGCTCCTTTAGTCCAATATTGGGCTAACAATATCCATGTAGCTACTACACTGAAGAGTGCATAATCCATGAGAATAAAATCAATTTTGTGGAATTGTCTTTTTTTTTTTAGGCTAGCATTTCATCACTCATTCTGAACATACTGTATGAATAGCTTATAGACAGTGTATTGGAATGTTTACAACTCCTGTTTTGGCCAAAAGGAACATAAGCTCAGTCATTTCTGGCTGCTCCCACATGTGATGAGATTTGGGCTAGGCCTAATCAAAACCCCTATACATATCTACCTCTCATTCCAGTATCTCTACATTGTAAATATGGTACTGGAACTGACTGACCCTGTATATAGTATGCTTGCTTACTGTCTCATGTTCTACCTGATGATGTTTTTAGTAGAGGTCGACCGATTTGTAATTAGGGCCTATTTATTTTATTTTTTGTTATTTTTCTATTTATTTTTTGTATTTAAAAAAAAAAAATTAGGGCCGTTTTCATAACAATCGGTATTTTTTTTGTAATTTTTTTTTTTTACACCTTTTATTTAACTAGGCAAGTCAGATTAAGAACACATTCTTATTTTCAATGACGGACTAGGAACGGGGGTTAACTGCCTTGTTCAGGGGGGATTCGTTTTTGCAACCTTCCGGTTACTAATCCAATACACGAGGAGCCTGCATGGCAGCTGCCTACCTCTTACGCGAGGGCAGCAAGAAGCCAAGGTAAGTTGCTAGCTAGCATTAAATTTATCTTATCTAAAAAAAACTATCAATCTTAACATAATCACTAGTTAACTACACATGGTTGACGATATTACTAGTTTATCTAACGTGTCCTGCGTTGCATATAATCGATGCGGTGCCTGTTAATTTATCATTGAATCATAGCCTATTTCGCCAAACGGGTGTTGATTTAACAAGCGCATTTGCAAAAAAAGCACTGTTGCACCAATGTACCTAACCATAAACATCAATGCCTTTCTTTAAAATCAATAAACAAGTATATATTTTTAAACCTGCATATTTAGTTAATATTGCCAGCTAACATGAAATTGTGTCACATCTCTAGCGTTCATTGCACGCAGAGTCAGGGTATATGTAACAGTTTGGGCCGCCTGGCTCGTTGCGAACTAATTTGCCAGAATTTTACGTAATTATGACGTAACATTGACATAACTCGTAAACATTTGATTCAGACGGCACTTTTGTGGATTTTGCCAGCAGCTCTTCGCTGTGGTTCAAGCTGTTTATGACTTCAAACCGGGTGAGTATAATTTGTGGAACGTTTCAACAGGAATCTATTCCAAAAACTTCGTAAATAACAAGGTTGCCAAAAAACAACGCATACAAAGTTGTAAAGCGGCAGAATAAGATACCGGGTAGTGAGTGGTCTATTTCATTGTGTTTTTCACTCATCACGTTTATTCCAAAAAATGTCTGTCCTCACTCTGGTTGCCTATAGACAAACATTAAGAATAAGCTACGTGGTGAGTTGATGCCTATTCAGCAGCGAGTTAGCTAGGTTTGTATGCGTTGTTGGTTGGCAACCTTTTACTTTACGTTTTTTGGAACAGATTCCTGTTGGAACGTTCCACAAATTATACCCACCCCTTCAAGCCTATCAACTCCCGAGATTAGGCTGGTGTAACCGATGTGAAATGGCTAGCTAGTTAGCGGGTGTGCGCTAATAGCGTTTCAAACGTCACTCACTCTGAGACTTGGAGTAGTTGTTTCCCTTCCTCTGCATGGGTAACGCTGCTTCGAGGGTGGCTGTTGTTGTGTTCCTGGTTCAAGCCCAGGTAGGAGCGAGGAGAGGGACGGAAGCTATACTGTTACACTGGCAATACTAAAGTGCCTATAAGAACATCCAATAGTCAAAGGTATATGAAATACAAATCGTATAGAGAAATAGTCCTATAATAACTACAACCTAAAACTTACCTGGGAATATTGAAGACTCATGTTAAAAGGAACCACCAGCTTTCATATGTTCCCATGTTCTGAGCAAGGAACTTAAACCTTAACTTTTTTACATGGCACATATTGCACTTTTACTTTCTTCTCCAACACTTTGTTTTGCATTATTTTTGAGGCTAAATTGATTTTATTGATGTATTATATTAAGTTAAAATAAGTGTTCATTCAGTATTGTTGTAATTATTATAAATAAACCCCCAAAACCTGCCGATTAATCGGTATCGGCTTTTTTTTTTTGGGGTCCTCCAATAATCGGTATCGGCGTTAAAATCAAACGGTCGACCTCTAGTTTTTAGTATTACACTTACTGATTACTGCATTGTTGGGTTTAGAGTTTGCAAGAAAGGCATGTCACTGTACTTGTGCACGTGACATTTAACTTAACAGTTGAATAATTAAACTCATCAGTACCAACTGGCCCCTAACAAACTCACCAGGGCCTCATTTACCCAGTTGCGTTGTAACTTAAGCATTACGATGATCATACCAGATAATCATGCATCGTTATTTACCAGCCAACTAAGTGTTTCCCAAACAAGAAAGTAGTGAGAACGTTCGCTAATTGCGTTTAGACCATGCGTCGATACTGATGGGCTCAAAAGAAAAGGAGTGCTGCTCTCTGATCAGCTTTCTTCATTCAATTCTTACCAGTCATTCCACAATACTGACGACAGACTCCTAGAGAGAAACTCAGCAAAAAAAGAAATGTCCTCTCGCTGTCAACTGCATTTATTTTCAGCATGACAAGATTCAACAACTGAGACTTAAACTGAACAAGTTCCACAGACATGTGACTAACATAAATGGAATAATGTGTCCCTGAACATAGGGGGGGGTCAAAATCAAAAGTAACAATCAGTATCTGGTGTGGCCACCAGCTGCATTAAGTACTGCAGTGCGTCTCCTCCTCGTGGACTGCACCAGATTTGCCAGTTCTTGCTGTGAGATGTAACCCCACTCTTCCACCAAGGCACCTGCAAGTTCCCGGAAATATCTGGGAGGAATGGCCCTAGCCCTCACCCTCCGATCCAACAGGTCTCAGACATGCTCAATGGGACTGAGATCCGGGCTCTTCACTGGCCATGGCAGAACACTGAAATCACACACAGAACAAGCAGTATGGCTGGTGGCATTGTCATGTCAGGATGAGCCTGCAGGAAGGGTATCACATGAGGGAGGAGGATGTCTTCCCTGTAACGCACAGCGTTGATTGCCTGCAATGACAACAAGCTCAGTCTGACGCTGCTGTGACACACCGCCCTAGACCATGACGGACCCTCCACCTCCAAATCGATCCCGCTCCAGAGTACAGTCCTCGGTGTAACGCTCATTCCTTCGATGATAAACGCAAATCTGACCATCACCCCCGGTGAGACAAAACCGCAACTTGTCAGTGAAGAGCACTTTTTGCCAGTCCTTTTTTTTTTGTCCAGTGATGGTGGTTTTGTGCCCATAGGCGACGTTGTTGCCGGTGATGTTTGGTGAGGACCTGCCTTACAGCAGGCCTACAAGCCCTCAGTCCAGCCTCTCTAAGCCTATTGTGGACAGTCTGAGCACTGATGGAGGGATTATGCGTTCCTGGTGTAACTCGGGCAGTTGTTGTTGCCATCCTGTACCTGTCCCGCAGGTGTGATGTACCAATCCTATGCAGGCATTGTTACACGTGGTCTGCCACTGCGAGGATGATCAGCTGTCCTTCCTGTAGCGCTGTCTTAGGTGTCTCACAGTACGGACATTGCAATTTATTGCCCTGGCTACATCTGCAGTCCTCATGCCTCCTTGCAGCGTGCCTAAGGCACGTTCAAGCAGATGAGCAGGGACACTGGGCATCTTTCTTTTGGTGTTTTCCAGAGTCAGTGGAAAGGCCTCTTTAGTGTCCTAAGTTCTCATAACTGTGACCTTAATTGCCTGCCGTCTGTAAGCTGTTAGTGTCTAACGACCGTTCCACAGGTGCATGTTCATTAATTGTTTATGGGTCATTGAACAAGTGTAACCGATGTGAAATGGCTGGTTAGTTAGCGGTGGTGCGCGCTAATAGCATTTCAATCAGTGACGTCACTCGCTCTGAGACTTGAAGTAGGGTTTCCCCTTGCGTTGCAAGGGCCGCGGCTTTTGTGGCGCGATGGGTAACGATGCTTCGTGGGGTGTCAGTTGTTGTGTGCAAGGGTCCCTGGTTGGGGCGAAGAGAGGGACGGAACCTACACTGTTACACAAGCATGGGAAACGGTGTTTAAACCCTTTACAATGAAGATCTGTGAAGTTAGTTAGTTATTTGGATTTTTACGAATTGTCTTTGAAAGACAGGGTCTTGAAAAAGGGACGTTTCTTTTTGAGTTTATTACCACCTATGACTCCAAATTGAGGTTGCTCATTCTAAACGCTTACCCTATAATGATCAAAATCAAAGTTTGCGCACATGTTGCACATTAAATAAATTGAAGCAAAATTTGACAGCCTAGAATTAGAAAACAGATAAATAAATTGAATGAACATAGGCCTGTAATTTTCAAATAAATGTTATGTTTGTCTTTCAGCCATGGTTTTCATTTGAAGCATCGTCTTATTCTTCGCATATTTGTTACAATTGCAAAGACATTGGCAACTTTATTTGTAGTCAACTTCATTCTGAAGTTATCGGCAGTTCCAGAGTCTTGAGTCTTTGTTTAGCGGAGCTATTCTGTGTATAAAGTGACGGCATGGCAAAAACAAGCATCTAACGACGCACTTAGCTATTCTGAGTGGTCTGAGGTAAATGCGTGTTTTCAAGTGCAACTTTAACTATGGTTTTGAGAAACCGCTCGGTTTCTAAAGATGCATCAGAACCATCTTAACAATGATCTTAATGCTACTCAGGCTCTGGGAAACGAGGCCCTGACATTTTAGGATATTCAGACAATCGTCAAAAGCTTTGTTCCCAGCATTGTTTAATAGTGTAGAGAATGACTCCACATCATGGCTATTACATCTGGGGGGAGGGAGGTTGCAACAGGAATTACTGTTGTGAGCAGTGGAGCCCTGTCCTAATCTGTTTATTTTAATATGCCTTACGTAACGTCAACTTGTTACATAACGGCAATGCAAGAGGCCTCTCAGCCTTGAGCCTGCTTTTTTGGGAGAGAGTTGGAATGTGATTACGGATGCTGTTATGTGAATGTTTTTAACTGCAGCAGGGCATGTAATCATAATCGTGAATTAAGTGGAATCAACAATATGTTGACTAACCAGGACATTTCCTTTTTTCCCCCCCCCAATTTTTAGGTAGTGGACCACTATGAGAACCCAAGGAACGTTGGCTCCCTGGACAAGACCTCCAAGAATGTGGGTACAGGCTTGGTGGGTGCCCCAGCTTGTGGCGATGTGATGAAACTGCAGGTACGTTGGTCTCCTGTCCTGATTTGTGTTTTATCAAGTCCACTTCACAGGAACCTCCGATGGCCTGGGGTTTTGAATGAAGTTGCCATTTACTGTATTCCAAAGAAGTGTCAACACAGGATTTACGGAGAAGCGCCATGCTCTATTTAGTTACCAAGCATATGTGTTTACTAACGTGACTACATTGTTTATGAATTCATTTGTGAACAAAAGTCACCATTGCATAAAGTGACTCCTTTCTGCAGATTGAGGTAGACGATCATGGGAAGATTGTGGACGCCAGGTTCAAGACGTTTGGCTGCGGCTCAGCCATCGCCTCCAGCTCCCTGGTAACAGAGTGGGTGAAGGGCAAATCTGTAAGTGAACATTCTGCACCCATGACACTTCCTCTGTTTCCTGTTTCACTGTTCTGTCTGAATGTTGCATTTCTCAATTCAAGTCTTTTCCGCCCACGCTGCTTGTTTGTTCCTTTTGTTACATATCATGGTTGGATGGAGTTTTTCTTGGTTGATGGAATGTTGCTCTCTTGGCTTTCAGATTGATGAAGCACTGACCATACAGAACACGGATATTGCCAAAGAGCTCTGTCTTCCACCGGTCAAACTTCACTGCTCTAGTAAGCTCTTATTTCAGTCTAATATCGAAGACTGTTCTTTCCCAACTGTCTAACAAGTTGGGAAATTCTAAACCATCTTTTTTTTTTTACCTAATTTTCAAACCATTTGAAATTCCTGACTGTGCCCTTTTCTCCAGTGCTGGCTGAGGATGCCATCAAAGCTGCCCTCCATGACTACCGTCTCAAACAGGATGGCAAGATTGAGGCGGTCAAAGCCAGCAACTGAGGGGTTGCCAATGTTATCCTGAACACCAGTGTCCTGCACCCTACTACCAAGGGGACACTCAAAGTATAGTCCTGGATCCCCACTCCACCATCCTTCTATATATGGGGCACCTTAAATTAGTTCATGTTATGTCCACCCATACAACGTACATGGATGGCACAGTGTAAACACCAAGCCCCTGTGGCATTATGTTTTTCTGATCTTTACTCCAGCCTGTCACGTTAACGCACATTTTAAGGGCACTGATCGGGGGATTGGTACAAAGTAAACCTTATTTTCAGGAGTGAAAAATGTGAAGTGTGTTGGGAGTTTGCTTGGTTTTTTTGTGCTTGAGTATTGTCATGGAATGGGTGTGTTCCATTGGGAACTGATTCTGGATGCAGTGGTGGAAGTATTGAATAAAACCTTTAAGGCTGTCTTAGTATTCCATCAACACTCCTGTGCTTTGAAGGCAATGATGAAGTGCAATGCAGAAGATGTAAAATGGTAGCAAACTATCAAGGTATCTATTTTGATTGTTTAGAGTGACATTTCAGACACAGTTCCTGGTTTTAATGGAAAGTAATAAAGTAATGCGTAAGTAGTATGGCATGTCTGTCTTTGTTTTAGTCATTTAAAGTCTAACCAGCTTTTCAGTACTACCTGGTATTTGTCAGATGGTGTGTATACTACCAGATAAATTGAAGTGCTGAATTTCTCCACTAGATGGCAGCACTGGCATACATTATCCAGAGCCATGTTAAATATGTTTGACTTCATACATTCAGATAAATGGTTCTGCTTTTATCGTTACCTACCCAAATACTCAACACATTTTAGAATGCTGCTGTTTCTTACTGTCTTCATAAAATCTACTTTATTCAACCAAAGTACAATATGGAAATTAAGAAAGAAAGCTGCACACTATTTTTATACAGTTTACTGTCCATTAGTCGGCACCTCTACAAACATTTTGGAGTGTGCATGTTTTCAACCACACTGGAATAACCAGCCTGTATTCTAACAGTACAAGTAGAACAGACATTTGTGTTGGGTGCTTTCCCAAGTTTTGACCCAGGACCTGGGTCTGCAGCTGAGCAACTGGCCCTTTAAGGGCTTCATATTTTTTGGACTGGTAAAATACTTATGTAGGCATTGATTCTTGAAGAATGTAACTTAAATGCTTCATAAGTTTAGTTAATCTGTCGTACCTCCATCAGAACCCCAACTATAAGTTTGTTGTACTTCAATGTTTGTAAACAAAGTTGGTGTAAACAAACACTATAGCTTCAAAACATGGTTCACTATCAGTTTGATCTCATGGATGCTCAGTCCTTGCATCCATAGCTCTATGAATTTGAGTCGTTATATTAAGCCCCATCCCTCAGCTGTTTACCGAAACAAGTGGCTGGGTGCCTGCTTTGTTATTGTTGGGACTCCGGATTGACCCTTTAATGGAAATGTTTAAAGCGACGGGATAAACATTTGACGAACCAAACAATAAACAGAGGTTTTATAACGCAAAAATACCTCCCTTAATGTAGGAAACATACTAAATTCAAGTTGTTGCAGATGCTGCACCATGATGTGCTCATGGTGAACTTACCTTCTACTTATCCATATTTGTTCTTCAAGGGGCAACAGGTAGCCTAGTGGTTAGAGCGTTGGGCCAGTAACTGAAAGGTTGGTAGGACGAATCCCCGAGTTAAGGTAGAAATCTGTTCTCCCCCTGAACAAGGCAGTTAACCCACTGTTCCTAGGCCGTCATTGTAAATAAGAATTTGTTCTTAACTGACTTGCCTAGTTAAATAAAAAGGGAAAGCAATCTCATGTTGCCCTAAAAAAGGATCTCTACCAATGAATGGAAGAGGGAAACAAAAGGCAGTACCATTACTTTGGCCATTGTACTAATACATATAAAAACACTAAGACTACAGCATCCACCTGGGTGTATGCTCAGGTTACATAATATACCCTTTAGGGAGCGACATGGAAAGATGGCTACTGGGAAACAAAAGTGTATATGATTACATACAACTGAATAGACATCATTTGGTAAATCCAAAGAGTGGTATATAAAGCTGACCGCTTTGCTTAAAGATGTCACTCATGCAAAAGCGTCCAAACCATTGAGCTCAAACGTATTGTCCAATGCAGTGGCGGCTGGTGGGAGGAGCTATAGGAGGACAGGCTCATTGTAACGGCTGGAATGGAATAAATGGAACGAGATCAAACATATGGAAACCACATATTTGACTCTGTTCCATTGATTCCATTCCAGCCATAACAATGAGCCTGTCCTGCTATATCTTCTCCTTCCACTAGCCTCCACTGGTCCACTGTCCAACAAAGTTAAAATGCTGTTTTCTCCCCAGTGATCAACGGAATAGACTGCGTGACAGTGGAGTTCTCCTGCCTATCCCCTTCCTGCTTGGCCTGTGAGTGCCCTGGGCCAGATGGAAGCTCAGCTCTTGTGAGTGACTCATCCTCCTCTGTTAGGCCTATCTGTCCTGGAAGGATCTCTGGCTGCTTGGGGCAGCTGTGGTGTTGGGCCTCACTGTCTGAGAGCTGGCATACTTCCTCCTCGCTCTGCTCAGCTGGATTTGATGGCTCGTTGTCTTTCTCTATGATTTCTCCCTCAGCCTGAACATTCACATCAGGACTATTCTCTGCAGCTGCTGCTATCTGTGTGGGGTTGTTTCCCTCTCGCTCGCCCAGGGGAGGTTTGGAGGGAGTGCGGAGGTTCTTGGCTGCCCTCATGATGTCTTGCTGGAGCTGCTTGCTGGAGTCAACTGGTTCAGCCTGCTGCCCGTTGGAGGGTTTCTCTGGCACCTCGTTGAAGAGCTTGGTACATCCGGTCTTGTCCCTCTGGTCCACGTACATCTTAGAGGGGAAGGACGATGGGTAGTAGGCATTGACCTTCCGCTTGCGGCTCATGATGCAAGCACAGCAGAGGATGAGGAAGATGGTGATGAAGAGGATGGAGGCAACAAGGATGAGGAGCATGTTCTCCTGTAGGAAGTGAACCATCTGGCTGAGCAGGAAGTGCTCTATGTGAGTGGAGCCATCTGAGGTGGTTGGGGACACTGAGGCGGGGTCACTGGTGGTAGGTGAGGAAGGGGTGGGGATGAGGCTGCCCAGCTCCTCCTCCTCTGCACTGCCCTCCAAGGAAATGTTGAAAGGGTGGGGTGTGGCCAGACTGGGACTGCTGGACCACAGCATCACAGAAAGACTAATCAGATGAAGTGCCATGAGGAACGTCATCTCCTGTAGGACCTGCACAAAACAACAAGAACAGTGTCAGTGCTGCAGTAACTGTTGTCACTTTGCATTTCCACTTATTGAATTGCACAGATTTTGATCAACAGATGTGTTTGCAATTAATGTAGCTGTTCTTGCGTCTAACAGTGACAGCTAACATCTACTGCTTTGTGTGTGTTTCACAAAACATTGTAAAGGCCTCACCCATCTACAATGAATGAAAAATATCTTCTGAGTAATTTCTATTCTTGATAGAATGTCTATAGCTGTAGAGCCCTAAATGTAATTTTAAGACCAAGACAGCAGCTGAGAACTGATGAGAGGCAGGCAGGATTTAAAGCCTGGATTCAAATCATAGCATGTCACATGCAGACACACACACAATGACAACGCACACAGACAGATACAGTAGATGCACACACATGCCTAGATTCAATCAGATTGGCCTTAACCCACACTAACTGAAAACTGCACAGCAGATCATTGTTAAGTCGATGTCGGAGGTGTAAGTTAACTGAGCTGGAGCTGTCAAATTGGTGAACGGCTGCTCTTGTGGTCATTGTCACGAAGCCACACACGTCCGACCCGCATTCGAAGTTCAGAATGAAAAAGTGTAGAAATAATGACACATCATTAGACTGAATAATCCAAATTCATATTAGCCTAATCGAGTTGTAGATTACAACACACATTCCAATGTTTAAACTTGTAACAAGGCTGCATGGGATTTCTACTAATGAGACTTGGAAATGTCTGCGACGGGTATAACGCCGGGAGTCGCTTGCTGATATGACAGCTCCAATGCAGTTACACCTCCGTGGGTTAAAGTGGAACTGATTGAATCTAGGCCAAACTCCTGACCAGTCACTGATATTTGGTTACATGACTAAAACGTTAATCCCATTTTGTCAATCTGCTTTTGGTCAATGTGAGAGTCACATCTGATGTTAATGTCATTGCTTCCTGTCCCGATCTTTTAATAACTATTTTGGATATTTATTTAAACAACAGCTCCTTTTCATGCTGCTTCACAGAAATAAATCATGAACCTCTCATTTCCCTGAAATTGAATTTGGCTTAAAAAAAAATCTACAGTAACGTGGGGTAACTAGCTCCCTCGGGTAATTCTCACATAAACCACTGTCACCTATTTGCCCTGGCTGCCGCTAAAAATGTTACCCCGGTATTTGGGAAAAATGCCCCTTTACAACAAAAATTATTAAATAACTAAAAAAGTGTAAACTGTAGCCACTTATTTCCCTTCATAGTTTGTTTGCCTAGCATGACCATCATCCACATACCACATTTTTACCAAACTTTACATTTTTGTGTCAGCAGTTGGACATTGTTCTTAGAGGGGAGGGGGCTGGTTACCCCACGTTACCCTAGCAATAACAAGAACTAACTCTTACTTTCACAATGACTGAGAAAAAAACAACTGATCATTGCCGATAGAAATGTAATGAATAGAGTTGTCATGAGTCCTTACTCAACATGTCAGAGGCATGTATTTTCTACAAAATATATTTCTATCTGAATGTTCCAAAGTTGTGCTCTGCTGAATGTAGCCCTGGACTAGAATGCTGGCCTGGTCCATATAAACCAACCAACCCCCTCCTTCACCCCCTTTTCCCACTCCATCTGTGTGCAAGCTGGGCCACATGAGGCATTGCACTTATCAGGGAAGGGGGGATGGGAGTGCATCTACAACTTATCGCCCATTCCCCCTCAATGTATACTTTCACACACCTACACATAAAGGACACAGATGTATTAGTCTCTATTGAAGTGTTCAAGATACCATTAGATGGAGATGATCAGACATTTTTCAACAGTCATACATTTAGCACTGCCTTTGTGTGGGAAATAATGACATACGAACATTTTAATACGGTTGAATAATTCAAAAAAAATAAAAGCTCTATTCACCGCACATTTATCTGCACAATATCTCATTCAAATATGGGAAACCCATTGGTCTCAGAGAACATCCTGTTGGGGAACGCTATTGAACTAGCCTGATTCCCTACTGGCGGGCTGCTTACCTGGAGACATGTCATGATGCTGTCACTGTAGCTGAACTGCAATGGTCATGTGAGGTCATACCTGTCCACTAAAGTTAACTCATATTTGATAATGTTATCAGCTAGTATTTCATCTGTTTCCCTATGTGGTAAAATGTACAGTAAAAGTAAATGAATAGAAGAGGCTCTACTCACCTCCTACAGAAGTGGTCACACAGAAAAGGCTCCTCTGGAACGGTGGATGCTTGAGAGAGGAAAATGGACTGAGAGAACAAGAGGGAAAACGTGCCTGCCTCACCTCCTCCAGTAACTTCTACAGTTTCTCTGACCGGCACAGAAGGGGAAAAAAAGTTTTTTGCCATTAGGACACATCCCTCCTTCCCCCTTTCTTCTCCTTTCCTCCCCTCCTCCCTCTCTTCTCCTTTCCTCCCCTCCTCCCTCTCTTCTCCTTCCCTCCCCTCCTCCCTCTCTGGCTGCCTTGCTTCCCAGAAAATGACTGGGCTCTACACAGATTGTTCTTGTTAGGCAGTAGTCTAATGTGATGTGGGGGCAGGGGGCTTGGCTCTCCTGTCCCAGATCTAGATGCTCAAGGCCAGAGTCAACAACACTGCAGCAAACTGGCTGGAGCTCAGAGTGAGTGGGGAAAAAAAAAAGCGTTCAGGGTTTTAACTGGGGAATAGACAGAGACTCAACTAACTGCAGACATTTTATTGGATGAATTGTTTGTCCCTTGGCTTACTCCCTCTGTCTTCTTACATGCACTTAGCAATCTTAAAACATTTTGGGCCTCCTAAACAACAACTATCAAGGCCTTTTGGATTGCTGAATTCCCTTGCACTTACCCTCTCACTTACTTTCCTCACTCTGCCAGATACACACATCTCCCACACTAGCTAGAGTGAAAATCTCAAGAGGTTATAGTTATGGCTAAAGGGTTTTTTGGCCCCACACTGTCCCTCTGACACCCTAGTGACTTACAGCAGAACAGCCACGTTAACAGACATGCAGCTCCACAATTTGATCGTCTCTCACAGGAAAGGGTTCATGTTTCTTGTGTGGACAGCCTGGTCTCATAGACTAGACGTAACATAGTATGTAAATCCAGGACACTGAAATTAGTATGATACATTATATATACAAAAGTATGTGGACACCCCTTCAAATTAGTGGATTCGGCTATTTTAGCCACACCCTTTGCTGACAGGTGTGTAAAATCGAGCACGCCGCCATGCAATCTCCATAGACAAACATTAGCAGTAGAATGACCTTACTGAAGAGCTCAGTGACTCAACGTGGCACCGTCATTGGATGCCACCTATCCAACAAGTCAGTTTGTCAGCCCTGATAGAGCTGTCCCGGTCAACTGTAAGTGCTGTTATTGTGAAGTGGAAATGTCTAGGAGCAACAACGGCTCAGCCGCGAAGTGGGAGGTCACACAAGCTCACAGAACGGGACCATAGAGTACTGAAGCGCGTAGCACGTAAAAATGGTCATGTAAAGTTAGATGGAGGAGGACTGTAAAGTTAGTTGGAGGAGGAATAATGGTCTGGGGCTGTTCATGGTTTGGGTTAGGCCCCTTAGTTCCAGTGAAGTGAAATATAGTGCATGTTACGTTTGGTATGGTTAATTAAGACAGAAGGTTACTTAACTTTTTGCGGATTAGTGGGACGCTACCGTCCCATTTTGAACATTTCCGGTGAAAATGCAGAGCGCCAAATTCAAATTAAATTACTATAAATATTAAACTTTCATGAAATCACAAGTGCAATACATCAAAATAAAGCTTAACTTGTTGTTAATCCAGCCAAGGTGTCAGATTTCAAAAAGGCTTTACGGCGAAAGCAAACCATGCGATTATCTGAGGACAGCGCCCAGCACACAAATGCATAACAAATCATTTTCAACCAGGGAGTTGCGACACAAAAGTCAGAAATAGCGATATAATAACTGCCTTTGAAGATCTTCTTCTGTTGGCACTCCAAAAGGTCTCAGTTACATTACAAATGGTCCTTTTGTTCGATAATGTCCTTCTTTATATCCATAAAAACTCAGTTTAGCTGTCGCGCTTCAGTCAATAATCCACTCGGTTTCCCTCCTTCAAAATGTATACAAAATGAATCCCAAACGTTACCAATAAACTTATCCAAACAAGTCAATCAACGTTTATAATCAACCCTTAGGTACCCTAATACGCAAATAAACTATACAATTTAAGACGGAGAATCGTTGTCTTTACCGGAGAAAAATAACAAAGAACGCGCTCTCAGTCACGCGCTTGGCCACACTACAGCCAAAATGGGAGCCACCTAGAAAAATGTAAATTTCTGGCTCATTTTTCCAAAAACCAGCCTGAAACTTTTTCTAAAGACTTGACATCTAGTGGAAGCCCTAGGAACTGCAATCGGGCACGATTTTGCCCTAATATAAAAGTGCCAGCCATTGAAATCAGTGGTAGGATGAATTTTCTTTTTTTGTGGGGGGGGGGGGGATGGTTTGTCCCCGGGGTTTTGCCTGCCATTTCAGTTCTGTTATACTCACAGACATTATGTTAACAGTTTTAGAAACTTTAGAGTGTTTGCTATCCAAATCTACCAATTATATGCATATCCTAGCTTCTGGGCCTGAGTAGCAGGCAGTTTACTTTGGGCACGCTTTTCATCCGCATGTCAAAATACCGCCCCCTATCCAAAATGAGGGTGGTTGGTCGGGGTGGATGGGTGGGCGTATAACACGAACGTCTTTGCAACTACTTAGCATGTTAGCTAACCCTTCCCTTAATCTTAACCCTAACCTTAACCCAGCCACCTAGCTAACATTAGTATTAGCCACAACAAATTGGAATTCGTAACATATTGTAAAAATTTGCAATTTGTATGATTTGCAATTTGTAACATACCATATGAAATGGATGATGGACATCGACAAATTAATACATACCATACTAATTGGAGTGTCCCGGATTTATTTTTTAGTATGTTACGTCTGCCAATGAGTCCAGGTTGGTGTGGATATAAGTAGGGGGTTGGGTCGTGTGCTGAGGGCCTTGCCAGAAACAATGAGCAGGGTGTTCTATGGAGTATAGTTAAAGATGCACAATGTGTAGCCACAATTAAGAGAGAAAAAGAACCAGCAAGCCAGAATGTGTGTGTGTGCATGCATGTGGGCATGTGTGTGTGTGTGTGTGTGTGCATGCACAGAGATATGAATGTGTATAGAGTAAACACAGCTATAGGTCAGAATGTGTGTATGTTTGGCGGGCCAGCTTGTTGACTATGTTTGAGATTCATCCAGACTCGCCAACCTTTATTTGGTCATCATGACAGTGAGGTGGTTACAGAGTGCATGCCCTAGTAGTGTCTAGTCTATGATTCAATTTGTCTTATAAGCTCTGTCTACATCCCTCAGCGTCAGCTTTCCCTGGCATGAAAATTCAGACTTTGATTCCGGTTTCATAATATAGTGTTGATGCGTATGAAGCATGTGGACTGAGATGTCAATCTCAGCTTCTGCAAAGAAAGAACTTTGATATTGATGCCAGAAAGGGGCCTTGAATGCATGTGAAAAATAAATGCTTGTTTTACCTATTTATTATGAGTACGTAGTACAACAAAAGGAAGTATCAGTGCATATTACAAACCACAGGGCATAGTTTTATAGTGACAAGTCTAGAGGGTCCATATTTGGAAAGCTGAAGTAACACAGCTTTAATCACCACAGACACAGTCATTAGCCATCTGCCCTTTGTTTAATATCACTTTGTCATTTATTTACAGTTTTGTTATGATTTATTCATCTGTTCCAGTCCTTTGTGATCACTTCCCAGTGGGCACACCACGTCATTTCAACTTGGAAATTTGGGTATTATTTGGTTGAGACGTTGATCAATGAGATTTCATCCTTTATTCACCCACTCAAAAAGACAGCCAGAAGTTTATTGAATTCCCAATGTGTTATCACTATACTTTCCAATGTGTTATCACTATGCTTTCCACATTCCAATGGAAAAAACAATGTCAGATTTTTTTGGTTAGTTAACATCTAAATGTGTTATCACTGCGCTTTCTACCATTTTAAAGCACAACAAAGTTCAAATGGGGATACAATAGTCAGATATTTTGGATTAATACAATAAATAACTTAATGTTATCATCTAATATCACAACCAATTGACCTGGATTGCAGTTGAGATTACATTAAAAGTACATAGTGCAAGTGATCAATGCTGTTCAAGATTATTACAGCAATTGTTAAGTTCTCCACTGACCTGTGACCTTTGCTATCTTGAACATACATGCTTTCTATGATTACATCAGACGTTTATAGTTACAGTAGGCTAACCTCAAAATGTGGCCAAGGATGTGTTATCATTTTAAGGTTGAACAACTACTATTACATTAGTTTGTAACTTTAGGCTATTTGTTGTATTACAAAAAGTTTATTGAATTGTGTTTGGTTGACAACGCAACCAAATATTAATATGTAAATAATTGAACGCTTTAATAATTTCATCTGAGCCACTGGCTTAATCCTATTCTTTAACTTTTATTTTTGGAATGGTTAGAGACGTGAATCCAGCATAGATTATTGTTAACTTGTTGACAAGTTAATGGGCTATTTACTGTATCGCAAAAGTGATATTGAATTGTGTTTGGGTGTCAAACTGGTTACCATGGTGACCTAATCCTGTGGTTGAAATTTCAATCTCAAAACAACAGTTGATTACTTTTTGCAAATCCAATGCATTTTAAAACAGATTCCACATCACAATACGTTGACAAATTACATTGAAACAATGTTGATTGAATCAGTTTGTGCCCGGTGGATTTCCTATACACTGAATTTGACTGGACTCAGAGACAAACAGACATGTGGCGTCTCTAGGAAAGCTGTCCTTTCTTTCACATGGAGGGAAAGGATATTTTTTTAAGCATTTAATAATGGTCAAACATCTGAGGGCTTGAGAGGTTTAAAGGGGGTTAGGTTTAGCAATGAGATCTTTGTATTAAGAGTTATGGAAATACAAGGACACAAGAAACATACGCCGAACGTCTGGGACATTCTACACAGACACTCTATACAGAAGGAAACAGACTTACAGTGCATTCGGAAAGTATTCAGACCCCTTGACTTTTTCCACATTTTGTTACGTTACAGCCTTATTCTAAATTGATTAAATCGTTTTTTTCCCCCCTCATCAATCCACACACAATACCCCGTAATAACAAAGCAAAAACAGGTTTTATAAATTTGTGCAGATTTATATAACTAAATGAAAATATCACATTTAGATAAGTATTCAACCCTTTACGCAGTACTTTGTTGAAGCACCTTTGGCAGTGATTACAGCCTCGAGTCTTCTTAGGTATGACGCTACAAGCTTGGCATACCTGTATTTGGGGAGTTTCTCCCATTCTTCTCTGCAGATCCTCTCAAGCTCTGTCAGGTTGGATTGGGAGCGTCGCTGCACAGCTATTTTCAGGTCTCTTCAGGGATGTTCGATCGGTTTCAAGTCCGGGCTCTGGCTGGGCCACTTAAAGACATTCTGAGACATGTCCCGAAGCCACTCCTGCATTGTCTTGGCTGTGTGCTTAGGGTCGTTGTCCTGTTGGAAGGTGAACCTTCACCGGAGTCTGAGGTCCTGAGCACTCTGGAGCAGCTTTTCATCAAAGATCTCTCTGTCCTTTGCTCCGGTCATCTTTCCCTCGATCCCGACTAGTCTCCCAGTCCCTGCCGCTGAAAAACATCCACACAGCATGATGCTGTCACCACCATGCTTCCCCGTAGGGATGGTGCCAGGTTTCCTCCAGGCGTGACGCTTGGCATTCAGGATAAAGAGTTCAATCTTGGTTTCATCAGACTATACAATCTTGTTTCTTATGGTCTGAGAGTCCTTTAGGTGCCTTTTAGCAAACTAAGCGGGCTGTCATGTGCCTTTTTCTGAGGAGTGGCTTCCGTCTGGCCACCCTACCATAAAGGCCTGATTGGTGGAGTGCTGCAGAGATGGTTGTCCTTCTCTCCACAGAGAGACTCTAGAGCTCTGTCAAAGTGACTATCGGGTTCTTGGTCAGCTCCCTTACCAAGGCCCTTCTCCTCTAGTTTGGCTGGGCGGCCAGCTCTAGGAAGAGTCTTGGTGGTCCCAAACTTCTTCCATTTAAGAATGATGGAGGCCACTGTGTTCTTAGGGACCTTCAATGCTGCAGAAATGTTTTGGTACCCTTCCCCAGATCTGTACCTCGACACAATCAACACAATTCCTTCGACATGGCTTGGTTTTTGCCCTGACATGCACGGTCAACTGTGGGACCTTATATAGACAGGTGTGTGCCTTTCCAAATCATGTCCAATCAATTTAATTTACCACAGCTGGACTCCAATCATGTTGTAGAAACATCTCAAGGATGATCAATGGAAACAGGATGCCCCTGAGCTCAATTTCGAGTCTCATAGTAAAGGGTTTAAATTCTTATGTAATTAAGGTATTACTATTTTTCATTTTTTTATACATTTGTAAAAAATTCTTAAAACCTGTTTTCGCTTTGTCGTGATGGGGTATTTTATTTAATCCATTTTAGAATAAGGCTGTAACGTGTTAAAATTTGGAAAAAGTTAAGGGGTCTGAATCCTTTCCGAATGCATTGTATCTAACACCTTCTAAAGGACATTTCATCACATATATTTCCTTGGATTCTCCTGACACTGACTAAATTTGCTGTAATCAGATATTCTTCATACAGTTGGGTCACTGTACATCAAGGTAGATTGTTTGTTTAGTTACCAAGACCTCAGAAGATCAAGCTTTTCGGCTGACAACAAATAAATAAATACTATTGAAGGCTGTAACATTCTAACCACATAAAACAGCCCAAAATGAACATTTGTCATAAGCCGCCATAATTCAAGTCCAGGTTTTCTTCTAGCTCTGGAAGTGTGTATGTGCGTGAATGATTCTCCTAAAAAAGAACTCTAGAAATCCATTGTAGATCTTAAATCTCTCCAGTAAACTGTCCATGTAAAATGAAGAACCCTTGTGAAAACATGCCTCTCTGTCTCCTGTTGTTAAATGAAATACCATCAGGGCTTGGTTCAGGAAGGTTTCCAAAGACAAGCAAACCCTTTTTACATCACTCATCCTGTTTTATGAGAACTTCACTATCAACTGTCTTACAGATTCATGTTTGTGTACAACGGTGCACTTTTTTGTACGCAATCTCACTCATAACTACTCAGAGGCTGCATTGGGTTGCATTACGTTTGAGAATGATTGACCACCTGACTTCTCCAAACTTGGTCACTGTTTGTGGTATACATGTCACGATAAAGTAACATATCATTGGTTCTCCATTTGTGGTTTCTATGTCTCTTCCTCTACTGCAGTGATTCCCAAACTCGGTCCTGGGGATCCCAAGGGTTTCACATTTAGGATTTTCCCTAACACTACACAGCTGATTCAAATGATCACAGCTTGATGATTAGTTGATTATTTGAGTCAGCTGTGTAGTGCTAGGGCAAAAAATAAAACGTGCACCCATTGGGTGCTGAGGACTGAGTCTACTAGCTGTGTGAGACAGATGTGCAGCGAGGCCCAACCAACAACTTTTAAGAGGAAGCTGGAATCTATTCTAAGAGCAACAGTTTACATATTCACAGCAGTCGACCAGTCAGATGTGCAGTTCAAAGTCTAATCAAATGAAAAAAGTCCTCCTCTAACCCAGAGTAAGGAGCAAAACAACAAAGGTTTTATTCACTCCCATAGTCTCTGATTTTAATCCTTTCCCTTAATAAACTTTATGACAGCTGGGAAAAACTGAACAAGACCATCAGCCATCAGGCTTGGAGCAGTTGTGTACCTTGTGTAATTGGACCATATAGCACCTCACACAGTGTAGTACAGTCAGACGCCGTCACCGCATTCAACGTGCTGTATAGGGCCATAAACAAAGAAAATGCTTGTCTTAGGTGGCGCTCCTGGTGGCCGGTGATTTTAATACAGGAAAACTGAAATCCATTTAACCTGATTTCTACCAGCATGTCACCTGCGCAACTGGAGGGAAAATAACTCTAGATCACCTTCACTCCACACAAAGACACGCTTACAAAGCTCTCCCTCGCCTGACCACAACCCTATCCTCCTGATTCCTGCTTACAAGCAAAAACTCAAACAGGAAGTACCAGTGACATGCTCAGTATGGAAGTAGTCTGATGAAGCAGATGCTAAGCTACAGGACTGTTTCGCTAGCACAGACTGGAATATGATACGTGATTCATCTGATGGCATTGAGAAAATTTACCACATTAGTCACCGGCTTCATTAATAAGTGCATCAATGACGTCGTTCCCACAGTGACCGTACGTACATATCCCAGTGACCGTACGTACATATCCCAGTGACCGTACGTACATATCCCAGTGACCGTACGTACATATCCCAGTGACCGTACATATATATCCCAGTGACCGTACGTACATATCCCAGTGACCGTACGTACATATCCCAGTGACCGTACGTACATATCCCAGTGACCGTACGTACATATCCCAGTGACCGTACGTACATATCCCAGTGACCGTACGTACATATCCCAGTGACCGTACGTACATATCCCAGTGACCGTACATATATATCCCAACCAGAAGCCATGGATTGCAGGCAACATCCGCACTGAGCTAAAGGCTAGAGCTGCCCCTTTCAAGGAGTGGGACACTAATCTGGACGCTTATAAAAAATCCTGATATGCTTTCCGACGAACCATCAAACAGGCAAAGCGTCTACAGGACTAAGATTGAATCATACTACACCGGCTCTGACACTTATCGGATGTGGCAGTGCTTGCAAACTGTCACTGATTACAATGGGAAACCCAGCCGAGAGCTGCCCACTGACACGAGCTTACCAGACAAGCTAAATGCCTTAGTAAGCCTTTGATGCTCTCTTTGTGGCAAGCAACACTGAACCATATGTGAGAGCACCAGCAGTTCCGGATGACTGTAGGATCACACTCTCCGTAGCCGATGTGCATAAGACCTTCGAACAGGTTAACATTCACAGACGGATTACCAGGACGCATACTCAGAGCATTGTGTCTCAGAGCAAGTGTCTTCACTGACATTTTCAACCTCTCCCTGAACCAGTCTGCAATACCTACAAGTTTCAAGCAAACCACCATATTCCCTGTGCCCAAGAACGCCAACAATAACCTGTCTAAATGACTACTGCCCCGTAGTGCTCACATCTGTAGCCTTGAAATGCTTTGAAAGGCTGGTCATGTCTCACATCAACACCATCATCCCAGAAACCCTAGACCCACTCCAATTCGCACACCGCCCCAACAGATCCACAGATTACACAATCTCTATTGCACTCCACACTGCCCTTTCCCACCTGGACAAAAGGAACATCTATGTGAGAATGCTGTTCATTGAATATAGCTTAGCGTTCAACACCATAGTGCCCTCCAAGCTTATCACTAAGCTAAGGTGCCTGGGACTGAACACTTCCCTCTGCAACTGGATCCTGGAATTCCTGATGGGCTGCCCCCAGGTGGTGAGGGTAGGCAACAACACATCCGCCACACTAACACTCAACGCTGTATTTCTCCTGTCTTATCCGGTGTCCTGTGTGAATTTAAGTATGCTCCCTCTAATTCTCTCTCTTTTTCTCTCTCTCTCTCTCTCTCTCTCTCTCTCTCTCTCTCTCTCTCTCTCAGAGTACCTGAGCCCTAGGACCATACCTCAGCACTACCTGGCCTGATGACTCCTTGCTGTACCCAGTCCACCTGGTTGTGCTGCTGCTCCAGTTTCAACTGTTCTGCCTGCGGCTATGGAACCCTGACCTGTTCACTGGACGTGCTACCTTGTCCCGAACTTGCTGTTTTCAACTCTCTCTCTCTACCGCACCTGCTGTCTCTAACTCTGAATAATCGGCTATGAAAAGCCAACTGGCATTTACTCCTGAGGTGCTGACCTGTTGCCCCCTCTACAACCACTGTGATTATTATTATTTGACCTTGCTGGTCATCTATGAACATTTGAACATTTTGGCCATGTTCTGTTATAATCTCCACCCGGCACAACCAGAAGAGGACTGGCCACCCCTCTGAGCCTGGTTCCTCTCTAGGTTTCTTCCTAGGTTCCGGCCTTTCTAGGGAGTTTTTCCTAGCCACCGTGCTTCTACATCTGCATTGCTTGCTGTTTGGAGTTTTAGGCTGGGTTTCTGTATAGCACTTTGTGACATCGGCTGATGTAAAAAGGGCTTTATAAATACATTTGATTGATTGATTCAGTAAAGACGTAAAGGTCGAGACCCAGTCTGCGTCTCTCACATGGATAGGAAGACCATTCCATAAAACTGTTGCTCTATAAGAGAAAGCCTTGCTTCCAGCTGTTTGCTTAGAAATTCTAGGGACAATAAGGAGGCCTGCGTCTTGTGACCGTAGAGTACGTGTAGGTATGTACGACACGACCAAATCGGAGAGATAGGTAGGAGCAAGTCCATGTAATGCTTTGTAGGTTAGCAGTACAACCTCGAAATCAGCCCTAGCCTTGACAGGAAGCCAGTGTAGAGAGGCTAGCACTGGAGTAATATGATTTTTTGGTTGGTTCTAGTCAAGATTCTAGCAGCCATATTTAGTACTTTATCCAGGTAGCCAGAGAGTAGAGCATTGCGGTAGTCTAATCTAGAAGTGGAAAAAACATGGATGATCTTTTCTGCAAAGTTTCTGGAAAAAAGGTTTCAGATTTTTTGCAATGTTATCAAGATGGAAAAAAGCTTCCCTTGAAATTCTCTTGATATGTTTGTCGAAAGAGAGATCAGTGTCCAGAGTAACGCCGAGATCCTTCACAGTTTTATTTGAGACGACTGTACAACCATCAAGATTAATTGTCAGATCCACCAGCAGATCTCTTTGTTTCTTGGGACCTAGAATAAGCATCTCTGTTTTTTCTGAGTTTAAAAGTGTCAAGAGAATTTTCAATCCCAATGATGATAACTAACAATTATTTAAGCTTTGACCAATCCCCGAGGTTTGTAAGACCCTGGGTTTAATAAGAAGACTCAGTTTATGCAAAAGGTCCGTACAGTTTATTCAGAGAACGTTCTGAAGTCCATAATACAAAGACATGCCATTTTATAACTCACTCCCTCCCTACCTAATACACGCACATACATACACACAAACAGTAGGTGGGATGTATCTTTCCTCATAGTTCTCACCACTCGTTTATCACTTCCAAGCTGGCAGTTCCCTCCTCCCGAGATTAGATGAACACTGACAGGACTCTAACCAGGTCTAACCAGGTCAGGTCATACACAGTTTAATTGTTCTCTGTATTTTCTTAGTCACACACACACACACATTTCTACTTGTCTCGACCAAACCTTATTGGACTGAAGTTTATCATTCTAATTATTCATTATATATGTTATAACTAACAATTATGCTTCAGGGTGGAATTCTTTAGTCATTACCTTAAACATATAAATTCCCTTATCAAAAAGTAAAACATTTGTCGCCATCCACTTCCTTATGTCTGAAACACAGGCTTCCAGGGTAAGCCTTTTTGGGGCTTCACCATGTTTCATTGAAATACACCAGCTTCAAATAGCTGAAAATACTATATTTTGGGTTATGGAAAAGATATTGCACAGCGGTTTAAATGGTACAATGATTCTCTACACAATGACTGCTTGTTTCGTTACATAAACTGAAATTAGGCAAACTATTGGATTTTCAACAACCAAGTAATGGCGCAGCGATTCTGTATATTGCACCTTTAAGCGTTGTTGTGGACTTAGAACATCCAATTTTGTTGTTTTCATATTTAAAAAGTTTGACTTAGAGAGCGAAAACCTGAAAAAAATCTAAAACCTGTGAATTTCTGACTCAGTTGACAGACTCATCTGTTTCAATAGTAGGCCTACTATAGTCCTACTTGTACAGTACAGCTTCAGTTGGCCTGACTGTGAAAGACCAATATGGGATTTATCATTTTAGGTCATTCAGAGTATGCCACTGTTTCTCATAGAAAGGTAAATGGGATTAGAGTATACCCACTTCTCCAGGCACCACTATGCCACCATGGGTAACACAGAAACATAAAACGTTTTAGGAGTAATATTTAGGTGGAATGGTGGTGCCTAAGGTGACCACATTTAAAATATCCAAATGCGTGACAAAGGGATGATTTTGCGGGACAGTGCATACATTTGTCTGGTTGCAGGACAAAGGGCCAAAATGCGGGACATGTGGTTACCCTCAGATATTTCCCTCTATGGTAGATGCTAGTTGTCTGGGGTCTGATGATGGAGAGTGTCTGGTGCTCAGGAGAGATACAGTATAAACTACAGACCTCCTGTAACCAGGCTCATTGCTGTGTAGTGAGAGAATGGAAATGTGGCAGCAAGTATTGAAACCTGCCTCTATGGAAACCACCCGTTCCTGTTCTTGTGAGTCATTGATGAACCAGCTCCTCTCAGTGCTCATATGTTGCTCTGGGCACTCTTTCTATCACCCTTCACAGAGGTAGTTGTCTCAGAGCTAATATATTCATCATAACCACTAGTTTTGTTGCAGGCTGACACCTTTTCTTGGCGTAGACTTACTTCATCAAACTACACACAATACATAATGCGTAAAGCGAAACGTTCTTGTCTGCAGGAGGTTTGAGCACTATATTGACTAAATTGGCAGACAGACATAACAAACATGACATTTGACCCATTCAAAACAACAACAAATTATATTTCCCCTAAAGGACCTAAACTGTTAAAAATGTTACTTGGCAAAGACTGCGTGGGAACTTCAAAATACTGACATCAGAATGTTAACACATGAAGTAGCCACACACATAGCTAGAAAAGAGGACATCATTACCACGTAGTGACCTTCAAACTGGCTGTTTTCCCAGCAAAGGATTTTAAGAGGTGGGTGGTCAAGAAGCGAGTGCCTCGGATTCAGGATGATGGGGAAGGGAACAAGAATGAGAACAGGAGTGAAATGTCTCCTAGGTAGCCTTTTAGTAATCATCCAATAATTAATCTAAGTGCTATACCAGCAGGACATGAAACTAAAGTAGCTTTCAACATGCACTAGATGACCAAAAGTATGTGGACACCTGCTTGTCGAACGTCTCATTCCAAAATCATGGGCATTAATATGGAATTGATCCCCCCCTTTGCTGCTATAACAGCCTTGACTCATCTGGGAAGGCTTTCCACTAGATGTTGGGACATTGCTGCCATGACTTGCTTCCATTCAGACACAAGAGCATTAGTGAGGTCGGGCACTGATGTTGGGCGATTAGGCCTGGCTCGCAGTTGGTGTTCCAATTCATCCCAAAGGTGTTCGATGGGGTTGAGGTCAAGGCTTTCTGCAGGACAGTTAAGTTCTTCCACACAATCTCAACAAACCATTTATGTATGGACCTCACATTGTGCATGGGGGCATAGTCATGTTAAAACAGGAAAGGGCTTTCCCCAAACTGATTGCCACAAAGTTGGAAACACAGAATCATCTAGAATGTTATTGTATGCTGTAATGTTAAGATTTCCCTTCCCTGGAACTAAGGGGCCTAGCCCGAAACCATGAAAACATCCCCAGACCATTATTCCTCCTCCACCAAACTTTACAGTTGGCACTATTGTGAGAGAACAATTACGCATTTACCTGATTTGTTGAATATTAATAGTTAACAATTATATGCTTAACAATAGTAAGACATTTCTATTCTACTAATGTTGTGTTTCTGTAAAGGGATGGTTCCACTCTAGCTCCCTTCAGCTGGTTTAGACGTATAGTCAAGGACATGGGCGGCTTGGGACAGAGATAAACTTGAGGAACAAAATAGACCTGTATTGTTACAAAATCATCTTCTGTCTCTGAGTAACTTGGTCACACGGCACATAAGACAAAGAGCCTCTGAGAGTGACCACAGTTCTTCGGTCCATCCTGTTCTTTTCATAATCTTTCAAGGGCACAGCTGTGGAAATATGAGGTGAACAGAGTCTGGCTTGAGCACTGTTAACAATTCTCTCAGCAGAAAGGAACTAACGTTATCACTTGTTTGTGTGCTATGAGCCGATACACACAGCCACAAGAAGAAGACAAGGTAACTTATGATGCCCTGATCTGCCCGGGGAGGGGTGGAACCAGCCATGACTAAGCATTGTTAGTGTCAGCTATATAAGACCCATGATTCCTCATTGGGCTCTCAACGAATCACCTACAGGTGGCTCATTGACCAGCTCCATTATTGCAATCCTTAATCGATAATAAAGATTGATTGTTTGAAGAAATTACAAAGTCTCTCTCACTTGATTAGAATTTTCCACGACATTCATGGCGACGAGGATGGGATCCTTGTCTCTGTCTGCTGACCACTCCTGAGGACCAGGGTCAACCATGCATGGGAATCACTCTAGGTTTGATTCAAGCCAACCCGCACTTCACTAAGGGAGCAGAAAGGGACCCTGCCCAGGGTCCTCCAGAGGGGGCTGGCGAATGGATACAGGATCTTTAACAAAGACAAATCGAATAGGGTGAGACTAGCATTTCTTGGAAACAATTCATAAAAAAACAAAGTCGTGAATGTACTGTTGTTTTAGAGATTATGAGATTCTGATGCTATCATCATAATAAAGACAGAGTCGTGACCATACTGCCATAGAGTGACCGTCGTGACCGTACTGCCATAGAGTAAAAGACAGAGTTGTGACCGTACTGCTGTTCTTCAGATTCTAAGATTTTGAAGCAATCGTCATAATAGAAAGAAAGTTCTGATGATACTGTCCTAAGAGGAGAAAACACAGAGTCGTGAACGTACTGCCGTTGTAAGGAGAGGTGTGAAATGCATTATAATGCCCTGGGTTAGTATAGCAAGATGCAAATGTAAAAATGATGTAATTCCAGGAAGTAGTCCTGAACTAGAAACGCGTAGAAGCAAGAAAATATTCCTGCAGGTTATAAAAATATGGATTAAGTATGTTTGGGAACGGTACTGTGTGAATGTGATATGAGAGTTGTGTGAGGGTGAAAATAAGTGTTAAGCTGGAGTTTGGGTATTAAGTGATGGAATTTGGGATCATTTAAAATTTGGATAATATGATATATACATTTGTACAATAAGTTGATTGAAATTTAGATAAGTTTCGATTTATAATGTTATATGGGGATTCTGTGAAGATATGAAAACATGAAAAATTGTATGTGGGTATAACCGATTACTAGAGATTTGATAAAGTAACAATGGGAGAAAATTCTAATAATATAGAACTTCACATCCATACTTAGACCTACGTAAGGGATGTGAAAGTATTCTGAAAGGTTTAGTGTGGTGCCCTTATGGATCATTCGATAAAAATAAGGTTTTGTATTGTATGACTGTCTAAACAGGTCTGGGAAATATGCTCAGAAAAAGATTGGAGTATATCCACTTTTGGTAAAGGTACGGGACTAGACTTACCCCTAACCAATAAAATTATAAACGCTTATGGGATTTTCTCTGTCCTGGTAATAAATAAAAAAATTGAAAACTGTCCACGAAGCCTGAAAATTATATTTTGTCCCGCAGCAAGAGAGGAGTTGCTATGTTTATCGAATAAACCCTTTTTCCGTAAAGTTAGAGCCAATTACCATGGAATATAGACGTAACTTGGAACGACGTAAGAAGCCAAATGAGGTTTTCCATCGAAATAATAATAACTGCGGAGCAAATGTGATGTAATAAAGGAATTTCATTATGTCCCAAGAGAAAAGATAATCTGCTTTTATTAAACCCGCCAGATCTGTTCCAAATCAATGAATGCCGATTCAACTCGTTGACTGCTAAATCCCCTTTGAGCATGTGAAATCTTTGCAAAGAGACACTTGGACGAACTTTAAGGCTATTTTCTGGTAATTGTGTCGTTATTATGTGCCAGATGTTAATACGACAAACCATTATAATTGGGTTATTTGCGGGATTTACTTGTCATTTCAATAGCATTGGTTCTATGTTACTGACTAAAATCTGGGTTTCTGATTGTAATTCAACTATTGCCATGGTTTTCTTAGCTAGATACAGCAGCCAGTATTTGTTTTAAGATGTAAACTGAATGATTTAGCAGGGCGATTTTGAGGTAATAACTTTTTGTGCTGCCCAATGGTCTGCTGGAGTAACCTACTGAGAATGGAGTGTCCATGACTTCCGCCGAAGTTGGTCCCTCTCCTTGTTCGGGCGGCGTTCGGTGGTCGACGTCACCGGTCTTCTAGCCATCGCCGCTCCACCTTTCATTTTCCATTTGTTTTGTCTTGTTTTCCCGCACACCTGGTTCACATTCCCTCATCAGACTAAATGTATATTACCCTCTGTTTCCCCCATGTCTGTGTGTGGAATTGTTCTTTGTATAGGGTGTTACGCTACAGGCTGGCTTGCGCTAGGTTTGTTTCAGACCTATGTTTGTTTGTTTTGTTTAATCCGGTTCATGTTACCATGGTTGTGCTTTGTGCTGCCTCGCATGTGCCTTTGGGCCAGGGTGTATATTAAAGTTCTTCTGTTATCACCCATCTCTGCTTTCCTGCACCTGACTTCCCGGCAACCAGTCACTCACCCCGTTACATGGGGTCGTATTTTAAATCACTGAATCAAATATTAATCATATGAATATGAACTGAATATATGCTTGTCAACAACAGAACATTTTTGTATTATTACCTGTAGTCTAATCAGAAGGGACAGTTACTTAAATGTAATGCATTCTAATAATAGCTGATCGGCAATTGCGATAGAGCTGTGACCATGATCATAATTGATAACTAAACATGGGTTTTAATTATGGCATGATTAAACAAGGTTACAACAGCAATGAACTGAAGTTGTGGGAAGTAAGAGGCTCTACTGAGACTGACAAACAGATTTTACATTTACATTACATTTGAGTCATTTAGCAGATGCTCTTATCCAGAGCGACTTACAGTAGTGAATGCATACATTTCATACATTTTTTTCTCCGTACTGGTCCCCCGTGGGTATCGAACCCACAACCCTGGCGTTGCAAACACCATGCTCTACCAACTGAGCCACACGGGACCGCAGGTGAAAGCGTTATGGTGCACGCTGGGCTAGAGCAGGCTGTAAGAGACGTTTTTTGACAATGTTCAATTATTATTATTTAATTTTATAGTTTGAGGTAAACACTAATGATTAGGAAAAAGTTTATAATTTAGCATTAGTCCTATGTGTGATTGGGACCATCACAAGGACAGCTACCCTTTACTGATGAAGACAGTGATGTTTGACCTGTTCCATATTTAGAAATGCGTTTGTTGTAGACAGAGGTTTGCTCTCACAAGGTCGGCTCAGCGGGAGTGGAATATTGGCTGAACGCCCAGACTCTGTGATTGCCAGGTGTTCTCTCCTAAACTGGGAGCATGCGCTTTGCTGAGAAAGGATCCACTTGGCTATCTTTGACACTGGCAGGTTAGAACTGTATATGGTATGTGTATAAGGTTAAAGGTTTTAAACTCAGTGGCACAACAGAAGCCATTTACAAAGATAATGTACTAGTGTAAGAAAGCACTCTCCCACGTGTCATATTTTACTTGGTTGAAATTCTGCATAGATTATGACATAATTGGCTTACATTATGAACTATTGCTTACATGCGCTGCTTTATGCATTAAATATTTGCTTGTTGATGTCTATGAAGAGATAGCATTCAATCGTAGGGACTGTATGCATCCTTAGTTCGTGCAGGTGACTGGTGGTCATGACCTCCTCCTTCTCAGACCAATTGGCAAAATGCCCAGAATATGTTTTGGAGGAGACAGTGCTCCGTTTCTTGGGAGGCTGAGCGTCCGCGATGACGACCAGTCACGTGTAGGAACCGATCCAATGAATTATTGCCTATATGTTTTATGAAGAATGTAGGAACTTTGTGAATTGAGATGTAATGTGTGGGGTCTTTTCATTTGGTTTTAGTGGGGGTTTCACGGGTTAGAGAGGATGTACCTTAAGGGGCACACAAATTACAGTTTTGGAAGTTTTTATTTTCGGAGTTTTAATTGAACACGTGAATTCTTTTGATAACAAATGTACTGAAAAAAAACTAACAATGTAGACCTCGTATACAAAATGTATGAAATGTTTGAACTGTTTTTGAATACTTAGTCTGAGGTACAGGGAAAGGAAAGGGAAAGAAATACTAATTTAAAGAGGTTGAATGACCTCTGTCCTGACTTTCTAATGTGGTTTGATCACCCTCACTGGAAAGGAGAGAGACATCGGGTGATGATTTGAAGGTCATATGTAATACTGATTTAAAGGTAATATGGTCTATTTTACTATTACCTTATGGGATACAATTATTTCTTTATGGAGTTATTAAGGGCAGTGCTTCTAATACAATTTGTTATTTTTAGGATTTTTATTTAACCAGCAGTGTTGTTGTTGTTTTTTACACATTTATCACAATATGAGTCATGTGTCAAAAGGGGGTGCCCAGAGGCTTTTTGGTTAAATATGCAAATTGTTCATATGCCTACCTGTAAAAGGAAGCAGTGTATCAAAGGATATATGCAGAAGTTTGTTTGTTCTGCTTTAATATAAATCTCTCCCTAAGAATTAGCCGTCTAACTCGCTGACCCTGTAACTCTGCGGTGAGGTCATCGATATGATGGGGGAGTATAAGCCAATAAAATAAAAAAAATGATTTCAACTATGTGTTGTTATTCTCTTTGTCATGTGGAGGGAGCATGGAGACAGACCCGTTCCAAACTTCTCTCATGTTGCTGGTATAATTGTTGGGAAATGGACAAGACATAATGGACTGTAAAGGACAGTGGCGGCTCAGGTGAGAGACATTATCAAGGGCCATCCACTTTGAACATGTGTCATTGGGAAGACAAAATGTAAAGCTATCTGAAGAAGAAAATGAAGGGACGACGGAAGATTGAGTGCCCGGGGAGGGAGGGGGTTGGTGAACTGTGCCCGTATTGGGGTATCAAGTTGATTGTATAGGTCTACACACTGTGAAATGTATAGTAATTTAGACTAAGAATGCATTGAGATACTGATCTGTAATTACCACCGTTATAAGAAAGTTAATGCTCGAATTATGGATAACTATACTGTAAGCTAAGGTAAAGGTACATTCTGCTAGTGTCGATGTGTGCTAAGTTGAGGGTTTAACTTTGAGTTATACAACCAACGTGATTCACTGAGCAATGTCATTCTAAATTCTGGTTTGATAATTAATTGGGTTTAATTATGATTTGGAAACTGAATGATTTCCCTGACCAATTCCCTATTCCTGACTACATCTCTGATGATGAGGATGCCAATTCTGAGCATAAGGACCCAGATGTAGAGCTCATGTTCCACACTGTGTGTACAAAGTGCCCAAAGAGGGGTCTCTGTCACTGGTGTAGGAAGGGTTCTAAAAGAGATGGACATTTCCACCACACTGAGCCCTATCACTGTGCTCGTTGTCAGTGGGATGATTGTCCCATTTGCTGTAATGAAGCTTGTGTGTGATGTTAATTTTATGGTTTTTATTATTTTACAGATTGACTGTGTTTTGATAAAGAAGGTATTAAACTCAGCAACCTAAAGGAAGGTTGTTTACCATGGATGAAATATCAGTCACCAGAAGGATGTATTTTGTTTATTTAAATACATGCTTCACAATAATTATGTAGTGCTTGTACCCTTACATTTTTATAGAAGAAACTGAGTTTCTTGAGAGGGGAATGTGAGAGAAAAATGACGTATTTACCTGATTTGTTGAATATTAATAGTTAACAATTATATGCTTAACAATAGTAAGACATTTCTATTCTACTAATGTTGTGTTTCTGTAAAGGGATGGTTCCACTCTAGCTCCCTTCAGCTGGTTTAGACGTATAGTCAAGGACATGGGGCGGCTTGGGACAGAGATAAACTTGAGGAACAAAATAGACCTGTATTGTTACAAAATCATCTTCTGTCTCTGAGTAACTTGGTCACACGGCACATAAGACAAAGAGCCTCTGAGAGTGACCACAGTTCTTCGGTCCATCCTGTTCTTTTCATAATCTTTCAAGGGCACAGCTGTGGAAATATGAGGTGAACAGAGTCTGGCTTGAGCACTGTTAACAATTCTCTCAGCAGAAAGGAACTAACGTTATCACTTGTTTGTGCGCTATGAGCCGATACACACAGCCACAAGAAGAAGACAAGGTAACTTATGATGCCCTGATCTGCCCGGGGAGGGGTGGAACCAGCCATGACTAAGCATTGTTAGTGTCAGCTATATAAGACCCATGATTCCTCATTGGGCTCTCAACGAATCACCTACAGGTGGCTCATTGACCAGCTCCATTATTGCAATCCTTAATCGATAATAAAGATTGATTGTTTGAAGAAATTACAAAGTCTCTCTCACTTGATTAGAATTTTCTACAACACTATGCATTGGGGCAGGTAGCATTCTCCTGGCATCCAGATGGTGAAGGGTGATTCATCACTCCAGAAAATGTGTTTCCACTGCTTCAGAGTCCAATGGAGGTGAGCTTTACACCACTCCAGCAGACATTTGGCATTGCGCATGGTGATCTTAGGCTTGTGTGCAACTGACTCATTTCATGAAGCTCCCAACGAACAGTTCTTGTGCTGATGTTGCTCCCAGAGGCAGTTTGGAACTCGGTAGTGAGTGTTGCAATCGAGGACAGACGATTTTTACTCGTTACGCACTTCAGCACGTCCTGTTCTGTAAGCTTGTGTGGCCTACCAATTCGCGGCTGAGCCGTTATTGCTCCTAGATGTTTCCACTTCACAATAACAGCACTTAAAGTTAACTGGAGCAGCTCTAGCAGGGCAGACACATTACAAACTGACTTGTTGGAAAGGTGGCATCCTATGACAGTGACACGTTGAAAGTCACTGAGCTCTTGAGTAAGGTCATTCTACTGCCAATGTTTGTCTATGGCAGTGGTGTAAAGTAAGTACTCTAAGTAAGTACTTTAATGTACTACATAAGTCGTTTTTTGTGGTATCTGGACTTTACTTTACTATTCATATTTTTGACAACTTTTACTTCTACTTCACTACATTCCTAAAGAAAATAATGTACTTTTTACTCCATACATTTTCCCTGACACCCAAAAGTACTCTTTACATTTTGAATGCTTAAAATGGTCCAATTCACACACTAACAAAAAAACATAATTGGTCATCTCTATTGCCTCTGATCTGCTTCCTTTGTAAATTATGTCTGAGTGTTTGAGTGTGCCACTGGCTATACATACATTAAACAAGAAAATGGTGCTATCTGGTTTGTTTTATATAAAGAATTTGAAATGATTTATGCTTTTACTTTTACTTTGATACTTAAGTATATTTTAGCAATGTCATTTACTATTAATAATTAAGTTCATTTTAAACCAAATACTTTTAGACATTTAGTATTTTACTGGGTGACTTTCACTTTTACTTGAGTCATTTTCTATTAAGGTATCTTTACTTTTACTCAAGTTTGACAATTGGGTACTTTTTCCACAACTGGTCAGTGGAGATTGCAAGACCGTGTGCTCAATTTTATACACCTGTCAGCAACAGGTTTGGCTAAAATAGCTGAATCCACTACTTTGAAGGGGCATCCACATACTTTTGTATATATAGTATACAAAAGTATGTGGTAAGTAACATGTCCCCAAAAAAACAAGTTCCCATCAGACTACCCAAATCCACTTCGTCCTCCTTGAACTCTCATCCTTCCACTTTTATCCTTTCATCTCACTCCATCTAATCTACAAAGTCCCCTTAGTCCACCTTCATCCCCTCATCCACCCACTGGTTCCCTGTGTCTGTCTGGCTGCCAGACACAGCCCCTCTGACCCCCATCCCTTCCCAGTCTGTCTGATGAGAACAGTCCCAACCAGAACCACAGGAGATGCAGCCTCTGTCTGGACAGGAAGCCAGGAGCAGAAAATGCCCTTTTTATGGGCCCACCATGGTAATGAAAACCTCTACTCTATGCTTTTGATGTCCCCCCCCCCCCTAAACTATGATACTGAATGTCTCTGTTGTCGGAACAAAAGATCTTATGATTTCACTGAGACTAGTTATTGGTTTTTGAATTCTGATTGTCTTGTTTAATGACAATTTCAGATTCTGTGGTATTATCCAACAAATGTTTGATAATACCGTTGTATCATTTTAGTGCCCTCTGTAATTTTGGCTCTGTATTCCAGCACTTTGGATTGAAATGACACAATATGTTAAAGTGCTGACCGCCACCTTTATTTTGAGGGCATTTTCATCCATATTGGGTGAATTGTTTAGAAATTACAGCACTTTTTGTACATTGGTCCCCATTTTAGGGGACCAAAAGTATTGAGACAAATTCACTTAAATGTATTAAAGTAGGCAAACGTTTTGTATTTGGTCCCATATTCCTAACACAATGATTACATCAAGTTTGTGACTTTACATATGTTAGATGCATTTGCTGTTTGTTTTGGTTGTGTTTCAGATCATTCTGTGTCCAATTGAAATGAATGGTAAATAATATATTGTGTGGTTTTGGAGTCACTTTTATTGTAAGAATAGAATGTTTCTCAACACTTCTACATTAATGTAGATGCTACCATGATTACAGATAGCCCTGAAAGAATCGGCTATAAAAGTGAGAAAGTTAAACGGACAAATATATCTCCCCCCAAAAATGCTAACCTCCCGTTATTGAAATGGGGAGAGATGAGCATGTCTTGGGGGTATGATATTAACATAATGGTTTCTAAAATCCCACTTGATCTGTCTTGCATCAGACTCTGCGCTGCTCTGCCTGTTTCAGTGTGTGGATAATTTCATTCAGGCCAGGAAAACAAACCGAGGAGAAAGGACAGAAAGAGAAGTTAGTGCAAAGAAAGAATTTAAGGGATTTATTGTGGAGAAGACATGTGCATGAGTAAAATCTTTATTGCATGCACAGAACTATATGTCAAAGGTTTGAGTGAAACAAGTGCTGAGAGTGGTCCTTTCCAAATGCCACAACATGCACCGGAGAGGGGACCTCAGATTGACCCCTAATACCAGCCACAGAGTGACAGAGGCACCACTACACTTACACAACATTTACACCAGCGAGAGCTGCAGTTTACCCCACTGCCTCCAGACACCGCCACAGTTCAAATCTATACCCAGAAGAGCAGAAGCTAAAAGTATGATCAGAAGCACTTCCTTCACATTCAGTGACCTGATGCTTAATACAAGCAGTTGGCTTGCAAAAAAAAAAAAAAAAAAAAGCTGATTTATTTTGTCTTTCTTTTGCAACAGTAACAGCTATAGTTGGTTTGAAAATAATTATCTTTGACTAAATTATTCTATGATATTATAGTCTGTAACTGGAATGCACAACAGGAGAGAAGACACAAAAAACTAAAATGTAAAAGTGGTGCATGAACCACACACCATTTAAATTTGGCAGCACAAAAATCAAGGGAATATGGCAATACTGGTGGTTACATACAACTGTTGAGAGTATGGCAGTAAGTAAAAACTTCACATAAATGTTCTTGACCACAATTTAAAACAATAACAAAAACGGTAAGACTTTCCATTCAACAAAAAAAATGGCAGATATTTAAATGCATTTCATCCCCAGTAAAAAGTGGACTATGAATTGCAACAGTTTTTTTCTCTAAGTGTTTTAGAGGAAAGTGTGAGGGTAGGCATGATGAGAAAAAAAAAAGTTCATCTTGGAATGCGTGCTTGGGATCGTCGCTGGGAAGATGCCAAGCGGAATTGATGAAGCCGAATTCTACAATTTTGCCAGTGGCTGGCCCCGCACACTTGATTCTCTCCCAACCAATGAATGGTCCTGAGCGGGGGTCGAGTCTTAGATGGCAACCTTGGAGATCTGGTCCTCCAGTTTGGCAATTCGACGGTCCTGTAGGGTGACAAGGTCTCTGAGCGACTTGACCTCTCGCAGTAGCTCCTCCAGTTTCCCTTCATTTTGCTGTGATAAAGCAGAGAAAGAACTACAAGTAAAAAAAAATGACAAGAGACATCGTCACAAACCATCTAAATGGCTAAAATGACTAAGATCCAAATCTAGTCACTGATTTATTTAGTTTACCTTAATACATCTTGACTGTTGCCAGTGTTACAGTACAGTTTATTCACTATGTTGTTACGGTAACTGTCCAGTCCTACTCACTGTACAGGGATGTGGAGAGGCCTTGCTCTGGGCAGGTGAGGTGTTCTCTGCTTTCTTGGCTGGCTTGCCCTCCAGGACGTTGGACTTCTTGACCACCTTGAGGTCGCGGTTCTTTCCGGGGACATAGCCGTTTTTCAGGGAGATCAGGATAGGCTCACCGTTCTTCCCATCAAACCAGTCCTCCGCCTCGATGGCACAGTCTGGTCCCGCTGTGTCCGGGTAGAGGTCATCCTGGAACAGGTCCGACTGTACGTGTGTGTGGGATGGCGAGAGAGACGTAATGGTATCAGGATTGTACTCTAGTCAGTGGTGGACTGTTGTCCATTCTTAATATTGCCCCCATCTGAACGACAAATGCACTCTTTTTTACAGCATCAATATCTTCAATGTTAAAAATAATTAGTCAAAGAAAGAGACAAACCTTTCGGGGGACTGTCATGATGATTGGCTCACACTTTCTCTCATGCAGTTTATAAAACCTGCACGGGAAATAGACATCATACAATGAGGATGTACAGCCGTGGGAATCAAAGGCATTGGGACTGTTCTCTCAAATAGCGCAACACGCCCTCCCTCTAGTGGACGAAAGGAGAAGGTCTCAAAGCCGTCAAACACTTTCTAAGTGTATGGTCGTTACCTGGCAATCTCGCACTTATTGACGTCCAGTCCACGTTTAGGCATGTACCCCATTCCCCTCTGGGGCTCCTTGCTGGAGAAGGTGTTGAGGTAGTGCACGAACGGAGCCTCGTCTGTGATCTCAAAGTACCGGATGCTACTGTCACCCTGAACAGAGATGAGAGCTTACTGAGAAAACCCGTGCGAGACTCTGCCGCTGCACTTTAACAGTGTCAGGTTAATAGAAAACGACAAATCCTCCCAGAAAGACGGACGTCACACTAATCCGCCATCCAGATGGGAAACTATTGGTGCTACTGGGTTCGGGGGATAAGACAGGGATTTAGGAAAGACATGACATCTCTAAACAAGCATATCATCCTCACCTTCCCACACAGGTACACCACGTTGGTGTCTGCGTCGTAGAAAGGCAGCAACACTCCATTACTGGTGTCCAGCTCGTGGACTGATATTGGTTCCTCCATGCTTTTCTGTTAACACAATAAATACATTTCATGTGCTAAGATGGATATGTGGCTAGATAAGGATATGTGCATCTATGAGCGCATGAACATCTATGTGTGTGTGTGTGTGTGTATATGTCTGGTTGGGAGGTGACGTACAGGGTTCCAGAGGGCTAGCTGCCGCTCGCTCATGCGGCTGAAGCCGGTGGTGAAGATGTTTCCGTCAGCCAGGAAGATGGCTCTCATAGGCCGTGCTCCATCGTGGGCCTTGTCCTTCTCCTGAAAAGACACAGCACGTCTGTCAGAGAGGATCGTATGTTTGAGCACCAATAACACGTCTCGGTAGGAGGGTGTGTAGGTGTTTGTGAATGAGTATGAAAGAGAAGAGTGCATATCAAGCCAACCCCCAGAGTCCCCAACCCACACACCGCCACAATCTTCTCCTTGCGGGGATCGATTACGCGGATCTTCTTGTCCTTGCAGGCGGTGCAGATGAGGGCTCCGTTGCGGCTCCAGCAGGCGCTGAAGATGACGTCAGGGTGCATGTCCTCCAGCTGGATCATGGCCTCGCCTGTCCCCACATTCCAGATGATGATCAGGTTGTCACAGCCTGGAAGGACGGACACAAACAAACAACAGTCAGAATCCACATGCCTCTGTCTCATAGCAGAGTGCAATCCCGCAGTAGAGTGAAAAATATAGAAGATGCCTTGTATTCTCAGAGCTGATGTGACAAATGTACTCCATGCTGAACGTGCCACACTCCTTGTGTGAGAGCAGAGAGTCAAAGCTGTCTCTACCTGCACTCATGAGGACGTTCCGGGCCGTGGGGTGCCAGGTGACGATGCCCACCCTCTTGGAGTGTCCCTCCAACACCACCACAGGCTCAGCCAGCGGGGTGACCAGCCCATTCTCTGGGATCTGCCACACCTGGAGACACAGAGAGATTAAGTTAGTCATGATGCCATTAGCTTCTACTTGTCTTTAGCGATTTTCTCATTTTTAACTATGGAGACAGACTAAAAGCTACACTACACAGCCAAAAGTATGTGGACACCCCTTCAAATTAGTGGATTCGGCTATTTCAACCACACCCGTTGCTGACCGGTATATAAAATCGAGCACACAGCCATGCAATCAATCTCCATAAACAAACATTGGCAGGAGAATGGCCCGTACTGAAGAGCTCAGTGACTTTCAACGTGGAACCGTTATAGGATGCCACTTTTCCAAAAGACTAGTTCGTTAAATTTCTGCCCTGGCCAACTGTAAGTGCTGTTATTGTGAAGTGGAAACTTCTAGGAGCAACAACGGCTCAGGCGCGATGTGGTAGGCCACACAAGCTCACAGAACGGGACCGGCGAGTGCTGTCTGTCCTCGGTTGCAACACTCACTACAGAGATCTAAGATCACCATGCGCAATACCAAGCATCAGCCGGAGTGGTGTAAAACTCACCTCCATTGGACTCTGGAGCAGTGGAAACGCATTCTCTAGAGTGATTAATCATGCTTCACCATCTGGCAGTCCGACGGACAAATCTGGGTTTAGCAGATGCCAGGAGACGCTACCTGCCCGAATGCACTGTGCCAACTGTAAAGTTTGGTGGAGGAGGAAGAATGGTCTGGGGCTGTTCATGGTTTGGGCTAGGCCCCTTAATTCCAATGAAGGGAAATCTTAACTCTACAGCACACAATGACATTTAACATGACAACACCCCAGGGCACAAAGTGAGGTCCATATAGAAATGGTTTGTTGAGATATGTGTGGATGAATTTGACTGGCCAGCACATAGACCTGACCTCAACCCCATCAAACACCTTTGGGATGATTTGGAACACCGACTGCGAGCCAGGCCTAATCACCCAACATCAGTGCCCGACCTCACTAATGCTTTTGTGGCTGAATGTAAGCAAGTCCCTGCATCAATGTTCCAATATCTAGTGGAAAGCCTTCCCAGAAGAGTGGAGCCTGTTATGGCAGCAAAGGGGGACCAACTCGCACCCCCACATTCAGCCATGACATTGTGATCAGTGATTTTCTTTTTTAACCAACTTTTTTCTCCCCAATTTTGATCTTGTCTCATTGCTGCAACTCCCCAATGAGGCGAAGGTCGAGTCATGTGTCTTCAACCCACCAAACCGCGCTTCTTAACACCCACTCGCCTAACCCGGGGAGCCAGCCGCACTAACGTGTTGGAGGAAACACCATTCACCTGACGACCGAGGTCAGCCTGCAGGCACCCGGCCCACCACAAGGAGTTGTAAGAGCACAAATGAGCCAAACCCCCCCCGCCCAAAACCTCCCCTAACCCCGGAAGGCGCAGGGCCAATTGTGCGCCGATCTATGGGACTCCCAATCACGGCCGGTTGGGATCCATCCCGGGATCGAACACGGGTCTGTAGTGACGCCTCTAGCACTGCGATACAGTGCCTCAGAGCACTGCGCCACTCGGGAGGCTTCGATCAGCGATTTCTATTGGAGAAGCAGTTTCTAGGCATCTTCATACAATCTTTGATGTGCTTGTCTAATGTTACCAGGATGTGCTAACAGTGTTTAGTCTAAAGGTGGCAGCAGAGAGCTGATGGGGACAACACACCCTTTGTTCAGAAACAAGGAAGGGAGAGGAATAAGGTCTGCATAACACTTCATGTTTCAGAGAGCAGACCTTCCTACAATGTTTTTGTATTCCATCTTTTAGGTCTATCGCATCATATAAAATACATTAAATTAGATCAAATATTGTATGGACCACTCAGTGGACTTCAGTCTCTCGCTACAGGCGAGACCAAATAAAGACGCAAGACATACTGACAGGATGACCTCACCGCCCCACCATTTACATATGGCTGGGGTTCTGATTACGCTATGACACATGCTTTGTGTATAGAGCACACCACGGAGGTTAATGTTGCAGCACTGACAGACAGGGTTATTGATCCCATGTGAATCTCAGGTCTTTCTCAGAGATGTCACCGAGTTCACTGCAAAATAATCTATAGGGGTTGACAAGCTTGACTTCACAAGATGCACACAAGGCGCCCAAGTGTGTAGCAGGTAGGTAGGACAGCATATTGACCATAGTGTCACCGCGACACCATTTTGACCATGTAAGCAGTGAAAACTAGACGTACGTACCATGACCGTGCAGTCCTCGGAGCCGCTGGCGATCACATGGTCATTGTGAGGGCACCAGTCAATGTCCAGGACAGGTCCCGTATGACCACATACTGTTGGGTAGGCCTTGTCTATGCGACCCGTCTGGAGAGAGAAAAGAGGAGGTTTGGTATGATTGCTGGAGATCAGTAACATAGGACGGGAGAAACTGAACTGTGAGCCCCCAATCCTACTGGCAAAGACCAAGGGTTGAATTGTGAAGGAGAAACGAATAAAATAAAGCGTTAGGGTAAAGGACATACTACTCTCCCTATGAGACAGACACTTTGTTGTTACTGTATGTCTGGCATTTCTAAACTATTACTTTCTTTCAGCGCCATTCATCATCTTTACTATCATCAAATCCCCAAGGCATGATGAGACGTGGTCGTTTACAAACTCCGCAGGCTAACGTTCCTAAAAAAAAATACCATTAATCCAATCAGAGGGCCTCTAGATGACATGAGCAACCTGGGGGTCAGCGTGTGACCTCTGCCGTCAACTGGATCAATGAGTGATGAGGAGAGGAGGACCCACTTATTTCGCTCAGCTCCTCTGTCTTTGGGTTAATCCAGGCCGACACCGACTCTGTGCCTGGCAGGACTGAGGCCTCAGTGACGTCACGAAAGGGCTGTGTGAGAAACCGGTTCTCCTTTTACAACTAGCTTAGTCCCTGACTACGGCTGTTACTGACCTCAGCATTTTTTTAATACCACACTGATAAAGAAATGTGTCCCTGCCAAGAGTGATCGCGATGGCAAGGTATAGGGCTAGAGAGGTATGCATTCTCGTTAATGTTTCATTTAGTCTGCAGCTATGTTGATATTTTTTCTCTCAATCAGCCATTAATACTAAATAGAAATATCAGGCTCTCAAAACTCCTAATTATGAGATGCTGGAATTGAGAAGCAATCTAATCACCGGTCTGACCCCCTGGGGCGTAACCGGCACTCCCTGTCTGCCATTACTGCTGTTGTCACGGTAACAACTTGCCAGGAGGAGCGGGAACAGCAGCCAGTAAGTTCATATTCACAACATGGCCTATCATACAGATCAAGGAGGGAGGGATAGTTTGGGTTTGTTGACTGAGTATCTTCACTAATTAGACTCCCCATACACAAGCCTCCCTCTCAGGGGGAATGCAGATCTGTTCTAGAACAAGACGTCGGTAACAGTCACGTTTCCAGTCGGGCTGGGAATTTCCAGGGACATCACAATACGATATGTATTGCGATTCTATATGTATTTTGAGTCAATACTGCAATTTTATTGCAATTTGACACTCCAAAGATATTGCTCACCGTGTCTACTGCAGAGGGACAAGAGAGAGCCATGAGTAAAACGAGTTCTGACCACATGGACATAAAATTGCTGAAAACATGTTGGCTCACCACTTAAAAAGATGGATAACAAACTAGAGAAGTAATACCAGAGTTTTGGCGCAGGAACAGCCGACTAGGCCTAGCTAACCTTAGCGTTTTTTTGTTAGAGAATTGATACTACTGAAGCCATAGAATCGATATATCGTCGCTATACTTTACTGTGTACATTTTTCCCCAATCACTAATTTCCAGTGTAGGTTGACATCTGACCATTATATAGGCTACTGCTACATGAGTGGACAGACAGACTGGAGGTAAGTGACTACAACAGATGTTACAGCAGATGTTGGAGAACACACTCACGCAAAAAGGGAGAAATATTTTCAAGACACAGCCAGGAAGTTACATATTCACTCAAACAATCATCTCTGTTCCATGGATAATACTGTCTAATTGTTGTGAATAATGGTGTTTGGAGATGTGTTGCTGAACTCGTGAATCTGACTTTGGGTACGTCGGAAAACGGCTTAAATGCCAGAATCTCGTAGTGCCGCTTTAAGCAATGTAGCAGTTACCAGTCTCTTTAAGGGGGATGAAGGAAATATATGATAATGTAAACTAATTAACCAAGTGGACTAGAATAATTGCATCCCATCCAGTACCCTAGGGTCAGTGAGGCAAGTGTAACAAGAGGGCGTGAATGCATGTAATACAAATGCCTTTACAACAACCATACTGATTAAAATAGATATGTGATTGATTGCTTGTCTATGGTGTTTGTTACTATAAGTGGCTGGCACGGTTTCCAAATGCTAACGTTTTAGCATTTGTGGCACAAATCCCATTCAAGTCATGGGACCGATATTAGCATTTTTAGCCAATCATGTTTAAATCATCCATAAGGCTGCGTTACACAGGCAGCCGAATTCTGGTCTTTTGATCAATCAGATCAGCTCTGAAAAAGATCTGAGGTGATCGGTCAAAAGACTAATTAGTGGGGGAAAATATCCAAATTGGGCTGCTTGTGTATGTATATGCAGCGCAAGTGAGACTTTGGTGAGCTTCACAATCAATGAGATACTTTTGGATTTTTTGGACATGATACGTGAAAAATGTGAATATCGGTCCCATGACTGAATGGGATTTGTGCCACAAATGCTAAAACCAGGGGTAAAAAAAAATCCCATGACTGAAACTTAAGTCGATCTCAGATCAATTGTCTGGGGCCAAGTTAACTTTCTTACATTAAAGGGGAGGTTATGACCATCATGCATTTTGGGGAAGAGGATCATTTTGTACATGTATTAAACTGGGAGTTGACCAATTCCAGTATCCTTGTTCAGGGGGTCCGGGGTGCCCCCGGGGATCATATTTATGTAGAAGGACTGAGTTCTGGTGAAGGTCAGTTCTGGTGACTTTTTAAAAAGGACATTCTACTCCAAAATGTAGGAAAATAAAATGATGCCAGACATCATCTAAAATATAATTTCCACCTCCAGAAATGAGCCCAATAACATGTCGGTAAAAATTGTGTTTAAATGATTTAAACATATTACCAGATGTCGCATAGAACACAAAACAACAAGTCGACTAGGTAAACAATTCTATGAGGTCGTCTGATTTAGTTTTAATAACATTACATGGCAAAAATAGAAGCACTGGAAAGTTACATCCTGAGTGATTAAGTATAGGCTTTGAATTACACACCGCTGTTTGAGTTGTGCGCTGCGGTAGTGCGCATGTTAAACTATTTCATTCCCTTTATCTGAACATCGGAATGTCATCAACAATCGTGCAGTTCAGTTCAGTGCCCCCCCCCCCCCGAGACGTTTTATTGCTGTCATACCTTGTCCATAGACCGGCTTACACAGGGTAAGGAAACTAATGTCATTTTGTAATTTGGGTGAACTATCCCTTTAAACTCAAACATGTTTTCCTGAACAAATAATGCAAATTGATATTTGATTACAACATCAATATGACACTCATCAATATAAGTGATTCTGCTTAATATATTTGAATGTAGAGTTCACCACAACATTTTTAACACCCATGTCCCAGAATCCACTAGCCAACACACATTTCCATCAGCCAATCGGGAGACAGACAGGAAATGGTCCTGTAGGCAGCCTGACATGCAAAGTGCTGGACTGCCATATATGGTCAAATCTGCTGACAGCAGCAGCAAGCTCTTGGGTACTGAATAGAGGAGGGGAGAGAGGAGAGTGGAGACACAGACAATTGCTGTTGGCTGTTCACATAACTCCCCTACACATATGCACACACACTGGTTCGCTAGTCACGCTGATCAATCCCAGGCATAGGAAGCTTCTTTCAAATAAAATGTTCTTTCACCAAATTTAAACCACCTAGACATTTGACCTAAAATCCATTCAGCGTGTAGCACTACTGTCCAGAAGTTGTTGGTCTTCCATAAGGTCAGAAAACCTGAACGAGGTGGGCAAGCCCTTTGCAGTAAGATACGACAGCGCACCCTCACGTTCTGCATACGTTGTCAGGCCAACAAAATTCGATTGGCATATATCCGGCATAGTAAAATATCATTGTAATCTAATTTAGTTGAAGTCATAGGAATGAGCCATTTCAAGAAAGACCTCTGCAAATACTCTCAGTAATCAAATCCTTAGGAAATAACAAATAATCAAAATCATACTGGAACAGAATGGAGCGATTGAATGTAACTAATACTGAGATCTAGGCCAACAGTGAGAGGAAGTGTTCCAAGAGCGATGAAACAGGAGGAGCCACGATGCTGCCTGGTTGGCCGACAGCGACACACTCACCTTAAGCAGAGGGAGGACGAGGAAGGCTCCGCCCCCACTGGCCTCGATGATGATGGCGACAAATTTGGGGTTGACGGCACAGAAGGAGCTGTCCCATGTGACCCGGGAGACGCGGATGTCGTCATAGCACTGGTCGTTCTTCACCGCCTGGCCAAAGACATGACGGAACTTACTCGCTCGCACCACTCGCCTGAACATATCTGTCATCAGGAGGAGAGACAGGGAGAGAGAGAGAGAGATGTCAGACAGATGCTATAACAGGGTTACTAATCTCTTATGGACAGACGCACGTTACATAAATGGTATCCTAGTGTCTGTCAGACTGTGGGATGCGATGACTAACAATGAACTTTGGTCCGGATGGGAAATTTGGCCCATAGACATGATTGAAATTTGGCTTCAGATTTAGGGTGGGTGGAGACTTTCCTAGTCTCGTTAGTATCTTTCCTCATACATCTCCCCCCAGAACTTAATCAAGATACTTTTGTATATATAGTGAAAGTGCTGAAGCACATAGCATGTAAAAAATGATCTGTTCTCGGTTGCAACACTCACTACTGAGTTCCAAACTGTCTCTGGAAGCAACGTTGGCACATTAACTGTTTGTCGGGAGCTTCATGAAATGGTGTTCCATGTACGAGCAGCCGCACACATGCCGCACGCAATGCCAAGCTTCGGCTGGAGTGGTGTAAAGCTCGCCGCCATCGGACTCTGGAGCAGTGGAAACGCGTTCTCTGGAGTGATGAATCACACTTCACCATCTGGCAGTCCAATGAACGAATCTGAGTTTGGCAGATGCCAGGAGAACACTACCTTTCCGAATACATAGTGCCAACTTTAAAGTTTGGTGAAAGAAGAATAATGGTCTGGGGCTGTTTTTCATGGTTCAGGCTAGGCCCCTTAGTTCCAGTGAAGGGAAATCTTAACACTACAGCATACAATGACATTCTAGACGATTCTGTGCTTCCAACTTTGCGGTAACAGTTTGGGGAAGGCCCTTTCCTGTTTCAGCATGACAATGTCCCCATGCACAAAGCGAGGTCCATACAGAAATGGTTTGTGGAGATCGGTGTGGAAGAACTAGACTAGCCTGCACAGAGCCCTGACCTCAACCCCATCGAACACCTTTGAGATGAATTGGAACGCTGACTGCGAGCCAGGCCTAATCGCCCAACATCAGTGCCCAACCTCACTAATGCTTTTGTTGCTGAATGGAAGCAAGTCCCCGCATCAATGTTCCAATATCTAGTGGAAAGCCTTCCCAGAAGAGTGGATGCTGTTATGGCAGCAAAGGGGGGGGACCAACTCCATATTAATGACCATGATTTTGGAATGTGATGTTCGACGAGCAGGTGTCCACATGCTTTTGGTCATGTAGTGTATATACAAATATCAAACTTCACATTCTCTTTAGACACGCTCTACACTGAAAACAAATACTGGTGTGGCCACTGCCCAAACTAAGGCTCAGTTGATATGAAGCCACTCACATTGAAAACTTTATAGGATAGGGTCAAGTTAGTTATCCCCATCTCTGCCTCAAATGGTAGATCACAGCTTATCTAAACTGGATCAAGCCTAACAGCAGAGCTGGCTCCAAATCAGAATAGAGGCAGACTTTTAGATGTCTACTTTTCTGTGCATCTGATCAAATGAGGTGATGGCTGAGTTTGTGTGTATGAACTATGAACCTAGAAAGCATTAGCCTAATATGTATTTTGAGAAAACTTTGCATCTCATCCACTGCCCTTCTTATTAGCCTACTTAGGCAGCCTTTATTCACATTGCCCAATGTTCACTTTGGCAAGCTGCATGTTGGTGTAAGCTGGCCACAAACAAAGTCCCACGAGAGGTCTGTCTAGCTAGCGTATAGCTCTGTTTCCATAACAACAATGATAGATTCCCATCACGCCTCACAGGGAGCAGGCTCCCATCAGAAGAGCTGACCCTGCTGCAGGAAGAGCTTAATCAATTACGGGTTAGCATCAAAGGCTTCCTTGTGTCTCCCATAGCCACCAACAGAATGCGGTGCATACCCACAGTACAGTACTGTGAAATCAGCCAGGGCTGAGCCAGGACAGGCAGTAATAGAACTGATGCTTATGGGCTATGTTCCACTCAGGCCCTTTAGCTCAGACTCCCTGAGACCTTTCACTTAATCAAGTATCACAAGCATAGTGCACTAAAACTTTGTACTTGACACCCCCTTGACCTGGTGGATAATCTTGAGAGGAGATACTGTGTGCAGTTGTCATTTTGCCAACATGCCACCCATGCCGAAACTCACCATTGCTGGCAATTGGCATTCAATGAATTTTGATCCTACCACCATCCTTCATATGGGATGTTGTTTTTGATGACAGATGGTTTCCTTCACAGGAAGTGGATGCAGAAGTTGTATCTTTCCTTTAGCCCATATAGTGGTCACAATGTGCATGGCAGACAGTGATAATAGACCAGGCTATAAGAATAGGCATGCCAGTCAGACATTCTATGTACTTGTACCATTAACCCACATTCTGCTACCTTCAACGTCTATTCAGAATGTTCACCGATGACCTCGCAATCTCGCAAGGACTGCCAGAATGTAGTAAATAGCCTATCAATTGACCTGACGTAAGCACCGGGCATAATCTCATAGATTGTTGTTAGGAGCCCTGAGCTCGTGTTTTGAATGGTAGGATAGACAGAAACAACAGTCCTGATCTGAATAACACAGAAGCCGTCCCTGTGGTGAAAGATGGCCTTTCAGTCAAGGTCATTTTCATTATACAAGGAGCTGGTACATGTGTCGCTGGGCCGTCCGCTCTCTCACACACGTGTGAATGACAGCTAGAGCTACGGCGTTTACATTCCTCCTCTGACTGAGATCAACCAAGCCCAGGTCAATGGGCTTGCATCTTTTTGATGAAATGGGGCCAGTGACAGAAACATCTGCATATATAGCAACACCATATTTCCTATAAATCATATTAGCCTACACATAGGCTATCCTTAATTTGTCCTGAATGGACTCTCCTAGTCACACATCGATCTCTTTTGAAGCGGGAACAGGCATTAGCACAGCAAGGCCATCTCTCCTGGGTCAAATACTCTCCTGGGTCGAAGCCTTGGGTACAGGACATAGGCTATGATGCTGTGGTTATATGACCACAGCCTGCATAACTACAACCGCAAGATGCAGCCAGAGAAGGACATGCAGGGTTTGACAAACAGAACATTTCGTTCCATTACTAGTTTCAGCCCTAATGATTCATTCTGGATAGGCTCTCCTCTCACACACATGAACCATTCACCAAGATGTGCTCCATGCCTCGCATGCCTAATTTCTCTCAACACGATGACCTACTTTACAGAGAGCAGCATGGCACAAAAAGGACCGAGTCTGGGGTAGCACCACTGCAACTTAAAGATCACACCCATATGAACCTTGGGTCTACGTTCTCCTTTTACTGAGTGTATGGCATCTTTCACTGTAGTTCAATTAGAGATATGGAATCACCCTTCTATTCTTCTTACAGAGTTAGTTGCAGCTGTAACTGGAATGGAAGGGTCATACATAAATCCTTACTATACACAACATACAGCATTGACAGTTATGTCAGCAACTTTGAGACTAACATACTCTGCTGCTAAACAGAAGTCAATCATGTATATCGGTCCTGTGTGGCTCAGTTGGTAGAGCATGGTTGCCATGGATCACCCTTACAAAAAAAATGTATGCATGACTAAATCGCTTTGGATAAAAGCGTCTGATACATGGCATATACTATATAATATCTTCTCACCCCTGATAGATGAATGTCCAACTTCACCATAACTTCTCCTCCACTACAGCAAGCAAAAGTGACATGACCAATAATGCAAACCATTTGCTATAGTAGGTGCTAGGTATTGTGAGGTCGACTTAAGGACACACTGTAACCAAATTATTGCATTTGTGTTCAAAATGATTAAAATGTTGGTCAGACTAAGGTAGGCCATATGCCTACTTTCCTGGTAAGAACAGTATGGGTGCAGTAGACAGACTGATAACTATAGTCTTGGATTGAACTGTGACAACCCCACCAGTGGCATCTATAATACGTTTATGGCCTAGCTAGCTATCAGACTGGGCATCATTGATGCATATCATTGGACACATCATTGTCTGCCACAGAGCATGTAGCTAGGTAGCTAAGCAATGTAGCTAGCTATTAGCTAGATGGCTGGGTCCTGTAGGCTGCCGTCATCTCCATGCATGTTTCTGATTCATACAGGTTATTGATGATTGATCAGAGTAGACATGTAAATACAGTGTATTAATAAACCAACACATTTGACCATAGTCAGAACATAGCAGGCTACTCTTCATTCCATAATCTAAAGGTGGACAATCGCCATGCATTGTGTGGCAAGCAAAAATGCTAGCTACTTCCTTATGTGCAATTCATTAGCAATAATTTCCAAAGGCAGCTCCCCACTCAGGAGGAAAAATGTGCGGTTAATAATGACTTGCTACAGCGGTGTCTAATAAATGGATGACAAAGATGTTTATGAATTTACATGAAGATGCTACCGTCTAGAATTTGGAGCATAGACCACCGTCAGTGAGCTATTATGACGCAAGTGCAGATTTTATTCATGGATCTGGCTGTTCCCATTCAAAACGGTGCACAGCCGGGTAGGATAGCTAGCAGCAAGATGTTTACTGCAAATACAGGACAGTCCATTTTCCTTACCTCCTAAATCTATGCGAAATTTTCCGTGAACACGAGGTAATCAATCTGAAAACATGAATATGGTAGTTTAGCCCTCGTCCGTTAAGATTTTCCCTTGTTACACTCGTTCAGCCGTTCGAGTATTCTTTCCCTCCAGACTGCAATTCTATGAACCGGAAGCAACGCCCTGTTTCATCCCCGCCTCTTCCATATGAGGCATTATAGGAATCCCATATCGGAGAGATACCAATTGTCTCATTTATATGATAAAGATACTCTTTTAATAAAAAATGCTTTTTTTTCTCCACTGAAAATTATTAATGGGTCTATGAAAGCATCACCAACACTGTTACAAGTAGGTCTATAATAAAAGGACAACTAGGCCTAGATCATGGTCGTTTTGGAGGAACAATGCCAATGGTCTCAGAAATGATTGAGTATTTGCTGTAAACAACCTGTACATGCAACCAGCATGAAATGTCACACACTCAGCCTAATTTACCTTTTAATTGACACACCCATGTAACTGCATAGCCCTGCTAGATTGGACATAGCCTACAGTTAAACTTCAAGGCACATTCAAAACCAACAGCAAAAGAATGTGTACAATAATGTGCCAATACTCAGCTTTCTTATGTTTAGTGCGCCTGCATGTGGTGATTCTGAGAACTGCAGGGCAGGCAGTTCCAAATGTCTCCATTCACGCTATCCTGCTTATCACATTTCTCAGATGTTTGCTCCAAGTCAACCTGTACCTTATTTATTTTCATTGTAAGAGTCAGCAATTTATCAGGCACTATTGCCAACCCTCAAACTTCCCACATACATGTGGTTCTATGTACAGTACAGCTGAACCCAACGACTAACACATTCTAACATGTACATAACATAGTTCCAAAGGGCTAGTGTGTGTCATTGACTCAAAGGCAGACTGCAATCTGACAAAAATGACTTCTTTACAACTCAGGTTCCTCACGTATGCGTGTGTGTGGCTGTGTGTGTGTGTGGGTGAGAGAGAGTGAGAGACACACACACCAACTAGAGTGAGCGAGCAAGAGGGAGGGAGGGAGGGAGAGAGAGTACATCACTGGGGCCGAGCTCCCTGCCATCCAGGACTTCTATACCAGGACGTGTCAGAGGAAGGCCCTAAAAATGGTCAAAGACTCCAGCCATCCAAGTCATAGAAGCAGTACCGATGCATCAAGTCTGGAACCAACAGGACCCTGAACAGCTTTTACCCCCAAGTATTAAATAGTTAACCAATAGCTATAGCATTGTCCCTTTTGACTCATCACATACACTAACACTGCTACTACTGTTTATCTATCCTGTTTCCTAGTCACTTTATCCCTACCTACTGTGTACGTACATACATCTTAGTACTTCCGGCGCCGACAGTTCCTAGGAAACTATGCATACTGAATCTACCTCGATTACCTCGAACCCCTGCACATCGACTCGGTACTGGGACCCCGTGCATATAGCCAAGTTATCATTACTCATTGTGTATTTATTCCTTGTGTTATTATTTTTCTATTTATTCTCTTTTTTTCTCTCTGCATTTTTGGGAAGGGTCCGCAATTAAGAGTTTCACTGTTAGTCTATACCTGTTGTTTACAAAGCATGTTACAAATTACATTTGATATGAGGGAGACATATAGACAGAGAGAACATTGATCCAAAGCACCTTCTTACCTTTTTTGGGTTCAGGCTCTGGTGGTTTTTCAGCAGGCTTCTTAGTGACATCAAAGGCCTTCTTCATCTGTGATACTTTCAGGCTCTGGCCCTGGTCCACAGCCCCGGCAATGGACATGGCCGTGAGCGGTTTTGCCCGGTCTGCATGTCTGATCATGGACTTGGCCGCAAGGGGTTTTGTCCAGTCTGCATGCCTGATTCTCTGGTGCATCCGGTTAGTCTCCTTTATGAGCTCAGCCACAGGCCTGTATGTCTCAGTTTCATGCTCAGCCACAGGCCTGTATGTCTCAGTTTCGTGCTCAGACACAGTATCACGATAACGCTGCTCAACAAGACCACTATGGATTCCACGGTCACTGTGGTCAAAGTTCTTCCAACGGACATCTGTGCTGACAGTGTCAGCATGGGGTTCAGGGTCATCATCATCATCACATTCCATTCTCTTACACAAGGCCTGCTCTAGTTCTCGTATCTCCTCGTCATATGAAGGACAAGTTATGTCTTCTGAGATGGCAACCGTTTCTAATAGAACAAATGGCTTTTGGGGCTTTTTTGGTACAGGAGGCGGTGGACCTTTGAATTTAGCCTGCTTTTCCAAAACAGGTTGTCCGTCCAACATGTCAAGTTGTTTTGGTTCTTCCTCTTCTGCAGCACGTTTGACCATTTGTGCCCAAGCATCAAAATCTATGATATTTCTATACTTTTCCTCTCTAGTTGGTGTCCTTTGTCGTTGTGAAAAATCGAAATTATCTGGCGTGTACATGTTGGATGGTACAGTGTAAGCAGCACCTGTGTTGTCCCATAACACACACATGTCCTGAGGAGCTGTGTCACAAGCATTTTCTTTGTTGACTTGATGTGAATGTCTCCTCCTCTTCTTCTTCTTCTCCTCCTCCTCCTTGTGATAATAATCATCACATATCTTCTGCTCATCCAAGCAGCATGTTTTTGCAGCTGGAATCTTAACGAAGGGATTTGGGGGCTTTTTTGGGACAGGTGGAGGAGGCCCCTTTGGTTTAAGCCTCTTCCCTGCAACATAAGGATCTATAGAGGCACCTGAGGTCGCTTTGTCCTCTGTCTGGGTGAAATCCATACTGTTGTTTTGTTGTGTTGGCAATGTGCTCTCCATTTTCCTCTCAGGCAGACTATGAATGAGGGGTGGTGGGGTGATGACAGCAATGTAACAGACAGGCTGGCTCTCCATCTGCATGCTAACAACCTGCCTCTGCCCATCACTGTCCTCTAAAGTTGGCACAGACAGAGGAGGTAAGGGAATCACATTGCATTGTTCTAATGAGCATGAGGACGAGGCAGTTATGAGTTGTGGCATCTTGGGGACAGAGCAGGAGAGGACATTAACTTTGACCTGTTTTTTTGACATAGAGGCAGCTGATTGGATGTTTGTTTTTCTACCAGCCGTTAAATTAACATTCTCATCAGAAAGGGATGTTTTGGCATTCTCAGTAACACTCAGAATCTGAATTGGTGAGGGAGATATGACTGCATTCTGAAGTACTGGCTCTTTCTCTACCTTTACAGAAGAACAACTACCAGCAAGTTCTTCCTTAGCATCATGTAAAACAGCCTCAGTCTTACTCTGAGACTGTTCAGCAGCTAAATGTTGATATTTGGTGATGGAGGTGCATGTATCAGTGGACAGGGATACTTCTTTTGCTTTTCCAGTAGAAGTTTCAGTTTGCTGTTGTAAGGAGACACTACCACAATGGCTCTCTACATTATCAAACTGTTGAATGGATTTCCCAGTTTTGTCTGTACCTTTGGCCTTTGGTGGAGGCTGAGGAGGATTTGGTGTGTCAATATGTCCTGGGACACATGTGGAAGATGCCCTGGGTACTTCAGGTTCGCACCGATTTGACTGACAAGCCTCAATCCTGTGGTCTGTGACACAGTCTCTCTTTACCTCCCTCCTCGGCACGTCTTTCACCTGTGGATGCTCATCTGTGGCTGTGGCCTTCCGCTCTTTTTCAGTTTGTGAACCACTCTTAACAAGATCTGTCGTCTCCGAGCGTTTGTCCGGCTTCGTTTTTGTGTTGAGCGTGGTTAATGCTTCTGTTTTCTCATCAAGTTCTTCCTCTATATTTAATAGGACCAAATCCTCATGAGTGCAGTCTTTATCTTCAGGGGATTTATTATATATATCATTTGGTTTGGAATTGGCATGGGTTGATTCAATACTCAAGAGGGCTGGTTCTTTGCCTTGAATGCCCGTTTTGAGCTCACAAGTCGCAGTCTTTCCCGCCTCATTCTCCTTCATAGCTTTGACAGCTTCAGTTCGTTCAGCCTTCTTCGGGCGACACACGATGCCTTCAGGTTCAGCCAAATGTGGATCCGCTCTTTCCGAACATTCTGTGTGTGAACATTGGGTATGTGCATCGCAACCGCTGCTACCATTACCGGAAAGAACACAAGAAGTGTTTACAGTGCTGCTCGTATCCTCATCCCGTGTTACTTGTTGCAAACTCTGTGTTTTGCTTGTTTCATCACCCAAAGGTGAGGCTTTTTGTGAGGTCTTCTTACTGGATTCCTGGTGTTTTTTTCCTGAAGAGCTCTGAAGTCTGTCCTCACTGAGCCTCTGAACATTCACAGCAGAAGAAACGTTCCTCTTTGGATCAGTAGGCGACGTTGTATGGTCTTGAGGTTTATCCACAACAGCGGCAGAAGTCGTATCCTCCTTCACTATTCTATTTACAGAGAGCGGTTTAATTTCCTTCTCTTTGTCCCTGATATTAGCGATCGTGCTCCTCACATTAGATGATAACCACGATTCATCCTTCTCCAGAAGTACAAAGTCCTCCTCGGTAGGCTCTGTAGTCACCAAGTCCTCTGTGTTAGACATATCTGTCGTATCCTCTGTATCTGAGTTGCTGTGCCAACTTCCAGCCAGGGATTTACTCCTCACTTGTCCTTCCATTGTATTTGCCCTTTTCTTACTACCCGCAGCTTTATTCTGTGTTTTGGGCTCTGAGTGCTGTGTGCTCCTCTCAGAGTTCAGGACACTTTCTGGCTTCTCTATATCATATGTGACAGCCCTGCCTTCTCTGTCCCCTCCCTCGTTCCCTCCCCCCGCGGTCAAGGGGCTCTGTTCCTCACATAGAGAGGTGCTCATTGGCCCCTCACTGAGGGTGTCTGTCAATGCCGGGGTGGCAGTGAGCTCATCGCCTCCCTGCTCACTGGACAGGCTGCTGCTGACACTCAGGCCCTCTGTTTTCCCATAGCTCCCAGTCCCACCGCTACTGCTACCACTGCCCTGTTCACCGGGCTCCGACTGCTCTCCTCCATTGGAGGCATTTGTTGAAACTCCCTCCTTTTCCGACACTTTGTTCAGTTTCTGACCCATTGGTTGTTTTAGTTGTTTTCTCTCTAAAAGGAAGAGAGAGATACATGTCAAGACACAGCAGTGGTCAAGGAATGACTCAGTGTACAGTAGCATTCTGCTTGCCCATCTCTTAATTTGACATAAGGCCTAGGGCCAAGCCTCTCGCTCTCTTACTCGCTCACAATCTCACCCCCTACCTCTACCTTTCTGGATTTCTATATATAGAATAGGAAATAGAAAATAAATATATTACTCTCTTTCCTTTTGAAAACCCACCACTCTCTCCAGTGGACTCTCTCTCTCTTCATTCTGTCCTGCTGGAATGTTGTGGCGCTATAATTAAAGTGGCTCTCACTGCCGCCAGTGAGTCACAGGGCCAAAAGGGAAACAGGACAACTGGGATAATAGAATCAGTCAGCAGCCAGGTGCCAAGGTCAAAGACTGAGGGCTGTTTGGAACGTGAACTGAACAAAACCAATGTCCATTTCCCATTGAAAATAAATATATTAAGCATATTGACATATATCTACAGTAAGGGCATGATCTAAGCACACTCTTAGAATAGTACAGTAAGGCACACGATAGAATTAAACCAATCCGATCATGTCCCATCAGTAGCATCATACAGTCTGAGTTCAGCTCCGTTTCCATTGGCACTTTGAAGTCAACCCAGGTTGGGCTGGCCTTGGTGGGCTAGCTCAAATTGCGTTTCCACTGCCTCCAGAAATTTGAAATGATGTCATATTGCTAGGTAGCCAATATGTAACTGCAGCTGGCTTCGCTAATGTTGCTAGCTAGCTAGCTTACAAGATGAAGAATTTAATTCACCCTCACCATGCTATAACTAACGGTACCCCATACTACTGCCAGTGCCAACCAGACTCAGAGCCGTGTAGCTAGCTTTCAATACGACCTGGCCAGCTAAAATTCCTGCTAGCTCACGTTAGCTAGCTAGCTAGCTTGTTTCAACTCTGATTTGCTTGCTAACATTAGGTAGCTAGCATTCAAGGGCTGACTGTTCTCATAAAAGTTTATTGTGTAGTGCAAAAATGAATGAAGGATCCAGCTATGGCGGTAATTTGTGTCATGTCTGACTACTGCAGTACTGCTTGTCCATGTGCTAGCTAACAGCAACAAGCCCAGACAAGCTACCTAAACGTTGTATCAGCATCCAGCAGGGATCAGCTTGGTGGTTGCATAGTAAGGGCGCCACCAGCCAAAATCTTATTGAGCTGGCACAAGTTGTGAAACTGGGCTGCGCTGGCCCGGGTTTCCCTCGACTCAGCTCGAATTTGAGAACTACATTCGACCCAACTCGAATTTGTCCCTAATTTTAAGTGCCGGTGGAAACAGAGATTTATAGCTCTGCAACAACAGAGTGCTCTCCTGTGTCCTCCTTCAAACCCATTAATTGTTTATGATTGCTATGACAACGAGGACCATGGAAAGATCGGATGGAATAACATAAGAGTCACAAGGGCTTTGACTTTTGAACTGGGTTGTCTGTCTGGGAACTGGTCAGGACAGAGTTTTACGACTGACGTAATGGACGGCCGAGGAGAGATTATTCAAGAGGAACAAAGCTCAACAGGCTTAAAAATAGCATTATGTTTCTTAGTAGTTCAAGGTTGCAAACAAAGATACAAAGTATTAGGACCTCAACTGACCGTCACACCAAGGTCAGTTTATTATCTGAAGTAAAAACTTCATTTACATTGCCAAAACCTTCTGAAATGCACATAGGCCTATTGGACGTAAATGCTCACTGTCTGCGTGTCATCACAGTAACTGGCGCTATGACACAGAAATGTGATACCATGTCCTTAACAGCACATGCCTTCAGAAAATATTCACACCCCTTGACTTTTTCCACATTTTATTGTGCTACAGCGTGAATTTAACATTTATTAAATTCAGTTCTGTCACTTGCCTACACACAATACCCCAGAATGTGAAAGTGGAGTTATGTTTGTTGAATTATTATTATTTATTTTTTTCATGAAAAGCTGAAATGTCTTGAGTCAATAAGTATTCAACCCCTTTGTTATCACAAGCCTAAATAAATTCAGGAGTAAACATTTGCTTAACAAGTCACATAATAAAATGCATGGACAATAATAGTGTTTAACATTACTTTTGACTGACTGACTGACTGACTGACTGACTGACTGACTGACTATCTCATCTATGTACCCAACACATACTCTGGCTGTAATCTGTAAGGTCCCTCAGCCGAGCAGTAAATTTCAAAACACAGATTCAACCACAAAGACCAGGAAGGTTTTCCAATGCCTTGCAAAGAAGGGCACCTATTGGTAGATGGGTCATTTTTTTTTTTAAACAGACATTGAATATTCCTTTGAGCATCAATACACCCAGTCACTACAAACATACACGCGTCCTTCCTATCTCAGTTGCCGGAGTGGAAGGAAACTGCTCAGGGATTTCACCAAGAGTCCAATGGTGACTTTAAAACAGTTACAGAATTGAATGGCTCTGATAGGAGAAAACTGAGGATGGATCAACAACATTGTAGTTACTCCACAATACTAATCTAATTGACAGAGTGAAAAGAACACTGTGCAGAATAAAAATATTTCAAAGCATCCATCCTGTTTGCAACAAGGCACTTAAGTAAGCAACAAATTTGGCAAAGTCATTCACTTTTTGTCCTGAATACAAAGTGTTATGTTTGGGACAAATCCAATACAACACATTACTGACTACCACTCTCCATATTTTCAAACATAGTGGTGGGTACATCATATTATGCGTATAATTGTAATCGTTAAGGACTGGGGAGTTTTTCAGGATAAAAAAGAAACAGAATGGAGCTAAGCATTCTGCTTTCCACCAAACACTGGGAGATTAATTCATCTTTCAGCAGGACAAAAACATAAAACACAAGGACAAATCTACATTAGAGTTGCTTACCAAGAAGACAGTGAATGTTCCTGTGGCCAAGTTATAGTTTTGACTTAAAACGGCTTGAAAATCTATAGCAATACCTGAAAATGGTTGTCTAGCAATGATCAACAACCAATTTGACAGAGTTTGAAGACTTCTGAAAATAATAATGGGCAACTGCTGCACAATCTAGGTGTGGAAAGCTCTTAGAGACTTACCAATAAAGACGCACAGCTGTAATCGCTGCCAAAGGTGATTCTAACATGTATTAGTTCAAGGTGTTGAATACTTATCTAATCAAGGTATTTTGTATTTTTCATGATTTTGTTTTACAAATGTTAGAATTTGTCCTTCACTTTGACAGAGTATTTTGTGTAGATTGTTGATAAAAAAAGACAAATAAACCAATTTTAATTCAACTTTGTAAGACAACAAAATGTGAAGTAAAAAAGTAAAGGGGTGTGAAAACTTCCTGAAGACACTGTAGCAATACATGTTCAATGTTCATAGGGTATTGATTTAGTAGACTACAAAATGGAGTGACTAAACATATCCTATGGATGAAAACCAAATGAAGACATCCTGTAGCCTTTAATTTCATGTCCATGTTCCAGTATCTGTTTGATTCCGCAGGGTGACGTGATTGAGGACAAACAGGTGACAACCTCTTGACCCTGCATCACTAATCCTGCCTGCTGCCTCTCTAGCTATTTCAGGCTTAAGTGGTGCTGAGAGCCACTCACTGATTTTTTTAGGCTTATCCATGTAGGCCTAGAGAGCGCCCTTGTCCAGGGCTACTCGTATATGAAACATTATTTTCAGTAAGCTCCCCAGACAATTATACTGCATTAAACCCAGCCCCGCAGTGATCAATGTTTTAATAATCGTTGAGTTTGAATATGATAACATTTATTTTTTTTACATTAAATTCTGACAGGTCAATACAGTAGGGAAGAGTGGGTAAGTTGAGCCAAAGGGGTAAGCAGAGCCACCCTTGTTTATAGGAAACCATACACAAAATTCATAATTTGACCAAATATTTAGGAAGAGGTCATCATTTCATGGAGTCTGAAGGAAGAAATCACATGGAAAAAGTGGTAAGCAAGTCAGGTCCAAAAAACAGATTCACCAAGTCAAATTTGTTTGAGTTTTCATGATGCTTGTATCTAAACCAAAGTAGATAATTTTAAGATTGTTCTATACATCAGTTGGAGTCTCTGTAAGCGTCAATATGAGGTCCTAAACCAAGAATTAAAGTGCATCCTTGTAGCTGTGTGGGCTAATATAGTCAAAATGTTTGCCTTGGGGTAAGCCAATGACCATGGGGTAAGTTGAGCCAATGGTTGATCCAATGTCAGGTTGAGCAAATGGAAGTGTTTTCTTCCCAGGTATAACGCAAGGCATTATCACTGGGATATGAGGTAACAACAGGGCCTGGCCTATGTTAAAAGTGTTTAAAAAGTACAAAGTGTTTGTTAGGTGTTAAGCCTGTGTTAAAAAAATGATTGTAATACAAAAAGCGATTGTGTTAGGGTAAATAAAGACACGGTTTTAAAAAGGTAGTGGTAATATTTCATTCAGTACAGACATTTGTAGGAGGCTTAACTTACCCTGGCCCGTGATTCAACTTACCCAATAAGTAAGTTGTGGGATAAGTTGTCCCAAGAGACTACCTTTTTTTGGACAAGCTCTATTTTCAAAACTGTAATATTGACATGAATTCTGACTATTTCCAGGGATACACAACATCCTGAAACATATGCAGATATCTTTGTTAGAAAGAATAGTATACTTCCCTTGACGGAATGATGCTGAATGAAAAAAAAAATGGCTCAACTTATCCCACTCTCCCTGTACAGCCTTAATTTTGTGGCCCAGTTGTTGAATCGAATAAAAGATATAAACAGGTCTGACGACTTTGTAACCTTCACCTGACGAGAAACTAGCCATGATCATATCATATACACATATCACATACACTTAAGAGTGGTCCAATTAATTTATTCTATTCTCACAATGTTGATATGTTGTAGCAACAAAATAAAATTAGTGGTATGCGCATTGCAGAGTTCCTTCCGTCTTGTATCTAAGGGGTTATTTTGAGATGGATGTGTACAGAGTCTTATAATGGCAGCAGCTGGCAGCTGTGGGAGGCATCTGTGACAACGACCTCACCCAAATATCCCCTCCCGCTCTTTCCATGTCTCTCCTATCATGCGAGGACACTGAGCATCGAGAGACATGTGACTCAGATTGAACAAACTCTTAGCAACTCTCGAAAGTCCCACCATAGGCTGTTTTGAAACAAAAAGTGAAAAGAAGTGCCACATAGGACACACATTCAAACAACTAATAGAAGAGTCAAATAGGTAACAGCTATGCAGAGCCTAGTGTGACAATAAGCCTGCTATGTAATTATTTGGTAGGCCATAAATGGATAACTACACAAATACCTCTGCTTACTTTTTTGGCCAACTTCAGAACAGCCTATTGAGAGGTACAAACATGGAGTTGGTTCTGAATCATCATGGCCATGGATGGAGTGGGATGGTCGAGTGTCGATTCCTTTACCCGGGAGTTATATCATGACATAAACACCTGAGGCACATGCACAATGTTGTCTGACACGTGAATGCAAAAATATGTCACTCAGAATAACATCAAATAATATGCTGCTCTAGTTGATTCCCCAGAGAATTAGGAATTTAACATTGCACTAACCCACACGTCAACAAATATAACTCAATCGGAATTGATGTAACCTATCCATAAAGTCTACATCTCTGTTGTCATGGTAAGAGCATTTTCTTAATGTCATCTGAGGCTAGAGATGCAGAACAGAGGTAGGGAGGCACTCACCCCAGTCCGAGTTGTGGAATCCGCAGGCCTGCCTGCCTGTCTGTCTAGCCTGTTTCCCTGAAGGATTACAAAGTAGTTTTGTTGGAGGTACTCCTTCCACTGTCAGTCTCATTTGCTTACTTGCACATCCCTGCCCATCCCGTGATGTCAGAATGACTTAATTTGACTAACTCAATAAGAATTCTCTGCCTTGTGGATTTAACCAAGCCCATGCAAAAGCACTAACGCAAACATATACTGCTGTTCACAAGAGACAAAACCCTCCTTGCACATCCCTGCAAAACAAAAGCAGATCTCAATAACATCCCCTTTATTTGACACATAGCAGTAGACTATCAGTCCTTTCTTCTAGTTAATATAAAGCTGAAACTCTGCAAGGTCTATAAGGGGTCAACACAAATCAGTCATTATATGGGTACCATAACAAAGATTCCAGTGAACCATATTTAAAACTATAAATAAATAGCTTGTATTTTAGAAAATGTTTGCTTCACGCAGTGTGGAGGAGGAAACATGGAACTTCAAACTGGCTGCTTAATATAGCCTAGTAGAGTGGCTGTCCTTTGAGGCATAATTTTGCTTGATGCAGGAAAGTCAGATTAAAGTGAGCCTTAGAATTTTGTTTCTTGTGTGGTAGGATTCAGAAAAGATTGGTAACCAATGGTCTATGTGCATGTAGTTGCAATGCAAGTGTCAGAAGAGGGACTGTCTCCTCTCCATTAAGTATGATCCACTACTGGCCAGCAGATAGGTTATGCAGAGGAAATGGTTTATTTCCATCATTCACATCCACTGGACATCCTTTTAACAAAATGTAAAATAACATTTTAAAAAGTGCATTACACATTAACATAGTGCAAAGAATAAGTTACAGCTTAAAATGTAAAAAATATATAACAAAAACAATCAATCAATGTAACAAAACTTACTCTCAATATGATGATGTATGTTTTAGGAGTTTTCATTCATTTATGCCTTATATGCAAAAAAAATCTCTAACACTTGTTGATGGTAAGGAATGAATATCAGGGAAAGATGGCAACTTGTACTCTTGACATGAACTACAATAAGTTCCCCCTCTCCCTATGTCTCAGTGTCTCTGTACCCAGCTTTCTGTCTCACTCTCAAAGCATTGACCAGTTTAAGGATTGTCAGTAAGGGCAGGTGGACCCTAAGATGCCTGGGAATGTATATATAAAACTTTGTTCTGTGCCCATTTGCACAAATAAACCCCTCAGACTTTGGTCTCAATAATAGCAAACAAAATAATAGCAATTGATGAGCCTGTCAAGCAAATACACGTGTGGGAGTGAGAGCTTGTGTACTCCGTGTGTGTCAAGATGTCGCTTTCGAGGGGCATCAGGATAATTATTTTGGGGGCAGAGGGCAAGTGGCGTTTCCATGGATACACTCATTCACAATGACTCTGCAAAGCCTGTGACGAGGTTAGGACAGACAGAGCTAAGGCCAGGGTTAAGGCACTTATGTAGAAATCATTAAAAAAACAAAAACATAAATAATAACAGTGCAGTAGCTTTAAGCATCAGTTGTGACGGACTAGTTCAAGACACTCCTTTTGACAGCACTTAAATCCTCCATCATATGGCCTACTGTTCACTGCTATGAGCATGACGTAACACTGAGCACCACTGGCCAACCAAACAGATTCTACAATAATGTCATCACCACACCAGTGTCATCAAATAAATAGTTGAACTTTCGGGATCTAATTCCACTCTTTATAATATTATAGGGTATTCTGTAAACCTTTAATAACCTGCTATGTCAGAAGTTACATCATGCTTATAACAGCTACATGAAGGCATAACAGTGGGTTGGAATAAAGCGCAAACCCAAATGATATATGGTGACCTCAAGTGCTAGACATCTGATTGGCTGAACTAGATTCAATAAAAAATAAAAAAAAAAGGGACAGGGGGCAGTTTTGTAGACATATCCCAATTTAAAACCCTACTAATTCCTATTCCATTCTATTAACTGTATTTCCTGTGAGGCAACCTCTTTAAAATTGAATACCCACCAGTGAACACAGGCAAATTCATCCAGTGCCTTAAGTGCAGTAACTCAAACGCCACAAAGTGTTCACTGACCACAGAACCCAACCCATTAATGTGGCTTGTACCCAAATTAAATGCAAATTTGCTTTGACCAGTACCTCTGAGTAACAAACACTGACAGTAGTTACTAATATAACAAATGCAGAGCCACTCATATGATTAAAGGGATAGCGCACCAAAATTACACATTGGTTTCCTTACCCTGTAAGCAGTCTATGCACAAGGTATGGCAGCAATCCATTCTTTGGTTTAGTTACTCTGGCACCGTTTCTACATGCTAACATTTTAGCATTTGTGGCACAAATCCCATTCAAGTCACGGGCCCGATATTAGCCTTTTCCGCGTATCATGTCCAAATCATCCGAAAGTATCCAAAATTGATTGAGAAACTCAAAGTCACTTATAGATGTTTTGAACACGATGCACAAAAAAATGCAATAAAATGGGGCCCATGACTTGGAAACAGTGCTAGGGAAACTACACCACAGCATGGATTTCTGTCATACTTTGTCCATAGACTGCTTTTGTTATCACAAAACAAAAGCAATCTTGTCTACATATAGTATAGGCCATTGCGTCAGTGGCAATGACATACATACAGTTCAATTGAAAAAAAGTTGATTGATCCCCCTACTTTAAAAGGGTAACAGTTGTTTTGCACTCATACACAGACAGCTTTTCCATCTTCACATAGCACTACTGTCACAACCATGGTAATAAACTCCTGATATATGCATGCGCCTGCACACACACACTGCCACCATCACACATATTATCCTTGCACACTCAACATGCCAAATGCATTAGTTTATAAACAGCCAAACAACTTTCAAAAGCATAATAACACCCTTGGGGCAAAGTAAATTTAGGCTGGCCACAAAGAAGTCAACTACCTGCATATTATGTGCCAGTTTATCAAATTAGAACATATACTAAATAAATACTCTTAACTGATAGGGGTTAAGTTAAGATTGGTCAAACAGCATGCGGGATGGCAGAGCCTCCAGTCAGACTTGGCCTGTCATACTGTACTGCTGCTCTACACACAGCTTCGGAAGTGTCTCATGTCTGCTGTAAATAAACTAAAACTTCTAGTAGCTAGCTACTGATATTCTACAGACTGCAACAGAAAGCAGAATTGTAACCCCTTTCTGAGAAACTATGACGGTGGATAATCGTCCGTTCCTTCCAATGCCTCAACTTGTTTTTGTCCCAACTTCCTTGTTTGGCTGTTAGTGTTGCCATGCTAATGCAAAAGGCTGAGAGAAGCTGGCTCTTTCCCAAACAGATCCAGCTAAAGCCCATTACGCTGTGCTGCTAACATCACAGACACATTTGGAACTCCCAGGTCTGTCAAAGCAAAAACAAGCTGTTCAAACAAATATGACTTATACAGTAGTTCTGCTTCAATGTATGGCAACGATTCCGTTTTTTTTTTTTTTTTACAGTACAAATAAAGGTAGTTCAATGTTGCTCTGGCACAATGACAGTTGAATAAAGCCGGTTTCACAAAGCTCCTACATCTACTGTGCAATACCACAAATGTGTGTCAATAGGGAGGAGAATAAATAGAAGAGGAATGCCGTCAGAAAAACTTGAACCTAATGTATTTGATTGCCTTTTGAGAGTGATGCAGAGATGTTGGAAGAAAGATATGGTGTCAGACACAGTATGTCTGACTACAGCTGGTCTGGAGAAGAGGGGACAGAGCACTGATCAGCGGTAAAGTAGAGTAATACAGCGTTGTGAAATCCAATCCCAAAATGATTTCAACTCTTTCAGTTGCCCACAAATCCTCGCAAACCATACAAGGATGATGAGTTCTCAATCAGATCATTGAACTACTGTACCTATTGCCATTGCACAGCAGTGGTGAAATGCCAGCTGTGGCAAAAACTAAACAAATCCAACGTTTATATGCTCCCTCTAAACTGCTTCAAAGTAACAAACGAATCCAGGAGAGAATGGAAAATGGGATTTAGTCAATATTTTTTCTCTTTCTGCGTTTCTTCCCATCATCCATAGCATTGATCAAGAAGAGGCTGTAGCCGTGACGATGAGGACACGGTATGTAACACTATATGGTCATGAATAGAATATTGACCACTTTTCAAGACATTACTTCATGAAGTACTTCAAAATGGAGGAGGGCTGGCTGAGCCAGTCATTGAGAAGAGAGGCAAGTCAACAAAAACAGTCATGGACTAAAATATTCTTGAGATGCTTGTGTTCCGACTGAGGTACACTGCTTCGCTTGAAGAGGCAGGAAGATGCTCATATGATGAAGTCGTTATTCGGTGACACAAAAAAACGCACGAGGAAAATACAGTGAGTGAGGATTCAATATTCAACAGTCAGTCTGTTCAGGGGCACATGAGGAGATGTTGAACGAATCCAAGCAGAGGCTCAGTTGCACACATTCATTGAGCTCCATTGAGAGTGCCTTCTCCAACAGTATCTCTTATTTGGATTGATAAAACAGACAGTACATGTATGTATAATAGGAATTGTGTTGTTATTTTTCTTTCTTCCAGCCAACATTCTGTTAATATGTCTCGAGAGACAGAGGAATCTCCAGGACACCTCTAGCAAACCTGGCAAACTTCCTCCATCCTCCTTCAAACCTGCTCCCTAAGTTCTGACTGCGGAACCTGTCTGGAGGAGACACACTGGAAACACAGTCAGCTCCTGGGGGTGGATGGGGGCTCAGAGGGTTCCTCTTCCCCTGGTGTGGAGGGGCAGGCTGGTGGCTCGGTGAAGAACAGCTGGGCCTGATCGTCAGCTAGGTCTGAGAGGTCCTCGGAGTAGAAGGTGAGGCCTCCCAGCTTGGCCAGGGAGCTGGAGCGTTTGAGCAGGGAGGGGACGGTCAGGCCGGCCAGCCTCATGCGGGTTTCTATCTCCTGGGTGCGCTGCCGGACCAGGCCTTGGTGTCCTCCGCGGTTGCTGTGGAGGCTGTCGCTGCTGGAGCTCCGGGTGAGGGTGGAGCCGTGGGGGGAGGACACGGGGGTCCAGGTCTGGGCCGACCCCTGGGGGTACGACACCGGGGTGGTGTTCATCTGGGGGTCTGCGGCTATGACCGTGCAGCTGGTAGATGGAATGGGGGTTTCAGAATGCATCCCTACATCCCCCTCCACCTCCATTTCCTCCACCGCCAAGTGCAGGTCCATCTGCTCAGCAAGCCCAGCCCCTGAGAGTGGACCCTCCATGGCCAAGCCTGAAAGCCTCTCCAGCTGTTCTGCCCTCTGCCTCACCAGCCCCATCCCCAGCTCAGGCCCTGTCCTCTGTAGCTCCACTCCACCACCAGCAGCAGGCTGCAACTCCACCCCAGCAGGCTGCAACTCCACCCCCCCACTAGGAGACTGACCTGCTGGCCTCTCCCCGTCCAGGCTGAGCTTCATAAACGTGAGCTCCGTGATGGCTCCGGTCCCAGCCTCCCTGCCAGGCCTTGGCTCCTGCTCTTCCTCCTCCTCATCCTCCTGCAGCTCGTCCATGTCCTCCGTCTCCAGGGAGCAGTGTCTGTCTCGGGGCAGCTCCTCGCAGCTCATGGGCGACACCAGCCGCTGGCGGTAGGCCTCCAGGCGGGCAATGGTGGCAGGGAGGGTGCAGGGGGAGTGGGGGGCGGGGGTGTTGGTGAAGTGGGTGCCAGGGGGGTCTATGGAGATGGTGGGGACCACCCCGCAGTGGCGTGTGGGGTTAAGGCGGTGGGTGCGGCCTCCTGCCGGGCGCTCACAGCGCCGCCCTGGTGGCAGACGCTGGCAGTCTTTACAGGACTGGTAGGAGGGCTTCACTTTGTAAGGGTTTCCAGTGCTAGCACTGTCCTAAACAGAAGAAACAGAGAGAGGGAGGGAATGCATGGTCAGACAAAGGTCTCGAAGCTAATAAAACACAGATATTATGACACCAATAAGATGCTGGTCCCTGAAATGAATGGGATCGAATAATGACAGAAACATTAGGCATTACAATTACCCTCATGTAAGCTTAATATTTTAACCCTAAACCCAAGCCAGTTCAAGTCAAAATTAACCCAACTTTTACACCCCCATTTTTATAGATACAGGTAGCTATTGACTGCCCCACTCACGTCGAAGGTAGCGGGGCAGCTGCGCTTGGCAGCCAGGCGGTTACTGTTGTTGGCGTTCTCGTTGTTAAAGCGGTTCATGTTGACCTGCTCCTTCCTCTCTTCGTCCTCTCTCGCTCCCTCTCCTCCTGCAGGACTCCAAGCCAGGGCAGCCATCTCTGCCTCCTCCTTCTGCGCCTCCTCCTCGTCCTCCTCCTCCACCGTGCTGAACTCCAGCCTCAGCCTCATGTCCTCCAGGGGCTCCAGGCGGCCCCCACAGGTCTGGGCGGCGGTGCCCTCCCCGGGCAGAGCCAGCTGGGCCATGGGGAAGCCCTCGTCCTCCAGAAGGGCGTCCCTCTCCACATCCTCGATCTCAATAAACACCCTCTCCATACCCAGCAGGGGAGGGCCGCGTACTGGGGTGGAGGGCTCGCTGTCTAGGGCCGTGTCCGACAGCCGTCTGAAGTAGTAGTTGTAGTTGAGGGGGTCCAAGGGCTCCACCTCCAGGCCCAAGCCCCGACAGGGGGAGGCTCTGCAGCCCTCTACCCCCCAGGCCTCACCCTCCACGGGAGTCTCCTCTCCACCACAGCACTGGCCAGACGCCTCATCTGGGTTGTCCTCCCCTCCCTCGGGCCTCCACAGCTTGTTGTGGCGCTGCTTACTGGGGGACAGGGGGGGACGGAGTTAGAATGACCATGTGTACAGAGCATATGCATTGTATACAGACAGACATCATAGACATAATGAGATGCTTAGCCACTAATAAACATTCAGTCGCCATTATCTGCAGTCTCTCTACCAAGCTAATAATACACGAATAACCTTACAGATCCCGTCTAAACAGCTACTGTGGTAATTTAACGGTCACATTTGATCTGATCTCTATGCAGCGAGTTAGGTAGAATACCTCATGACTGCAGTGGAGTGAGAATGTAAATTAATGGTAGAGACTCCTCGTAAGGCCCAGCTGGTTACACAGTGCCTTCAGAAAGTATTCATACCCCTTGACTTTTTCCACATTTTGTTGTGTTACAGCCTGAATTCAAAATGGATTTGTTTTCCCCCCTCACCCATTTACGCAAAATTCCTCATAATGACAGTGAAAACATGTTTAGACATTTTTTCAAATGTATTGAAAATGAAATACAGAAATCTCTCATTTACATAAGTATTCACACCCCTGAGTCAATACATGTTAGAATCACCTTTGGCTGTGATTAAAGCTGTGAGTCTTTCTGGGTAAGTCTCGATGAGCTTTGCACACCTGGATTGTACAATATTAACACATTATTTGAAAAATTCTTCAAGCTCTGTCAATTTGGTTGTCATCGCTAGACAGCCATTTTCAAATCTTGCCATAGATTTACAAGCCGATTTAAGTCAAAATTGTAACTCGGCCACTCAGGAACATTCAATGTAGCCTTGGTAAGCAACTCCAGCGTAGATTTGGCCTTGTGTTTTAGGTTATTGTCCTACTGAAAGGCGAATAAAATAACATGACGCAGCCACCATTATGACTGAAAATATGGAGTGGTACTCAGTAATGTGTTGTATTGGATTTACCCCAAACATAACACTTTGTATTCAAGACAAAAAGTTAGTTGCAGTATTACTTTAGTGCCTTGTTGCAAACAGGATGGATTCTGTACAGGCTTCCTTCATTTAACTCTGTCATTTAGGTTAGTATTGTGGAGTAACTACAATGTTGTGGATCCATCCTCAGTTTTCTCCTTTCACAACCATTAAACTATGTAATGGTTTTAAAGTCAACATTGGCCTCATGATGAAATCCCTGAGTGGTTTCCTTCCCCTCTGGCAACTGAGTTAGGAAGGATGCCTGTATCTTTGTAGTGACTGGGTGTATTGATACACCATCCAAAGTGTAATTAATAACTTCACCATGCTCAAAGGGATATTCAATGTCTGTTTTTTTTTACCCATCTACCAATAGGTGCCCTTCTTTGCCAGGCATTGGAAAACCTCACTTTGTGGTTGAATCTGTGTTTGAAATTCACTGCTCGACTGACGGACCTTACAGATAATTGTATGTGTGGTGTACAGAGATGAGGTAGTCATTCAAAAATCATGTTAAACACTTATTGCGCAGAGTCCATGCAACTTATTATGTGACTTGTTAAGCACACAATCTCAATTAAATACATTTTAATTTCAGCCTGTAACACAACAAAATGTGGAAAAGGTCAAGGGGGTACTTTCTGAAGGCACTGTATACCTGAACAGACCTACATACCGTAAAACTTAAATTAAACGCTGAGTCGCAAATAGCCGTCTATCCCTTTTAATAGCCGGGCCTCTGCACACATTTCAGCAAATAAACAGCTATTTCAGATAAACGCTGGGTCTAAGTGAATTGTTTACTAGTGAACTTCAATACCGTAAAGATTGCGCGAAAGACGATAAAGGAGACAGCGGTGTGATTTGACATGGTCGGCTCAACGAGTGAGAATGGTGCTAAAGTACAAAATTGGGTTGATGATATGCAGCCTAGTCTTCGCAAGTCTGATCGGCGATGGATTTGTTATTATAAAAGGTTTATACTGGTCATATTTGGTCACAAACAAATGTGGTAGTCTTTTCAACATTTTATTGAGCAAAAGCTGTGTGCATTAAGGAAATACAAGCCTGGCTCAAATAGAAGCCTGTCTCTAATAAGCACCGGTTGTGTGTGATTGAAGCAAATAAACACCTGGGCTATTAATTTAAGTTTTACGGTATACCTGTATGGTACCCCAGTCTACCCTGACTGACTCACCTAGCGTCCAGGATGCCCTCGTACTCGGCCAGCTGCCTCATGAAACCAGCGTTGGGCCGAGCGATGCTCCTCTTCTGCTTCACAAAGTTGTAGGCCTTCTCCAGAGTCCAGCCATACTCCTTCATAGCATACGCTATGACCGTGGAGGCTGACCGGCTCACACCCATCTTACAGTGGACCAGACACTTAGACTGGTTCTTCCTGTGGGGCAATAATACGTTTTACATTGAAACCCTACTCATTTAGAAGATGTCTTATCCATAGTTACTAGGCTGTCCACATAGTTTATAGAATAACTTTGGCCAAGACAGAGGCACTAGCCACTATTTCATAGCCTACATTGCCTTTATTGATGTTCTGTGGTGAATACTTCACATGCTCCCATACATGTTAGCCGTTCAAGGAGTAGGGTTCAGTTTGTTTTGAGAAGTAGGCACTCACTTGGCTCGGACAATGAAGTTGTAGGTCTCGTTCCAGTGAGCCAGCAGGTCTGTGGCCTCCTCGTCGTACACCCGGATGTTGTGGTAGGTGAACGTGCCCGGGAAGAAGTTGTCTATTTCCCTGGTCACGTTGAGGATGTGGCCCACACTGCATCAAGAAGAAAGAAAAAAACATGTCAGTCTTTAGTTCAGTGATGCTAGCGATGTTCTAACAACAGACCTTTTTGTATTGGTAGGCCTTTTGAAGGAGAGATTCAACAATGACTTGACAGAATAATACAACGCTATGTTTGTGAGCCAGGGCTGGTGGTTAGGGAGCAGTTCTAGACATAGCTTTAGTGTTTGTGAGACGCCCACTCACCCACAGTCCCGTAGTTCCTCTAGATTGGAGGCATTCCACTCAGAGCCCTAGAGAAGAAACAAACAAAGGAATATACATCAAGACAACTTAGTCAGGTTACAGGGGTGAAATGAACTGTAACAACACCAGGGTTACAGTGAGAGGTGTGGCAGGAGTTCAGAGGTTAGCGAGGAGGACTGTAGTTACATTTGAGTCATTTAGCAGATGCTCTTATCCAGAGTGACTTACAGGAGCAATTAGGGTTTAGTGCCTTGCTCAAGGGCACATAAGCAGATTTTTCACATAGTCTGCTCAGGATTCGAACCAGCGATCTTTTGGTTACTGGCCCAACTCTCTTAACCGCTAGGCTACCTGCCGCCCTGTGTTATCTAAGGGCCTCTCTTTTGTACCTAAATGTACAGATAAACCATTCGATATGAAAGTAGATCTGTTTAAATTCTTTCGGAAGATTGAACTTAAGCATGTGTTTTCGCAAAACACTGTTTCGGGCCTAGAAACACATCAAAGTACTGGTACCCATTTTCAGCCCAAAAGCAAATTCTGTCCCATGGTTAACAACTCCTCGATTAATACCTATTGTAGGTTAGTCGAACAAGAAGCCATGTCAGTGTATACGAGACAAACAAACCACATTCAGAAGAATCTCACTAGAACAGAAGAACAGGCACTTAATGAATTAATGAAAGATTCCTCTTTGGTTATTAAACCTGCGGATTAGGGGGGTGCTATAGTTGTTTTAGACTATGAAAAATATATAGAAGAAATTCAGAGACAATTGAGCAATGAACGTTTCTATAGAAAACTGAGTGTTGATCCCACACAGGTGTTCCAAAGGGAAATATGCTCTAATCTCGAGCAAGCCCTATTAAACAACCTTCTCAAAACCTGAATATATTTGCTGCAAATGTCCATGCCTGTACATTTTACCGAAATTACACAAACCTAAAACACAACTAGGCAATTATCCAGGCAGACCAGTGGTTGCAGCAATAGGCTCAATGCTAGAGCCCTTGTTGATCTTTGTAGACTCTTTCATTAAAACTCAGGTGCAAGCATTGCCATCTTATGTAAAAGACTCTATAGACTTCATAAACAAGATCTCACCAATAACAGGTTTAACAAAAGACTGTATTTTGGTCACATTAGATGTCGAGACCTTATATACCAGCATTCCCCACGTGGAGGGGCTGGCAGCCCTAGCTCACTATTTGGGAGACAGAGACACTAACAAATATCCACTAACAAACTTTATTCTAGAGCTGGCTGAATTTGTTTTGACGTATAACTATTTCAGGTTTGATGATGAATACTACCTCCAAACGAATGGAACATCGATGGGCTCCACATTCGCTCCGAGCTATGCTAACCTCTATGTGGGTCTTCTTGAAGAACGTTTTGTTAATAATGAAAACAAAAATCAATTTTTGAATAAAATCCTGAAGTGGCATCGATATATTGACGACATTTTTTGCATATGGGAAGGAACTGAACAAGAGCGGTCAGATTTTATGGCATTACTCAATGACATTGACCCCAATCTCAAATTCACTATTGAATGTGACACTCAGCGTGTTCATTACCTCGATATGTGGATTGAGAAATCAAATGTAACCCTGTTTACAACTCTGTATAGAAAAGAAACGGGGACAGCTTCCATCCTGAGCCATTAAAAAGAGGACTTCCTAGAAGCCAGTTTTTCAGACTGCGCCGTATATGCCACTCCACAGAGGATTATCTAGAAAAAGCAGCGGAGATGCGCATTAGGTTTCTAAGAGGCTATTCTCCACAATGTGTGGATGAAGCTCTTAATTTGACATTGGGAAAAACACGAGATGAACTGCTACAAAAAAGTCCCGGTAAAGCTAAAGAACACTCAAATGTTCATAACCACAAATACTTTGTACTCGCGAAAAGTGGGAGATGCGGTCAAGAAACACTGGCATATTTTATCATCGGACCCAGCTTTGCCGGCTGAATTTAAAAATCCACCACTTATTGTCTATAGGTGAGGTCGCAATTTACGCAATAAATTGGTTCATGCCAACTGCCAGCCACAAAAGAAAATCAGCCAGGCTCTTTTACGCCCTCTTCCAAATGGTAGCTATAAACGCAGAGGATGCGCACAGTGCAACAATATGATGAAGTGTGAATATTTCTGCCACCCACACACAGGAAAACGGTTCTAAATAAATGACATTATTACGTGTTCCACCACCCATGTTATTTACATTATTAAATGTCCATGTGGGCTCTGCTATGTCGGTAAAACCTCTCGTTCTCTCAAACAGAGAATCACTGAACATAATAAAAGTTCAATCAGGAGAAACGACAGGGATTATCGAGTCGCAGTACATTTTAACGACCTAAAGCATGACATTTCTACCTTTAGATTCTGTGGCATAGAGAAAGTTAAGATATCAGACAGGGGAGGTGATATTAATAATACTCTGAGTAAAAGAGAATGTTTTTGGATTTTCACCCTCCAGACATTATTTCCTAAAGGACTTAATGATGAAATGCCTATGTATGTTATGTTGTGAATTTGAACATGAATTATCCTTATTTAAGATTACTCTGATGTTTTTCGTACAATGTACCCAATGACTAATGAAAACCTGCTCGGTAGGTCGATGTCCTCATTGTGGTTTTACAGACGTGTTTAATACGTCTTATTTACACACTTTATTTGAATATTTATGAAATATATATTGTTATATTTGGTAGCACTTATTTGTTTTTTACTTCGCCTCAAACCCCTTTCCATGCGTGGAACGGATGTGGGTGGGGCTGTCTACATAAGGGTGCTAATTTTTAAAAAAACTCACAAAAGCTCTGACGAAGGCCGTGAGGCCGATACGTAAAGCTTATTAAAGATCAGTGATACTATCAAGAGCAGTGTGCCGTTTCCTTTTTCCTTCATGGATACAAAGAGACCATTAGGATGTCAAGAAAGGTTATTACCAAGTAGAGGTGGTCGAAGATGAGTGTGGCTTTGTCCATCTGACCCAGGATCAGCAGCATCTCGTTGTCGATGAACTCTTTGTACTCCTTCAGGTTACAGCTCATATGCTGCTCCAGCTCCACACGGATCTGGGGGCACATATCAGGTATTAGGTTGCACCATGGTACTATACCATACACATAAGTGAAGTTGGGAGGACTAAGTACAAAAAATGCTAGAATTTCTTAACAGTTCACCTGACATGGATGAAATTACCCTCAAATTAAAGATGACAGTCTGCACTTTAACCTCAGTCATTGTATCATTTCAGAGCCAAAACAACAACAAAATGTGTCACTGCCCCAATACTTTTGGAGCTGACAATACCTCCTTGGAAGTGACATTCTCCAGGTCCCGGAACATCATAATGCTGCGCAGTTTGGCTTTGATTGCACACTCTGTTCTCTCGCTCTCCGTTGGCCTGTTCAACATACGTCAATACAATTATGAATGTAACCAGCACATTTCATTTCAACCAAAAAAACCCGGTTAACACCATAATGGACATACAGTACCTTCTGAGATTGGTAATGTAACTGGAAAAGAATCATACTAAAATCAACTGAAGTGAATTTTACTAAATCGGATGGGTGAGGTCTTACCGGTCGACGAACATGGCAGGTGAGTCGGGCCGCGTGGTCTCCAGGTCGGTCATAGCGTTCCACTCGTTGATGCAGCTCTGCTCGGAGGTGATACAGCTCTCATAGAAGCCCATCCAGGTGAGGGCCATGCCCCCGGGGAAGTAGTTGTACCTGCGAGACACCTCGCATGCCTTATGGAGGATCTGCAGGGCAGACCTGAAGACACGCCGGTAGCAGAAGCTCTCAGTCATAATACAGGTTCACAACAGCAACTGTTCAGTAGCTATTCTACTGATCTAATGACATGGAGAGTCAGTCTTTGGATCATTGATTTTTAATGACGGCAGGAAATTCAGAGCACATTATTAAGGCGTCTTGTCAAATCCAGAGCAAAATATGAGTCTGCTAAGAATGAAAACAAATTGTAACGTCTATTGACCAGTAGATGGTGCATGGACACTGCCAGCGTTTTTATCAGCATCACAGTGTTACCAGCCTGAATAATTCCATTAGTAGTTTATGATTTTCATTCCATTGATTGTTGATATTAAGATGAAACCAACACCACAAGCTCAAGGTGGTAAAGTACAGTACTGTCCATAGACAATCACTATGGTTTCAGGGAATATAAGGTCACCAGACAATGATATTCTGAAGTACCCAAACACAGTATCAATTAAAATCACAAAACAGACACTTACCACATGGCCTGTACAGAAACAGGCTTGAAGACATGTGTTCGTCCTCCTGTGGTCACACTAAATCCTCTGAGGAGAGAGAAGATGGAAGGATGAAGGATTAGGTTGGGTTCATGGACAGAGAGAGGGAGAGAGAGAGAGAGAGAGAGAGTGGTTTGAGAACACAAACGGGGCTGAGCTATAGTGGCTCGGGATGCTATTCAGGAAACAAACCAATGGAACATTCCTCCAGCATAGAGAGAGGGATGACTTTAACAGCTCAGCAAGAGCTCATCTGCCACATTGAGGGATGAAAACGGCTGTAGTTCACTGTACTGCCCACTGGAGGGCAAAGTAACTCATTCTGCGTCCCTTACAGGGCTGAGCCGTTTGAACGGGCTTAACGATCAGAGATACTTCATGGTTGACTGTGTGAATCCAGCTTGATTGTCTGTGGGATGTACTGCGTGTGACACATACCGTATCTTTGTAGGAAGTTCCATGTATACGTATGTGGGGGGTAACTACTGACAGCCATGTTATTGAGGAAAAATGTACTTTCTATGCCTGGGATGTGGTTGTCCCACCTAGCTATCTTAAGATGTAAGTCCCTCTGGATAAGAGCGGCTGCTAAATGACTAAAATGTAAATGTAGAAGAGCAGCACTTACCCATCTCCATCTAAATGGATCTTCGCGTCGCTCCATAGCGGTAGCACCATCCCGATAGAGCAGCTTTTACTGGGAATAATACAACGGAATTAATCATTTCTCTAAGACAACAACAAACCGCATTGTAGTCTATCACTGCTGGCTGAGGAGGAAAGACGGGTGGGTACCTGTCCTTATCGGTGAAGTCCATCCCCAGCAGGATATTCTCCTCTGTGTCCTGGCGACCACTGGTGTAGACCACAACCATGTACCGCACGCGGTCAGACCAACCGCTCTCTAACCGTACAGCCTGGGGTACAGCAGGAGGAATAGGTTACACTGTGTAGCATCTGTGCGTCAATCAATATGGATGGTAAGTACATTTGTTGGGATTTGACTCACCAGTTTAATGCGGTCCTCAGAGCGGAGGGTGTTAATCATGACCTGCAGGTGTTGAGGTAAGTCACCTAGGAGAGAAGAGGACCACATACCATAATCCAGCTGCTTCAGGTGGTGTGTCCCGATCAATCAAACCGATCTACCCATCAGCCATATCTTGTAGAACTATTTCCAGCTCAGCTATCCAGGTTTCTATTTAGATACCTCCTGCAGGTTGATCCAATTCCAACCACAGCAACACACATCTGTACAGAAGTTACACACGGCAGAGCAAAACCTGAACAGCTCATGACGGGACATGAAAATAATCGGGAATGGTGTACCAGAACATCTAATCTCAAGTACAACCCTCGGCTAAACTGATGCAAACATGCAGAAACAGTCAGTCATATGCGTAAACACACAGACAAAACGGCAGGTTTATCAGAGCTCAGCATTGACTTGAACGCCTGGTGATGTAATCAAAGGAATCTGGAATGCTCCTCACATTGATCTTGTGTTTAACCTGCGTATCATAGGGGAGGAGAGGGGAGGGGTGTGTTTGGACTCCAAAATGAAGGGATAGCACTCGCCAATCGAACAAATGTCAACAACAACCCTGCTATGAGACATGCTGTATCAGACACACATATGCCTACGGGTACATACACACCACCGAGGTAACATCAGCTGCACTGCGGGTTGGTTAGTCCAGCTTGGCGAGTTTGTAACATCTTGATGGGAAAATCAAACAAGCAGGATGTGGAAAACCGGATCTACAAAGCCCCTTTACTGCTAAAAGCAATACCTGCCTTGAGGGCACTCAATCAAAGGCCAGGTAATAATTCAGTGAACATGGGATAAACACAGGCTCAACCACAAAAGCCAAGCCAACCTCAGCAAATATGACCTTTTCTTTGCATAGAGCTTTAGCAGTGGCATTGTCACAGTTCACTGAACAACGGGCTCAGTGTGTGCCAAGAGTGTTTGTAGTTACCTGCGAGTTTGTGGTGTGTGGGTGTCTTGGGTCCCTGTGCATTGGTGCCCTGCTGCAGGAAAAGGGCAGCTCCTTTGACCATGAAGAAGCTCTCGCTGAGGCTGTAACACACACAGACAGACAGGCAGACAGACAAGGAAACACACACAGGCAGACAGGGAAACACACACAGACAGACAGAGACAGACAGGCAGACAGGAAAACAGGGTTTACAGACGTCTCAGACTGCATCAGTATCCAGTGGTTTGATGATGTAACAGAGAATGGGGAAGCATTCATTTGAGAAGTGAAAGAGCACATACTGTACTGTAAGTAGGCAACAGATCATCAGAAAGCCTACATAGCGTGTTGGGCAAATCATTATACTGCTTGAACAGCTTAAGCAGTGTCTGTGGCACACTGTTCTTCTACGGCGTTCTACTCAGAGGACATTAGAAACATTCACTCCATTCTACACCTGTTCGTTCTCCCTTCCCCGTTTTGTTGTGCTCCATTTACGTAGGTCTACAGATGAACAGAATGTCTGTTGTCGCAAAACTACTCAGCCACAGCCTACTTTACTTCCCATGTCTTTGACAGACACCAGTGAGTTCACTTCATTGGAGTCAAACAGCCATCGAAAGTTAATGTGGAAGCTCTACTGCAGAATATCACAAGGTTGATGTGGTTCAATGAACTGTCCAAACCACAGTATTCTTCTCACTTAGCAATAAGTCAGACTGTTTTTCTCTAGAGCCAGGAATGGAGACAATGACCTGGAAATGTCAAAATGTACCGAGGGCAGAATCAGGGAGCAGAGCTACAGTGAGAGAAAGAGACAGGGTGGGATGGCTGTTAATTGCTTTTCAAAGGTTCAGTGACCAGCAGAAAAGGACATTCCGAGCTCATCCGTAAGTGAATGTCAGCAGACTTTAGAGACCTTTCCTTGATGAAATATTCCCCTGACAGAACATGATTAGGTCCCCTGACCTTTCTGGGAGGGAGAGGGGGGCAGATAATTGTGCCCACCACTGTAATATGTCCCCTATCTGGCCAGCACCATCCCTCCCTTGTCTGGCCAGGGATGGGCTCTCCTGACTGCCCAGGAGGCACTGACCACCCCCGGATAAAAGCTAGGTTTTCCTTGGACTCCACAATGTCCAGGAGAAACAGAGCTAAGTGGTCACTGGCCATAACATTGACCAAAAGGAACAGAGCTGGGCTTTGTTAACAGGCAAGCTGCCCTCTCGCTCTGCCACCACACAAAGACTGGTATGACAGAGTGGGTCCGTCACAAGAGCTTTTGTTTCTGTTCAGCTGTTCCATCGTATTGTTTCTTTTCAGAATGTCCTGAAAAGACGATGATGACGAGGGTGGCCTCGGTCAAGAGGTCAGAGAGTGGGGTACCATAGGAAATCAGTTGGGTACATAATATGTAGCTCATCTTTCAAAATGTCCAAAGTCCTCTAAATGGGATGTACTGCAACAATAATCACAATCCAGAAACAAGAGTGACAGATGAATGTATAGACCTAAAGGTTTATCAAATATGCTCCAGCTACTGTTGATCTGTCCATTACACTATTACTGAGAACAAATCAGAGCTAATACCCATGTCTCTAAGACAGCTGGGAACAGTAGACGTCTAAAAAGGAACACTCAAGAATCTAGACAGCAATTAAAACAATACCCGTAAGCAATTCCAACAGCACGATCAAATGCATAATTAAAGTACACTTTGTATTTATGTCTAAGAAAAATAAGTTGTCAATAAAATGCACAGAGCTATAGAAATGGATGTTACACTTTGTTTTACCAATGACTAATAACAGAAAATGCAGGTCACACAATATATGCACTTCCAAGTTACAACCGTTCAAACCATCTTTGCTACCACTTATCAAGGTAATAATGCCAGTGACAGAAACACTTAGGATTGCCTCTCCTGGAGTGAGTGTGCTGAGGACTTACATTCGGTAGATCTCGCTCTGAGTCAGGACTGCGTTCTCCACAAAGTGAGGCAGCATGGTAAGCATGGCTTCCTGCGAGGGCTCCACCACAAGATGCATCCTGATGCTGGTTACTGGATCTCTCCCTTAGTAGCGTTCTGGTCTACTGGCTTCCTCAGAAATTATAGCTTCATAGCACATCCATGTGCAAAAATTACATTCACAACCATTTTATGCCTCAAAAACTACATTTGGCTTCTGAAGCACAATAGCCAAGATTGCCTTGGGTTTCTTTTTTTTCATGTAAAAAGGTGTAGATTGGGTTGAACTAGTCTGATCATGTATCCTAGTCTGGTGTGTCTGTCTCTCCCTCCTGTCCGTCTGGGTTGTGAGGATTAGTCTTCAGACTTCTGCTGCGTCTGCTCAGCTCTGTTGCTTATCTCTTCCTCACAGCGCGCGCTTGAGCAATCAGCACTCCCTCCGCAACACTCCTCCACAAAAGCTCTATTCAAGCATATTTCGCGTTGGCTGGGTTGGGTGGCAGGGAATCTAGCTCGGCTCAGCTTCAGTCTACAAAGCACGCGTCTGTAGAGCGGAGGCTGTTTGACATGAAGGATCCCAGAGGATCTCTGATGAGACACTGAGCCAAAGGAAACATACTACTCATTGAGTGGCATATTCAACTCTGTATGAACCACAACTCGTTCACAGAACACATCCAAGTCCATAATAGTCCAAACATAGAGGCTGAAGCAATTTAAGAAAGCTACTAGTTAGACAACACACATACCAAGGAGATCTCCCTTTTCTAAGTCCCTGCATGTAACACACACACACACACACACACACACACACACACACACACACACACACACACACACACACACACACGTGAGCGCTCTCCTTGGCTGTTGCATAACCCTGTCTGGTACTTGGGGTTCCTGGCTGAGGCAAGCAGGGTGCTGTGAGTACCAAAGGCTGCTGGAGGGTTGAATGTGGATCAGTTTTCTGCCTGACTGATACAGTATGGCTTTCAGAGAGGGCAGGTTGAAGTTTATTGTCATGAGTCTTGTCCTGGAGGCAGAACTGTGCCATTTGCCCTTAGATATGCCAGCTGCAAAGTCAAAATTGGCTATATTGTAAAAATTCTTTAAAATAAAAATGTGCTTTTTGGTATTCATTCAAGGTTAGACATTAGGGATAGCAATGTGCTTAAGGTTAGGTTTATAGTCAGATGTATGACTTTGTGGCTGTGCTAGCTAGTAACAACTGCAGAGCAGCCTAAAGAACAAGATTCATGATGAAAAACGCTAACCTGCTCAGAGAGGCAGACTCGCTGACATCACCGGGTCCACAGGACTGAGAGAGGACGAGATGAGCAGGTCTAACGTGGATTGGGTTGGGCCGCTTCCAAAACAGACTCTTCAATAAGCAATGGTGTGACTATTCCGCCCTACAGCGTGTCTCTGGGTTGGTGACTCTTTATCATTATCAACTCAAAAGTCTTTGTTTTAGCCCAGGGGTCCACAAACGTTTTGGGGCCGGGGACTCCTTTTGTGATAGCAAATTCATCAGGGATCCCCTCATAATCAGAACACAACTTGAGTTAGATAAAAGGTTTTACTATGACTTCAGCAGTGCGTGACCGGACTAACTAAGTCTCGGGCCCTGGGAAGGAACATTTTAAAAGGCCCGCCTCTTGGCATCGGAGAGAGAATGTTGCAGTTTTCAAACAAATGTCCTGCAATTCTACACGTCATCATGGGGCAGAAAGATTTTTAGTTGTTGCAGCTTTAAAGCTAATATCCTGCAATCCTACACCCTCTAAAAACATATTCCAGACCCCTTGGACAAAATTGGTTTAAACTGGTAGTAATATAAAAAAATCTGAAATATAAAATTATTATTATTTTTGATCTGGCCGCAGCACCTTCACTTTGAGAACCCCTGGTTTAGCCTTTTAACTAAAAAATAACATGCAATGATGCTTGATTCAAAACACCTCATATCAATCATTTGGTTAAGTTTGTGTTTTTTTTTTTACTTCCCTCATCCTCCCTGCTTCTTCTGCCAAGAGAGCAGGCAGAAGCAGCTCTGCACGAAAGATTTTACATCATCAAAATGTCTCTCCATCCCACCTTTCAAACATTCCTCTATCTGCCTGGTGCCACCAAGAATGTAGTCTACCTTGTCAATGTTAGAATCTCAACACACCCTGTATGTATCATGTCTACCAGATGGGGGAATATGTTGTGTAAGGCTGAAACCTCCCTTGCCCAGTCAGGTTGGACTAGAGAACAGAGTGTGCAGCCAACACTGGGCCTACTACAATGGACAAATAGGTCTTATCACCTCTCTTACCAAGAAACTCTGACAGTCTAATCTAGAACAAAACAAGACCATTACATCACATCACATCCTGCTGTAGCCGAGCAGAGGATTCCATCTGTGCTACTCACCCCCAGCTCTGCAATACAGCTGGATAGTGTTTCTGGTTTGATGGAATGTATGATAGCGGTTGATGGGAATGTTAACTCTGGCTTGAACCATTAACACTGTTATTACAGTGGATACAACTAGGCCTACATCTAGGTGTAGAAGGGTCCTCTGATAGGGACATTTCATGTACTACTGTAATGGGCTGCAATGGCGTGTGATGTTCCATCCCTTTTGCATGCGATCAAGGTGTGGGCCAATTGATTGGATAATAGTTATACTAAACTCAGCAAAAAAAGAAACGTCCTCTCACTGTCAACTGCGTTTATTGTCAGCAAACTTAACATGTGTAAATATTTGTATGAACATAACAAGATTCAACAACTGAGACAAACTGAGCAAGTTCCACAGACATGTGACTAACAGAAATGGAATAACGTGTCCCTGAACAAAGGGGGGGGTCAAAATCAAAAGTAACAGTCAGGATCTGGTGTGGCCACCAGCTGCATTAAGTACTGAAATGCATCTTCTCCTCATGGACTGCACCAGATTTGCCAGTTCCTGCTGTGAGATGTAACCTCACTCTTCCACAAAGGCACCTGCAAGTTCCCGGACATTTCTGGGGGGAATGGCCCTAGCCCTCCGATCCAACAGGTCCCAGACATGCTCAATGGGATTGAGATCCAGGCTCTTCGCTGGGCATGGCAGAACACTGACATTCCTGTCTTGCAGGAAATCACGCACAGAACGAGCAGTATGGCTGGTGGGATTGTCATGCTTGAGGGTCATGTCAGGATGAGCCTGCAGGAAGAGTACCACACGAGGGAGGAGGATGTCTTCCTTGTAACGCACAGCGTTGAGATTGCCTGCAATGACAACAGGCTCAGTCCGATGATGCTGTGACACACCATCCCAGACCATGACGGACCCTCCACCTCCAAATCGATCCCGCTCCAGAGTACAGGGCTCGGTGTAACGCTCATTCCTTAGACGATAAATGCGAATCCAGCCACCACCCCTGGTGAAACAAAACTGCGACTCGTCAGTGAAGAGCACTTTTTGCCAGTCCTGTCTGGTCCAGCGATGGTGGGTTTGTGCCCATAGGCGACGTTGTTGCCGGTGATGTCTGGTGAGGACCTGCCTTACAACAGGCCTACAAGCCCTCAGTCCAGCCTCTCTCAGCCTATTGCGGACAGTCTGAGCACTGATGGAGGCATTGTGTGTTCCTGGTGTAACTCGGGCAGTTGTTGTGGTCATCCTGTACCTGTCCCGCAGGTATGACGTTTGGATGTACCGATCCTGTGCAGGTGTTGTTACACGTGGTCTGCCACGGCGAGGACGATCAGCTGTCCATCCTGTCTCCCTGTAGCGCTGTCTTAGGCGTTTCACAGTACGGACATTGCAATTTATTGCCCTGGCCACATCTGCAGTCCTCATGCCTCCTTGCAGCATGCCTAAGGCACGTTCACACAGATGAGCAGGGACCCTGGGCATCTTTCTTTTGGTGTTTTTCAGAGTCAGTAGAAAGGCCTCTCTAGTGTCCTAAGATTTCATAACTATGACCTTAATTGCCTACCGTCTGTAAGCTGTTAGTGTCTTAACGACCGTTCCATGTTCATTAATTGTTTATGGTTCATTGAACAAGCATGGGAAACAGTGTTTAAACCCTTTACAATTAAGATGTGCGAAGTTATTTGGATTTTTACGAATTATCTTTGAAAGACAAGGTCCTGAAAATGGGACGTTTCTTTTTTTGCCGAGTTTGTTTTTTAATGGATATAACATTAACGCAAGAATAATACATTCTTCATCCAGAGCAACATAGACCTACAATGTGTAATTCAGCACCAAGCGTCCATGTTATTTCACCAGGACATTTCTGTGTGCCTCCTGCTGTAACCTAACCCTGGAATTCCCACTGACACCAGGGTCAGGGGTCAATATCCATAGGCTTTGGGAAACATACTCACCGATCTCCTAGCCAATGTATACCACCCCTCCCCCTACTGGAGCACAACAGATCCTTCCAAAACATTACTGCATCCTTAATGTCTGTGCATGCACAGCTTCTCAGGAAATATGGGGTGGGTGGGGGGGGGGGGGCTTACCTCTGATTTGCTCTCCGGTCATCATCACTCCCAAAATCCTGCAAGACAAATACAAAGAGAAATGTTACATATACTGTAGGCCCACTAGAAACACAAACCAGTAATCCTTCCATCATGGCTGTGCAGACAGTACAGCAGCATGGATTGCGCAACAGCAGCACATGACCATATTATGACCTGCTATGTCCTATGCTCCCTTCATTGACCTTGCTATAATACCTCATCACAATGTCACAGTACAATGTCTCAGAGGGTATATAGGTCATTACTATGGTGTTTTTGATTGATGTGAACAAGTAACTAAATAAAGACCTAAGGCCTACTGTAAAGTAACAGTTAGAGCAATGCTGTAACTCCTGAGGACAGAGGGCAGAGTAATTGTGGTTGTTTGTTGCATTAAGTAAGATCTGCGCATAAAACTCTCTGGGTGTTCCATGAAAGGTTACAGAAGTTATGGTGGCCAAAGGAGCACTGACATAGGCCTAAACTCTGTGCTCGACCCGTGGTGATGTCGAAGAGGTTATTTAATCCAACAGCTCAAACTAATCCAATCACTTGTAGCAACATACTCTAGATACTTTCAGGTATACAAGAGAGGAATACACAGGATTATACTGTAGGTCACCGACTCAGTATGAAATCCTTTCTGCAGCAGTATCTTTAATGATGTAATTAGTATGACATCATTTCTGCAGCAGTCAGCCATGTGTGTGTTTGTGTGCGCAACTGACTGCCACGATGGGAATTCAAGCCATAATGGGTTCATTGGCCTTTGAAAGTCATGGTATAAAAAAAAAAATGCATCATATGCTTTATTAGGGAGATCAGAAGCCGGAGAGATGTACTACAGTGTATGTTTTAACTGAACTTAGGTTTTAAAAACGTTCAATACACTTGCATTGAATACAGTGTATCAGCGCTCTCTACTGGCCATACCAGGTTACTATCTATGATCTCATATGTTTTGAAATATTAGCTCACACCTGCCACCGTAGTATTTTGACTGTGAGTTGAACCATTAAAACGAGCGGGTACCAACCGCAGCATCCCTGACTCACTAGTGATGTAACCGTGCATATTAATAGGCAAGTAGCTAGTTGTACTATTCTGATCAATCTCACTCTATTCCATATGCCAGCCAAAGCAAATTAATTTAAACAAATTACTTTCAAAATGTGCAAAAGCCTGAGTTCATACTTTAATTAAAGTACCTACTGTATAAACGCGTATTTGTCTTTTAAACCACACAAGCTGAAGGCACAAATAAAATGTTGCCACACGCAATGAATGCATTGTTCTGGTAACTAATCCCCAGCTCAGATTTTGTTTACAAGCTAACGTCGCGGGGCTGGACTAGTTAACCATTCTAAACGCCACGGATTCCAGGAAGTCAACTATTAAACAATGTCCATACAAAACTGTTTTGCCGTGTTAAATAAAAAGTCACAACATTTGTAAAATTCTATTGACAGCTGAAAGCGTTCTCTGCTATGCTGGGCCTAGTGGGTGAGGGACGTGGGAATCGGGCGCATCCCCGGCGTTTCCTCCACGGCGCTGCCTATAGCGAACAACCCCCGCGCTAGACAGTTTCCACTTACCTCCCCCGCGTTGGTGGTGGCGGTACTGGCGGTGGATGCTGCGCTGGGGGTGGGAGAGCGCTGCAGGGTTACCAGGGCCATGGTGGGCTGCTGTTACGGAGGAGGGGAGTCCTTTGAATGGGAGAAAAAAAGGCGCGTTGCTCTGGGACAAGATGCGCCGAAATTGTCCCTGTCCAGCACAGGAGAAAAAGCTCAGGATCGCATTAAATATTCTTTGGCTCTGATTTCACCATGATACACCCATCACAGGCTTCCGCCTCGCTCATCCTCCACAGTTCGCTTTAGAATAGTCATCTGTAAATAGTTGTAAAGGCAAGTATAACACTTCGTCCATCTGTGTTATATGCCATTTTATCACGCAGACAAACAAAACATCGTAGATTGCATGAGGAGCAGAAATTACATGCGCTTCTGTTTTACTGCCGGATACTACGATTGGCCGCTTCAATTTGCGTGCGCGCTGTCATTGGGCAAATGTCGTCAAGGTGATTCTGGCCAGACTATATTTTTGAGACTATAGACCACAGACTATTCTCTGCGGAGTCCCCAACAGGCGGATGTTCCGGTGTTGTGCCGAAAAGCCCCCCCCTGCCAGAATTCTCCCCCCCTTCGCGTGAATGCGCACGCACTCAATTCTTCATTGCTGCGACTTGCTTGAAAGTTGAGATTTCTGATCACGTTAGGCTGCGTTTCAATTTTTTTTAATGTCGGTTTGATCGCGGGGAGGCACTAATAATGTCTACAGTTTTCGGTTTGGTTATTTGTTTCAAGTGTATTAGTCTATAAATAAGTCTCTTTGCCAAAATTCGTCTTATTCGACTAGTAGTTGTTCTGACATTTTTATTGCTTGCCTACATTTGACTCCCTCCTCTGTTTAATATAACACACATTCATTATTAATTTCGGTTGACTTTAGCCACCAAATTACGGAAATTAGAAGGGGGGGGGGGGGGGGGGGGGGAGATTTTGGCAAGGCTATTTTCTTGCCTGACGAAATTCTCCCCTCTATCTATCTTGGGACTGCAAGGCCTGGCACACTTCTGAATAATTTTGGTAACTCATGTTGACCAGTAGTGTGTGCCACAGAAAGTATTTGACTCTAGCCATAAAATTAAGGAAATTAGAAGGGGGGGGGGGTAGATTTCAGCAAGGCTATTTTCTTGCCTGCCGAAACCCCCCCCCCCCCCTTCTATTTTGGGACTGCAAGACTTGCCAATGCAATATAAAGTCAAAAGAAAAAGCCTGGAAGGAAGATGACTAGAAACAATTCGGTTGACCGTTTTATGTGTGGATTAATTGTCGGAGTAAAGGACCTTGTGCATTTCAGGTAAAATAACAACTCAATGTTTATATCCCAGGACAAATTAGCTAGCAACAGCAAGTTAGCTAAATAGGACAAATTAGCTAGCAAGTGCAAGCTAACTAGCTAAATTGCCATGCATGTTTAATGCTTTTCGACCTGTCCCCAAATTAATGTAATTGGTTCAGAGTTTGTTTTGATATTTTAACCTGCGTGTCGTGATCGCGTTTGGTGTAGGGGGACAAAATAAATCTATGCACGATGGTGCACGCACGCAGCCGGTTTGGGTTCCGTGTTAGGCTCCTTAGTTCCAGTGAAGGGAAATCTTAATGCTACAGCGTACAATGACATTCTAGATGATTATTTTCTTCCAACATTGTGGCAACAGTTTAGGGAATGCCCTTTCCTGTTTCAGCATGACAATGCTTCTTTCACATGCTTTGCTTGCTGTTTGGGGTTTTAGGCTGGGTTTCTGTACAGCACTTTGAGATATCAGCTGATGTACGAAGGGCTATATAAAAATAAATTTGATTTGAAAATTTGAATGCCCCCATGCACAAAGCGAGGTCCATACAGAAATGGTTTGTTGAGATCGGTGTGGAAGAACTTGACTGGCCTGCACAGAGCCCTGACCTCAACCCTATCGAACACTTTTAGGATGACTTGGAACACCGACTGCGAACCAGGCCAAATCGCCCAACCTCACTAATGCTCTTGTGGCTGAATGGAAGCAAGTCCCCGCAGCAATGTTCCAACATCTAGTGAAAGCCTTCCCAGAAGAGTGGAGGCTTTTATAGCAGCAAAGGGGGGACTAACTCCATATTAATGCCCATGATTTTGGAATGAGATGTTCGACGAGCAGGTGTCCACATACTTTTGGTCATGTAGTGTAGCTACCAGCTATCAGTGGTGTAAAGTATAAATACCTTAAAGTACTACTTAAGTAGTTTTTTTTAATATGTACCTTACTTTACAATTTATATTTTTGACTACTTTTACTTTTCTACATTCCTAAGGAAAATAATGTACTTTTTACTCCATACATTTTCCCTGACACCCAAAAGTACTCTTTACATTTTGAATGCTTAGCAGGGCAGGAAAATGGTTAGAACATCCCTGGTCATCCCTACTGCCTCTTATCTGGCGTGCTCACTAACACACATGCTTAGTTTGTAAATTATGTCTGAGTTCTGGAGTGTGCCACTGGCTATCTGTAAATTTGTTTTGCTTAATATAAAGAATTTGAAATGATTTATACTTTTACTTTTGATACTTAAGTATATTTTAGCAATTACATTTACTTTTGATACTTAAGTATATTAAAAACCAAATACTATGACTTTTACTCAAGTTGTATTTTACTGGGTGACTTTTACTTGAGTCATTTTCTATTAAGCCATCTTTACTTTCACTCAAGTATGACCATTTTGCACTTTTTCACCACTGATAGCTACTGTAACTATTTTGCTTTTTGTACCTGTTGTTGGCGCTTGTTGACCCGCAGTGTTGTGCCAGTCCTACTTGATCTGGTGCGATTCAGAATAGCCATCGACGATCTGTTCGCATCGCAAGACTCAACCCATTGTCCAATGTGGTTTTCCATAAAGGGTCCAGCAGGCCCAATCGGGGTCGATCCCCTATCACACAGATGGCTAAGGGGGCTGCTGTATGTGTTTCCATCAATTCCCTTCCCCCCTCAGGTAGGGAGGAAGATCAGTCTCGAGAGCGCATCTTTTCTACTTGTTGCTCCACATTGGCCACAGCAACCATGGGAACTCCCTCTCTGTGCAGACCTCCTTTCACAAGCGAAAGACAAGCTTTGGCACCTCAAACCCAGCATACTGAAGTTGTTGGTGTGGTCCCTGAACATGACCTCCTTGTAGCTGCAGTGTTATCCTTCTTGGTAATTGATCAAAATCAGGCAACCAGGGAATCTTCTATCTGAACTCTGTATTAAGTGGAATGTGCTCAGAAAAAGGTATTTCGACCAAGCAGAATCGCCTTCTTCCTGTCCAATTTCTGTAATTTTGACTTTCCTCCAGGAGCTTCTGGCTGCAGGGAAGTCCCCATCTAAACTCAACAAAAAAATAAACGTCCCTTTTTCAGGACCCTGTCTTTCAAAGATAATTTGTAAAACTCCAAATAACTTCACAGATCTACATTGTAAAGGGTTTAAACACTGTTTCCCATGCTTGTTCAATGAACCATAAACAATTAATCAACATGCACCTGTGGAACGGTCGTTAAGACACTAACAGCTTACAGACGGTAATTAAGGTCACAGTTATGAAAACTTAGGACACTAAAGAGGTCTTTCTACTGACTCTGAAAAATACCAAAAGGAAGATGCCCAGGGTCCCTGCTCATCTGCATGAACGTGCCTTAGGCATGCTGCAAGGAGGCAAGAGGACTGCAGATGTGGCCAGGGCAATAAATTGCAATGTCCGTACTGTGAGAAGCCTAAGACAGCGCTACAGGGAGACAGGATGGACAGCTGATCATCTTCGCAGTGGCAGACCACGTGTAACAACACCTGCACAGGATCGGTACATCCGAACATCACACCTGCGGGACAGGTACAGGATGTCAACAACAAATGCCCGAGGTACACCAGGAATGCACAATCCCTCCATCAGTGCTCAGGCTGTCCGCAATAGGCTGAGAGAGGCTGGACTGAGGGCTTGTAGGCCTGTTGTAAGGCAGGTCCTCACCAAACATCACCGGCAACAACGTTGCCTATGGGCACAAACCCACCGTCGCTGGATCAGACAGGACTGACAAAAAGTGCTCTTCACTGACGAGTTGCGGTTTTGTCTCACCAGGGGTGATGGTCGGATTCACGTTTATCGTCTTAGGAATGAGCGTTACACCGAGGCCTGTACTCTGGAGCGGGATCGATTTGGAGGTGGAGGGTCCGTCATGGTCTGGGGCGGTGTGTCACAGCATCATCGGACTGAGCTTGTTGTCATTGCAGGCAATCTCAAAGCTGTGCGTTACAGGGAAGACATCCTCCCTCATGTGGTACCCTTTTGTAGGCTCATCCTGACATGACCCTTCAGCATGACAATGCCACCAGCCATACTGCTCATTCTGTGTGTGATTTCCTGCAAGACAGGAATGTCAGTGTTCTGCCATGGCCAGCGAAGAGCCCGGATCTCAATCCCATTGAGCACGTCTGGGACCTGTTGGATTGGAGGGTGAGGGCTAGGGCCATTCCCCCCAGAAATGTCTGGGAACTTGCAGGTGCCTTGGTGGAAGAGTGGGGTTACATCTCACAGCAAGAACTGCTAAATCTGGTGCAGTCCATGAGGAGGAGATGCACTGCAGTACTTAAGGCAGCTGGTGGCCACACCAGATACTGACTGTTACTTTTGATTTTGACCCCCCTTTGTTCAGGGACACATTATTCAATTTCTGTTAGTGATATGTCTGTGGAACTTGTTCAGTTTATGTCTCAATTGTTCAATCTTGTTATGTTCATACAAATATTTACACATGTTAAGTTTGCTGAAAATAAACACAGTTGACAGTGAGAGGACATTGAAAGTGTATATGGCAGCCACCTCTATAGCTCATAACCAGGGACACAGCCTTTAGTATCGAAATTCATGAAAGGTGCCCGCAGGCTACGGTCACCCAAGGCCCCTTCAGTACCCTCATTGGAGTTAGATTGTTGTGCTATGATCACTTATAAGTCCACCATTTGAGCCCGTCTTCACTTGAGCTATGTGAGCTGTCTGTCAGACTGCCTTCCGGTGCCGACAGGGATGGCCGCCTCGCTTCGCGTTCCTAGGAAACTATGCAGTATTTAGTTTTTTTATGTGTTATTTCTTACATTGTTACCCCAGGTAATCTTAGGTTTGATTACATACAGTCGGGAGGAACTACTGGATATAAGAGCAACATCAACTCACCTACATTACGACCACGAATACGACTTTCCCGAAGCGGATCCTCTGTTTGGCCCACCACCCAGGACAATGGATCGGATCCCAGCCGGCGACTCAAAATAACGACGCCGTTGAAGGGGCAGACGGAGCGGTCTTCTGGTCAGGCTCCGTAGACGGGCACATCGCGCACCGCTCCCGAGCATACTACACACCAATGTCCAGTCTCTTGACAACAAGGTAGACGAAATCCGTGCAAGGGTAGCCTTCCAGAGAGACATCAGAGACTGTAACGTTCTTTGTTTCACGGAAACATAGCTCACTCGAGACACGCTATCGGAGTCGGTACAGCCAGCTGGTTTCTTCACGCATCGCGCCGACAGAAACAAGCATCTTTCTGGTAAGAAGAAGGGCGGGGGTGTGTGCCTTATGATTAACGAGAGGTGGTGTGATCATAACAACATACAGGAACTCAAGTCCTTCTGTTCACTTGACTTAGAATTCCTCACAATCAAATGCCGACCGCATTATCTGCCTAGAGAATTCTCTTCGATTATAATCACAGCCGCATATATCCCCCCCCCAAGCAGACACATCGATGGCCCTGAACGAACTTCATTTGACTCTATGTAAACTGGAAACCACATATCCCGAGGCTGCATTTATTGTAGCTGGGGATTTTAACAAGGCTAATCTGAAAACAAGGCTCCCTAAATTCTATCAGCATATCGATTGCGCTACCAGGCCTGGCAAAACCCTGATCATTGCTATTCTAACTTCCGCGACGCATATAAGGCCCTCCCCCGCCCTCCTTTCGGAAAAGCTGACCACGACTCCATTTTGTTGCTTCCAGCCTATAGACAGAAACTAAAACAGGAAGCTCCCGCGCTCAGGTCTGTTCAACGCTGGTCCGACCAATTGGATTCCACGCTTCAGTATTGCTTCGATCACGTGGACTGGGATATTTTCCGCATTGCGGCGAACAACAACATTGACGAATACGCTGAGTTGGTGAGGGGGTTTATTAGCAAGTGCATCGGCGATGTCGTACCCACAGCGTCTATTAAAACATTCCCAAACCAGAAACCGTGGATTGATGGCAGCATTCGTGCAAAACTGAAAGCGCGAACCACTGCTTTTAAATCAGGGCAAGGTGACCGGAACACATGACCGAATACAAACAGTGTAGCTAATCCCACCGCAAGGCAATCAAACAAGCTAAGCGTCAGTATAGAGACAAAGTAGAGTTGCAATTCAACGGCTCAGGCATGAGAGGTATGTGGCAGGGTCTACAGTCAATCACGGACTATAAAAGGAAAACCAGCCCCGTCGCGGACCAGGATGTCTTGCTCCCAGACAGACTAAACAACTTCTTTGCTCGCTTTGAGGACAATACAGTGCCACTGACACGGCCCACTACCAAAACCTGCGGGCTCTCCTTCACTGCAGCCAACGTGAGCAAAACATTTAAACGTGTCAACCCTCGCAAGGCTGCAGGCCCAGACGGCATCCCCAGCCACGTCCTCAGAGCATGCGCAGACCAGCTGGCTGGTGTGTTTACGGACATATTCAATCAATCCTTATCCCAGTCTGCTGTCCCCACATGCTTCAAGAGGGCCACCATTGTTCCTGTTCCCAAGAAAGCAAAGGTAACTGAGCTAAATGACTACCGCCCCGTAGCACTCACTTCCATCATCATGAAGTGCTTTGAGAGACTAGTCAAGGACCATATCACCTCCACCCTACTTGACACCCTAGACCCACTGCAATTTGCTTACCGCCCCAATAGGTCCACAGACGACGCAATCGCAATCACACTGCACACTGCCCTAACCCATCTGGAAAAGAGGAATACCTATGTAAGAATGCTGTTCATCGACTACAGCTCAGCATTTAACACCATAGTACCCTCCAAACTCGTCATCAAGCTCGAGACCCTGGGTCTCGACCCTGCCCTGTGCAACTGGGTCCTGGACTTCCTGACGGGCCGCCCCCAGGTGGTGAGGGTAGGTAACATCTCCACCCCGCTGATCCTCAACACTGGGGCCCCACAAGGGTGCGTTCTCAGCCCTCTCCTGTACTCCCTGTTCACCCACGACTGCGTGGCCATGCACGCCTCCAACTCAATCATCAAGTTGGCAGACGACACTACAGTGGTAGGCTTGATTACCAACAACGATGAGACGGCCTACAGGGAGGAGGTGAGGGCCCTCGGAGTGTGGTGTCAGGAAAATAACCTCACACTCAATGTCAACAACACAAAGGAGATGATCGTGGACTTCAGGAAACAGCAGAGGGAGCACCCCCTATCCACATTGATGGGACAGTAGTGGAGAGGGTAGAAAGTTCATCACATCACGGACAAACTGAAATGGTCCAACCACACAGACAGCGTGGTGAAGAAGGCGAAGCAGCGCCTCTTCAACCTCAGGAGGCTGAAGAAATTCAGCTTGTCACCAAAAACACTCACAAACATTTACAGATGCACAATCGAGAGCATCCTGTCGGGCTGTATCACCGCCTGGTACGGAAACTGCTCCATCCATGACCGTAAGTCTCTCCAGAGGGTAGTGAGGTCTGCACAACGCATCACCGGGGGCAAACTACCTGCCCTCCAGGACACCTACACCACCCGATGTCACAGGAAGGCCAAAAAGATCAAGGACAACAACCACCCGAGCCACTGCCTGTTCACCCCACTATCATCCAGAAGGCGAGGTCAGTACAGGTGCATCAAAGCAGGGACAGAGAGACTGAAAAACAGCTTCTATCTCAAGGCCATCAGACTGTTAAACAGCAATCATTAACTCAGAGAGGCTGCTGCCAACATTTACATTTGTCATTTAGCAGACGCTTTTATCCAGAGCGACTTACAGTAGTGAATACATACATTTCATAAAACATTTTTTTCCCCCGTACTGGTCCCCCATGGGAATCGAACCCACAACCCTGGCGTTGCAAACACCATACTCTACCAACTGAGCCACAACATACTGACTCAACTCCAGCCACTTTAACAATGGAAAAATTGATGTAATAAATGTATCACTAGCCACTTTAAACAATGCCACTTCATATAATGTTTACATACCCTACATTACTCATCTCATATGTATATACTGTACTCTATACCATCCACTGCATCTTGCCTATGCCGTTCTATACCATCACTCATTCATATATTTTTTTTATGTACATGTTCTTATTCATTCCTTTACACTTGTGTGTATAAGGTAATTGTTGTGAAATTGTTAGGTTAGATTACTCGTTGGATATTACTGCATTGTCGGAACTAGAAGCACAAGCATTTTGCTACACTCGCATTAACATCTGCTAATCATGTGTATGTGACAAATAAAATTTGATTTGGCTATTGTTTCAGCCAAGAGTGTTGGAGAATTGCATGCGATTCCTACCTATCCGTCATGCTTCACTTTAGCAGTGCTTTGGTCAAATCCAGCATTCTTACATAAGTGCTTTCATCGTCACATGCTAACCAGACCTTAATCATATTGGGGGAAGCGGCATTTCACCCGGTTCCCCACTCCTTACAGGAGAGTCATGAGTTGCATACACTTTGCCCGGTTAAGCCATTGAGTGCATATCGTGCTGCAACAAGAACTGTTCATCAAATAGAACAGATATGTGTGTGTTATAGGAAGAACACCAAACTGTCTCAAAACAGAGACTGGCACACCAATGCAGTGTCAACATCATACGCTGCAGCAGGTAGACCAACTCCAGACCGTGGTAGCGCACTTCACCAGGGGTGTGGCCACTTCATGGACCCTGTTCAGAGGGGCCTCCCTGGACACTAACTGTCCTGCTGCAAGTTAGGGCAACAGCCATGACTTTCATGAGGTACTACGGATTCAATGTTATGCCCACCGAAATATGACCCGCCTAACTGCGCTCCTTAACACCCGCAAGTCGCATCAATGTGTCAGAGGAAACGCCGTTCAACTGGTGACCGGAGTCAGCTTGCAGACACCCGGCCCGCCACAAGCAGTCGCTAGAGCGTGATGAGCCAAGTAAAGCCCCACCGGCCAAACCCGGGTCTGTAGTAATGCCTCTAGCACTGTGATGTAGTGCCTTATACCCGTGCGCCACTCGGAAGGTTTCCATATTTGCATTTTAAGTGGGAAATTCAAGCATGGAACAATAGTACACACATTTCAGAACTCATGCACAGATATGCACCCATGTATTGCAATAATGAAAATTAACACTCTTAAATTATCAAAATAGTTATAGCAAAATTCATAGAAAAATTCTCTGAGCCTCTCAGGCTACACAATATCTATAAATACTCAGTCATCAAAGTCCCGTTAAAAATGCTGGTGTGCAAACTTAAGTGTAGTCTTGCTAATGTGCTGTAACTTGAGTTCTCTTCCCATCCAATAAGGTCTGCGTGGGGTTCCAGCTTGTAAACTGTCCCATCTTTAATATCCTTTTGTGTGGCATCCGTGACAAATGACTTGATAAGACTGAAGTGGGAATAATCAAGTGCCCTTTATTTCTCTCAACGCCTTACTCCACCCTAGTGTCCTCATCAGCTGTTATAGGATGATCCATAGCTGGTCTGCGTTGGTGAAGCCTCAGAGCCATTTGACATCTGGCCTGTTTTCATCTCCTCCTGACCGGCTGTGATTCGACTAGACTCCTGCAGGCCCAGGCCTGTGGTCTCAATGGGCAACAGCATGGATGCTCCTGTGGCCAGCAGGCAAAAGATGCAGTACACAGACAGTGTGAGGTACACAGACTTCTTGAGCAGCACCTGTATGGGCCAAAATAGCTGGAGGTTAGCAGTGGTGTGGAGCCAGAGGGCGGGAGTCCTCTGAGGGGGCAGGGTGTCTTAGATTCAAATGAAGTAAAACAAGGTCATGATTACCTGTGACACAAAGGGAGTTAGAAGGGCACCCCCCCTTGCCATCCCACTGCAGGTCCCGATGCCCAGAGCTCTGGTGGCTGTGGGATATACCTACAGAACAAATGATTTATACAAAACGTCCTCAACAGCAGAAGCTGAGGTTTTGGATGTCAAGTACCTACTGATGGAGAAAAAAAATGCTTACCTCAGGTGTGTAGACATAAGCAACTTGGAATCCCCCAGTGATGAACGCTCTGGCGATGAAGATGAAGACTGTCAGAGCTACCCTGTAGACCAAGTGTATGAGACATCAGCAGAGCATGAACACAGCTGTCACCCCCACACAGCGTTAAGAGAATGGGTGAAGCCAAATCAGTGACTAAATGGGCCAGTTCAGATTGAAGGCCCTTGATTACCAAGGTTCTCCAATCTTGGACCTGGTCAAGGTGAAGAGTGCACTTACCTTCCAACACAAGCGTACAGGGGCAGAATGCACACAGAGAACATCAGGAAACACATTGCCATGCTTTTCTTCCTGCCAATCCGATCGATCACAAACAATGTCACAAAAAGACCTGCAGAGACAGGATTAAAAAAAACGGAAATACAGAATGTCCCACTCAGCACATCAACAAAACACAAGACTCAGTTTCGTTAAATTACTGCTGAACAGTATCTATGGTACATAAATGCCTTAAATGTCATTCACCTGGAAATTCAGCTAAGGTGGTCCAGAGTAGGTCTTTGTAGTCATCTAACGTCAAGTATTTGCATTCCAGGTTGCACTTTGGCTCAGTCTTTGCACCTTGGGTGATGACTGGAGGTACATATTTTTTAAGTCAAAGGTTCTAAAAGAGCAACTAGAAGGGCAGGCTTGCAGGACTGTTTACCATGTTTGATCGTTAAGCCGGTGCAGGAGTTTCTCCTTAAGACTATCAAAAAGGGAAGTTTCAACCTTTCAGAGTAACATGCAGACCAGCTGTCACTCACCACCACACGCGTCTCCTGCCTGGAATAGCTCAGTGGTCAGGAGGACCAGGCCATAGTAGGAGAAGGCATTGGCAAACCTGCGACAGAAACCATACAAACACAGATCACACAAAGGGCCCAACTCTGGGTTTCTGAGGTTCTGGGAGGACGGGGTGCACTGGTTGAGCTAATGAGATGCCTGTATAATGAGAGCAAAATCGACTTACCATATAAACCACAGGAGAAGAGTGGTTCTGCGATATTGAGGAGTTAAGAGATCTCGGATCCTACCACGCTCCTCCTGCTTTACAAATACATAAAAAGCACACCCAAGCAATTGTGAATTCACAAAAAGTTGTCAGCTAAGATGGTCTCAGATAAACATATACCACATGAATGCACACACCAATTATACGGTTTCACCTGTTTATTGGCAATAAGCTTCCCAAGAGGCATGGTCTTCCCATTGTCAGCAGCGATGAGTCTTAACGTTTTCATAGCATTTTCCCTGTTTCCCGAAAGCACATCAAAGCGGGGACTCTCAGGTAGCCACTGTATCAGACACAGACACATGCATATGACACACTTCATCCACTACCTATGTGTTCAGTATCACCCACCTTTGTGATGCGTGTCAACCTTTGTCTCAGAACCATAGATACTGCAGGTCTCAGTTCATTCGTAATACTTACAAAACAGAAGGTAACAAAGACCACCAGGGGTGCAGTAGACAGGCCAAGCAGCCAGCGCCAGCCCATGGTAGGCATGAGCCAGATGGCCAGAAGGACCTCAAACACAGCGCCAAGGGCCCAGAATATCTGATGGCCGCCAAGACAAGAGGATTAAGCACTGTAGGATGGAACACTACTCCAGAAATGGTTTATTTTCTTATAAAACTAATGCATTAGTACAAATTAGTACAAATATGAAGGCCAGTGGACAGAAAGTACCTCAATCAGCATAACGCAGGTGGCCCTTGACTTCCTTGGGAGGAACTCAGAGTACAACGTCACCCTGAAAGAAAATGTCCATTAATGAATCTAAAAATGACTTTTATACCTGATGCAGAGCACAACTATAGGGAATTCAAATAAGCACGGCATACAACATTATCTTCTACAGGTAATAGGGTAGCCCGGTATTGGTCAGAAAATTAAACCGTTACCTTGGCTATAAAATAAAAAGTTCTACAGCATCAGTTACATTCAGTACAAAATAAACTACTAACAGCCAGCATTTTATTAACAAAAGCATAACAAAAGGCAGTATTTTCTGGTCCTGAATCATTGAGTCTGGAACCAGTTCTATCAATCAGACTCAGGGCTAAAAATACACTTGTTTTGTTCCTGGTTGGAGCGTTATTGTTGCTCTGCCATCTTCACAGGTCTAACTGTCCCAAGAGAGAATGTCAGTGTGCTACAATAACAGTGTTCTGTTAATTCAGCCTGATCAGCTCCACTGCAGATAAACCACATTTAGGAAAGGTTCAACTCGGATTGAGAGACTAACGCAGTCATTTCAAAGACATCAGTCATTTCAACAGTACTTTACAATGCATCTCCATGATACTGTTAAAGTGGCATTTAGGGTGAATTTATGATGATCATCTTTCATGTACGACATCTTGGAAATCTGGACAAAGTCTGATGTGTTCTATTCCACTGCATTGCAACAGAGTGCGGCACTGAGGAAGCCAGGTCAGGTGTGCTGTATGTGCCTTATGTAGTACATCACTCACGACTGTGGGGCTCCTCCGATGCCAAAGCCCACCAGGCCGCGCAGCACCATGACCCAGCCATACGTCGGGGAAAAGGCACTGAGGAAGCCGTAGTATAGGACCCACATCATACACATCGTCAGGCCCTGTTCACCACACAAATACACAGTGTACAAAACATTAGGAACACCTTCCTAATACTGACCTTTTGCCCTCAGAACAGCCTCAATTCCTAGGGGCATGGACTCTAGAAGGTGTTCGAAAGCGTTCGACAGGGATGCTGGCCCATGTTTACTCCAATGCTTCCCACAGTTATGTCAAGTTGGCTGGATATCCTTTGGGTGGTGGACCATTCTTGATACCCACGTGAAACTGTTGACCGTGAAAAACCCAGCATTGTTGCAGTCCTTGGCCCCATCTTGTGCGCCAGGCACCTACCACCATACCCTGTTCAAAGGCACTTAAAATCTTTTGTCTTGCCCATTCACCCTCTGAATGGCACACCTATGCAATCCATATCTTCTTCTTCTTTGGAGTTTAATGGCGGTTGGCATCCAATATGTTGCATTACTGCCCCCAACTGGACCATAAAATAAATCCATTATACTTCGTAATACAAAATAAAAGAACATCCTTCAAACTAACCCTACACTCACAAGTCATGTCTCAATTGTTTCAAGACTTAAAAATCCTTATTTAACCTGACTCCTCCCCTCCATCTATACTTACAGTCCAGTTGGGGGCAGTAATGCAACATATTGGATACCTGCCGCCACAGGGTATGGTAGTAGGTGCCTTGCGCACCAGTTTGGGTCAAGGACTGCAACACTCAACAGGGGCGGCAGGTAGCCTAGTGGTTAGAGTGTTGGACTAGTAACTGAAAGGTTGCAAGATCGAATCCCTGAGCTGACAAGGTAAAAATCTGTTGTTCTGCCCTTGAACAAGGCAGTTAACCCACTGTTCCCTGGTAGGCTGTCATTGAAAATAAGAATTTGTTCTTAACTGACTTGCCTAGTTAAATAAAGGTAAAATTGAAGTGTATTTAACAGGTGACATCAATACGGGATCATAGCTTGGTCAGTCTATGTCATGGAAAGAGCAGGTTTTGTACACTCAGTGTATTTCACCATCACATGACCAAATCATAGCCAATGATTAAACAATTGCAGACTGAAACTTACTACTTTTCTGCCGTACTTGTCAGATATATTTCCCCATAGAGTCGAGCTGAACATCATCCCAATGAACACCACCTGAGAGAGAAGAAGTGACCTGATGACATCACTGTAACATTGACACCCAATGAATGATTACTACAAATACTATCCTATTAAAATGTTGGCTGTATGCCTTCAGCATTTCCTCTCTAGCTGGTGGCTACCCTCACAAGCCTTAATGAAGCCTATATGATTAGGTCTAATGTGATGATGACTACATGGCGTAATCAAACCAATGCGATAAAGCTTATGAGAGAATAATCCCAGTCTAGATACAGAATGAGACTGACCGATGTTAGCATAGCCACCTTCCAGCTGGGCAGCATCCACTCACAGTGCAACTGAGGGGATATGATGCTCAGGATCATCATCTCCATGGCGTCCGCCATCTACAGTAAACACAACATGAGAGTCAGTGAGAGCAGCTCGTGGTTAGGAAGGGTTGTTGTTCCACAAATTGAAAAGATTTAAGGTCATGTCGGTCATAGGAATCAATCCCACTCTCTCACCCATGACAGTCCAGTAAGGATAGAAAGCTTCCACTGAAACTTTCCAAAGCCAATGGCCTCCACTGCATCCTCCACCGTAAAGGTATCTGACAGGGCAGAGAGAAAGATGGGGTCAAGTTATAATAAATCCCCAAAACAACATCTTACATGTTCTATCGTTCACAAACTTTCCCATACATGCTGCTTGTTCTACATCAGACCAGGAATAACTTCATTAATATTATGAACCATGATCAGAAGTGGTTACTAACTCAATGTAACAATTGGACAAGCGCTAACATGATATTAGGCGCTGAATGATGATGTCAGAAGAGTATTCTAGATGAGAGAGATTGATTGGTTGTTTAAGTAGCATAGACGTTTGTGTACAATTCGTGTTAATTGGATGAAAAGTTGGGTAACATTCAAGATAACAATGCCACATATTTAAAAATGTATAGGTGTTCTCGTATCAATAAGTAATGGTAAACTGAGAAATAGTGTTGATGAATTGAGTGGACAGTGGTCAAGCTCAAGCTTTGGGAGACTTTGTATGGTTCAGTATTTAGTTTGAATAGCATATTTTCATAAATCCATGGGTTCAAGAGCATCAGGTAATTCTAAACAACACATGAGCAGTCAATAGATGTGGATGAAACAAAATATAAATCAGTATGTGAAACCTTCAGTGGGGTCCTGTCCTGTCCTGCGCTCCCCAAGGTCCACAGTGTGCATCCCCGTGGTGTAGACCTCATAGTCTCCACACTGATCCTCCTCATCGTGACGCAGACTGTCTCCCGCTGTACCTCGAAACGTCACCACACTGAAACCAAACAACACACATCTTAAACACTACAGAGAAAGCAATAGATCTAGAGAATGACAACATCCTGATGTGACTTCCTGAACGCCATTGGTTTATTTCATACTGAATCTACTGTATTGTCCATGATGACTATTCAATAGGCTACGCAAACTATTGCAAATTGAGAAAAGATGTGACTAAACCGAATAAAAAGAAGAAACTCTACTATGAAACAAATAAAGACTGAAAGTAAAACGATTTGGTACACCTTAAATGAAATGTTGGGCAAAAAGGTCAACTCAGCTCCATCATTCATTGAATTAGATGGCTCATTCATCACAAATCCCACTGATATTGGCAATTACTTTGATTATTTTCATTGGCAAGATTAGCAAACATAGGCATGACGTGCCAGCAACTAACGCTGACACTACACATCCAAGTATAACTGATCAAATTATGAAAGATAAGCATTGTAATTTTGAATTCTGTAAAGTGAGTGTGGAAGAAGTGAAAAAAGATTGTTGTCTATCAACAATGACAAGCCACCGGGGTCTGACAACTTCGATGGAAAATTACTGAGGATAATAGCGAACGACATTGCCACTCCTATTTGCCATATCTTCAATCAAAGCCTACTAGAACGTTTGTGCCCTCAGGCCTGGAGGGAAGCGAAAGTAATTCCGCTACCCAAGAATAGTAAAGCCAACTTTACTGGCTCAAATAGCCGATCAATCAGCCTGTTACCAACCCTTAGTAAACTTTTGGAAAAGAATTGTGTTCGACCAGATACAATGCTATTTTACTGTAAACAAATTGACAACATACTCTCAACATGCTTATAGGGAAAGACATTCAACAAGCACGGCACTTAAATGACCAGTGGTGGAAAAAGTACCCAATTTTCATACTTTAGTAAAAGTAAAGATTCCTTTTAAAAAAATGACTCAAGTAAAAGTCACCCAGTAAAATACTACTTGAGTAAAAGTCTAAAAGTATTGGGTTTTAAATGTACTTAAGTATCAAAGTAAAAGTATAAATCATTTAAAATGTCTTACCAGACAACATGACTTTCTTGTTTTTTTAATTTACGGATAGCCACCAACGCTCAAAACGCAGACATAATTTACAAACGAAGCATTTGTGTTTAGTGAGTCGACCAGATGTTCTCTTGATAAGTGTGTGAATTAGACACATTTCTGTCCTGTTAAGCATTCAAAATGTAACGAGTGCTTTTAGGTGTCATCGAAAATGTAAGGAGTACATTATTTATTTTTTTGGAATGTAGTGGAGTAAAAGTTGTCAACAATATAAATAGTAAAGTAAAGTACAGATACCCCCAAAAACTACTTAAAAGTACTCAAAAGTAGTTTTACACCACTGTAAATGACTGATCATTGGCTGAGAGAAATTGATGATAAAAAGATTGTGGGAGCTGTTTTGTTAGACTTCAGTGCAGCTTTTGACATTATTGAGAGCTGCAGTTAGTTTCAGAATGGGTGGCAAGGAATAAGTTAGTCCTAAATATTTCAAAAACTAAAAGCATTGTATTTCGGACAAATCATTCACTAAACCCTAAACCTCAAGTAAATCTTGTAATAAATAATGTGAAAATTGAGCAAGCTGAGGTGACTAAACTGCTTGGAGTAACTCTGGAGTGTAAACTGTCATGGTCAAAACATATTGATACAACAGTAGCTAAGATGGGGAGAAGTCTGTCCATAATAAAGCGGTGCTCTGCCTTCTTAACAACACTATCAACAAGGCAGGTCCTACAGGTTCTAGTTCTGTCGCACCAGTCGTGTGGTCAGGTACCACAGAGAGACCTCTGAAAATTACAATTGGCTCAGAACAGGGCAGCATGGCTGGCACTTAAATGTACACTGAGAGCTAACATTAATAATATGCATGTAATTCTCTCATGGCTCAAAGTGGAGGAGAGATTGACTTCATCACTACTTGTTTTTGTAAGAAGTGTTGGCATGCTGAATGCACCGAGGTGTCGGTTTAAATTACTAACACACAGCTCGGAGACCCATGCATACCCCACAAGACATGCCACCAGAGGTCTGTTTAAATTACTAGCACACAGCTCGGAGACCCATGCATACCCCACAAGACATGCCACCAGAGGTCTCTTCACAATCCCCAAGTCAAGAACAGTACTCCGTAAAACCATGGCTACATGGAACTATATTCCACATCAGGTAACTGCAGTAGAATCAGAAGCAGCTAATGGGGATCCTTAATAAATACAAATATAAATGAGAACAACAGCAACAGGAATCAATCTACTGATAACATGGCACGCCCAGAGTACCTGGGTCATTCCAGCAATTGGGTGCCTTTTGAGTAGTGTGACTTGGTAAAAAACAACATTTGATTTCACCTCATTTTAACATTCTGTCATAAAGAGCACATGTTCAACTAAATAGAAAAACATGTTATCCCATCTCAAGAGGCAAGTGCCTATTAAGTGCCAAATAAAGTAACAGGGTTGACTGTAACATGTTGAAGATTTCATCTTATAAATCCCCATGTGACAAGGGGAATGGACGTTTATTGTGTGCAACACGGAGGCGTAATTGAAAGTAAGCTTCACAATTAAAAATAAAAATATTTCAACATTTCTAGCCTATCTATGGGTAACACGGTTGACATGTTATCTTCGACCCAGTCCCTTTTCCACCACAAAATACCAGAAAATGGCCAAAAACAGTAGAACCAGCTCACCTGCTTTTACACTATGGTTTGATTAAAATAGATATTCAAATGTATTCTTTTTTTTAATATATTTTTTTAAAGGACTAGTTTCACCACATTAAAACAAGACTTCAAGTAACAGGGTTGACCTTAAAATGTGGGACAGATGTACATGAATCACTAATGAGTCATACATTAAATAAATAATTATTATTTAGAAATTACTTTGTCAAAGCAACTTAATAAATAGGGCTTTACAATGGTGGTGAAAGCTTGGGAGACATTTTGGGTTTAAGTGGGTTAAATCTTAACGCAGAATTTGGGGAAGTTAGCTGTCATGACCTGATCTGCTTCACCTGTACTTGTCCTTGTCCTTGTCTCCACCCCCTCCAGGTGTCACACATCTTCACCACTTATCCCATGGTATTTACACCTGTGTTTTCTGTCTGTCTGTGCCAGTTTGTCATTTTTTTTTGTGTTTGTGCATTCCAATTGCCAATCGATAAAATGCAATTGTGTTTGTTGTCTGTAGTTTATGCCTGCCCATACCATAACCCCACTGCCACCATTGGGCACTCTGTTCACAATGTTGACATCAGCAAACCACTTGCCCACACAACGCCATACACATGGTCTGCGGTTGTGAGGCTGGTTGGACGTACTGCCAAATTCTCTAAAACGACGTTGGTAAAGAAATGAACAATTCTCTGGCAACAGCTCTGGTGGACATTCCTACAGTCAGCATGCCAATTGCACACTCCCTCAAAACTTGAGACACCTGTGGCATTGTGTTGTGACAAAAGTGCACATTTTAGAGTGGCCCTTTATTGTCCTCAGCACAAGGTGCACCTTTGTAATGATCATGCTCTTTAATACGCTTCTTGATATGGCTGTCAGGTGGATTATCTTGGCAAATGATAAATGCTCACTAACAGGGATGGAAACAAATTTGTGCACAACATTTTAGAGAAATAAGCCTTTTGTTTATATGGAACATTTCTGGGATCTTTTATTTCAGCTCATGAAACACTTTACATGTTGCGTTTACGTTTTATTTCAGTGTATAACAGGATTTTAAAATTCAATATTGGTGCACAATTTCTACATAAAATATAAAAGGGCACTCATTTCATGGAACAACCCAGCTATGCAAAGAATCCAGTTTTCTTCCCCCCATGATTCCCCTACAGGTATATCTAACGGAAAACTAGGTCATTCACCTTGCACTTCAACTTATCGTTAAGTGTGATTCCATCAATATAAAACTCCAGTAAGCTAGAATTTATGAGACTTAGATATTTACTGTACCTGATTTCAGGATCCCTCCATTGCTGGTAACTTATGTTGGATGTTTTCCCCCAGTTGCTCATGTTCATAAGGCTGAAGGACAGGGACTGAGAGCACCTGGTTTCAGGTGTTGTTGAGTTGGTTAAACCTGCTGGGGCATCTTCTATCTCAAATTACAGTCAGTCATCCAATCGGAATTAGGCCCTCATGGAAGGGAGAGGGAGGAGTTAAATCTACTGTAAACAACCTTTGGGAGAGGTAGGAAGAAGGATGTAAAAGACAATGAACTTTAAACCATTGGCCTCATACTGCCTAATTTTACCATTGTCACTACTATGTATTACCTATACATAAGGGTTACACAACCACTTTTACAAATGGTACTTGGGATATGTACACAGTATGGATATGAAAATAAGCACTTTGTCGCAATACTCTAGACTGACAGTAGACGGTGCTCTTGCACCACGCTACCAAAGTGCACTATTGACATTCAAGTGAACCAGTTGAAAAACCTCAAGGTCAAAGGTCAATTAGGGGGCCCTTATATTTGTCCAGTTTCACACAAGTGTGAGGTGTGAAATAGAAATGTTTTTTTTTTTTTTTTGCATATCCCACTTCCCCTGAGACACCATCGGAGCAGAGTCACGGCCATCAGAGGGGTATAGCCGTCTGTCAGATTCATCTCAAGATTAAAGTCTTTAGTAACAATAGCAAATGGCATGTGTAAATATTTACGGTTAGACAAACCCATAGTAGGCACAGGAGTCTATTGTCAGGTTAAAACAGGTGAATCTGCTAAGGCTTTAATACCTTTACATTAACAATCTTTAGTTAAATGTTTTTAGTATTTCTGAAATAACATGTAAAAGTCCTCTATATTACAATATAAAATAATTGTACGGCGTGGCATCAAGAGTCATTTTGGAGAATTTACTCAGAGCATAGTAAATAAATACAAATGAACCAAAATAAATACACAGAAAATGCAGAGATAATGCCTACCTAGCAGTACTATAGTACTACAAACATAGCCTATCAAGCTACAGTACCACAGTCAAATCCCGTAAAATAAAAAGTATTGTTTGCACAAGCTAGTAAATCAGTAAGACTTTTCCTCCACAAGGAATAGCCTGGGTAACAGATCAGTTTCCATGACAACGTCTACATATCTTCACAGAAACAAACATTGACTCCGGCTCTTGTAGAAATAAAGTGGCATTGCATTTTACCGCCGAAGATCCACACACACAAAAACGCTTCATCCTCATCACTCTAAAAGGCTGACAGACGCAATCAAACATGCCCATGCTTGTTGATTTTGGCTGCTTCTTGTGTGCTTTGGTGTTGAAACAGGAATCAGGAAAAAAAAAAAAAAAAAACAGACTGGGTGAGACATCCTGTCAGGTGTGGAAAAGTTCAGGATTCTCATACAGTTGGTGCGGGGACTTTCAGGTTCAACAGTAATGATCTTCTCATAGTCTGTCCTGGTGTATTTCAGTGTTTAATACACTGTATATCAGTGTTTCAAAGTCAAAGTCAGAGCTGGGCGATGGCCTGGCCCCTGGCCTCTGTGGTTGTGATGTACTGGGAGGGGACAGCTGGTGCTGTGTCCAGGGTGGTGTATAGCCCGGCCACCTGTCGGTCCACCAGGGGCTGTCCAGTGCTGGGGCCAGTCAGCTCACAGTCAGAGTGGTTAAAGGTACCCAGAGACTCCAAGCTGAAGCCCTCCTCCTTCATCTCCTCCCATAGGCTCCCTGAAAGACAGAAACAAACACATTATCACCATAGTTTAAAACAGACAGTTATGGTGAAGACCATCTGTTTTGATAAATGTGATCAACAAATATGGCATTTTGATTTTAAACATATGGTGACATCCCTCCTATCCTCATCAGAACCCACCGGCAAACTCCATGATACTGGAGTCCAGAGCGTCCACCTCGGCTGTGACGTCTGGGTGGAGGCTGTACAAGCTGTGGCTATAGGGGTGTCTGTAGGGCTGCGGCTGGGGGAAGGGGCTGTGGGAGTAGTCTGGAACAGCATGGAGGGGAGGGGTCCGGGTGGGTACAGGGGAGCTGGGTTCTCCTTGGAGGGTGTGATTCTGGGCCTGGAGGTGGAAGGGGAGGGAGGACTGCAGATGTCCAGACAGCGGGGGACCACAGGACCTGGACGGGACACATGTCCTCCTGGGATCACAGGGCTTTCTCCGGCAGCCGTCCGGTCGGTCTGTGATCAACCTATCCAGCTCATCTGAGAGCCAATACAAGAGCATTAGCTATAAACACTCATCAAGCAATATTATATAATGAATCAGAATGTTGCAATTATTGTCATGTTTCCACTCCCATCCTTTCCTCCCAGGTCTCACCTGGGTTGGCCATGCTGTGGCGGATGGCAGTCAGGTCCTTGCGTTTCCACTTCTGCATCTCCTCCTCCATCTTGTTGATCTTGGCTGGGTTGAGGGCCCACAGACAGCCCTTACGAGAGGTAGAGGAGGAGCCTCCCTGCTTGTTCTCCTCCTTCTCAAAGCACTTGTTCAGAGACAGGTTGTGTCTCACAGAGTTCTTCCAGCCGTCAGGCGCCGTCTGTAGGGTGGAGAACCATACATCAGTAAAAAACATTACACTGATCATATATAATGTTGCTGATGTTCCCAAACTTCCACGAGACCTGACAATCTCAGGTGTGTAAAGCAGTATCTCTCTGCTCCTCACCTTGAAGTAAGGGAAGTGCTCCTTCATGAAGCCGTAGATCTCACTGACAGGGAGGCTGCCTGTCCGGCTGTTCTTCAAGGCCATAGAAATCAGGCAGCTGGCAAAAACCGTCAAATATCATGCATTTTCATTTTTGCTCAGTTCCAATTGTTCTGACCAATAGTCTGCTTTACACACTGTGTTAAAACTGCACCGATTAAATGGAAATGGAAAAAGGAGAGGTCAGTGTGTCCTACCTGTAGGAGTAGATAGGTTTAGGGAAGGCCTTGGGTTGTTGTAGCAGATCCTGGTTGTTGTGGGGGTTGGTGATGCTCATGACTGCTGCTTGCTGATCATACAGGTTCTGCTTATGGTAGGAGGTGCTGTTGTACAGGCTGCTGGGGGAATGCTGGGAAAAAGCAAAACAAGAGACATATTAGGCTGTCTTTGAATCAATTACAAGTGCTAGAAATACTCTGCATATTTCTGACATACAGTCTTACGTTCATAAGAGTTCAGAAACACTTCTGAAACAGTCAGTGGATGTGTTACCTGTTGCACAGCCTGAGCTGGGCTGTAGGCCTGCTGGGGGGAGTGGAAGTAGTGGGCTGGGGAGGACTGGTATTCTGAGGCAGGCACAGCACTTCCTGGCAATCCTGCCATCTGAAAGACAAAGACACACAGTAGGAGGGGAAGAAGTGTTGATTTAAAAAATAACTACAATAATAAGACCCCAAAAAATACTTACATTTCCATTTTGATTGTTGAGGTAGTTCATTCCAATATAAGTGTTTTGCATGTTGCTATGTGGAGGGGCCATGGTATTATATCCTAGTGCTGTACTCATGTTGCTTTGCTGGTCTGAAAAAAAGAGTTTATGTTTCAGGCCAGGTGTGTATATGTGTTTTTTGGCTTGTGTGTGTGTGTGTGTGTGTGTGTGTGTGTGTGTGTGTGTGTGTGTGTGTGTGTGTGTGTGTGTGTGTGTGTGTGTGATTGTGTCTCACCTGTGTGTAGTTCCAGTATGCTGCTCTGGGGTCCTGCGTTGTTGAAGGCCAGTCTGCCTGTGGCCATCTGCTGCAGCCTGGGTACATCCACGGTGGTTAGCCAGGACAGAGACTGCAGGTCCCCCAGCTCCTCACTCTGCTGGGGCGGCTCAGTGGTCAGTAGCCTGACAGACACACACACAATGAGCTGGTTACATCTACTGTAAGGGAGCTATGGGATAAACATATTCCTTATAATGTATATTGCCACTGCCCTCAGCTTATCAAGACAAGAGGTCACTGAAACTTTTGCTAACGTGCTATTCTTCTTTTTTCGCTTGTATTGAGTTGAAATGTAAAATACACTGAACAAAAATATAAACGAAACATGCAACAATTTGAACATTTTTACTGAGTTACAGTTCATTTAAGGAAATCAGTCATTTAAAATAAATTAATTAGGCCCTAATCTATTGATTTCACATGACTGGGAATACAGATATGGATCTGTTGGTCACAGATACCTTAAAAAAAAAGTAGGGGCGTGGATCAGAAAACCATTCAGTATCTGATGTGAACACCATTTTCCTCATGCAGCGCGACCTCTCCTTCGCATAGAGTTGATCAGGCTGTTGACTGTGGCTTTTGGAATGTTGTCCCAATCCTCTTCAATGGCTGTGCGAAGTTGCTGGACATTGGCTGGAACTGGACACGCTGCCGTAACCCGTTGATCCAGAGCATCCCAAACATGCTCAATGGGTGACATGCCTGGTGAGTATGCAGGCCATGGAAGACCTGGGACATTTTTCAAGCTTCCAGGAATTGTTTAAAGATCATGGCGCCATGCATATGAGGTGATGGCGGCGGATGAATGGCACGACAATGGGCCTCAGAATCTCGTTACGGTATCTCTTCATTATGCCTGCCCATAAAATAACCCCACCGCCACCATGGGGGCACTCTGTTCACAACGTTGACACCAGTAAACCGCTCGCCCACACAATACAATACACGTGGTCTGCGATTGTGAGGCTGGCTGGACGTACTGCCAAATTCTCTAAAATGACATTATGGTAGAGAAATGAACATTCAATTCTCTGGGAACAGCTCTGGTGGACATTCCTGCAGTCAGCATGCCAATTGCACGCTCCTTAAAAAGTTGAGACATCTGTGTCATATGACAAAACTGCACATTTTAGAGTGGCCTTTTATTGCCCCCAGCAGAAGGTGCACCTGTGTAATGATCATGCTGTTTAATCAGCTTCTTGATATGCCACATCTGTCAGGTGGATGGATTATCTTGGCAAAGGAGAAATGCTCACTAACAGGAATAAGGTTTTTGTGCATATGGAACATTTCTGGGATATTTTATTTCACCTTATGAAACATGGGACCAACACTTCACATGTTGTGTTTATATTTTTGTTTGCATAAAGGACATTTTCTTCATTTTAATGAGCATGTTACTTTCCAGTTCCAGACACTGAAAAACAAGGTGATGTAACATCTGGTGACCACTGATCCTAATGCTCCATTGGCTGAATCACAATACACAGACGCACACCCACGGTACAGAAAATGTGGAGTAGGGTCGGGTACACAGTGTGCACATTGTCTGCAACAGTTGGTCTGGCCATTGAATAATGATTAGTTATTGTGTCCCAAACGACAGTCCCCAGCCCAGTGGCACGTGGCTCTATTGTTTCCAGAGGGCTGTTCCCGGATTGTCCCAACCCACTCCACCCCCATCCCCATGATGACCAAAGCCTGCATTCATCTGGTTGAGTGACAGCTAATTGACAAGCGAGTTAAAAGAGAGCCATCTGCCTCTCTGTCACCACCAGACCCTCTGCACTACAACCAACCATTCTCTACTGAAGCGGACTCCCCGAGGGGAGCCATAGCCTGGAAGGCAGGCTTAATGCTGTTGACTCTTCTAAACAGACGTTACAATAACATGCATGTTGCATACAAAATGACATCAGTCTGGCCTTACAGCTTCACCCACACACTGCTATCAGTAGGTAGACTTATTTTCAGTCACATGATAAAAACAACGTGTTGCTTGGAGACCCTGTGTTGACCATTTCATACCAACAAGCTAAAAATGGGAATGGTTAATAACTATAAGTAATATAATGTGAAAACCCGGTCTACAAACAGGCCATTGAAGTTTGATTGTGGTTCATTTGGCAGTCAGGGTTTGGTCAATGTGTTGAATTAACTCCATTGAAAGTAGGCTAATGATAAAAGAGCTGATCTGGGTTTCAATCAATGGGCCATAGGCTATGAGTTAAGAAACAAGTTAATTAAGCATAAGAAATTAGACTACAGTGAGAACATTACAATAAAGTTACATTAATGTGGGAACAGAATATTCAGCATGATAAAAGTGACTGTAGTTCATTCAATGACAATTTGACTGCGAACAATCTCCAAACTTGATTGCTTGAAAAGTCACTAAACATAAAAATCAGAAAAAACACCAACCTTTTGAGGGAAACATCCATGTGCCACAAATAATACCGCTCAATTTAGCTTAGCACAAAATAATGATTCCTTCTGAGGTAAAAGTCCCTTTACTCAACAACGTCGCTAGGTGAACTCCAAACAAACACAATGTGAAGGCTAGAGACAAGCAGGTCCAGTGCACTGAACAATAACCTAGTTGAAGTGAGCTCTGATTGCCCAGGAAAAAAGCTGTTCTTTACTCGAACTTGTAAAGGAGTGTTCGATGTGTCCACCCCCTTCGATTACCAGTACAAATTAGAAAGGCAGTGAAGCAAGTCCTCCCCCCAGGAGTAACTACAAGCAGTGTCCCCTTGTTTTCTATTTTTGAGGCCAGCCCCCCAAAGTCCCCACCACCAGACACCCAGGGATACATCTCCCCCTCTCCTCCATTGCCCCAAACAGCAGGACTAAAACAGTGCTGATGTATTCATTGTAATGTTTGTTTGCATATTTTCACACACACGGGGGGTGATAGAGTGAAAGAGAGAGAGAGAGAGAGAGAGAGAGGGGGGGGCTCTTAGCAAACCATAACGTTAACCTAAACCATACGGTTTGCCTGCCAAGCTTTTCAGAGTAAGCTAGTTCAGACAAGTGACAGACTGGTGATGTGATTAGCTGTCTGTACCTGAAATCATGTGATGAGGTGTGATGATTAACGTTAACGTTACTTCCAGAATTTCTGAGAATCGCCGTCATTCTGCGGGTGGTATCATCTCCTGAAAGATAAATAGCCACAGTTACTGTAGCTAGCTAATATTAGTTCAAAGATGTTCATTGTTCTATTTGTGGTTAGTTGATAAACCTGGCATACTTACAGCTAGCTAGCTAACCACAGAGACACAGCTAGCTTTACATTTAGCTATCCCGCGTAGTTACCTGACCCATACCTGACTGTCTAGTTAGCTAGATAAGTTAACGTTGCAAGCTAGCTCCCAATGCTACAACAATACTAGTATGGGACATGTATTTAACGTTACGTCACTGTGCTAGCTAGATATTAGAGATAGCCTAGCTACATGAAATGTAAACAACTGTGTAAACAACACCTTGCTAACCTGTTCTGAACGAATCCAAAAGTGTTATTTTCAACTTTAAGTTTGAGTCCATTCATTCACCTTTCAAACCGTTTTTAAAACTCCCTCTTCTGTCACCGACTGTCCAGTGTGGACTCCTCTCTGCCGAGGAGCTGTTCATCAGCACCACTGCTCTGGTTCGAATTCCGACCCCGCTCGCTTGGGCGCGCAGTGTGGGCTGCGGCGGGAAGGTGGTCGATGAGGCGCGGAGAGGAGGGGCAGTAGCGTCTGTTTTCAGGCTCAATAATAGTAGTGAAATAAACACCAGTGAAAGCAGCAAACAACATTGACAGGTTGGGATGATGCTATTTGAAAGGGGAGGGAATTCAAAAGTTTGCATATATTGATATTGCTTGTATAAAACATGGTTAGCGTATATTTTGCTCAAATAGGACTAATGACCCTGCTAAACAATGACTTAGATAGCCTAGGGCTAGGCCAACCTCCCAAATGATTGTATACTTTTTGAATACTTTTTAGCCGTCCCAATGGAGTGGGAAAGTTTATCGTCCAAGTTGCTCTTGAAATGTATTTTCCCGCAATCATCAGAACTGTTGCACATAGCCTCGTTCCCATAAATGAATAATCCGAACACACTCTGCCTATAGAGTTGGTGTAATTTGCCCCAGGTATGGTATGTTATCAACAGCAGCAAGCAGGAAACAAATCTGTCACAATCCAACACATAATTTAGTACTGAGCCGCAAGAAATAGAGAAGGTGGGACAAACATCTCTACTTTGTTTTTTCTTAAATAATCATTCTGGATAGCAATGTTGATCAATGACACATTTATGCTTAGGTAAATCATGTATGATTGTTCTCATTTTCATTCAAACATAACTTTAAATATAGATTTTTAGATGACATAAGAGCCACTAGAGTACATAATATGAGTCTCTGACACATGAAGGTTAAGCAGGAAAGCCATCATAGTATGGTATGTCCCTCTTACTGCAGCACAGGCTGGTGTTGACAGCAGCTGTAAGATGCACTGAAAGGACAATAGTTTCATCCCAACAGGCCCGATACTGTAGCTTCACCATGGCAGTGATGAGTGATTTGTAATTAGTCAGAATTGTTGCATTGAGTTCAGTCAGCTAGTTGCTATCAAGAGTTCCAGACAGAAAAGTGTTGACATTACACTGATATGTGCCATTTTAAGACAGAGTATGATTCTCTGTATATTGCAATAATATTTTCTCACATTGGGGATTTGACTAGGTCTAGTGGCATTGTGTCTAGTGATCTCTGTTGAACTGAACAGGGAATGAGGCCAACCTAAAAAAAAACAGAAGAAGGAAATTAGGACACCATGACAGCAAGTTTGCAGGGGCTGTTGCATTATGGGTTGTCCATAAATCCAGGTGCTATAGATAATGTTTATAGAGCTGCTCTTACCCTTGTATCAACGTCTCACTTCTCAGCAAGCATCCCTCAACACACAGATGAGCTGGCCTCCTCCTTCTCTGTCCTATCCAGATCAGATTCAGCGTCTATCGACCTGGACTGGACTTGTCAGAACGACCTGACCAGAAGAATCCTCAATTTTATGCACATTATATAACACCATGTACATGTTCTCAAAGGTAAGATTTTAGTCATTTGATTGCTCATTAGATTTTCAGTAGTGCATGCTAAACTATTTTTCCATATCTACAACAATAACCTCCACTATCTCTACATTTAAGTGTTACCAGCTCTATTAGCATTACCATATTGTAGCTCAGTCAAATTTCTGTTTACCTAAAGGATTGCGTTTTAGAATACTTTTATTTTATTGCTATCGCATGCATTTGGTCATGGTGTCCTAGCAGAACGTCTCTCGCTCAAAGAACATGGCAGAGATACAGAAGGCTACTACAGCAACCTGGCTAGTGTTGACCTTCAGTGTCCAGCTCCGTCCTCGGTTATCTATTTGCTCCTATAAATAAAGCATTAGTTGAATGTTGAGTTGTGTAAGACAAATTGAGCCTGTGCGTATTTATTTGTCTACCCTGTGATGCCCTCTGGAGGCAGAGTTGTGCTGTAATTGGTCAGATTGTTTACCCATGATGTTCTGAGAGGTTAAGGGGTCACTGTTTTCCCCCAGGCACATGTTACCTAATAGGCTGGTCTAGCTGGTTTTGTGTGTTTGTATTGTTTGGAGAAAGTTACTGGTTAAGTGCCTTGCTCAAGGGAACAATGCCATACAGCCCTGGTAATTAAACCGGCGACCCTTTGGTTATAGGCCAGCTTCTCTAACCTTGAGACTACTGCCACCACTATTGATGGTGTTAAGGTAGAACAGTGAAATTGCTGTGTATGGGATCGGATATCCCATTTCATTGAATGATAGAATGAGAGGATGATGACCTTACCGCATGACTGGAGTGGACTTTGATGACAAAGGGATACCTCTTGTTCCTCGCATTACAGAGACATAAAGTGTCAGGGGGAATAGAAAAGGAGTGTTTATGTGTGAGAGAGGGGCAGAGGGTCTGATGTGTTGGTTTAAAAATCATAGTCCTCAAACTCAGCATGAAATCTGTAATGGGAAAATCAACCCGCTGACTCTGGTGTAATTGGATTTTACAGGGACTCGTGCTAATTCAGAGAGCTGTGGGCAGGTAGCACAAAGCTTGTTAAGGCTAGACAAGCCATACCACAGGCTAAAGGGGCAGGATGTGTGGTAATAAGACGTGTGGTGTGATTGTAAGTATATGGGTGGGTGTGTTTGGTAGGGGGATGCAACAAAGAGAAAATAAACTGTTCAAAATGGTTCAGTGTTGCCCAATTCTTTTAAAAGTTAAAGTAGTTTCTGGAAATGTAAGCCTCTCTGTAACATTGACGGGAAAGGTAATAATCCCTTCTGTTCTGATTTGTAGCAGTGGTTACTTTTAAAAAGTTATGTGGCTTTAAAATATAACTTCTTTGTTGTGAATGTCTCCTCTCTGTTTAATCAGTGTGGCTGTAATGCAAGATGCCTTCGTTAATGTTTACAGGATGCTCGACTTTAAATTTTAAACAGTCGGAATGAGAGGGCAATGTTACGCTTCCCGCAAATCTGTCACAATCCAACACATCATTTAGTACTGAGCCGCAAGAAATAGAGAAGGTGGGACAAACATCTCTACTTTGTTTTTTCTTAAATAATCATTCTGGATAGCAATGTTGATCAATAACACATTTATGGTTAGGTAAATCATGTATGATTGTTCTCATTTTCATTCAAACATAACTTTAAATATATATTTTTAGATGACATAAGAGCCACTAGAGTACATAATATGAGTCTCTGACACATGAAGGTTAAGCAGGAAAGCCATCATAGTATGGTATGGCCCTCTTACTGCAGCACAGGCTGGTGTTGACAGCAGCTGTAAGATGCACTGAAAGGACAATAGTTTCATCCCAACAGGCCCGATACTGTTGCTTCACCATGGCAGTGATGAGTGGTTTGTAATTAGTCAGAATTGTATCTGCCTAATCAAAGATCAGTAACACAATACCTGTGCTGTAATTTTGTGCGAGGAGGAGGATGAGGAGCTTGAAGCAGATAGTTTCCGCATCATTGTGTTACGCGCACACACACACACACACACACACACACACACACACACACACACACACACACACACACACACACACACACACACACACACACACACACACACACACACACACACACACACACACACACTGGGTCTTTGGACACTCAGATGAAGTGCTGAATGAGACCTCCCTAGGCTTAATGAATGATTAACTATCTTAGAGCTCTCAGAGCCAACTAGATCATTATGGACCGGACAGGAATGACGCTTTAGCAGAAAGTACTAGTCCACACAGAGGCACTCCCAACTGAACCCCTCCCTTGGTCCCCAGAACCTGGCCAGTTCTGTCAGAGGGACAGAGGAAAAGCGGAGGTAGAGCAGTGTGACAGTGAAGTGATACGGTCAAAGGGACATACCTGCATCTGAGTCGTCAGAGGCTAAAAGTGGCTCTAGAATGTGAGTGCTTCTCGGTTGCTAGCCCCAGCACGAGAGTCCACCTCTACTGCGTACTCGGGGACGATAGTTGAAAGTTGTTTGGATTCTATCTGATCCATTACAAGACCGATTCAACCATGGCTCACATGGCTTTGGAGATGAGTGAGGTAATACTGTGGTGTGTTTTTTTTGTGTGTCTGTGGAGCCCTGTTTATACCTGGTTCTAACTTGCGTCCTTTGTCCTGATCTTGTCCACATTCTGATTGTGCCCACATTTGTTTGGCAGGTGTAGACAATCTAAAGACACATTGTGATCAGATCATCCTGCCCACCTCCGGAGGTAGTCAGACACACATTGTGTCTGGATATCTTATAAGTGTAGACAGATCTGAACAGAGAAACCATTTAAATCATAATTATTCCACCTTCTAAAATCATTGACAATAAATAAGTATTATTTTGAAAGAGTAGCTATGAAATAATTTGCATAAAGGGACCAGGAATTCTGGTATCAATGCAGACATAGTGTAGACACATTTCTGGAAATTTGGCACAGTCAGAATGTAGACAACATCAGGAAAAAGGACCCATGTTAGCACAAGGTATAAATGAGGCTTTTGTTTATCCTCTGTTTAGAATAACATATTGATAAGGTCTTATATGCAAAATAGATTTTTCCCCAATGCTATGAAGACCACCAGCTAAAGCTTCAACCTTTGCCAAACTTTGGAAAAAAATCTATAATAGCAATACATATACGGTACTCATAATGTTTTATCCAATATCTATAATTGAAGCTATATAAAGGGAGCATTGTATGAAGAGATACAGAACAGTGACACTCAGGTTTCTCTAGACACCTGGAGCACCCTAAACGTGTGTTTGTTTCCCTGAGTGATGTGATGTGTGGTGTCAGTCAGTGGTCCACGCACGAGGAGTGCTATCTGTTTCAGGAGCCTAACGGCCACTTTGTGACAGAGTAACAGGATCCTGGGCCATAGTGGAGAGCCTGGGACAATGGGCCGGCCTCTCGGGTGATGGCCGCTGGGTCAGATAAGCTTTCCTGTTCCGTTTTAGCCTGCCATCAAATTTAGGTGTCTTGTTGCTCATTTTCCGCTTTTGCAAGTGTCATCCTTTTCTCTCCACATCCTTTTACATTCTTTGTGTGTGTTGTCACCTGTTTCAGTCTCCTTTTTACTCCCATCAACCTCTCCTTTAAAAAAAGAGTCCTATGTACCATTACCATTAGATGACACTGTTTCCTTGATTACAGTAGAACTGTGTTGTGCAAGTCTATCTGTCTGTGTGTGTGTATTCTTATGTATGAGTTTACATGGATTGTATCCTTGGACCATGCTGGTTGACCATCTTATGACGACGTGAGTGTTATTTTCTCATCTGCCGAGTGTTCTCCGTTTTTCAGCTCAGATTCCCCCTGAATGGCTGTAATCTCTGCCTTGCTCTCTGAGGCGTGCCACCGGCCTGCCCAGTCTGATGCCAACAGAGCACCAACAATGGGCAGAGTGCCAGAGTCAGGCCTGGCATGCAACCTAACCACTCTGAACCATTGTCTCTGTTCAGTATTTTAGGCCTGGTACAGGGTTGTCAGGTGTAGCAGGCAGTGTGCGACCTTGATATCACTTTGGAAGGAACCTTGGCAATAGAGGAAATAATATGAAATAATGAAATTAATGTTTATAATTTGATGGTTTTTCTGTTGTCAGCGATTTAGAGTGTGTCAAACACGAATGCCTAGAGAAACTCTTTCTCGCGTACGCACAGAATGGAATGTCAAGACATTTTCCCTTTCAGTGTGGATAAGAAGGCTCCAGTTCCCATGTTGGTGCTAAGGATGGGAGAAAGGGAGGGTTGATCCTCATCGCCCCCTTCTGTATTGTCAGATTGATTCTGACATCTCAAATGGGGCGCCTTCAATGATATTGTTCACTTGTCTCATTGGTTTAACTTGATGATGGGCTGGGAGGAGATTGGAGGGAGGGATGGTAGAGTGGAAGAGAGTGCAAAATAAAGAGTGTCTTGGAGGCGGGAGTAATCAGGCTCCCACCCCATCCACATCCATTACCCAGTTACCCTCTTTCCTTGAGGATTGGAATAACAATTCAATAGTAATAAAATCAGACTTAAAATGAGTTTCCATGTTTTTTTCCCTCATGATAACTATAGGTGTGATACCCCAACACAAGTCTGAGACCATTACTTCCCCTTGAAGTCTGTTCCTTGTCTTATGAAGGACTTGCTTTTGGGGTTCACAGATTAGACAAATACACCTCCCCCTCCACCAACCCTCACCCACGTCCCGTTGTTCTCTCTATTGCTCCATCGTTGCCCCCAGCATTGCCCCCTTGCATTAAATAGGCCAAATCTCTTTTGTGTTTTGACTGCCGAGTGTGAAATTGACTATGACGGTGAATGTGTCCTAATGAATAATTACTGAATAGATATACTGGCTGAATGTGTGTAATGGATTGTAGACTGCTCTTTAAAACGTTTTCCACCATCTTTTTATTCACACGACCAAAAATGCTTTTCACATGCAAGAGAGAGGAGGGGCATTGTGTGATAATTTTATACAAATGATTATCTTTTTATGGATGTTTTCTCAACTTCACAGAAAATTGAAAAAGCCTTTTTTTGCAGTTCAGGGAAAAAAGTACTATAGAATTGTATAAAAGAGGTTTTCAGTGTCGCAGAGCTGGCAACCATGTAAGCTGTGCCGGGTTGCTGTGCCAGGTTTGGGACAGGGTGGGAGAATGGGGGTTGGAAGAGGAGGGTTGGGTTGAAGATGTTTTTAGCACTCCTGTGCCCCCCTGTGTTTTAAGAAGGGCTAGTTTTAGGCAGCTTTAGCGATATCCCACTGGACAAAAACTGGTTGGCTCAACGTTGTTTCCATGTCACTTCAACAAAATAAATCAATGTGATGATGTTGAATCAATGTGGAAAACTGACTGGATTTTCAAAAAGTAATCAGTGTAAGGGAATTTCGTCTTTTCTTCACCCACCTTTTAACCTAAATCCAATGGCATGGCGACATTTTTGGTTGATTTCACGTTGAATTCACGTTCGTTGTTGTCAACCAAATGTATATCAAAACTAGACGGTGGGATATGTCTTCAGGTAGCATGGTGGGGGCCTGGGTGTGAGCCTCTGGATCTCAAATTCACGTTTAACTCATGCCCTGACATTTACCAAACAGCTCCTAGTAAACGGTTCACTGTAGCTCACTGAAGCTTAGAAGATAGGCATGAAGTACAGTCACCTCCGAAATGATTGGCACTCTTGATAAAGATGAGCAAAACAAAACTGTAGAAAAGAAATCATACAAATATTGAGCTATGTTGTATGCAAAAAAAAAGAAAATTATATTACTTTACACTAATACAATTGCTCAGAGAAAGCGATTTTGTTTAACAAGTAATATTTGTTTCTCTCAAAAAGATAGGGGTCAAAATTATTGGCGCCCGTGTTTTCAATACTCCTGCACCTTCCCCTTGTGATGATAATGGCACTGAGCCTTTTCCTAAAATGTTTTATGAGATTGGAGAACACGTTGGGAGGGATCTTAGACCATTCCTTCATATAAGATCCTTGATATCCTTCGTCTGTGCTTATGGACTGCCCTTTTCAATTCAAACCACAGGTTTTCAATGGGGTTCCATTCCGTAGACTGAGAAGGCCTGCCCTAGGGAAATGGCATCAGGAAACCACAATGAAAACAATTAAAAAAGTGATGAATCGCCTTATGTGTTGGTGCCCTTGGCCCATCTTCCACCTTGTAACTGGGATTGGTAGTGTTGATTTCCTGGAAGATGAGCTGAAAATAGCCCTGTTTCCCCTATAAATAAGAGTCCAGAGGGAGATTGCTATCCAGTGCTTTGCTGAGCAGGACAAGGGGGTCATTTGGTAGAAAGGGATTTGGAGAGAGAGAGTAGCTTTATAACAGTTCAGTCATCCCTGTACATATAGCTGTCTTTCTCACCTTTATGTCATAAATAAGTAAGCTAACAGTTTTATTCAAGACTTAGTAAGTAATAAACGTATACATGTGACTACACACACACACACACACACACACACACACACACACACCACACACACACACACACACACACACACACACACACACACATACACTATCACTTCTGCTTCCTTTCTCGCTCACTTTTGACATTATTGATGGCTTCCTATTGGTGGAAATGGAGGGGGCAATATGTCAATGTTTCCTGCCATACTGTTCTTTCCCTAAATAAACCCAGATGTTCAGTATAAAAAGGGATTGAAGCTCACAGCAGTCTGATACAGAAGACTTTCTTTCACTCAAGGTAGGGACTTAATTACTTTGAAAATCTTTGTAAAAAAATATATATATTAAGCTACATTTTGTATATGGCAGTGTTTAAGTTGTACATTTCTAAATTGCCGTCACCATGAGGGTGGATTGTTGTGGGTATCAATTACGATACCATGGGACCAGGTTAACTTGGCACTGTTGTGTGCCAAACCGTTGGAGCGTTGAAATATTCTGGACGGTACTTTCATAGCACTGTAATTAAGGAGCACAGATCTGACTGATAATGTTACCTGATGCATATTGTGGCCCTAGAGCTCATTTGTTTTTCGATACAAAACTTCAGGAACAATTGCATTCCATGCCGGTAAACCTTTGCCTTCTGTTTAGTATATACATTATGGAAGCACAATAGAACATGACGCACTCATGTTCTAAGCTGTCATTGGGATAGCATTATTTGCATTTCTAGGAGTTGATTACAGTGCAACATCTTTGGAGTTGGTCTGTGTTTTGACCCTGCTGCTGGGGTAAATTACAGGGCGGAGTCTGCCCTATAGTTGTGTGGGGAGGGGGACGTGTGTATCCTCTTAAACAGTGACAAGAGACTGATTGCTCCTTGAGGAACATGGAAGTAGATTAGATAGGGATCCCTAAACTGACCTGCTATCTGTGCTGAGAGGATGTGGTCAAGGCCACCACACACTGATTGGAAGTGGATGGAGGGCCAGAGATGAGGACAGATTGACAGTAAATGAATTGATTTAGGGCGAGATTGTCTGTGTGTGACAGTGAGCACTGCATGGCACGGCGTCATACCTGACAGATGCAGATAACTACAAGGAAAACAGGACACAGTGGAACAGGACATATGAAAAACCCGTAAACGTGGTGTATATCTGAAAAGAATACAGCAGATACGTTATGTTGAAAGATGTGGAACATCTCAACTGGTTCGCCGTAAATAAACGTTTACAGCTGTCATGTCTTGATGAGATTTGTGACAGTGTTTTTGTGTTGTGCTTCCGGGGCATTTGCACAGCTATAAGATATCAATGTAACCACCCTGGCCCCTTTCTCTGATTGGTTAGAGCCTGGAGGAGCGCTGTAACCGGATCCTCCGGGACATGGAGGGCTCCCTTACGGCCCGGGATCGGGTGGGCATCCAGGATTTCGTTTTGCTGGACGCCTACACAAGTGAGAGTGCCGTCCTGGACAACTTGAGGAAACGCTTCAACGAGAACCTCATTTACGTGAGTCTATCCCCTACACAGTCCAGAGGTATCACATAGCCTTCCTTTCAGCCAGAAAGCCACCCAACCTCAAGACGCCAGGGAGAACACAGTGTTCCTCCCCTAATTGAACTGGCACTTTGCTCTGCTGAAACAGCAGCTACTGTGCTGTAACTACAGCCACAGGGTGAGCTACCTTACTTTCTGTAAGGTCAGGTCTGATAATTACTCATACTGTGGATAACAAGCACAGCACATTCTCGTTTCAACCATGCAGTGAGGCATCCATCTCTCATTCAATTCTAATACATTTCCCACAGACCTACATTGGTACGCTCTTAGTGTCAGTGAACCCCTACAAAGAGCTGGGAATCTACACCAAGAAGCAGATGGATATTTACATGGGCGTCAACTTTTTTGAGCTTCCACCCCACATGTAAGTTGCATTTGTGTACGTGTGTAAAGTGGGTGTGCTTTGTATGTTGTGAACCACAAGATAGGAAATAGAGTGCTGCCCATCTATATCCATCAGCAGTATTACTGAACCTCTACATCATTGCCCTCCCTTTCAGCTACGCCCTGGCAGACAATGTCTACCGCACCATGTTAACAGAGACCAACAACCACTTCATCTTGATCTCAGGGGAGAGTGGAGCAGGAAAGACGGAGGCCTCCAAGAAGATCCTGCAGTTCTACGCTGTCAGCTGCCCCAGTACCAAACTGCTGGACAATGTCCGAGACCGACTGCTGCTGTCCAACCCTGTGCTCGAGGTGAATACCATAGTGAAGCAAATATGACATGAGAAATTAACATTGTTTGCACACTGCCATTTACAAATACAATAACTGATAATACAGTCTATACCTCTCTAAGGCTTTCGGAAATGCCAAAACCCTGAAAAATGACAACTCAAGCCGCTTTGGGAAGTACATGGATATTCAGTTTGATCACATGGTAAGGGTCAAGACATTGAGCCCAGCATTCCCATATTAAAACATCAGAGAAACATCAGCACGTCAATCATTGTTACATCTTTAATAATCTAGGGGGGAGCTGTTGGTGGCCACATCCTCAGTTATCTACTGGAGAAGTCCCGGGTGGTGCATCAGAACCATGGAGAGAGAAGCTTCCACATCTTCTACCAGCTAGTGGAGGGAGGAGAGGAGGACCTGCTACGCTGGCTGGGTCTGGAGAGAAACTGTCAGCGCTACAGTTACCTGGTACAGGTGGGAGAGGTAACCTATCAACACTACAGTTACCTGGTACAGGTAGGATGGTAACCTATCATCACTACAGTTACCTGGTACAGGTAGGAGAGGTAACCTATCAACACTACAGTAACCTGGTACAGGTAGGAGAGGTAACCTATCAACACTACAGTAACCTGGTACAGGTAGGAGAGGTAATTCATCAACACTACAGTTACCTGGTACAGGTAGGAGAGGTAATTCATCAACACTACAGTAACCTGGTACAGGTAGGAGAGGTAATTCATCAACACTACAGTTATCTGGTACAGGTAGGAGAGGTAAACCATCAACACTACAGTTACCTGGTACAGGTAGGAGAGGTAACCTATCAACACTACAGTTATCTGGTACAGGTAGGAGAGGTAATTCATCAACACTACAGTTACCTGGTACAGGTAGGAGAGGTAACCTATCAACACTACAGTAACCTGGTACAGGTAGGAGAGGTAACCTATCAACACTACAGTTATCTGGTACAGGTAGGAGAGGTAATTCATCAACGCTACAGTAACCTGGTACAGGTAGGAGAGGTAATTCATCAACAATACAGTAACCTGGTACAGGTAGGAGAGGTAACCTATCAACACTACAGTTACCTGGTACAGGTAGGAGAGGTAATTCATCAACACTACAGTAACCTGGTACAGGTAGGAGAGGTAACCTATCAACACTACAGTTACCTGGTACAGGTAGGAGAGGTAACCTAACAACACTACAGTTACCTGGTACAGGTAGGAGAGGTAACCTATCAACACTACAGTTATCTGGTACAGGTAGGAGAGGTAACCTATCAACACTACAGTTATCTGGTACAGGTAGGAGAGGTAACCTATCAACACTACAGTTACTTGGTACAGGTAGGAGAGGTAACCTATCAACACTACAGTTACCTGGTACAGGTAGGAGAGGTAACCTATCAACACTACAGTTATATTGTACAGGTAGGAGAGGTAACCTATCAACACTACAGTTACCTGGTACAGGTAGGAGTGGTAACCTATCAACACTACAGTTATCTGGTACAGGTAGGAGAGGTAATTCATCAACACTACAGTTATCTTGTACAGGTAGGAGAGGTAACCTATCAACACTACAGTAACCTGGTACAGGTAGGAGAGGTAACCTATCAACACTACAGTTACCTGGTACAGGTAGGAGAGTTAATTCAATAACGCTACAGTAACCTGGTACAGGTAGGAGAGGTAATTCATCAACGCTACAGGTATTAAAGAGACAAAGAATCAGTGATTCCATGGAGTGGTCTATCATCATCTGGATATTATCTCCTATCTCACCCAGGGGGAATGTGCCAAAGTCAGCTCAGTCAACGACAAGAGTGACTGGAAGACGGTACGGAAAGCCCTCAGTGTCATAGAGTTCAGTGAGAGCAATATAGAGGTGAGTCCTAATCTCTCTACACTACCAAAACACTACCATCAGAGACTGAAAGGTGAACTGATCATATCAATTGTCATAGAAAAACGTATCACTTATGACCGGTGTCTTCTCTTGCCCATGATGTAGAGCCTGTTTGCAATCATTGCTAGCGTCCTTCACCTGGGAAATGCTATGTTTGTGGCTGACTCACAGGGATATGCCACTCTCAACAACAGTCCGGAGATACATTGGCTGTCCAAGGTGAGACACTGACGGCAAACTACAAACTAATGGACAGTCACTCTATTTAGCAGTACTCATACCACAGAAAACTATCGAAGTCCTCTCCCTTTTCAGACATTATGGCAACTTTTCAGATGAAGTGAAATCCCTTTTCAATTAGAGTATTTGGTGATTGGTTGATTGGTTGTTTTTCTGCTGTGTAGTTGCTGGGCATTCCTGCACAGGTGATACAGGTGGGTTTGACACACAGGAAGATTGAGGCCAGGTCAGAAGAGGTGAGGAAGATGCTACTGTTTTGGGCTCATTCATAGAACTTCATGCCATCACAGTAAATGTGCAACCTGTCTCTTGAAAATCAATCTCTGTGGTTTGTCTGTTGTGCTGGTCAGGTGCTCAGTCCCTTCACCGTTGACCAGGCAGTATATGCCAAGGACGCTCTAGCCAAAGCCATCTATGGCCGCACCTTCACCTGGCTGGTCAACGAGCTCAATGAGTCTTTAGCAAACAAGGTGAGTGGCCTTTTTCAGTGGTCCACCAATAAGAGTGATCTCGTCCCAGACCAAAACGACATCTAACCAATCATGACACTGCTAACAAGTATAGGATATACAGTAAGTAGTAAGACAGTAATATAGGAGGCTGACTGGTATTGTGCATCCATGTAGGATTCCTCCAGGAAGACAGTGATTGGTCTGCTTGACATCTATGGGTTTGAGGTGTTCAGTGTGAACAGGTGAGGGAAGCCACAGTCAGTCAGCACCTGTTGTGACAAATACAATTTGAGTTGACAGTGAATTTTAGAGTGCGAAATTATGAGCCTAATGACTTGTCTCTATATGTTTAAGCTTTGAGCAGTTCTGCATCAACTACTGTAATGAGAAACTGCAGCAGCTCTTCATCCAGCTGACCCTGAAGTCAGAGCAGGAGGAGTACGAGATGGAGGGGATTGAAGTAAACGCTCCTCCTCTACTCAAATCTGTTTGGACTGGGCTACACTACTGATGTAATGGGCTACACAGCTTCATTTTTTGTATTGTTGTTTTTCAGTGGGAGTCAGTGCCATACTTCAACAACAAGATCATCTGTGACCTGGTGGAGGAGAAATTCAAAGGCATCATTTCAGTGCTAGTATGTAGATACTGTAGACTTGACTGGCTGACTGACCGACTCGCAGTCAGATTGAAATGTCGTCAGACAGACACGATAGCTTTGGATTGGTTTTGCGCTCATGTTCTGTCTCCTTCCCACTAGGACGAGGAGTGTCTACGTCCGGGAGAGGCCACAGACATGACCTTCCTGGAGAAACTGGAGGAGAAGATGGGAGGTCACCCCCATTTCGTCACGTGAGTGAGGCAGTGTTGGGATACTGCAGCACAGTAATACATTTCTAACAAGAAATAGCAGATAAAGCTGAGCTCCCCCAACTGACAGCTGAGGATGGAGGGGTCATGGTCTGCCTCTGTAACACCTGACTAGAACATCCTCTTCTCTCTCTGTCCACATCCTGCAGACACAAGCTGGCTGACCAGAAGACCCGGAAGACTCTGGAACGAGGAGACTTCCGCCTCTTACACTACGCAGGGGAAGTCACATACTGTGTGGTCGGTGAGAGATGAGTTCCACAACGTAATACACCCAAGTACTCTGCCCTTCCTCTCACTGTTTCTGTACACCGCTCTCCATATTTGTTTCACTAATGTGTCTCTTTGATATTGTTTCAGCAAGCCGAATATGTCCCAAGAGTCGCCCCCTCCCCCAGTTCTCCTCACTTTCTGTCTCACTGACAGAAAGTGTTACCAGTCTTTATCTGTTATTTACTCTCAACTATACCTCTCTGTTTTCCAGGATTCCTGGACAAAAATAATGATCTCCTGTACAGGAACATTAAAGAGGTAAGTGTGCTCAGGGTTCTCGCTGGCACTGTTGTGGTCCGGAATCTACATCCTGCCAACTGCTGTATTATTCATTGTTAAGCACACCTGTGAATTATAGAGGAGATGATTGTTAAGCATTGCTTTGGGATAGACTGACAGGACTGTTAAGAGGGAGGACTGGGAGTGTTTGTTTGACTGCCTCTTGGTTTTGAAAAGAAGCCGGTTCTTTATCTTTCATCCTGAGAGATTTAACTGAGAGATTTTCCACCTTCAGGTTATGCGCCAGTCTAAGAATGCCATTGTTAAACACTGCTTTCCCAGCACTGAGCCAGACAGCAAGAAGAGACCTGAAACAGTAAAGAGACTTTCTGTTGACACATGATCCACCAAAGTGAATTAGAAACATACCCATCCTTTACTGTTATGTGTGTATGGTGATCTGACCTTGCCATAAACTTGCATGTTAATCCCCTGTCTACTCAGGTGGCCACTCAGTTTAAGAGCAGTCTGGTAGGCCTGACTGAGATCCTCATGTCTAAAGAGCCCTGGTACGTCCGCTGTATGAAGCCTAATGAAGGCAAGCAGCCAGGTGAGGCCTCATCTATAAACCGTAACTTACATCTACGGTAGTCTATTTGACTAAGCACCACACACCTACACACTCAGTACAGCCATCACACCAAAAGGAACCTTCCCTAATGGACTTGACCTATGCATGCCCTACAAAGTATTACTTGGCGCATTCATTCACAGTGCATGACCTGATGCCTGTAGCCTTGTGACCTCTCTCTTGCCTCGCGCAGGGCTCTTTGACGACGTGTTGGTGAGACACCAGGTGAAGTACCTGGGGCTGATGGAGCACCTGAGGGTCAGACGGGCCGGCTTCGCTTACCGCCGGAGATATGAGATCTTCCTGCAGAGGTAAATACAACCTGCACTTCAAAGTTTTGTAGATAGTGTGCAATTGCTCTGTCCAGCACACCCTGCTCTGATACATGGCTGCATTACAGTATGTTGATCTGATGCTCTCTAAACAATATATTTAACATTGGTGTTTCCTGTTGTCCCTGTCAGGTACAAGCCTCTGTGTCCAGACACCTGGCCTAACTGGAAAGGTACAGCCGCGGAGGGGGTGGAGTGCCTGATCAAGCACCTGGGCTACAAGCCTGATGAGTACAAGATGGGAAGGTGAGGTGCTCTCCAGGATTATACGTTTGGGTTCACCTGGTGACACACAGTCTGGCTTTTTCTCACTGGCTTGTCTTTCATGATACAAAAAAGGACCAAGATCTTCATCCGCCATCCCAGGACTCTGTTTGCCACCGAAGACGCCTTTGAGGTCTGCAAGCATGAGCTGGGTGGGTCCTGGCTCTAGCTTAAGTTTTTCAACCAACGGATCACAGAGCACTACAAAAATTCAGGAATTGGATTGTTATATGGTGTTGGATTATTTCAAAGAAAATGAACCTATTTGCCTATGAAGTTAGGTTTTATGTATGTCTCCTTATGTTACAGCTACAAGGATTCAAGCAAAGTACAAAGGCTACAGAGTGAAGGGAGACTACATGAGACAGAGACAAGCAGGTAACTGCTGAACGAGACGCAACAGGCCTCTACTTTGACTTCCTTGGAACTAGTATAACAAATATGATGTATAAGCCGATAAGTTTATCAGCTTGTGTTGTCTTGTTAGCTACAAAGATTGAGACATGCTGGAGAGGCATGAAGGCCAGGAGAGAGAGGGAGAAGAGAGCCTGGGCTGTCAAGGTCATTAAGAGGTAAGAGACAAACATCTGAAGATATCTCCAAAGACAAAGGTCCAACATCTACCACACACAATGAAATGACATAAAGCTCACCAATCAAATCTCTTGTACTTATATTTTGTAGGTTCATCAAGGGCTTCATGACTAGAAATCAGCCAGCCTGTGTTGACAACACAGAGTACCTGGCATTTGTCAGGCAAAACTACCTCACACGGCTCAAGGAGAACCTACCCAAAACAGTTCTGGACAAGAACACCTGGCTAACCCCACCTCCCATTATGCAGGAGGTGAGTCGCAGTAGAGAATTGACTGTACTTGAATACTTGCGCTAACCTCGTTCTGCACGCCTGTGTGTCATGGTATAATGAGTATACTGTACACTTATTACATACACTTGTACTTGTAGGCCTCACAGATGTTGAGGAAACTTTACACCCGGCACATGGTACGGAGGTATGTACAAGGAATCATGACAGAGCGGAAAGCACAGGTAGGCCTACCCTACAAGCCAGGGTGCTTTAATGCATATTTTGTACTGCATTTGACTATAGGGATAGCCTCACTGATCACTTAATATATCTCTTCTGTGTTTGCTTACCCCATTTACAGTTGCAAATCAAAGGATTGACCAGTTCCATATTCAAAGGAACAAAAGAGAACTACCCTCACAGTGTGGGCATACCATTCGTGGACACCAGGATAAGTAAGGCATAGACCTTGTGCTGATGAATTATGTGCCCAATTGTGCGCCTCTTACAAAGCAACAGTGATAATGAAAATGATTTATATAATTTGACCAGTTGCATTGTTATCTGGTCAGGTGAGGAAGACATCCACATTAAAGTCTACCAGATGATTAGGCAAGAACGCATCAAGGTAAACACACGGCGCTAAATAAGCTATGTCAGAGTTCAAATCAACTTTAATGTTCAAATTAAAGTAAGCCCCATACCTTCCCACAGTACAGTGTTCCTGTGGTGAAGTACGACAGGAATGGCTTCAGGCCACGTTTCAGACAGCTGATCTACACTGGAAGTGCAGCCTACCTGGTGGAGGAGGCCAAGATCAAACAGCGGGTGGAGTTCAACAACCTCAAAGGTTAGCACCACTGACTGGAATAAAGCTGACTAGATGTGTGTGCAAGTGTCAAGTTTTTTTCTCTCTCAGTGGAATAGTCTGTGTGTGTATACTGTGTTAATTCAACCACTGTTCTAAAGTATCTGGGTGGTGTGTGTTCTTCCAGGTGTGTCAGTCAGCACCCTGAGTGACAACTTCCTGATCCTCCATGTCCAATGTGAGGATATCAAGCAAAAGGTTGGCTGCCCCAAAAATCTTTTCATTGATGTGCACAAATGTATTCTTTTTTATTATGCTTTGTACCAGTTATTTTCTGAATGGAATAGAACTAGAAAATGTGCATTTCCATTGTTGCATTTTCTATTTGCTCAGGGGGACCTGGTGCTGCAGTGTGACTACCTGTTTGAGGCCTTGACCAAGTTGTGCCTGGTGGCCAACAAGCACAATTTTATCAAAGTAGTCCAGGGCAGGTAAGACCTGTGTTCAACTCGTAACTTGTCTTAAAAAAAATAAAAAAATGTTGCCAAAAGTATTAACGTAATGTTATATATTATGTCTGTGGTCATTTGCAGTGTAAAGTTTGACATCCAGCCTGGCAGAGAGGGGTTTGTTGACTTCAAGAGTGGCCAGGAGACCATGATTTACAGAGCAAAGAATGGCCATCTGATGGTGGTGAGTATGAAACTAAAAGACTGTGTGGCCATTCAATTCTCAAAATGAACAAATACATTTTCTAAACTATTGATAAACAGTAGGCTAGGACAAATAAACACTTATTTTATATTTACCCAGGAATCAACTCGAACAAAGTCCCGGGCAATGATACAAAATTGAACTGGATCCAATAATCAGATTCTACAAGGTTTTAGGCATCTTGGGACTTAAATCACGAATGAGAACCTGCATCCTCTCAATAAGGGTTGGACATAATGAAATGAACTGAAATCTCAACAAATGGTTCATACTGTGGAGGAAACTCCAAAGGAATGACTACTGATGTTCTACTCTGATGAAAACTTCACCGGTTATTAAGCTATACATCCATCACATGCATGGGCCCAGTTGTGACTTATCAAGCAAAGCTGTCATTATAATAGGGCTCATATGTAAAATATGGTTTTGCTTTAGGTATATTTTCACTAGACGTCCCATTTTATAGAGATATAAGCAACATGGTTAAATCATTCAAACATTTTGTGATTTTGAAGCCATACTTTTTTATACTTTCTCACAAAGATGCTGTACCATATTTACATTAAAACCAACTAAGTATTCATAAACAATCTTTATTGTAAGAAAAATGTGTTAAATACAGTGCAAAAGACACTTGTACATGTGAAATGATTGCAAAGAATGTCACAATTTTACGCAATGTCTGGAGGTGCTTTGTCTCTTCAGCTGTGATCAATCTTACAAACAAGTTTCATCTTGTAACCACATCACCCTCCAATAATTTTTGTAACAGGCAGCAATGACATCCATTTTATCACACAGAAGAAAACCAGATTTCATACATGATGCCAAAAGATCATTAATCCTTGACTACGGTAGAAAAGGTGGCTTTATTCATACCACTTACAATTCAGAGGTGGGTTGTAACTTATCGCTTCAGGGTTAAGTCCCCGTAGGCAAAGATCTAGGATCAGCTTCCCCTCCAAAAATCATTAGTGGGGGAACTACAAAACTGACCGAAGATCACCATCTAGGAGGTAACGTCAACCTAATTTCACACACCTTTCAGTGTCTTCGTACATAACACCCTCTGCTGGACGAAATGAGTACATACAGAAAATAGAAGCACCCAATTTCTAAACACAAGATAAAATGCTGTTATACAGTTTACATATCACTTATTCAAACTAATGAATATGTATTTTTATTTTAAAAAATGTCTAAAACTGCTGTGGTAGGAAAAGGTATTGTTCCACATTGTACATAATGTATAGAATCCTTTAAATGCAATTGACCTGAACTAGCTATACTGTGACACATACCTGAACTTCAAAGCAATGTTGTAGTGACGTGATAAAGTTAATCATGATAAAGATTGTAAGCAGCATGTACACCCACAGACTTAAGGCACAATATCTCTACTGAGCACATGTAACATGTCTACATACATACAAAGACAAAACATATGGAAATAAAGGCGGTAAAATACATTTTGACCACTGATAAAAGGATGACGGTTTAGAACACTGATATGGCCATTTGGGACAGAACATCAAAATCATGTTCTACTTATAATGATATCAGACTAGCAACAGTTCATAACTGGCTGTGGTGCAGAAGCACAGAAGTCGCTTGTGGTCAATGTCAAGGATGTGAGATTACCTGTGGGTATACCGGTAGTGTGATCTCAGTGATGGGTAATGGTCACTGGTGAGGTCTGCGGATCCTGGTAATGTTGGTTGGCTGGTATAGTTACTGGTGGTGGTGGGTGCGGTCATCGGGGCGTTTGATGTGTATGCGGCGCACCCTCTCGATGCGTTCCCGTTCCTCGTCCTCGTCCAGATGATGGGATCGGCCTGCAGCGCCTCCTGTAGCCTCCAGTAGAGCGTTGTCTGGACCACGCCCATCCTGAGACTCATAAAGCAGGATGTTAAGGGTCTCCTCATAGATACGAGCCTCTGGGAACTCCACCTGAGGAAAGAGAATACTGCTACTTAGACCACTGCCCCTAGGTACAAAGACAAGACTATTCACTGACAACCAGGCTAGTCTATGATTTGGTCAAAGCAAGAAACATTCATATCTTCCTTTTCTGTGGTCGTGCTGTGGGAAATGGCATACCTTGGTTTGTTTCTTCTCTGTAGCGTAGACTATGGAGGTGCAGCACACCTCCGCGATCTTACGGCCCTGCCCATAGAACGACCAGCAGCAGATCTCATCCCCGATCACGTCCTTGATGAAGAGCACACGGCCGTTGAAGCGCAGAGAGAGCTTGTCAAACAGCTCAATGTTCTTCAGCATGTTGTCATCGGAGTTGCTGTGAAAAGGTAATGACACCAGATGTTAATGTCTAGTTGTCAATCTGTTCAAATCGCTATACACATGTACATCAGTCTACCCATGATTAGGGCTGTTGCGGTGACCGTATTACCGCCACTGTGGAGGTCACGAGTCATGAAGGCAGTCAAATTCCACGTGACCATTTAGTCACCTTAACTAGGCTTCTCCAAGCTCTGATGCTGCTGATGGTCATTAGTAGCCTACCAAACTTGATAACTGCCTGGTACTCAGCACTCTATTGTCCCTCTAATCACCTTGACATCAATGCAAATGTAATCGAAAATCTAATCAAACACTTCATGAGAGCCCATGAGCTCATGTTGCGCAACATTTCTATAGGCTATGCAATTGCGCGAGAAAACAGAGTGATGGCCTCTACTACAAAGAGGAGGATCAGCTTTCTATAGGCTAGGCCTACTATATTTATTTCTCAACTTTCCTAATATTAAGCACATTGCTTATATTTACAACAGGAGTATAGCCTACCTGGCTGGCATGAAAATAAACCAGTTTCAATACAGGTGCATGATAATGGTCCATTCTAAATCAAAACAAATTTCACACATATATTATTTAGTATATGTAAAGACAAGATTAAATCAAGAATAGTCTGATGGGTGACAATATTAGCCTTTCACTTGTGAATGACGCCCAGCATAAGAAACAATGCCTTTTTTGTGTGCAACTTTTTAGAATCATAGTCGCACACCTCATGTAGCCTAGACCATAGACCTACATGTTTTCTGCAAATGGAACATTTGCACTTATAGCCTACTACCATGTGCGCATTGATGCGCTTACAATGTGAAGAAATAGCCTAATAGTTTATCAACATTTTAAGCTAAACGTTCTGATCTGTTGCGTCAGCCACATTGCATAAAAACGCTTTTTTGATGATAGTGGTTGTATTACTGAGATCTATCGTATCCCACAACTGTCCCAGACTATGGTTGGAATACTTATTTCTTGCACCGAATAGGTTGATCTTTGCTATGTGGGATAGTAGATTGACATAGGCTAGTGCTATTGCTGTTTGTTAGGCCAACTCATCTTGTTGGCTGACGAAAAGTAAATGTGGACAGTTCTTCAATATGCACCCCAGAATTGGATAAGGACGTGCGCAGTTGCATCCCCGATATGTCTGTCTTCACTTGTAGCCTGTGAGAAAGACCTGATCATGTGATGGAGCGCGCCGCACTCTGGTAGTGTTTTGCTAGCACAGACCGGAATCTGTTCCGGGATTCCTCCGATGGCATTGAGGAGTACACCACATCAGTCATTGGCTTCATCAATAAGTGCATCGATGACGTCGTCCCCACAGTGACTGTACGTAATACCCCAACCAGAAGCCATGGATTACAGGCAACATCCGCACAGAGCTAAAGGCTAGAGCTGCTGCTTTCAAGAAGCACTACTCTAACCCGGAAGCTCATAAGAAATCCTGCTATGCCCTCCGACGAACCATCAAACAGGCAAAGCATCAATACAGGACTAAGATCGAATCGTACTACACCGGCTCTGACGCTCGTCGGATGTGGCAGGACTTGCAAACCATTACAGACTACAAAGGGAAGCACAGCCAAGAGCTGCCCAGTGACATGAGCCTACCAGACGAGCTAAACTACTTCTATGCTCGCTTCGAGGCAAATGGCACTGAAACATGCATGAGAGCACCAGCTGTTCCGGAAGACTGTGCGATCATGCTCTCCTCTGCCGATGTGAGTAAAACCTTTAAAACAGGTCAACATTCACAAGGCCGCAGGGCCAGACGGATTACCAGGATGTGTACTCCGAGCATGCACTGACCAACTGGCAAATGTATTCACTGACATTTTCAACTTCTCCCTGTCCGAGTCTGTAATACCAACATGTTTCAAGCAGACCACCATAGTGCCTGTGCCCAAGAACACTAAGGTAACCTGCCTAAATGACTACCGACCCGTAGCACTCACGTCTGTAGCCATGAAGTGCTTTGAAAGGCTGGTCATGGCTCACATTAACACCATTATCCCAGAAACCCTAGACTGACTCCAATTTGCATACCGCCCCAACAGATCATGCAATCTCTATTGCACTCCACACTGCCCTTTCCCACCTGGACAAAAGGAACACCTATGTGAGAATGCTATTCATTGACTAAAGCTCAGCCTTCAACACCATAGTGCCCTCAAAGCTCATCAGTAAGCTAAGGAACCCTGGGAGTAAAACACCACCCTCTGCAACTGGATCCTGGACTTCCTGACAGGCCGCCCCCAAGTGGTAAGGGTAGGTAACAACACATCCGTCACGCTGATCTTCAACACAGGGGTCCCTCGGGTGCGTGCTCAGTCCCCTCCTGTACTCCCTGTTCACTCATGACTGCACGGCTAGGCACGACTCCAACACCATCATTAAGTTTGCCGATGACACAACAGTGGTAGGCCTGATCAATGACAACAGCGAGACAGCCTATAGGGAGGAGGTCAGAGACCTGGCCGTGTGGTGCAAGGACAACAACCTCACCTTGAACGTGATCAAGACAAAGGAGATGGCTGTGGACTACAAGAAAAAGAGGACCGAGCACGCCCCTATTCTCATCGACGGGGCTGCAGTGGAGTAGGTTGAGAGCTTCAAGTTCCTTGGTGTCCACATCACCAACAAACTAACATGGTCCAAGCACACCAAGACAGTCGTGAAGAGGGCACGACAAAACCTATTCCCCCCCAGGAGACCAAAAAGATTTGGCATGGGTCCTCAGATCCTCAAAAGGTTCTACAGCTGCACCATCGAGAGCATCCTAACTAGTTGCGTCACTGCCTGGTATGGCAACTGCTCTGCCTCCGACCACAAGGCACTACAGAGGGTAGTGCGAATGGCCCAGTACATCACTGGAGCCAAGCTCTCTGCCATCCAGGACCTCTATACCAGGCGGTGTCAAATGGCTACCCAGACTATTTGCATTTCCTGACCCCCCCCTTTTACACCGCTGCTACTCTCTGTCGTTATCATCTACGCACAGTCACTTTAATAACTCTACCCACATGTACATATTCCCTCAACTAACCGGTGCCCCCGCACATTGACTCTGTACCAGTACCCCCTGTATATAGTCTCGCTATTGTTATTTTACTGCTGCTCTTTAATTACTTGTTACTTTTATTTCTTATTCTTATCTGTATTTTTTCATTTTTAAATGGCATTGTTGTTTAGGGGCTCGTAAGTAAGCATTTCACTGTAAGGTCTACACCGGTTGTATTTGGCGCATGTGACAAATACAATTTGATTTGAGAAGTGCACACCGGCCACAGGACACAAACGGCATGGATTTTTTAAGGGTGCATTACAGCCACACAAAGGGGATGCCGCCGTGAAATTCGAAGCATTATCAAGTACTTGTCAAATTGTGAATGAGTGACTGATGTAGTGTGTACTTTCAAGCTACTTTTTTCAAATCATCATTAGAGTCACATCATGCAGCCTTACAATCTATTAAAAATCTAAACATATAGCCCAACGTTTGTAGAACAACTAAAGTTACATTAATAACTCTAAATTAAGCATATAGGAATACCTATTTCTTTGTTAACCGCTCAACCCAGAATAGCTGCATGTGCGCACTACCTCAAATCGTTTGGAGAAAATACCCTTTCTATTTTATTCAGCTTTGTTCAATTGTATTCTTCATACTATAAAAAAAAATGCCACGGAATTCTAAGCAAATCTTGTCTGCTAAATTAACTAGTGTAGCCTACAGCTATATGGGATAGCCAGATCAGGACCTAACATAAGGACAACTCAGAGTATTCTATTCTGATCTTCTGAAATAGACTACATATCATGCTTCTTAGACCTGTCTAAAATAAATAACGGATTTATTGTGAAGATGTAGGCTATATTACATGGATTTACTAGACTTTTTAAAATGTAGAGGTTCCAAAGGTCTGCACCAGTGCCTTCTAGGCTATGTGTGGGAGCCAGGAGATGCTATATGTGTTTATGTTAATTAACGGTCAATTACCGTGAGACCGGCAGTTATTTGCTTGACAATCACTGGCTGACGAAATTTCGTGACCGCCACAGCCTTATCCATGATACAATCCACTTCACATGTACATGTAAGAAATACAGTATAAGCTCATTGTAAGTATTTTACCACAATCATATGTAATGTTTAGCCTACCTGGTGTAAGAGTACTTGTTGTTACTCCTGTTGTATAACAGCTTGACTGTGGGCTGTAATCCAAAATGAAAAGGAACATAGGTAGTCAGTGTTGAGAAACAAATAGAATACAATACAACTCCATGCTATGTCTGTCTAATCATACATGTCAATTGTGAAGTATGATTTGTTTTACCTTGGAGGTAGAGATGAGTCTCTGTTCTTCCTTTGAGGATGTGACCAAAGGCACTTTACAGAAAGGCTCATACATATCTTTGTTCTGAAAGCATGGAGGAAACAGGACACAAATAATTCAATGGGGACAGTGGCTATACCAGCATGCAGAGAAAGAGAGATACCAAGATAGAGATTGATTACAGGTAAGTGTTTACAGTGTGTTAAGGTAATACACAACAGATTGGAGACTGGTGGGAGGAGCTATAGGACAGGCTCATTGTAATGGATGGAATGGAATCAATGGAACGGAGTCAAACATGCGGTTTCCATTTGTTTGATACCGTCCATTTATTCCATTCCAGCCATTACAATGAGCCTGTCCTCCTATAGCTCTTCCCACCAACCCCCACTGACACAATACCTCCAAGGCAGCGTGGCACTCGTCAGCTAGCCCCTGCACCAGGTAGTACTTGGCCTCTGCCAGGAGCTCTTCGACTTCTCTCCGGATCTCAGGCAGAGGTACAGCACCATCACGCAGGTAGTTCAGAATGGTCCCAAAGTGCTTCCCACACCTGTCAATAAGGATCCAGCCTGCAGGAGAGGACAGGACTCATTAGATTGAGAAGTGGCAGAGACAACATAGTGGAGATAGTTGACTGTGTGTGTATCTTCATTTAGAGCCATATCAGATGGAAGGCATGCAAAGGGAGCTAGTCTGTAAAACTGATAGAATCATATCCTATGCAGCATCAAGGAGCATGGACTTTGCAGGACTCAAGACTTTGCAGTGGACATAAGGTTTGGGAAACCCTGGCTGCAGTCAACCCATGTCATCATCAATGCCTTCTCCACAGATAGAACAAGGAGCTGTATAAATCTGAAGCATCCAGTTGGAATTTCCACTACCCATCAAATATGGCGAGGAGGAAGCCCAGTGGCCAGCAGTGGGAGAGTATGGAGCGAGATGGAACTGGGCCGACATTCTGCTTATTTTCTCATCTAAAAAAAGCCTGATCTCAATACAGTTTTCAGTTCCCAAAACTAGAATCTGTTACGAACAGAGTGCACTAAGTGTTTTAGAAGTGACCCTTTGCCAAAGCTTACATTTTCAAATTGCGTTGTTTACAAGAAGTGCAAGGACGAATTGAGTTACTGCACATGCACACTTTAGAGAAGGTATTCCCTAATGGAAATATGCAAATACATGCTAGAATGTGCCACTATGATCTCGCTAACTCGTGCATAGCTGTGCCCACCTCCTTGCTTGTTTTGCCCATTATGCTTAATTTGCTCCCATTGAAAAGGACACAGATGAACTATCTTGGTTTAGTTATAAATATCTTTGCCTTCACTGTCTGTGAGGACCTCCATCCTGCCACTGAACATGGCCTTGAGCATGGTGTCCTGCTTGGTAAGGGTCTGCATGGTGGTGTAGTAGAGCACCCCGCCCACATTCAGCTTCACATACTTCGAGCTGGGGCAGGAGCCCTTGAAGGAGGTAGTACGGGTTGTAGCCGCTGGCAACGCCGAGCTCACCGCACTTATTCCTGACATCTCTTCCTGTGGGTCCAAACAGTCCATATGGAAGTCGTGACAATGTAATGGTGTTCACAGCTGATATCAATCAGGCACCCCAAATAAATAGCATAATAACTATCGAGCTAGTTTGTTGTTTATATCATTGTTTATAGCTAGCAGAAAAGCACATAGAACAGAACCTGTTCTTAAACTATGCTAAATAGTTCGCTATTCTGGGTTCTCAGAATGGGGCCAATGTGACAAGTCTGTACTAGCTAACGTTAGTCATCAACATTTCATTAGCTAGCTAATCACAGAAAGCAATACTTATAGTAGCAGGCTAAGGGTCTTAACTCCAGGCTCAACAGACTCAGTGTACAAAACATTAGGAGAACCTTCCTAATATTGAATTGCACCCCCCTTTGCGTGTAGAATTTTAGCAACCAGGAAATGCCAGAGAGATTTCCACTAGACAACACCGCCACAAAGTCAGAAAAGGTTTCCTATTTTGGACATCAGATGCCGCTACGTTGGGAGAAATCAATAGTCGAATATCACAGTAGCTAGTATACCACAACTTTGGTAATACTGTGAAACACTATCATTCCACTATTAGTGCCAGATATATTGTGGACATTTTCTGAAACGACAATGCAAAAAAATCGTATGCGTACCACCTTAAAATATGTCGAACCTGGAATTAAATCCTTTCTTAGCTATGATAATGGTAACTTACGTATTCTATCTAGCTGTAGCAGCTACTTAATAGCCATCTAACGTTACCGTAGTTATGTAACTTTCTAACGCTGATCTGGCTAGCTAACAGGCTTCATATGAATGATACTGTAGCCACAAACGCTAACTTGCTAAGGAACCTCAGCTACAGTTAGCAAAGCCATTGTTTAAGCAAGATACTAGCTAGCTAGCTACGTCGTTATTGTGCCACTATAAGAACCGTAGTTACAGGTTGGCATGCATTCCGCTAGCTGGCTACATCCTGTCGATATAACGTTACATATCTAGTAGTATGTGTACTATAACATTAGCTACATTGTCGACTGGATTTGTTCCTAGCTAGATAATATTATATATAAATATATTTATTTATTTTTACCATAGAACCCTTGTTCAGTCAGCCTTGAAGAACAAAGTTAGCACCAACATAGAGAATGATAGAGGCCTCTAGTGGCCAAAAGGCTGAATTAGTATGGCCAGCGCAATTGACGGCTTCGACCATTTGGTGGACTTCCAACTTAATTGGCTGATCTCTCCCGGTGACCCTGTTAGAGTCATGTCCAATCGGGTCATCGGGAGAGATCAGCCAATCGTGAAGAACATGGTCTACTTCAAAATGGAGATAGCTCAATGGCGCTGCCCATGCTGTCACAGACGTGGAAATGGCACCGATAAACAGACGAGTCTATCTATCTCTATGGCACCAAACCATTAGCTAGATTTTGTTACGCACAAAGACTTCCGGTTTAGCAGATGACGTCCATGGAAAATAATGAGGTACGCGCTACCTCAGTGGGTACAAGTCACATACACATAGCACATGCTATGATGATGATACTATTAAAAACTATAACAATTATGATAAATTAACATTACATCATTCATTATAGATTGAATCAGCATTCCTTAACTTGAGCAGGAATGAAATGGAATGCTCTTTTTTAATTTCAAAAAAATAAAACATGAATGTGGATGTGACTGAAGATTATTCTAAATTCGGACTCCGTGCCATTTTTACTAGTGCCACCCTGATGGTCCAAGGGGAATAATGTATTTATTTTTAAGTCCAAGGGTGTGAATACTTATTTGTAGGCTAATAATTTCTGCTTTATTGAGGAACATTTTACTTTTAACCCTAACCCGTTTTACTTAGATTTTATTTGAAAATGTAAAATACATAAACATGTTACATCTGGCAACATATACTGTACATATACTTTCAATTACTATGTATTACTTTTAAACACAAATAGATTAGTTGAAAGGCACACTGTAAGGCTTGGAGCAAATGAAGCCAAAAATATCCACAACAAACAAATAAACATGAACCTGCTGCTGTCTTTTCCTCAGACAATGGAATTTGATAAATAAACTCTCCTCTTTGGTGCACTGGTTGTATGTGCTTGTCTGATACATGAGGATTTCATAAAAGGTAGCTTTATGGTCATATAGGCTATTTGTTTACTGAAAGCTACACAAATCTGATGACCTTTGCCACTTGATAATCTAAAAGGAATTAAATCAAATCCTTGCTTAGATTCAGCATTTAGTTGAACTATTGAACCCTGTGCCATCAATTCCAAGTGGACAGCATTCTGCATTTTGTACCAAGTCTGCCACAAGAGGGAGCACTGCTGATGCAAGTGAAAATAATAATGAATTATCAAGTAATTACTTTTTTGATTAAATAGACATTCTTTATAGAAACAAATGACAGGTTATGTGAATATTTACAGAAGGTAAAAGTCAATAACATTTTCAGGTAGGAAACATGGTTACATCTAAAACGAACAATCAAAAGGAGAACGTCTATTTTCTGTTTTACCTGTTGATAAATGTGTAATAAAGAACAATGTAATGCATTACACAAAAAACATACAAAATATACAAATTCATAAAATCTACGTCTGTACACGGAAATCTTACAAACATAAAAAACATCATATATTACTATCAAATAACATTATCCAACATCAGTTATTCAACTTATTCAACAGTTTCTATGCAGACTCACTACTTAAACTTCTGATTTATTAACAAATACTCTACAATACACAATTTTGACTTAGAGCTTTTTCATTTTAAAAAGCGAGACATTTCATCAAGTTGAGTGTGTAATGTGTATTTAAAAGGATCCCAGTCTTGTCGCTTATTTCTAAGAGACTTCCATGCTACTGTGCCTCCACCTCTACCTCTTTGGCTTTGCAGGATGGGGTGGGGTCCCCAGAGGGTGGGGCACTGGTGGGCGTGGTCTTTCGAGGAGTGGCAGGTCTGCCAGGGGTTGTGGTGGTGGGCACCAGAGGGGGTGGGGCACTAAGAGTGACAGTCTGAGGAGTCCTGTTCAGATGGCCACTGTGTGGAGCTGAGGGGCTGAGCCTAGGGTACATCACCCCACCCAGAGAGGACACAAAAGTGGGTGTGTGGGCTAGGTGGCCCTCCATGGGAGAGCCCTGGAGCTGGTGCAGCCTTGCCCTCTCCTCTGCCTGCCGGTGCCTGTCCTGTAAGTACTGCTGTGGCTGGGGGTGTTGCTCCCGCTGTCTGTGGCCTCTCTCAGGGTCATAGGTCAAATGTACCTGCTGGCTCTGCAGGTACAGCCCTCTGTAGGAGTCTCGAAGTGGGTCCCAGTGGCCTGAGAGGTGAGGGGACACACGGTGGTTTCGACCTGCAGCTAGTGTACTGACCCCCATGAAGGGCTGGATACGGGCTCGCTCCATTGCACTGAGGCTACTCACTGGGTGCACGGGGCTCATGGAGAGGGGTAGAGAGTGAGGTAGATGACTGCTCTGAAGCATGCCTGCGGTGGGGAAGTGGTTGCGCCTTGATGAGGGGTATGGAGCCTGAGAGTGGCCTGGTGGGAGTACGAGGGTACACTCCGGGGGCCCAGCCATTACCTCTGGCTCATCTCTGCGCTCCTGCTTTATGTTTAAAGGTCCCTTCAGAGTTTGTGTGTTCTCGCTAGATTGGTGGTTCTTCACTGTGGTGTATGGGGTTGAGCATCCTCTATCCTGCACCTCCAGCGCTGGAGAGGAGCTCTGCTTCACCTGGACTCTCCCAAGAGAGGTGCCCTCCCTCTCAGCCTGGGGTCCCTGATCTGGGCTGCTCCTCTTCCTCCCTGGGCTGCTGCTGCCAATCAGGTTACTAATCTGAAAGCCTGAGGATGTGTGGGTGGACTGATGGCTTCTTTCCAGAGTATTCCTATAGAGAGGACAGAATATTATTATATCACAACTTTTGAAGGCCTTTATCGATAGGAAACGCCATTTCCACACTAAGGCTGTCACTGACCCGTCTCTCTCCGACTCCTCCTTGGTAGCAGAGTGATCCCTTTTCTTAGCTTCCCTTTCCCTCTCGCTGCTATGGACCGCGGGCTTGCGGTCCACATCAGCAGGCCTGGACAGTGCTGGAGGTGTGGGGAAGGAGGGGGGCGTTCGGTGCAGGCGGTTACAGGCTTCCTGAGGGGGGTTTACAAAACCTGACAACCCATGGCTCTGCCTTCCACCAAACATGCTGCCTGGGCCTGAGAGAGGAAGGGTTGATGTATTTTCAATCAATTTACCAATTTAGTTGAAACAGTAGATTGTCTTTGGTTGAGGTCAATTATTTGAGAGCGAAAACCTACCAATAGAAGAGGCACCCAGGCCGCCAAATGCATTAGTTGCCAGTTGTCCAAGGTTTCCATAGTGACTGGCTCGTCCAAATGGATCTGAGGAACATCACAAGAACAGCACCTCTTAATGTCTATTCTAAAACTGGTTGTTTGGATCCTGGATGCTGATGCTATCGCGTCGGGCCGAACAATGCCGTTTACCTGTGGCTGTATTCATAATACAGCACTGCCTCTTGTGCCTTATTGCTTAATTGTCTTGGACTTTAAACATCATTATTTAGACGTTGCACCAGCAGCCTATGGCACTTACCAGTGAGGTGGCTAGCAGGTAAATAGTGGACGTGATGAGTGGCGGCGCTGAATGGTGATGCAGACAAATGACCTGTAGGGGGTGAAGGTACAGTAGTGAGCGAATCAACCACACTGACGAAGGTTGTTGCCAAAACGTGTCTGTTTGTTGACCTCTGCTGCTGCTAAAATACAGTAAAACTGCCAAAAAAAGGCGTTTTCCTTCTTTTCACTATGCATTTTTTTTACTCAGCACCGAAGACTTTCTGTTAGTCTATAGACTTGAGTTGCACGCCAATTTCTTTTTCTACGAATCAACCACACTCACATTGACATAAAGGGATATAACGTAAACATGTCATCTCTACAGTAAGCGACCAACACAGTTGCTCCCAAGGCCGTAGAATATTATCATAACTGCACGTAGATCCTCATTTAACATCCACAATAATGAATATGAAAATGGAATGGGCTGGCTAACCTGAGGAGGACAGGAGAGGTCGGGCCAGGTCATGGCCATAGGACAGTCCAGGAGGAAGACCCGGAGCAGCTGGCCGACTAAACAGGTCCAGCTTCACCCCGCTCATATTCAGCTTATGTGGATCAAAGCGCATGTGCTGTTAAAGATAGACAGATAAAATGGGGAGAAGAAAGATTGACAGAGGGAGCGAGAGAGAGAAGATTAAAAGCTCAGTAGAGATTGAGAGGTGAGTTGCTGAGACCGAGGAGGATACAGAAAGCATAACTTCACTGATTATTGTAAGTAAGAATTTCACGGCAAGGTCTACACTTGTTGCATCCGGGCGCATGTGACAAATAAAGTTTGATTTGGATTTGATTTGTATCGCTATTTGAAACTTTCGCTCCATTGAGTGAAATAAATGAACACATCTTAAGTACCTTCATCCTCTGCTGGTGGTGATGAATCTGCCAGGCGATCTGGGCATGCATTGCACACCATTTGCCAGCCTTCTGCAAGAATATATAGAAGGAAAATAATTTGATTAGTCTTAAACCTGAGGGCTAGAATTCTGTCGACAAGCTTACATAAGGCTGGCGAATGGCATATTCTTACCCTAGCTGATGATCTGAATGGATCAGTTATCTGTGAACAGAGCGAGACCAGAAGAAGAACAGAGGATTAATATCTGAACATACACTACGGTATTTTGTGCACACTTTAATGGATACACTGTTATTGTACAGAGAACAGAGGCCTACCCGTAGTCCCTTTGGTAGGAGATTGTGAGGGACTTCTCCTGGCCGTGTCGCCACATCCATAGGATTAGACTAGGGAGAGATAGGAAGTCACGGGTTTAGATTGAGAACAGCATGTGTGGGGTGGTTAACACTGGGTAATGAAAGAGAGACAGACAGAGGGAGTCAGTGATGTATTATGGACCTTGGGCTGGAAGGCTCCTTGCAGAGAGCTAAAGGGCCCTGGGGGTCCTGAGTGGGGGTGCAGGGCTGGCATGCCAGGCATCTCTGGGGGGTAGGAGGGGAAGAACTGGGCAAGACCACACATAGGTTAAGGTAAGAATACATGAAGTATGACTTTAGGGTAAACAAAATAACTTTGTACGCTCAGAGTAGATCTGTGACTGTACTGCTGAGGTAGTATGGAGTAAAACATAAAATAACTGAATTCATTGAGAATCATATTATAATACAAAATTATTCATTTGAAAGGTAATCCAAAGGAACATATCCCAATCTTTCTGAAAGCAGTACTTTCACTTACATTTTTATGTCTTATGTAGGGGTTTTCCAGTTTAGCTGGGTACTTTTCCAACTGAAATACAACATTTTTTGTAAGTAACATTAACAATATTAGACAATATTAGACAAAGAAGAAACATTGATGTAAAAACGCTACAAATGATTGTTTTGAGCATTTTGTCATCTTCAAGTCCTGACCTAGTGCTGACGTCTATGCAGCTAAACCTGCTCATTGACTGTTTAACAGATGCATGTACACACTTCGGATGGCTATGTTCAGAGTTTCCATATCTCGGCTGCTTAAACCCAACTGAAGCCCTGCCAATGCTGGCAAAAGCGTCCATGAGCAATTACCCACGATCAAAAGCACTATAATGACCTCATTCCTTCTGCTGCGGCACAGTCCTTTATCCTGACAGCAGGGCTTTGAGTGTGTCAAAACAGCCATGAGATCCATTTCCACTGGCTTTACTGAGCTGTCAGTGGAACAGCCAGCCATTTCAGGGCTCATACATTTTTTTCCAGTATGATGAAATATTTCAAAATGTTCCCTGGTGGGTGGAAAAAAGTTTAAAACGGCTGAAAGCTAAAATGTGTCTCTCAGGGACTGTATCTGATATTTCTGTTTTGTTGAGATACTGTAATAAAGAGTTTGATATTTGAGATGTGAAACTAACACAAGGTTTCCCCCAGAGTAAAGGAGGCGGCTGCTGAGCCTGAGGCTACACTATTAAGGAGATTGAGTTGGAAAAAAAAGCAAAAACAAAGCACAGCGTTATCTCTCTCTCTCGTTTCTGGGTGACCTAAAATGTTCCACACAATGAATGTGGGTTTTGATAACATTAAAGAGTAAAACATTGTGAAAAACCATACCAGATGTTTTAGGCTTAGTTATAGTGAAACACGTCAATTCTGGTCTTCATTTTGACAGTTCGTTGCAAAAGTTATATCTTTTAGTAGTAAATCTAGCTATTTTTTCCCCTAGAGGTTCAACTCTAGCATTCAAATGGTGATGTAGAAGCACCTTGAGAAGGTTCCTCTACGTCATCTCAAGGAAGGGGTTCGGTATGAAATACACTCCCTTCTAGATATGCTGAGTGGTACCAGCTCAAGGTTCACTGTAAAAGCAAGATGCTTCCTTGACTAGGACTACTGACGTTATACAAAATTCAAAATGCAGTAAGGCACTTTTCTGCATATGACCAAATTCAAAGTTTTGTGCTTACAGTTCCATTCCTCCTTTTACGAAGGAAAAAACACAATTAGGCTATGAGGATTATATGTTTATATTCGTAGCTACATCCATCATTACAAGAAATAGATGACAATGGTGGTCATGTCAACTCGTTGTGTTTTTCCCCAGCTGCTATGAATGATTGGTGGCGCAGTCCAGTAAGACAGTAGACTCATAGTTCAATTACTGCTATTTCTTATCCCACATGAATCAAATCTTTTATTTACTATTTTCATCCCGTGCCCACACACTTCTAATTCGGAAAAGTGAAAGCATACCTGTGAGAGGGGTCACCCTGGAAGTAGTTGTAGGTTTTTATACAGTACCCAAGACCAATCTGAGTTCATTTGACCATTGGAAAAAGAGCTACTGCGTAAACACTGCAATGCAGGTTGGATTGAATTGATTGTATTTGCTCATGATGCACATCATTTTATTATCAGAGCGTGCCAGTGGACTTCTGGTAAGTATGGTTTAGTGAAAAGGTGTTGGGATCAGGTAGAACTATGTTTACCCACCCCCAAAATGAATAATTATGAGCAATTCCCCCCACCCACAACTTCTCACCTGAATGCATATTTTTTTATTTGAAGGGTTTGGGCAAAAGCTGAAATTGGGGTTGAGAGTTACCCTTTAACCTCACATGAAGCAGTTTGTGGTGGCCATGTACTGGACTTACATTTAGGTCAGCTGTACGACCCATATTTGGGGTTGTAGAGAGGATGCCTGGTGGAGGAGGCAAACCATTGGGGTAGGATAAGAAGGTGAGCTGGTGCTGGTGTTGATGTTGGTGCTGGTGTGTGTGCTGGTGGAACTCTGTCCTCAGCAGAGGTGGCCCCGAGCCAGTCCCCCTCTCTGCAGTCTGCGCCAGGAAACGGTTGTTCAGTTCTTGGCGAAGTAGGTCGTGCTCTGTTGTGGGTGAGAGGTTAAAGGTCATACTCTGACAAAAACTGCTCTTTCTCACCCACAACCCGTATCACCACCTACACCTGTTGTACACTAAACACCAATCAATCTCCTATACGGTTCCTTCAATATCCATCTCCTTTACTGTTCAAGCCTCTTACCTGAGTAGCCTGCTTCAGTGGAGTGTCCTTCGATGCCATTGGTTGGTAATCCCAGAGGGCTTGTGAACATGGCCGGGCGGCGATGCCCGTGAACTGGCAGGAAGAAGTGGGGTGCGGGCAACTCCGAGACGGACAGGGGGAGGGCCGGCAAGGGAGAAGAATGGTGCCCGAGGTGGGGGGATGGCGGGAGGGTTCGCTTGCGGGATCCCTCTATGCTGCTGCTGTAGGGAGGAGAAAGGCAAGATTGTAAATAAATATCACCTCATCTAGGATATCAGTATTATGAAATGGTTTGAACAAGTACAGTCAATGCCATGTCCTACCTGTTGTGGAGACCAATGTACAGGGGATGGCCCTGGTGATGTGACAATGGTTCTCTCTTGACCTGGGATAGGCCTGACCCTGGCAGAGTTGGGGTGATCGTGTTGTGAGGGGACGTCCTCTCCTTCTTCACACACACAGCAGGAAGTGGGCTGGTGGTGCGGGTGCTGGTGAGAGGGGCTGCAGGGGCAGGGCTGCCTGCAGGCTGAGAGCCAGGGGCGGGACTGGCAGCAGGCAGATCGAGCGGTGTGTCGCTGCTCTGGTCCTGGCTGCGCTGTAGACCTGACACTGTGGCAGAGCTGCACACCTTCGTCTCGTCCCTCTTATCAACGCCTATGTCTACGAGCAACCAGAGAACATGGGTTACCAACCACAGTTTGACAGAGTCATTTAAAGCTGCAATATGAAACTTTTTGTGGCCAACTGACCAAATTCACATAGAAATGTTGTTATAGATCTGTCATTCTCATTGAAAAAAAGTCTATGTGCGCTATTTCTATGCTTCCCGTTCTTAAGTTTCATTTTTTGTGTCTTTTACATTCGATTTTGTACCCTGGTAGTAGTTGTATTTTTTTTTCTTCTTCAAACAGCTGAAAATACAATATTTTTGGTTATATACTTGCTTGTTTGTTTTGTCACATAAACTGAAATTAGGCAAACTATAAAAATGTTAGAAACCAGGAAATGGCAGACTGATTTCTGCAGAGTGCATCTTTAATATTCTTTCCCACTTCAAATAAATACTGAAACTTATTATACACTATAAATATACAAAAGTATGTGGACACCCCTTCAGCTTAGTGGATTTGGCTATTTCAGCCACACCTGTTGCTGACAGGTGTATCAAATCTAGCACACAGCACATGATCTCCAAAGACAAACATTGGCAGTAGAAGGGCCTTACTGAAAAGCTCAGTGACTTTCAACGTGGCACCGTCATAGGAACCCACCTTTCCAACAAGTCAGTTCGTCAAATTTCTACCCTGCTAGAGCTGCCCCAGTCAACTGTTAAGTGGAAACGTCTAGAAGCAACAACGGCTCAGTCACAAAGTGGTAGGACACAAGCTCACAGAACAGGACCGCCAAATGCTGAAGTGTGTAAAAATCGTCTGTCCTCGGTTGCAACACTCACTACCGAGTTCCAAATTACCTCTTGAAGCATTGTCATCACAATAACTGTTCGTCGGCAGCTTCATGAAATGGGTTTTCATGGCCGAGCAGCCGCACACAAGCTTAAGATCACCATGCGCAATGCCAACTGTCGGCTGGAGTGGTGTAAAGTTTGCCGTCATTGGACTCTGGAGCAGTGGAAACATGTTCTCAGGAGTGATGAGTGACACTTCACCATCTGGCAGTCCGACGGACGAATCTGGGTTTGGCAGATGCCAGGAGAACGCTACCTGCCCCAATGCATAGTGCCAACTGTAAAGTTTGGTGGAGGAGGAATAATGATCTGGGTCTGTAGATAGCGACACCACACTATCTACCGAGAGAGTTTTCATCTGTATTTTTCATAGCTGTCTACATACCACCACACACCGATGCTGCCACTAAGACCACACTCAATGAGCTCTATACCGCTATAAGCAAACATGAAAACACTCATCCAGAGGCGGCGCTCCTAGTGGCCGGGGACTTTAACGCAGGGAAACTTAAATCCTTTTTACCAAATTTCTGCCAGCATGTTAAATGTGCAACCAGAGGGAAAAAAACTCTAGACCACCTTTGCTCCACACACAGAGACACGTACAAAGCTCTCCCTTGCCCTCCATTTGTCAAATCTGACCATAATTCTACCCTCCTGATTCCAGCTTACAAGCAAAAATTATAGCAGGAAGCACCAGTGACTCGGTCAATAAAAAAAGTGGTCAGATGAAGCAGATGCTAAGCAACAGGACTGTTTTGCTAGCACAGTTCCGGGATTCTTCCGATGGCATTGAGGAGTACACTACATCAGTCACTGGCTTCATCAATAAGTGCATCGATGACATCGTCCCCACAGTGACTGTACGTACATACCCCAACCAGAAGCCATGGATTACAGGCAACATCCGCACTGAGCTAAAAGGGTAGAGCTGCCACTTTCAAGGAGCGGGACTCTAACCCGGAAGCTTATAAGAAATCCCGCTATGCCCTCCGACGAACCATCAAACAGGCAAAACGTCAATACAGTACTAAGATCAAATCGTACTACACCGGCTCCGACGCTCGTCAGATGTGGCAGGGCTTGCAAACTATTACAGACTACAAAGGGAAGCACAGCCAAGATCTGCCCAGTGACATGAGCCTACCAGACGAGCTAAATTACTTCTATGCTCGCTTCGAGGCAAGTAACACTGAAACATGCATGAGAGCATCAGCTGTTCCGGACGACTGTGTGATCACACTCTCCGCTGCCGATTTGAGTAAGAGCTTTAAACAGGTCAACATTCACAAGGCCGCAGGGCCAGATGGATTACCAGGATGTGTACTCCGAGCATGCGTTGACCAACTGGCAAGTGTCTAAACTGACATTTTCAACATCTCCCTGTCCAAGTCTGTAAAACCAACATGTTTCAAGCAGACCCCCATAGTGCCTGTGCCCAAGAACACTAAGGTAACCTGCCTAAATGACTACCGACCCATAGCACTCACATCTGTAGCCATGAAGTGCTTTGAAAGGCTGGTCATGGCTCACATCAACACCATTATCCCAGAAACCCTAGACCCACTACAATTTGCATACCGCCCTAACAGATCCACAGATGATGCAATCTCTATTGCACTTCACACTGCCCTTTGCCACCTGGACAAAGGGAACACCTATGTGAGAATGCTATTCATTGACTACAGCTCAACGTTCAACACCATACTGCCCTCAAAGGTCATCGCTAAGCTAAAGACCCTGGTACTAAACACTTCCCTCTGAAACTGGATCCTGGACTTCCTGACGGTCCCCTCCTGTACTCCCTGTTCACTCATGACTGCACGGCCAGGCCATCATTAAGTTTGCCGATGACACAACAGCGTTAGGCCTGATCACCGACAACGACGAGACAGCCTATAGGGAGGAGGTCAGAGACCTGGCCATATGGTGCCACGACAACTTCTCCCTCAACGTGATCAAGACAAAGGAGATGATTGTGGACTACAGGAAAAGGAGGACCAAGCACGCCCCCATTCTTATCGACGGGGCTGTAGTGGACTAGGTTGAGAGCTTCAAGTTCTTTGGTGTCCACATTACCAACAAACTAACATGGTCCAAGCACACCAAGACAGTCGTGAAGAGGGCACGACAAAACCTATTCCCCCCCCCCCAGGAGACTGAAAAGATTTGGCATGGGTCCTCAAAAGGTTCAACAGCTGCACCATCGAGAGCATCCTGACTGGTTGCATCACTGCCTGTTATGGCAATTGCTCGGCCTTCGACCACAGGGCACTACAGATGGTAGTGCGTACGGCCCAGTAAATCACTGGGGCCAAGTTTCCTGCCATCCAGGACCTCTATTCCAGGCGGTGTCAGAAGAAGGCCCTAAAAATTGTCAAAGACTCCAGCCACCCTAGTCATAGACTGTTCTCTCTGCTACCGCATGGCAAGTGGTACCGGAGCCCCAAGTCTAGGTCCAAGAGGCTTCTAAACAGCTTCTACCCCAAAGCCATAAGACTCCTGAACATCTAATCAAATGGCTACCCAGACTATTGCATTGGTTGTCCCCCCCCCCTCTTTTACACTGCTGCTACTCTGTTATTATATATGCATAGTCACTTTAATAACTCTATCTACATGTACATATTACCTCGACTAACCGGTGCCTCCGCACATTGACTCTGTACCAGTACCCCCTGTATATAGCCTCGCTATTGTTATTTTACTGCTGCTCTTCAATTATTTGTTACTTTTATTTCTTAGCGCCTCCATGCTCTGGACACTACGCTGACAGACACAGCAAACCTTCTTGCCACAGCTCGCATTGATGTGCCATCCTGGATGAGCTGCACTACCTGAGCCACTTGTGTGGGTTGTAGACTCCGTCTCATGCTACCACTAGAGTGAAAGCACCGCCAGCATTCAAAAGTGACCAAAACATCAGCCAGGAAGCATAGGAACTGAGAAGTGGTCTGTGGTCCCCACCTGCAGAACCACTCCTTTATTGGGGGTGTCTTGCTAATTGCCTATAATTTCCACCTGTTGTCTATTGCATTTGCACAACAGCATGTGAAATTTATTGTCAATCAGTGTTGCTTCCTAAGTGGACAGTTTGATTTCACAGAAGTGTGATTGACTTGGAGTTACATTGTGTTGTTTAAGTGTTCCCTTTATTTTTTTGAGCAGTATATATAACTGCATTGTTTGTTAGGGCTTGTAAGTAAGCATTTCACTCTAAGGTCTACACCTGTTGTATTTGGTGCATGTGACAAATAACATTCGATTTTTCATGGTTTGGGCTAAGTCCCTTAGTTCCAGTGATGGGAAGTCTTAATGCTACAGCATACAAAGGCATTCTAGATGATTCTGTGCTTCCAACTTTGTGGCAACAGTTTGGGGAAGACCCTTTCCTGTTTCAGCATGACAATGCCCCGTGCTCACTAATGCTCTTGTGGCTGAATGGAGGCAAGTCCCTGCAGCAATCTTCCAACATCTAGTGAAACGCCTTCCCAGAAGTGTGGAGGCTGTTATAGTAGCCAAGAGGGGACCAACTCCATATTAATGCCCATGATTTTGGAATGAGATGTTCGACGAGCAGGTGTCCACATACTTTTGGTCATGTGGTGTATGTGTTCATGCTTAGCTAAAACAACCTTCATTCATAGTGGTGAATAGCTCCTAATCTCTGTTGTCTGGTGACAAAAGCCCTAGTCCTGTGGCCCCCAAGACTGAATACTAGGCCTACATCTATAAACAACAATGAGGCAACGAACGAGCAGCTTCATAACAGCCAGTGGGTTCATGTCTTGGGAAAATGAGCATGTTCATATTACAAAGTGCTCACAATTTGTTAGTTGCACCATTATATTTTCCATTCACTGCCAGACAGTGTAAGAAAATTATCATTAAATTCAACAAAGCCTATTTTCCCAGCACCAAACAACACTAGTCTCTACTCCCTGCAGTCTTTGAGCTCTGACAAAACCCGAGGGCCCTGGGGAGAGACTAGTGGTGTGTTTAGCACTCTTTGTAATCATAACGTTCAATAGGCTGAAGTCCAGACGGCTCATTGGAAGACTCAATGAGAGACCTCCAAAGCAAACAACAAATGCCCTCTCCAAAGCCCACCACAAGCAGCTTGGAGGTAGGGAGAGTTAAATAGAGACCTTCTAATCGCTTTCACAAGGCATATTAAACCCCTGGCTCAGCTCTAAAAGGTTCTCACCGCCAGCCAGCCAGTGGGATTAGAGCATGCTTTATGCTGCCTGGCCCTGGATGCGCGTCTCCGCTTGGCTCTTTCAGGCCAAATGAGGCGAAATGTGACCATGTTAGTTCTAATGAGCTTTGAGTTTAAGAAATCGTGGGTTGTGAAGAGAACACAATCAATCAAGCTGCCCATATAAGGCAACAACAACTTAGTCGGGTAAAGAATACTGAATGGGAAAAATACCATTCAGTGATGTTGCTTTGAGAGGTATTCTCTTGGGTGAAAATTGCACTTAATTGTTGAATTGCAGCTATAGTTAGATCACAATATGGACTTGCTAAGAGATGCTAAGGATGATAATAGGGAATATTGAAGTAGATAACAAACTTGCTTGAGCCAGTAGTCTCATTGAGAATGACGTGTGACTCCAAACATCACGTCTTCCTAGCCCCAATGAAGCAGCTAAAGCCACTGAAAGTGGAGGTTCAATCCAATTCATAGCTAAAATATTGTGTAGAAAGCATTTATCAACTATTTCACACAACTCAACACATTCAAATGCACACACATCTCTGTCAAAACACTTGCATCATTATTCTGTTTTACTTCAACATAAATCCCCTCTAGCTCAGAGACTTTCCACAGAGTAGAGTGACATTCAGTGTCAAACCACGTTGTGCAATTAAGAGTGTGTGGGTATCCTTAAACTACAATGGCCACAACACCTTGACAACAATTAGGTAATTCTTGATAACTGTGTGGTTTGAATAAGGATGTTGCCCTTATTCAAGTGAACAGAAATGGAATGTCCGAAAAAGCGTATAAGAGCATGTCACTGAGACAAATATATCTATTCTGTTTAGCAACAGCTAAGCAAGGACAGAGAGTCAAGTGCCAAAAAAAATTGAGAGAGAAAACATTCTTACCATTAGCTGTCCTTAGTGTGAAGAGCTTTTCAAACTCAATCCCTGAAACCTGAGCAAAAAGGAGAAAATAAAAATGTTAGGATTTTGAGTCTGGTGCTGGAACTGTCGCCAAAAGTGATTGCTTTTCCATGGTAATCTTTAACAGCACTCGATCAACAGGACCATCCGGTATGCTGGCTCTTGCTCCACTCCCAGACTCGACGTCAGCTCCACACTCAGGGGGGTGTGTTCAAGTTCCCAATGAATGTATGATCCCGTGGGGCTCAGTTGGTAGAGCTTGGCACTTGCAACGCCAGGGTTGTGGATTCGATTCCCATGGGGGACCAGTATGAAAAAGTATCCACTCACTACTACTGTAAATTGCTCTGGATAAGAGCGTCTGCTAAATGACTAAAATAGAAATGCAAAATGAATGAAAACGAGATCAGAGGAACAAAAGGTGAGACATAACTCTTGGTGAACCCAGTCCAATGACATGAGAGGGAAAGTTTTCTAAATGAAACTGAATGAGATTAAATCGAAACCATTCTAACTTGATGTAGTATGTGACAGCTCAATGAATGCATCTTTTGACAGTATAATAAAAAGCATCAGAACATAGATTAAACATTAAGAGGCAATTAATGTAATCAGTCATTTCTTTCATGTAAGAGCACTACGTAAATGCCCATGACATTTACCTTGTGAAAAACAAATTAGAAAGTGGATGACACAAATTAACTTAGTAGCTAAGTATCTTATTCTAATCCATAAATTACATTTAAAACAGTATGTTTCTAATTACATTGCTGAATATTGGCCAGATTGTCATACCAGGCAGCAGAGGACTCACACACACACACACACACACACACACACACACACACACACACACACACACACACTTAAATAAACTATGTAGTGATATTATATTTGATGTGCTCCTGTGTATTCCTCATCTTTAAGCATTCTGTCCTTTGTAAAGTGTCAATCATACGGATGCTGGGAAAGCGCATGATTATACACTAACGACATCAAATAGACATCAAACTAACCAGATTCAATTGCTAAATCAAATTGTTGAACTCAGCGGAAATTCAGCTGTGGTAAACCATCATGAGGTTCCTTTCGTGTTGCAAATGTAAGTACCTTATTTCCAGATATTCCTGGAATCCATCAGTTGATTAACAACCTTGCAAAATGCTACATTACCGTAATCGGGTTCATATGACCTCTGTCATGAGTTCAATTTCAGTTTTGGAGCCTCCATATTTAATAGGAGGTTGCTGACAAAAATAAATAGATCATATGGAGGAAATAACAGAGACTTCTTATGATAATTAGAACGTCCTTACTTTCGTAAGTAGCCCTAATGATATTCACAGTGTAATCAAGTTAGCTTCAGCGCATTCCTTAGATCAAAATCCAATAATGCAATCAAAGAGAGCTGGCATTATTAACATGTAGACATTTAAAACAGAGTTAAATGTCTATAATGTCCGTAAGACACACAGACTGAACGTCACACTCACAAACCAGTACCAAAACACAAGTTAGAGTTTGTGGCCATTTATCCTCCTTGACGTCAACTACGTCCCAAAAATAGTCTGCTCAGGATGGAGGAGGACCACCACTGAGACCAAAGACACCCCACACACTGTTTACGCTGCCCTGACCTATTAAATAAAAAGGTCAGCCAAAACATCTGACCCCATCACAACCCTGTCTGCCATTTGGAGGACCCCCCCCCCCCCCCCCCACTCAGTACAATACAGCCTGGCCAGCTGACAGCCCAGATGGAAATACACAAATACATAACAGAACATGTAGAGGACTGATAAGTTAATAGTTCTGAGAAGTGAGAATGTTTATCTGACCTTGTCATCGATGTCACTCTCACTGTCACACTGCGGGAGAAAGGATGCGAAGCGCTGCATTAATTCATGAGAACAGCTTCATCCATCAACACTCAAACTGACACTTTTTAAATGCATCTATAAATAATGCCAATAAAAAACATGGAGATCCATATTATGGTTAGATTAGTAGAAATGTGTTTATGCCTAGAAGAGTCTGTTTACATATCAAGTCAGAGAGAGAGAGAGAGTGTGTGTGCGAGAGAATGAAACCGAGCGGGAGAAAGGGGACATTATTATGCATTAGGTCTGTTACCTCGTTCCAAGTCACCAACGTGTGTTTCACTGCTGTGTGTACTGAACAGTTCGCGCTAAAGGAATCATCACGCCAGGCGACGCAGCAACACAACTGTGAGCTACTATATCAGACGGTCAATTTCGACTGAAAACCACTGATAAATCATGTGTCAGTCCCTCCCTCAAGTCCCGCTCACTGTCAACGTGTCACTCAGATATACAAATCACTAATCCGTGTTGACATGACACCTGTTGAGCTACATTACTAAATATCAGCCTGTTAGCTTCTGAGGACATTTTGTTCCAGCAAATGAGGACATTTTGTTCCAGACTGTTCTTCTCAGTATGCACGGGCTAATCACAGACCCGGTTTTATCCTCATACTCTGAGCAGTACCATAGGTAACATAGGGGACATTCATTCTCTCAGAAAGGATTGAAGTCACTCACCGAATAGCCCCGACCAGAGAATGAGCTCTGTGGAAAGAAATTATAATGTTCATGAGCAAGGGCTTATAACAGATTCTGATAAATGCCTTCTGTAATCAGTCAATAGGTTGTTGTTGGCACACACAAAAAAATCCCTTTATCCAGACAATACTGTTCATACCCCACTGTGGTGTTCTTTAGAGTTGCTTCTCTGAGGCGTGCCCTGTGTTCTGGTGACCTCGGCTCCGCCTTGCCTTCCCAGAAGCCCCTTCACCTGAGGGACAGGACAGACCCAGAGGACAGATCAATCACACACTCAAAGGCTTCCAATTTAACTAATTTTCATCATGTCTTTGAGTCCAGGGTTATCTACATAACATTGAGTTGGAAGACAGTGAATTTACCAGCCCATAGCCCCTCCGCCCAGATGAGAATCTGGCCCACCAGAGGGCACTGGTGTATTACAGGAATGAGTGATTACACATCAGTGAGGACATCCATTTCAATGACACAGTTAACCCGATTTAAAATAAGCAGAGTTCATGTCCAGACTCATTCACTGACCGTGATGGGCAATTAGCCCTAGCCCTGGCCCTGGCCCAACTCCGAGCCAGAGCTGGCTTTTCTTTAAAGGCAAGATAAATGCAGTGCATGCATAAATGGGCACACACACACACACACCAACATTGGGTTGGAATGGAGACCTTGAATGATCCATGCAGCATAATGCAGATTTTATACAGATATTGATTCAAGAGATCACAAGTTGTTTCAGGACAAAACAGAGAAATCATATTGACTGAAAACTCAGAATGAAGTGATTAAACAGGAACAGCACAATAATGTGGTGTAGATCTGGGGTTTCATGGTTTAAAGCTACCGTTCCATAATGTTCAGCCCATCCTGCAGCATTCCTTTGGCTGCTACACTTCACTGCTTTGACAGGCAGGCCCAGAACACTGTATGTCTAGGTCCCGTGTGGCTCAGTTGGTAGAGCATGGTGTTTGCAACGTCAGGGTTGTGGGTTCGATTCCCACGGGGGACCAGTACGGGAAAAAATGTATGAAATGTATGCCTTCACTACTGTAAGTCGCTCTGGATAAGAGCGTCTGCTAAATGACTAAAATGTAAGTGTGTGTGTGTAAAAATGACTTACTTAAATAGTCCAGGTGGCAGTGAACATGTCATCCAGCTAGTCTCATGACTTGATTTGACACAGTGAACGTCCTGTGTCAATGTGCTTTAGCAAAGTACATGTTATCTGAGAAAGGATGTTATCTGAGGTCCTTCTACTTCCTACAGCACTCCGGATGTTGCTTCAGTGACACGATTGATCAAGTGTGAGTAGGTTTCATCCCTTTTGTAGAGTAGATCCCATTTACCTACAGTGTGCTAAGATAAACAGTAAATTCAAGGAACAAAATACACTGAAACAAACCTGATAATAGCTGTGTCCTGTTTTGCATAGGAGGCTACCACCCAACATACTGTTTTGCATACTGTTCAGAACAAGAGAGATCCACAAGGGGTCATCTAGGCAATACCTTAAAACAAGTAGTATCTGGTCGACACATACAGATTGGGGTGCGGGAATTGGCTAGGCCAGGAACTGATATGGAAGTGGGCATAAGTTTGTGAGTGCCTGGTGTGCTCTCTGCTACAAACACAGACAAATACTGCGCTGAGGAGGAAGCTCTTCACAAAGCACCTTATCTCGTCTCTTTATTGGCCCTTGTTTCCTGTGTGGCACTCTCCTAACTCCCTGCAAAGCAGACACGCTTGTGTGAAGTAATTACTATAACAGGATGGGAAGATTCGGAAATGAACCTGATAACACAGTTCATTGACTGGCTGGTGCCGACAATTAAACACCTCACGATGGAGCCATTTCTTTTTTTTTTACAGGACAAAAGCCGTATCACCATTAGAAAAAGAAAACTGTGGGATTTAAAGTGAATGACTTGAAACAGCTAAGGAAGAACTCCAAATAAACATATAGCTGCTTATCTAGGTTAACAACCAAAACGAAAACAAACTGTAAGACCTTTTACTTCTCTGGGCAAAATGCCCACACACAATACGAGGTAGACAATACGAGGTATTCCCTGTGGCTCAGTTGGTAGAGCATGGTGTTTGCAACGCCAGCATGGTGTGTGCAACGCCAGGGTTGTGGGTTCGATTCCCACGGGGGGGCCAGTACAAAAAAAAAAAGTATGAAATGTATGTATTCACTACTGTAAGTCGCTCTGGATAAGAGCGTCTGCTAAATGACTGAAATGTAGACAGGTTTTAGTTTGTAGGAGAGCATAGTCATTAAAATAGAATGAAGGTTAATTGATCCATAGACTACCTGCTTGCTCTTCTTTGATCTGTTTTTCACCTTCCCTTGCTCCTTCTCTCCATCCTGCTCATGTTCAAAGTCAGCTCGATTGTCAGTGAATCCATTCACAGGAATCACATCCCCCTCAGCAGTCTGTTCAGTCTTCCGTTTCTTCAGCACCTGGCTCTCCCACTTCTCCTTGCCCCCCTGCGACCTCAGGCTCTTTGTGCTCTTCCTCAGAGCCACCTACGAAAGAGCAAACACAAAGGAGGCTTAATATGTACAGCACAGAAGGAGAGCCACCTCGGTATGAATGATGATAATGCTTACACTGAGTCAATATGATAAGGCGGCAAGGAAATCCTTCCAAAACCTCTAGTACATAAATAAAAACCCATCATAAAGAAAAAGGGAATTGAAGAAAAGCCAAAGCTCATGATGCTTCTGGGCATGGTTGTGTATTGAGGTCATATCCTATGAGGCAGGCCTGTGAGACTAGAATATTGGCGGCCAGCTGCTACCCATTGTCAGGCTGTGGCGTTTGGCAGTCTGAGCTAAATGCCCCTGGACTAACCATGCCAGTGGCCTGTGAGTGGGTTGTCAGTGGTGTTGATATATATACTACCAAGCACAGTGGAGGCAAGCAATGGACATGAACAAGAATCAGTTACAGGTCATCTAAGACACAGAATTCGGTGAGATCTTGGAAAGGAGCAATTGAATACATGCTCCCCTCCCCCGATGGCTTTTGGGGTATTGTTCAATGCAAGCACAACTAATCTCACTTAGCCAACGAGTGTGAACTGTGAGCATTCCCTGCTCAGCGTCCCCCCTGCCTACAGCTTCAGCTATCCATGAAAACAAGTGACCTAATGGCACAAGTGTAATCTCCAGAACCATTGCCATAGTGATATTAATATTCATGGCACTGCTAAAAGACTAGCGGCGTGTGGTAAATGATGTGTCACTGTGTTTCTCCACCTCCCTGGACAGTTACCAAGCATGTCTGATAAAAACAATCACTGAGCTTGGCTCTGAATAGCATCAGGCACACACAGCTGTGGAGACGCAGGGGGGGAGAAACCAAACAAGGGCTGAGTGAGAGAGAGTGGGTGAAAATAACCTTGGGTAGTTGATCCGTTTTGCCAGCTACACTCAATAAAATAGGGTGAAACCAGCTAAATCCAGGTTAGGGTTTGCAGTGAGAATGGCTTTGAGAACGAACATTGGCCCTAAATCCCAGGTAAAGCCCAGCGGCTTACAAAGGATTCAGTGGATGGGCTCTCATCAAGTTCCACTATCACATTCGTACCTCCATCCAGTCACTCTCACCATCCATGAAGCCAAAAGTGGCAGTAACATGCATGTTATAACACGGTCTCTCCTCGGTGGACAGAAGGTCATGAACATCAAGCTATTAGCAGCTCGTGTGCCACAGCTTCTGCAATCAGACCTCACATATCAGCTCTCGCCAGGTAGCTGAACATAACCTGGCCTGCGAACGTTCCACAAAGGACACGAGATACAAGTGGTTCGGGAAACAAGGCGGCTTGTTACAGTAGGCTGTTCAAATCCAATTTGCATCCAATCAGCCACTGGCACAGTAAGCGCTGCTTCAGCCTCCATTAACGGCTCTGTAAATCATTAACTCTATTGATGTGACATAGATTTCAAAGACGCAACGCAAGCAGGGGTACAGAGAGTCGGTCAGTTAACTGTATAAAGCTAATAGCATCCGCTAATATGCCTTTATCAGAGTAATAGTTAGCTAATTTCAGAGAGCTATTTTCCCATGACAAGATATCGAACAAGACAGTAGCGCACAGTTCCTTCTAGAGATCCAGAGAGATCTGTTACAGTGAAATATATGACTACGGTTGTTCCTTCCTATGCTCATTGATTTAAGCACTGCACTGTAGGAGAGTAGACCCAGCAGATCTTGACGTTCCTGGCATTAGATTCATGATTCTGAACTGTGTGTAAAGCTACAGGTCTACAGATCATTTGTCTTTATCCTCCTGACCACGACAGAGATAATACTGGTAACAGCCTGTCCATAGGTCAAGCACTCCATTTATCCATACATCCCCAGCTAGACCGCTTTCTGTCATTAGGAACTGTTCAATCACATGGCACTATAGGCCATCATCTTCTGGTACAAGGTTCACTTTAAATGCCCCTGACTTTTAAAGATGCCATCTGTAGAGTGGCCAGTGGTGGAAAAAGTACCCAATTGTCATTATTGAATAAAAGTAAAGCTACCTTAATAGAAAATGACTTGAGTAAAAGTTGCCCAGTAAAATCCGACTTGAGTAAAACTTTAAAAGTATTTCGTTTTAAATACACTTAAGTATCAAAAGTAAATGTAATTGCTAAAATATACTTAAGTATCAAAAGTAAAAGTTTAATCTTTTCAAATTCCTTTTATAAAGCGAACAAGGTGGCACCATTTTCTTGCTTTTTAATGTACGGATAGCCAGGGCCATGCGCTAACGCTCAGACATCATTTACTAATGAAGCATGTGTTTCATGAGTTCACCAGGTCAGAGGCAGTAGGGATGACCAGGGATGTTCTCTTGATAAGTGTGTGAATTAGACTATTTTCCTGTGCTGCTAAGCTTTCAAAATGTAACGAGTACTTTTGGGTGTCAGGGAAAATGTATGGAGTAAAAAGTAGATTCTTTTCTTTAGGAATGTAGTGATGAAGTAAAAGTAGTCAAAAAATAAATAGTAAAGTACAGATACCCCCAAAAACAACTTAAGTAGTACTTTAAAGTATTTTTACTTAAGTACTTTACACCACTGAGTGGCTATAGATACACTAGGTTCATAATCGCTTTATTTGAATGCTGAAATGGAGTTTGTGTGTCATTTCCTACAGTACTTGTTACACATAATTAAGTGGTAATTAGACACTTAACATTCTGACCAGACATGTTGATTTTGTCCACCCACACCAGACGCGATCAGGAAACACAGGTTGAAATATCAAAACCAACTCTGAACCAACTATTTTAATTTGGGGACAGGTCAAAAAGCATTAAACATTTATGGCAATTTAGCTAGCTAGCTTGCTGTTGCTAGCTAATTTTTCCTGGGATATAAACATTGGGTTGTTATTTTACCTGAAATGCACAAGGTCCTCTACTCCGACAATTAATCCACAGATAAACGGGGAAACAGAGTTAATTTCAAGTAATCTCTCCTCCTTCAGGCTTCTTCTTCTTTGGACTTTATATGCCAGTTGGCAACCAACTTTAAGGTGCATTACCACCACCAACTGGACTGGAGTGTGTACCTCAGGTCATCTTTCAATCACCCATGTAGGTATTTGCTCCTAAAAACCAATGAGGAGATGGGAGAGGCGGGACTTGCAGTGTGTCAAGCATCACAAATAGAACCAAGTTATATTTTAGCACCTGCCTACGCAGATGCTCATTGACTCACAAGAGCAGTGTGGTTGCAATGATTTAATAACATGTATGTGTACATTTATTTTGCAACGCGAGCTGTGTGGTCAGCATAACACTCTCTATTTCCCATGACACGTCCAGCAGCCTGAGGTCACGGGTCCTGCCACTGAATTACTGGACCTGCACTGACTGGGCAATCAGTCGAGCAATTTATGCACCAGTAATGGACTGAAGACGAGTCATAAACATTCTGACACTGCCATGGCTTTGCCTTACAAGTCTAAATGTGTAGGCTACTTTGTCACATAACTGTCAAACATATTTAAAGGAGGTACTGGTGGCCAAAAAAGAAACATTATGAAATTGCAATAGAACATAATGTCACTTTCTTGTGTCACATCCTACAGTAATGATAAACACAAGGGCGGAAAATGGAGCCAGTTTATTATCACCTAGATCCATATGTAAACACAACTGTATATTCTGTCCATATATCACAGAATATAGACCATCTACAGTCCCTGCTGTCTTCATTCTTAGAGGTTGCATGCCTATTGTATTCAGTGTAGCTGGAAATCTACCCCAGATTATTTTCACCCACTCTCTCTCATTCAGCCCTTGTTTGGTCTTTGGGTTCGAGTAGTTTCTCTCCCTCTGCCTCTCAACAGATGTGTGTGCCTGATGCTATTCAGAGCCAAGCTAGCAGTGATTGTTTTGATCAGACGTGCTTGGTAACAGTCCAGGGAGGTGGAGAAACCCGAGTGGCGCAGTGGTCTAAGGCACTGCATCTCAGTGCTAGAGGCGTCACTACAGACCCTGGTTTGATTCCAGGATGTACCACAACCGGCCATGATTGGAGTCCCATAGGGCAGCACACAATTGGCCCAGCGTCGTCCGGGTTAGGGTTTGGCCGGGGTAGGCCGTCATTGTAAATAAGAATTTGTTCTCAACTGACTTGCCTAGTTAAATAAAGGTTAAATAAAATAAAATAAAAATGTAATCATAACTGTGTGAAACAATGAGTGATTGCTTCTTCTGCCCAGTACAGATCCATTCAAGGACATTCTGTGCTTTTATAGACTGATCTTGTCCTGCATAAGAGCGATGTCAGTATCATACAGAATCCTGTCTGACTTACTGTTCATCGACTCAATACATTATCTGCACTGTCAGCTCAGGTGAATCAGATAAAAGACAGACACTGACAAGTGATCCTAATCAGAACTTTGAACTGCTGACAAAAGCAAACAGACAACAAACATGATCAATCCTCAAGACCCACATTATTACACTCACTCTTTTTACAGCGAGATTATTGAGAGGAATTTATCTCAAATTTAAACTGGCTGGTTCAAGCCCTGAATGCTGATTGGCTGACAGCCGTGGTATATCAGACCATAAATGTCAAAACATTTATTTTTACTGCTCTAATTACGTTGGTAACCAGTTTATAATAGCAATAAGGCACCTTTGGGGGTTTGTGGTATATGACCAATATACCACGGCTAAGGGCTGTATCGAGGCCATCTATTTTGTGAAGTGCACCAGTCCATCCTGCAGCAAAGCACACCCACAACATGATGCTGCCACTCCCGTGTCCTCACGGTTGGGATGGTGTTCTTCGGCTTGCAAGCCTCCCCCTATTTCCTCCAAACATAATGATGGTCATTATGGCCAAACAGTTCTATTTTTGTTTCATCAGACCAGAGGACATTTCTCCAAAAAGTACGATCTTTGTCCCCATGTGCAGTTGCAAAATGTAGTCTGGCTTTTTTATGGCAATTTTGAGCAGTGGCTTCTACCTTGCTGAGCCGCCTTTCCGGTTAGGTCGATATAGGACTTGTTTTACTGTGTATATACATACTTTTGTACCCGTTGCCTCCAGCATCTTCACAAGGTCCTTTGCTGTTGTTCTGGGATTGATTTGCACTTTTTGCACCAAAGTACGTTCATCTCTAGGAGACAGAAGGCGTCTCCTTCCTGAGTGATATGACGGCTCCGTGGTCCCATGGTGTTTATACTTGCGTACTATTGTTTGTACAGATGAATGTGGTACCTTCAGGCATTTGGAAATTGCTCCCAAGGATGAACCAGACTTGTGGAGGTGTACAATTTTATTTCTGAGGTCTTGGCTGATTTCTTTTGATTTTCCCATGATGTCAAGCAAAGAGGCACTGAGTTTGAAGGTATGCCTTGAAATACATCCACAGGTACACCTCCAATTGACTCAAATGATGTCAATTACCCTATCAGGTTCTAAAGCCATGACATCATTTTCTGGAATTTTCCAAGCTGTTTAAAGGCACAGTCAACTTAGTGAATTATAAGTGAAATAATCTGTCTGTAAACAATTGTTGGAAAAAATCACTTGTGTCATGCACAAAGTAGATGTCCTAACCGACTTGCCAAAACTATCGTTTGTTAACAAAAAAATGGTGGAATGGTTGAAAAACTAGTTTTAATGACTCCAACCTAAGTGTATGTAAACTTCCGACTTCAACTGTAGACTGACCAGGTGAAAGATACGATCCCTTATTGATGTCACTTGTTAAATCCACTTCAATCAGTGTAGATGAAGGGGAGGATACAGGTTAAAGAAGTAGTTTTAAGCCTTGAAACAATTGAGACATGGATTGTGTTAATGTGCCATTCAGAGGGTGAATAGGCAAGACAAAAGATTTCAGTGCCTTGAACAGGGTATGGTAGTAGGTGCCAGGCGCACCAGTTTGTTTCATGAACTGTTTTTCATGCTCAACAGTTTCCCCTGTGTATCAAGAATGGTCCACCACCCAAAGGACATCCAGCCAACTTGACACAACTGTGGGAAGTATTGGAGTCAACATGGGCCAGCATTCCTGTGGAATGTTTTTGACACCTTGTCAAGTCCATGCCCCGACATATTGAGGCTGTTCTGAGGGGGGGTGCAACTCAATATTAGGAAGGTATTCTTAATGTTTTGTACACTCAGTGTATGTTTAGGCAATACAGACATAGCACAGTCATGTTTTACTCTAGCCTATCTTTGACGGCTGTTTATAGTGGCTTGATGAATGCCTACCCTCTTCTGCCAGGTACTGAGACAATTAGATGACACCATCATTACCTAACGAGGACTTTTCCTCAGAGAACCTATTCACAGTGGCCTTGCACAACAGTGGTTGCTCTGCGCCCTGGAACTCTAAATTTGGAACTGTATCATATTCGGCAGATAGCCCTACTTATCAGGGCTAAATAGTACCTATCCGCTAAATGGGGCCAACAGTCATTATTAAGCCAGTGGATTGAGGTCATGCAGTAGCAGCACATTCTACATATTAATTTTCTAAATAAAACTCGCTGTCTCTCTCTGTCAGTCAGTCTGTCTGTCGCTGCAACAGACAGACATAATGGTGTTCCATGTCAGTTCCAGGCCGTTCAGGACGACTGATGGTTTATTTACAGCATGAGCCGACAAGCAGCAGAACAAAGGATAGGAAATGACAGAGGGGGTTTATGGCAGGGAGAGTCAGCCTGTTTCCTGTCTCACAGCCTGGCTGGGCAGTGGGCCCAGGGAGAGATGGACACACACACACACTTTTTACAACTGCGGCCTGCAGCCCTGCAAGTTGTCCATTATGTGGAACTGCGACGAACAAGGGTAAAACATGAAACGTTCAGCATTATTTGGCTGAGTGAAGTCATTGTGCTTCCACCATGCTGAAGAGAGGCGGATGTAATCCTTGGACATGACAGTCTAGCTGGAGACTAGGGGGGATGGCAAGGACAGATAACATAGAGGAGGGTAAATCAATGAGTGCCTGAGGGAGTAACACACTAACCTGGCTGTGGGACTACATTCAGGCAAACTGAACAGGCCACGGAAAGGTATTTTCAGTGTTCCTAGAACTAGAAGATTGATTCTACTGAAAAAAAGGGATGAAAGCAAAAGCACGGCTTCCCTGTAAGCACACCGTATTATCAGCTGTCAGTGAACACTTTTACATACACAGACAAGTGACACCTGCTTGTTTAAAAACCCTTGCAGGTCCCCTGAAAGCCAAGCCCTTCCTCAATCTTGTCCACACAAGGAACTTGTAAAGAGCGTCATCCGAACAGGCAGGCAAACACCACAAAGAGACAAGGAGCTGTGGGGCAGCAGCCTTTCCCCCTCTTGACTGCCTGGAGAGCTCTCAGCTGGACAGATGGGCCAGAGGTCCGGGAGGCTGGTGCACGTTAACTATGCAGCAGGGCCTTGGCTGTAATAAAGAACCTCTAGAAAGATTTACCAATCAATAGCTGGAATAGTTCAATGATATGCTTCTTGATAAAATAAGACCACTGTACCCCTACCTGTACAAGTTCCACCACAGAAATAATCTTGAATATAGCAACACAAAAATAAACTGAGAGCAGTGTCCTTAGAATGCTCTCGACAGTGTTTCTCACGTGCTGCATCCTATTCAATTACCATTTAGCTTTTGACACACTGGTAGTGTTTATCAAACAGTTATTTACATGGCATCACCTCTGGGGTGTACAGTACAGTACAGTACACACCTGACCGGGAGGACGGACTCCGAGAATACATCAAACCGTTACTTACATGGTATCACCTCCGGGGTGTACAGTACAGTACAGTACACACCTGACCGGGAGGACGGACTCCGAGAATACATCAAACCGTTACTTACATGGTATCACCTCCGGGGTGTACAGTACAGTACAGTACACACCTGACCGGGAGGACGGACTCCGAGAATACATCAAACATATCATTATATTACTGCAAATAGGGTGTCGAAATGTCTGCTTGGGGGGCCCTACTGCAGTAGGATACTAAACACTTGTAACAGTCTGACAGCTCGCTTAACAAATGACTAATCCTAGATTTAGTATTAATGAAATTCTATCTGGTGAAATCCTAGGAGCTCAGTCATCATAAAAGAGGGAGAGCAGGGAGAGATTCTCCCTGCTGCCAGAGCAGAGCTAGAGAAGAGAACAGACCGTATAACAGAGAAGCGGTTCACCGTTTAAAGGGTAGAGCTGCTGCAGGCGTCACCCAATCATCCACATCTAGACTTGTGCCAAAGCCAGACTAGCTGGTTACAGAGCTAATTAAACTAACCCTGTGTAAACAAACATACAGTGGGCCAGAACATCCCAGAGTCACGCCCTGGTGAGTTACACCGTCTAGGTTACAGCACTCACTACAACAATCATTATACAACTATACAGGCCTCGTATTCAAATCCAGGCCTGGGTCATTTTGAGCTGGAGCCATCATCAGTCTACAGTCATCCTCATCCAGAATATAGTGGAAATCATGTTGACAATATGCAACAGCTGTATGAAGCAGCTGTTTCTACAGTGATTCATGTAGTTAGCCGTGTATTAGCCGTGTAGTCATGTAGCAAAGCAATTCCATGAGTTACACCTCTGAGAAGCAAGGTTTGACAGGGACGGATAAAGACCATCATTACCGATGACAGAAGATCGTGTTGAGTCCTGTCTTGTTTGTCACCCCTGACATTTGGTATAACAATAAGTTTCTCTTCCTAGACAGAGAATGAATCAGAATGATGATGAGTATTCTGTCAGGGCCATATGCACCAATCACTGAGTCAGCTCTGGCTTTTTACTGCTGGGTTGTCTTTCACACAGTGTCACTTAGATACCATTTATCAAGTTTACTGTTAGTCACCATCTGGCGGAAAGCATTAAGAGAAAAATGTCCTCTTCAAGCATTTCAGGCACATAGACGTCCCCAATGCCTTTATTATTGTCTATTTTGTATCTATTTTGACACATGTCCCTGTGGTGGCCTCGCAGGTTAAGAGCGTTGGGTCAGTAACCCAAAAGGTCGCTGTTTTGAATCCCCGAGCGGGCAAGGTGGAACAATCACATAGACTAATACTCTAGCTGATGAACCTTGCACCTGGAAGCATTTAAGAGCAAGAGAGGAGTTTTATATCAAATGGGTCAAGCCTAGGCCTACAGTTTACAACTTTTGATTTTCCATTTTTGGACCATCAGCAAATCAGAACATATTCAAAATGTGTGACATCTACCAGTTCTCTCTGCCAAACCCCGGGAATTATCATGACATTGACCAAACCAGCCAGTGTGCAGTAGTGCATCAATAATAATCTGTATTCCAGAAACACATATTCTGGAATGGAAGTAAATCTGATCTATAGAAACACATGGACTGAGTGACACCTCAAAGCATCATAATGGTTGTTGTTGGGATAAATCAATAGTAACCTAACAGCATATGTTCAGCCATCAGCCTCTTGGCATATTGGCCCTGCAAACCAACCAATGTGTGTTTACAGCAATATCCTGGGTCCTGAAAACCTTGTTACAAGGCAGGTACAGTGTAATTACAGTGTAGATAACCATTTTATGTAACACTGTATAGGCTGTGACATAACTTTTACAATAAATTTGCTAATAAACTCACAATGGAGATAACTGCGTCAACTGCACATGACCCTGGCGGAGATCTTGAGCGATGTGGGCCACGCAGGAAGATGTCATCGACTTATGTGTATCATGTCCAAACATACAAACGTGTGTCAAAAAACAACAACAACATAGGCCAACGTTCTTACCTCTAAAGATTCCAGACTGAGAAAGCTGGCTATGGCAAATCCATCAATAATGTCCTCCTCCTGAGACACTGACCCTCGTCTCTTTTTCCGAGAGGGACGCGGGGGCCGGACATAATGCAAGTTGGTCATTTTTCCATAATTACACAGGGCCTTATTCCTGACCGGGCTTTGCCCTAGGTCGGAGCCAGATGATGGACTCCGGTTTTGGTCATTCCTGTCAATCGCATCCCTTCTTCGCACGCGGTCTCGTTGAGATCTTGACCTCCGGCTGCGCTTAATTTTCCCGTCCATTTTAGAACTCAGAGTCGAAGCGATCGCCACACAACAGAGCGAAATTCGTTCTTTGTCCATGTGAAGTAGAAGTGTGCAGAACAGCACTTGCTTTGTTTTAGAAATTAAATAAACGATCTGAGACAATCTTCGATCCAACAATAACAGACAAGAACATTTTCGAAGGTTGGTTTCGACTTGAATGCGAACCGTGGCTGCCTTTCTAATTGGACCACCACAACAGCAGATTGTTACTTTGTTGTGCCCAGAGAGTGGGAGAACTCTAAATTGTAACTCTTACAATAATATTAACTTGCTTTGCAACTTTTTTTTTTTGCTTGCAATTGTTGTCTGGCTGCGACAGAGCGAGCTGTCAGACGAAGCTACAACGCTGTATCATGTCGGACTGTTCTTCTTCCATCACCGCCCGGCCAAATCTATAGTCATGAACGATTGTGCTTGGCTAGAGGGATCCCGTTTATTTAAGTAAAATAGCCTAAACAACACTTCACTTTTGATGGTGTTTGGCCGATTGATTGATTGTTACTCTGGCCGTAGATATGCAAAAGCGAGGCACATGAATAATCCACTCAACTCAATAAATTCCGTGATTTGTAGAATCATCCATTCTCAGGCGATTTGTTCAAAGCTTGTCAATCTTCACGCCAAAGTAAGCAAACCTCAGTCAGAAAACGATTCGCCTTTCCTGAATCGGTATTGTTTCTAAATAAATCCAGCCTCGAATTCCTCTTTCCTTGGTTGATATGGTTGGTTCGAATGGCCCGTTGATCTTGAGTAAAATGTTGTGTAAATGGTGTATAAAAAAATTAAAAAAAACACGTTAGAGTTAAAGCCCACTTCCCCACTTCGCCCTACATTGCATTTTCGGTTGTACAGTAAATCCCAGTACCGTGAACAACTGACGTATTTCCGCCACTTCTGCACGGAAGTGCCTGAAATGATCAGCGAATTAACGCTGAGGGGAGGAGGTGAAAGATGTACCCTTTCATGACCCTATGTACTGCTTGAAAAGGTTGCTTTTAGTTCTGTTCTTTATACTGCATTAATATAGGTTTGGAGTTTATTACAACACTGAGTAGCCTAGGCTGAGAATAGGCAGATCTTATTGATACTTTAAACAAGCAACAACAAAAAAGAGTTAGTGATGGTGAAATAACGGGTTTTGAGGGAATGTGATTAATTTATTTCACCATTAGTCATGAATAAATACAAGCAAAACAGTTTTTCTAAATGGATTCTCTCTTTTGCATAATAACCTATTACTAATGGGAAAATGTTGCCTACGATGTGTTTAACTAAGGCAGTGTTAAATTAATCGGAGTGGCCACAGATCCAACTTTTCCGGACCCTTCTTCCCAACATACTCTGCTCTACTCGTTCGGCTGCTCAGAGAACAGGCTACTCTGGCAAATGGTTCTCGTTATATGGTTTGATCAAAGCCGAGACAATATCTGCAAGATCACATAATGATATTATTCTACATAACAGAACGGAATAAAATAGCATAGTATGACGTTACTGTAAGACAAAAAAACGGCACCTAATTTCTTATGACAGTGCGCGGCACAAGGCAAAATATGTGCTGTGATTGAAACAAAACACAGGTACACTACCGCTCAAAAGTTTGGGGCCACTTAGAAATGTCCTTGTTTTTTAAAGAAAAGCTAATTTTTGTCCATTAAAATAACATCAACTTGATCAGAAATACAGTGTAGACATTGTTAATGTTGTAAATGACTATTTTAGCTGGAAACGGCAGATTTTTTATGGAATATCTACATAGGCGTACAGAGGCCCATTATCAGCAACCATCACTCCTGTGTTCCAATGGCACGTTGTGTAAGCTAAGCTAATACAAGTGTATCATTTTAAAAGGCTAATTGATCATTAGAAAACCCTTTTGCAATAATGTTAGCACAGCTGAAAACTGTTGTCCTGATTAAAGAAGCAATAAAACTGGCCTTCTTTAGACAAGGTGAGTATCTGGAGTATTAGCATATGTTGGTTCTATTACAGGCTCAAATTGTCCAGAAACAAAAAACGTTCTACTGAAACCGGGGCCTCCCACTCCTCTTTCCATTCTGGTTAGAGACAGTTTGCGCTGTTCTGTGAAGGGAGTAGTACACAGCGTTGTACGAGATCTTCAGTTTCTTGGCAATTTCTCGCATGGAATAGCCTTCATTTCTCAGAACAAGAATAGACTGACGAGTTTCAGGAGAAAGTTCTTTGTTTCTGTCTATTTTGAGCCTGTAATTGAACTCACAAATGCTGACTTTACAGATACTCAACTAGTCTAAAGAAGGCCAGTTTTACTGCTTCTCTAATCAGAACAACAGTTTTCAGCTGTGCTAACATAATTCCAAAAGGGTTTTCTAATGATCAATTAGCCTTTTAAAATGATACACTTGGATTAGCTAACACAACGTGCCATTGGAACACAGGAGTGATGGTTGCTGATAATGGGCCTCTGTACGCCTATGTTGATATTCCATTAAAAATCAGCCGTTTCCAGCTACAATAGTAATTTACAACATTAACAATGTCTACACTGTATTATCTGATCAAATTGAATTTATTTAAATGCTTTTCTTTAAAAAACAAGGACATTTCTAAGTGACCCAAACTTTTGAACAGTAGTGTATGTTACAGTTAACCCCATTCGCTCACTGTAGGCTACATGATCTAAATGCATATCCCCATGAAACTGATTGAGATGAAATGGTTGGCATGCAGATACTGCATGGATGTTTCACCAGTAAAACTGGTAGTGATAAATGTGAAGGGAGGCCACAGAAATGTGTACATAATGTAGATCATAATGTGATCTTGCAGACATTGATTCAGCTTTGATCTAACTTTATTAAACTAGTAGCATTCGGCAATGTAGGCCTATCCTGTTCTCTGTGCAGGCGAACGAGCAGAGCAAAGACTGTGCGTAAAGTAGGGAATCCCGCACATGCACAGTAGCTTTGGGACCTTTAGCTGTCGGGAAGAAGGGTCCGGTGCAGCCTAGGCCAGAAAATATTCAAAAGTTGTAGGTCTAATCCTGATGCACAAGCATGCTCGGCATCGGCATTCCTGTGCCGAGAAAACAAATAAACCTCCATAGCTGTAGGACCTACATTGATTCACGTTAGTGCTCAAAGTGTCTTGCTACAATTGCCTCAGGAACAGGAAATAGTAGAAAAGCTTCCTTAATGCACAGGTTGCCATTACCAGTAACATCCAGCCTTTATTGAGCCTGCCCATGGTTTGAGTCTCTCCCAGAGGAACCTTAGCAGGATGTTAAAATATGCATGAAGCATGAAGATGCTCATATCATCCTCTCTGTTGTCCTCTGGGTTTCTGAACAAAGTTGATCTGATAACGGCTTTATCACTGCAGTTCTACATTTTGCTCTATTATCATTTAACAGTCTCCAAACTCTGTTGATTTTAAACTTCTTTGATTTACTATCCTTGTATAGTGAGAGCTGTGCTGCAATAGTTACTACATTCCCCCATTCCCCATGTGTCTCAGGCCTCTAGAGGTGCACTGACAGACTGTGGGTTTACCCTAATTAAGTGCTCTATTTAGAAAGGTCCTGTAAGTTGAATTTGTACAGAATTGCTCCAATAGGCTGCTGGGGAGCATTTACAAATGGGACATGTATGCTCTGAAACATTCAATACTCATTAATGTTAATTTGCTTCATTGTGCTCCCATTTCTCTCCTATTACATTGGATGCAATGGTGATGCTAGCTGGCCGACAAAATATACATCTTGACTTAAGGTAAGGTTATGACTGTGTCTTCTATTCTTGTTGCCATTCCCAGATGCCAAAGCATTGAGTCTTAAAGCACACTTCAGACGGACCTTTGTTATGAGTGCAATGGTTTACTTTGTAATTAAATCTGACTGATGAGTTGCAGTGAAATTATATGAAACACAGAACAGAGGGACAGAACTGAAACCATCTTTTGTGAGAAACAGGAACATATGTCGTACTTATCAGTTTTGGAATGGTTGGCTAGTAATAAACTAGTCCTGAACATATCTAGAACTTAAAGCGTTATATTTGGTACTAATCATTCCCTAAGTTCTAGACCTCAGCTAAATCTGGTAATGAATGATGTGCCTATTGAGCAAGTTGAGGATACTAAACTTGTTGGTGTCACCTTAGACTCTAAATTGTCATGGTCAAGGCATATTGATTTGATTATTGTAAAGATGAGCAGAGGTCTGTCTGTGCTAAAGAGATGCTCAGCATTTAACACCACAGTCCCTTCAATTGAAGCGGTGGGAAACAAACAAGTGACCACATCTCTCACAAAAACTGATAAAAAATGAAATCACAGATAATTATAAGAGAGCAGGAGAACTTATAAATTGGCTCCAATAATAATAATAACTTTACAAGCACCAAATCAAGGAAATGTCTGATTTTCAAAAGGGAGAGGGAGAGAATACTGGGGGAGTGGCGGCAGGTCAAGGAGACACAGGATGAGCAGTAGAGGGCATTGCAGGAGCAGATGTGACAGTTACACCTGCAATTTAAAAAAATATAAGGGACTTGAAGTAGCCTACTTGAACTTGAATTTGGAGCTCAGAAATGCAAGTACTGGAATAGTGTCACGTCCTGACCATAGAGAGCTCGTATTTTTCTATGGTAGAGAAGGTCAGGGCGTGACTGGGGGGTTTTGTCTAGTTTATTTATTTCTATGTTTGGTTCTAGTTTCTTTTTTCTGTGTTGGGGTTTTTGTCTAGTTTAAATGTTCTATGTTGTGTTCTAGGTTCTTTTTTCTATGTTGGGGTTTTTGTCTAGTTTACATTTTCTATGTTGTGTTCTAGGTTCTTTTTTCTAGGTTGGGGTTTACGTATGATTCCCAATTAGAGGCAGCTGGTCATCGTTGTCTCTAATTGGGGATCATATTTAAGTTGTTGTTTTTCCCACTAGTGTTTGTGGGAGATTATTTTGAGTTTATGCATGTAGCATCTCGTCGTCATGGTTTGTTGTTTTTGTTTGTTTGTTTGTCTGTCTGTCTTGCATAGTTTCACATAGAAATAAAGATGTGGAACGATACGCACGCTGCGCCTTGGTCTCTTTCATACGTAATCCGTGACAAATAGGCCTACCTTGAAAATCAGACATTTCCTTGATTTGGTGCTTGTAAAGTTATTATTATTATTGGAGCCAATTTATAAGTTCTCCTGCTCTCTTATAATTATCTGTGATTTCATTTTTTATCAGTTTTTGTGAGAGATGTGGTCACTTGTTTGTTTCCCACCGCTTCAATTGAAGGGACTGTGGTGTTAAATGCTGAGCATCTCTTTAGCACAGACAGACCTCTGCTCATCTTTACAATAATCAAATCAATATGCCTTGACCATGACAATTTAGAGTCTAAGGTGACACCAACAAGTTTAGTATCCTCAACTTGCTCAATAGGCACATCATTCATTACCAGATTTAGCTGAGGTCTAGAACTTAGGGAATGATTAGTACCAAATATAACGCTTTAAGTTCTAGATATGTTCAGGACTAGTATATTACTAGCCAACCATTCCAAAACTGATAAGTACGACATATGTTCCTGTTTCTCACAAAAGATGGTTTCAGTTCTGTCCCTCTGTTCTGTGTTTCATATAATTTCACTGCAACTCATCAGTCAGATTTAATTACAAAGTAAACCATTGCACTCATAACAACTTCCACGCTGCCAGATCGTAAACTCTGCTCTGTCAGTCTACGTTTCTAGCCGTTTGTTACTATTCAGATCCTGTTGTCCCTGTTTTCCTTGCCTGATGCTGTTTTCCTCTCCGCTACAGTTCTGCCCACTCTGACTCTGGTCCCTGTCTCCAGTCCCACGTATCGTATTCCTAGTACTCTGTCCTGGATTCCCCACTCTACTACTCCCTTGGATTCCCCCCCCGGACCTGTTTACCCTGTCTCACCCCCTCTCGCTCCAGCCTCAGCCTCCGCACCTGGTTTCCAGCAATCCGCCGGAGCTTCCCCTGACCTGCACTCCATCTCCCCCCTGTGTTTCAATAAAAATACCTTGGGTATTTCATCCCAGTCTCCTCGTCTGAGTCTGCTCTTGGGTTCCACTCTGCGTAACAGTAACATGGGGTAAAAAAAAATATTTATGTTATTTCATTACCTGATCATGTTGTGAATAAGCCTACTAGGTTATGTAATTTGTTGTCATTATATCCAGAATAATTCATAGGAATATCGTTGGATGTTGCACAATAGTCTATCCTAACAGTTGAGCACAGTAGACTCGGTGTCCAAATCGAGGCACAAAAACATGAAACAAGGAACTTATTAACTTGATGCTTTGTCTGTTAAATCTAAGCAGACCCTGCTGTAAATCAAGCAGACAACAGATGATCAATATTATATCCACCATGGATCCAGTCACAGCTGTCTTCACCGGCGTAAGGAATGAGACACCAAAATATTCTGGACATTCCTCTTGAACACCTTTTTTTCCAGCACTTGGGCTGTTGTTGCATGGCATGCTCTATCGCCACAGTTCTTCGTCACTTGACCGTCATTTGGAAAATTCCTTCCTGGATCAGATGAAAATATCAAGGTGTAACTAATCAGCTGGACACCAAATGCGCATCCAACAAGTATTATGCATACCGTAATTTCCGGACTATTAAGCGCACCTGAATATAAGCCGCACCCACTGAATTTAAAAAATATATATTATTTTGAACATAAATAAGCCACACGTCTATAAGCCGCAGGTGCCTACCGGTACATTGAAACAAATTAACTTTACACAGGCTTTAACGAAACACGGCTTGTAACAAAAATAAATAGGCTTTAACGAAAAATTAGCAGTAAGCTTTAGTTGTCTTTTTGCACTGAGTCAATTCCTCACGCTGCTGTTTCCAACGTCTTATCGACTCATTAAGACCAAGCTCCTGTGCAGCAGCTCTATTTCCTTTTCCAACAGCCAGATCAATCGCCTTCAACTTGAAAGCTGCATCATATGCATTTCTCCCTGTCTTTGCCATGATGAGCTGACAAAATGGCTACCGTAATCAGAATGATGGGAAGTTTGAGAGCGCTCGATTTAATCTAAACAGTAAACAAAAAAGTTGTTTAACCGTAACCCGTTCGGCAATTTCATTGGTCTAATGAAAGCTTCATGCCGGCCAAAAACTGATAACGTCACTGAATATTCTTTTGAGAAAAAAAAATTGAAAGCGGGAAAAATCCATATATTAGCCGCGTCATTGTTTAAGCCGCGAGGTTCAAAGCCTGGGAAAAAAGTTGCGGCTTATAGTCCGGAATTTACGGTAATTCTTGAAAAAACACGTTAATGTCAGTATCGATTTAGGTTTTCAGTATCAAGGTAAGGTGACTCTTTCGGTTAGAAGCATTACATTTTGGAATGCATACATCATTTGGGATTTGTATGCCCATGAAAACTGTTTTCACCCCGTGACAGAAGAAGACACAAAATGTTACATAAATACACTGCATTTTGAGATCTCTATACAAAAAACTGTCCAACAGCTAGATCCAGGATTCTTACAGGGTTCAAGTTCAATGTCTAATTTAACTGTTTAATGCTTAATATATATAACGACAACTTACACTGCCATAAATGCAAGGACAGAAAAGTAATGTTTTATGCCACACTTTTTTGGACAAATCCATCAAGACACCCACCATAATAAAGGGTTAAACATAGGTTTAAATCAACTTGTGACTTTTATTGAATTATAGCTATGATCCCCCCTTTTATCTTAATGTAATGACATGAAAGAAAATTGCAGATTGTTATCAACGACATCAACAGCTGTAACAAGTTGTCCAGTGTAGGAAATCCTCACTGGAACCCTCGTTTAACTGTCAGTAATGTGGGTAACTGTCAGTCATGTCGGTAACTGTCAGTCGTGGGTAACTGTCAGCAATGTGTTCTATTGTTCTTATTTTAAATGTGTGTTTAGTCCTTGAGCACTTCTTGTGTATTGATGTTCTTCTGTATTATGTCATGTTTTGTTTTGTGTGGACCCCAGGAAGAGTAGCTGCTGCTTCAGCAACAGCTAATGGGGATTTGAATAAAATACCAAAAATACTAAATATACACTGTCATTTCAGTCACGCACAGATCTGAGAGATCACAGGGCAAATTTGCAAGAATAATCAGTATTGTGTAATGCAATTGTTCAATGTTATTCAATACTAGATAGGCCCAGACAGACAGTTAATTTTGTGTTACACTGCCCTCTGCTGGTGTAATGCCTGGCTCTTTGAAAACCCCTTGCGAAATCAGAAACATGCCTGTCAGTAGAGGGCAGCACAGGTCTATTCAAGCACAGAGAATGATAGAGGCCTCTAGTTGCCAAAAGGCTATTTTAGCATGGGCAGCGCCATTGAGGGCCTCCACCATGCTTCCCCCATTTTAAAGTTGTCAAAGTTGTCAACTGGGTGAGTATTCCTATAGGTTGTAGCCCCAAGGGCTCTACCCATGCTGTCACATATCCTATAATGGCACACATATAAAGATGAGTCCTCTATCTAGCTCTAGGATCCCAGGTCACTGTACTGTTGGATCCAGTTCTCCAACATTTACATTGTACCTTTTACTATGGGATGAATGGTTTATCCACAGCTTCCACATTCACCTGTAAAAATCTTTCCCTGTGTGCACATTGCACATCATCTAACGGAAATACCTGACAGAAACGCTCTCATTAAAACAATTTTGTCATCTTTAGCTAACGATGGTATTGAATATTTTCAATGTCACCGTACGGTAGACATAATAGTTAAGCAAACTAACAATACAAAATTACAAACCTTTGATCAAGGACAACAAGATAGAACTGTAGCTTGTCTGTGTCTTGCATAGAATTAGAAATTAGAACAGTAATTTAGTAGAATCTTATGGTGTCTTGTCTCTCCCCTCCATCTCAGATTTCAAAGAAACAAATGCCATTGAAACATTTTAGGTAGACTACATATTGCAATGAGGCAAGGATCTCTATTATTGTTATTCTCACCGTCTTTTTTTCGGCTTGTGATGTGCTGTATAATCCGTTTACTGAAGCAGTGACCACAGCAGCTGGAGCCTGATGGCGCTCATGAAGTTGTGAGGTTAATCTGGCTAAGAGAGGGTGTCTGACACCGAGGCAGCCCCAGGCTCTCAGTTGGATGAGATGGCTTTAGACAGTTGCTAATACAGAGGCAGGATTGCCTGGGGAATGTGTTTGCATTGATTCACTGGGAAGGCCAATTAGATAGAGCGAGAGAGAGAGAATCAGGCAGTCATCCCCAGTGCCACCTCTGCTGTATCTTTTTAAGCGATATATTCTGGATGTTGTGGATTTCAATGGGGTATTCTTCAGCCATGATGTGTAGTGTTGGTTCACAGAATAGCTACTAGATAGGCTATTGCTCTCGAATGGTTTAAGGTAGAAAAGCAAAAGCAACTTTAAAATGTGCAGACAGGCTGGCTTTTGCTAGTGTCAAATATATCTTAACAAACACTTTATGTGGCTAAAGGTCAGTGTGTTTTTCAAACAATAACAAGTTTAATGGAAGATTAGTGGCCTTAGCCAAGGGTACCCTAACTGGCGGGAAACCATTTTTTATTGTTAGACATAAAAGACTGTAAAAACACCAAATCTGTTCCAAAGTATCCCATGTATAATAGAGAGATATATGCGATCGTATACAAATGCAAGCAAGGTTTGAAATGATTATGTTTTAGTCAAAAATAATATCTGTTGGGGCTTCTTGTGGTTCATTTGCAGTCTACAAATCATTTGTAATTATGGCTGAATCTAGTTGATGATCCCTGATTTGACCTATTGTCCTGTGCCCTTTAACACATGATCAAGTAAGAAAATATTATCAGTTGGCATTTCTGTTCTGAGCAGACATTTTCATTCCTGTCACTTTGCTGAAAAATAAACACCGTTTTGGTCACAAATCAACTTTTGTTAGAAACATTAATCTGTCCTCAGCACTTTTTACCCAGAATATAAAATATATTATGAAGTCAGGGTTATGCTGATGGATGTAAAGCTGTACATGAATATTCTCTATGGATGATTTGGTTTGTCAGCATAATCAAATAACAGTTTTGCTAATGTTGTTAGATGCAAATAAGGGATTTGGCAGATCCACATATCAGATTGAAAATATTAAATTCATGTGCTCAGACCATGACACTTCTTGGATCACTTTGACCAAGTAAATAGAAGTATTGCAAGTATTGGGCCCTGGAAAACATGTATGTCTTTATTCTTGACTTTTGTTTTAGATTATGGTGCAGCTTCTTCAATGCATAATGCTACTGTAGCATTATTTAACAGCTGGCTTCAGTCCTTTATTACTGCAATATAATTTAGGTCTTGATGATATGTATTTTATTATTCAAGAAATGATGCAATTGTACACATCATGTGATAATGATTATGTGTGGGTGGGGATATTTATTCTCTCTCCATAGGTGTTTATTATCATTGGATGTTCTGGGACAGGCTTTATTTATTCTATATGATTTGAGGCCCCACAAACCCTCCCCCCTGGTCTAGACTGTTGACCGTTGCCCTGAGGAACAGTTTGGGCCTCTGGGGTGGATTGTGTAATTATAGCAACGCACATTCAGCACCCGCCTGCTTTATGTGGGGTGCCCTGGGAAATAACTGTACAGCGAAAAACCACATCAGCAAAACTCCACAGAATGACATTGTGTACCTTCCTGGCTTTATTCATGGTGTTTCCTAGAAAGCACACCAAACATCCTTGATTGACCTTGGTGGCTTAGTTTCTTGATGATGGAAGTAGGCCCAGTCATGTTACCTTGCTTAATCAATAAGGGAAATAGGTTTAGATCACAAGGGTTCACAATAGATTACAAATTAATAAACATTTAAATACAATTGGCATTTAATATAAAGTCAGAGCTGCTGAAAGTAATTGGTGACAAATTGCACCAGATAATTTTTTATTTTTACCTCAACTGATTAAAACGATTAAAACAACTATTGATCAGCTTTGAACACTGACTGTAATAGGGCTCTTCATGAGAGAGAGAGAGAGAGAGAGAGAGAGAGAGAGAGAGAGAGAGATTCTTATTCGTATTTTTAAAACTACATTGTTGGTTAGGGGCTTGTAAGTAAGCATTTCACGGTAAGGTCTACTACACCTGTTGTATTCGGCGCATGTGACTAATATAATTTGATTTGAGAGAGAGAGAGAGAGAGAGAGAGAGAGAGAGAGAGAGAGAGAGAGAGAGAGAGAGAGAGAGAGACCAGTAACAAGAATGCTTTTATCTCTCTGTACAGACAGAAGCAGAGAGCATCCGCGCGATATCGGACATACCTTGGCCCTTTTATCGATAGCCTTCAAAACAGTCTCCATCAAGCGAGCATGAGAAACTGCGAGTAAGGATTACATTAATGTCTCATCAGTAACTCCTTGGTATTTTTTTTTGTTTCATGATTTTTTTTAAATCATCAAGAAGGGTGACTGAGTGAAACCAGAAGGGATAATACCTACTCTAGCTTCTTTTGTCATGAATTTTAGCCTACTACTGGCAAGTGGAAAACAAGCCCCACGTTTTCTCAATTGAGAGAGAGATTCTGTCGTTCTAACGGTGTGGCAGTGTAAGCAGTTGGTTGGGAGGGCAGGAATTCGTCCTAAAATCTCTTCTCTCTTGAACCACTTTGGAGAGGATAACCTGTGCAATGGAATGGCAATGAGATTCAATTTGGGTTAATTGTTTTTATATACAGTCTTCTTGCCTACTATAATCCCTGCGGCGAAAGTGGTGCTGATGACAGGATATCTAATTTTCTGCGCGGGAGCACTGAGGTGGCTATGATGACGATACGTTCCTTATACATATAAACAAAGATCGGTCACCAAACTTGGATTGTGCATGTTTTTCTATCACGGGTAGATGTTGTCGGTTTCCCTTCGGTTTCATGGCTGGCGCACGGCAGATAAAAACTTTGTTGACTTTAAACATCTGCATGTTTGTGGGTATTATACTGTTCTCGGTTTACTGCAGAATTCAGGATCGTTCAGAGGAACTCCTGAAGAACGGCAGGACCACTGTGCAAAGATCTAACCGCAGAAATGGGAAAGTTACTAACTTTGTGGAGAAGCAAGCTATTCTTCAGAGGCTTGAGCATCTTGAGGACGTGGTCTACCATCAATTGAACGGTAAATGATTGATCCATGTGATCATGAACACCAAGAGTCAGCTTGGTGCAACTTTATTTCACCCCACATCAGTGCTTTATGAATTACTTTTATAGTGCCCCGACTGAGTAAATCATGCATTTTACAGTGTTTCTTTGATTTGCCACATCTCAGCTGTTGTACAACCCATGGGTATTGTCATTCGCTTAAATTGGAATAACCGATCAACCTGGCACACATCCAACTCATCCATTATAGTCCCACTCCCAGCATCGCTTTCAGCCTAAATGTCTAATCTGCTTTTACATCATTCAAAAATAACCCAAAGGGCTCTGTTTTTCTCTCGAAAGAACGGCATTATAAAAATCTAATCCAGGGTTCCCCAACTGGCGGCCCTCAGGCCGAACTTGGCCTTTGGGTGATTTTATTTGTCAATTTTTTTATTGTTTGACATAAACGACTGTAAAAACACCAGCAAATCAGCTCCAAGTGATTTTCATTTAGGAAATATGTTCCCAAGTATTCCCACTAGGGTTGCACATTTTGGGGAATATTCAGAGGTGGAAACTTTCCGTGGGATTTAACGGGAATATATGGGAATTAACAGGAATATATGGGAATTAACGGGAATATATGGGAATTAACGAAAATATATGCAAATTAATATTAATACCATTTAACCTGTTAGGGCTAGGGGGCAGTATTGACACGGCCGGAGAAAAAACGTACCCGATTTAATCTGGTTACTACTCCTGCCCAGTAACTAGAATATGCATATAATTATTGGCTTTGGATAGAAAACACCCTAAAGTTTCTAAAACTGTTTGACTGGTGTCTGTGAGTATAACAGAACTCATATGGCAGGCCAAAACCTGAGAAGATTCCATGCAGGAAGTGGCCTGTCTGACAAGTTGTTGTTCATCTTGGCTCTTTTTATTGAAGACTGAGGATCTTTGCTATAACGTGAGAGCTCCCATAGGCTCTCAGAGCCCGGGAAAAAGCGGAATGATATCGAGGCAGCCTCTGGCTGAAACACATTATCGCGTTTGGCAAGTGGCCGATCAGAGTACTATGGGCTTAGGCGCGTGCCCGAGTCGACCCCATGCTTTATTTTCTTTCGTCTGTTTACCTAAACGCAGATTCCCGGTCGGAATATTATCGCTTTTTTACGAGAAAAATTGCATAAAAATTGATTTTAAACAGCGGTTGACATGCCTCGAAGTACGGTAATGGAATATTTAGAATTTTTTTGTCACGAAATGCGCCATGCTCGTCACCCTTATTTACCCTTTCGAATAGTGTCTTGAACGCACAAACAAAACGCCGCTATTTGGATATAACAATGGATTATTTGGGACCAAACCAACATTTGTTATTGAAGTAGAAGTCCTGGGAGTGCATTCTGACGAAGAACAGCAAAGGTAATAACATTTTTCTTATAGTATATCTGACTTTGGTGAGTGCTAAACTTGCTGGGTGTCTAAATAGCTAGCCCTGTGATGCCGGGCTATCTACTGAGAATATTGCAAAATGTGCTTTCACCGAAAAGCTATTTTAAAATCGGACATATCGAGTGCATAGAGGAGTTCTGTATCTATAATTCTTAAAATAATTGTTATGTTTTTTGTGAACGTTTATCGTGAGTAATTTAGTAAATTCACCGGCAGTGTTCGGTGGGAATGCTAGTCACATGCTAGTCACATGCTAATGTAAAAAGCTGGTTTTTGATATAAATATGAACTTGAGTGAACAAAACATGCATGTATTGTATAACATAATGTCCTAGGGTTGTCATCTGATGAAGATCATCAAAGGTTAGTGCTGCATTTAGCTGTGGTTTGGGTTTATGTGACATTATATGCTAGCTTGAAAAATGGGTGTCTGATTATTTCTGGCTGGGTACTCTGCTGACATAATCTAATGTTTTGCTTTCGTTGTAAAGCCTTTTTGAAATCAGACAGTGTGGTTAGATTAACGAGAGTCTTGTCTTTAAAATGGTGTAAAATAGTCATATGTTTGAAAAATTGAAGTTTTTGCATTTTTGAGGTATTTGAATAACGCGCCACGGGATTACACTGGCTGTTGAGTAAGTGGGACGCAAGCATCCCACCTAGCCCATAGAGGTTAACTGTAGATGTTTTTTTGCATTGGATAAATTTACCATATCATATGGAGACAGAAACATAAACCTTTTACCTTATCATAAGTAGTTAAAATAATTAAATCCTTCCAATAGAAATTAAAAAAAACAATTTAGTTACGAATTGAACTTTAATTAAATAAGTTGACTTCACATGGGATGATTTCACTGAACAACAAAAGAAAGGGAATATTGAATGATCCCCAATGATCCATCGCATCTCCCAAAAACGTTTTCAACATACATCTATAAAATGATAGTCTAGAAACTAAAGCTTTGGATGTCTTCCTCTGAGGCTTCCATGTCTTCTCCCTGGACCTCCTCAATGTCCACCTCTTGAACATCAGACTCCGAGGCCTCATCTTCACTGTCACTTTCCAACCTTGTTGAGGATGGCTCGTTGTCAGGCACAAAAAGCCTAAAATTTGCCCAGATGGCCACCAATTTTTCAACCCTTGTATTGGTCAGCCTGTTGCGTGCTTTGGTGTGTGTGCTCCCAAACAAGGACCAGTTGTGCTCTGAGGTGGCTGATGTCGGTGGGATTTGGAGGATGATGGAGGCAACAGGGGAAAGAGCCTCAGATCCACAAAGTCCCTTCCACCAGGTGGCTGATGAGATATGTTGGCACGACTGCTATATTGCATCTCCATCCCAAAGCCCTTGCTTGGAAGTGCACTTCGCCAGACTACCAAGAACCGTGGCCTCATCCAGGCCAAGGTTTCGAGACACGGAAGTGATGACACCATAGGCCTTGATGATCTCTGCACCAGACAGGATGCTCTTGCCAGCATACTTGGGATCCAAGTATCTATGCTGTGGCGTGTATGGGCTTCAGGCAGAAGTCTTCATGCTTTTTGATGTATTTCAGAACTGCAGTTTCCTATGCTTGGAGTAACAGTGATGTGGGCAGGCCAGTAAAGATTTCTTCTCTTACATCTGCAAGCAGAGTCTGAACATCAGACTCGATGGCATTGTCTCCCTCAATCCGTGCAATGGCTACTGCTATAGGTTTCAGGAGTTTCAGGCTGCTTACCACTCTCTCCCAAAATACATCATCCAGGAGGATCCTCTTGGTGGGGCTGTCCATATCAGCAGACTGTGATATGGCCATTTCTTGGAGAGACTCCTTCCCCTCCAGGAGACTGTCAAACATGATGACAACACCACCCGAAACAGCTTCAATGTGGTGCTCTTATTATCCTCACTTTGCTTGGTGAGGTAGATTGCTGCTATAACTCGATGACCCTTCACATACCTAATCATTTTCTTGGCTCTCTTGTAGAGTGTATCCATTGTTTTCAGTGCCTTGATGTCCTTGGAGGAGCAGATGCAATGCATGAGCAGCACAGCCAATGGGTGTGATGTGAGGGTAGGACTCCTCCACTTTAGATCAAGCAGCCTTCATGTTCGCAGCATTGTCTGTCACCAGTGCAAATACCTTCTGTGGTCCAAGGTCATTGATGACTGCCTTCAGCTCATCTGCAATGTAGAGACCGGTGTGTCTGTTGTCCCTTGTGTCTGTGTTGTAAAATACTGGTTGAGGGGTGGAGATGATGTAGTTAATTATTCCTTGCCCACGAACATTCGACCACCCATCAGAGATGATTTCAATACAGTCCGCTTTCTCTCTGATTTACTTGACCTTCACTTGACGCAGTTAGATTAAACAACTCCTTTGTAAGATAAATGTTTTAAAATGAAACATGTATGGAAACAGGTGAATTAACACAGTTAGCAGGCTCAGTTAGCAGGCTCAAGCAAGCTAAAACCCACATGGTAGCAAATACTAATTAGCAGAAATTGTTAACAAGTTAGAAATGATTTAAAAACACACTTTGCTGTAGGCTACTATTTACTAGTTAACCAAAAAATCATGTATGTCATATAAAATATATTCACCCCACCCAGTATTGTAATCAAAATGTACCAGAAAGCATGTAATCCTTGGCTCAGACAGTGTAGTAGTGTGGGCTCAATAGCATCTCATTAGTGTGCAAGATCTTGAGAATCAGCTGGACATGTGATGGAGGAGTGCACTGCACATGTGATGGAGGAATGTACTGTGCATGCAGAGGGTTACAATTCCATTGAATTGGGGATAGTGTAACCAAAATATGCCACAAGACCTAGAATTGCCTTATGTGTATCCCACAAAAAAGGTTCACTGTTATAAGCTAACTTTTTTGATGAATTTAAGCAAAATTCCCCAAATTCCTGGGCTTAACTTCCCTTGGAAAATGTCCAGAAAAATTACGGAAAATTACGGAAATCCGACCCTTTGCAACCCTAATTCCCACGCATAATACAGAGATATGTGATCGTATACAAATGTAAGCAAGGTTTGAAATGATTCTGCTTTAGTCAAATATTATATCTGTTTGGGATTCTTGCGGTCAATGTGCAGTCTATAAATGATTTGTAATTATGTTCTGGCCCCCAGACCATTCACTCAAGAAAAACATTGAGTTGATGATCCCTAGTCGAATCCATATGGAGAGTTATACTTTATGTTTTATATAAAATAACATTCCAGATAATTAACACTATTACTGTAAATACAATGTGTGATTGGCCAGACATTTGTTTCTTTGTTACTAGATAAAATAAAATATTATTTGTCACATGATCCAAATACAACATGTGTAGTAGACCTTACCGTGAAAGGCTTATTTGCCAGCCCTTAACCAACAATGCAAATTTGCTAAATAAACTACAAGGATAAAATAGTAACACAATAAAATAACAATAATGGGGCTATATACAAGGGGTACCGGTACCAAGTCAATGTGCAGGGGTACAGGTTAGTCAAAGTAATTTAGGTAATATGTACATGTAGGTAGGGGTAAAGTGACTATGAATAGATAATAAACAGAGAGTAGCAGCAGAGTATGTGAAGAGTGCGAAGGAATGTGAATGTATGTGTGTGTGTTTGACCTCAATACGCATGTGTGTGTGTGTTTGACATCAATACGCATGTGTGTGTGTGTTTTGTGTGCTGGAGTGTCAGTGTAGTATGTGTGAGTGTGTGTTTAGAGTCCAGTGAGTGTGCATAGAGCCAGTGCAAGGGAGTCAGTGCAACAAAATAAATAAAAAGACAAATAAAATAAGGGGGTCAATGCAAATAGTCAGGTTAGCAATTTGATTAACTGTTCAGCAGTCTCATGGCTTGGGGGTTAAAGCTGTTAAGGAGCCTTTTGGTCCCAGACTTGGCGGTCCCGTACTGCTTGCCTTGCGGTAGCAGAGAGAACAGTCGATGACTTGGGTGGCTGGAGTCTTTGAAAATGTTTAAGGCCTTCCTCTGACACCTCCTGGTATAGAGGTCCTAGGTGGCAGGAAGCTTGGGCCCCAGTGATGTACTGGGCCGTACACACTACCCTCTGTAGCGCCTTGCGATCAGATGTCAAGCAGTTGCCATACCAAACAGTGATGCAACCAGTCAGGATGCTCTTGATGGTGCAGCTGTAGAACTTCTTGAGGATCTGAGGTCCCATGCCAAATTTTTCAGCCTTCTCAGGGGGAATAGGCGTTGTCGTGCCCTCTTTACGAGTGTCTTGGTGTGTTTGGACCCTGATAGGTCCTTAGTGATGTGGACACCAAGGAACTTGAAGCTCTCAACCTGCTCCACTATAGCCCCGTCCTTTTCCTGTAGTCCACGATCAGCCCCTTTGTCTTGCTCATGTTGAGGGAGAGGTTGTTGTCCCGGCACCACACTGCCAGGCCTCTGACCTCCTCCCTATAAGCTGTCTCATCGTCGTCGGTGATCAGGCCTACCACCGTCGTGTCATCGGCACACATCATGATGGTGTTGGAGTCATGTGTGGCCACACTGTCATGGGTGAACAGGGAGTACACACCCCTGAGCACACACCCCTGAGGGGCCCCCATGTTGAGGGTCAGCGTGGTGGATATGTTGTTGCCTACCCTCATCACCTGGGGGCAGCCCGTCAGGAAGTCCAGGATCTAGTTGCAGATGGAGGTGTTCAGTCCCAGGGTCCTTAGCTCAGTGATGAGCTTGGAGGGCACTATGGTGTTGAACGCTAAGCTGTAGTCAATGAACATCATTCTCACGTAGAGGTGGCCAACACTCTTACTGGAGAGACACTAATAAGGTGCTGAATCAGATTTGTTTTAGAGGACTGTCTGGAACAAAAGACTGCAAATCCAGTAGCTCTCCATGAGAAGGGTAATGTCCATGGCCCCTCTTTTTAGCACCTACAATAGTTAACAACATTCTTTTTGAGGAGCTTAATTGGACTCCACCACAAAGCAGTTTAGGAGGATGGATGCTGTCAGCCTTAATTGATGGGTCTCAACCTTGCTGTAAACAAGTGTAGAGGACAAACTAGTTATCCTGAAATATCACCTCTTCTTTTGCTGCACAAAACAAGCAGTCCCAAGAAGAAATCTCTATACCCCATGATCCTGAGGTTATATATCAGGAGGTCACTGATGTAATTTAAGCCAGTTGGGGACATTTCTGCAGCAGGTTTGACGGTTATATCACATTTACTGATTCCTCTTCCTTATCCAATGTGGTGTTGTATGATGCATTTGCATTATAAAATCCCCCCAAGGGACAAGCTAATTCAATCAATTTATTCAACCAATAATTGCTTGAACTCATTCCCAATGTTTTGACTATGACACTCATAATTCAGTGTTTAAATGCATAATCAGTTCAGAAGTTGGATTAGCAAGATGCCAGGTCCTGCTGTAATATTGACAGTATAAGCCATTCTACTCACATTACAAGTCAATCATCCTGTCCCCTGTCCCCCTGTGTATTACTTCCCACCAGTAAAGTCTAGGTGAATAATAATAATAGCCTTCAGTTTCCTTTATCCCTGGCTATCCTGTTTGTCAGTCAGACTGGGAGTTTATTAAGATGACCTTTTATAATTTCACAGACAAGGTGCTGCAGACAGTAGACTTCTCAATTATTTCTCTTGTCTAAACTTCAATTGCCAACTCTCTAATGAATCTAGATGCTCACCTTTTGTTTACATTCTCGAGGGAAAAGAGACAGCTCAAATGACTGACACATTGAGATGAAAAGGGTAACAGCTTGCTTGCTTTTGTGATCCAGAGGCACCTCAGACAGTTTGCAAAATTAGTCTGACATTTTTCTCTGACTTTCCACAGGTCTGGGAAAGCCAGTTGGGGTACTGGAGGGACGAGTGGGCCAGGGGCAGGCCAGGACCCCTGCAACTCTGAGAAACCCTGTCCGTGACCCAGATGGGGGAAAGTACGAAGAGTATGGCTACAACGCACAGCTGAGCAATCAAATCCCACTGGATAGATCCATTCCTGACTACAGGCCGAAAAAGTAGGTCCTAAACCCTGCCCTCACAGCTTGAAAACCAGAAGGTAACATAATAAAGCATTATGAGTTTAGGGTACTGATGTGACAGCTTCTCACTAAATTGTGTTGACAGGTGCAAGCTGATGACTTACCCAGATGACCTCCCTCAGATGACGGTGGTGTTCATCTTTGTAAACGAGGCCTTGTCTGTGATCCTACGGTCAGTCCACAGCCTGGTCAATCACACACCTGCACACATCCTCAAGGAGATCATCCTGGTGGACGACAACAGTGACAGTGGTAAGACAAGGGCTTTTACAGTGTGCGTGTGCGTGTGTAAGAGGGAGAGAAAGAGCGCAAGAGAGAGAGAGAGAGAGAGAGAGAGAGATTTGAAATGATGGTTTTCTGGTTTGAGCTCCAACACTTGATTATTCTTGTTGTTGTAGTGGAGCTAAAGCTGAATCTGGATCAGTATGTGAATAAGCAGTACCCAGGCCTAGTGAAGATGGTGAGAAATAGCAGACGGGAGGGACTTATACGGGCCAGAATCCTTGGCTGGAAAGCAGCCACTGCACCAGTTGTTGGCTTCTTTGACGCACATGTTGAGTTCAACACAGCATGGTGAGGAACAGCTTCTTATTTCCCCTCAGATTGACACTTGAAAAGGAGTTTAAAATCGTCTCATGCATTATCATCAATCAGATGCAGATTCCTCCCAACACTGAGGTGCCATACGTCCGCCATATGTCCTCCAATATCTAGCTATATACTGTACTATTTTAAGCCTGGAATTCATTACACTGAGATCTGCTGACAGTGTTTGTGCAACTGACAGAAAGCATTTTTATTTGCAAATCAGAGGTTTTCCTTTCTCTCAGTAATGGAAAGACAAGGAGGTACAGTAGTCACCACAATCCATCTTTACCACACCACTTTAGAAAGAGGAATTCATTCAGGCAAGGTGACACTCTCTCTCAGAAGTTAACCCTGTTTGTTCTAAAAATGATATTGCAGCTGTGAAATGTAGACTCCTTAACTGCACTCATATTGCAAAAGTTATGTCCACAATGGAAATTATATCTGATTGCATCAGTCAAGTTTTACACTGAAAAACCATTGAACACACCATGCGTCCCATGGGTCGTTCCATGTCATTTCAGTAAGCCATGACACCCACCATCTGAAATTGTTTCTGTAGTTAGAAACAGATAAGATTAGCATTCCTGCAACATTCTTTTGTCGAAATATAATCTGATCTCTGAGAAATTAAGCTAATTGATTGCACCCAAATTGTCCATTTTAATTTATAGGATTCATATAATATTAACTAAGTATAGTACCTAACATCCAATTTGGTCCAAACTTTTTTAAAACAATGAGTAAGACATGAAGAATCCAAAGACATGATCAAAAGACCCCCACGCACCCCTGCACACCCCATGCCAATCCCAATCCAAAAACAAGTATAAAATGGCCAATTTGGATGCAATCAATTAGCTTAATTTCTCAGAGATCAAATTATATTTCAACAAAATAATGTTGCAGAAATGCTAATCTTATCTGTTTCTAAAAACAGAAACGATTTCAGAGCATTCTTAGATGGTGGGTGTCGAAATCCTCTTTCTTGTGCTTTTTGAGGTGGAACGACCCACATGTGAGGCCATCAGTGTTTCACTACAGTTGTAACACATAGAACTGCTAGCTAGAGTACATAAATTACTATTTATTTGGTTTTGTTCTCTGGAACGGATGTGAAATGGAAAATAAGCTGTCAAGTGTAAGGGAAGATGAGAACTGTACAGTACCTTCCTCTGCTAGCAGTGAGGATTCAGGATGTTTTGATGATGATGATTAAACGCTTGAACAGACTGTGGTGGCCCCATTTTCCCCCTGGGAACAGATGAGATGACAGAAACATGATTTACTGTCATGCTTTTCCTATCATGTCAGCATGAACACCACAGTGTACAGTTACCAGTAAACATCTCAAGCACCTTTAGAATATTTATAGAGATAAAAAATCTGACTAAAATGCATTTCCTTTCCTCCTTTGACAGGGCAGAGCCAATCCTAACCAGAATCAGGGAGGATCGAACACGTATTATTCTACCGTCAATCGACAACATCAAGTACAACACGTTTGAGGTGCAGCAGTATGCTAACGCGGCCCATGGCTACAACTGGGGCCTTTGGTGTATGTACATCACCCCCCCTCAGGCCTGGCAGGACAGAGGAGATGAGACGGCCCCCATCAGGTATGGGAAAAGTACAGTATGTCTCTCGGACATTATTGGGGCAGTTCTCTGATGCAATATTCTGCAATACATTTCCATTCGATAGTCTACACCCCTTCTATTCACATTTTCTTGCATTACAAAGTTGGATTGAAATAGATTTAATTGTAATTTTTGTCATTGATCTACACAAAATACTCCATAATGTCAAAGTGAAAAGAAAATTCTACACATTCTTTGAAATTAATACAAATTAAATAAGTATTCACCCCCTTTTTTTTAGGCAAGCCTAAATTAATTCAGAAGTAAAATTTGGCTCAACAAATCACAGAATAAGTTATATGGACTCACTCTGTGTGAAATAATAGGGGTTGATGTGATTTTTGAATGACTACACCTTCCTCTGTCCCCCATACATCAACAACTGTAAGGTCCATCCCTCAGTCAAGTATTGAATTTCAAGCACAGATTCAACTACAAAGACCAACAAGCTTTTCGAAAGCTCCATAAAGAAGGGCAATGATTAGTAGATGGGTAACAATATCAAATCAGACACTGAATATCTCTTTAACCATGGCCAAGTTAATAATTATGCTCTGGATGATGTATTAAAGCAGACACAAAGATGTAGTCGTCCTTCTGAACTGAGCTCTATTATAGGAAGGTATGCTTAGGGATTAAGGCTGGGAATAGCCAGGGACCTCACAATAATATCACAAAACTTAGGTGCCGATATGATGTATTGAGATTCCCACGATTCTATATGTATTGCAATTTCATACTGTGATTTTATTGCGATTCGATGTTTCAAACATACTGCTCACCATATGCCTGCTGTAAAGGTACAGCACAATAGAGAGCCATGAGAAAATGAGTTTGCTGAAATAAAAGTGCTGAAAACAGATTGGCTCCCCATTTAAAAAGAAGATGATCAAGCTATGAAGGAAAAATACTGGAGTTTTGGTGCAGGTACAGCCAACTAGCGCAAAATTATATTGCGATATTGTCAAAATGATATGATATGATATACAGCGTCGGCTGGAATGGTGTAAAGCTCGCCGCCATTGTACTGGTTCCAAGATGGCGTAGCAGTCGGACGTGTGTTTTGTCTTGTCCCGTGTAAATATCGTTTTATATATCGTTTTCCTTGTTTTTTCATATATATTTTAATTTCACTTTCCATCTACGGACTGAATATACTCTCCTGCAACCCGCCTCACCCAATGTGGTACGGATCTGCTATTTTTATACTTTAGAACCGAAACCCCCATCAGCAGCTAGCCAGCTAACTAGCTAAGAGAGAATAACAGTTAGCCACTGCTAGCGTTCTTCACCGTTAACTCGGACACCAGCCAGCCTCAGCTCGGTCAAGACCTGCCAGTCTGCACAGCGCGATATCAACCCAGAGACTGCTTTTTCTCTACCACATCTCAGGATTCCTACCGCAAGCTCTGAACCTTTACACCAGATCTTCGCAGCATACTTAGCTTCAATCCGAGTGTCTACCCCTGGCTAACGTCACTGTCCCGAAGCAAGCACCAGTTAGCCTTGAGCTAGTCTCGAGTTAGGCCCATCTCCCGGCTTGCCCGAAGAGGTCCACCAGCTAATTCCTGGGCTACAATACCTCTTTTGCCAATTGGCCTGGACCCTTTACTGCTGACACGGAGCCCCGCCAATCCATAATGACTGGTCTGCTGATGTAATCATCCGAGGTGGTTTTGATTAGTGATTATTGTCTTATTTCACTGTAGAGCCCCCAGCCCTGCCCAATATGCCTTAGATAGTTTTGTCCCACCCCCCACACATGCGGTGACGTCACCTGGCTTAACTGGTGCCTCTAGAGACAAAACCGCTCTCATCGTCACTCAATGCCTAGGTTTACCTCCACTGTACTCACATCCTACCATACCCTTGTCTGTACATTATGCCTTGAATCTATTCTTCCACGCCCAGAAATCTGCTCCTTTTACTCTCTGTTCTGAACGCACTGGATGACCAGTTCTTATAGCCTTTAGCCGTACCCTTATCCTACTCCTCCTCTGTTCCTCTGGTGATGTAGAGGTGAACCCAGGCCCTGCAGCCCCCAGCACCACTCCTATTCCCCAGGCGCTCTCATTGGTTGACTTCTGTAACTGTAAAAGCCTTGGTTTCATGCATGTTAACATCAGTTTGTTTTTTTCACTGCTTTAGCATCCTCCGCCAACCCTAATGTCCTAGCCATGTCTGAATCCTGGCTTAGGAAGGCCACCAAAAATCCTGAAATTTCCATCCCCAACTACAACATCCGATAACTGTACCTGTACACAGCCAATCTGTAAATAGCACACCCAACTACCTCATCCCCATATTGTTATTTATCTTCTTGCTCTTTTGCACCCCAGTATATGTACTTGCACATCATCATCTGCACATCTATAACTACAGTGTTAATGCTAAATTGTAATTATTTCGCCTCTATGGCCTATTTATAGCCTTACCTCCCGAATCTTCTACATTTGCACACACTGTACATAGATTTTTCTATTGTGTTATTGACTGTACGTTTGTTTATGTGTACCTCTGTGTTGTTGTTTTTGTCACACTGCTTTGCTTTATCTTGGCCAGGTCGCAGTTGTAAATGAGAACTTGCTCTCAACTGGCCTACCTGGTTAAATAAAGGTTAAATAAATAAAAATACCAAATAAATAAAAAATATGATATGATATACAACGTCTGCTGGAGTGGTGTAAAGCTCGCCGCCATTGTACTCTGGAGCAGTGGAAATGCATTCTCTGGAGTGATGAATCACGCTTCACCATCTGGCAGTCCGACGGACGAATCTGCCCAAATGCATAGTGCCAATTGTAAAGTTTGGTGGAGGAGGAAGGTCTGAGGCTGTTTTTCATGGTTCGAGCTAGGCCCCTTAGTTCCAGTGAAGGGAAATCTGAACCCTACAGCATACAATGACATTCTAGAAGATTATGTGCTTCCAACTTTGTGGCAACAGTTTGGGGAAGGTCCTTTCCTGTTTCTGTCACCTGTTCCTGTGATCTGTTTCACCTGTTCCTGTGATTGTCTCCACTCCCTCCAGGTGTCGCTTATTTTCCCCAGTGTATTAATCCCTGTGTTTCCTGTCTCTCTGTGCCAGTTCATCTTGTATGTTAGAAAAATCTAATTAAATCAAATCAAGTGTTTATTTGTCACGTGCGTCGAATACAACAGGTGTAGACCTTACAGTGAAATGCTTACTTACAGGCTCTAACCAATAGTGCAAAAAATGTATTAGGTGAACAATAGGTAAGTAAAGAAATAAAACAACAGTAAAAAGACAGGCTATATACAGTAGCGAGGCTATAAAAGTAGCGAAGGCTACATACAGACACCGGTTAGTCAGGCTGATTGAGGTTGTATGTACATGTAGATATGGTTAAAGTGACTATGCATATATGATGAACAGAGAGTAACGGTAGCGTAAAAGAGGGGGTGGTGGGTGGCGGGACACAATGCAGATAGCTCAGTTAGCCAATGTGCGGGAGCACTGGTTGGTCGGGTTAAAGTGACTATGCATATATGATAAACAGAGAGTAGCAGCAGCGTAAAAGAGGGGTGGGGGGGGGGGGGGGGGGGGGGCACGCGATGCAAATAGTCCAGGTAGCCATTTGATTACCTGTTCAGGAGTCTTATGGCTTGGGGGTAAAAACTGTTGAGAAGCCTTTTTGTCCTAGACTTGGCACTCCGGTACCACTTGCCATGCGGTAGTAGAGAGAACAGTCTATGACTGGGGTGGATGGGGTCTTTGACAATTTTTAGAGCCTTCCTCTGACACCACCTGGTGTAGAGGTCCTGGATGGCAGGCAGCTTAGCCCCAGTGATGCACTGGGCCGTACGCACTACCCTCTGTAGTGCCTTGCGGTCAGAGGCCGAGCAATTGCCGTACCAGGCAGTGATGCAACCAGTCAGGATGCTCTCGATGTTGCAGCTGTAGAACCTTTTGAGGATCTCAGGACCCATGCCAAATCTTTTTATTTTCCTGAGGGGGAATAGGCTTTGTCGTGCCCTCTTCACGACTGTCTTGGTGTGTTTGGACCATTCTAGTTTGTTGTTGATGTGGACACCAAAGAACTTGAAGCTCAAGTCAACCAGCATGATTTTCTCGTACTCCTTTTGCTATTCTCTTTTTGATCGTCTTCCCGGTTTTGACCCCTGCCTGTCTCTGGACTACTTTCCCGCCTGCCTGATCATCCTGCCTGCCCTGACCTTGATTCTACCTGCCCTTCGGTACCTTTTGGACTCTGAACTGGTTTTGACCCTTTTGCCTGTCCACGACCATTCTCTTGACTTACCCTATTGGATTAATAAATACTGTAAGACTCCAACCATCTGCCTCCTGTGTCTGCATCTGGGTCTCGCCTTGTGTCATGATAGTTTCAGCATTACAATGCCCCCGTGCACAAAGTGAGGTCCATACAGAACTGGTTTGTTGAGATCGGTGTGGAATAACTTGACTGGCCTGCACAGAGCCCTGACTTCAACCCCATCAAACACCTTTGGTATGAATTGGAACACCACCTGAGAGCCAGGCCTAATCACCCAACATCAGTGACCGACCTCACTAAGGCTTTTGTGGCTGAATGGAACCAAATCCCCGCAGCAATGTTCCAATATCTAGTGGAAAGCCTTCCCAGAATAGTGGAGGCTGTTATAGCAGCAAATGGGGGATTTTGGAAAGAGATGTTCGACGAGCAGGTGTCGACATACCACTTGGTCATGTAGTGTGCCGTCAGACATAATATCCCGATATGTAACTGTATAGATTTTGTCCTCCATCACTATTAGGGCTGCCGCCATGAGGCCATTAGTGCTTTTAAAACAGCTTAAAGGTACTATGACTGTGATGGGAGAGAACTGAGGATGGATCAACAACATTGTAGTGACTCCACAATAATGACCTAAATAACAGAGTGAAAAGAAGAATACAAAAATACAGAATATTCCAAGACATGTGTGGTGGAAATTCAACACCAAGGACACCTGAAGTCAGTATTAAATGAATCCCTCTTTATTATCACGGCCGGAGAGGTTCACCAACTCAATCCAAGCTTGATGCTACACAAACAAGTCATATAAGCATGATTTACATGTTTCATTATTCATTTTTAATGTTGGTTCCTGCATGTGACTGACTGATACCTCACAAGGCTTTTTCTTTCATAGCTGGGACCTTGAAACTGAGATGCTCCTTTTGGTTACCAGAGCAATGTTCTGGGCGTACTGCCAAATTGCTTATCAATGATATTATGGTTTACTCCTGTGTGTAGTCAATCAGTCACTCGAATGAACCCAACCAAGACATGTAATTACAAAGCAGCATTATTCTAAACATATGACCATCATTAAGTTTGCCGATGACACAACAGTGTTTGGCCTGATCACCGACAACGACGAGACTGACCAGGAGGTCAGAGACCTGGCCGTGTGGTGCAAGGACAACAACCTCTCCCTCAATGTGATAAAGACAAAGGAGATGATTGTGGACTACAGGAAAAGGAGGACCGAGCACGCCCCCATTCTCATCGATGGGGCTGTAGTGGAGCAGGTTGAGATCTTCAAGTTCCTTGGCGTCCACATAACCAACAAACTAACATGGTCCAAGCACACCAAGACAGTCACGAAGAAGGCACGACAAAACCTATTCTCCCTCAGTAGACTGAAAAGATTTGGCATGGGTCCTCAGATCCTCAAAAGGTTCTACAGCTGCACCATCGAGAGCATCCTGACGGGTTGCATCACTGCCTGGTATGGCAACTGCTTGGCCTCCAACCGCAAGGCACTACTGAGGGTAGTGCATACGGCCTAGTACATCACCGGGGCCAAGCTTCCTGCCATCCTGGACCTCTATACCAGGCAGTGTCAGAGGAAGGCCCTAAAAATTGTCCAAGATTCCAGCCACCCTAGTCATAGACTGTTCTCTCTGATACCGCACGGCAAGTGGTACCGGAGCCCCAAGTCTAGGTCCAAGAGGCTTCTAAACAGCTTCTATCCCCAAGCCATAAGACTCCTGAACATCTAATCAAATGGCTTCTCAGACTATTTGCATTACCTCAATTACCTTGACTAACCGGTAATTCTTTTAGATATTTTCTTAAAACTGCATTGTTGGTTAGGGCTTGTAAGTAAGTATTTCACTGTAAGGTCTACACCTGTTGTATTCGGCGCATGTGACAAATACAATTTGATTTGTTTTGATACACACAGAGAACATTTCCATCACACATGCAATGTATGCAACGAGGCACTGAAGTAATACTTATAAGAACATGGCAAAGGTATACACTTTTTGGCCTAAATGTTTGGGGCAAATCTAACACAACACTTCACTGAGTAACTGCCTCCTTAAATTGCTGTCTAGCCATGATCCCCAACACCTTGACAGAGCTTGGGAAAATATTGCACAATCCAGGTGTGCAAAGCTCTTATGAAACTTACCCAAGAAGACTCACAGCTGTAATCACTACCAAAGGTGTTTCCAACATGTTAGTGTCGTACATATTAGTGTATATTAGTGTTTTATTTTTCATTACTCAAAAACAAATGTTCGAATTTGTCTTCCACTTTGACATTAGAGTATTTTGTGTTGATCGTTGACAAAGAAATGACAATGAAATCCATTTGAATCCCACTTTGCAACAGAATAACAGTGAAGAAATCCAAGGGTGTGTAGGCTTTCTATAGACAGAAAACTTGGGCTTGAAAAACATGTTCTTAAAATATACAAGATGTTCTAAGTCTGTACAGGGTAGGCCGCTAGGCCTTAATCTGTTATTTCTCCATTCAGGACCCCTGCCATGATTGGCTGCTCCTTTGTGGTGAACAGAGAATACTTTGAAGAGATTGGCCTTCTAGACCCAGGCATGGAGGTGTATGGAGGAGAGAACATTGAATTGGGCATGAGGGTAAGTTTCTAAATGGTACATGCTTAAACTAAGAACTGATCAATACAGTATGTTCTGTGGTCCATTATGTGTTAGCCATTACAATGTGATTATAAAGCAAGAAAATCATTATGTAATTGTGACTGGCGAGTTCAAGTGTTTGTGTGCTGTAAGAGATGCATGAAGTTCAATTAAGCTGTGTCACAGTAAAAAGGATGTGGGTGGGATTTAATATGAATGTAACGGTAGCAAATTGTTCTATATATTTTGGCCCTGATCCAAATAGATTTCAATATCTTTTAAAAAGGGATAGGCTGCCATTATCTGAAGTATGATTCAAAACAAGTTCAGTTTTAAGTCTTGTGTACAAGTCCAGTGAAATGCCTTTCTTGCCAGCTCTAAAACCAACAATTCAGTAATCTATATCAATGTAGTACTAAACATAACAAAAGGTAGAACAAAAACACACAAGTAATAAAAATAAGAAATAAGAAGAAGACAACAAAGTAAGCACATTATATACAGGGTCAGTTTTACTATCAAACAGAATGGAATATTCAATCCGATCATTTAACTTAGGTCCTAAAATAATTTGTGACTTGGCATCAGTGGCATGTTATTAAAACATATGGGTCTGTTCTGACTAAATTCTCTCCCTGCATGTTTTGTTTGGCTCTGCTGAGATCATTAAGGAATCATTAGGCTCTAAGCATACAGAGAGACCAGTTGGCATGAATATGGATGGAAGTTATCCTGCACCGCACCACCTGGTATACTGCTGAATAACAAAACATGCCCTTATAGTGCACCAAAAAATGGTCTGTGTCAGGTGATTTGTCCATCAGTTATTTCCCAAAAGCCTGGACCCATTTGAATTCCCTTTCTTTCTAATACTATAACTGAGATAGTTTAATTGTTTTTGGGAAACAGGAATATTTTTGTTTGTAGACTGTAAAAAGGTCTGTAGTGATGTTGGTGTGGAAGTTGTGTCCCAGTGTGAGAACTGAATGTGTTCCAGAACTCTGCAGTCACCTACCAGCGTCCCACTGACACACAGACTTATTTCACACTTCCAACATGATCGTTATGACGTGAGCAGCAGTGTGCGGGAAACGAGAGGAGACAGCAGGAGAGAGACAGCAGGAGAGAGACTGCAGGACAGAGACAGCAGGACAGAGACAGCAGGACAGAGAGAGAGAGAGAGAGAGAGAGAGAGAGAGAGAGACAGCAGGACAGAGACAGCAGGACAGAGACAGCAGGAGAGAGAGAGAGAGAGAGAGAGAGAGAGGGCCAGGTTTGCACCTATTACGCTGAGAGGGGAATAAAGTACAAAACATTTGGTCCAGGTAATGGAGACAGTGGGAAAGGGTGACAGCACAATAACAGAAACCCAATGAGAGACAGCTGATTGTATCAAAAGAGATCTAAGGCAAATTATATTTTTGTTAAACCTACAACACCGCTCTGTGCTGTGCTCAATGCACTGGAGTATGAAGAGGTACTCTAAAAAAAAAATTCTGGCAACACCATCAGTATAGTATAATCATACACACAATGAAGTGGCCCTTTGCCTGAAAAATGTCCTAGCAACTGGGCAATTCCAAGGTGTTAACAGCTCTCCATGTGCCTGTGGGCAATTGCCTCGGCGGCACCTCTCTCAACAAGATTTATCTTTAGAATATAATGCTATTTTACTATTGTGGTCAGGCTTCTTTCTTTCTTTCATTAACTGTCTATGTTATGTCTCAGGTATGGCAGTGCGGGGGGAGTATGGAGGTGTTACCGTGTGCTCGGGTGGCACACATTGAACGCACCAAGAAACCCTATAACGACGACATTGATTACTATGCAAAGCGCAATGCCTTGAGGGCCGCCGAGGTGTGGATGGACGACTACAAATCGCACGTCTACATGGCCTGGAATATCCCCATCAACGTGAGTCTAGTGTAGTTCCCCAATATTCTACAGCTCAATTGCGTCTTAACTGGTCATTGATTTTGGTGCTGTGAATTGTTTTCTAACTCAACAGAACCCTGGAGTTGATTTTGGAGATGTTTCTGAGAGAATCGCCTTGAGGAAGAAATTGCAATGTCATAGTTTCCAGTGGTACTTGCAGAATGTGTATCCAGAGATGCGAGTGTACAATGACACCATCACCTACGGCGAGGTGCGAAACAGCAAGGCTAGTGGCTATTGCTTAGACCAAGGACCTAATGATGACAACAGCGCGATTCTCTACCCGTGTCATGGCATGACATCTCAGGTCAGGAAAAGTTCTTAAAACCTTATATGCTTGAATGCATAGAAATGTAATCCTCTTACACAAGCTCTTATGTTAGTTCAGGAAAACATTTATAACTATCCCATACACTCTGGCTCCTGCAGACGTCCACAATATATTATGCATCCCTACCCATTCGCGTTGAAGCCCTTCCATTGTTCATCTTACAGTGGTTGTTTGTGCTTTCATTTAGCATGCTTTAGCATGGTAATTCAGTGAATTCCAAATGAATTGGCTTGGCACAGGGCAATTTGACAAGGTTACCTCTACTCAGAATAGTGCAGCAGCACCTGTGATGGGCTCCAACATCCTCTCTGGCATCTAGTTTCCTGAGTGTTGTTCACCGTGAATAATTCAACCCTGGATTTTGTAATCGTCTGTGCCCTTACTTGTGACATTCACTGGATTGAAGTTGTGTTTGGCGTGTGAAATGAAATAGAGATCAAGCTCACAACGTCAAATGACAATGAACTCTTCCGATAGGATCACTGGGTCACATTTATAACAAAATGTACTCACCTAAGGGATCTGTATGGTCCATTACGCTCATAAACAATTTAACTTTCATCAGCATGGAACATACATACCACATATCCCTGTGGTATCTATCAAGTCTACATTGTCATTAGTATTTCAGTCAATTACACAGCAAATGTTTGTTGGACATCTCAACAGTAACTAAGGACAGGCCTTCCATGGGATTTGATTGAAGTTCAATAGAGCTGGATTGAAGGCTTACTTGGTCATGTCTCATCTTTTGTTTCAAGATGGCCTTTCCACTGGGTAGTTGTGGTTCAGCTGTTGAAAGAGCAGGCACTGGTTTGACAGCTCTTGTTCAGCTCAAGAGGCACTATGACCTTTTGTACTCAAGGTATCAAGAAGGATCTTTCTCATGAGACAGCTCAAGGATTACACAATAACATGTACCATTCCTATGTGTACAGATGTATTCAACAAGTTTTCTATTGTTCAGCGACTACTGTATGTAGGTGTCTGTAAAGATAGTATTTGTGTATAACCTTTCATATATTTTGTCAGAACTTGACGTTTACTTGGCATTGACGTGTTTTTTTAGCTGGCCCGTTATACCTCAGAAGGGCTTTTGCAGCTTGGTCCCCTGGGTTCCACTACGTTCTTGCCCAACACCAAGTGTCTGGTGGACGAGGGACGAGGGCGGACACCAAGTCTCAAAACATTTGATGGAGCGTCACACTCATCACAAAGGCTTTGGGACTTCAGTCAGGTAAAACTTCAAAATGTCATGACTTGTGGGGAAAAAAGGACTCCTGCCAAAACTGTATTGCTTTTTAATACTGCAATTATAACCACAGCTTGTTCCTCTTCCCTCTGTAGAATGGCCCAATAATCAGCAGAGACACTGGTCGTTGTTTGGAGGTGGAGATGTCTAAAGAGGCCAGCTTCGGCCTACGGCTGGTGGTCCAGAGGTGCTCTGGTCAGAGGTGGACTATCAGGAACTGGATCAAACCTCCACGACACTGAGGGCACAATATACAGGCCAGCTGATGTCTACAAAAAAGACATGGGACTCTTACCTTGTAGCACTTGGACTATCCACTTTAAAAATATTGTGTTCCTTTGGATTGAGGCTATAGACTCTATTGTCTGCTCCTGGAAAGGTCAAGGAATTTCAAAAGCATCTCAACACCAACCTTCCACATCTCAAGCATCTTAACAACAAGTCATCACAAAGTATGGAGGATACTTATCCTTATTCATTCATATCACGCCATAATCCCTGAACACAATTATGTTCCTTCAATCATATGTCTGTCATCTGGAGGGCTAAATTATCTCACATTCATGGACAATAGAGGAAAAAGTGAAAAACACAAATTGTACACAACAACTTGAATCGAATGATAATATGACATTAAACATTATGACATATGTGTTCCTTCTTGACGAGTGATTTTGTATGAGAGCGGAGTTTTTTACTATTCTTAATCATGAAAAGTATTGTTTTCTCACCTCTACAGCTGGTTCCACATACATTTATGCAAAGGGCTGACCTTGAGTCTCCAGGCTCTCTAATTATATGAAAGTGTTTCAATCAGACAACATGTGAACTGTAATCTTTGTGATCAAGCACAGGGGAGGCATCCAGGTAGCCATTTGATTAGCTGTTCAACAGTTTTACGGCTTGGGGGTAGAAGCTGTTAATAAGCATTTTGGGCCTAGACTTGGCCCTCTGGTACCGCTTGCCGTGGGGTAGCAGAGAGAACAGTCTGTGACTAGGGTGGCTGGAGTCTTCGTCAATTTTTAAGGCCTTCATCTGACACAGCCTGGTACAGAGGTCCAGGATGGCAGGAAGCTTGGCACCGGTGATGTACTGGGCCGTACGCACTACCCTCTGTAGCACCTTGCGATCGGAGGCCAAGCAGTTGCCATACCAGGCGGTGATGGAACCTGTCAGGATGCTCTCGATGGTGCAACTGTAGAACTTTTTGAGGATCTGAGGACCCATGCCAAATCTTTTCAGCCTCCTGAGGGGGAATAGGCATTGTCGTGCCCTCTTCACGACTGTCCTGGTGTGTTTGGACCATGGTAGTTTGTTGGTGATGTGGACACAAAGGAACTTGAAGCTCTCAACTTGCTCCACTACAGCCCCGTCGATGAGAATGGGGGTGTTCTCGGCCCTCCGTTTCCTGTAGTCCACAATCATCTCCTTTGTCTTGATCACGTTGAGGTAGAGGTTGTTGTCCTAGCACCACACTGCCAGGTCTCTGACCTCCTCCCTATAGGCTGTCTCATTGTTGTCGGTGATCAGGCCTACCACCATTGTGTCGTCGGCGAACTTAATGATGGTGTTGGAGTCGTGCTTGGCCACGCAGTCATGGGTGAACAGGGAGTACTGGAGAGGACTAAGCACGCACCCTTGAGGGTTGAGGATCAGTGTTAAGGATCAGGGTGACAGATGTGTTGTTGCCTACCCTTATCACCTGGGGGCAGCCAGTCAAGAAATCCAGGATCCAGTTGCAGATAGAGGTGTTTAGTCCCAGGGTCCTTAGCTTAGTGATGAGCTTTGAGGGCACTATGGTGTTCAACACTGAGCTGTAGTCAATGAACAGCATTCTCCCGTAGGTCTTCCTTTTGTCCAGGTGGGAAAGGGCAGTGTTGAGTGCAATAGAGATAGCGTCATCTGTGGATCGGTATGCAAATTGGAGTGGGTCTAGGGTTTCTGGGATGATGGTGTTGATGTGCGCCATGACCGGCTTTTCAAAGCACTTCATGGCTACAGACGTTTAGGCAGGTTACCTTGGTGTTCTTGGGCACAGGGACTATGGTGGTCTGCTTGAAACATGTATGTATTGCAGACTCGGCCAGGGACAGGTTGAAAATGTCAGTGAAGAAACTTGCCAGTTTGTCTGTGAATGTTGACCTGTTTAAAGGTCTTACTCACATGGGCTAAGGCGAGCGTGATCACACAGTCTTCCGGAACAGCTGGTGCTCTCATGCATGCTTCAGTGTTGCTTGCGTCCCGGTTAGAGTCCTGCTCCTTGAAAGCGGGATTCTACCCTTTAGCTCAGTGCGGATGTTGCCTGTAATCCATGGCTTCTGGTTGGGGTATGTAAGTATGGTCATTGTGGGGATAACGTCATCGATGCACTTATTGATGAAGCTGGTGACGGATATGGTATACTCCTCAATGCCATCGGATGAGTCCCGGAACATATTCCAGTCTGCTAGCAAAACAGTCCTGTAGCTTAGCATCTGCGTCATCTGACTACTTCCGTATTGAGCGAGTCACTGGTACTTCCTGCTTTAGTTTTTGCTTGTAAGCAGGAATCAGGAGGATAGAATTATCGCCAGATTTGCCAAATGGAGGGCGAGGGAGAGCTTTTCACGCGTCTCTGTGTGTGGAGTAAAGGTGGTCTTGAGTTTTTTGGGGCTTTGGTTGCACATGTAAAATGCTGGTAGAAATTAGGTCAACCGGATTTAAGTTTCCCTGAATTAAAGTCCTCGGCAACTAGGAGCGCCGCCTCTGGATGAGCATTTTATTGTTTGCTTATAGCTTTATACTGCTCATTGAGTATGGTCTTAGTACAAGCATCGGTTTTTGGTGGTAAATAGACAGCTACGAAAAATATAGATAAACTCTCTTGGTAAATAGTATGGTCTACAGTTTATCATGAGATACTCCACCTCAGGCGAGCAAAACCTTGAAACTTAATTTTGATTTTGCGTACCAGCTGTTATTGACAAATAGACACAGACCGCCACCCCTTGTCTTGCCGGAGGCTGCTGTTTTGTCTTGCCGATGCATGGATAAACCAGCAAACTGTATATTATCCATGTCGTCGTTCAGCCACTATTTGGTGAAACATAAGATATTACAGTTTTGAATGTCCCATTGGTAGGATAGTCTTGAACGGAGCTCATCCAGTTTATTCTCCAATGATTGCACATTGGCCAATAGGACGGATGGTAGAGGTGGGTTACTCACTCGCCTACGAATTCTAACAAGGCACCCTGACATGCGTCTCTTGTATAGGTACCTCCTGCTCATTTTCCCTGTGTAGAACCTAGTTATGACAAGTTTTTGCTGTTTGGTATTCCCTACCATTGCAATATTTGAGATACTGAAATAGAGTATGTGCAACCTGTGCAAAACAATTTCAATTCAAGGTCAAGACAAGTAGAGCGAAGATGATATGTTGTTGAAAAATGCATGAGTATCATGAGATGCAGAGGGTGATAGCTGTGCTTGTTTTAATCTTGCGTAGTGACTACCTCAGACTGAAGACAAATTGCTTGTTCCCTCATCATGCTACACCAGAAGATACGGGCCTAACTCAACTTCCCCTCTATAATAAAAGAGTGGGTTTGGCTCAGGGGGAGAGAGGATAAGTAGGTGGCAGAATGCAGAATGGACCGCAATATCCCTTCCAGGAGGAGACCGCTGGAATATAAAATGTCAAATTAAATTGGTGGTGGATATCTTTACACTATGATGAAAGCAAGCACAGTTCCCTGCTAGGCTTTAAATGTGACAATACCTGTTATTAAAGCTTTGCTGCTGTGACAGGTTTTTCCAGAAACTATATATTTCATTCAGAAACATAATGGATGAATATTGATATGTTCATAGAAAGTTGTAGACCCATGCATATAATATGTGTATTAAAAGTTTTGGAAAAAGGATTCAATTTCTCGTGGTGCCCATCTCAAATACCAGATATGATTTGAACTTGAAATAATTCTAGATCTCCAAAGTCTACAAGAGATAAATGTTATCTTAAATGTTAAAAGTGATAAATGATACAAGTGGTTTGGTTGGAGCAGTTGGAGATAACCCTGGGAAAGTTCTTCACCTCTGAGGTAAGTCCCACAGTGATCTGAGTTATTGATGTCCAAACCCTGGAATCGTTCTCCATGGGACATAGCTTGGGTGAACCTGCTAGGAGGCCTGAGAAGGCTAATCAGAGCCCAGCAGGCAGTGTTATCGGGTACAGGGGAGGAGAGGATTTCTAACCTGATACTCAGAGTACTGTGACACACTTCCACTTGGCTACAGCCTGCCAGCACAGCCTGGAGCCACATCTAACCCCTCCAGCTATCTGAGCCCAATCTGCCTGTGTGTGTGTGTGTGTGTGTGTGTGTGTGTGAGAGAGGATTAGCATCTCCATAAATAACTGCTGATACCGTTTGAATAATTTAATCATTTTGAAAACATTTACAAATGTTTCTGTGACAGTGTATGAATTTACTGGAAATCTAATACATATCTACACAGAACAAAAATATAAATGCAACATGCAACAATTTCATTGATTTTACTGAGTTACAGTTCATATGAGGAAATTAGTCAATTGAAATTAATTCATTAGGCCCTAATCTATTGATTTCACATGACTGGCAATACAGATATAGATCTGTTGGTCACAGATACCTTAAAGACAATGGGCCTCACAATGGGCCTCAGGATCCTGTTATGGTAATTTTTTGCATTAAAATTGCCATAGATAAAATGCAATTGCGTTCGTTGTCCTTAACTTATGCCTGCCCATACCATAACCCCACCGCCACCATGGGGCACTCTGTTCACAACGTTGACATCAGCAAACCTCTCGCCCACATGACGCCATATACGTGGTCTGCGGTTGTGAGGCCAGTTGGATGTACAAATTCTCTAAAACAGCATTGGAGGCGGCTTATGGTAGATAAATTAACATTAAATTATCTGGCAACAGCTCTGGTGGACATTCCTGCAGTCAACATTACAATTGCATGTTGTGTGACAAAACTGCGGATTTTAGAGTGGCCTTTTATTGTCCCCCAGCACAAGGTGCACCTGTGTAAGGATCATGCTGTTTATTCAGCTTCTTGATATGCCACACTGGATGGATTATCTTGGCAAAGGAGAAATTCTCACAAACAGGGATGTACACAAATCTGTGCTCAAAATTTGAGAGAATAATCTTTTTGTGCTTACGGAACATTTCTGGGATCTTTTATTTCAGCTCATGAAACATGCGACCAACACTTTACAAGTTGAGTTTATATTTTTGTTCAGTGTAAATCAAGAGCGCAACAAAACTCACAAAGCACAACAGTATTGTTTTTGTCAAAAGATATTTGGTAGAAATGCTCGTTGCCTAAAATTGCATTTCCCATCCTCTAAGATTGATGCTTGTTTGTTCTCTATCGGATGAAAAAAGCAACCAACAATGCAGGAAATAAATCAAAATAAGTGTCCCCTTGAAAATAATCCCATTAAGTACAGTATTTCTATTTGTATTTATTATGGATCCCCATTAGCTGTTGCCAAAGCAGCAGCTACTCTTCCTGGGGTCAAGCAAAATTAAGGCAGGTATACCATTTTAAAAACATTACAATACATTCACAACAGATTTCACAGCATATTAAGGTGTGCCCTCAGGCCCCTATTCTACGACCACATATCTACTACCACATATCTGACGGCTGAAGAATGTACCTTACCTAAAACATCAATGCCTCTTTATCAAACTGTAAATGCTTTGAAATGATGTCTCACAACAATACAGCTGTCATGCTCAGCTTCTTTTGATGCTTTGTTTGTTCCTTTTTTCTTTGTAGTGTAAGCTCTGATAATTATCTTGGTTGAAGGCATGAGCAGAGGGGGGGAGCGACCATCAAAGCACTCATCCATCCATTTCAGTTGAATATGGCACACCTTCACTGAGATGCAATGCAATTCCTGTTTCATGTGTACCGCACCCATCATCAATAAAACAAGGGCAGTGTCAAAGGGTATTACATTTACGTTAATGCAAATGCAATTACGTTGTTGAGTAGGATACCACAGTATGTGCAATAGCAGAGGGTGAAAGTTTAGTATCCTATATGCAGAGATATCGGCTTTAATATCATCCTCTTGCAGGAAAGCTGACTCTAGTAACATAGCACAGCCAATAACATTGTACAGTACCTTGCGAAAGTATTCGGCCCCCTTGAATTTTTCGACCTTTTGCCACATTTCAGGTTTCAACATAAAGATATAAAACTGTAATTTTTTTGTGAAGAATCAACAACAAGTGGGACACAATCATGAAGTGGAACAAAATGTATTGGATATTTCAAACTCTTTTAACAAATAAAAAACTGAAAAATTGGGCGTGCAAAATTATTCAGCCCCCTTAAGTTAATACTTTGTAGCGCCACCTTTTGCTGCGATTACAGCTGTAAGTCGCTTGGGGTATGTCTCTATCAGTTTTGCACATCGAGAGACTGAAATCTTTGCCCATTCCTCCTTGCAAAACAGCTCGAGCTCAGTGAGGTTGGATGGAGAGCGTTTGTGAACAGCAGTTTTCAGTTCTTTCCACAGATTCTCGATTGGATTCAGGTCTGGACTTTGACTTGGCCATTCTAACACCTGGATATGTTTATTTGTGAACCATTCCATTGTAGATTTTGCTTTATGTTTTGGATCATTGTCTTGTTGGAAGACAAATCTCCGTCCCAGTCTCAGGTCTTTTGCAGACTCCATCAGGTTTTCTTCCAGAATGGTCCTGTATTTGGCTTCATCCATCTTCCCATCAATTTTAACCATCTTCCCTGCCCCTGCTGAAGAAAAGCAGGCCCAAACCATGATGCTGCCACCACCATGTTTGACAGTGGGGATGGTGTGTTCAGGGTGATGAGCTGTGTTGCTTTTACGCCAAACATAACATTTTGCATTGATTCCAAAAAGTTCGATTTTGGTTTCATCTGACCAGAGCACCTTCTTCCACATGTTTGGTGTGTCTCCCAGGTGGCTAGTGGCAAACTTTAAACGACACTTTTTATGGATATCTTTAAGAAATGGCTTTCTTCTTGCCACTCTTCCATAAAGGCCAGATTTGTGCAGTATACGACTGATTGTTGTCCTATGGACAGAGTCTCCCACCTCAGCTGTAGATCTCTGCAGTTCATCCAGAGTGATCATGGGTCTCTTGGCTGCATCTCTGATCAGTCTTCTCCTTGTATGAGCTGAAAGTTTAGAGGGACGGCCGGGTTTTCGTAGATTTGCAGTGGTCTGATACTCCTTCCATTTCAATATTATCGCTTGCACAGTGCTCCTTGGGATGTTTAAAGCTTGGGAAATCTTTTTGTATCCAAATCCGGCTTTAAACTTCTCCACAACAGTATCTCGGACCTGCCTGGTGTGTTCCTTGTTCTTCATGATGCTCTCTGCGCTTTAAACGGACCTCTGAGACTATCACAGAGCAGGTGCATTTATACGGAGACTTGATTACACACAGGTGGATTCTATTTATCATCATTAGTCATTTAGGTCAACATTGGATCATTCAGAGATCCTCACTGAACTTCTGGAGAGAGTTTGCTGCACTGAAAGTAAAGGGGCTGAATAATTTTGCACGGCCAATTTTTCAGTTTTTTATTTGTTAAAAAAGTTTGAAATATCCAATAAATTTCATTCCACTTCATAATTGTGTCCCACTTGTTGTTGATTCTTCACAAAAAAATTACAGTTTTATATCTTTATGTTTGAAGCCTGAAATGTGGCAAAAGGTCGAAAAGTTCAAGGGGGCCGAATACTTTCGCAAGGCACTGTAAATGGAACACTTTACATGTACAATGCCTCTAGTATAGAAATGCTGAAGGCTAAGGAGGGTATTTCTCCCAGGTCTTTTAGGGAGAATGCCATGCCATCCTTAGAGATTCATGTGAGCTGTAGAGCCTCCAAAAACAACACATACATTTTAGTAATTTAGCAGACGCTATTATACAGAGTGACTGACAGTAGTGAGTTCATCTTAAGATACCTAGGTGAGACAACACATATCTCATAGTAAATGCATTCTTCCTCAAAGCAGCTATCAGAAAAGTCAGTGCTAGTAGGAAAAAGTCAAGTGTGAGTGTTAGTTCACGAAAGGCAACGGTGGGATTATTTAAGATACTCTTTGAAGAGGTAGGGTTTCAGAAGTTTTTGGAAGATTGGCAGGAACTCTGCTGTCCTAACATCAGGGGAAAGCTCGTTCCACCATTTAGGGTGGTAGGACAGAGAAGAGATTTGACTGGGCTGAGCGGGAGCTGACCCACCATAGAGGTGGGAGGGCCAAGAGACCAGAGGTGGGTTGGGGTGTAGGATTTGAGCATAGCTTGAAGGTAGGGACGGGCAGTTCCCCTTGCTGCTTCGTAGGCAAGCACCATGGTGTTGAAGTGGATGCGAGCTTTGAAGCCAGGAAGGCAGTGGAGTGTGCGGTGACATAGGAGAACTTGGGAAGGTTGAACACCAAGCGGGTTGCAGCGTTCTGGATAAGAAGCATTTTTTATTATTTATTCGCTCCCCAGCCAACAGAGAGTTGCAGTAGTCCAGATGGGAGATGACAACTACTGCCTAAACCTGTCATGTGGTTGTCTTACTTTGTTACCTTAAGATGAATGCATTAACTAAGTTGCTCTGGATAAAAGCATCTGCTAAATTACTAAAATGTCAAAATGTATCCCCATTCTCCAGAGCAGTGAGCTGTGCATCGCACTTCATGGCTACTACAGTATGTGTGATTCAACATGGCATTATCAGCCTCCAGCCAGTCACCCAGTAGCGTCACAGCTCCTGCATGAGTCAACAGAAGACAGCCACCCATTTACTGGGATAGATTGATGTTAGGATAGCATCATCCCATCCCCCTCTAATCAACAGATATATGGGTTTATTCACTAGGCTGGAGCTATGTCACACATTACCCTGATGAATTGATGCTCCCATCTTTATGATGAAGTGATGCTCCCATCTTTATGATGGAGTGATGCTCCCATCTTTATGATGGAGTGATGCTCCTATCTTTATGATGGAGTGTGTGTTACCTGTTCAATTTCTGAAACGTTTCAGCACATCATATGCTCTTGAGAGAAAATCTTCTCCTACTTCGCCCTGTTAATGAGTACCTACAACTTCGGTAAATCACAGTATTACGGTTCGGGCTGTTCATTAAATTGAATGGCCTCTGCTCTATATTACTGCTGGAGGCTATGAAGAGTGTGGACTCATTTGAATGACAAGCTTGTCAGAACAGCTTGCACTTGGTGAATGTGCTTATTCCATTACAATATCAAAATAATGTTTATTTCCACATGATCAGTATTAATGAGATTTCCTTGCTGAAGGCAACAGTTCCCCCTGAATAGATGGAATTCATATTCTGAAGGATTGGCTGTCACTGTTAGTGTCACTGCAATGTGGCCACATTTCTGCGAATGTGGAGGTATCTGCTAAAAAATTCAATGTAGCGGATTTGATTGCATTAGTTGTGCCCAATGATCTTTCTGTATTTCCTTAGATAAGATATTGAATAAATGACATATTCACATGCAAATCTTGTCTAAATCGTCAAAACCTAATTGAATATATCATCATATTTTCAGCTACATTTGGAAAGCTCACAATGATTCAATGTGATTTGCCAGTGTGGTGTAATTGCATCTTCTTTCATTTGTGTAAGTGAGCAGAGCAGTTTGGCATAAGTGTTTTGTACTCTGAATCCCTCTATACTAGAGCAGTGGAGGGTCGTACTTACGGAGTTGGCTGTTGCCTCAGCCAAGCCTCTTTCAAATCAGACTTTCAAAGTGATTAATACAAGCACTAATTATCACACAAAAATATCCTCGAGTCTCTCGGATTTTCTAAGTGGGTGTTCATTAGCTATTCACTGGTAATTACATATATCATCATTGTGTCTTAATTCAGAGTCAGGTTTTTGAGTCTGAGAACTATACTTAGCACCAGGTCTGTCTCAAGGGGGCTCTCTGCCTCCAGAGGTTACCAAGGCAACTAACTGACTCGCAGGTGGCATTGTTATGATCAGAATGGATATTGTACATAAATCTCGGGGCTGAGAGACAAAATGTGACTCGATTCAGGAAGGTGGGCAATTGATGCTAGTTCCTACTTAGTAGGGCTGTTTAAAAACCTTTTTAAACAACAAACGGGTGTGTTATCTGTAGGCTTAAATATGAATATAAATATTGAATTATGAGCCTAGTTTAGCCAAGGAGAAAGCCCTGAGCTATATAAGGAGAAAGACAGGATCCTTTCTGGTTTGCCACGATTGGCTGAGATAATGAAGGGACTGGACGTGCCAAGAGATGAGTCCTGATTGGTCAGTCATGTCACAGGCTTCTGTCTAACAGAATGGGGCCTTCCCTGGTCAGAATAGATCATCTTTGCTAACTCTGATTTTTTTTTTTTTTTAAAGATACAGCTATGGACTAGAGGTCTTCTCGGGTCCCGGAAATGAGACCTGAACCGATCTGTACCTGCGAAATGCACAACTGACCCGACCTTGTCATTTTTGAAAACAATACCTGACCCAAATTGGATCCTAGGTGGACCAGATCCGTCCAGAACATGTCCAAAATGAGAGAGACCTGGATTCAAGTTGGGCCGGGTCTGTATTGGACCCAAATGGATCCGCAATATTTTAAATACAGAAATATGTAGTTGTCTGGCAGTGAAGTTTCACAAGTGCATTTTCTGTTGTATCTAAAATAATGGATTTGTGGTCTACAGTTTAGCATTTTCATAATGGCATCCCTATAGTTTGATGGTGCATATTATGAGGCTTTCCTGATTTCTGTTTACAAAATATTTGAGTTGGGGGATTTGTTTTATGTGAGGCATGATCGCGTATCAGACAGACCAGCGCATAATTCAGTTGTGTCTGTAACCTACACTCTAAAAAGAAAAGGTTCCTGGAGTATCCTTTAGGGGTTCTTCACATTGAAACTTGAACCCCTATAAGATCTTCAAAGAACCCCTTTTAATGCATCCTCAAAGAACCTTTTGAAGAACCTTTTGGGGTACGTTTTTGAACTACCCCTCCTGCCCTACTATTATGAATAATAATAATACGCATAACAATAACACAATATTTTAGTTCTCAGTGTTTATCATGATTTTAGTGGCAAAGCAGAAAACAATATCCAAATATGATGTAAACTCAAAGCAGAGCCCCAAGTCCAGTGGATATATTCTCTGGATTGTTGGTGTTAATGTGTTGATGTTCTCCGTATCCATAGCCAGAATGATTTTGCAGCGCATGGTGATCTAACAGGTTTCCTGTTATATTCATCAGAGGTGTAGAGAGGGTGAAGTCTGAATCCCAAAAATAGTAATTAAACAGATGATTAACAAAACATGCAAATGACAGAATTCATACCTTGGTATTTGAGGTGAATAAAAAAAAAATGTTTTGATAATGGTTTTCATACACATACCTTGTCCATAATGTAGAGGCCTATGGGATATTCATTCACGAGGTAAGAGAGGAGGATGGTAAATGTGATCTGTATAGAATACCAATTGACATACCTTTGTATGCCTCCTTGTCTGTACACCTACAGACACAAAAGTGATCAGTTCAGTCATCTGCACCCAATACAGCTATCCTTCAACATATTCTTATAGCCTAAATATTCTTACCTCTTTGTTGATTGATATCCATTGAATTGTGTTCATTTTCTGTTTTAGAAAGATTTGTACACATATGAAAAGATAGATGGTATCATCATAAAGTAATATCAATTAGATCATAACAAGGGACAAACCTTACCTTAAATTGAGGAGATCTTTACATTTGTCAGTTATGTGCCTGCACCTGCTGCTGTTTCAAATTGAAATATTAGTTGGGCAGTTATGTTCCTGCAAGAACCCCCACCAACTAAGGAGGTTCCTCGATGAACCCCACCTTCTATGGGGTTCTTTGAAGAACCTCAGGGTTCATGGCACTGAAAATGTGTGACGCTCGTCGTAAGGAGTAGACCAAGGTGCAGCGTGTTGAGTGCGCATGATAAATATTTATTTAAACTCAGAACACTAAAGCAAAACAACAAATAACGGAAAACGGCCGTCACGTTCTGCAGGCGTTACAGAGCTGTGCAAAAACAAGATCCCACAACTGAAAGTGGCAATCTAAGGTCAGGGCGTGACAAAATGGCCCCCAAAAGGATCTTCCAAGAACCCCAGAGGAGGTGGGGTTCATCGAGGAACCTTCTTAGTTGGTAGGGTTCTTGCAGGAACCTAACTGCCCAACTGAAACATTTGGATTTTCATTCGAAAGGACAGCAGGTGCAGGCACTTAACTGAAAAATGTAAAATCTCCTCAATTTAAGGTACGGTTTGTGTCACTCTTTGTTCGGGCGGTGTTCGGCGGTCGATATCACCGGCTTTCTCCCCATCAACGCTCCATTTTTCATTTATCCATTTGTTTTGTCTTGTTCCCTGCACACCTGGTTATCATTCCTCAATCACACTACATGTATTTATTCCTCTGTTCCCCCTCATGTCATTGTGTGTGATTGTTTCGTGTTATGTGTCATTTTTGACGCGCTATTTCTGCTGTGCGTTTATGCCGTGTTTAATATTCACGTGGTATGTTTATTTGTTTGTACTTTATTATTGTGACTGTTTGCGTGTTTTTACACTTTGGTATATTGGCTGGAGGTTTCGACGCAGTGGCGTCCGTCTGTTGGTTTCTCCTGCCTAAATAAAGTGTGTGCTTGTTCACAACTCTCTGCTCTTCTGCACCTGACTCCGCTCCCAGTACGCACACCATCGACAGTTTGTCCATTGTTATAATCTAATTTATATTATTTTATGATGATACTATCTATCTTTTCATATGTGTACAAATCTTTCTAAAACAGAAAATGGACACAATTCAATGGATATCAATCAACAACAGGTAAGAATATATAGGCTATAAAAATATGTTGAAGGATAGCAAACCCTCTCTTAAAGCTTTTGAAAAACAAAAAATTATGGAACCCTGGCTATTGCCTGCTAAAAACTATTGTCTAAAGAGATTAATACATTTGACCAATGATAAAGATCAATACACATCTAACAGTGAATGATACATCTCTGTTGCAGTTATACTGTAATGCCCCCAAAGTGGTGTGGGGGGTACTAAATAACCACCATCAATCACAAAGGAGACAGATGGCTTATCAGCACAGCAGTTAGGAATCAACCATATAGTGATTTAAAATGAGAACACTTGAATAACTTGAGTGACAGTTAACTGGTTGTAGCACAGGCCAACAGAATAATGTATTATATTCTCACTGTTGTGTGTAGTTAATGCATCACACACGGTTCGTAATGATACTCCTTATCAGCTCACTCACAGTTCAGGGTGTTGATGAAGGGTCTTATGTTTTGTGAGGTATTTCATATGTATGGCAGTTAGAGCCATCTGCAGGCAAAGCTTTCACACTACAGCCTTAATCCTCAATGGTAAAAATAGGGTCCAAAAAAATAAACAGGCACTGATGAGTGAATTAGTCAGCAGAGGAGCTTAAAGAAATGTGTTAACACAATGACCTTTGCTACCATTACTCAACAGAGATGCCTGTAATGTTAGTGAACGAAAGGTTACGGGACATTGGACTGTTGAGCACAAAAAAATGATTTGATGAAACTTTACATTTGCCCTTATATTTATGGTACCTGTCAAAAGTTAGGACACATCTACTCATTTCAGGGTTTTTCTTACAATTTTTTTTACAATTTTATACATTGTAGAATAATAGTGAAGACATCAAAACTATGAAGTAACACATATGTAATCATGTAGTAACCAAAAGTGTTAAACAAATCAAAATATATTTCATATTTGAGATTCTTCAAAGTAGCCACCCTTTACCTTGATGACAGCTTTGCACACTCTTGGTATTCTCTCAACCAGCTTCACCTGGAATGCTTTTCCAACAGTCTTGAAGGAGTTCCCACATATGCTGAACACTTGTTGGCTGCTTTTCCTTAACTCTGTGGTCCAACTCACCCCAAATCATCTCAATTGGGTTGAGGTCGTATGATTGTGGAGGCCAGGTCATCTGATGCAGCAGTCCATCACTCTCCTCATTGGTCAAATAGCCCTTACACAGCCTGGAGGTGTGTTGGGTCATTGTCCTGTTGAAAACAAATGATAGTCCCACTAAGTGCAAACCAGATGGGATGGTGTTCGCTGCAGAATGCTGTGGTAGCCATGCTGGTTAAGTGTGCTTTGAATTCAAAATAAATTACTGACAGTGTCACCAGCAAAGTACCCCCACACCATCACAACTCCTCCTCCATGCTTCATGGTGGGAACCACACATCCAGAGATCATCCGTTCAACTACTCTGCGTCTCACAAAGACACGGCAGTTGGAACTAAAAATCTCAAATTTGGACTCATCAGACCAAAGGACAGATTTCCACCGGTCTCATGTCCATTGCTCATGTTTCTTGGCCCAAGCAAATCTATTCTTCTTATTGGTATCCTTTAGAACTGGTTTCTTTGAAGCAATTCGACCATGAAGTCTCCTCTGAACAGTTGTGATGTTGAGATGTGTCTGTTACTTGAACCTCATGAAGCATTTGAGCTGCAATTTCTGAGGCTAGTAACTCTAATGAACTTATCCTCTGCAGCAGAGGTAACTGGGTCTTCCTTTCCTGTGGCGATTCATTATAGCGCTTGATGGTTTTTGCAACTGCACTTGAAGAAACTTTCAAAGTTCTTGACTGACCTTCCTCTCTTAAAGTAATGATGGACTGTTGTTTCTCTTTGCTTATTTGAGCTGTTCTTGCCATAATATGGCTTGGTTTTTTACCAAATAGAGCTATCTTCTGTATACAACCCCATACCCTGTCACAACACAACTGGTTGGCTCAAACGCATTAAGAAGGAAAGAAATTCCACAAATTAACTTTTAACAAGGCACACCTGTTAATTGAAATGCATTCCAGGTGACTACTTCATGAAGCTGGTTGAGAGAATGCCAAGAGTGTGCAAAGCTGTCACCTTATAAAATATATTTTGATTTGTTTAACTCTTTTTTTGATTACTAGATGATTCCATATGTGTTATTTCATAGTTTTGATGTCTTCAATAATATTCTACAATGTAGAAAATAGTCCAAACCTTTGACTGGTACTGTATATACACTGCTCCTTTCATGACATAGACTTTACAGGTGAATTCAGGTGAAAGCTATGATCCCTTATTGTTAAATCCACTTTCATCAGTGTAGATGGAGAGGAGACAGGTTAAAGAAGGATTTTTAAGCCTTGAGACAGTTGTTACTGCAAAATGAACTCAGTAAGGCTGAGGATCGATATCATGGGCTTATTGCCAGTGGGGTCACTTCAACTTTATCCTGCTTATGTTTGAAATTAGTTGCTTTTCTATGTACTGCCTGTCCTGTCTTCTCTTGATTTCCCCAAATCTTTAAAATGCGTTACTACACCACTGTTTCATCCTACTGGGCACAGACATCAATTCAATGATTCAGCCAGTGTGTGCCAAATGGGTCCTTTAATCAAAAAGGGAAGGATTTCAAAGCATTCACAACTCCCTTGAACAAAATGATTTATATTTCCCTCTTAAACCACACTGACGTTACAGTACATGTCCTTTGTTTTTCAGATAATCTCGTGGGAATTATAATTTGTTCAGTTATTGGAGCAATATTATTAAACTTAATGATAGTAACACTCAGTCAACAGCAGGAAAAATAAAAGGTATGGTAAAGTGATCTTCATGCAGTTCCTTTTCCTTTACACACTTCCTCTGAAAAATACACATTTTATACTACAGTTGAAGTGGGAAGTTTACATACTTAGGATGGAGTCATTAAAACTCGTTTTTCAACCACTCCACAAAATTCTTGTTAATAAACTATAGTTTTGGCAAGTCGGTTAGGACATCTACTTTGTGCATGACACAAGTAATCTTTCCAACAATTGTTTACAGACAGATTATTTCACTTATAATTCACTGGCTCACAATTCCAGCGGGTCAGAAGTTTACATACATTAAGTTGACTGTGCCTTTAAACAGCTTGGAAAATTCCAGAAAATGTCATCATGGCTTTAGAAGCTTCTGATAGGCTAATTGACATAATTTCAGTCAATTGGAGGTGCACTTGTGGATGTATTTCAAGGCCTACCTTCAAATTCAATGCCTCTTTGCTTGACATCATGGGAAAATCAAAAGAAATCAGCCAAGATTGTAGACCTCCACAAGTCTGGTTCATACTTGGGAGCAAGTACCAAGTACCAAAGTATCTATATCCACAGTAAAACGAGTCCTATATCGACATAACCTGAAAGGCCGCTCAGCAAGGAAGAAGCCACTGCTCCAAAACCGCCATAAAAAAGCCAGACTACGGTTTGCAACTGCACATGGGGACAAAGATCGTACTTTTTGGAAAAATGTCCTATGGTCTGATGAAACAAAAATATAACTGTTTGGCCATAATGACCATCGTTATGTTTGGCGGAAAAAGGGGGATTCTTGCAAGCGGAAGAACACCAACCCAACCGTGAAGCACGGGGGTGGCAGCATCATGTTGTGGGGGTGCTTTGCTGCAGGAGGTACTGGTGCACTTCACAAAATAGATGGCACCATGAGGAAGGGAAATTATGTGGATATACTGAAGCAACATCTCAAGACATAAGTAAGGAAGTTAAAGCTTGGTCGCAAATGGGTCTTCCAAATGGACAATGACCCCAAGCATACTTCCAAAGCTGTGGCCCAATGGCTTAAGGACAACGAAGTCAAGGTACTGGAGTGTCCATCACAAAGCCCTGACATCAATCCTATAGAAGATTCGCGGGCAGAACTGAAAAAGCGTGTGCGAGCAAGGAGGCCTACAAACCTAACTCACAGTTACACCAGCTCTGTCAAGAGGAATGGGCCAAAATTCACCCAACTTATTGTGGGAAGCTTGTGGAAGGCTACCCGAAACGTTTGACCCAAGTTAAACAATTTAAAGACAATGCTACCAAATACTAATTGAGTGTATGTAAACTTCTGACCCACTGGGAATGTGATGAAAGAAATAAAAGCTGAAATAAATAATTCTCTCTTCTATTATTCTGACAATTCACATTCTTAAAATAAAGTGATGATCCTAACTGACCTAAGACAGGGAATTTTTACTAGGATTAAATGTCAGGAATTGTGAAAAACTGAGTTTAAATGTATTTGGCTAAGGTGTATGTAAACTTCCGACTTCAACTGTATACGCAGTTATGCTTTCAAGGTTGTGAGCTCCATTGTACAACAGTTACACATTTCTGGTTTCTTTCTGGTTTTTATTTGTTCAGTGAAACTGCAGCGTCCGCTATGTCAGAGATCAGATGCTGTCTGATGATGGACAAGATAAGAACAGCTGTTTCCAATGGACCTTCTGCAGGATCCAGACCTCTCTCTTTACAGCCACCTCTACAGCGCATAGAGTAGTTGGTCAAGAATTCCTGCAAAGAGAATGACTGCCTCACAGAAAACCTTTCAGTTAACTTCAGTATTATATTCTTCAATAGACATACTCCATAACTGTTTGTACGTAACCCACTTCATTACTTTTGCATCAAGGACTCAGGTATGACTATGTCTCAAGGTCAGAGTTGCAAAAATATTAAATTGTTCTACTGCTGACAGTGAAAGTAAAGTTAATAACACCATAATTTGTCTAGCTCTATGGCAAAACACAACAATGTTGAGTTAAAACAGTACTGTACATAATGACTTGTATATTTGCACTTCTAACTGTAATGCAAAATGTGAATGTGCTGGCATGTAAGAATTATTTTAGAATCATTCCACTACCACACTAATAAATGGTATTGCAGTACTGACTGAGTCAGGTGTGAGGTTCATTGTTTGAATGATTTATGACAGATAGGTTTTGGACTTTGTTTGAGCTGTAAAGATTAAGATGACTTATGTCACATTCACAATCCATTTACTCTGTAATTAATTGAGCCCTCTGGCATAATATTGACACACATTTCCCAACTACGGTACCACAGTCTCAACTAAAGTGCAGTAGTAGTCCACCATGTGGTTATACTGGAAAACTGCTACCACCAGCTACCACCAGCGTTTTGATGTATCTGTTATTCTTTTTTTTCTTTCTTTTTTTTACAGACAACGTGCTGGGCATTGGTCTTCCGGGGGACCCATCATCGTGCGGCTCTCTTCTCCAGCCTTCACCAAGTGTAACTGACAACAAAAATATATTTATTAACGTCTTCACTATCTGAGTTGGGAGCCGGGGTAGGGGCTCACCCGTGGGAGTGTGTCTCGGGGGGAAGAGCCGAGCGGCCTCACTTGAGAGACCAGTGCGATCAACGTTGACGTATGAGATGAATATGTGTGAATGTCTTTGTATTTGACCACATCACCACTACATAACTCGTTTTTTTTGTTTCATTTATTTGTATTTCATTTATTGTATTTCCTATTATTTCGTTTTTGAAAACCAATGTACAATCAATGTCCAAATACTCATACCTGCGTTCTAAATAGTAGGCAATTTAGTTTTGCGAAAATAGAATGTTATATAGTATGTGAAATTTCGAAAATCATGTATGCTTTAAATGCCAGGACGTCATACTAATTTCGGCTTTTCATTTAGTAGAATTTACTGCACACTTTTGAAGAATAGAATCGTCTTTCCAGGCTCACTTGTGTTTCACAACCACTGATAATGAACGAATGGCGGGAATCAATGCAATTAAGCATTAGATGATTCATTTTTAGGATGGGTGAGTCTAGTATGTTGATCTGTTGCTTACTGCATTCGTTTTTACTGAACAGTACATTCAAAATAACATGTAGTAAGATTAGTACACAGTATGTAGTTTTAGTAAGTAGTAGGCAAAACCCGATTTTGGACAGGGCCAACGTGTGAATAGCATATTGCAGTATGAAAGCACCTTTATTTGAGAATTTATGTATACCACCACCTCCTCTCATCCCCCACCTGTAGAATACAATTGTTGTTATGTTGTATTACTAATATCTGAAAGACAATACACAAATATATAAACACTACGAAACTGCAGCAACGAAACAATTCTCCAACAGCAACTGGCCCGGTTGTTGCAATAGAGGGTACACCAATTCTAGTTTCCATCCTTGACTGATAGACGGATTGGGGCCTGGAAAACATGGTTAGTGGACTCTAAAGCTAACAAATAAGAGTTACCAATTACGTATGGGAGAGAGAGAGAGAGAGAGAGAGAGAGAGAGAGAGAGAACTAAGTGGGACTTCACCCCTTCACCCCAGGGAGTTGTTGAATGTTGAATGGAGAGAGCCTGAGTTGTTGACATTATGTAGATAATCCCTTTCATGACCCTCCTAAAACACGCTGGCGCAGGCTTATTAGATTAATTCCCCTCTGACAGTGAGTGAGGGGACAGAGAGTCACACCCAGGGGTAAAGCAGGGCAAACCAGAGGAAAGGCCTACAGGCTCTTCATATCAACATTCCTCACTACCTCTCTATTGCGTCAGTCTATCTATTAGAACTCCATCACTCCCCTCAGATGCAGGAGCAACAGTGTCAACATGTAAGTGAATGTTACATGCCCATAGATGTACGTAGAAGTTGAAGTCACTGCAAAAGAACCTATTAGGTGTCAGTAAACCATGGCTCCGACAGTGGGGTAACCAGAAAAGTCATGCTTTGGAGTTTGGGGCTGGAACTAAAAGTTTCCCCCTCGTTCCTACAGTAGCTGACGAGTTGCATAGCAGCTTCTGCGCTGAATGGACATGCTGTCCCTGCACATAGCTGTACGGTGCGATTACTATGGAGAAGACAAAGAGCACCAGTATGTGACAAGACTGCAGAGGCCAAGCGCTGAATAAACCCCATCGTTGCTGCGCCCAGAGTCATCCACCAACTACTTGCCATTTACGCCTTGGAGCTATAAATACACATACTTAAGATTTATTCTCTCCAGGTCCCAGGGCAACAGAGGAGCAACACCACTGCCCCAACCATGCCAGTCAAGTCATTGTCATGCCATGGATAAGACTTACTGTTTGATAAGTTCTCGAATGGATCAGCTGGGTATATAAAGGGTGTGAGTGATGCTCCACAGCTGAACAAAGTCTGATTGTCCAGGGCAGTCCTTCCCACTATGAGCCAGCCTTCCTGAACTGTTTGGGGGAAAATATTGCTGCCTTTTTGTGTGTTGAGTAAGTCATTAACCCTGACTTAGTCATTGTAATTAGACAACGATTGAATTACATTAGCTAGCCAGGTGAAAACCAAGAGAGGAAACCGTTTTTTCCCTCCTAGTACCACTCTCAGGCCATTCCGAAGTCATGGCTGACCACAACAAGGTATTACCGCGTCCTCTTTTCCGCCGAGATGTAAACTGGGATCCTTTCCGTGAGTGGACACAGCCTAGCCGCATGATCATGGAGCAGGACTTTGGCCTCCCTCCTTTCCTGGATCCAGGCGATGTGAGCTGGATAGACTGGGCTAGGAGGAGACTGGCATCATCATCCTGGCCAGGGTACACACGCCATCCCCTCTTCACCCCCGGCACTGCTCCCCCTGCCGCAGTGGCACCCCAGACCTCAGCCAGACTTCAGAGACAACTGTCTGGAGGAGTGTCAGAGATCAGGACAGGACAGGACAGCTGGAGGATCACACTGGATGTCAATCACTTCTCACCAGAGGAGATATCAATCAAAACCAAGGGGGGCTTCCTGGAGATTACAGGTACTAACATTATTTCTCTGATCTGAGAAACCAGAATATGGTGGCAGTTTGAACATTCATTGTTACTAAAAAGGTTTGACATGCTCCTTATTCAATTACTTCAACTTCTATTTTAAGGTCAACATGAAGAAAGGGAGGATGAACATGGATCAGTCTCAAGGTGCTTTACAAGAAAGTACAAGTAAGTTGTAATAGAAAATAAAGTCCCTCACAATGCTATGACAAAGACATAACGGTAATGAAAGTAAGAACTCAAAAAATAATGTGTGGAATTGAACGTCTTTGCTGTTGATTGCTATAGGAAGACATTCTAAATCGTTTCCCTCGGTTTAATTACATTTGTAAAAACAGATGAAAAGCAGTCTATTGAATCACAGTAAACAAGTCTTTGCCTGTCTGTCTTTGCCTGTCTGATTGTTGTTGTTTGTTTATTGAAGGCTGCCCCCTGGTGTGGACTTGCAGCACGTCAGCTCATCTCTGTCTGGGGAAGGGGTTCTCTTGGTAGAAGCACCCCTCCCAGGCTCAACCAGCACCATCCTCCCCAGTGACATGGTCATCCCCATTCAGATCAAGCACGAGTGTGAGGGGAAAGAGTGATTCCAGTGATTCATTACAATTAGACGTAAAGCTTGGGGTAGAGCTTTAAAGCTGATGTCGGCGTTGACACCTTTTGACAACAATTTTTTGAATTAAGCCTTGGTCATTTAAGATGTCAAACATAGTGGCTTCTATTGCTATTGAAACACCATCACTTTATTTACTCTCACTGTAACTACATGTGTGGCATGTTTTTCTATCATTTCCCGCAAAGACTAGCAAAACCAAGATAAACTGAAAAATCAAGACTGTTGAAGTGTACTTTCTCATTTGTAAACTGATAGATTATCTGGGAGTCAACATGACTATGCCTAATAATGCTGGATTAGTTCTGCAGAGCATATGTTTCAACGTGATCTATTTCTATGAATTGAATCTCCTTTGAACCAAAGCAATAAACAATCCATGGCAAAATGACACATATTGAGGAGGGCTGGGGGCTCTTATGTATGCGGTGTCTGTCTTTGTATTAGAACTGCTGCCTGGACCCTTACTCTCAAACTAGACCTGGAAGTAGTAGAACGTTTTAAATGAGTCAAACCAAAAGAACTACTGTGTAAATACAGTATAAAGTGAAGTAATTTCCAGTTTAGTTATTTATCAGACACTCTTATCCAGAGCAACTTCCTGTTATTGCATTCCCTAACGGAATGCACTAGGGACAACGACCACATAAGTCAAAGTAAGCAAACTTCCTCAATAAAGCAGACAAGCGTTAGAAAGGTAAGAAAGGTAAGTACAACGCTAGGGTGTGGGTCCTTCCCCCCCCATTCTCTTCTCTCATTTCCCTCAAACTCTTGCCTACTTGACCGAAAAGGACTTGGCAAATGTTCCTGATGGTGGCACTGTTGCCCTGCATTTGCCTTAACATTTACCTTTTTTTTTTTTTTTTACATTTTTAGTCATTCAGCAGACGCTCTTATCCAGAGCGACTTACAGTAGTGAATGCATACATTTCTTTCCCGTACTGGTCCCCCGTGGGAATCAAACCCACAACCCTGGCGTTGCAAACACCATGCTCTACCAACTGAGCCACACGGGACCACTGTCAAGTGTGACAGTTTTATGCTAAGAACTCTGTTTAAATACATTAGAGATATACTTGTGCTTGATGTGTGCTCCAAGATCTTATATTCATTGGTGTGGGCGTGTTGACCCATGTCAGAGGCTACAACGTTCAGTCGTTCACTAACAGGAGTTGAAACCCTCTCAGCTGGTACACTGTGACAAATCACATAAACAGCGTTTGGTCAGTAGAGACAGTGAGAAACATCGATGGATACCTCCAGCCTAAAAACATCTTATGGTACTGTAAAACCTCCGATTTCGGCTGAGGCTGTTAAATGTGTTGATTATGACACCATAAAAAAAATCTATTGCATTAATGAATTAATGTTAAAGACAATGCAAGTGATCTACTCTCAGAATTTTGACATGACAGTTCTACAGTGGTCTGCAAACCAAAATATTTAAATGTAATCTGTCCTGTACTTGTACTAGGTGTCACATCCTGTCATTGGCCTGTCATGTAATGTTCTGTTGTCTGATATCACTGCAATTCAGAAGAACCTGAAGTGCAGATAAATGGTTTAGTACTTACACTTAGGGAATGTGACGACTTCACCCAAAGCAAGGTGACACAGATACTTTTTCTGCCTTTGATGTCAGTTATCATAGACACTGGCCCACTTAAGTCACATGTTAATTGTGGTTCTATACATTAGGCCTAATGTAAATGTGACGATTTACCTCAGGTACTGGAAGAAAGAAAACGATGTATGGCTACAAGACTTCAAATCAAATCAAATCAAATTTATTTTTATATAGCCCTTCGTACATCAGCTGATATTCTCAAAGTGCTGTACAGAAACCCAGCCTAAAACCCCAAACAGCAAGCAAAGCATGTGAAAGAAGCACGGTGGCTAGGAAAAACTCCCTAGGAAAAACTCCCTAGAAAGGCCAAAAACCTAGGAAGAAACCTAGAGAGGAACCAGGCTATGAGGGGTGGCCAGTCCTCTTCTGGCTGTGCAGGGTGGATATTAAAACAGAACATGGTCAAAATGTTAAAATGTTAAAATGTTCATAAATGACCAGCATGGTCAAATAATAATAATCATAGTAGTTGTCGAGGGTGCAACAAGCACGTCCGGTGAACAGGTCAGGGTTCCATAGCCGCAGGCAGAACAGTTGAAACTGGAGCAGCAGCACGGCCAGGTGGACTGGGGACAGCAAGGAGTCATCATACCAGGTAGTCCTGAGGCATGGTCCTAGGGCTCAGGTCCTCCGAGAGAAAGACAGAAAGAGAGAATTAGAGAGAGCATATTTAAATACACACAGGACACCGGATAAGACAAGAGAAATACTCCAGATGTAACAGACTGACCCTAGCCCCCCGACACATAAACTACTGCAGCATAAATACTGGAGGCTGAGACAGGAGGGATCAGAAGACACTGTGGCCCCATCCGATGATACCCCCGGACTTGTGTCCAGAAGAGCAGAAGAGGAGTGGGGCTTGACCCAGACAATCCTATGTTTGTTGTATCAAAGGAAACTATTCATAGTGCCTTTAGCCCAATAGGGGCTGATAGAATGTGCAGTGAAATCAACAAATAGGGATTAACACCCATAAACCACTGGAAGCCACAGGAGTGCATTCTGTGTCAGTTGAATATCATGTTTGCAATAGTTATTTTTTCCAAATATGACTGACTATTTCTGGCAGTGTAAGAATCCATAAGACTTTTGGAACATTGCCAAGGTGCGGCCGTTTCTCTCTCAGGATGATACAGAGAGAATCATCCATGCTTTTATTACAAGCAAGCTTGACTACTGTAATGCTCTCCTGTCTGGTCTACTTAAGAAAGCCATTGGTCAACTGCAAAACATACAGAATGCTGCAGCACGGGTACTGACCAAGACTAGACGGAGAGCACACATTACACTGGTTTTAAGCTCTCTGCACTGGCTGCCTGTGAGTTTTAGAATTAATTTTCAGATTATTCTATTGGTTGTAAATCAATCCATGATTGTGCACCCCAATAGATGCCAGACATGCTTTTAAAGTTATGTGCCCAGTAGGTCCCTGTAACGATCGTCAAAAGGAGTAGACCAAGGTGCAGCGTGGTATGTGTTCATCTTGATATTTATTTGAACTCTGAACACTTAAACAAAATAATAAACAATGGAACACAACCGTCACGTCTTGCAGGCTTTACACAGCAGTACAAAAATAAGATCCCACAACTCAAGGAGGGAAAAGGGCTGCCTAAGTATGGTTCCCAATCAGAGACAACGATAGGTAGCTGCCTCTGATTGGAAACCATACCTGGCCAAAACTTAGAAATATAAACCATAGAATGCCTACCCCACACCCTGACCTAACAACATAGAGAAATAAACCTTCTCTCTCCGGTCAGGGTGTGACAGTCCCTCAGGTATTCTGGCACTGGCCTTTAACAGTCCCAAAGCAAAACTATGGACATTTTTAAAAGAGATCTTAAAACATACCTTTTTAGCTTGCTTTTCCTTAGGGTGCTTTTTAGTCGTTCAGTTTCTTATTGTCATTCTTTCATTTTTTATCGTCTTATGTTTGTTGTGTAGTAAATATTTCAGTTTTTATTTTCATTGTTTTTATTACTTTGTTGCTATGAATTACATTGTGTTCCTGTCTGAAATGTGCTGTATAAATAAAGCTTGATTTGATTTGATAATAACTTGCATTGGGCCTATATTATGAATGAAAATAAATATGTACATTCTCTCTGCTAGACAAGACTAGGCTTACTGCACTTGTTATAAACATATGTATGCAAGCACATGTTTTATTAAACAAAAATACATATCCTTTTGGACATGTTGTGCAGCTGATTTTCCTGGTGATTTCCCCAGTGTCAAGTTACTGTAAGTAGAAAAATGCAGGCCTCTTTTGATGGACTAAAGCCAGGGTAACCCAACTTTCAATTACTTACCTTACTGTGATCCCAGTCAATAAAACTTATATCAAATGATTTAAATGTCCATGCTACCTTTTAGAGTTGTGGTGTGAGAGATGTTTTAAGTGGGGCTGATGGTGTTGGCATTTGGTGCTGCACTACTGGCAAAGCAGTAAATATCAGAGGCATGGGTTGCCTTGTGTTACCCGCTCTAAATTCTAACCCTCATGTCTCACAGATATATAACTGATCCCTTGCAGTAGAAAGTTCAAGATCTTATCAGTTACAGAACTAAATAAGCTAGTCATTTACCCCACCCATCATACTTTTCTATCCACAGTATGTGGCAAAATGTGTTAGCATGATATTCAAATGGGAAAGGCCAAATATGGTTGACAGTGAGGCATGCTTTCCTCAATTGAATGAATACATCTGTGCAAGCCACAATCTGTAAGATTTCCAGTCACTCCTTGATTTCTTAACATGACTTATGTAATGCCACAAGGCATCCGTTGGGCTTGATATACAGTATCATGTGTGCATAAGTGATTTAAATTAGATAGACCTTGACCTAGTTTCCTGGTCTGGGAGTTATAGTGTTCCTTGGTTTGGGATTTGAAATGAGAGAAGCTTGCTGATTACGGTTTAATGAGAAGTTATAACATTTAAATACCCAGGCCAGTGTTCCTGACAGGGGTTTTCATCATGGACAATGAGGGCTGCCAAAAACAAAGGACTAATGTGGCAGATGAGTGATGTTGGGTATATAATGTAAGGATAAAGCTCAGCAAGTAAGGAAGGGTTGACAACTAAATTAACAGCACACTTTGACCAGGCAGGAATAAACTGTTTTTCTTACGGAATTAGTTCTAGTTAAATTGACAATATTATAGGTTACAATATTTTACATAGCTTACGTAGACCTAAGAACCACTACAAACATTAATTCTTTAGTAAAGTTATATTTGAAAGACATTTCTGTCTTATTATATGGCTTGTTTTTTTTAAGGCAAAGAACACGGCAACAGAGATCCAACATTGACACCTGCAAATACAGCCTGGTCTCATACACTAGATGTAACATAGTAAACATATGGTTACATGAGATAGTTGGTTACCTAAGCCAAAACTGAAGTAGGGTGGTTGGTCACGGTGGATGAGTGAGCGTAGTGAACGTTTAGCAACTCAAAGGTTTCAACTACTTAGTACTTTTTAGCTACTTTGCAACTACTTAGCATGTTAGCTAACCCTTCTCCTAACCCTAACCTTAACCCTTTTAGCTAACCCTTCCCCTAACCCTAACTCTTTTAGCTAAACATTCCCCTAACCTTAACCATTTAACCTAACTCCTAAACATAACCGTATCCTTAAACCTAACCCCTAACCGCAAGCCTAGCTAACAATAGCCAGCTAGCTAATGTTAGCCACCTAGCTAGAATTCGTAACATATCATACGTTTAGCAAATTCGGAACATATACGTAATACGAATTGTAATTCGTAACACATCATACGAAATGGGTGATGGACATCCACAAATTATTACATATTGTAAGGACAGATGCTGGGACACAAGAAGCAAGTACAGGGAGTGAATATTTTATGAATAAACAGACAGGAAACAAAACATGAACAGCATCTGGACAAGGGACACAATGACATTAATGCTGACTCAGGAAAGAAACTGAGAAAGTGACAGATATAAGGGAGGTAATTAATAACGTGATAGAGTCCTGGTGAGTCCAATGAAGCGCTGATGTGCGTAACGATGGTGACAGGTGTGCGTGATGATAAGCAGTCTGGTGACCTCGAGTGCCAGAGAGGGGAGCAGGAGCAGGCGTGACACATACTGTACCATACGAAATGAAACATAAACATATCATGCTACATGGAGTATCTCAGATTTACACACATAATAATACGAAATGCTCTGCGACCAGGTTGGCAAATTATATTCTGTTGCATGTCCCATGAGATTTTCCACTAGTGTCACAGAAATAGTTTGGTGTGTGATGACATGAAACACTAAGCTGCCTGCCTTCCAGGACCTCTACACCAGGCAGTGTCAGAGGAATCCCCTACAAATTGTCAAAGACCCCAGCCACCCCAATCATAGACTGTTCTCTCTACTACCGCATGGCAAGCGGCACCGGAGTGCCAAGTCTAGGACAAAAAGGCTTCTCAACAGTTTTTACCCCCAGGCCATTAGACTCCTGTACAGGTAATCAAATGGCTACCTGGACTATTTGCATTGTGTTCCCCCCCAACCCCCCCAAGCCCTCCTTTTACGCTGCTGCTACTCTCTATTTATCATATATGCATAGTCACTTTAACTATACATTCATGTACATACTACCTCAATTGGGCCGACCAACCAGTGCTCCCGCACATTGGCTAACTGGGCTATTTGCATTTTGTCCTTCCACCCACCACTCGCCAACCCCTCTTTTACGCTACTGCTACTCTCTGTCCATCATATATGCATAATCACTTTAACCATATCTACATGTACATACTACCTCAATCAGCCTGACTAACCGGTGTCAGTATGTAGCCTCGCTACTTTTATAGCCTCGCTACTGTATATAGCCTGTCTTTTTACTGTTGTTTTATTTCTTTACTTACCTATTGTTCACCTAACACCTTTTTTGCACTATTGGTTAGAGCCTGTAAGTAAGCATTTTACTGAAAGGTCTACACCTGCTGTATTCGGAGCACGTGACAAATAAACTTTGATTTGATTTGATTTGAGGCTATAATTTTATGTTGATAGCTGTATGATTAGACTAAAGTATGCACTGATGCTAATACACACTTATGCTAGTTACAGTTATTTAAAATGTCTCAGGTCTAATCTATTTCCAAAAGAAATAAGAAATAGTAAACACAAATAAAAATTACAAATATTTCACTCTAAAACAGCAAGAATTCTCTCAGCCTCATGGCAAAAGGTGTAAAATAGCATGAGATTAGCGAAACAAATGCACCCCAAATGAAGACAATTGGCGATGTGGATGCATTAATAAAGTAAGAGTTATTATAAATAAATGTTAGGTAGGCCAATGATGTCAAAAAATGAAGAAGTTATGCTTCTAGTATCAGTATTGTCAGGGTCGGATTAATGCATGGGCTTACCGGGGCTGAAGGCCCTGGGCCCAGGCCCGTGGGGGGGCCCAAGAGGCAGCAAAAAAACAAAGTAAAACAAATATACAGTATATACAGTTGAAGTCAGAAGATTACATACACCTTAGACAAATACATTTAACTCAGTTTTCACAATTCCTGACATTTAATCAGAGTAACAATTCCCTGTCTTAGGTCAGTTAGGATCACCACTTTATTTATAGAATGTGAAATGTCAGGATAATAGTAGAGAGAATGATTTATTTCAGCTTTTATTTCTTTTATCACATTCCCAGTGGGTCAGAAGTTTACATAGACTCAATTAGTATTTGGTAGCATTGCCTTTAAATTGTTTAACTTGGGTCCAACGTTTCAGGTAGCCTTCCACAAGCTTCCCACAATAAGTTGGATGAATTTTGGCCCATTCCTCCTGACAGAGCTGGTGTAACTGAGTCAGGTTTGTAGGCCTCCTTGCTCGCACACGCTTTTTCAGTTCTGCCCACAAATCTTCTATAGGATTGATGTCAGGGCTTTGTGATGGACACTCCAATACCTTGACTTCGTTGTCCTGCTATTTTGCCACAACTTTGGAAGTATGCTTGGGGTCATTGACCATTTGGAAGACCCATTTGCGACCAAGCTTTCTCTTCCTGATGTCTTGAGATGTTGCTTCAATATATCCACATTATTTCCCTGCCTCATGATGCCATCTATTTTGTGAAGTGCACCAGTCCCTCCTGCAGCAAAGCACCTCCACAACATGATGCTGCCACCCATGTGCTTCACGGTTGGGAAGGTGTTCTTCGGCTTGCAAGCGTCCCCCTTTTCCCTCCAAACATAACAATGGTCATTACGGCCAAACAGTTCTATTTTGTTTCATCAGACCAGAGGACATTTTTCCAAAAAGTACGATCTTTGTCCCCATGTGCAGTTGCAATCCGTAGTCTGGCTTTTTTATGGCAGTTTTAGAGCAGTGGCTTCTTCCTTGCTGAGCGGCCTTAGAGGTTATGTTGATATAGGACTCGTTTTACTGTGGATATAGATCATTTTGTATCCGTTTCCTCCAGCATCTTCAGAAGGTCATTTGCTGTTGTTCTGGGATTGATATGCACTTTTCACACCAAAGTATGTTTATCTCAAGAAGACAGAACGCGTCTCCTTCCTGAGCGGTATGACGGCTGGGTGGTCCCATGGTGTTTATACTTGCGTACTATTGTTTGTACAGATGAACGTGGTACCTTCAGGCATTTGGAAATTGCTCCCATGGATGAATCAGACTTGAAGAGGTCTGCAATTGTTTTCTGAGGTCTTGGCTGATTTCTTTTGATTTTCCCATGATGTCAAGCAAAGAGGCACAGAGTTTTGCTGTCTTGCCCTTGCTGTCTCTGCCTGGCCGGTTCCCCTCTCTCCACTGGGATTCTCTGCCTCTAACCCTATTACAGGGGCTGAGTCACTGGCTTACTGGTGCTCTTCCATGCTGTCCCTAGGAAGGGTGCGTCACTTGAGTGGGTTGAGTCACTGACGTGGTCTTCCTGTCTGGGTTGGCGCCCCCCCCTTGGGTTGTGCCGTGGCGGAGATCTTTGTGGGCTATACTCGGCCTTGTCTCAGGATGGTAAGTTGGTGGTTGAAGATATCCCTCTAGTGGTGTGGGGGCTGTGCTTTGGCAAAGTGGTTGGGGTTATATCCTGCCTGTTTGGCCCTGTCCGGGGGTATCATCGGATGGGGCCACAGTGTCTCCTGACCCCTCCTGTCTCAGCCTCCAGTATTTCTGCTGCAGCAGTTTATGTGTCGGGGGGCTAGGGTCAGTCTGTTATATCTGGAGTATTTCTCCTGTCTTATCCGGTGTCCTGTGTGAACTTAAGTATGCTCTCTCTAATTCTCTAATTCTCTCTTTTTTTTTCTTTCTTTCTTTTTCTCTCTCGGAGGACCTGAGCCCTAGGACCATGCCTCAGGACTACCTGGCATGATGACTCCTTGTTGTCCCCTGTCCACCTGGCCGTGCTGCTGCTCCAGTTTCAACTGTTCTGCCTGCGGCTATGGAACCCTGACCTGTTCACTGTGATTACTATTATTTGATCATGCTGGTCATTTATGAACATTTGAACATCTTTGCCATGTTCTGTTATAATCTCCACCTGGCACAGCCAGAAGAGGACTGGACACCCCTCATAGCCTGGTTCCTCTCTAGGTTTCTTCCGATGTTTTGGCCTTCCTAGGGAGTTTTTCCTAGCCACCATGCTTCTACACCTGCATTGTTTGCTGTTAGAGGTTTTAGGCTGGGTTTCTGTATAGCACTTTGATATATCAGCTGATGTAAGAAGGGCTATATAAATACATTTGATTCGATTTGATATGATTTGAAGGTAGGCCTTGAAAAACATCCACAGTTACACCTCCAGTTGACTCAAATGATGTCAATTAGCCTATCAGAAGCTTCATTTTCTGGAATTTTCCAAGCTGTTTAAAGGCACAGTCAACTTAGTGTTTGTAAACATCTGACCCACTGGAATGTGATACAGTGAATTATAAGTGAAATAATCTGTATGTAAACAATTGTTGGAAAAATTACTTGTGTCATGCACAAAGTAGATGTCCTAAACTATAGTTTGTAGACTTGCCAAAACTATAGTTTGTTAAAAAGAAATTTGTGGAGTGGTTAAAAAGCAAGTTTTAATGACTCCAACCTAAGTGTATGAAAACTTCCGACTTCATCTGTATAAGGAAATATATACAGTATATATTATATATGTCACACCCTGATCTGTTTCACCTGTCTTTGTGCTTGCCTCCACCTCCCTCCAGGTGTTGCCAATCTTCCCCATTATCCCCAGTGCATTTATACCTGTGTTCTCTGTTTGTTTGTTGCCAGTTCGTTTTGTTTTCGAGAAACCTACCAGCATTTTCCCCCTTAGTCCTGTCTGTTCTAGTTACTGTTTTCTAGTTTTTCCCGGTTTTGACAATTCTGCCTGCCCTGACCCTGAGCCTGTCTGCCGTTCTGTACCTTGCCACACCACACTGGATTATTGACCCCTGCCTGCTCTGACCCTGAGTCTGCTTGCCGTTCTGGACCTTTTGCACCCTATCTGGATTACTGACCTCTGCCTGCCCTTGACCTGTTGTTTTGCCTGCCCCTGTGCTAGTAACAAACTTTTGTTACTCCAGCTGCTAATCCACAGTTATTTTCTAAAAAATAACTGTGGATTAAGTTTTATCACAAGCACATACAGGTTAACTGCCAAATAAAAGAACCACCAACATAAAGTGTCATAAAGGGGTGAACAGCTTCAATGCGCCTTGGCATAGATTTTACAAGTGGACCTAAACCATGCCAGGAAAATGCACCCCATGCCATAACATATACTTTGTATTAGGGCTGTCCCCAAAGAAAAAATTATTGGTCGACTGAGAGTCGTGTTTCTTTCCCATATATAGACACATCCTATGTGTTTTAATCAAATCAACTATAGGTACTGAGCTTGTCTGATGCTTTAAGCGCACTGTTTGATTAAATAATTAAGACACACAAATGACTAGAGGGAGTTCGACTTGCTGCGCCGCGTATTTTGTTTTTACAGCTGGTGACGGTGTGACTAGCACCCGTTGTCTCTCTTTGCTGCAGTGACCACCACAGAACATCAACAGTATTTATCGCGCTGTTCGTGTTGCTGAAGATGCAACATAATTACAGCCATTTATGACGGAAAAGTTCCGTTACCGAAATCCCTGATTTGTTCAGGAAAAACATTCCCAATTCCCTCAACCCTTGCTCTCTTTATGTGAAACATGTATGCATCACATACACGTGACCAATAGGGCCTGACCTATAGCCTATCATAATCACATCAATAAATTGGTTATAACAAACTCTGAACACCATAACACGTGACAGCAAAATGGATGCAGAGGACGTGACAAATATACGAGAAACGGGGGAATGCTTACTGGTTGCCCAGGCGGTAACGGGGAAGTCAGATGTGTGGAATACATTTAACTAGTTGTGGAAAATACTGGAGATCAAGAAAAATAAGTTAAAGAGCAAGCACTGCGTGCACATTATGTGTGCCGAACAGGTGCTGTCAGATTACAATATAATTTTTCTGACCGTTTGGAACAATGTAAACAACACTTAAGAGTGTGCAAAGCTGTCATCAAGGCAAAGGGTGGCTACTTTGAAGAATCTCAAATATTAATTATATTTTGATTTGTTTAACACTTTTTGGGTTACTACATGATTCCATATGTGTTATTTCATAGTTTTGATGTCTTCACTACTATTCCACAATGTAGAAAATAGTAAAAAGAAAGAAAAACTGTACATTTTTGACTAAGCTTGCCCAGGCTATTCATGCAAATGTTTTATATTTAATATTTCACAATATTAAAGTATTGGACTCTGTTAAACATATAGGTCATAGAAAGTATTACCAGCAGTGTGGCAGCTTCTTCAGAGGTAGTTGAATAAGCTCACGCCTGATGTCAGGTAACAAGTTATAGGCGTGGAAGAGGAAAGGACTGACTTAAAGAAGATCTAAAGGTCTGGTCAGGGAACACAACCATGAACATGACAGTTAAAATAAATAGTGTTTGAGGTAAGGATGACATTTTACATTTCAGTCATTTAGCAGACGCTCTTTTCCAGAGTGACTTACATTTAATTAGTGCATTCATCTTAAGATAGCTAGGTGACCACATACGGTTCCCCTTGCAGTTCCTATCATGGGCTTTTTCAGGAGCATACCTTATTCTGACATAGTAAAAGGTTACCCATTTAGATAGAGAATTAGAGGACTGTTTGCTTGGTTCTTAGCTCTACTGCAGTTGACCGTCTTAGGACGGTAAGTTGGTGGTTGGTGACATCCCTCTAGTGGTGTGGGGGCTGTGCTTTGGCAAAGTGGGTGGGGTAATATCCTGCCTGTTTGGCCCTGTCCGGGGGTATCATCGGATGGGGCCACAGTGTCTTCTGATCCCTCCTGTTACAGCCTCCAGTATTTATGCTGCAGTAGTTTATGTGTCGGGGGGCTAGGGTCAGTCTGTTACATCTGGAGTATTTCTCTTGTCTTATCCGGTGTCCTGTGGGAATTTAAATATGCTCTCTCTAATTCTCTCTTTCTCTCTTTCTTTCTTTCTCTCGGAGGACTTGAGCCCTAGGACCATGCCTCAGGACTACCTGGCATGATGACTCCTTGCTGTCCCCAGTCCACCTGGCCGTGCTGCTGCTCCAGTTTCAACTGTTCTGCCTGCGGCTATGGAACCCTGACCTGTTCACCGGACGTGCTTGTTGCACCCTCGACAACTACTATGATTATTATTATTTGACCATGCTGGTCATTTATGAGCATTTTAACATCTTGACCATGTTCTGTTATAATATCCACCCGGCACAGCCAGAAGAGGACTGGCCACCCCTCATAGCCTGGTTCCTCTCTAGGTTTCTTCCTAGGTTTTTGGCCTTTCTAGGGAGTTTTTCCTAGGGAGATTTTCCTAGCCACCGTGCTTCTTTCACATGCATTGCTTGCTGTTTGGGGTTTTAGGCTGGGTTTCTGTACAGCACTTTGAGATATCAGCTGATGTACGAAGGGCTATATAAATATATTTGATTTGATTTGATTTGACTGAGGATGTTGGCTTGAAATGTATTCTCTTTGATCAGTGCTATGATTGTGGGTCACTGAAACCCCCTTTTAGAAACTGTTATCCTACACTTTTGACCCATCCAGTGGTTTGTTGTGACAAGCTTTGTTACTTGGGGCCTTTACATGCTCCCAGTAGTAATTTAATTGGCCATTTATACGTCAAACTGAGTCAGTGAGAAACATAATATGAAATTGCAGTATGTAGTGTAATTGGTAACACTATATAATCATTTAATGAATAAGCATTCATACATATTATACATATTTATAAATTGTGTATCTAAAATGTCATTATTTGTAAACATGTATAATAATTTAGGAACATTATAAGAATCCCAATTCATAAGCAATTATGGCATATGTAACAATTTATAAAACATGTATAAGATTATTCATGAAAATTATAGTAAAGGGTAATAGAGTAATCTTTACAGTAGTTTACCTATTAGCCAGTCCTCTGAACTAGTATTCATTTTGAGTCGTTTTTACAATACTATGACTCTTTTATAATGAACTTGTTGTTGATTCAGACATTTTTACAAATCTGTATCTAGAATCATCAAGATTCGAGCAAATGTATTAATTTAAGGAAGCCACACCAGATAATGAATGTAATGTTCAGAATTGGTATTATTGTATATGTCATAGGGGTCGTCGAATGGAGACCAAGGCGCAGCGTGTATAGTGCTCATTCTTTGTCTTTAATGAAAACACTTTAACAACAAAACGACCAACAACAGTCCCGTCAGGTACACTAGACTAAACAGAAACAACTACCCACAAACCCCAAAGGAAAACAGGCTGCCTAAGTATGGCTTCCAATCAGAGACAACGAAAGACACCTGCCTCTGATTGGAAACCATACCCGGGCAAAACATGGAAAACAAAACATAGAAATAGAATTCTAGCACGATCCCACCTAGAAACAGAAAACCCCAAAACCACCCAAAACAACCACCTGTCACGCCCTGACCACTCCACTATGGCAAATTACCTCTTACAATGGTCAGGACGTGACAGTATAGCATCCATCCAGTATTTGAAACATTGTAGTGTGTGAGAGATTATTGGAAGACAGTAGAAACAATTCATTGGAATATACACAAATTATCTAGCTGATTAGTATTGTCATAGGAAAACAATGCCTTGGATGGATCTGTGTTTGATTTGCATATTTTCACAGATCACATAATATGTCATCATGGGAATACAGGAAAATGAACACCGCTCCTAATCATTTTATTTTATTTGGAGCTAGGAGAGAAGGAGTGCAACAATCTCTCTTTGTCATTTTCCTCCTCTTCTTCTTGTCTTGATTGTCTGTGATAGTCATTGCATAATTCACCCTTTCCCACCGGATCCATTTGGTTCCTCCTCCTCAGGAAGTGGAGACGCCAGAGACAAGGACTGCCTTCAGCTGCTGCCTTCTGACGGTGCCTGCGATCGCTCTGCGATGCCCTGTTCATTTCTAGCGAGGAGCTGCAGGCAGTAGCGAGAGACCACGCAGGGGAAGGATGCATTTAAAGCAGGATGTGTGCTGGATGCTGGGAGACACGGCAGCGATAGCAGCAGCAGCAGCGAGCACGGAGGGCCTGGGAAGCGCCCACCCCCTCTCTCTCCTCCTTTTCCTCCCCCCCTGCAGGACCATGCTTGCGTGAGGGATGAGGCTGTGCACAGGGACGCCAGGCCAGAGCTGCGGCCTACTTCTTCTCACAAGAGCCGGGCTCTCGACTGCAAGATCTGTGAACGCTTTGCCACCATCAAATCAGCATCTTTGGTAGGCAGGCTCCCTCTCCCGCTGGGAGGGTCTCTCTCTCCATCCTCTCAGCAGCACATCTGTAGCCATGGCAACCGGATCCCGTTAATAAGTGTCGTTTTTTTCCATCCTCAGGTTCCCCCCTCCGCTTTCATGTGTGTGTAATCGTTTGGATTTATATCAAATCTCTTTCTATATCTGTTTATCGTGATGTGTTTTTGGTTATTGATTTACAAGCTGTGTGTGGACGTACCTTTAGCATTTTCATCCCAGAATAGGAGGCCTGCAAAACAGGCTCATACCTATTGAGCTCTCCATTTGTGGCTACATACAGTATGTACGTGATAGATGTATTAGCATGAAGAACACCACATTGACATTCAAGACACCCTTGTTATGTTCATGTATGTAGCTATTATAATTGACGATGCATGTTCTATGTTACTAGCATGAAATCTGAGCTGAGCAGCCATGATTATTTAGTGAAGAGGAGTGTGCATTATTTCCTGCCCTGGCTAATACTATCCACAGATACTGTACCTAATAATCCTCAAGAATGTACACCAATTAACAACTGCGCGTGTTTGTGTGTGTTCATGTTTGTATGTGTGAAAGTTATGAAAGAATTTGTGACAGGTGGTCATAGAGGCCATCTTTAGTTATAATTGATTGGACTTTACACATGTTGGACTAAAATGCTAATGAGAATATATTTAGTAAATTCTGGAATGAATTTACTGTAGTTATACTACATCAAGGGTGATATTCAGAGACTGTGATCTAGAGTACGCGCAACTACATAGAACCAAATGAATACTGCAGTTACCCTTAGGTGTACAGTACATAGTCTTTTGGAGGTCTCTCTTCTCTATTTCACTTAAGGTATTCTTGCAAAGATAATAAAATATGTCAAGTTATGTGTCAGATTCACAAAGGACATTGTTCTACTGTATTTTACAGTCTATTACTCAGTGCAACTAGGGTACTCGTGTTTCTCCTTTTGTGAGTCCATATTTAACGATATAGTTCAGTACATTTTAATTGTACAGTAGGTATCTCAAGCCCTCTTGCTTTTCACACCTGACTGTTCTCTCTGTGCCCTCTGACCCCCTGACCCCTGTGTCCAGGTCACCAGGTAGATCCAGGAGCATGAGCAGGACTCTGAGCTGCGGGAGCAGATGTCTGGTTATAAGCGCATGCGGCGGCAGCACCAGAAGCAGCTGATCGCCCTGGAGAACAGGCTGAAGGCGGAGATGGACGAGCATAGGCTCCGGTTGCAGAAGGAAGTAGAGACCCACGCCAACAACACTTACATTGAACTGGAGAGACTGGCTAAACGGCACACCGTTCACACAGACAAAGAGGTGAATAATGATGTTGCATGGTAGGACAGTAGGTTTTGGTTGCTGTGAATGAAAATGGAAACTGAAGATGGTCCAGCCCCTTGATTAGATTGCATCCGTAGCATTTTGCCCTTTCAGCATAATGTCAGAATTTTAAACAGCACATCGAAGGGAGGTGATAAACAAAATAAATCTTGGACATTTCATATGTTCCCGTACAGATAAAGGCAGCTACAGCAGAGGAGAAGAGGATCCAGCAACAGATCATTGCCCAGCAAAAGAAGGAGCTGACCACCTTCATAGACAACCAGAAAAAAGAGTACAGGCTCTGTAAAGACAAGATCAAAGAGGTAAATGCCTAAATCATTTACACATTTTTTTCCCCTTGGTCTGAGATTAAACTGTTTGCATTTTCCATGGATTCCATGCATCACCCATTAAGCCCTGGTTCTTATCTGGATGTTGCAGGAGATGAATGAGGACCCCAGTACGCCCAAGGAGGAGAAGCAGGAGCGTCTTTCCAGGCACAAGGAGACGGTGCAGCGCTCACAGGCTGAGGATGAGGCCCACCTTCTGGACCAGCAGAGGCTGGTCTATGACAGGAGCTGCCGTGCTCTGAAACGCAGGACACTGGTCAAGAGGCACGAGTTTGAACAGGAGCAAATGAGAGAGGTACAGTTCCTCTCTGATATTTAGTTTGCCAATGATGCTCATAGAATTGCCTCTAGAATTGTCACCCCAACCTCTTTTGTTAAATGGCCTAATTTGCATTGTAGAAATCTGAAGTACTGTACATTCAAAATGAAATGAGGAGATGAGCAATATGTCCCACCCCAGGAGCTGAATAAGAAGAAGACCCAGAAGGAGATGGAGCAGGCCCTGATGATCCGACAGGACGAGTCCACTCAGGAGCTGGAGCGCAGGCAGCTGCAGACACTGCAGAGGCTCCGTGTTGAGCTGATCCTCCTGCAGCACCAGACCGAGTTGGAGAACCAGGAGGAGTACAACGGCCGGCGGCAGAGAGAGCTGCACAGGAAGCACGCCCTGGAGCAGCGGCAGCAGCCCCGGAACCTCAAGGTGCATAGAATCTATACTGCAGCTGTTGCACTGTACATTTGGTTTAGTAAGAGCCAATGATAAATCATTGTGTGTCTACACATCTAGGCAAAGACCCTTGAATTAAAGTCGCACCCCTGGTCAGACTGAAGCTCAGCCGGTAGTCATAACCGGCAAAATGATTGTTTCTTACTGTATGTTTCTTACGATTGTTTCTTTCTTTCTATTTGTCCTTCTGGAGATGTTGGAGATGCAGATCAAGAAACAGTTCCAGGACACGTGTAAGGTGCAGAACAAGCAGTATAAAGCCCTGAGGAACCATCAGCTTGAGGTCTCTCCTAAGAGCGAGCACAAGGCCATCCTAAAGTCACTGAAGGAGGAGCAGACACGCAAGCTCGCTGTGCTGGCCGAGCAGTACGAGCAGAGCATCAACGAGATGATGGCCTCACAAGCGGTAAGGGCACTACTCACCGTTAACCTCCAAACAGCCACACAATGCTTACTGGTACATGTCTTTTTTAACCCTCTCTCTCTTTCGCTTGTCTCTGTGGTCCCCCAGATGCGTCTGGAGGAGGAGCAGGAAAGGGAGTGCCAGGCGTTGAAGCAGCAGCTGCAGCAGGAGATGGAGCTCCTGGATGCCTACCAGAGCAAGACCAAGGCCCAGACAGAAGCCCAACACGAGAGGGAGCTGCAGATGCTGGAGCAGAAGGTCTCCTTACGCAGGGCCCACCTGGAACAGAAGGTATGTTTTGGTTATGTTGTAACACAGGCTCACCTCTTTAAACTGACCACGTCCCTTATTTGCTTATCACTTTTGTGGTTTCAGATTGAAGAGGAGCTGGACTCACTTCAGAAGGAACGCACTGAAAGGATCAAGCAGCTTTTTGAACGGCAGGAGAGGGAGATGGACGCTTTCGATGCAGAGAGCGCTAGGCTGGGGTTTGGGAGCTTAGGATCGCTGGACTTCCCCAAGGAGGACGACAGATGAAAATGGATGTGGTTGTGGAGGACTAGACTCTTCTCTTCTGGTGTATGGTGTAGGCATGTGCCTGCATTCCCACTGTCAACTTGACCATGGCCATCTCTACAGTGACAACGCCAGATAACCCTCTTTCTCTCTTCCTCTCTAGAGTCTTTTAGATACCACATCACAGCATAGAGCGGTCATTTGCCATGGGAACTACTTTTGTTAAACTTTAGAAAAAGGGGAAAAATCAAACAAGATTAATTCACAACACAAGTTCAACCAAGTGTGTGTAACTCAAAAGTCTTGCGTTGGAGATTACAAGAATAGAATACTTATAAAAAATAAGAACTGACTCTTTCCTCCATGCCATCATCCTCCTTTTGGTATGAATTCAGGAAATTCAGGAAATTTTAGTAAAAATTAGCACTTTGATATGTTTAAGTATTAACTCATCATGTTCATATGATGCTTAATGCGTATGTCACATGGAGGGGCATTGCGATTGTGGAATGTGAGCTGCGGACGACACCGTGGTGTTTAGCTGCTTCTTCTTTCTTTTTTTTTCTCACAGAATGTGAATAATACTGTATGTGAATACTACAAGCTAAAAGAAGGTATCGGGACAGTGCCAGATCTTATATGTAAACCGTTTTAAAGAGAGATTTTACTTCATTCCATGTTGTGCTAAAGCATATGGTCCTTCACTTTTTAAACAATTCTGGTACTTTATTTTTCATTGTTCAGTATTTAGGATTTATTGGCATCAGTTTGATCAAGCTGTGTATTTTATCAGAATGATTCAACTCTGTCAAACTGGTTATTATTGCATGCACTTTAAAGACACATTCAGGTTGTGAAGTGATGCATGACTCTGTCCAGAGATTTTAGCCGTTTGTAAATAAAAGTGGTCATTGCATTTTTTGTTTTAATCCCTATTGATAAGCGCCATATTTGATATGAAAATGTCACAAATGCCTTTATTTAAGTTGTGCCTATGAAGCGGGTTTTGATTTGTCGTTGTTGTTCTTTCATGTTTGTTTAGCACGGCCAATACCATTGTTTGTTCCATCCAAATTTGGGAATCATTTAATGTTCACTAATCAAAGGTCTTGTCAAGGATAATGGTGAGAATTGTGCTGTATAACTTTTGATATAAATATTTGTATTTGAGAGCATAAATAGGAGATACAGAAGCATTGGTTGATTACTAATGACGGAACTTCACATTATACTTAGAAATATGTTTTTTTTTCTTGGTAATGCGGTAGATCAAACATACTGAAAACTCGAATCACTGAAGACTTTTATCAGATTGTATAAAAAACACAGTTAAATGGTATCACAGAATTACTGTAAATGCATAGATTTTTTTTTTTAAAGCTGTCTGGTAATAGTTAACCAGGCGGGTGGTTGCTTTGTTCTGGGTTGCATTCAAGTCGTAGCTGTTTAGTAACCAGCTGTATAATGTTTTGCAGTGTTCATTGTTGTTATTGCACATAAGGTTGCAAAATGTGTCCATTACAGTGACTGGGAAGGAAATTGCTTGGTGCTTGATTTCTAATATCACCATCAGCCTTTGACACAGACAGAATACTGGATTGAATGCCTGTCTATGGAATGTTACAACTATTTCAACATGTCCAGGTTTAACAGTTTTGAAAGATTGTTTTAAGTTGAGATCTTTAATGCAACACTGATATTTTGACAGTTGCCTCCAAACCCACACCCTAGTCCTGTTCCTCACACATTGATATCATTTAAGTGATGGAAATCACGCCCTTCCTAGTGGTAGGCTGGGCAAGTGAGATTAAGAATGTTAAAATATCTGACACATAAATGCAACAAAACTATGAACTTCAAAATACATTAATAAACAACTAATACTTTCAATGTAAGAAACCAAGTATGGCATTATTGATACCTCCAGACTCATGACTTGTGGCAAGACTTCAAGTGCCAAAGTTATACAGTAGGCTTCAGTTTTGGAATTATTTGTTGTAAATTACTCCATAGAACGGGGCATATTTTGAGGTTGGAAGGTTTTGGAGAATGTACGTTTTCTTGGCGAATGGTTTAGCTCCATATGCTATTTTCTTTGGGTTGGTTTAACTTGAGACTGGTTCAAACCTGTTATGAACCAAACTGTTTATGTGGACTTATGTTATCAAGAAAGGGGACTTCCCTAAACTAAGCCACACAGCGTTTCCTGTGTGGTACAGAGATTAAATAAAAGAGATTCTCTTGAAACAAGAGGTCTGCATCAACATCCTGCATCCAATGTCAGTGCTCCCCTGAATGAATGTGCAATTATTTTATTATTTCCTGCATTATTACCGTACATGCTTTACGTAAGGTATACCCCCTGACAATTATGTAAGAAATACACAAATAGTTATAGCATATTAGATTCACTAGAAGTAACAATCCATATTCCCCACAGTGCTGTGTGTGTGAACCGGTGGTGAGGGAAGTTACCCCTGCAGTGCTTCCTGTTTCCAAGATGCCCTGTGGTTTACCATCTTACAATGCAGACTGTGTATCTGTTTGATCTGGCTGTTGGGTAAGGACATTCTCATATGGTAGAGGGGTTGTGGCAAAAGCGGTCTACCCTCACCTGAGTTGTGCTGACAGGGATGTGGTCGAAGGGGTTCCCCCTGACATTAAACACTTCTGAGTTGAAAGGAGGAAATGTGGGTCATAATCATGAAAAGTGAAATGAGTGTACTCTTTACATATAAGTGCATGTATTCTCACAGAGCACAATGACTAAACAGGAACCTAACCAGGATTCATGTTATTCATATTGAGTAAAGCAATAATGTGTAGGTGAGTAAGTCCACACATCAAAGTCCGAGACAAGCAGAAATGGAGCAACATACATAATTATACATCACGTCTCAGGTTGGCAAAATGTTTCTGTTAAAAATAACTGTTTTCAGTATTGGCTGTTCCAGACGACTGTGTGATCTCGCTCTCCGTAGGTGATGTAAGACCTTTAAACAGGTTAACATCAGTGGAGGCTGCTGAGGGGAGAACGGCTCATGATAATGGCTGGAACGGCGCAATTGAAACGGCATCAAACACCAGGAAACCATGTGCCTGATATATTTGATATCATTCCACTGATTCCGCTCCAGTTATTACCATGAGCCCGTTCTCCCCAATTAAGGTGGCACCAACCTCCTGTGGTTAACATTCACAAGGCCACGGTGCCAGACAGATTACCAGGACGCGTACTCAGAGAATGTGCTGACCAGCTGGCAAGTGTCTTCACTGAAATTTTCAACCTCTCCCTGACCCAGTCTGTAATACCTACATGTTTCAAGCAGACCACCATAGTCCCTGTACGGAAGAACGCCAAGGTAACCTGTCTAAATGACTATCGCCCCGTAGCAGTCACATCCATAGCCATGAAATCCTTTGAAAGGCTCATCATGGCTCACATCAACACCATTATCCCAGACATTCTGGACCCACTCCAATTCTCATACCACCAAAGTTTCCTCAAAAAAATGTCCAGCACTAAGACATTTTTGGGTCTGCTGAGCGCAAACTTCAACGATGTAAAAATTCAGTTCAACTTCCAGCTTGCCTTTACTGTGAACACTGAGGCTGTACCCGCTTGAAGTTACAGTTTCAGACAGTGGTCAAGTAGGCTACTGTGGCTATTTTGATCATAATTTTGGTCTACCAGAGTGTCCTACCGTCAAAAACAATGAAAAAAATGCATCCCATAACACTTTAACATGGAAATAGCTGTTTTATCATTCAGCCTACGTGTGGTGTTCAATGTTGGCCTACATTCCATGAGACTTTTGAAAAAAACATGCAGGGCTTGACATTAACCACTTGTCCTTCAGACAAGGAGATGACTGAAAATGTTTTTGTGTTGTTTGATGTAAGAAACCATTTCACAAAATAAAGTCCATTATTATTCCCAAACCGTTATTACAGAGAATTAAACAAATTATGCTACCCTCTGCCTATTGTCAATTTAGCTTATTCAAGCCTGTCTCAAAATACAACACTGCATCTTTAAGACAAAAAAAAGCTCTTTACCCGACTTGCTTTTCAAAGATGGCTAGCAATGTACACGTTTTGTGCTCTTTTAGGAAGCAATCACTCCCCCATTGCTGACTACAAATTATTTATAACTGCGCTAATAACTCACTAACTAGCAAAAGATATGAACAAACGTTGCTACATGCAGCTCTCATTTTGATCTCAAAGCAAGCACATGTACTCAAAACCACTCATGCTTTAAACACAGTTCAGTTCAAAGTAAACGGCACAGATCCATATATGGCAATCGTCTATTTGCATATAGGCCTACTGCAGCTCTGATTGGTTATGCTGCACCGGTCTGTGTAGAGTATGGGCTGTGTCCTGTGTGTCAATGCAATTGAATCCTACTCCGATGCATTCTGACTACAACAAAATCTCTTGCATAGTTAGTTTTGCATACTAAGTCTTGCATAGTTTGTTTTGTTTCGGTATGTTGCATTGAAAGTGGCTAATATTACGTTGATTCAATCACAATTTCCACAGTAAAGGGTAACGTTGATAGTGTTAAGTAAGGGAGAAAACGCTAGAAAGTTGAGTGAAGTTCAATCTCATGCTTCTCTGCGCGGGCTGATATTTCTTCTGTGTGGTAGTCCCAGGAAGCTGGGCCCCCGCACATGTGCACAGCTTAGAGGGAACATTGCATACCGCCCCAACAGATCCAGAGATGACGCAATCTCTATTGCACTCCCACCTGGATAAGAGGAACACCTATGTGAGGATGCTGTTCATCGACTACAGCTCAGCGTTCAACACCCTGGTGCCCTCCAAGCTCATCACTAAGCTAAGGATCCTGGGACTGACCACCTCCATCTGCAACTGGATCCTGGACTGACGGGTCACCCCCAGGTGGTGAGGATAAGCAACAACACATCTGCCACGTTGACCCTTAACACGGGGGCCCCTCAGAGGTGTGTGCTTAGTTCCCTCCTGTACTCTCTGTTCACCCACGACTGCGTGCCTGTGCAGGACTTCAACACCATCATTAAGTTTACAGACAACACAACGGTGGTAGGCCTGATCACCGACGACAGTGAGACGGCCTATAGGGGGAGGTCAGTGACCTGGCAGTGTAGTGCCGGGACAATAACATCTTCTCTCAATGTCAGCAAGATAAAGGAGCTGATTGTGGACTACAGGAAATGGAGGGTCGGCCATGCCCCCATCCACATCGACGGGGCTGTAGTGGAGCGGGTCGTGAGCTTCAAGTTCCTCGGTGTGCATCACTAAGGAATAATATGGTCCAACTTTGATGTAAATGTGTGCTTGTTCACAAAATATACACACACCAAAACAGTTGTGAAGAGGGCACGACAACCAGGGGCGGAAATCCCGGGGGGGACGGGGGGGACACGACCCCCCCCATCCTGGGAAAAATATGATTTGTCCCCCCCAATATATCACTGAAACATAACTATGTAATTTAAATAATATTAATAATACGCAATGAAAGCAATTGTGCTGATTGTAGACACTTAATAGCGCGTTTTTAAGTTTCAAAAGATTGCGACCCCCCCACCCTTTTCCTCAAAATGGTTTGATCCACTGGCAAGGTAACAGAGGGGTTGTAGCCACTGTCTGAAAGGCACTCAATGAACGTAACTGAAGTGAGGTTAATCCAGTCAATCGCGCACTCACACTAGCTGAATATGCAGAGCTAGCGTGCAAATATTAACTATTAAGCTAGCTAGTACCTATTCCATTTATGTGGCCTCGTCAAAGATGGAATCTTTGCTATCGTCAATTTATTCCGAGATCAGCATGCAGATGATGTAAGTTAGTGCTTCAAAGTCCCTGTGATAAGGTTAGCGATAAACTGAAGTCCAAACTGAACAGAACTACACTCTCTTCTACCATTGTCTTAAATATATTTAATGGTCTCGCTGCAAAAGCAAAATTGTCGCAAGGGAACTTTTATTTATTTAACCCGGGTAGCAAAGATTATAGCAAACACCACTGAAACTGAATTGGTGCTCGCTAGCTTTGCAAATTCAGCTATTGTTGGAAGCCAGCCAATATGAAACAAACTATTAAAATTACAAAAGGTTGCAGCATATGTTGTGTAAATGGTGAACTCATACAGCTGTCAACTCTTGTCATTTTAATCCGTTTCACATTTGCTAGCTACCTTTTAGATCGAAGCCCAAATAGAATGATAAAAGATAAGATGATAGAAGCCCATCTCCTACTGTAAATAACCTACACACTGTGTGTGTGTAGCCAGCCAGCCAGGTAGAAAAATGGCAGAAAAATAAAAGACGGACATCAGAGTATTTTTCAGTACACCAAAACGCAAAGTAAGAACCCTAGTAGCCTAATATCTCAAAGACTAGTTGATAAAATGTTCATAAGAAAGAAATGAAATTCTAATGGAAATGTTTCACAGTGATGTCATTAGGCAGAGCAGGCAACAGATGGCACACAGACAGCAGAGTTGGGGACAGATATGCAGGGACAGACTGGCAGAAACAGGGAGTCTCAGGTAAGTTTGTTGAGTCTTTGTTTGGCAACATTATGAAAGGTTCTCCATTTTTTTTACTTGTAAAATAGGAACATAATTGGAAAATGCCATGGATACCCCCACTCTCAACTTAAACTGGTGACTGAACTAAGATTTGTTAAAGGCAATGGTATTGCTGTTGTGATTAGTTGTGTAGTTTTGGGTACCGGTAGTTAGGAGTACGGCAAACACCTTATTTCTTTGGTTCCTCAATATACATTTACCGTATTACAATGTAGGCTATGTGTTACAGCACTACTTTTGGTGTCCCCCTCAGGAATTGCTCTTGAGAAAATTTCATGTAATTGTCCCCCCCAAAGTTGATATCAGATTTTCGCCCCTGACGACAACGCTGAAACTTTTTTGCGATGGGCCTTCGGATCCTCAAAAAGTTCTACAGCTGCACCATTGAAAGCATCTTGACTGGCAGCATCACCACTTGGCAACTGCTTGGCATCGGTCTGCAAGGCGCTACAGAGGGTAGTGTGTACGGCCCAGTACATCACTGGGGCTGAGCTCTCTGCCATCCAGGACCTCTATAGCAGGTGGTGTCAGAGGAAGGCCCTAAAAATTGTCAAAGACTCCAGCCACCCAAGTCATTGACATTTCTCTCCTCTACCACATGGCAAGCGGCACCGACGTCTAGCACCAAAAGGACTCTGAACAGCTTCTACCCCAAAGCCATAAGACTGCTAAATAGTTAACCAAATAGCTCCATGGACTATCTGCAATGACCTTTTTTGCACTAATTCTTTTTGACTCTATGCACACACACACTGGACTCTACCCACACACTCACACATACTTACCCTGACACTCCAACATACACACACGTACACACTCATCACATATGCTGCTGCTACTGTTTATCAATCCTGTTGCCTAATCACTTTATCCCTACCTATTGTATATGTACAGTTGAAGTCGGAAGTTTACATACACTTAGGTTGGAGTCATTAAAAGTAATTTTTCAACCACTCCACAAATTTCTTGTTAACCAACTATAATTTTGGCAAGTCGGTTAGGACATCTACTTTGTGGATGACACAAGTAATTTATCCAACAATTGTTTACAGAACGATCATTTCACTTATAATTCACTGTATTACAATTCCAGTGGGTCAGAAGTTTACATACACTAAGTTGACTGTACCTTTAAACAGCTTGGAAAATTCCAGAAAATGATGTCATGGCTTTAGAAGCTTCTGGTAGGCTAATTGACATCATTTGAGTCAATTGGAGGTGTACCTGTGGATGTATTTCAAGGCCTACCTTCAAACTCAGTGCCTCTTTGCTTGACATCATGGGAAAATCAAAAGAAATCAGCCAAGATCTCAGAAAAACAATTGTAGAACTCCACAAGTCTGGTTCATCCTTGGGAGCAATTTCCAAATGCCTGAAGGTACCACGTACATCTGTACAAACAATAGTACGCAAGTATAAACACCATGGGACCACGCAGCCGTCATACCGCTCAGGAAGGAGACGCGTTCTATCTCCTAGAGATGAACGTACTTTAGTGCGAAAAGTCCATATCAATCCCAGAACAACAGCAAAGGACCCTGTGAAGATGCTGGAGGAAACAGGTTCAAAAGTATCTATATCCACAGTAAACAAGTCCTATATCGACATAACCTGAAAGGCCGCTCAGCAAGGAAGAAGCCACTGCTCCAAAACCACCATAAAAAAGCCAGACTACAGTTTGCAATTGTACATGGGGACAAATATTGTACTTTTTGGAGAAATGTCCTCTGGTCTGATGAAACAGAAATAGAACTGTTTGGCCATAATGATCATCGTTATGTTTGGAGGAAAAAGTGGGACGCTTGCAAGCCAAAGAACACCATCGTGAAGCACTGGGATGGCAGAATCATGTTGTGGGGGTGCTTTGCTGCAGGAGGGACTGGTGCACTTCCCAAAATAGATGGCATCATGAGGTAGGAAAATTAGGTGGATATATTGAAGCAGCATCTCAAGACATCAGCAAGGAAGTTAAAGCTTGGTCGCAAATGGGTCTTCCAAATGGACAATGACCCCAAGCATACTTCCAAAGTTGTGGCAAAATGGCTTAAGGACAACAAAGTCAAGGTACTGGACTGGCCATCACAAAGCCCTGACATCAATTCTATAGAAAATTTGTGGGCAGAACTGAAAAAGCGTGTGCGAGCAAGGAGGCCTACAAACCTGACTCAGTTACACCAGCTCTGTCAGGAGGAATGGGCCAAAATTAACCCAACTTATTGTGGGAAGCTTGTGGAAGGCTACCCGAAACGTTTGACCCAAGTTAAACAATTTAAAGGCAATGCTACCAAATACTAACTGAGTGTATGTAAACTTCTGACCCACTGGGAATGTGATGAAAGAAATAAAAGCTGAAATAAATCATTCTCTCTACTATTATCCTGACAATTCACATTCTTAAAATGAAGTGGTGATCCTAACTGACCTGAAAAAGGGAATTTTTACTTGGATTAAATATCAGGAATTGTGAAAAACTGAGTTTAAATGTATTTGGCTTAGGTGTATGTAAACTTCTGACTTCAACTGTACATATCTACCTCAATTACCTCGTATCCCTGCACACAGGGGCACCAGCGGCAGCGTAGCCTAGTGTTGGACTAGTGTTGGACTAGTAACCGAAAGGTTGCAAGATTGAATCCCTGAGCTGACAAGGTACAAATCTGTGGTTCTGCCCCTGAACAAGGCAGTTAACCCACTGTTCCTAGGCCGTCATTGGAAATAAGAATTTGTTCTTAACTGACTTGCCTAATTAAATAAAAGTAAAATAAAACTAATAGACTTGGTACTGGTACTGTGTAAATAGCTAAGTTATCTTTACTCATTGAGTATTTATTCCTCATGTTATTATTTTTCTATTTATTCTTCTTGTTACTATTTTTACTATTTTTATATTATTATTTTATTTCATTTTATTTTGCATTGTTGAGAATGGCTCTTAAGTAACCATTTCACTGTTAGTCTACACTTGTTGTTTATGAAGCATGTGACAAATACAATTTGATTTGATTTGGCTCCACCTTGGTACTTAATTTCCCAAATGTCATCACTGATCATTCATCACTGTTTTGGTCATGGTTGGTTCAAACAAAAATGGAGTATCCGGTTTATTAGTTATAAACAACACCATAGTTGGACCATCATCATCTGATGAAAAGTGGGCCTCTCTGAAACACAGATGAACCAAACAGGAGTTTCCTGACAAAATCAACTTTTGTGGGTTTCAAGAGCTTTGAGGTGTGTCTTGGTTTGGTGTTGGGGACAGAGACACACTACAGGGTGCGGTACTGTTGTTTCCTGGCCGACTTTGTTGACTCTGACCCTTTCTTTACACTGTCTTTTACACACTGGGGAAAGTCTCCTCTTGAGAAACTTTCGTCCTGTGCATTGAAAAGTTCCCGTGAGCCCACATGCAAGTGTAACCGATGTGAAATGGCTAGCTAGTTAGCGGTGGTGCGCGCTAATAGCGTTTCAATCGGTGAAGTCACTCACTCTGAGACCTTGAAGTAGCTGTTCCCCTTGCTCTGCAAGGGCTGTGGCTTTTGTGGTGCGATGGGTAACGATGCTTCAAAGGTGGTTGTTGTCTGTGTGCAGAGGGTCCCTGGTTCAAGCCCAGGTAGGGTGAGGAGAGGGACAGAAGCTATACTGTTACACAAGGGTTTCTCATGAACCTGAAAATGGGTACAGGGTCTTAACTGACATACGCTGTGAGTTCACTCTGTTTTGTTTCCTCTATATAGAAGAACACAGTTATACAGTATTTTCTTTACTGAACAAAATATAAACACATGTAAAGTGTTGGTCCAATGTTTCATGGGCTGAAATAAAAGATCCCAGAAATGTTCCATACTTTTTGTGCCCAAATGTTTATATCCATGTTAGTGAGCATTTCTCCTTTACCAAGATAATCCATCCACCTGACAGGTGTGGCATATCAAGAAGCTGATTAAACAGCATGATCATTAAACAGGTGCACCTTGTGCTGGGGACAATAAAAGGCCACCCTAAAATGTGCAGTTTTGTCACACAATACAATGCCACAGATGTCTCAAGTTTTGAGGCAGCATGCAATTGGCGTGCTGACTGCAGGAATGTCCACCAGAGTTTTGCCAGAGAATTGAATGGTAATTTCTCGACCATAAGCCACCTCCAACGTTGTTTTAGAAAATTTGTCAGTACATCCAACCGGCAGCTAGCGACTGGAACGAGCTGCAACAAACACTCAAACTGGACAGTTTTATGTCTTCATTCAAAGTCCCAATTATGAACACTCTTACTGATAGTTGTGGCTGCTTTGCATGATGTGCTGTTGCCTCCACCTTCTTGCCCTTTGTGCTGTTGTCTGTGCCCAACAATGTTGTGTTGCTGCTGCCATGTTGTGTTGCTACCATGTTGTTGTCATGTTGTGTTGCTACCATCCTGTGTTGTCATGTGTTGCTGCCATGCTATGTTGTTGTCTTAGGTCTCTCTTTATATAGTGTAGTGTTGTCTCTCTTGTGATGTGTGTTTTGCCCTATATTTTTAATCCCAGCCCCCATCCCCGCAGGAGGCCTTTTGCCTTCTGGTAGGCCGTCATTGTAAATAAGAATTTGTTCTTAACTGACTTGCCTAGTTAAATAAAGGTTAAATAAAATAAAACAAAATAAATAAAATGTATGTTGTTCTCTAAAGCACATAAAACTAACTTTGATGATTGAACCATGTGTACTTTGGATGGTGTCCATACTAATCGTGTCCCTGCTTACAAATATCTGGGCATCTGGATAGATGAAAACTGTCTTTTAAAAAGCATATTGATAAGTTAGTAAAGAAGCTGGGAATACAAATGGGCTTCTTCTATAGAAATAGGTCCTGCCTCTCGATAAATAGTAGAAAGCAGATTATACAGTTGACGTTCCTATCAGTCCTAGACTATGGCGAAATCATCTGTATGAACACAGCTGCCACCTCATTAAAGCCGTTAGATGCAGTTTATCATAGCGCACTGCACTTTATTACGGGCGACAATACTAGTACTCACCACTGCATTCTCTAGCAGGAAGTTGGTTGACCCTCTTTGATGTCACATAGGTTGATACATTGCTATGTTTTTTTTTATGTATAAAGCCCTTTTACAAAAAGTCCCACTGTATCTAACATCATTACTAAACTTTAGACATTCGAGTCACCGCACCAGGTCTCACGGATGGCTAACTCTGGAAAATCCTTTGGTCTCTACTGAGTTAGGTAAATCAGCTTTTCGTTTTCTTACACCTTATTTGTGGAACAATCTTCAACATGTTGTTAAATATGATGTTCTGGTGCCTATACGGCAATTCAGAAAGCTCATTGAGGACCTTATTACTGATGAATGTGTTTTGATTACTGTTTTTTTATTTCTGCCTGCATTCCATATTTTGATGTCTCTATTTTATGTAATTCAGTGCTAATCTGTAAAAGAGACCTTGGTCTCAGTAAAATAAAGGTTAAATAAACAATTTATAAAACTAAAAGGAATTTAAAACGATATCATATGATACCCCAACTGAACAGATTGCAACACTGCATTAACATCTTTTAAAACTTCACAACCACTTACTCTAGGAGGCGACAGCACTACTACAATGAATTGTGTCAGAGTGGGTTGACCTGTTGTGACTGGTACAAAACAAATGACCTCACATATGCATAGGTTATTATATGAATTTGTTAGCACAGCTTTTACAGTACACTACCTTAACTCAAAGATTGTAATCCATTGACAGTCATACTGTTTGTAAATGTATGTGCTCAATCCTGAACAAGGCAGTTAACCCACTAGGCCGTCATTGAAAATAAGGATGTGTTCTTAACTGACTTGCCTAGTTAAAAAAAGGACAAAAAAATAAAAAAATCCAAATGTACAAATTAATATACCTGCAATGCTGTAATATATACTGTAGATACTTCTGGTATCTGTGAACCCTGTGGGAGTGAGCTCAGACCACAGACAATGGTGAACATACACATACATTTAGATTTGGTATATCAAATATAGTAATTCAGGTCTGAAAAACAAATCTGGGAAATGCAGTTGCTTCACAAAGAAAGAGCTGAGCACGTCATTTCCTCCAATGACAAATGGGTGGTTTCAGTCTTTTAAAATGTTTTTCAGGGGAGTGATCATGACTAGTCTGTGTCTAACACTTGGCCTGTGTCATTGTATGGGAAATGAGTGGTCATGTAAAGAATATGTGTCCTCAGCTGACCATATCACAAGCAGCAAGAAGTAAGTAAAATTACATTATAAAACCATTATTGCTATATTTCATATATGGTGAAAAACTATATATTCAACCATGTGGATACTGTAGTACTTGCTGTAATGTCACCTGTATTTATGGAACATCAATGTGCAGACATTAAATGAATGATGATGTGCAAATGTTGAATATAGATTTTTTTGTGTGTATGAATGATTGTACTCATATGCACAGGTACAAACTTAGTATGTGTCCACTCAACTTGTATTTTGTCCTTTGCGCATTATAAAGACATTTTAAATACTGTAACTGTTACCACAGCTACTTATCGCAATATATTTCATACTTCTAATTTAGATTGTCATGTAACTATGCTAAAGTCTGTGATATAGGTGTTAGTGTGGTGATTTTAATTGTCTCACCTTGCTCCTCAGCATTGCTCTCTCTGTTACTGGCCATTGATTCAGTGAGTGCTGGAGTAGTATGTAGGAAGCAACCGTGTGGGAGTTCCCTACAAAGAAGTTTGAAGCTAACCAAACTCATACACAAGGAATCTGTGGACCTCTTAAAAACATATGTAAGTCAAGGCATAATATTTGTCCAGTATTTTAAACTGGGTAGTTCAAGCCTTAAATGCTGATTGGCTGACAGCCGTGGTATATCAGACTGTATACCATGGAAATGACAAAACATGTATTTTTACTGCTGTAATTACGTTGGTAACTAGTTTGAATGCTGATTGGCTGATTGGCTTAATTATAGCCTCGGGTAACATGTACAGTTGAAGTCGGAAGTTTACATACACTTAGGTTGGAGTCATTAAAACTCGTTTTTCAACCACCCACTTGTTAGCAAACTATAGTTTTGGCAAGTCGGTTAGGACATCTACTTTGTGCAAGACACAAGTAATTTTCCCAACAATTGTTTACAGACAGATTATTTCACTTTATCACAATTCACTGTTTTAATTCACTGTATCACAATTCCAGTGGGTCAGAAGTTTACAAACTGTGCCTTTAAACAGTTTGGAAAATTCCAGAAAATGATGTCATGGCTTTAAAAGCTTCTGATGGGCTAATTGACATCATTTGAGTCAATTGGAGGTGTACCTGTGGATGTATTTCAAGTCCTACCTTCAAACTCAGTGCCTCTTTGCTTGACATCATGGGAAAATCAAAAGAAATCAGCCAAGATCTCAGAAAAAACATTGTAGACCTCCACAAGTCTGGTTCATCCTCATCAACAGCAAAGGACCCTGTGAAGATGCTGGAGGAAACAGGTACAAACGTATCTATATCCACAGTAAAACGAGTCCTATATCGACATAACCTGAAAGGCCGCTCAGCAAGGAAGAAGCCACTGCCCCAAAACAGCCATAAAAAAAGCCAGACTACAGTTTGCAACTGCACATGGGGACAAAGATTGTACTTTTTGGAGAAATGTCCTCTGGTCTGATGAAACAAAAATAGAATTGTTTGGCCATAATGACCATCGTTATGTTTGGAGGAAAACGTGGGACGCTTGCAAGCCGAAGAACACAATCCCAACCGTGAAGCACGGGGGTGGCAGCATCATGTTGTGGGGGTGCTTTGCTGCAGGAGGGACTGGTGCACTTCATAAAGTAGATGGCATCATGAAGACGGAAAATTATGTGGATATATTGAAGCAACATCTAAAGACATCAGTCAGGAAGTTAAAGCTTGGTCGCAAATGGGTCTTCCAAATGGACATGACCCCAAGCATACTTCCAAAGTTGTGGCAAAATGGTTTAAGGACAACAAAGTCAAGGTATTGGACTGGCCATCACAAAGCCCTAACATCAATCCTATAGAACATTTGTGGGCAACACTGAAAAAGCGTGTGCGAGCAAGGAGGCCTACAAAACTGACGCAATTGCACCAGTTCTGTCAGGAGGAATGGGCCAAAATTAACCCAACTTATTGTGGGAAGCTTGTGGAAGGCTACCTGAAACGTTGGACCCAAGTTAAACAATTTAAAGGCAATGCTACCAAATACTAATTGAGTGTATGTAAACTTCTGACCCACTGGGAATGTGATGAAAGAAATAAAAGCTGAAATAAATCATTCTCTCTACTATTATTCTGAGATTTCACATTCTTAAAATAAAGTGGTGATCCTAACTGACCTAAAACAGAACATTTTTAATTGGATTAAATGTCAGGAATTGTGAAAAACTGAGTTTGAATGTATTTGACTAAACTTCCTACTTCAACTGTATATGATGGAATCATCCACAGTCTAATGGGAATTGTAAAACTACTTTTAAGCTATTTTATGGCCAAATCATAATGGATTATAGGCTACCTGTTGGATTTTGTAAAAGTGCTTCCAAGAACTTCCACTAATTTGATATTTATTTTCATTGATCTCCAGAAGGTCAGTCAAGGAGACATGTCAGAGCTGTTCTGCCAGATGTCAATCAACAACGTTCCTGACCCAAACATCTCTGGCCTTGACCCCTCAGAGCGGATGTTGAGCATCTACTCCCACTGTAAGGCTTTCCTACCACACCTGAAGAGGGTCACTGAGCAACAGACAGACTTACAGCCACCATCCAGCTCACTGCTGAGCAAACTCTCTACTGCCCATAACCGCACCAATGGTCTGGCCAACCAAATAAACTGCATTTACCAAACCCTCTTTCCAAACCTGCCCATCCCACCTGAGCCTGTAGACGGACCGACTTCAGTACCCCCCTCTCAGAACGTGTTCCAGCAGAAGGTCTATGGCTGTGTGGTTCTAAAGAGATTCAAGGAGTTCCTGTCACGGGTCACACGTGAACTAAGGACCCTAAAGAGCCAAGTGTGCACTAGGAGGACAACATTTGCAGACACAAATGCACTGTTCTGAGGCTGACCTTCTATTTATTTTATTTATTATTTAATGTACACTTGAATGTATGGAGGCTTATTGCTGCCACTGAAAGAAAAAATGGCCGGCCAATATTTTTCAGTGGCAGCAATAATCCCCACGTCATTTGAACGTCGTCATTTCTGTAATATTTGGTTGAGATGTTAACCAATGAGATTTCAATCTTCATTCATCCACTCAAAAAGACAGCCAGAATTTTGTTGTATTCCCAATGTGTTATCGATATGCTTTCAACCATCTAAAAGCGCAACCAAATTCCATTGAAAAACAATGTCAGATTATTATTTTTTTGTCACGTAAATGTGTTATCGCTGCACTTTCAACCATTTAATAGCACAACAAAGTTCAAATGGGAATAAAATGTGATATATTTTGTATTTATGCAACAATTTAATGTGTTATCACTGTGCTTCATCTAATAGCACAACCAAATGATGTGTATTGCAGCTGAGATTACATTAAAAGTATATAGTGCAAGTGATCAATGCTGTTCGAGATTTTGTGCAGATTCAAATAGCAATTGTGAAGATCACTGACCTGGGACCTTTGCATGCTATCTTGAACATGAATGCTTTCTATGATTATAGAAGACATTTGGAGTTACAGTAACAAATCAAAATCAAATCAAATCAAATTTTATTTGTCACATACACATGTTAGCAGATGTTAATGCGAGTGTAGCGAAATGCTAAGATATTAGATTTTAGATATTACCGTGCAGTAATATCTAACATCTAAGCATTTCGCTACACTCGCATTAACATCTGCTAACATGTGTATGTGACAAATACAATTTAATTTGATTTAATCTAACCTAACAATTTCACAACAACTACCTCATACACACAAGTGTAAAGGAATGAATACGAATATGTACATAAAAATATATGAATGAGTGATGGCCAAACGGCATAGGCAAGATGCAGTAGATGGTACAGAGTACAGTATATACTGTATAACATGAGTAATGTAGGGTATGAAAACATTATATAAAGTGGCATTGTTTAAAATGGCTAGTGATACATTTAATTACATCAAGATGGCAAGATGCAGTAGATGGTATAGCGTACAGTATATACATATGAGATGAGTAATGTAGGGTATGTAAACATTATATAAAGTGGCATTGTTTAAAGTGGCTAGTGATACATTTATTACATACATTTTTCCATTATTAAAGTGGCTAGAGTTGAGTCAGTATGTTGGCAGCAGCCACTCAATGTTAGTGATGGCTGTTTAACAGTCAGATGGCCATGAGATAGAAGCTGTTTTTCAGTCTCTCGGTCCCCGCTTTGATGCACCTCAACATGGCAGTGGATGTGTTGCTCATTTTAAGTTTGTATAAATACTGTTACATTAGTTTGTAAGACAGCCTTAAATTTGGGCTTTAAACTGTATTGCATAAGTGACACAACCAAATATCAACATTTGAAGGAGATGTATCATCTGCTTGGATAGTTCCATCTGTGCCACTGACTTATTCTAGCTTTATTTCCAGTTTGTCTACAAATTCATAATTTATACACTACCGGTCAAAAGTTTTAGAACACCTACTCATTCAAGGGTTTTTCTGTATTTTTACTATTTTCTACATTGTAGAATAATAGTGAAGCCATGAAAAACTATGAAATAACACATATGGAATCACGTAGTAACCAAAAAAGTGTTAAACAAATCAAAATACATTTTATTTTTGAGATTTTTCAAAGTAGCCACCCTTTGCCTTGATGACAGCTTTGCACACTCTTGGTATTCTCTCATCCAGCTTCATGAGGTAGTCACCTGAAATGCATTTCAATCAACAGGTGTGTCTTGTTAAAAGTTAATTTGTGGAATTTCTTTCCTTCTTAATGCATTTGAGCCAATTGGTTGTGTTGTGACAAGGTAGAGTATACAGAAGATAGGCCTATTTGGTAAAAGACCAAGTCAATATTATGGAAAGAACAGCTCAAATAAGCAAAGAGAAATGACAGTCCATCATTACTTTAAGACATTAAGGTCAGTCAATCTGGCAAATTTCAAGTGCAGTCGCAAAAACCATCAAGCTCTATGATGAAACTGGCTCTCATGTGAAACCGCCACAGGAATGGAAGACCCAGAGTTACCTCTGCTGCAGAGGATAAGTTCATTAGAGTTACCAGCCTCAGAAATTGCAGCCCAAATAAATGCTTCATAGAGTTCAAGTAACAGACACATCTTCACATCAACTGTTCAGAGGAGACTGTGTGAATCAGGCCTTCATGATCGAATTGCTGCAAAGAAACCACTACTAAAGGACACCAATAAGACACTTGCTTGGGCCAAGAAACACCAGCAAAGGACATTAGACCGGTGGAAATTTGTCCTTTGGTCTGATGAGTCCAAATTGGAGATTTTTGTTTCCAATCGCCATGTCTTTGTGAGACGCAGTGTGGGTGAATGGATGATCTCCACATGTGTATTTCTCACTGTAAAGCATGGAGGAGGTGTTATGGTGTGGGGGTGCTTTGCTGGTGACACGGTCTGTGATTTATTTAGAATTCAAGGCACACTTAACCAGCATGGCTACCACAGCATTCTGCAGCGATACGCCATCCCATCTGATTTGAGCTTAGTGGGACTATCATTTGTTTTTCAACAGGACAATAATCCAACACACCTCCAGGCTGTGTAAGGGCTATTTTACCAAGAAGGAGAGTGATGGAGTGCTGCATCAGATGACCTGGCCTTCACAATCCCCCGACCTCAACCAAATTTAGATGGTTTGGGATGAATCGGACCGCAGAGTGAAAGAAAAGCACCAAACAAGTGCTCAGCATTTGTGGGAACTCCTTCAAGACTGTTGGAAAAGCATTCCAGGTGAAGCTGGTTGAGATAATGCCAAGAGTGTGCCAAGCTGTCATCAAGGCTATATGGGTGGCTATATGAAGGGTGGCTATATGAAGAATCTCAAATATAAAATATATTTTGATTTGTTTAACACCTTTTTGGTTACTACATGATTCCATATGTGTTATTTCATAGTTTTGATGTCTTCACTACTACAATGTAGAAAATAGTATAAAAATAAAGAAAACATCTTGAATGAGTAGGTGTTCTAAAACTTTTGACCGGTAGTGTATGTTAGATTCACATCTCCATCTCAACCAAAAATCTAAAGAATAGGACTAAATAACATCTAACTACACAGATGGAGCTATCCAAGCAGAAGATACATCTCCTTAAAATGTTGATATTTTGTGGCACTGTATCACGGCTGTTCAAATGATCAGACCAAAGCGCAGTGTGTTCGTAGTTCCACATCTTTATTAACCGTGAAACTAAATGCAATACACCAAACACTTGAAATAACAAAACAACAAACCGTGACGCAGAGAGGAAAACACACTACTCAAAACTAACAACCCACAAAACCAAAAGGAAAACCCCCCTACATAAATATGATCTCCAATTAGAGACAACGAGAACCGGCTTCCTCTAATTGGAGATCATCCCAATAACCCCAACATAGAAATAGAAATCTAGAAAACCCACATAGCAACAGAAAACAAGAAAACCACCCAAAACACCCAATGTCACGCCCTGACCACTCTACTATAGAAAATGACCTCTTATAAGGGTCAGGACATGACAGTACCCCCCCAAAGGTGCAGACCCCGACTGCACACAAACAAAACAACCACAAAACACAAAGGGAGGGTAGGGAGGGTGACAAAAGTCTATGGCGGCTCTAGTGCTACACCCAGAACCTTCCTCTCCCTCTGATCCTCCAGCAACGGAGATGGCTCCGGCTCAGGGTATAACCCACGTTCCGCCTGCAGATCCTTCCGCTTCTGTAACACCGGCCTGTGGACCATTATGAGAGGAATCGGACTGTAGATAATTACCGGAAGCTCTGTGCTGCAGACCACCGCTGGAGGTTCTGGCCTACAGGCCGCCGCTGAAGGCTCCAGACTGGGATGCGTCGCTGGAGGCTCCGGACTGGGAGGCATCGCTGGAGGCTCCGGACTGGGAGGCGTCGCTGGAGGTTCCGGACTTGGAGGCGTCGCTGGAGGCTCCGGACTTGGAGGCGTCGCTGGAGGCTCCGGACTGGGAGGCGTCGCTGGAGGCTCCGGACTAGGGAGCGTCGCTGGAGGCTCCGGACTAGGGAGCGTCGCTGGAGGCTCCGGGCTGAGGTCCGTCGGTGGAGGTTCCGGGCTGAGGTCCGTCTCAATAGGTTCCGGACTGTAGGCCATCTCAGTAGGTTCCGGACTGTAGGCCGTCTCCGTAGGTTCCGGACTGTAGGCCGTCTCCGTAGGTTCCGGACTGTAGGCCGTCTCCGTAGGTTCCGGACTGTAGACCGTCTCAGTAGGTTCCGGACTGAAAAACGTCGCCGGAAGCTCTGGACGGGGAACTGTCGCCGGAAGCTCTGGACGGGGAACTGTCACCGGAAGCCCTGGACGGGGAACTGTCACCGGAAGCCCTGGACGGGGAACTGTCGCCGGAAGCCCTGGACGGGGGACTGTCGCCGGAAGCCCTGGACGGGGGACTGTCGCCGGAAGCCCTGGACGGGGGACTGTCGCCGGAAGCCCTGGACGGGGAACTGTCGCCGGAAGCCCTGGACGGGGAACTGTTGTCGTAGTATCGTCGCTCCCTCTTTGCTGCTTCAATTTCCTCCCTCGGGCAACGATACTCCCCAGCCTGCCTCCAGGGTCCTTCCCCATCCAAAATTTCCTCCCAAGTCCATTCCTCCAGATACTCCCTCCCACGCTGCTTGGTCCTTTTTTGGTGGGTTGTTCTGTCACGGCTGTTCAAATGATCGGACCAAAGCGCAGTGTGTTCGTAGTTCCACATCTTTATTAACCGTGAAACTAAATGCAATACACCAAACGCTTGAAATAACAAAACAACAAACTGTGACGCAGAGAGGAAAACACACTACTCAAAACTAACAACCCACAAAACCAAGAGGAAAAACCCCCTACATAAATATGATCTCCAATTAGAGACAACGAGAACTGGCTGCCTCTAATTGGAGATCATCCCAATAACCCCAACATAGAAATAGAAATCTAGAAAACCCACATAGAAACAGAAAACAAGAAAACCACCCAAAACACCCCCGTCACGCCCTGACCACTCTACTATAGAAAATGACCTCTTACAAGGGTCAGGACGTGACACACTGACAGCTAAACATAATTCAATATCCAGCTTGTCTACAAATTAATAATTTATATGTTGCATTCAAGTCTCCATCGCAACCAAAAATCTAAGTTAAAGAATAGGATTAAATCAAATCAAACTTTAAATGCATTTTAAATCAAGTTTGATCTGTTTAAGTCCTATTCTTTAACTTATATTTTTGGTTGAGATGGAGACGTGAATCCAACATATGAATTATTAACTTTAAGATTCAATTTTAAATCAGCCAAAGCTTGAAACCCTAGGTGTATATCTATTGTCTATTTTTAGATGAACCCTGGGTTGAATGTAATCAATAGTTGTTGAAGACTTCGCACATGTTACACTGAGTGTACAAAACATTAAGAAAACTTTCTACTCGTCGGGGCATGGACTCTACAATGTTCTTAATGCTTTGTAAATACTGTAATTAGTGATAAACACTAAATGTAAAAAACATTAGGACCACCTTCTCTTTCCATGACATAGACTGACCAGGTGAATCCAGATTAAAGCTATGATCCCCTATTGATGTCCCTTGTTAATTCCACTTCAATCAGTGACTAAGCGGAGGAGACAGGTTAAAGAAGGAGTTTTAAGCCTTGAGACAATTGAGACATGGATTGTGTATATGTACTATTCAGAGGGGGAATGGGCAAGACAAAATATTTAATTGTCTTTGAATGGAGTGTGGTAGTAGGTGCCAGGCACACTGGTTGGAGTGTGTCAAGAACTGCAGCGCTGCTGGGTTTTTCACGCTCAACAGTTTCCCGTGTGTATCAAGAATGGTCCACCACCCAAAGGACACCGAGACAAACATGAAACAACTGTGGGAAGCATTGGAGTCAACATGGGCCAGCATCCCTGTGGAGCGCTTTCGACACCGTGTGGAGTCCATGCCCCGAAAAATTTAGCCTGTTCTGAGGATAAAATGAGGTGAAACTCAATATTACGAAGGTGTTCCTAATATTTCGTACACTCGGTGTATAACAAAGTACGGTTACATTTCAATAGCTCTGTTAAACCTACTCTTTGGAGTGACTTCAAGCAACAGTGAATCTATTTAGTTGTTAAGAGATCTCTTAATAACCATTCTCACAATAGCACATCGGTAATAGTCAGTGAAAAATATCAAAGCTAAGCAGGGATGGCCTTAGTTAAAACCCTGGAAGGGAAACCAGATTGATAGCTATAGATAAATCAACTACTATGTGCTGCCCAGATGTATTATTTAATTCTGATAGTGGATATAACGTTGAAGATCTGACATTTTTTCAAAGGTACAAATTCAACATATTTTATACAAGGTTGTCTATGTTGAAAATTGGTTACCATGATGACATAATCCTGTGGTTGAAATTTCACCCTCAAAACAACAGTTTATGTTGATAATTTTTTTCAAATCTAATGTATTTTCCATGTAGATCCCACGTCACCATACGTTGACAAAGTAAGTTGGACAAAGTTGATTCAACCAGTTTGTGCCAAGTAGGAAACTTCCGTTGGGAGTATAATTAACGTACGTAGTTATATTATGTTTGTGTGGAGAATGTATTAACTTGTGTTAATATGGCCCTGCAGTATTTTTGTACAATAGGGTCATAAATACTTTGAGATTTTAAAATGAATGTCTTTTGTCAAATCTGAGTCACTTTTATAGTTTTGTAAACTAATTTCACATAATGCTTTTCACAGGATGTGCTCAAGTAAAGTCTATGATGTTAACCTTACACTGCAAAAATTCAACCCAGTGGTCCAAACATGAGAAATTATTCTAAACCAGGAAGCAATTGAGACACTGAGTCTGTGATCTCATCTCACAATGACGCATGTCTTGAAGACAGCACAGCATCTGATAGGAAAGATTTTGTGAAACTGGCGGGCTTCTGTCTGGCCAGTCACAAGGTGTGGGTGTGTATGGGTCAGATTATCTGTGTGTTCTGGGGTGATGTGTTCATATAGATGTAATGGTAATCTGCATTACACCATATAAAGCAGATCTGTACTGGCACGCAATATAAGAGTGCCATGATTATTCAAACATTCTATGTCAAACTAATTATCAATGGACTGTCAGTTTACATGATCAGGTGCCAATTACAACCAAAGTATGTTGCGTGAGTGTTACTTGGGTGGATAACGATTGTTAAGTACACGTGTTGGCAGTTGACATGAATGAATGAATGTAACTGATAGTTTGGTAACAGTGAGCATCTGTCGAAAACAATCCGAATAAGCAGTACAGACAAACACCATCAGAAATATTCTAGGCTTTCCTTAGATCACGAGCTCATGCAAAACTGGAAGTTGAGGAGGGATACACTCTAGGTCATGAATCAAGTTCCCTGTTTTAACCCAGAACTTTATTTAAAGAGACAAGTGGGTAAGTGGGCAACATCTGAAATCCTAATACATCACTGGAATAAAAGGTAATTAACACAGATTCCCTTTGGGATTGAAACAGACTTGATAATCATCCTTTTTAGGTGAACCTAAGCGTTCTATTTATCATGTTATTTTCTATATCCAAGATGAGGCGAAAGGTCATATATATATACAGGGAAAATGGGAGGATGATGAAAGCTGCTACAGTCAGCTAAAAGTCAGTCAGCTCACAAAGAACAGACAGAGAAAAACTCCCTTCAGATAAATTTGGCTAATTTTATGGGAGAACCAGGAAGTCTGCAGGAGTATTCTCCTTTGGGAGTTGTTCATGTAAATGTAATGTACTGTGCTGAAAACTACAAATAAAACCAAATTACAGTCAACTATGGTAAATCATTGTTCATTTACAAGAATGCACGCACAATACAATTAGGTCAGTATGTTCAAGTTCAAGGTTCAACTTTATTGTCCCAGAGGGAAATTGGTTTGGCAGCAAAGGAGGATTAAAAACAGCATTGAACAAACAGTATAAAATCCACATGGATTACAATGACACACAGTTCTAGTGAATACAATGGTCTAGCTGGTCCATCAATACTAATAGCCATCAATACTAATATATACAGTAGGCCTACTAGTGACCGACATTAGAAGCACAAAAGTATAGTGAGCCAAAGTTGTCTAATAAGTAAAGTGTCCTGTGCAATCTTAGGTCATCTTGTCAACAACATATCATCAATGTGCTGACAAAACCCCCAAAACATTAACGGCAACATCACCTTCATCATCATCAACAACATTTTACCATCGTCATCCTCAAAATCACCCCTAGCCTACCTCCATATCTTCCCTGTATTCAAAAGGGAAATGGCTATAGGGGTGACAGAGTGCTTGTACCATCAGTATTAACAGTGGGACATATACTGGGAGGCAGTGGGTAGGACCTGGAACTCAAGGTGTAGGGGATGGGCACAGTCAGACAGGATGGATTCTGCCTTCTTCACCACTTATCTGTTCTCTTGTACAGGTCAGACAGACTACTCTGCTGGACTTCCGTGATCTCACTGCCCACTTTCACTATTCTAGCTATCATTGTGCCAAGATACTTGTAGTTGTCTACACTGTCTATCGCCTGTCCTTTGATGATAATGTTGTGAAGGTAGGGGGGTGATGCCTGAAATCCATACACATATCTTTGGTTTTTGTCACATTCAGTTGTAAGAATCCACTTCGACACCAATGTACAAAATTCTCAACAACAGGGCCATGGGGCAGTTTCATTGGACTGAAGGAGACTAACTATTACAGTCATCCCTAAACTTCAGTCTCGGTTCTCGTACTGGCTACGACAATCATCAGTCTACAGGATATAGAGGAGTGATGAGAAGACACACCCCTGGGGTGAGCCTGTTGATGATGACAGCTCCCCTGACAGGCATCCATTCACCCTCACGCTCTGGGTTCTGTTGGTTAGAAAGTCGAGGATCCAACCCACTACATGAGAGTCTACACCAAAAGCATTAGTGAGTTGGTTCACTAACAGATGGAGTTGAATGGTGTTAAAAGCAGATGAGAAATCAACAAATAAAAACTTGCCATGAGTTTTTTTTGCTACCCTAGATGTTTGCACGGAAGGTCAGTTAGGGTGACAGTAGCATCCTGTACACCCCGCTTAGCCTTATATGCAAACTGAAACAGATCAAGAAGGTGCTGTGTCTTGTCCAGAAGCGCTTTCTTAATCAGTTTCTCAAAGGACGTAATGACCAAGGAAGTCAAGGTGACTGGTCTGTAGTCATTAAAAACCTTTGGGTGGTTGTTCTTGGCGACTGGGATCACAGTAGACTGTTTCCATAGATTTGGCACCCTCTGCTGGCTGAGCGACTTATTAAAGACGTAATTAAAGATAGGGCCTAGTTTCTCTGCACAGGAGGTGAGCAGGCGGCTACCTATATTGTCTGGTCCCGGGTAAAACTCCTGTGCCATTTGATTGTCAGAATTAAAGCCATCTAGTGACACCTTTTAAAAAAAAACTTTTATCCCCACAATAGTTTTCATACCATCCCAGGCCGAGACTAAATTGTTACCAAGATCTCTTTCAATTGTCCTTGTACATCTGTTTAGCTCTCCTGATTTCACCTCTTTCTGCAGCCTATTTAAGTCAGTAAGGTTTCCATCTTAACATTTATCTTACTGTTTAACAGAACCCTGAGAGACTTGCTAACCCAGGGCTTAATATTGGGGTACGTAAACCTTCACAACCTTATCTGGGATGACTACATCTTCACAATATGAAACCCAGGAGCTAACAGCATCAGTGAGATCGTCAATATCAGCACGACTCTTTAAACATTTAAACAGTACACTCATTCAATACACCCCTATAGGGTCAGGGAGGAATCTCAGTCCAGTTCTTAATCCGCTATGTAAGCACTTTACCCCTCGACAGGGCTGTGTGATATACCGGGATAAGGGCCATGCAGTTGTGGTCAGCTGTGCCCATTTCAGGGGTAGGGGGGGATTTATACGCTCCCTTAAAAGAACCGTAACACAAGACCAGGATCTTGTGATTTCTGGTGGGCATGTGACGTACTGATGAAAGTTCCTCAAAGTTTTTGACAAAGTACGGTGGTTAAAGTCCCCAAGGATGATGTTCGGGGCATCTGGAAATGTAGTTTGTAATTTCTGTGTCATCTGGAGTATTAACTATGCGGCATTACTCTCATTTGCCTTCGGGTGGATGCAAACCACGGTGAGGAATATTTAAGGAAATTCCTTGGGCAGATGGTGGGTGCGCAATGACACGTATATCCTTTGTGCATAGTTTTTCCCTAAACAGTAGGCTACAGTTTTGTACCAGCCCTCATTCACGTAAAGACACTCCACAACCCAGTGTCTTACCAGTAACCTCGGGCCTCTCGGTCCAAGCGTATAGGTGCTCCAAACCAGTCAATCACCAACTCACAGTCCAAGTCCATATTCTTAAACCATGTCTCTGTAAGAGACAGAATACAGGAATTTCTGAATTCATGTTCGAAACGAACATGGGCTTGCAGTTCATCAGTTTTACGAAGAGACTTGGCATTTTCTAGAATGATAGAAGGCAGGAGAATGCGTGACAGAGATTGGCGCTTTGTCCTTTCCCGGACTCCACTCTTCCCCCGCTTTCTCATCTTGCTGTGTAGCCCGCCAGCAGCCCGCTGGTAGAATCCCATTGACCATTATTATAATCAAATGCATCAAGGTTTGGGTAGATTAGATCCAAGGGAGGATTGGCATTCTGGGGATAATTCCATTGGAGAAGAACACTTCCTGCTGTACTGGATCCATTGATTATGAATGGGGAAGTTCTTGCAAACTTTGTGCCAGGTGAAACACCATCCACTATAAAAACAACGCTGCTAACGCCATGTTCCCGAAAGGAAATAGAGGAAGAGTTCAACACTGCCCTTTCTATTTCATTGATCTACTAGATCATTGTATTCCGTGACTTAAAACAGATTATCTAAAACTGGTCAAATACAAAATAACAAACACAGACAGAGAAACATTACATTACATTACATTACATTTAAGTCATTTAGCAGACGCTCTTATCCAGAGCGACTTACAAAATGGTGCATTCACCTTATGATATCCAGTGGAACAACCACTTTACAATAGTGCATCTAGGGGTTAGAAGGATTACTTTATCCTATCCTAGGTATTCCTTAAAGAGGTGGGGTTTCAGGTGTCTCCGGAAGGTGGTGATTGACTCCGCTGTCCTGGCGTCGTGAGGGAGCTTGTTCCACCATTGGGGTGCCAGAGCAGCGAACAGTTTTGACTGGGCTGAGCGGGAACTGTGCTTCCTCAGAGGTAGGGGGGCCAGCAGGCCAGTGGTGGATGAACGCAGTGCCCTTGTTTGGGTGTAGGGCCTGATCAGAGCCTGAAGGTATGGAGGTGCCGTTCCCTTCACAGCTCCGTAGGCAATCACCATGGTCTTGTAGCGGATGCGAGCTTCAACTGGAAGCCAGTGGAGAGAGCGGAGGAGCGGGGTGACGTGAGAGAACTTGGGAAGGTTGAACACCAGACGGGCTGCGGCGTTCTGGATGAGTTGTAGGGGTTTAATGGCACAGGCAGGGAGCCCAGCCAACAGCGAGTTGCAGTAATCCAGACGGGAGATGACAAGTGCCTGGATTAGGACCTGCGCCGCTTCCTGTGAAAGAAACACTTTGCAGCTGGTTGCTGCAAGAGCATGCACACCATGAGAGTACAACCTGAGTTGAATGGAAACTAGTTTAGATGGGCAGTGAGGTCTGTGTGTGTTTGTCATGTTTGGCTAAGGTAAGGGTGACCACCCTCACCACAGCATAAACACTATGACTGAAGGAGCAATGCTAGAACTGATGTCTGGGAAAAACAGTATATGAGGAAGTTGAAGGTTTTTGAGAAGGTTAATTACATAAATGCACTTTGATGTTGATTAAGCTCAAAGCAAATTCAAGTTTCATTCTAGATCTCTCACCAAGGCTGTATGAATTTTTTTTAAATGCTGTAATTCCTACTTTATCATTCAAATTAACACCAAAATAATACACGTGTTGTATTTAATGTTATCCCAATAAAAAGAGGTCACATCATTTACATTATTCCTCGCTACAATAACATCCCAAAAAAGGAATGAAAATATTTTATTTTACAGTACAAACATACAGTATATGGATATATGGATTTTCAAATACAAAGACAGCTAACATGCGTAGCTAACATTCATATATGGGGGGATAACATTGTTCCCATTTCTAACAGTCAACAAATGCTTGTCTGCGAAGGTTTCATTCTTTGTAAAAGTCGGATGCACAATTCACTTGAAAGAACAATCTTCAATATCAGGAGGGTGTTGCCATAGCTCAAGTACATTTGCAGTATGCTACACTGTATACCAGTACCAGTATGCTAGGCTGGTCAGTTAAACATCGCAACGGCAATACGTACTTTGTTTCTATTGGTCAGTAACTTGTTAATGCACATGGAAATCTAACCTTTGATTCCAAATTGATGGCAGTGGCAGCACAACAATTATGGTGTGCATGATGGTATAGATAGAAGACACATGCTCTTGGTTTTCCTTGTGCAAATTTGTTTAGCTCATTCCACCCAGTGCCATACAGTATAATAGGAGATGAATTGCATGCACTTTAATAATAGCACTACATGATTGGCTATTGCTTTATTGCGATATTATTACTGATTTATTGCTTTGCTATTGAATTGATTATTGATTGATAGCATTTAGTGCATTGTTTATATTCTTGCATAAAAAAGTATGTTGTGACAGATACAGGTTGTCATCAAAACTGCATGCTAAATTCATAACATACCAACTGTTAATCTGTGTATATTTGCATAGTTACTCATTCATATTTTCAATGCAGTCCATTTGTAAAAACATAACAGTGTCAGAAGCTACTAGACAGTAGAAGCTTAAACCTTCCCCTGATCAAAAGCTCATAGCAACTCAAAACCAAACCATAAACAGAGGTTTCTAATAGTTTGTCAGTGTACTTAGTCAGTGACGTGCAGTCAGGGTAGGCCCCGTTTACCCTGTGATAATGTAACAAAAAAAGCTGTTATGAAAAGCCAAATTAAAAAACTAAATTGTATAAAACATTTTCATTCTTTTTTGTTCATGTTTTTTCTCAGTGAATCTGGTGTTTTTTATGCAAAACCTCAGGAAAGGCGTTAGGGTATTCATGCCTTCCTTTCTAGCCATTCAAATCGTTGACACTGCAGTCGTTCCTGACTCCAGTCACTGTTAATAGACAGTGACTGAGCCAATTTCATATTTTACGCATGCGTATTGCCTAAACATGTTGTGTGGGTATTGCCTGGGGTAAACTGTGCATATTTGGGCATGTCTACATAATTTGACGCTCGCACCGCTTGAACTGAACAAAGCTAGCTAGCTAGCAAAAATAACCTGACAAATTGACACTATACTGCACCTCAAACAATTTTCGAAGTTGAAATAATGTAACATACTAATAGAGTGTTCAAAGAGTGGAATGTCAACTAAAATTAAAGTTAAAACCATATAGAGGCAGCATACAGGATCTCTACAAGACGTGGCATGACAGGTAACCGCCATCTGTCAGGCAGGCGAAAAGTGAGTACTGGGCTGTCCAATTGTCTGAAACATCATTACCAATTAAGACTTTTTACCCCGACTTTTACACATCTTGGACATTTGCTTTATCTTTGTGGACATAATGGGAATGGGAATTACTTTTTGAGTCAGTGTGAAAATGGAACCGAAGGAGGCCTTGGTGATGTGTATCCCACACGACCGTTTGAATGCATTTTTCAGTAATTTCGATTGTTGATATGAACATTTTGTTAGAACCTTATTTATTATAATCGTGTGTGTGTGTAATAATATTTCACATGATAATATTATTATGAGTGTGTGTGTTTGCGCGAGAAGCGCATTGGAAGAATTGTAAATCCATTGTGAAAGGCTATGGAGTATTCAGATGAAATGTGTCCATATATTGGTCTTTTAGTGCCACCTACCAGTTGTAACTGTGGATGCTAGATTGGTCTATTGCTGAGTTGAGCAGTGCATCATTTTGTCAGATGATATGAAATATGCCGCAATCGCATCTTGGCTACATAGGTATTTACATTTGTGACTCATTTCAGGAAACTAGGCGTATGTTGTGCGTCACTAATTCACTACTTCAAAATGTGTTTTTGGGCAGAAATGCCTTCTGGGACATGAGAACTTTCATGTGCCTTAATAACAAACTTGTATGCAATCTGTAAATACGAATACAATTGTTAAATTACGAACTTAGTTGGTTTAGCCACGGAAAAAGACAGGAACCTTCCCGCTAGCTAGGATTGGCTGAGATAATGGATGGACTGGACATGGCGAGAGATAAGTTCAGATTGTTCTGCAATGTAGCACGCTTCTGTCTATGACATAAGCTGCTCAGTATGTGTAGGTAATCCTTTCTAACGCAGCTTTTTTTAAAGATATCACGAAGAACTACAAAAGTGTTGCTAATGCGCTCCACTTTCTGGAGGTCCACGTTTTGAAATCAGTGGAATGTCCGGTGAAAGCAGAGTATGATAGCAAAGGAGATGGAGAAAATTCTGCCGTTTGATAGCAAATATGCGGAGGGAGTCAAAAATAGAACACACAGAAGGCTGTTGTATAAAACACCAGTCTCCGGATTACATCTTCAAACTAAGAGAAACTATGGCATCCGTGAGAGGGAGAAGCGTTCATCCATGTACACGGGTAAGAGAGTCTAGCTAGCTACATTTTCAGAAATGAACTGTTTCTAATTTTGTCAGAAAGTAATTTTCATTGCAAGGTAAAGCGTACTGTTAGCTAGCTAGCTAACGTTAGCTGGCTGGCTCGCTAGCTTACGTTACATGTATGATCTGTGTAGTAATATTATTTGTATCTAAGAGCCATTTGCATTGCTAGTTATAGCCTAATGTTAGCTAGCTAATATTGAACCCAGTTGGCTAGTTTTTAGCTACCAGCAGATTCATGCAGGGTAGTAACGTTATGAGTTGGAATTATGGTTTATTGTTTAACTAGCTAGCTACATGTCTAAACAAAAAACTCCACTATGCAAGTAATCATTTCACTGTACCGTTTACACCTTCTGTATCCTGTGCATGTGACAAGTAAACTTAGATTTTATTTGATAAAGTGTGTGTTTACCAGAGACGGTAAGGTGAAGAACAAAATGACCTGCACCAAAGTCAAATTAGGATATAACATTAGGCCAATGAGACAGTGTTCAAGTTCTAAAATTCTCCAGTAGAATGCCCTGCTTTTATTTTGTCACACTCACAACCTTAAGCTATTTTCTGTAATTAGCTCACCATTAACTTGTAAATAATGATCTTGTTGTGAGTTTATTTTCCTGTAATAAAGAATATAAATTAGTTAAAGTAAAGACATTGTCAGCAATATGATATGGTCATTATTTGAACTGGCTAGCCAGCTAACTCAACGTTAGATAGCTGGCTAACAAGCAAGAAACGAACCACAACATTGTTTAGAAAGTTGGTTTTAGTTGTCTGGTTTGCTAGATTGACATATACTAAATACATTTTTAAACGGATGGATTTATTGGTGTTAAAATACACCAGTTATGCAATTTTGGACCACCAGGCTGCTGATGTCATACAGCCTGTCAGTTTTGTGTTTATACTTTTTCATAACAACGACAAGTTTGATGTCGGACGACAATAGAATGTCCATGATGTCACTGCGACAACTGTCTACAGACATGTCGCTAGACGTAGTGTAAACCAGCCTTAAGTCTTGAAAGCTTTGGTTGTTTAGTACACTACTGTACTCACTCTGCTTAGCACATGGCCTCACATGTGAATCCTTAAAGAGATGGGTGGGGCTAAGGCTTAAGAGGGTGTGAACGATTCTGAATTGGTGTAGACAAAGATGAGCTCTCCAGTAGGTGTACCAAAACATTCAAGGGACATTTTCTCAAAAGTGGGGTTATAAGTTTATCAACTTTCTAAGCAGAATTCCTTTCCCATTGTTCCTCAACTGTAGTGTATGATATACCATTTTCTACCTCTTTGAGTCTCTACTTTTATCCAATGTAAAAAACACCATTTCAATTTTTGATACATAAGACCAAATCGAGCCGGTTGGTCACATTTGGTGAACATTGTTGTCAATTTTGGTTAATAGCCTGTGTCACTCTGGTTGTTGGAGCCATCTGTTGCATGGTGAACTTGGGCTTCATGAAGGTTTATTTGTGAGTAAATCTGGCTTTGATAACAGCCAGTGCTTACCCAGACACCAACCACACGTCACTGCTTAAAGTGTGCTCTAACTGGCCACTAAATTAAATACCATAAAAGAGTGCTGGTGCTGCATAGTAATAAAAAAGGTGGAAGATCCTCACTTGCACAGGTTCGTCGTGTCCATATTCAAAAAGCGAATGTTCATTCTTGTCTCGATCTCAATATCTTTCAGTATCTGAAAATAAATAGATTTACTACCAGTATATTACATAGTTACTAAACTCTGATGATGCCTTCAACTATGTGTACTCTAATAACAAGACATCAATTGTGCTGCTATTGGCAAACAGCAAACAGCAGAGGGATGGGGCTGGAGAAATGTAACCACTTTAAAATTCTAAGACAGAGCAATGGATGCGAGGACAGACCATCCATCATATCAAAATTATAGTTTTAACCATATTTTGAAGCTATACAGTGTTTGTTTGCAAAACCATTGAAAAAGAAAAGCTAAAGCTAGACACAAAATAATGTTTTATTACAAACCTTTAGGAAATGTTCAAAAGTGATCCCCTCGTAAAACTCATCTGGTTCCTGAGAATGAAGAATGAGATTATTGAATATAATTTAAAAAAAACTAATAACAGGTTCCAGGTCTAACACTCAGAGTGAGGAATATAATGTTTATAAAGCAGCCGTACCATGTGACCCATGGAGATACTGGCTACCTCCAGCATGGCAGCGTCTGCTATGCCTTTAGCCGTTTCCTTCCCCAGGGCTCCACTCCGAGACAGCAGCTCCTCCACTACCTACAGTACATACAGAGGCATGGCAGTCATGGTAACAACAGTGATAGGCAGATAGAGTATTTTTTGTATTTCAAAAGATAGGCCTAGGCAGTGGCTTACATGTCGGTACTCCTCCAGAGTGATTGTTCCATCATTGTCTGTGTCATGCATGTTAAACAGGACTGGGGAAAATAAATAAGAAAGTGTTAAACTCTTTTCTGTTGGTCTGTCTTTACAAATATTTCCTTAACAAAGGTCTGCAAGTGTCACGAGGCATCACTGTAACGCATTTGCTGAGTAATGCTGTATATTATGGGATATATTTGATATTGTTTGTTTATTTATCTTTTGCAGAAACAGCAGCTACTCTTCCTGGGGTCCACAAAAAACACAAAACATGACAAGTAACAAAACACTGATACACTGTCTGGAGGAAAAATGTATAGTCTGGAGGGACAGCCTTGAATTGTACATCTTGTCTCATACAATCATTGGTTCCTGTAGGTGCTGGGTAGAGATATGAGGGGGAGACTGTCATGACCCCCCCCCCCCCCCCTCAGCCCTTTTGGCAGAATGCCCAGAATATGTTCTATAAGTTAAGATATGAGATGGTGCCAGACACACGCAGGAACCAACCTTATGAACCATGCCTATGTAGCTTGTCTGTGTAAGCAGTATATAAGAGAAGTAACGGGACTGCCCCGGGCAGAGCTCACTTCAGACCGGTACTTTATGCATCTAAGTTTGCCTATGTTCTCTCCAGCTTGCTGACAATAAATAGTGATTCATTTAAAATTGACTTCGAGTGTCCCTGTGTTGAATTTCGATGAAAATTTGATCAGTGATTCCACCTGTGGAGCATCCCAGTGAAGGTCTGCAAGGGAGACATAGTGAGAAAGCGTAAGTGAATTTCCCATCTGACCAAAGACAAAGTGGACCCGCCCAGACCAGACTTTTACTGAGAGCTGCCCGGGAGAAGATACCTGATCTGTGAACCTCTGAGGGACATGTCATCTGAATTTTAGTAAGTCAATTTAAATGAATTTGTATAATTAAAAATAAAATAAAACTAAACATAAAATGGTACCACTAGTTTTGAGGCTAGAACTAGTCTTAAGAGAAGACTAGAGTGAGGGCAAGTAACGGTACTATGGTAAAGCCCCGCTGACAGCTGTCTGTAGGCATTTATAAGAGAAGTGTCTACGTGGTCTGCAGCCACTACTAATAGCAGGTTTTATTGAGCATGAGGTGTAATTTGTTTATGTATAGGAAGTAGCGGCAAGAAAAATATTGAAGATACATATGGTGCATAGGAAGTAACGACGAGAATCATTCAAGATGCAAATGGAGTAATATGGGAGATTACCGAGTGTGTTTGGGAATAGCACTAAGTGAATGTGAATGTGAGAGTTGTGCGAGTGTGGAAAGGACGTGTTAAGCTGATTGAAATTTCAATAATAAGAGAAATTATTAGTGTTAAGAGAAGAGAAAATGTGGATATAAGTGGTAAACTGAGTTCAATAAAGGATTTACATTTGGGATAATAAGAAGGTTGAAATTTGGATAGTAAGAGGTGTATGTGAAGAGATGAAAGGAGAGAGTACTCTTCCTGAATATGCTGTTAAATAGAATGCTAGTGTAAATTTCAACTTAAATGTTATTTGTCACATGCGCCGAATACAACAGTGAAAAGCTTACTTACAAGCCCTAAACCAACAATGCAGTTTTAAGACAAAAAGTGTTAAGAAAGTATTTACTAAAATAAAGTGAAGTAAATAAAAAATAAATTAATAAGAAAAATAACAAATAATTAATGAGCAACAAGAAAATAACAGTAGCGAGGCTATATACAGGGGGTACCGGTACAGAGTCAATGTTAGTTGTGGTAATTGAGGTAATATGCACATGTATGTAGAGGTAAAGTGACTATGCATGGATAATAAACAGCATAAAAATGGGGTTGGGGGCAATGTAAATAGTCCAGGTAGCCATTTGATTAGCTGTTCAGGAGTATTATAGCTTGAGGGTAGAAGCTGTTAACCTGTTATGGCTAGGGGGCAGTATTTTCACAGCCGGATAAAAAACGTACCCGATTTAATCTGATTATTACTCCTGCCCAGAAACTAGAATATGCATATAATTATTAGCTTTGGATAGAAAACACGCCAAAGTTTCTAAAACTGTTTGAATGGTGTCTGTGAGTATAACAGAACTCATTTGGCAGGCCAAAACCTGAGAAGATTCCATGCAGGAAGTGCCCTGTCTGACAATTTCTTGCCCTTCTTGATTATCTCTATCCATTACAGGGGATCTCTGCTGTTACTTGACACTTCCTACGGCTCCCATGGGCTCTCAGAAGGCGGCAAAAAGCTGAATCGTGGCTTTGCAGGCTCTGGCTGAAAAAAAGTAGCGCGTTTGGATAGTGGCTGGTCACAGTACTGTGAGACTCAGGCGCGTGCCCGAGTCGACCCCATGCTTTGTTTTCTTTCGTCTGTTTACCTAAACGCAGATTCCCGGTCGGAATATTATCGCTTTTTTACGAGAAAAATGGCATAAAAATTTATTTTAAACAGCGGTTGACATGCTTCGAAGTACGGTAATGGAATATTTAGAAATCTTTTGTCACGAAATGCGCCATGCTCGTGACCCTTATTTACACTTCGGATAGTGTCTTGAACGCACGAACAAAACGCCGCTGTTTGGATATAACTATGGATTATTTTAAACCAAACCAACATTTGTTATTGAAGTAGCAGTCCTGGGAGTGCATTCTGACGAAGAACACCAAAGGTAATCAAACTTTTATAATAGTAAATCGGAGTTTGGTCAGGGCTAAACTTGGTGGGTGTCTAAATAGCTAGCCGTGATGGCTGGGCTATCTACTCAGAATATTGCAAAATGTGCTTTCACCGAAAAGCTATTTTAAAATCGGACACCTCGATTGCACAAAGGAGTTCTGTATCTATAATTCTTAAAATAATTATGTTTTTTGTGAACGTTTATCGTGAGTAATTTAGTAAATTCACCGGAGGTTTGCGGGGGGGTATGCTAGTTCTGAACGTCACATGCTAATGTAAAAAGCTGGTTTTTGATATAAATATGAACTTGATTGAACAAAACATGCATGTATTGTATAACATAATGTCCTAGGTGTGGCATCTGATGAAGATCATCAAAGGTTAGTGCTGCATTTAGCTGTGGTTTTGTTTTTTGTGACATTATATACTAGCTTGAAAAATGGGTGTCTGATTATTTCTGGCTGGGTACTCTGCTGACATAATCTAATGTTTTGCTTTCGCTGTAAAGCCTTTTTGAAATCGGACAGTGTGGTTAGATAAAGGAGAGTCTTGTCTTTGAAATGCTGTGAAATAGTCATATGTTTGAAAAATTGAAGTTTTTGTATTTTTGAGGAATTTGTAATTCGCGCCACGCCTATCATTGGATATTGGAGCAGGTGTTCCGCTAGCGGAACGTCTAGATGTAAGAGGTTAAGAAGTCTTTTGGACCTAGACTTGGCCCTCTGGTACTGCTTAAGTACGTTTTTAGGATCTAAAGACCCATGCCACATCTTTTCAGTCTCCTGAGGGGGAATAGGCATTGTCATGCTCTCTTCACGACTGTCTTGGTGTGCCTGGACCATGATAGTTTGATGGTGATGTGGACACCAAGGAACTTGAAGCTCTCAACCTAGTCCACTACAGCCCCGTCGATGAGAATGGGGGCATGTTTTGTCCTCTTTTTTCTGTAGTCCACAATCATCTCCTTTGTCTTGATCACGTTGAGGTAGGTCAGGTCTCTGACCTCCTCCCTATAGGCTGTCTCATCGTTGTCGGTGATCAGGCATACCACTGTTGTGTCGTCGGCAAACTTAATGATGGTGTTGGAGTCATGCTTGGCCATGCAGTCATGGGTGAAGAGAGAGTACAGGAGGGGACTGAGCACGCACCCCTGAGGGGCCCCCATGTTGAGGATCAGCGTGGTAGATGTGTTGTTACCTACCCTTACCATCTGGGGGTGGCCCGTCAGCAAGTCCAGGATCCAGTTGCAAAGGAAGGTGTGTAGTCCCAGGGTCCTTAGCTTAGTGATGAGCTTTGAGGGCACTATGGTGTTGAACGCTGAGCTGTAGTCAATGAATGGCATTCTCATGTAGGTGTTCCTTTTGTCCAGGTGGGAAAGGGCAGTGTGGAGTGCAATAGAGATTGTATCATCTCTGGATCTGTTGGGGCGGTATGCAAATTGGAGTGGGTCTAGGGATTCTGGCATAATGGTGTTGATGTGAGCCATGACCAGTTTTTCAAAGCCCTTCATGGCTACAGATGTGAGTGTTACAGGTCGGAAGTCATTTAGGCAAGTTACCTTGGTGTTCTTGGGCACAGGGACTATGGTGGTCTGCTTGAAAGATGTTGGTATTACAGACTCGGTCAGGGACCGGTAGAAAATGTCAGTGAAGACACTTGCCAGTTGGTCAGCGCATGCTCAGAGTACATGTCCTGGCCTTGTGAATGTTGACCTGCTTAAAGGTATTACTCACATCGGCTACGGAGAGCATGATCACACAATCGTCCAGAACAGTTGGGCAAGTTGCTGCAGGGGGTGCAGAGCTATTGGCCGGGGTAGGGGCAGCCAGGTGGAAAGCATGGCCAGCCGTAGAAAAATGCTTATTGAAATGATCGATTATCGTAGATTTATTGGTGGTGACAGTGTTTCCTAGTCTAAGTGCAGTGGGCAGCTGGGTGGACGTGCTCTTATTCTCCATGGACTTTCCAGTGTCCCAAAAGTTTTTGGAATTAGTGCTACAGGATGCAAATTTATTTTTGAAAAAGCTAACCTTAGCTTTCCTAACTGACTGTGTATATTGGTTCCTGACTTCCCTGAAAAGTTGCATATCGCGGGGGCTATTCGATGCTAATGCAGAACGCCACAGGATGTTTTTGTGCTGGTCAAGGGCAGTCAAGTTTGGGGTGAACCAGGGGCTATATCTGTTCTTAGTTATACATTTTTTGAATGGGGCATGCTTATTTAAGATGGTGAGGAGAGCATTTTTAAAAAGCAACCAGGCATCCTCTACCGATGGAATGAGGTCAATATCCTTCCAGGATACCCGGGCCAGGTCGATTAGAAAGGCCTGCTCGCTGAAGTATTTTAGGGAGCATTTGACAGTGATGAGGGGTGGTCGTTTGATCGTAGAACCATTACGGACGCAGGCAATGAGGCAGTGATTGCTGAGATCCTGTTTGAAGACAGCAGAGGTGTATTTAGAGGGCAAGTTGGTCAGAATGATATCTAAGAGGGTGCCTATGGTTACGGATTTAGAGTTGTTGATAGGTTCCTTGATAATTTGTGTGAGAATGAGGGCATCTAGCTTAGATTGATTCACCTATGGTGTCCAGGGCACAGCTGGGGGCTGAGGGGGGTCTATAACAAGCGGCAACATTGAGAGACTTGTTTCTAGAAAGGTGAATTTTTAAAAGTAGAAGCTCAAATTTTTTGGGCACAGACCTGGATAGTATGACAGAACTCTGCAGGCTATCTCTGCAGTAGATTGCAACCCCGCCCCCTTTGGCAGTTCTATCTTGAAGGAAAATGTTGTAGTTGGGGATGGAAATGTCAGGATTTTTGGCCGCCTTCCTAAGCTAGGATTCAGACATGGCTAGGACATCCGGGTTGGCGGAGTGTGCTAAAGCAGTGAATAAAACAAACATAGGGAGCAGGCTTCTAATGTTAACATGCATGAAACCAAGGCTTTTACAGTTACAGAAGTCAACAAATGAGAGCGCCTGGGGAATGGGAGTGGTTCTGGGGGCTGCAGGGCCTGGGTTAACCTCTACATCACCAGAGGAACAGAGGAGGAGTAGGATAAGGGTACGGCTAAAGGCTATAAGAACTGGTCGTCTAGTGCGTTCGGAACAGAGAGTAAAAGGAGCAGATTTCTGGGTGTGGAAGAATAGATTCATGGCATAATGTACAGACAAGGGTATGGAAAGATGTGAGTACAGTGGAGGTAAACCTAGGCATTGAGTGACGATGAGAGAGGTTTTGTCTCTAGAGGCATCAGTTAAGCCAGGTGAGGTCACCGCATGTGTGGGGGGTGGAACAAAAGGGCTATCTAAGGCATATTAGGCAGGGCTGGGGGCTCTACAGTGAAATAAGACAATAATCACTGACATTAGGGAGAGGCATGTGTAGCCAAGTGATCATAGGGTCCAATGAGTAGCAATAGGTGAGTCAGGGAGCCGTTTAGTAGTCGCTACTACGCAAAGCGAGCTGGAGACAAGGTGATTCAGACAGCTAGCGGGCCGGCGATGTCGCAACGGAAGAGCCTGTTGAAACCACCTCGGACGATTACATCGGCAGACCAGTCGTGATGGATCTAGGGATGACCAAATTTGGGAGATCTCTAGAAACGTAGAGAAAATTGGCAATGCTACTCAAAATGCCCTGGAACAATTGAATGGGGAACTAAAAGAATTGCGTAAATTGGCTCTGAAAAACAGAGAGGCTCTTGACTATCTTTTGGCAGGTCAAGGGGGTGTCACGTTCTGACCTGTAAAGGTGTTATTTGTTAGTGTTTAGTTTGGTCAGGACGTGGCAGGGGGTATTTGTTTTATGTGGTTCAGGGTGGTTGTGTGTATGTGTCCATGTAGAGTGGGGTATTTGATTTATTAGTCCAGGGTTTTGGTTATTGTTCTATGTTAGTTTATTTCTATGTTCTGTCTAGTCATTTGTATTTCTATGTTTAGTTAATTGGTGTTGGGGCCTTCAGTTGGAGGCAGCTGTCTATTGTTGCCTCTGATTGAAGGTCCTATAATTAGGGGTGTGTTTGTATTGTGGATTGTAGGTAGTTGTATTCTGTTTTGTGTTCTTCACCTGACAGAACTGTTAGTGTCGTTTTCTGTTAATTGTATACGTGTTTCATTTTGTTTCACCTTCTTCAGTATTAAAAAGAAGATGAGTATACACTTCCCTGTTGCGTCTTGGTCCTCCACACACAACAATCGTTACAGAACTACCCACCACAACCGGACCAAGCAACAGAAGAGGGAGCAGCCAAGGAAGAGGGGGGACTACAGGGAATCGTGGTCATGGGAAGAAATCCTGGCGGGAGAAGGTCCGTGGCGAAGGAACGGTGAGGACCGGGAGAAGTACGTTGGGACGAGGCTAGCAAGGAAGCCTGAGAGGCAGCCCCAATAAAAAAAAGAGGTACGCAAGATCTCGCCCATGTGCACGCACAGTCCGGTGCGTGTGATCTCAGCCCCAAGCAAAGGCCGTGCTAGAGTGGGTATCCAGCCTGGAAGGAGGATGCCAGCCCAATACATCTGGCCACCGGTACGCCTCCGAAGTCCAGGCTACAGGACACCTCCTCTACGCACGACGACCATCAGGCCCCTGCATAGCCCAGTCCGCCCTGTACCAGCACCCCGAATGTACAGGGCTACTACTGCCATCCAGCCAGGACGGGTTGTGCAGGAGATGAGCTCGAGACTTGCAGTACTCACCCAAGGCCTGGTGTATCCTACTCCTGCTCCTCGTAGAAGCCCACAGGTGCGTGTCTCCAGTCTGGCTCCTCCAAAGCCAGCACCGCGCACCAGGCTTCCCGAGCGGCAGCTCAGTCCAGCTCGACCTATTCCTGCGCTACGCACAAGCCTACAGGTGCGTGTATCCAGTCTGGCTCCTCCGAAGCCAGCACCGCGCACCAGGCTTCCCGAGCGGCAGCTCAGTCCAGCTCGACCTATTCCTGCGCCACGCACAAGCCTACAGGTGCGTGTCTCTAGTCTGACTCCCCCGAAGCCAGCACCAGGCTCCCAGTGCGGCAGCCCAGCCCAACTCGTCCTACTGTTGCCCCTAGCACTAGCCCTGAGGTACGTGGGCCTAGTCCGGCGTCCCCTACGCCAGCCCCATGTACCAGGCCTTCAGTGCACGCGCCTCGCCCAGATGGCACAGCGACAGCGCCTAACCCTGAGTGCCCGACGACAGTGCCTCAGCCCGAGTGTCCGGCACCTATGCCCGAGAGAGAAGTGTTCCACAGTCCGACGCAGCCAGAGTCGCCCTCCAGTCCGACGCAGCCAGAGTCGCCCGTAGCGAGAATCCCAAGTCCGAGGTCGACAAAGAGGGACCTCGCCCCAGAGTCTGCAAAGAAGAGGGGTGAGCAAGTGGCGGAGCGAGGGATACGTCCCGCTCCAGAGCCACCTCCGTAGGGACTAGTATGCGGGAAGGGGGGAGCGTTGCAGAGGCATCGTTGGTGACGATAGACAGGGGCCTTCGTTGGCAATGATAGACAGGGGCCTTCAGTTGGAGGCAGCTGCCTATCATTGCCTCTGATTGAAGGTCCTATAATTAGGGGTGTGTTTGTATTGTGGGTAGTTGTATTCTGTTTTGTGTTCTTCACCTGACAGAACTGTTAGTGTCGTTTTCTGTTAATTGTATATGTGTTTCACCTTCTTCAGTATTAAAAAGATGAGTATACACTTCCCTGTTGCGTCTTGGTCCTCCACACACTACAATCGTTACAGGGGGCACTCGTCCAATCATTTGCGATGAATGTTGTACTTTTGTCCCAGATCACTCTTCTAATATGACTGATCACACTGAATACATATAATTCCCCACAACCAGAGTGGTAGCTTGCAACATGGTTGGAATCCCTGTTTGGAAGTTGAGGATCCCAAATTGCAAAAAAGTTTGCATAATTGTGTTATTAACATGTTGTGTATGTGTGTATTTTTGATAAATTCACTCCTGTTAATAAAAGTATAACCTTTATTATGATGATAGTATGACCATACTAATTGGATTGTATAACCCAGAATGAAGGGTTTGAAAGTGTCTATCATTACATCTTTAACAATTATTATCATAGAAGTGATAAGTAGGGAATGTGGAGGAAAAATGTATAGACTGGGGAGACAGCCTTAAATTGTACATATTGTTTCACTCAATCATTGGTTCCTATAGGTGCTGGGTAGAGATAAGAGGGGGAGACAGTCATGACCCCCTCTTCAGACCTTTTGGCAGAATGCCCAGCTTGCTGACAATAAAGAGTGATTCATTTAATATTGATTTTGTGTCCCTGTGTTGAATTTCCACGACAACTGATAGACAAGGAGTCACACAAATGTAAAATACAACGCTATACAAACAATACAACAAAATGATACCAACAATACAACTACAAAATAATGTGCGCGTTTGAGTGTGTCTGTGTGTGTATGCCCTCACAGTCTCTGCTGTTCCATGAGAAGTTGCTGAATCCACTTTGTAAAGGTCACTTTAATATAGATCTGTGGTATCCCAGCAGAAAGTTTCCAATTATTGAGCACATTATTGATTCGAGTCACAGTGTGAGCCATAGTACACCTCAAATGTGTACAGTATCTTGTACAACCAATGTTTTCAATGTCATTGTAGTAAGTACACAAGGTAACAATAATGTTGGGTATCCATTTAAATGTAGTGTAACATTTGCCAGTGATACTGAACTGCAATACATCTATCTTAACACCACTCCATACAGTAACATTTTAATGATTGCACTCACAGCGGAGTTTTTCCCTCCTGATGCTCTCTCTCTGTTCCTCTGTCATGTCCAGTGCTGGAGGTCTGAAGTGGGACATGACCACCAGGAACTCCTCAAAGCTGATCTCCTGGACAGTCCCCTCACCATTCTGATGGAAGTTTCTATAGAGGGATACGAGCAAGGAACATAAATACCTTCATTGTGTGGATATATATTTTTTGTATTGCTCATTAGAAAGTAACCATGTGTCATTCTAGAAACAACCCATAGGCACTACGTCCTAGGCACTTCACATAAATGTGAAAGAAATGGATACAGTATACAATATGGTAATAGCTCCAACTTGCATATTGATATCTTAGGTTGTATGACTGCCATATCGATTATACATATTCAATCCTTTCCGATCTACACAAATGCTAGTGGGTAGGGGCTAATGGCTAGGGGTTGTTTCTGGACCAGGCTCACATTTGACTAATCCTGTGAGGTACCACCAAACCTACTGTCTAATGAAAATCATACTATGTAGGTTAAAGCTGGGGGCATACTGAGAGCAGTTAATCTTAAGTCTTGTTCTTGTTGAGGTACTTAACATAAACATGATAAACACCAACCTTTTGTCAAAGAAGGCCTCTATAATTTGGGTTCGGATCGGATTGCATGACAGGTCTGGAATTGTGTTGAGGTCATCTCGTCTACAAGTGAAAAGACAAGAAGATAATTAGGTTTGCAGCAGGAAGCTGGTCAATTATAATACCTGCTAAACAAAAGGCAAAACAAAACCTGTTAGGCTAGTTTATGCTAAAGAGATGGGAAGAACCACTTAATCAAAAATGCATTATGCCAGGATTACACCCATGTGTGTCTAAAAACACAAAAGTAATAACATCACAAGTTAAAAATAAAGTGTGTTAGGATGTGTATGAATGCCAAAAATGATTAAGGAGTCTTACCTCAGCGTGTCTTCATTGTGGCTCAACTGCTTGAATCTTTTGTGCAGGATTCCAATCTGCTCGAAGGAAACTGAGGAACAAAAAAGGGACTGTCATGAGTCCAAGACAGAGAGGTACATCCTGCCAACCTACCACAGCAGGTTAGAGGCCTAGATGGATGGAGCGGAAATGATGTGCATCTTCAAGATGCATCTCCAATTAGCAAAATGCCAGGCAGCATATCAGTTACCACTGAATGGGCAGGAAACCATGACAAACTGCAGAGTAATGCTGTTAATGGAACACAATTGTTTTTTAATCTTTGCAAATACAATTTATGTTTGTGTCCTGTTCTTATCTCTAATGTATCATCCAGGCTGCCTGATTTGACATCCTCAGGCTTAACACATTATACACACGGTGTAAGCAGAGAGCAGTGCTGAATGGTTATTCAGCATCTATTTTCAGTTGATGCCATCTTTCCTCATGTGAAAAGTGTATATTTGTATATTCAGATGTAAAAACTATTTCACTTTGCGTTCTCTCATTGTCATTGTCTATGTGAGTGCATAGAGTTTAGAGAAATACATTGTTTTTTAAATGTGTATATCTAATGTAACTTAAATAAACTGAATATTACATGCAGTCTGAGAGAGAAAAAACTGTTCTGGCTGAACAACAGGGATAAGCTCAAAGTATTTAAATTCATTCAAACAAGGACTGATGTCTAACAATCTCCACAATATTTGAATTGAGAGTGAGTGAGTGAGTGATTGTGTGAGTGAGTGAGTGTTTTTCAGTGTGTACAAACAATACATTCCTCAGGTTATTGTATGGGCAAACTAGTATGTGAAGAGCTAATATTGGATTACCAGTGGTATGTCGGAAACTAACTGAGGGTGGGGATTTCAGACAATGTCAGAGACAGAGAAAAAAAAACTCTTTGTTCATGGCCTCATTGCTTGCATGTTTTTCTGAAGCTATAAACACAATATCTAATCTATTATTCATGGTGGTTCAATCAAGCCTACAATGTAAACGTACATAAGATACCCGGAGAAAAAAGTTACTACTCCACATGCAATTTGCAGTTTGAATATTTTATAGCCACTGCATGGAGATACAGTACCTGGCCTACACTAGTGTCTTTCTATCATCATGTCAGAATACAGCCCTTAAATAAATATAGGAGATTCATCTGGTCTAATACTACTACCAACTTTAATTTCTTTCATCTGACTTTAGTCACAAGGACATTCCATAGTTGCTCAAACAGTCTTCTCCTTGTTCTGCTTTTAATTTAGACATGCTAGTGTGATAGAATGAAATGTGTCTTAGTGCCATAATGAAAATAATAATACAGTATCATAATGTGTACCAGCAAGCAATATGCTAATCATTTAAAGGTATATGAATGTTGATAATACGATCTGTGTGCTCAGTGATGTCTGTTTGTGCTGTGTTTGATTGGTTATGCCTAAGAATTCCTATAGGGGGTTGGAGAGGCTATATTGACACGCCTGGTGCCAAAATTTATGATGACGTACACTGAGTGTACTAAACATTAGCAATTCCTGTCTTTCCATGACAGACTGACCAAGTGAATCCAGGTTAAAGCTATGATCCCTTAGTGATGTCACCTGTTAAATCCACTTCAATCAGTGTAGATGAAGGGGAGGAGACAGGTTAAAGAAGGGTTTTTAAGCCTTGAAAGAGAGTGAATGGGCAAGAAAAAAGATTTAAGCCCCTTTGAACAGGGTATGGTAGTACAGCAGGTGCCAGGCGCACCGGTTTGAGTGTGTCAATAACTACAATGCTGATGGGGTTTTCACACTCAACAGTTTCCTGTGTGTATCAAAAATGGTCCACCACCCAAAGGTCATCCAGCCAACTGTGGGAAGCATTGGAATCAACATTGGCCAGCATCCCTGTGGAACACTTTCAACACCTTTTCCGAATGTTTATATACTCAAAGGATGTCGCTCAGCTGAGAGTCGAGTGGAGATGAATGGATTAATTTCAGTAGTCCTGATGAGCCCTTCCCTGATAGCTACACTGAACAAAAATATAAACGCAACATAAAGTAAAGTGTTGGTCCCATGTTTCATGAGCTGAAATAAAACATCCAAGAAATGTTCCATACGCACAAAAAACGTATTTCTGTTTACATACCTGTTAATGAGCTGTTCTCCTTTGCCAAGATAATCCAGATGTGGCACATCAAAAAGCTGATTAAACAGCATGATCATTACACAAGTGCACCTTGTGCTGGGGACAATAAAAGGCCATTCAAAAATGTCACAGATGTATAAAGTTCTGAGGGAGCATGCAATTAGCATGCTGACTGCAGGCATGTCCACAAGAGCTGTTGCCAGATAATTTAATGTTAATATCTCTACCATAAGCCGCCTCCAACACAGTTTTAGAGAATTTGGCAGTACATTCAACCAGCCTCACAACCACAGATCATGCGTATCGCATTGTGTGGACAAGTGGTTTGCTGATGTCAATGTTGCGAACAGAGTGCCCCATGGTGGCGGTGGGGTTATGGTATGGGCAGGCATAAGCTACGGACACAGAGATACCGTGATGAGATCTTGAGACCCATTGTCGTGCCATTCATTCGCCACCATCACCTCATGTTTCAGCATGATAATGCACAGCCCCATGTCACAAGGATCTGTACACAATTCCTGGAAGCTGAAATATCCCTGGTCTGCATACTCACCAGACATGTCACCCATTGACTCTGAATCGATGTGTATGACAGTGTGTTCCAATTCCCGCCAATATCCAGCAACTTCACACAGCCACTGAAGAGGAGTGGGACAACATTCCACAGGCCACAATCAACAGCCTGATCAACTCTATGCAAAGGAGATGTGGTGCCCTGCATGAGGCAAATTGTGGTCACACCAGATACTGACTGGTTGTCTAATCTACGCCCCTACCTTTTTTTTAAGGTATCTGTGACCTATAGATGCATATCTGTATTCCCAGTCATGTGAAATCCATAGATTAGGGGCAAATTCATTTATTTCAATTGACTGATTTCCTCATATGTACTGTAACTCAATAAAATATTTGAAATTGTTCCATGTTGTGTTTATATTTTTGTTCAGTATAGTTTATGCTGGCAAGAACAGCAGCATGGCACTAGTTAAAATAAAATGATGCTTATTTCAATGGGAGAAATAACGTGTAGTATTTGTCACCTTGACCTGCCAATTAGCTAACGTAACAACAAGCCGATGAGAATGACCAGTGCAACGGTGTATCAAGGTACTTGCCAACGTGAGTTGCTTCCCACCGGGCAACTGTATCACATGTCGCCGGCAGTAGCTAATGTGGCCAATTTGTCCATCCCACTTAATTTTATTCTATCATAGGATTGCAGCCTACACAATAAATAATTTGTAACCATCTCGAGGTCACCGTGATACAGTCTAACTACAATGTGGATAGTTTGTGCTGCAAGCCGGCACTGCAACAACACGGGGCACAGTGTTCTTCACTTCCACTTGTCGAGAACTGCTGTCCGGCAGTAAAAAGAGGGAAGTAGCTAGATAGAGTAGCCAATATAAGGCCTGGATGACAGCTAAAGCACATTTATTGCAGTGATTTTCACTGAAAATGTACAACTACGGCATTAAAGTCTACATTTTAGTTAAAAAAACTGAAGAATTACGGAATGGTTTTGAACACTCTCCCAAGTCCCAATTCTGGTAGCCAAGTTTCAAATTCTCGCTGAAGTTTCTAGCCACAAGCATAAACTAGCTAGCTGGGAAGGGCTCATCAGGACGACTGACTAAACCAAATCCGTTTGTCTTCCCGGCCCCTCTCAGTTGCACGACATACGTTATCAGTTTGGGCACAGGCGTGCCCATATAGCTTCTCCCATACGGGGCAGGGCGCGTGGAGCTTCCCAGTTCATTCATTACACTGACGTGAAGCTGAAGTAACTTCTCTGTGTGATTCATTTCTATATTTCCCTCCTTTCAGGTATGAATTCGATTTAGAATATATTTCAAATCCAATCAAATAAAATGTTGTTTGTCACATGCTTTGTAGACAACAGGTGTAGAATAACAGTGAAACACTTACTTACGGGTCCTTTTCCGACAATGCAGAGTTAAAGATCATTTTAAAAACAATTCAATAGAAATAGTGACGTGAGGAATAAATACACAGTGAATAACGAATACAAATAAGGAGTAAAAATAACATGGCTATATATAGAGGGTACATTGTTATTCTTCATGTCAGAATGTTACAGATGTTTACTGTGTGTTATTAATTAGCAAATGTATTTGAGTGACAATATAAATGTGCTATTTGGATGTTAAGAACCACTCGGAAATTTGCCATTAGCCCTTTTGCTAACTAGCTACCTTGGAGGCTAATCACGAGTTTCATGAGGTGTCTGCGTGATCAGAGCGTTCCCGGTGCAGCTGTGAGTGTGAGAGAGAGAGGGGGGGAGAGAGAGAGGGGAGAGAGAGTGGCCATGCTCATCTCCTGTGTGTGTGTGTGTGTGTGTGTGTGTGTGTGTGTGTGTGTGTGTGTGTGTGTGTGTGTGTGTGTGTGTGTGTGTGTGTGTGTGTGGGGGGGGGGGGGGGGGGGGGGCAGTGAATGGGTGAGTGAGAGAACTTTTGGGAAATGTGAAGCTGAATTATGTTGTTATTGCAAAGTAGAGCACTAAGATGAATTTATACATGCTCATACATGTTGTCTTTGTTTATTGAAGTGAGTTTATATAGGGATAAGATTTGATAACAATGGTATAAAGATAGAAACGGCACAAGGATAGTTAATAGTGATAATTCATAAAGGGATGTGTCATGCATTTAAAAATGTTAAAAGGTTGATAATTGATAAATGCAGCATACTGGTTTACTGAACAATAGTAAAAGCTATGCAAATGTAAAGAATATATTCATTTGTGCACTTGAGAAATGTATATAAATTGTTGATGATTTTATGCAAAAGATTAATTACACTGATGGGAAGCTGAAGCAACGTCTGTGTGATTCATTTCTATACCCCACCACCCCCCACCCTCAGGGGTATAACAGTAGCTCTTCTCCTTGCAAGGCATCAGGGAAAACACTGCAATAGGCTACTTGTAAAGATTCTCATCCAGTAGTGCTGTAGCCTACAGCAATCTATAACTCATGCTGTTTTGCTCGGTAAATAGCCCCCAGAACACCTACCACACAAGATGACGTTGTTATGGGGATCCTGTATTGTGGGGCGTTTCATTTCACAATAATGATACACTTTAGCGCAGGATTACATAAGCCTAGAAATATGATTCTTCTCAATAATTATAATGGTATCCTACAGGAAACAACGTAATACTCACAGCCGGTCTTCTCTGAGAGATCTCTGTATTCGGGTTCATCAGGTAACGACTGTAATGCGCCCATAACTCAGTAAACGTGCCAGCCGACCAATCCAGACGCATGAAAATAACGATTGGTCTCGCTCAGGACAACGCAGGTAGGCTACTGAAATCGAAACGGTGTCAGTTCAGTAGAACAGATATTCTTTCATTATCATATCCCCAACAACAAATCATGTTACAGGTCGATATGTACTGTAGGCTGCAAGGTCCTAATGTAAATGCATTTCAAGCTGCCAGCCTCTGCTGAGCGCGCACTTCCGCAACTTGGCTATCCAACGACACAACACTTTCTTCAACAGTGCATTATTTAGGTTCCTGTGATCTAGTTCTCATACTACAGTCAGCAGTGTCCTACTTAGGCTACATTGTAGTACAGTACGACATTCAATGTTTAACGCTTTATTACATGAGCTGCATTCATATCACTTGCTCTGCAGTCCTCTGTAATGTAACCCAGTCATATAAAAGACCCTGCAATATTCCATATTTTTCCATATTCCGAACGTTTGTTGAAATTGACAAATGTTGTGCCTCTAAAGTCTACCTTGAAGCCAAACCTTCCTAAAACAAATATATTGCAGTTCTGTTTTCTTGGGGAGAAGACTCTGAGCATTTCGTATTATTCTGTAAGTAAATCTGAGACATTCCATTTAGTATGATATGTTATGTTTTGTGTAGTTACATAAGACAGATGGTTAAGGCAAAAATGAAAGTAGGGTGGTTGGTCAGGGTGGATGGGTGGACATATAATGCGAATGTCTAGCAACTCAAATTTCGCGAGTTCGAATCTCATCACTGACAACTTTTTCATTTTAGCTACTTTGCAACTACTACGCATGTTAGCTAACCCTAACCCTTTTGGCTAACCCTTCCCCTAACCTTAACTGTAACCCCTAGCCTAGTTAACGTTAGCGAGCTAGCTAATGTTAGCCACCTAGCTAGAATTCTACATATACGATTTGCAAATTCGTAACATATACATTACCAGTGAAAAGTTTGGACACACCTACTCATTCAAGGGGTTTTCTTTATTTTTACTATTTTCTACATTGTAGAATAATAGTGAAGACATCAAAACTATGAAATAACACATATGGAATCATGTAGTAACCAAAAAAGTGTTAAACAAATCAAAATATATTTTATATTTGAGAATATTCAAAGTAGCCACCCTTTGCCTTTATGACAGCTTTGCACAATCTTGGCATTCTCTCAACCAGTTTCACCTGGAATGCTTTTCCAACAGTATTGAAGGAGTTCCCACATATGCTGAGCACCTGTTGGCTGCTTTTCCTTCACTCTGTGGTCCAACTCATCCCAAATCATCTCAATTGGGTTGAGGTCGGGTGATTGTGGAGGCCAGGCCATCTGATGCAGCTCTCCTTCACTCTCCTTCTTGGTTAAATTGTCCTGTGTAAAAAGCGCCAACCAGATGGGATGGCGTATTGCTGCAGAATTCTGTGGTAGCCATGCTGGTTAAGTGTGCCTTGAATTCTAAATAAATCACTGACAGTGTCACCAGCAAAGCACCATCAAACCTCCTCCATGCTTCACGCTGGGATCCACACATGCAGAGATCATCTGTTCACCTACTCTGCGTCTCACAAAGACACGGCAATTGGAACCAAAAATGCCAAATTTGGACTCATCAGACCAAAGGACAGATTTCCACCAGTCTAATTTCCATTGCCCGTGTTTCTTGGCCCAAGCAAGTCTCTTCTTCTTATTGGTGTCCATTAGTAGTGGTTTATTTGCAGCAAGTCAACCATGAAGGCCTGATTGACGCAGTCCCCTTTGAACAGTTGATGTTGAGATGTGTCTGTTACTTGAACTCTGTGAAGCATTTATTTGGGCTGCAATCTGAGGTGCAGTTATTCTAATGAACTTATCCTCTGCAGGGGAGGTCACTCTGGGTATTCCTTTCCCGTGGCAGTCGTCATGGGAGCCAGTTTCATCATAGCGCTTGATGGTTTTTGCGACTGCACTTGAAGAAACTTTAAAAGTTCTTGAAATGTTCCAGATTGACTGACCTTCATGTCTTAATGTCGTTTCTCTTTGCTTATTTGAGCTGTTCTTTCCATACTTTGGCATTTTACCAAATAGGGCTATCTTCTGTATACAACCCCATACCTTGTCACAATACAACTGATTGGCTCAAATGCATTAACCTCTAGGGGATCCCTTCCCGTTCTTATCCCGTTAACGGGATTGATTTTGACAACAGCCAGTGGAAAATCAGAGCGCCAAATTCAAAACAGCTAAAATCTCATAATTCCATTTTCTCAAACAATCAACTATTTTACACCATTTTAAAGATACACTTCTCGTTAATCCAACCACATTGTCCGATTTCAAAAAGGCTTTTTGGTGAAAGCATAAAATTAGATTATGTTAGGACAGTTCCAACACAAGAAAAACCACACAGCCATTTTCCTAGCAAGGAGAGGCGTCACCAATACCAGAAATTCAGCTAAAATTATGCACTAACCTTTGACGATCTTCATCAGATGACACTCCTAGGACATTATGTTACACAATACATGTATGTTTTGCTCAATAAAGGTCATATTTATATCCAAAAACAGCATTTTACATTGGTGCGTAATGTTGAGAAATGTTTTCCCTCCAAACCTTCCGGTGAATGAGCACAATGAGCACACATATTACAGAAATACTCATCATAAACTTTGATCAATATAGAAGTGTTATGCACAGAATTATAGATACACTTCTCCTAAATGTAACCGCTTTGTCAGATTTCAAAAAGGTTCACGGTGAAAGCACAATTTGCAATAATCTGAGTACAGCCCAGAAGACACCAATAACAAGCAAACAGAAACCCGCCAACTTGGAGTCAATAAACTAAGAAATGACATTATAAATATTCACTTACCTTTGATTATCTTCATCAGAAGGCACTCCCAGGAACACCAGCTCCACAATAAATGTTCGATAAAGTTCATATTTATGTCCAAATAATGCATTTTGTTCGCGCGTTAGGTTCACTATCCAAATCCACAACGCGCATGCTTACTTAGTCCAGACGAAAAGTCAAAAAAGTTATACTACAGTTTGTAGAAACATGTCAAACGATGTATAGAATCAATCTTTAGGTTGTTTTTATCATATATCTTGAATAAAATTCCAACCGGACCTATCCGTTCTCTTTAGGAGTGAATATGAACTCAGCTCGCTCCTAAGTCCTTGCATGTGACTGAGCCCATGCCTTATAATGGGACACCTACTTCCTTGTGCTGTTATTCCCATCAAATTCACCATAGAATCTTCAAACACCGTTCTAAAGACTGTTGACATCTAGTGGAAGCTTTAGGAAGTGCAAAATGAACCCTAAGTCACTGTATACAGTCAAGGCAATCACTTGAAAAGACGACAACCTCAGATTTTTCACTTCCTGCTTGACTTTTTCTCAGGTTTTTGCCTGCCATATGAGTTCTATTATACTCACAGACACCATTCAAACAGTTTTAGAAACTTCAGAGTGTTTTCTATCCAAATCTACTACTAATATGCATATTCTAGTTTCTGGGCCAGAGTAGTAACCTGTTCAAATTGGGTACGTTTTTCATCTGGCCGTGAAAATACTGCCCCCTAGCCCCAACAGGTTTTAAGAAGGAAAGAAATTCCACAAATTAACTTTTAACAAGGCACACCTGTTAATTGAAATGCAATGGAGGTGACTATCTCATGAAGCTGGTTAACACTTTTTGGGTTACTACATGATTCCATATGTGTTATTTCTTAGTATTGATGTCTTCACTATTATTCTGCAATGTAGAAAATAGTAAAAATAAAGAAAAACCCTTGAATGAGTAGGTGTGTCCAAACTTTTGACTGGTACTGTATTACGAGTTGTAATTCATAATGTATCATACATAATAGGTCATGGACATCCACAAATTAATAACATATCATACTATAAGAAGTATCTCGGATTTACATACAGAATAATACAATATGCTCTGAGACCAGGTTGAAACCAGGAAAGTGAAAAGAAACTGAAAAATGAAGAAAAAGAGGACCATGGGGGATTACAGAGGAAGTACAAATAAAGTTACAGCCTTTTTTTAATTGCCAAATAATTGCCAAAAATAACGTCATGAGTAAAGAAAACATAAGTAGGCCCCAATTGAAGGATTTATGAGTAAAACACTTCTTCACATTGTTATCTAGACAGAGTAGGTTATTGGGGTGGTTGAGACTTGGACTGACTGATTACCTGACTATTTGGGGTGAAATATGCAATAGCCATTATGGCCTATAGCCTACATAAACTTATGTTACCACTATGTCCTGTGTGGCTCAGTTGGTAGAGCATGGTGTTTGCAATGTCAGGGTTGTGGGTTTGATTCCCACGGGGGACCACTACGTGGGAAGAAATGTATGTATTCACTACTGTAAGTTGCTCTGGATAAGAGCATCTGCTAAAATGTAAAATGCACTATTGAACAAAATCTGATGAGTTGGTTTTTTCAAGTGAAACCACAATGTTTTCTATTACTCAAGCTTCACGCCACAAAATGCACTGTCACAGTGAATGTGGGAATTGTGGTGATCTTGACATGCTGCAGTCATCATTCACAATGTATCATCTTTGGAACAGATACAAGATGCACTTGTAGGATAGTTTATAAAATAAACTATTAACCCCCTTATATCATAATATTTTATTTTAGAAGGATTTACAATAGATGTGAAGTGTTTCACAAAATGTATTCGTTTTTTATTCTTTAATAATAGGGAGAGCAAAAATATACCACACTTTTCTCTGTATTCTCTGTTTCAACTTGTATTTATTGAAGGATACCACATGGTGGCAGCAGTTATTAAACTATAGAAAGCATTTTCTGGAACCCATCTCACCAAATGACTGAAAAGTAATTACATGTACAGTAGATGGCATTGTTGGACCCTCAGACCATTTTCACGGAGGCACACCGAGTTATGCTTTATAAAGACATAATGTTTATTATACAAGAGCACTATACATACAGTATGTTGCGGGCTATAGTTACACTGTTGTAACACACCCCTATGTTAGTGTCAAATAGAGAACAGTGTGTTGGTTTTACATTACAGTCATTTAGCAGATGCTCTTACCCAGAGCAACTTACAGTAGTGAATGCATACATTTCATTTCATGCATTTTTTTGTTGTTGTACTGGCCCCCCGTGGGAATCAAACCCACAACCCTGGCATTGCATACACCATGCTGGCATTGCAAACACCATGCTCTACCAACTGAGCCACAGGGAAGCTACATAATGGCTACTGATGCTGATGGTTTTAGTCACTGACGCATCCATGATCATTCATGGCAGTTTAAACAGACACTTTTTTCTTATGCACATTAACAAATATTAAATGAATGAGTCTAGCTGCCACTTAACAAAGGAACAGGTGCACACTAAGTGCCATGTTGTGTCTAGCTTAATTGGCAACAGTTTGCCCACGGGGAAAGGTAAGATTGTAATTCTGTATGAAGGAGATTTTGAACTCTTTTTAAAAATACATATCCATTGCTGTTGTGTGCATGTTGAATGTAGATGTGGAAATGTTGTACAAACAGCAAATAACCATCCAAACCTGTCACAGACAGCGTGAGTGCGTTGTAAATGTTGTGCTTCTGACAAGATAACTCTGCCTGCTTGCTATCTAGAATCTCATACGCTTGCATTTACTTGAAATTAAAAAGCCAATCTGAAAGCTCAACAGTGGGAGCTATTACACAATGTCACGGTTCTGAGATTACAGCCTGGCTCAAGACTGCAATCTCCTCAGCCGACAGACACCCAAAACTGACACCTCTGTGGTTGCTTAACAGAAAGTTTACAAATCCATATTTTCACCATCTCCCATCTCATTCTGAGACAGAGGCGGATGTCTTGTTATGCACACATGGTACATAATAATAAAATGCAGGACGACAGGATCTTTATAAATTCGCTATACTTTATTAGCTAGACTCAGGCATGTTCCTGTCTCTGGCCATGAAGAACTGCAATGACCTCATGATTGGTCTTAACCAATCATAGCACAGTATGTTATGCAGGAGAATGTAACCAATAGTAATTCAGTATGCAAGCACATATGAATTTTACAGTGGGTTACCGTTTAGATATTTAGCTCCTATGTCCGTTTGAACAGGTTCTTTATTATATTCCTCACTTATTTATGGATGGCCCCCTGTTGGCAAATGGCTTTTTAAAGGAGCCTGTACTCTCAGTGGAACAGAGAGCACATTAGAGGGGGCAGGTCAAAGAGGGGAGAGTATCACTGCATGAAAAGGCACATTTACGGGTCGAACAATCCAGTGCACATTTCCAAAAACATGCAATTTCTGGAAATTTGCAGGCAAGTGTCCAGCCGTGTACGGCCCTGCACTCATCCCATATGTCTCCGATAACGGACCACTTTTGTGCGCGGACATGCATGGGCGTGTATATATCCGGAAACAGTTTTTGGGCTAGACGTGCCGCTAGCGCCCCACCTCGACAACATCCGGTGAAATTGCAGAGCGCGAAATTCAGAATACAAAAATCGTAATATTAAGCATTCATGAAAATACAAGTGTCTTACATCGTTTAAAAGCTTAACTTCTTGTTAATCCTTGTTAATCTTTGTCAGATTTCAAAAAGGCTTTACGGCGAAAGCATACCATGCGATTATCTGAGGTCAGCGCCCCGCGTACAAAAGCATTAAAAACACTTACCTTTGAAGATCTTCCTCTGTTTGCAATCCCAAGGGTTCCAGCTACATAACAAAGGGTCGTTTTGTTCGATAAAGTCCTTCTTTAAATCCCAAAAAAGTCAGTTAAGTTGGCGCGCTTGATTCAGTAATCCATCTGTTCCCCTCGTTCAAAATGCATACAAAGGAATCTCAAAACTTCGTCCAAACAAGTCAAACAACGTTTCTAATCGATCCTCAGGTACCCTAATATGTAAATAAACTATACAATTTAAGACGGAGAATAGTGTGTTCAATACCGGAGATAAATAACGAAGTGCGCACTCTCATCCACGCGCGCCACAAGACTACAGTCAAAATGAGAGCCACCTAGAAAAACGACAAATTCTAGCTCATTTTTCAAAAAACAAGCCTCAAACCCTTTCTAAAGACTGTTGACATCTTGTGGAAGACATAGGAACTGCAATCTGTGAGGATTTCCTTTGATTTTCCCATAGACAGCCATTTCAATGGGTGGTCACCTCAAAAGAAAAAATATTCCGGATGGATTCTCCTCGGGTTTTCGCCTGCCATATCAGTTCTGTTATACTCACAGACATTATTTTAACAGTTTTAGAAACTTCAGAGTGTTTTCTATCCAATACTACCAATTATATGCATATAAGTAACAGGCAGTTTACTTTGGGCACCTCGGTCATCCGAACTTCCGAATTCTGCCCCAATCCCTAAGAAGTTGAATCCCCTGAAACGACCACACATGTCCACCCACTACCAGGACATATCTTGAAATTCCAGTGCACGTTTTAATGTCAGTTGCATTACATCTCCGTCCACGTCCGCCCACATCTCTCCAATAAATGTCAATAAATTACTGTGCGCTTGCTCAAGGCTACACATGCTTATTCGCCCCCACTGAATGCTAATGCTAGTCACTGCTAGCTTGCCTTAGTGGCTGTCACTGGTATATTAAATACACAATGAATTTTTGAATTAATTAATTACAGTGAATTATGAATAAAGGAATAATTGTTATTTTAATATTATTAATATCACATATCAGGGTTCCTACACCTTTTCAGAATTTTTCCCCCACCACTATTACGGTTTCCTAGCATCTCACGACATCGCTATACTATGCTATCGCTAAACATCTCTTATTTCCTTGAATAAAACATACAAATCCACTTAATCACTTCTTGAAGGATGATAATTTAGGCTAAGCAGGGCCTGAAACTAAAGTAACCAACATGGAGACATGACCTGGGCCAAGCTGGACGACTTCTGCCAGTACTCTGCTTTAGGACTGACCCCAATTAGTTGACTGGTCGATTGTTTGGTCGTTAGGCTGTTGGTCGACCGAGATTATATATATTATATTATATTATATTATTATATTTGCGCTCATCTCAGTGCGGAGGCCTAGACTAAATGCCAATTTATGCTTGATCCGAAAATGTGGTCGGAGACTCCATATGGAGGTTGTGATGAAATTGTGGAGCCTCCAGAGGCATGAAGAGACCAAATCAAGCTCTGTACCACATTGCCATGTGCCTCCCAAATGTTGTAACAATGTGGAGGGCTCTGTATAGCTTCGCATTGACATGATTGTTTGACGGTAGGTGGGAGAGTAGGGGTTGGTAATGTTCTCTAGTTGCGCCGTGATTGGCTGTGTTCTGTCACTCATGGGGATACTAAGTCACCGCCAAATCTAAGGGTAGAGCTCGAAACATGAAGACCCTTGAGTGCTGCCATAGGGTTACAATGGAAGTGCCCATCCAAGAAGGCTCAAGGTCATTGGCCACAGATAAAATGAGGTCAAATCACGTTATATCTACAACAGCTTTCATTGGACTGATCATGTCAACATCATACTTTCACAATCTTAGCTAGCAAGCTAGCAGTCATCATTAAGAATCAAGTCGACAATCTCCTTTTTAATCCTTGTCATATGAAGAGAAATTATAGAAGAAATGTATCGGTGCTCATCGGCCATTGGACATAAACATTACACAACAAGTTGGAAATCGCAATTGAGTGGTGTGGAAGGAATCAGTGGCTAACCGCAATCATTGCAAAGCAATCACTAGCCTGCTATTCAGTGGAGTGGGTGTGTGGTCCCAAGTCTGGGTTTAAGGGTCTCTTTTCCAAGTTTAAAAGGATAAACATTCAACATTGGCCATGGTGTCAATCCAGCATGACTTCTGCCGTGCTCAAAACTACTGGAAACTCAGAACTGAATGAGTTGGGATTCTGTCGCTGTACATTTCAAAAGTGCTGACCAAATAGTGACTTCATCCACTTATCCACTCGTCGTGCCCTTATGCTATAGTTTGTACATCTCAATTGTCAGTAGAAACCAATTTTTTTTAAGCTCGTCAGCCATATCAGCTATGTTTTTTTAAGAGTCAGTAAATGAGGTTGAATTAACTGTTTCGCTGCCAGACAAGGCTCCGCTGATGGCCAGGTGTAACAGTAGTAAGGTTTTGGGACTGGTGTTGGGTCTCTGCTGTTGGGACAGCTTTATGCAGGCCCTAACAGTGTGTGGGCATCTTTTTTCACCGTTATAGTGCAATTCATGTATTGTTTAGTGTTGTGTTGTGTAGTTCTTTGTAGTTTGCCCCACCATGATTTACATGCTGAAATCACCACTGCTCCCACCAATTTGTCCACATTCATTGTTTCACAACTTGTGTGAATTGTTTTATGTTTGATTGTTAGTGTATTACATATATCACCAGTAGTACATTTACCATTCATTCTTATCATTTCTAATCTACAATGTCTGTTACATTGGTTACTGTAATTATTTTAATGCATTCAATATTACTATTCCAGTCTTCCCGTTCTCATTGTCTGAGTGGACACATTATTTGCAGAGTGCACAACCTATGCTACACTTGTGAGAAACACGTTTTGGTTTATTTCATTCCATTGAAAAGTTTTGTCAATTTAGTCATTTTCTTTTGTTTGGAGCGCTCCTGTCACTGTTGAGTAAGGACGCATAGAAATAGGCCTATAGGCTACCTGAGAAATCTTTCCAGCTTTCTGACTTTTGATAACCACTCAGCGTGAAAGCGAAAAATGTCATGCTCTGATCCAGTGGAAACGTCGTAAAATAGGCCTACCTGATTACTTTTTTATCAGTGCTTGACTTGGACTGAAATATGTTCCGGTACTCATTTGTGGTGCAGATACTGTTTATATTTAGTTGCAGGAGCTCCACAATACTTTTGAGCTAATATTCAGGAGCTCAAGCAGTAGAACAGGGCACAGAATTGTTTATACAATGTTGCAAGTTCGCTAGGGCAAGCTTCAGGGTTGGACCCAACTTAATAGCTGATACAATGTTTCAAGTTTGTTGCAGACAGGCCATGTGTAGCCAATGTGATTTATAGGATGTACATTTTATCAAATCAAATCAAATGTATTTATATAGCCCTTCTTAGATCAGCTGATATCTCAAAGTGCTATACAGAAACCCAGCCTAAAACCCCAAACAGCAAGCAATGCAGGTGTAGAAGCACAGTGGCTAGGAAAAACTTCCTAGAAAGGTCAAAACCTAGGAAGAAACCTAGAGAGGAACCAGGCTATGAGGGGTGGCCAGTCTTCTTCTGGTTGTGCCGGGTGGAGATTATAACAGAACATAGCCAAGATGTTCAAATGTTCATAAATGACCAGCATGATCAAATAATAATAATCACAGTAGTTGTCGAGGGTGCAACAGGTCAGCACCTCTACCGCTCCTGCTGTCTCTAGAGAGTTGAAAACAGCAGGTCTGGGACAGGTAGCACGTCCCGTGAACAGGTCAGGGTTCCATAGCCGCAGGCAGAACAGTTGAAACTAGAGCAGCAGCACGGCCAGGTGGACTGAGGACAGCAAGGAGTCATCATGCCAGGTAGTCCTGAGGCATGGTCCTAGGGCTCAGGTCCTCTGAGAGAGAGAAAGAAAGAAAAAGAGAAAGAGAGAATTAGAGAGAGCATACTTAAATTCACACAGGACACCAGATAAGACAGAATAAATAATCCAGATATAACAGATTGACCCTAGCCCACCGACACATAAACTACTGCAGCATAAATACTGGAGGCTGAGACAGGAAGGGTCAGGAGACACTGTGGCCCCATCCGATGATACCCCCAGACAGGGCCAAACAGGCAGGATATAACCCCACCCACTTTGCCAAAGCACATTTTCTACCTGCAGGCTGCAATGTTTTTATTTGTTGGCTTTATGTAGGATTTTTATTTATTTATTGGCAACGGCAATAAAAGTTACTTTTAAGATTTTAATTTAGATTTTGATTAACCACATGACAATGCTTTTGAGATATGAAGACATTATTATAAATTAAATGCAACTGTTTCAAGAAAATGTGCATATGAAAACCATAACTGGCACGCAGATTGGTATAAATGGTAAGATAAATTGGCATTCAACATGAGAAAGGTTGCCACGGCAACTTCAGGAGAGTAATGGCAGAATCTGTGAAAGCTAGCAGAAGCTGGAGGAGAATAGTTGGGTCAGGTTAAGTTTTTTTTCTTCTTGTTATCTAGATCTCTGGCGCCCTCGTGAGGCATTTGCCTTATTTCATCAAACCGTAAGCTTTAAGCATCAGACAAGCTCAATGCATATAGTTGATTTTATTAAAACACATAGGGTGTGTCTATATGTGACCGACCAGCAAAATTGTAAATGGTGTTCTTTACATTGGATAAAAGTAGACACTCAGAGCTAGACAATGGTATATCATACACTACAGTTGAGGAACAATGGGAAAGTCATTCTGCTTTGAAAGTTGATAAACTTGTAACCTCACTTTTGAAAAAATGGCCTTTGAATGTTTTGGTACACCTACTTGAGAGCTCTTCTTTGTCTACACCCATTCAGCATCGTTTACACCGTCTTAAGCTTTAGTCCCACCCATCTCTTTAACCTCTTTGGGCTAGGGGGCAGTATTTTGACGTCTGGATGAAAAGCGTGCCCAAAGTAAACTGGCTGTTACTCAGGCCCAGAAGCTAGGATATGCATATAATATAAAGATAAAGATATGCATATAAAGATTTGGATAGAAAACACTCTAAAGTTTCTAAAACTGTTAAAATAATGTCTGTGAGTATAACAGAACTGATATGCCAGGCGAAAACCCGAGGACAAACCATCCAGAAAAAAAAGTTTCAGCCCACCACTGATTCCAATGGCTGTCATGTTTAATATGAAGGGAAAACCTCCCAGATTGCAGTTCCTAGGGCTTCCACTAGATGTCAACAGTCTTTAGAAAGATTTTCAGGCTTGTTTTTGGAAAAATTAGATAGAATTTGTAGTTTTTCTAAGTGGCTCCCATTTTTGCTGTAGTGTTTTCACAAGCGTGGATGAGAGCGCGTACTTTGGTGTTTATCTCTGGTAAAGACAATAACGATTCTCTGTCTTAAATTTGATTGTTTATTTACGTATTAGGGTACCTGAGGTTTGATTATAAACATTGTTTGACTTGTTTGGAGAAGTTTATTGGTAACATTTGTGATTCATTTTGTATGCATTTTGAAGGAGGGAAACCGGTGGATTATTGAATGAAGCGCGCCAGCTAAACTGAGTTTTTGGGGATATAAAGAAGGACTTTATTGAACAAAAGGACAATTTGTGATGTAGCTGGGACCTTTTGGAGTGCCAGCAGAAGAAGATCTTCAAAGGTAAGGCATTTATTTTATTGCTATTTCTGGATTAACAAGAAGTTAAGCTTTTTTTCTGATGTATGACACTTGTATTTTCATGAATGTTAAATATTACTATTTCTTTCATTTGAATTTCGCGCTCTGCAATTTCACCGGATGTTATCGAGGTGGGTCGCTAGCGCCACATCTAGCCCAAATTAAGGGTTGATCCAAGCGTTCTGTCCTAACAACAGCAGTCAAGCACCCAAGCTAACTGGCTAACGATGGCTAGCTTGCTAGCTACTTCCAGACACAAATGAGTGAACAGCTCACTCGACCATTTTACTCACCCTAGCAGAGCTGGTTAAGCTGTTTTTATGTTATCCAGAGCACTGCAATTGTGCTACTGGCAACAATTTACGTTTTTTTTGCCAACGCTTACTGACACCGGCCATATTCAACGGGTGTTGACTGTTCATAAATTTGTCAGTTATTCTGTGCTCTGGCACACTCAGATGGGAGTGCTCTGAAATCAGTCTAGAGTGCCAATGCGAATTTACCAGATACACATATCAACAGTTGTTGTAGTGACATCATTAACATTCTATTGAAATGGTTACTTGCATAGTGGAGTCTTTTGTTAAGACATGTAGCTTGCTAGCTAAACAATGAACCATAATCCCAACTCATGACATTACTACCATGCATGAATCTGCAGGTAGCTAACCAACTAGGTTCAATGTTAGCTAGCTAACATTAGGCTATAACTAGCAATGCAAATGACTCTGAGATACGAATAATATTACTACACAGATCATACACGTAACGTTAGCTAGCGAGTCAGCCAGCTAAGCTTAGCTAGCTAGCTAACAGTACACTTTAACTTGAAATGAAAACAACTTCCTGACAAAATTAGAAACATGTAATATCTGAAAATAAAGCTAGCTAGACTATCTTACCCATATACATGGATGGACGTTTCTCTATCTCTGTCACAGATGCCATGGTTGCCCTTAATTTGAAGATGTAATCCGGAGACAGGTCTTTTCTCCATCTCCGTAGCTATCATACTCTAATTCCACTGATTTCTAAACTCGGTCCTCTAGAAGTTGGAGAGCAACACTTATGCAGTTCTACTATGCAATATATTTTTTTATAGCCACATCAGACAGGATTACCTACACATATTTAGCAGCTCAAATAGACAGAAGCGTGCTACATGGCAGACCAATCTGAACTGATCTCTCCAGCCCACTCATTATCACAGGCAATCATGGATAGCAGGAAGGTTGCTCACTTTCTCTGTGACTAAACCAACTAAATCAATTTTCACCTAAAACTGCTTGTAGCTCAGGACCTGAAGCAAGGATATGCATATTCTTGATACCATTTGAAAGGAAACACTTTGAAGTTTGTGGAAATTAATGTATATTTCTTTTTTTGTTCCATCTTTGAAATGCAAGAGAAAGGCCATCAAATAATATTGCAGATTAGGCGCAATTTAGAGTTTGGCCGCTAGATGGCAGCGGTGTGTGTGCAAAGTTTCAGATTAATCCAGTGAAGCATGGCAGTACTGGACTATATTGGTACACCCAAATGTTTCCCGAATAGGTCAATTGATAAGTACATAACTATAGAGAACATACAAAAATGATATGGTAATACAACATTTAAGTTTAAAAACTCCCAAGAATCTCATACATGATGGATAATTAGCTTATACACTAACTTTCACACATCTAGATGGCCGGGCGGGGTGGGTATGGAGCCAGAGACAGCAGAAGTTCAAACTGTAGAATCCAGATCCTACATTTGAATTTAAAAATTTATTCTATCAAACAAAACTATGCAATATTTTATCTCTGGGACCCTCAGGATGACAAATCAGAGCAAGATTACTGAATGTAAGTACGTTATTTATCTTCAGAGGTGAATGTATCAACCCAGTTGCCATGAAGTAGGGGGGCTTGATGAACCACACCGGTTTGCCGTTTTGCAGGCCATCCTCCTCATCGCTCATCAGGTCAACATTAACTCCCGTCCAAATGTCTCTCTCATCCTCTGCAAGCGCTCTCAACCGTGCCTCTAGAAGCAAAAAACTGAGAAAACAATAGAACACAGTAAACAAATGCATCAGTCTCAAGTCATGCATATTCATAAAATTCAAGTCTGAAATGTAAAGCCCCACCAACCCAAGATTGAGAGATAATAAAGAGGAATTCCAACCTTTGACATATATCACTCTGGCCTTGATGGTAGTTCACCCAAACAATTGTTGATATCTTGTGGAATTACTGAGATTATTGGACTATTTTGAAAACAAAAGCTGAAAGGGGCTCCACATGCCTTTGGCTCTGTGCACTGGATGTATCACCCTCAAACACCTACCAAAAGGCAATTATAATCAAACAAGATATGCAACAAGTTATGCATATGATACTGGCAGTGCACAGAGCTACAGGCATGTGGACTAGAGTAGGAAACATCATTTTTGCCAAAACGTGTACCTAGCTTATGATTACTGCTATTTTCAGTAAAACCGTCAATACAGTTTTGATACAGAGGCAATTAGTGTTCCAACAAGTACAGCAATCAATGATTATTAATGGAACTACGGGGCAATAGCAACGTCTGTTTTCATTCTTCTCTTCTAGACTCAAATACATAACTTCAAAAATGTAATAGGGCCATGTATGCACTTTGCATTCCAAAGACCAGGAGTAATAAACCTAGAGGTACACAGAAGCTACTTGCTCAGTTGGTAGAGTATGGCGCTTGCAAAATCAGGGTTGTGGGTTAGTTTCTCACGGCGGGACCAGTAAGAAATAGTACGAAAATGAATGCATTCACTACCGTAAATCGCTCTGGATAAGAGCATCTGCTAAATGAATTAAATGTAAATGTACAAAAAGGCTTACCTGCTTTCTCCTCTGGCAACCCTTCTTTGCATGTTTCTCCAAGATGTGTGTCCCCTATGTTCTCAGGTAAGCCTGAGACATATGCCCACCTCACATATTCATAATAGGTGGCACAAGACAGTGCAATGGGTATAAGAAAAAGGTACATTTTATGTTGTTTTGTTGGGCAGAACACCGGTGCCTTGCTATCGATTGTAAAAAGGGCATTAAGCATACCTTTGAGGGTTTCACTCTTTTTCTCATGCATAAACACAGCATTGTCTCAGATGTGTATGCAGCTATGACACCATGCATTGTTGGGCAAAAACACTACATCTCATTCACTCTATTTATACAATTGTACAAGCAAATTATATGAGTGCTGTGTATTAAATGTACTAAAAAAACATGAACAGCTAGCTAGCAATAACATAAGCTAGCTAATAGGACAAAATGTATGCTAGCTAGTACCTGGCGCTGAGCTAGCTAACGTTTGTGTTTAGCAATTAGCATGCGACATGTAAGATAACATTTTTATGAAAAGTAAACTTTTAAAATACATAGAATTTGCATGGTTCATATGTACACATGTCAATACACTTAATTTGAGCCATTCTGTGTAAAAAATAAAAACATTTAAGAGCCAAAATATACTGCTCAAAAAAATAAAGGGAACACTTAAACAACACATCCTAGATCTGAATGAAAGAAATAATCTTATTAAATACTTTTTTCTTTACATAGTTGAATGTGCTGACAACAAAATCACACAAAAATAATCAATGGAAATCCAATTTATCAACCCATGGAGGTCTGGATTTGGAGTCACACTCAAAATTAAAGTGGAAAACCACACTACAGGCTGATCCAACTTTGATGTAATGTCCTTAAAACAAGTCAAAATGAGGCTCAGTAGTATGTGTGGCCTCCACGTGCCTGTATGACCTCCCTACAACGCCTGGGCATGCTCCTGATGAGGTGACGGATGGTCTCCTGAGGGATCTCCTCCCAGACCTGGACTAAAGCATCCGCCAACTCCTGGACAGTCTGTGGTGCAACGTGGCGTTGGTGGATGGAGCGAGACATGATGTCCCAGATGTGCTCAATTGGATTCAGGTCTGGGGAACGGGCGGGCCAGTCCATAGCATCAATGCCTTCCTCTTGCAGGAACTGCTGACACACTCCAGCCACATGAGGTCTAGCATTGTCTTGCATTAGGAGGAACCCAGGGCCAACCGCACCAGCATATGGTCTCACAAGGGGTCTGAGGATCTCATCTCGGTACCTAATGGCAGTCAGGCTACCTCTGGCGAGCACATGGATGGCTGTGCGGCCCCCCAAAGAAATGCCACCCCACACCATGACTGACCCACCGCCAAATCGGTCATGCTGGAGGATGTTGCAGGCAGCAGAACGTTCTCCACGGCGTCTCCAGACTCTGTCACGTCTGTCACGTGCTCAGTGTGAACCTGCTTTCATCCGTGAAGAGCACAGGGCGCCAGTGGCGAATTTGCCAATCTTGGTGTTCTCTGGCAAATGCCAAACGTCCTGCACGGAGTTGGGCTGTAAGCACAACCCCCACCTGTTGATGTCGGGCCCTCATACCACCCTCATGGAGTCTGTTTCTGAACGTTTGAGCAGACACATGCACATTTGTGGCCTGCTGGAGGTCATTTTGCAGGACTCTGGCAGTGCTTCTCCTGCTCCTCCTTGCACAAAGGCGGAGGTAGCGGTCCTGCTGCTGGGTTGTTGCCCTCCTACGGCCTCCTCCACATCTCCTGATGTACTGGCCTGTCTCCTGGTAGCGCCTCCATGCTCTGGACACTACGCTGACAGACACAGCAAACCTTCTTGCCACAGCTCGCATTGATGTGCCATCCTGGATGAGCTGCACTACCTGAGCCACTTGTGTGGGTTGTAGACTCCGTCTCATGCTACCACTAGAGTGAAAGCACCGCCAGCATTCAAAAGTGACCAAAACATCAGCCAGGAAGTATAGGAACTGAGAAGTGGTCTGTGGTCCCCACCTGCAGAATCACTCCTTTATTGGGGGTGTCTTGCTAATTGCCTATAATTTCCATCTGTTGTCTATTTCATTTCCACAACAGCATGTGAAATGTATTGTCAATCAGTGTTGCTTCCTAAGTGGACAGTTTGATTTCACAGAAGTGTGATTGACTTGGAGTTACATTGTGTTGTTTAAGTGTTCCCTTTATTTTTTTGAGCAGTGTATTTATAACAGAAATTAAAATCACCCGAGACGCCATCTTGTTCTCATTAACTTAACTACATACACATGTAGCTAGCTTAGCTAGCTCACTCGTTTTTCACTTGGTCAAAACACTTAAATTATACATCAAAATGTCCAGAATACTCATAACAGTTAGATTTTGAAAACTAAACTATGCTGAAAAATGTTACAAACCTGAAAACAGGATAAATATGCAGATACTGAGAGTTGGCTTCTTTTCACTGGGCTTCTCTTCCAACACATGACGAAATAGGGAGTCACGCGTCTGTAGCCGTTGAACAATTAACGTGACATGCAAAGTCTGGAATTTTTCTGGAACTTGTTAATGCATAATTGGAAATTATCCCAGAAATTCCCGTATCACGCATGTGTTTGGGGATACGCGGGAGTTTGCAGGAATGTGTAGGAAATTTCCACCTACGACCGTGCACTTCAAATTTTATAGGAATATAGCAGATCCGATTTCACCCAGAAACCCAGAAGCTTTTCACACAGTGTATGAGCTCTGAACAGATCCAACCTCGTGAAATAACGAGTTCATATTCTACTGCAACTACACCACTTGTTGCTCACAGTGCCTTTATATAGCACTCCTAACAAATTCCATGCAGTAACCTGTCACTCGTATGGATATACACACTAAACAAACCACCTGTTCGTAAAAACAAAACAAAAACAGAAAAGTTCCCAAAAGTCTAAAACAAATGGTGAAATTGACACGATAGTGGTTATAGTCAATATCTGGTGCCGTGTATTTTAACTCCATACATATGCATGACTGGTGTAGTTCGTACCAATGAGAGACTCCATTTAAATTGGTACCTTGAAGCCCGGAGAATAGTTTGACATGGTTTAATTCTCCTCTTGCAAATGGCTTCTGACAGCTGAGGGGAGCAGAGAACATTACAAGCTGCACAGGTCAATCAGTTTCGAACATGTTCATTCATTTTCTTATTTCGGGAAATGTCTTAGAGGTGCTGCCTATTTAATACGTAGTCAATTTGGTCGGATAAATTAGTGGTTTCACATATTTGCTTTTGTGTCTGGCTCATGCACTAAATAATGTCCTATGTTTTGCTTGTGTGTATAATGAGAGAATGTGACATCATGCAAGAGAGAGAGGGAGAGAGGGGGGGCAGTGTGTAACTGTTTTGCATGCACAAGGCTTTCACAGGAAAATAAGTTGACAGGGCACCGCAGCCCTGCCTCTAGCTCTCAGACAACAGCTGCTCAGAGAGAGAGGACATCCTGGGGGTGCTGAGGAACAGAACATCTCTCTCTTTATCTGTCTCTATCTCTCTCTGTCCTTTTCTGTCTCCCTCTCTCCTTCTCACTTCATCCCATACAGGAACAGGTGTGGTGTAAGACGCATGGAAAGTTGACCGATGGCCAGTTGTGAACACCCAAAATGAGGCAGGTTGAGCAGATTGTTTTTTATAATTGAGGTCAAATCCTTTGTTTGTTGTTCAGGGTTGGGAAATAAATGTTTTGGAGAAATTTAATGATGGTATAATTCTAAGGCCTGAACATTTTCCAAATGGCCCGCCTAGCGAAGGAAAGGCACCCTGTGTGAAAAGTTGTATGAGAAACAGTGGGATACTCTGAATGACCTAAAATGATAAATCCCATATTATTTTTTCAGTCATGCCAACCCAAGCTGTACTGTCCACGTGGGCTTATGGTAGGCCTACTATAGAAACAGATGGATGAGGCTTTCAACTGAGTCAGAAATTCACAGGTTTCAGATTTTATTCCCCCCATAAAGTGGGAGAAATCTAGGACTGTAGTGCACATGAGATGGAGTTTGCAAAACAAATGGCCACTGGATTGATGCAAATAATAATTTTATCATTCTGCTAGTTGACATTTAATTGAGAAGGTTTTGGGAAAGCCTTTCCATCTACCAGAAGACGGTTAGGCCTATCATTAGCATCGCTATATTTCTTTCTGTTGCTTAATTGTTTGAAACCTGGACGTTTTACTTCATATTATGAGTCATGTCTTACCTTGCTTTAAAGTAGCGAAGACAAAATCCAACCAGGTTATGCAATAGCACTGTAGTACAGTATAAATGTTGAGGGAAATCTTTTTTAAATACTTCCTCATATGCGCTCTTCTTTTGTATTGGTTTTCAAATCAACTTTCTGTCATTGTCTAGCAGGCAAAGGCATTATCGTAGTCATATTAGCAACCCGTGGTAGCTGTTCCATTTTTAGATACCCCCTCCCCTCTTTCTAAATTTCGAACAGATATTTCCATACCCACTCACATGTGCGGTGCACATTTTAGAACTATGTTTTCCTGCAAATTGTATTTTGGAACATTCATGGGTAGGCCTACCGCTGTGTGCACATAGATGCACTTAAAATGTGAAGAAATAATAGTGTATCAACATTTTCAGCTAAACATTCTGATCTGTTCCATGAGCCGTATTAATTGATTCGGCGTATATCTCCACTACACTACTCTAATATGCATCAGTGGGGATTAGAAGTGAGTATATACAATGCTCACTGAAAACATTTTCACTGTGTTGTGATATTGATAGGGGTATTAGGCTTGCAAATGTAATACGAGGAAAGCTACAATCACTATGTAAGCATCTCAGCTAACACAATTTATTCATCTCAGAATTTAAGCTGACTGTGTAAAGCCTATTAATATCATAGAGATCCTGATGTGATAGAAAAATGTCAAGAGCTGTACTGGAACTTAAAAGTTACAAAATTACTTTCCCTCTAACCGGCCTGGGAGATCAGATTGAAAACTCATTAAAGGGTGAAGCCTGGGGTGTTAAATTACCTGATCACACTGGCCTCACCTCAAAGTAGTGACCAGAGCACTGAGCCATGACTAGTAACTGAATGAGTTGGGGGTAGGGGATGGGTAACATTACAGTTATTAATGACTTTAACCTTCCAGTCACCCTCTCTAGAACATGATTGGAAAGTGTTTGCAATCACGGTGTCAGTGCTTACTACACAATGTGCATGACTATCAATCATCTGATGTAAGCTGGGTTCCTGAGTGGCGCAGCGGTCTAAGGCACTGCATCTCAGTGCAAGAGGCATCACTACAGTCCCTGGTTCAAATCTAGCCTCTATCACATCTGGCTGTGATTGGGACTCCCATAGGGCGGTGCACAATTGGCCCAGTGTTGTCTGGGGTAGGCCGTCGTTGTAAATAAGAATTTGTTCATAACTGACTTGCCTAGTTAAATAAAGTTTATATTAAAAATAAATACTCACATAGGTTGTGTCTACACTTGGCACTTCAATATGAAGATTGCATTGAAAAGACATGTCTAGATGCATGAAAGTCATTTTGTGTTCAGATCTGGCTGACCACTTCATTGTGTGTGGATTTCTCCTCAGTCTGGATGCAATCAGGCTACTGAAGCACATACAGTGGGCGACATCATCAGCACAAGTCTCCAGAAGATGTGTGTTTTGGGACCGATAGGCACCTTTTCATGACAACATTGGAGGAAATATGTCCCTAGCCTGTGAGGAACGTGTTTGCTGGCCTCATAAATGCAAGCCAGCTAGCTAATATTTAGAATAACATTTTATTTTTTTGGCTAAAGTTATGCTAACCCGTTTGTAATCCCTTTAGCATTGCTTGTTAGCTTGCTGGCTAGCTGCAGAGGTTAGCTACTGTTTGTAGAATTCGTACTGGCATTTGAATATAGAGCGGTAAAAGGGAATCTGGACACGCTGTGGACACAGTAGACACATTTAAACGTAGGTGAGATGCATAACTGGTTCGGAATTCCATGATCAGAACTCAATGAACAGAATACTTAACTGTCAAGTCTAGACATGGCCATACAGGACATTTGACAGCTCAAAAACAACTCAAACATAATACAGATGTAACATTAATAGTACATGAATATGATTACATAGGTATATCCAGATTTGTTTTTAATTACCTTAAATTACCAGTCTTCCTAAGGGTATCACTGTAATTTTTCATTGCATGTAGTTTGCCCAGTTAAACTCTGTACTCCTCACTAAAGAGGAATAAGAGAGTGAGGGAGAGAGGGCAAGGGAGGGTGAGATGAAAGATATAAAAATGAGAGAGAGATGGCATAAGACAGCAGCAGACATCTGACCCTCTTCCCTGTGATTGAAAATGCAGTAAAATATCAGGTTTGACTATTCCAGGGTTTTCCGGGGTGAAAGCAGTTAACTCAAACACACACACACACACACACACACACACACACACACACACACACACACACACACACACACACACACACACACACACACACACACACACACACACACACACACACACACACACACACACACACACACACACACACCCAATGGCATTGATCTTGTTCTACAAACTGCAGTTTTCCCCCATGGTATCCAGATGAGCTCTGCCTGACAAACTAGTGTTTTCTCCATGCCAACTTAATTCACCTCGACAACAATATCCGAGGTGGGACTGGTTGGGGGATGAACAATCATTCGTTTGATTGCTTGGAAATGCATTCATAGAAGGTTCATTATTTACATAGCCTACTATTTTCATGCTGTATTAGTCATAGTGTTGTGCAATAGCGTTGAAGTACAGTATGCTTGGCTTAGTCAGTAGACAATATAATGTATAGGAATGACCTTCACAACCTAAGTTACTATATGTAGGCAGCAGGGGGTTGATTTCCCTGCTCCGTCACATCAAAGAGGGAAAATGAAAATGACTCAATCCAAAGGCTGTTTGTGGTATACAGATGCATTTGCATGGTTCCACAGTTTGTTGCTCAGTGTCACAAAGGGAGAGCAAGAGATTCCATTAGGGCTGTCAGCAAAGGTCTCCTAACAATGGGATTAAATAGCTGCATTTTAAGAATGGAGGGTTTGTGAGAATGTCCTCAATGATGTGCAGAGGGAACCCACAGTGTGTAAAACATGACTCATGGTAGCTTGTGTACCTCTGTGTGCAGTACTGTACAGACGGATTAAACCTTCCTGGTATGTAACTGGCATATTTCATTCCATGCGTCATTGTTCATTTTCCATTTTATACAGAAAGAAATTGAATTCTTATAGGGCAAGGCAGACCTGGAGAAGCGTGATGTGGGAAAACAATTAGAAACTCATTTTTCATTTGAGTTAGAAACGTTTTGTTGCTCAGGCTAATCCAATCTGTGCAGGAAGGGATTTTCTTCCTAGAATGCTGCCAATGGAAACATGAAAACAGTGAGAATGGCATAGTTTATCGCCATAAACAGACACATTGGGGATATGTCACATAAACATATTCACATATTCAGTCTGGCCATTACACTCCATCGTCTGTGTACTAAAATACTATATTGCAGTTAGACTTGAAGTGTGGCTATTGTTGAAACTTAATAGTGGTCTTCTGTGGGTGTTTTACTGTAGCATCAAGTATATATTACTGATAGGACATTATAATTAGGGAGTCTAACTCTGGGGAAGAATAGAGTTAGTGGATTCTCATCGATAGCAACTCATCTTTCACATAAGAGCAAAAATAAATCTGAAAAATGTTCAAGCATTAAATAAAAAGTGGGGCAAGAAGTTAGTAATGGTCATTTTCATCATTGGTGCATTGAAATATGGTGCGTTGTTGAGGAACTATTATCTATTCATCATGATGCTGGTTTTTGAGGCCCATATCATATTTCAAGCTCCTGGAAACACTCCCAGTTAATGAAAAATACTATCATCAACTATGATTTAATCATGCCAATGTATTCAGTAGCACTGATTAAATGTTTTGCACTGCTTTTGTACGCCAAGTGATGATAAATGACAGTAAACATGCTTGAAGTGAAAGATAGGGGAAGATACAATAGTTCTTTGCTAAAATAACACTATAGCGTAGGTTACTAAGGAACATATACACGTTTAACTTATGACCTTTAACCTTCTATTTCCCAGATCTTCTCCCTGTTTATTTGATGTCTCTTTCCACTACCCTGGCCTCTCACCCTTCCTTAGATTTACACCTGCCTTCTTCCTCTAGATCTGTCACTCCTGTGATGGAGGAAAGGTACAGATGGCCGATGAACCCTGCTGGGTCCGTCTGTAGCCTTCACCTCTTCCCCTCTACAGTCCTGACTCCGAGCCCCATGGGCAGGCCACTGTCAAACCCTTATCAAATCAAAACCGACAGAAGGCAGGTGCCCACAATATACACCAGCTGTTCCTTACTCTCCCCCGACTCCATGTCTGTGCTTACCGCTGCAGACCCATTACTCAGGATTTGAAGCAGCCATTTGTAATGTCAGTAGGTGAAAGTCTGTTCCTCTCATTTAAAATGAATCGTATCTTTAGCCTTCAAAATGATTCTTGCCACAAACGTGCCATTTTCATATTCACCTGTTAAGTCTGTTGTACTTTACATTATGTCCATAATCCGCAGCACCAACAGCTGCCAATTCTCCCAAAACTAGTGTAATAGATACCAAAACATGCAGGAGACTTTTGAGTATTGCGAGTGAAATATTAAAACAAGGCAACTTTATGTTTGTATTTAGGAATGAAAAGTGTCAATTCGAGCAAATAGGTGTAATACAACATGGATGTACTGTATACAGTATGTGTTAGTATCTAGGAAATTGTAAATGTTTTTAATGAATGTACATACCGTGATGCTGTTTGACAGGTGTTTTTCTCCTATATAATCAAGTCAAGGATTTCAATAATATCATGAACTAGAAACAACGGAGTGTACGTTTAGCTCCCTGTGTAGATGCCACTGACTGAATTTGGCTCAAGGACAGTTTAAATTGACTGTCAATCCTTTTATTTCAGTCATAGTGAATGCATAAGGGATGTTCACACTGCAACAATAAATACCCCATGTTCACTGTTGTAGTTTACTTTTTGAACACTCACATTTGTGTATTCATGTACAGTGCCTTCGGAAAGTATTCAGACCCCTTGACTTCTACATTTTAAGTTACAGCCTTATTCTAAAATGGATTAAATTGTTTTTTTCCCTCATCAATCTACACACAATACCCCATAATGACAAAGCAAAACCAGGTTTTTAGACATTTTTGCAAATGTATTTAAAAACAACAACTTAAATATCACATTTACATAAGTATTCAGACCCTTTACTCAGTACTTTGCTGAAGCACCTTTTGCAGCGATTATAGCCTTGAGTCTTCTTGGGTATGACTGTACAAACTTGGCACACCTGTATTTGGGGAGTTTCTCCCATTCCTTTCTGCAGATCCTCTCAAGCTCAATCAGGTTGGATGGGAGCGTTGCTGCACAGATATTTTCAGGACTCTCCAGAGATGTTCGATCGTGTTCAAGTCTGGGCTCTGGCTGGGCCACTCAAGGACATTCAGAGACTTGACGTGAAGCCACTCCTGCGATGTCTTGGTTGTGTGCTTAGGGTAGATGTCCGGTTGTAAGGTGAACCTTCGCCCCAGCCAGAGGTCCTGAGTGATCTGGAACAGGTTTTCATCAAGGATCTCTGTACTTTTCTCCGTTCATCCTTGCCTTGATCCTGACTAGTCTCCCAGTCCCTGCCACTGAAAAAGATCCCCACAGCGTGATGCTGCCACCATCATGCTTCACCGTAGGGACGGTGCCAGGTTTCCTCCAGACGTGACGCTTGGCCTTCAGGCCAAAGAGTTCGATCTTGGATTCATCAGACCAGAGAATCTTGTTTCTCATGGTCTGAGAGTCTTTAGGTGACTTTTGACAAACTCCAAGCGGGCTGTCATGTGCTTCTTACTAAGGTGTGGCTTCCATCTGGCCACTCTACCATAAAGGCCTAATTGGTGGAGTGCTGCAGAGATGGTTGTCCTTCTGGCAGGTTCTCTCATCTCCACAGAGGAACTAGAACTCTGTCAGAGTGACCATGGGGTTCTTGGTCACCTCCCTGACCAAGGCCCTTCTCACCCTGGCTGCCCAGTTTGGCTGGGCGGCCAGCTCTAGGAAGAGTCTTGATGGTTCCAAACTTCTTTCAAATAAGAATGATGGAGGCCACTGTGTTCTTAGGGCAGAAATGTTTTGGCACCCTTCCCCAGATCTGTGCCTCAACACAATCCTTTCTCGGAGCTCTACAGACAATTCCTTCAACCTCATGGCTTGGTTTTTGTTCTGACATGCACTGTCAACTGTTGGACCTTATATAGACAGGTGTGTGCCTTTCCAAATCATGTCCAATCATTTGAATTTACCACAGGGTGTCACGTCCTGACCAGTATAAGGGATTATTTGTTATTGCAGTTTGGTCAGGACGTGGCAGGGGGTGTTTGTTTTATGTGGTTCGGGGTTTGTTGGGCTATGTTCTTGTTAGTTTATTTCTATGTTAGTTCTAGTCTTTCTATTTCTATGTTTAGTTAATGGGGTTGACCTTCAATTGGAAGCAGCTGCTCCTCGTTGCTTCTAATTGAAGGTCTTATTTAAGAGGGGTGTTTTTTCTATGGGATTTGTGGGTAGTTGTCTCCTGTTTTTTGTCTGTGCACCTGACAGGACTGTTTAGTGTCGTTTGTTGTTTTGTATACGTGTTTCTTTTGTTTTTCCTTCTTTGAATAAATATAAAGAAGATGAGTATACACATTCCCGCTGCACCTTGGTCTACTCCTTACGACAACTGTGACACAGGGGGACACCAATGACCCACAAGTGACGAAAGTTTAGACCAAGATGGACCTTTCTCCAAGGAAACGACCCAGGACTTTTATTCAGGAAAAGAAACAACAGAATGCGCCACAGCGCTGGGTAACAATAAACCAAACCAAAAACCTAGCTCTATTTTATATCAATATATTCACCTGTATTTACCCCCAAAATTATATGCTACTTAGCTTCTAATGTGGCTATCATAAAGAACTACAAATGCCATTATGATCTGGATGAGACTGCCGAATCAAAGGAAAGGTAAGAATCTCTGGATTAACTATCTAATGTTAGCTAAATTTAGTCATGTTTAAATGGACAATTCTGTGAATTGACACAATACCCGTTAGCAAAGGTGTCAGCTAGAGGTGACATTTAGGAGCTTGCAGGGATTTGTAGTCTTGCATGATGTGTACTTTGATTCTAATTAACATTTTCGAATCTAAGAGTAAATAGAGACGAATATATTGATGAATGTCACCTTGTCCGAGAGAGATTTACATGGTTATCAAAACGTATTTGAAGTGTTCCTAAAAATTCACTAAGGGAAAAATGTATGGTGGAAAAAATGATTGAACCCATTTCCCTGTTTGATCACTACTTTTTATGGGTATTATGGCACCTCCACTGTGGGGCTCTATTGTACTGAGTACTAGAAAGCAAGAGATCAAAGCAAAGAGACTGGGAATGAGTATCGAGCACTGGTATCCAGCCTCTCTCCTGAGCTGTGGGTGCAGAGACATCACACATTGTCTGCAATTATCAACAGCATGGGGGGTGCATAACCAGCATGGGGCAAGATGAAAATGTTTACCGCACATGAAACTGGCTACATTATGCCACTAAATAGCAGCACAGCAGGGATGAACATCGTCAAATATTCATGCCCTGTTCACTTGTATTATTACCTAATGTATAATTCATTTATTATAACTGGCAGGAACATGGGTGGTAGACAGCTATGAGACATTACAATGGTGATGCACCGTTCTGAGCTGGCCCCACGGATGGATAATGAATTGATATACTCAAACTTTCACTCACAGGCATACCCACACATACAGACATGCATACACAGGCACGCACACACACATTGTCTTTCAGTCAAAGAAGCACCTCTGCCTGTTGCTGACAGCAGATACAAGACTGAAAAAGTCCAATCACTTCCTTCATGCTGAGCCAATAAGAGCTCCAGTCTGGCAGGAGAAGGTAGGAGTGGAGACTTTCAACACCTGTATACCTAGCCACAGACGTCACTGCATTTCCCTGGTATACATCCGAATCAGATGCTCACACACCATTGCCTCCTCAGCAGCCTTCCCTAGAGGCACCACAACCCCCAGCTTGTTGGGAAGCTGTCAGACAGTGACAGCCTGTCAACGGAAAAGAGACAACGGGACAGAGTGGGGAGAGGAATGAGGAACATTCTTTTGTGTCTGACATGGGAATGCTGGGCAGATGATACGAGTTCTCTATATACCTTCTGCTATTTGATGAGAGAGTTTCTGACTCATAGCCTTAGTGAGGCATAGCTACTGTTGTTGTAGCCATGTGAATGAAACACCTAATCTCAACTCCACCAGAACCCAACTGTGCAAATTAAAGACGTGACATTTCCGGCCACATAAATAGCTTTGGGAAGGAAATATTCAGCTAAAAAGCATGTTCTCCTCAGTGCGTATTAAAGTAAGCACTGAAAATCAGTAGGGATGACTGCGGCTGCTTCTGGTGTTATGTAATGTGCAAGTCGTGCTCCCTGTTCTGATTCTGCCTCTCAGCCCTGCTAATGCAGCCAGATACTTTCCCCACACTCACAGGTGACCTGAGAGGAGATGAGTTAGGGGGCTTCCTGCTGCCCTTCCTGCAGACACCTGTAATGGAGTTTGGGGTAATTATGGAGGAGTGAAAGCCCTCTACAGAGTGTCTGGGCTCCAGCTCCGACCTGTCACCACTCCCCTGTGGTGGTGGAAAAAGTACCTTGAGAAAAAGTAAAGATATCTTAATAGAAAATGACTGAAGTGAAAGTGAAAGTCACCCAGAGAAATTCTACATGAGTCAAAGTATAAAAGTGTTTGGTTTTAAATATACAGTGGGGGGAAAAAGTATTTGATCCCCTGGTGATTTTGTACGTTTGCCCACTGATGAAGAAAGGATCAGTCTATAATTTTAATGGTAGGTTTATTTGAACAGTGAGAGACAGAAAAACAACAAACATATCCAGAAAAACGCATGTCAAAAATGTTATAAATTGATTTGCATTTTAACGAGGGAAATAAGTATTTGACCCCCTCTCAATCAGAAAGATTTCTGGCTCACAGGTGTCTTTTATACAGGTAACGAGCTGAGATTAGGAGCACACTCTTAAAGGGAGTGCTCCTAAACGCAGCTTGTTACCTGTAAAAAAGACACCTGTCCACAGAAGCAATCAATCAATCAGATTCCAAACTCTCCACCATGGCCAAGACCAAAGAGCTCTCCAAGGATGTCAGGGACAAGATTGTAGACCTACACAAGGCTGGAATGGGCTACAAGACCATCTTGGTGAGAAGGTGACAACATTTGGTGCGATTATTCGCAAATGGAAGAAACACAAAAGAACTGTCAATATCCCTCGGCCTGGGGCTCCATGCAAGATCTCACCTCGTGGGGTTGCAATGATCATGAGAATGGTGAGGAATCAGCCCAGAACTACACGGGAGGATCTTGTCAATGATCTCAAGGCAGCTGGGACCATAGTCACCAAGAAAACAATTGGTAACACACTATGTCGTGAAGGACTGAAATCCTGCAGCGCCCGCAAGGTCCCCCTGCTCAAGAAAGCACATATACATGCCCGTCTGAAGTTTGCCAATGAACATCTGAATGATTCAGAGGACAACTGGTGAAAGTGTTGTGGTCAGATGAGACCAAAATGGAGCTCTTTGGCATCAACTCAACTCGCCGTGTTTGGAGGAGGAGGAATGCTGCCTATGACCCCAAGAACACCATCTCCACCATCAAACATGGAGGTGGAAACATTATGCTTTGGGGGTGTTTTTCTGCTAAGGGGACAGGACAACTTCACTGCATCAAAGGGACGATGGACGGGCCATGTACCGTCAAATCTTGGGTGAGAACCTCCTTCCCTCAGACAGGGCATTGAAAATGGGTCGTGGATGGGTATTCCAGCATGACAATGACCCAAAACACACGGCCAAGGCAACAAAGGAGTGGCTCAAGAAGAAGCAAATTAAGGTTCTGGAGTGGCCTAGCCAGTCTCCAGACCTTAATCCCATAGAAAATCTGTGGAGGGAGCTGAAGGTTCGAGTTGCCAAACGTCAGCCTCGAAACCTTAATGACTTGGAGAAGATCTGCAAAGAGGAGGGGGACAAAATCCCTCCTGAGATGTGTGCAAACCTGGTGGCCAACTACAAGAAACGTCTGACCTCTGTGATTGCCAACAAGTGTTTTTGCCAGCAAGTACTAAGTCATGTTTTGCAGAGGGGTCAAATACTTATTTCCCTCATTAAAATGCAAATCATTTTATAACATTTTTGACATGCGTTTTTCTGGATTTTTTGTCTCTCACTGTTCAAATAAACCTACCATTAAAATTATAGACTGATCAGTTCTTTGTAAGTGGGCAAACGTACAAAATCAGCAGGGGATCAAATACTTTTTCCCCCCACTGTACATAAGTATCAAAAGTAAATGTAATTGCTAAAATATACTTAAAAAACTGCAATATGTAACTTTTTGGTCAACCTGACCAAATTCACATATACATGTGTGTTATAGATCTGTCATTCTCATTGAAAGCAAGTCTAAGAAGTGGTAGATCTGTTCTAGGAGCTCTATTTCTATACTTTCGGTTCTTAAGTTACGTTTTCGCGTCTTTTACTTTTGTACACCAGCTTCAAACTGCTGAAAATACAAATAATATTTTGTATTTCGCATTAGTTTAGATGGCACAATGATTCTCTACACAATGACTGCTTGTTTTGTGACATAAACTGAAATTAGGCAAACTATTAGAATTTTAGGAACCAGGAAATGGCAGAGCGATATATGCATATTACACCTTATGCATCAAAAGTAAAAGTAGAAATCATTTCACATTCTTTATATTAGGCAAACCAGACTGGGGGGGGGGGGGGGGGGGGGGGAGAATAACCAGGGCCACACTCCGACACGCAGACATAATTTATTAACCAGGCATTGTGTTTAGTGAGTGTGCCAGATCAGAGGCAGCAGGGATGACCAGGGATGTTCTCTTGATAAGTACGTGCATTGGACCATTCCTGTCTTGCCAAGCATTTTGAAATGTAATGAGTACTTTTCGGTGTCAGGGAAAATGTATGTAGTAAAAAGTACATTTTTTTCTTTAGGAATGTAGTGGCTTAAAAGTAAAAGTTTAAAAAATCTAAATAGTAAAGTACAGATACCCCGCAAAACTACTTAGGTAAAAATACTTTAAAGTACTACTTAAGTACTTTACACCACTGAGCCCCTGCCTACACGATGTTCACCCTGCTGTATCTCAGCTCCACTCTCCCACCAGGGCAGAGCTGTAAAAAGGTAATCACTTCTCAAATGGGCTCTAAGAGTAAGCCAGCCTGAAGGGCTGCCTCGAGGAAAGAGCAAACCTTCTCACTGCAAAATCAAAGAAAGCTTAAAATAGAATGTCGCTTTTGGTATGGCTTTATAGATTGAGCAGGAGGAATGAAGGAAGTGTTATGTGGTTCTTCATTAAATATTACTTCCATTCATAGAAAGACTATATTTATGAGAATACATACTGTAGGTGTTGAGACATACAGAGATGCACAGAGATACACACCCACAGAAATGGAGAGAAAAGTTAGTGTGAACAAAGTAGTAAAATAAGCATGAGTATCTCCTGGGGTTTCCAGGGAGGATTCTCTAGTAGGCTGGTCATCTGAGACCAGACCACATTACTAACATTTCAGCATCTGCAGTGGCTTCCTTACCAATTGACCATAGCCACTGCCCAAGCCTGAAGCGGGGTTGTTTCGGATGCATGCAGTCCACATTCAAAGTTCCCAAACGGCAAAAACATTCAATGAGATCCAGGGATATGGTGCAACAAAAAAAAGTGTATTCTTCATATATATAACAAACATGATTCTCCAATCAACTTAAAGCATTTATTACTTGACATGAAAAATACATACTATGGCCTCTTTATATGTACAGTACCAGTCAAAAGTTTGGACACACCTACTCAAGGGTTTTTCTTTATTTTTTACTATTTTCTACATTGCATAATAATAGTGAAGACATCAAAACTATGAAATAACACACATGGAATCATGTAGTAACCAAAAAAGTTAAAAAGAAATCACAACATGTTTTATATTTGAGATTCTTCAAAGTAGCCACCCTTTGCCTTTTGCACACTCTTGACATTCTCTCAACCAGCTTCATGATGTAGTCACCTGGAATGTATTTCAATTAACAGCTGTGCCTTTTTAGAAGTTAAAAGTTAATTGAGTGATGAGCTCTACAGCAGTCTCACAACTCAATCGCTGGTTGAAAACTGTTTTCTGCCCCTCCCAAAAGATAGAATTTGTAGATAATTGGCCCTCTTTCTGGGACTCACCCACAAACAGGACCAAGCCTGGCCTGTTGAGGAGGGACGGACTCCATCCTAGCTGGAGGGGTGCTCTCATCTTATCTATGAACATAGACAGGGCTCTAACTCCCCTAGCTCCACAATGAAATAGGGTGCAGGCCAGGCAGAAGGCTGTTAGTCAGCCTGCCAGCTTAGTGGAGTCTGCCACTAGCACAGTCAGTGTAGTCAGCTCAGCTATCCCCATTGAGACCGTGTCTGTGCCTCGACCTAGGTTGGGCAAAACTAAACATGGCGGTGTTCGCCTTAGCAATCTCACTAGAATAAAGACCTCCTCGATTCCTGCCATTATTGAAAGAGATAGTGATACCTCACATCTCAAAATAGGGCTACTTAATGTTAGATCCCTCACTTCCAAGGCAGTTATAGTCAATGAACTAATCACTGATCATAATCTTGATGTGATTGGCCTGACTGAAACATGGCTTAAGCCTGATGAATTTACTGTGTTAAATGAGGCCTAACCTCCTGGTTACACTAGTGACCATATCCCCCGCGCATCCCGCAAAGGCGGAGGTGTTGCTAACATTTATGATAGCAAATTTCAATTTACAAACCCTTGAGCTTCTAGTCATGAACTCTATGCAGCCTACTCAATCACTTTTTATAGCTACTGTTTACAGGCCTCCTGGGCCATATCCTCACTGAGTTCCCTGAATTCCTATCGGACCTTGTAGTCATAGCAGATAATATTCACATTTTTGGTGAGTTTAATATTCACATGGAAAGTCCACAGACCCACTCCAAAAGGCTTTTGGAGCCATCATCGACTCAGGGGGTTTTGTCCAACATGTCTCCGGACCTACTCACTGCCACAGTCATACTCTGGACCTAGTTTCGTCCCATAGAATAAATGTTGTGGATCTTAATGTTTTTCCTCATAATCCTGGACTATTGGACCACCATTTTATTACGTTTGCAATTGCAACAAATAATCTGCTCAGACCCCAACCAAGGATCATCAAAAGTCGTGCTATAAATCCTCAGACAACCCAAAGATTCCTTGATGCCCTTCCAGACTCCCTCTGCCTACCCAAGGACGTCAGAGGACAAAAATCAGTTAACCACCTAACTGAGGAACTCAATTTAACCTTGCCCAATATCCTAGATGCAATCGCACCCCTAAAAACGAAAAACATTTGTCATAAGACATTAGCTCCCTGGTATACAGAAAATACCCGAGCTCTGAAGCAAGCTTCTTCCGACTAGCTTGGAAAGACAGTACCGTGCAGTATCGAAGAGCCCTCACTGCTGCTCGATCATCCTATTTAATCCAACTTAATTGAGGAAAATAAGAACAATCCAAAATGTATTTTTGATACTGTCGCAAAGCTAATTAAAAAGCAGCATTCCCCAAGAGAGGATGGCTTTCACTTCAGCAGTAATAAATTCATTGACTTCTTTGACGAAAAGATCATGATCATTAGAAAGCAAATTACGGACTCCTCTTTAAATCTGTGTATTCCTCCAAAGCTCAGTTGTCCTGAGTCTGCACAACTCTGCCAGGACCTAGGATCAAGGGAGACACTCAAGTGTTTTAGTACTATATCTCTTGACACAATGATGAAAATAATCATGGCCTCTAAACCTTCAAGCTGCATACTGGACCCTATTCCAACTAAACTACTGAAAGAGCTGCTTCCTGTGCTTGGCCCTCCTATGTTGAACATAATAAACGGCTCTCTATCCACCGGATGTGTAGCAAAGTCACTAAATGTGGCAGTAATAAAGCCTCTCTTGAAAAAGCCAAACCTTGACCCAGAAAATATAAAAAACTATCAGCCTGTATCGAATCTCCCGTTCCTCTCAAAAAAATTAAAAAAGCGGTTGCGCAGCAACTCACTGCCATCCTGTAGACAAACAATGTATACGAAATGCTTCAGTCTGGTTTTAGACCCCATCATAGCACTGAGACTGCACTTGTGAAGGTGGTAAATTACCTTTTAATGGCGTCAGACCGTGGCTCTGCATTTGTCCTCGTGCTCCTAGACCTTAGTGCTGCTTTTGATACCATCGATCACCACATTCTTTTGGAGAGATTGGAAACCCAAATTGGTATACACGGACAAGTTCTGGCTTGGTTTAGATCTTATCTGTTGGAAAGATATCAGTTTGTCTCTGTGGATGGTTTGTCCTCTGACAAATCAACTGTAAATGTTGGTGTTCCTCAAGGTTCCGTTTTAGGACCACTATTGTTTTCACTATATATTTTACCTCTTGGGGATGTCATTCGAAAACATAATGTTAACTTTCACTGATATGCGGATGACACACAGCTGTATATTTCGATTAAACATGGTGAAGCTCCAAAACTGCCCTTGCTGGAAGCCTGTGTTTCAGACATAAGGAAGTGGATGGCAGCAAACTTTCTACTTTTAAACTCGGACAAGTTTAAAAGTAGAAGTTCTAGGTCCCAAGAAACAGCCGATCATTGTTGGATCTGACAATTAATCTTGATGGTTGTACAGTCGTCTCAAATAAAACTGTGAAGGACCTTGGCATTACTCTGGACCCTGATCTCTCTTTTGACGAACATATCAAGACTGTTTCAAGGACAGCTTTTTTCCATCTACGTAACATTGCAAAAATCAGACATTTTCTGTCCAAAAATGATGCAGAAAAATTAAACCATGCTTTTGTTACTTCTAGGTTAGACTGCCTCAATGCTCTACTTTCCGGCTACCCGGATAAAGCACTAAATAAACTTCAGTTAGTGCTAAATACGGCTGCTAGAATCCTGACTAGAACCAATTTTTTTTATCATATTACTCCAGTGCTAGCCTCCCTAAACTGGCTTCCTGTTAAGGCAAGGCCTGATTTCACGGTTTTACTGCTAACCTACAAAGCATTACATGGGCTTGCTCCTACCTATCTTTCTGATTTGGTCCTGCCGTACATACCTTCATGTACGCTACGGTCACAAGACGCAGGCCTCCTAATTGTCCCTAGAATTTCTAAGCAAACAGCTGGAGGCAGGGCTTTCTCCTATAGAGCTCCATTTTTATGGAATGGTCTGCCTACCCATGTGAGAGACGTAGACTCAATCTCAACCTTTAAGTCTTTATTGAAGACTCATCTCTTCAGTAGGTCCTATGATTGAGTGTACTGGCCCAGGAGTGTGAAGGTGAACGGAAAGGCACTGGAGCAACAAAATGCCCCTGCTGTCTCTGCCTGGCCAGTTCCCCTCTCTCCACTGTGATTCTCTGCCTCTAACCCTATTACAGGGACTGAGTCACTGGCCTACTGATGCTCTTCCATGCCGTCCCTAGGAGGGGTGCGTCACTTGAGTGGGTTGAGTCACTGACGTGGTCTTCCTGTCTGGGTTGGCGCCCCCCCTTGGGTTGTGCTGTGGCGGAGATCTTTGTGGGCTATACTCGGCCTTGTTTCAGGATGGTAAATTGGTGGTTGAAGATTTCCCTCTAGTGGTGGGGGGGGGGGGGGGGGGGGGCTGTGCTTTGGCAAAGTGGTTGGGGTTATATCCTGCCTGTTTGACCCTGTCCGCGGGTATCATCGGATGGGGCCACAGTGTCTCCTGACCCTCCTGTCTCAGACTCCAGTATTTATGCCGGAGTAGTTTATGTGTCGGGGGGCTAGGGTTAGTCTGTTATATCTGGAGTATTTCTCCTGTCTTATCCGGTGTCCTGTGTGAATTTATGTATGCTCTCTCTAATTCTCTTTTTCTCTCTTTCTTTCTTTCTCTCTCTCGGAGGACCTGAGCCCTAGGACCATGCCTCAGGACTACCTGGCATGATGACTCCTTGCTGTCCCCAGTCCACCTGGCCGTGCTGCTGCTCCAGTTTCAACTGTTCTGCCTGCGGCTATGGAACCCTGACCTGTTCACCGGACGTGCTACCTGTCCCAGACCTGCTGTTTTCAACTCTCTAGAGACAGCAGGAGCGGTAGAGATACTCTCAATGATCGGCTATGAAAAGCCAACTGACATTTACTCCTGAGGTGCTGACCTGTTGCATCCTCGACAACTACTGTGATTATTATTATTTGACCATGCTGGTCATTTATGAACATTTGAACATCTTGGCCATGTTCTGTTATAATCTCCACCCGGCACAGCCAGAAGAGGACTGGCCACCCCTCATAGCCTGGTTCCTCTCTAGGTTTCTTCCTAGGTTTTGGCCTTTCTAGGGAGTTTTTCCTAGCCACCGTGCTTCTACACCTGCATTGCTTGCTGTTTGGGGTTTTAGGCTGGATTTCTGTACAGCACTTTGAGATATCAGCTAATGTAAGAAGGGCTATGTAAATACATTTGATTTGATTTACTCTATGTATGTATGTATGTATGTATGTATGTATGGTCAAAAGACTATACCGCTCCCGCGTCTAGCTAGGACTCCCCTCCCCCCGAAGGCCCAACTTCCTGCCTTTATCCTATCACTAACACACTTACCACAGTACAATGAATGGGAAAGAGGCGGAGATAAAAACTAAAGTACACTAATAACAAAGGAATATACACTGCTCAAAAAAATAAAGGGAACACTTAAACAACACATCCTAGATCTGAATGAAAGAAATAATCTTATTAAATACTTTTTTCTTTACATAGTTGAATGTGCTGACAACAAAATCACACAAAAATAATCAATGGACATCCAATTTATCAACCCATGGAGGTCTGGATTTGGAGTCACACTCAAAATTAAAGTGGAAAACCACACTACAGGCTGATCCAACTTTGATGTAATGTCCTTAAAACAAGTCAAAATGAGGCTCAGTAGTGTGTGTGTGGCCTCCACGTGCCTGTATGACCTCCCTACAATGCCTGGACATGCTTCTGATGAGGTGGCGGATGGTCTCCTGAGGGATCTCCTCCCAGACCTGGACTAAAGCATCCGCCAACTCCTGGACAGTCTGTGGTGCAACGTGGCGTTGGTGGATGGAGCAAGACATGATGTCCCAGATGTGCTCAATTGGATTCAGGTCTGGGGAACGGGCGGGCCAGTCCATAGCATCAATGTCTTCCTCTTGCAGGAACTGCTGACACACTCCAGCCACATCAGGTCTAGCATTGTCTTGCATTAGGAGGAACCCAGGGCCAACCGCACCAGCATATGGTCTCACAAGGGGTCTGAGGATCTCATCTCGGTACCTAATGGCAGTCAGGCTACCTCTGGCGAGCACATGGAGGGCTGTGCGGCCCCCCAAAGAAATGCCACCCCACACCATGACTGACCCACCGCCAAACCGGTCATGCTGGAGGATGTTGCAGGCAGCAGAACGTTCTCCACGGCGTCTCCAGACTCTGTCACGTCTGTCACGTGCTCAGTGTGAACCTGCTTTCATCTGTGAAGAGCACAGGGCGCCAGTGGAGAATTTGCCAGTCTTGGTGTTCTCTGTTAAATGCCAAACGTCCTGCACGGTGTTGTGCTGTAAGCACAACCCCCACCTGTGGACGTCGGGCCCTCATACCACCCTCATGGAGTCTGTTTCTGACCGTTTGAGCAGACACATGCACATTTGTGGCCTGCTGGAGGTCATTTTGCAGGGCTCTGGCAGTGCTCCTCCTGCTCCTCCTTGCACAAAGGCGGAGGTAGCGGTCCTGCTGCTGGGTTGTTGCCCTCCTACGGCCTCCTCCACGTCTCCTGATGTACTGGCCTGTCTCCTGGTAGCGCCTCCATGCTCTGGACACTACGCTGACAGACACAGCAAACCTTCTTGCCACAGCTCGCATTGATGTACCATCCTGGATGAGCTGCACTACCTGAGCCACTTGTGTGGGTTTTAGACTATGCTACCACTAGAGTGAAAGCACCGCCAGCATTCAAAAGTGACCAAAACATCAGCCAGGAAGCATAGGAACTGAGAAGTGGTCTGTGGTCTCCACCTGCAGAACCAGTCCTTTATTGGGGGTGTCTTGCTAATTGCCTATAATTTCCACCTGTTGTCTATTCCATTTGCACAACAGCATGTGAAATTTATTGTCAATCAGTGTTGCTTCCTAAGTGGACAGTTTCATTTCACAGAAGTGTGATTTACTTGGAGTTACATTGTGTTGTTTAAGTGTTCCCTTTATTTTTTTGAGCAGTATATTTGGTAAATATAAATCATAAAGATACATACCTAATATTTCATCACATACATTCATATTTCATATATATGCACACACACATACACGGAGCTCTATTTTCTGTCTTGTATACAAATATGTCTACATTGGCTCTAACAGCATCACAGCATCTCTCTGCTCCTCTGCTACGTTACTCTCTGTGTTAGGTCTTTATCTCGCCCAACATGCAAGTCCCTGACAGGCCACTGTCTGCAAGTGATCAAGTTCCTTGTCTCTCGCTGGCCTTTCTGTGTACTGTAGACCACCTGTGAAATCCAGATTATAGTTTACTGCTCAAGCCATGGTGCAGCAGCACTTGGTGAGAAGGAGTGTGGGAGAAAATCCCAGTGACCATTTCATGGCTCAATAAGTACATTGCTTCAACTTATGCTAGTTCCAGTATACTTCTACTACGGTAGTGGACATTTGGTTAGTAGACAGACAGATGAATTTATGTGATGAGAGTAAAATATCACCAAATGATTTCCTTTAGGTAAGAAATAAGACATTGGCTACTGCATAAGATTTTCCCTGACAATTCACGTTGGTTACTCAGGATCTGTGAGTGTTGTAGTCTGATTACATTGAAGGGGATGTTTAGATGGAATTGGATGGAATTCCTCATCAGCCTCTCAGCCACATGCCGGTATATACAATCATCTGCAATTTGATAGAGTACACACATTCTATTCCTGTGGCAAACCTCTGCAGAGTGCAGACATCCCTGTGCTTGTGCCCTCCCATCTCCTTGCCAAGCTGTGCTCCCGTTGTTGTTTCTAATTACACTCTCATCTTATTCCACTGTCATTGAATCAAATGGCAATTTCAGGTTCAAGACGTGAGCATGTGGTCTTGGTGAGATGCCTCCCTGTACCTCAAGCACTCCAGACCATGAATAACAATGCTGGAGGCTGGAACCACCATCATGGCTGTCGTATTAGAATACTAGTCTCTCTCTCTCTCTCTCTCTCTTTCTATTTATCTCTCTTTCTCGATCTGTCTTTCTCTGGACCAGCTTACAAATTGTTCGATGACACTTTATTTGGATAGTCCATCTCTAGATGCTCTATAGACTATCTACCGACTTTCAGAAACATTTCAACTAACAATCTACTAACTAGCTCTAATCCTAACCTTAACCCTTATCCTAACCCTAGCCCTAACCTTAACCTTAACCTCTACACTAACACTAACCCTAACCCTTATTCGAAACCTAACACTTGACCTATCCGTAACCTTAGCAAGCAGTTGCTTATGAACAGATAGTTTGTTGATACGTTACATGACACAAGTATGTGGACACCTGCTTGTCGAACATATCATTCCAAAATCATAGGCATTAATATGGAGTTTGTCCCCCCCTTTGCTGCTATAACAGCATCCACTCTTTTGGGGAGGCTTTCCACTAAATGTTGGAACATTGCTGCGGGGACTTGCTTCCATTCAGCCACAAGAGCATTAGTGAAGTCGGGCACTGATGTTTGGTGATTAGGCCTGGCTCACAGTCGGCATTCTAATTCATCCCAAATGTGTTTTATGGGATTGAGGTCAGGGCTATGTGCAGGCCAATCAAGTTCTTCCACACCGATCTCGACAAACCATTTCTGTATCTACCTCGCTTTGTGCACAGGCGCATTGTCATACCTAAACAGGAAAGGTCCTTCCCCAAACTGTTGCCACAAAGTTAGAAGCACAGAATTGTCTGGAATTTCATTGTATGCTGTAGCGTTAAGATTTCCCTTCACTGGAACTAAATGGGCCTAGTCCGAACCATGAAAAACAGCCCCAGAACATTATTCCGCCTCCACCAAACTTTAAAGTTGGCACTATGTATTCAGGCAGGTAGCGTTCTCCTGGCATCCGCCAAACTCAGATTCGTTCATCGGACTGCCAGATGGTGAAGCGTGATTCATTACTCCAGAGAACGCGTTGCCACTGCTCCAGAGTCCAATGGCGGCGAGCTTTACACCACTCCAGCCGACGCTTGGCATTATGCATGGTGGTTTTAGGCTTGTGTGTGGATGCTTGGCCATGGAAACCCATTTTATGAAGCTCCCGACGAACAGGTGCTGACGTTGCTTCCAGAGGCAGTTTGGAACTCGGTAGAGAGTGTTGCAACCGAGGACAGACGATTTTTATGTGATTCAGCACTCGGCGGTCCCGTTCTGTGAGTTTGTGTGGCCTACCATTTTGCGGCTGAGCCATTGTTGCTCCTAGATGTTTCCACTTCACAATAACAGCACTTACAGTTGACCGGGCAGCTCTAGCAAGGCAGAAATTTTACGAACTGACTTGTATCCTATGACAGTGCCACGTTGAAAGTCACTGAGCACTTCAGTAAGGCCACTCTACTGCCAATGTTTGTCTATGGAGATTGCATGGCTGTGTGAACAATTTTATACACATGTCAGCATCAGGTGTGGCGGAAATAGCCACATCCAATAATTTGAAGGCGTGTCCACATACTTTGGTTTATATAGTGTAGTATGACCATCTGTAGCGCATTTAAATCCGGATTATCCAAATAAATTGGGACCAATTGTTCTTCTGCTTTCTGTTTTTTCTTTCTTTCTTTCTTTGTACCAGATATGTTGCATTTAAGTCACATATATATATTTCTCAGTCATATACCCACCATGCTATTTAGCGCTGTGCAGCAGAGGGATTTTCGGACTTGCAGATGTTTACATTCTCCCCATAATGTCCTTCCAATTAAGATGTGACATTGTTTAAGCCAAGGAGGAAGATTTATTACTGGACAGCAGCTGCCTGAATTAGATAGATGTGGCCTATTAAAATACTGCTCTGGTCTTTCCTTGGGAATGCCATATTAATCTCCTCTTTGCACATTCATCCCTCTGTGCCTGGCATCGCAAGGCTTGTTTGGCATGCGGAAGCAGATTAGTTTCTTAGAGCGCCTCTCTTAAGGTAATCTCTCGTCCTCTGTCTCCCAGAGTGATACTCTGTCTCCCCAGCTGGACCAGTGGTGCGACAGGCGGCAGTTGGGAATTCCCATCCTGCTTTAACCCAGTAATTGAAATTGTTCGGGTATAAAACAGTAACAGTAACTCAGTGCTGGGGGAATTCATTGGTACAGATGAGATTTTACCTGACCTACTTCTGGTACACCTTCCATGGTACAGACTTATTGGGGCGTTCTGGAAGCCATTTGGAAATAAGGGAAAGGCTGATCGATTGGGTACCATGACAGTTAAGTCCCTCAAGAGTCCTCATTCTCGCTCCTTGGATAATGTTCAGACCTAGAGGAGTAATGTCCAGACCTAGAGGAGTAATGTCCAGACCAGACCTACAATTAGAGAAGTAATGTCCAGACCTAGAGGAGTAATGTCCAGACCTAGAGGAGTAATGTCCAGACCTAGAGGAGTATTGTCCAGACCAGACCTACACCTAGAGAAGTAATGTCCAGACCTAGAGGAGTAATGTCCAGACCTAGAGGAGTAATGTCCAGACCTAGAGGAGTAATGTCCAGACCAGACCTACACCTAGAGAAGTAATGTCCAGACCTAGAGGAGTAATGTCCAGACCTAGAGGAGTAATGTCCAGACCTAGAGGAGTAATGTCCAGACCTAGAGGAGTAGTGTTCAGACCTAGAGGAGTAATGTTCAGACCTAGAGGAGTAATGTCCAGACCTAGAGGAGTAATGTCCAGACCAGACCTGCACCTAGAGAAGTAATGTCCAGACCTAGAGGAGTAATGTCCAGACCTAGAGAAGTAATATCCAGACCTAGAGGAGTAATGTCCAGACCTAGAGGAGTAATGTCCAGACCTAGAGGAGTAATGTCCAGACCAGACCTATACCTAGAGGAGTAATGTCCAGACCTAGAGGAGTAATGTCCAGACCAGACCTACACCTAGAGGAGTAATGTCCAGACCTAGAGGAGTAATGTCCAGACCTAGAGGAGTAATGTCCGGACCAGACCTACACCTAGAGGAGTAGCTAAACTAAGCATTTAATAATAACAGATGAATAATGCATTCGTGGAATCATTGTTTAATGGTGAAAAAAAGGGATTTATTTCAAGAACAGTTCACAAGTGTTCAATTTGAAAGTCATCTGGCCTAGGTCTTTAAAAAAAGAAAGCAATATCATCTAATTAGAGAGGAATTGTTTTGATTATTGAAGCAGGTGAAGTTTTATGAGCATGGTGTAAGATGTTGACAGAGAACAGCCTTTTTAAAAGCAATTCAGTCATAGTTCACACCCAGATAGCAACGATCCTCAATTACTCACTTTGTGATGAGGTGATACATACATGTTGTTTGTTTTTGCCTTTAGTAACCACTGGTCTTATGTAACCATACCAAACATAACATATCGTACAAAATGTTGTGTCCCAGATTTACATGTATTATTTTACGTCTAGTCAATGAAACCAGGCTGGAGTGGGAGACAGTCTTAAAAGTGAAGTGGCCTTTTCTTCTCTGAACAATGAGTTGTCTAGCTCATTTATGTTTGAAATGCAGAGGAGGCGACTGGCCTTAGTAATTGACTTGCGGTACCTCCCTATGCCTATATTGGCCTACTGATTTCTCCCTCCTAATGAAAATGAGTGGAAGAACCGTAGTTTGAGCTGGATTTTACTGATGTGTTGTGCCAATAAGCTCACACGTACACACAGAGACCACGGCCAGGCCATATCTGCTGATAGATGCAGGGAAGCATTGAGTTGTGTAGTTTGGATATCTCTGCGCCTCGGAGCCAACTCTCTCCACTTAGGGGAAGGAAACAGAGTGGCGTGAGTGGAATGTCAAGTGTCAAACTGACATACCGCCGGCACTCTCAGTGACTATCGCAACCACTACACTCTGCTAAATTAATCACAGACCATTCATTAGGAAACATCTTAGCAAATCAAACATCTTAACAAGTCACGTAAGATGGAGATTTCATTAACGGGATAAGATTTACTGCTGCATTCTTTCACACTGACAATGCGAGCTGGATTGACATTGACCTTGTGTTTGGCTGTTTGTTTCCAGTTCATGTTTGACTGCAAAGGGCAGGTTGGAGGTTTATGTGTGACTCTGGTGTGGCGGCTAGCTTCAATAACACGCCTCCCATCACTCTGCTCCTGTCTGACATGAGGGACAGGGCAACTTCTCTTGCCCTTTCACCATAGTGTCCAAATATCCCCATTAGACTAACCTGGTCTTGAATGTTAATGAGTTTCTATTATGTGGTATATTGAAAAATGAACATTGATGAGGATGAACTTCATGAAGCGATTATGTTTCATGAATATTAGTGTCACTCCTTATTAAATTCAACATCAAATGTCAGCATCTCATTATCTCTCTCGTCATTGACATGACACAAATAGAATACATGCATGTGTGCATACAAATTAGGAGACACATCAATTTTCAAATGGCATGGCTTTATGATGCCTGTCACGTAACCTGTTGGGAGCACAACAGGTCTGCAAAACAAAGACACTATTTTTATTAACACTATATCGGATTAGGTTTACCCCGTTGAGTTTGGCTTTCCATCAGGAGGTTTTGCCCTTTTATACACTTCTCTACAGCTAATGGAAAAGTTGGGTCAACATTAGTATTCAAAACAGGGAACTTGGTTTGATTGTCTGTTTGGCCATAACTGTCAACTATGCTACCTCCTCCCTAAAAAAATTGTCCTGGTGTTGTAACCCATCGTTAATTAGTGTGGAGTCTGCAACTGGCACAGGCATAATGGGTCATGAAAAGCTTATTCCACTCGGTGTCAACAGGGGAGATAGACTTTGATTCAGTCCAAATCTGCATACCCAATTTACATTTCAAAAGGCACCCAGCCCTTTAATTTCCATGAAATTGGGTGTGTATTAGAGAGAGAGTCGGATACATGGAATAAGAAAATAGGTCCAATATGATTTTCACTTGGGGGACATTACACATGGGAAATCATCAGAAAGATTACTGTGGTGGATAACTTCCCTCTTAAGTAATTGTTAGCTTTCAAATCATATTCATATCCGAATAGCTTACCTGACTCATGTTATTTAAAAACGTCATATTCTAAACCCCTGTATATTTTGGTTACCAATGCATGTGATGTCTGGTGATGAGGATTTTGCAATTCGCCAATACTGTACATCTTTTCAGTGCATGTATGTGCTGGTACATTCCTCTATATTTTGATTCGTTTTAGATAGCAAATCTATTTTCACTGCATGTTTTATGTCCCTGAAAACCCCATACACTGGAATCTTACCAGCTGAACCGAATCCTTTATTGACCGTTTGTAAAGTAGCTGAAATGTTCAGTGTCCCATGACATGGCCTCTCATCTCCATAGCCCTAGGACAGACAATGTCAAGGCCATGTCACTTCCTATTACACTCTGATGGACATCCAGGTGACATGATGTTGCAGCCTGGTCTCACAGACTAAATGTAACATACTATATGTAATCCAGGACACTCAAGTAAATATGATATGTTACATTTGGTATGGTAACATAAGATAGAAGTTCACTTAATTAAGGCAAAAAACGAAAGGAAGGTGGTTGGTCGGGGTGGATGGGTAGGCGTATAACGGGAACATCTAGCAACCCAAAGGTTGCGTGTTTGAATGTCATCATGGACAACTTTGCAACTACTTACTACTTTTATCTACTTTGCAACTACTTAGCATGTTAGCTAACCCTAACCTTAACCATAACCTTAACCCTTTTAGCTAACCCTTCCCCTAAACCTAACCCTAACCTTAACCCTTTCAACTAACTCCTAACCTTCATCGTAATGAACTAAATAGAGTGTCTTGGATTTACGTACAGAACAATACAAAATGCTCTGAGACCAGGTTGGATGTAGACACCAGACACGCTTCCAGGAATAGACAATGACAAGGACCTGACATGACCTAACCAACCAAATTCCCTGACCCTGAGGGAATTCAAACTTTATTCAGGGTTATGTGATTTCATGTTAATTAAATCAGACTAGGGTCGGGTTTCCCAAAAGCCTCTTAAGGCTAAGTTAATCTTAGAACCATAGGATCCTATTGTTCTAACGATAAACTTAGCCTTAAGATGCTTTTGGGAAACTAAGTTGGTAAACATGTTCAGGGCAAAACAAACAAAAATTATAATCATACAGTCTTCAAGCAACGAAGTTTGCACTTCGAAACAATATTCAGCAACCACGAGCTACGGAGCAGAACTTCATTGACAGTGGCTTTTAAATCTGCTCTGACATTAGTGTGATCATCTGATTAATTTCTGCTCTTGAAATCTTGACTGGATGAGATTTACTACAGCGGCTGCCTGGCTGCAAGAAAAAGTTTGCTCTGTGCCCTCACTTGAACTTCCAAGGAGAGACCATGACTCCCAGCCTGACTCCCAGTCATCATTACTGAAATCAATACTTTGGGCTGGCAATGTTGCGTGCCCTTAGCTCTTCCAACTCACAGGTTTTGTCTGATGATTTCATGGCTTTGAGTAAAGCTTTGACCTTTAATTCCAACCTAAAACCATTTCACTGTTAACTTAATTTTCTATCACTAACCTCTAGCTCTAGTACCCAACCCCTAACCCACACCCACTTTTTATGTTGCTCATTCATACACACAAAGTAAGTTAATGATAAAATTAATGAAATGCAAACCTGATTGAAATATGAATATACAGTTGAAGTCGGAAGTTTACATAAACCTTAGCCAAATACATTTAAACTCAGTTTTTCACAATTCCTGACATTTAATCATAGTAAAAATGCCCTCTCTATAGTCAGTTAGGATCACCACTTTATTTTAAGAATGTGAAATGTCAGAATAATAGTAGAGAGAATGATTTATTTTAGCTTTGATTTCTTTTATCACATTCCCAGTGGGTCAGAAGTTTACATACACTCAATTAGTATTTGGTAGCATTGCCTTTAAACTGTTTAACTTTAGTCAAACGTTATGGGTAGCCTTCCACAAGCTTCCCACAATAAATTAGCCTATCAGAAGCTTCTAAAGCCATGACATAATTTTCTGGAATTTTCAAAGCTGTTGAAAGGCAGTCAATTTAGTGTATGTAAACTTCTGACCCACTGGAATTGTGATACAGTTAATTAAAAGTGAAATAATCTGTCGGTAAACAATTGTTGGAAAAATTACTTGTGTCATGCACACAGTAGATGTCCTAACAGACTTGCCAAAACTATAGTTTGTTAACAAGAAATTTGTGGAGTGGTTGAAAAATGAGTTTTAATGACTCCAACCTAAGTGTATGTAAACTTCCGACTTCAACTGTATCTTAAAGATCAGTGTTGTGTAATATTTTTGCCATCAATGCTGTTTCCTCTCTATAGTGGAGGTTGAGCCCACATAGAAGTAAACAGCTTCATTACTTGAGAGGCTGACTACCCACAGAACTGTAAAATTGGTCTCAAAGATGGTATTGATCCAGCCTCTCAAAGCAGCACAGTTGTGACCAGACTCTCAAACATCTCTGTGTGATAGTTCCTCTATGCTATCCTCTTGCTGCTGTTCTCTGAACCAAGACTCCAGACCCTCACTGCATCACAAGCCCTTAACCAACAATGTGGTTTTAAGAAAAATAAGTGGTAAGTAAAAATAGATAAGTCAAATTTTTTATAATAAATAACTAATTATTAAAGAGCAGCGGTAAAATAACAGTATCAAGGCTATACAGGGGGAACCGGTACAGAGTCAACGTGGAGGGGCACAGGTTAGTGGAGGTAATTGAGGTAATATGTACATGAAGGTAGAGTTAAAGTGACTATGCACAGATAATAAACAGAGAGAAGCAGCAGCGTAAAAGAGGGGGTGGGGGGGCAAAGCAAATAGTCTGGGTAGCCATGTGATTAGTAGTTCAGGAGTCTTATGGTAGGCAGTGATGCAACCAGTAAGGATGCACTCGATGGTGCAGCTGTAGATCATTTTGAGGATCTGAGGACCCATGCCAAATCTTTTCAGTCTGCTTGAAGGGGAATAGTCTTTGTCGTGCCCTCTTCACGACTGTCTTGGTGTGTTTGGACCATGATAGTTTGATGGTGATGTGGACACCAAGGAATTTGAAGCTCTCAACCTGCTCCACTACAACCCAGTCGATGAGAATGGGGGCATGCTCAGTCCTCCTTTTCCTGTAGTCCAAAATCATCTCCTTTGTCTTGATCACGTTGAGGGAGAGGTTGTTATCCTGGATCCAAACAGCGAGGTCTCTGACCTCCTCCCTATAGGCTGTCTCATCGTTGTCCGTGATCAGTGTCATGTCGTCGGGAAACTTAATGATGGTGTTGGAGTTGTGCCTGGTCATGCAGTTATGGGTGAACAGGGAGTACAGGAGGGGACTGAGCATGCAACCCTGAGGGGCCCCGTGTTGAGGATCAGCGTGGCAGATGTGTTGTTACCTACCCTTACTACCTGGGGGCAGCCTGTCAGGAAGTCCAGGATCCAGTTGCAGAGGGAGGTGTTTAGTCCCAGGGTCCTTAGCTTATTGATGAGCTTTGAGGGCATTATGGTGTTGAACGCTGAGCTGTAGTCAATGAATAGCATTCTCACGTAAGTGTTCCTTTTGTCCAGGTGGGAAAGGGCTGTGTGGAGTGCAATAGAGATTGCATTCGATCTTAGTCCTGTATTGATGCTTTGACTGTTTGATGGTTTGTCGGAGGGCACAGTGGGATGTCTTATAAGCGTCCGGGTTAGAGTCCCACTCCTTGAAAGCGGCAGCTCTACCCTTTAGCTCAGTGCGGATGTTGCCTGTAATCCATGGCTTCTGGTTGGGGTACGTATGGTCAATGTGGGGATGACATCATCAATGCACCTATTCATGAAGCCAGTGACTGATGTGGTGTACTCCTCAATGCCATCGGAAGAATCCTGGAACATATTCCAGTTTGTGCTAGCAAAACAGTCCTGTAGCTTAGCATCTGTGTCATCTGACCAATTCTTTATTGACCGAGTCACTAGTGCTTCCTGCTTTAGTTTTTGTGTGTAAGCGGGAATCAGGAGGATAGAATTGTGGTCAGATTTGCCAAATGGAGGCGAGGGAGAGCTTTGTACTCGTCTCTGTGTGAGGAGTATAGGTGGTCTAGAGTTTTTTTCCTCTGGTTGCACTTTTAACATGCTGGTAGAAATGAAATTAAAATGGATTTAAGTTTCCTTGCATGAAAGTCCCCAGCCTGTAATGTCTCTCTACGAGAGATGGGTGTAGGAGTCAGGCGCAGGAGAGAAGATAATTCCAATAACCAGAGTTTAATAAAGTCCATCAAAAATTCATACAGGCACCGGACAAAAATACACAGTCCAACAATGACCAAAAGAACGAAATCCCAATGACATAACCTGAATGAAAAAATTATGAACAAAAACAACGTTTCCCAAACATAACACAGGGAAACGAAAAATAAACCCGCACGACACAAAGCGGGTAGAAAGAAAATAAATACCCACACTAATCAACCCAAACAAGAAACAGGTGCACAACAAAACAGACATGACTAAACGAAAAGGAAAAAAGGATCAGTGGCAGCTAGTAGACTGGCGACGACGACCGCTGAGCACCACCCGAACAGGGAGAGGCGCCACCTTCGGTGGAAATCGTGACACAGCCTCTAAGAGCGCCGCCTCTGGATGAGCATTTTTCTGTTTGTTTATGGCCTTATACAGCTCATTGAGTATGGTCTTAGTGCCAGCATCGGTTTGTGGTGGTAAATAGACAGCTACGAAAAATATAGATGAAAACTATTTTGGTAAATAGTGTGGTCTACAGCTTATCATGAGATACTCTACCTCAGGCGAGCAAAACCTTGAAACTTGCTTAACCTCTTAGGTCTAGGGGGCAGTATTTACACCGCCGGATAAAAAACGTACCCGATTTAATCTGGTTACTACTCCTACCCAGTAACTAGAATATGCATATACTTATTAGATATGGATAGAAAACACCCTAAAGTTTCTAAAACTGTTTGAATGGTGTCTGTGAGTATAACAGAACTCATATGGCAGGCAAAAACCTGAGAGATTCCTTTACAGGAAGTGGCCTGTCTGACCATTTATTGGCTTTCTTTGACATCTCTTTCCAAAACAAAGGATCTCTGCGGTAACGTGACACTTCCCACGGCTCCCATAGGCTCTCAGAGCCCGGGAAAAAGCTGAATGTCGTCATTCCAGCCCCAGGCTGAAACACATTATCGCCTTTCTCAAGTGGCCGATCAGGGGATAGTGGGCTTAGGCGCGTGCACTGGTCGCCCCCGTCTTTCTTTTTTTTCCTCTATTTACCGAAACGCAGATTCCCGGTCGGAATATTATCGCTTTTTTACGAGATAAATTGCATAAAAACTGATTTTAAACAGCGGTTGACATGCTTCGAAGTACGGTAATGGAATATTTAGAATTTTTTTTGTCACGAAATGCGCCATGCTCGTAACCCTGATTTACCATTTCGGATAGTGTCTAGAAGGCACGAACAAAACGCCGCTGTTTGGATATAACGATGGATTATTTGGGACCAAACCAACATTTGTTATTGAAGTAGAAGTCCTGGGAGTGCATTCTGACGAAGAACATCAAAGGTAATCAAACTTTTGTAATAGTAAATCTGATTTTGGTGAAGGCTAAACTTGCTGGGTGTCTAAATAGCTAGCCCGTGATGGCTGGGCTATGTACTTAGAATATTGCAAAATGTGCTTTCACCAAAAAGCTATTTTAAAATCGGACATATCGAGTGCATAGAGGAGTTCTGTATCTATAATTCTTAAAATAATTGTTATACTTTTTGTGAACGTTTATCGTGAGTAATTTAGTAAATTGTTAGTAAATTCCCCGGAAGTTTGCGGGGGGTATGCTAGTTCTGAACGTCACATGCTAATGTAAAAAGCTGTTTTTTGATATAAATATGAACTTGATTGAACAAAACATGCATGTATTGTATAACATAATGTCCTAGGTGTGTCATCTGATGAAGATCATCAAAGGTTAGTGCTGCATTTAGCTGTCTTCTGGGTTTTTGTGACATTATATGCTAGCTTGAAAAATGGGTGTCTGATTATTTCTGGCTGGGTACTCTGCTGACATAATCTAATGTTTTGCTTTCGTTGTAAAGCCTTTTTGAAATCGGACAGTGTGGTTAGATTAACGAGAGTCTTGTCTTTAAATAGCTGTAAAATAGTCATATGTTTGAGAAATTGAAGTAATAGCATTTCTAAGGTATTTGAAAATCGCGCCACAGGATTCAACTGGCTGTTATGTAGGTGGGACGATTTGGTGCCACCTAGCCCAGAGAGGTTAATATTAGATTTCTTGCACCAGCTGTTGTTTACAAATATACACAGACTGCCACCCCTTGTCTTACTGGAGGCGGCTGTTCTATCTTGCCAATGCAGCGTAAACCCCGCCATTTGTATGTTATCCGTGTTGTCGTTCAGCCACGACTCGGTGAAACATAAGATATTACAGTTTTTAATGTTCCCTTGGTAGGCTATTCGTGATCATAGCTTGTCTAGTTTGTTATCCAACGATTGTACGTTGGCTAATAGGACTGATGGTAGAGGTAGATTACCCATAAGCCGTCGGATCCTTACAAGGCACCCCGACCTACATCCCCGATATCTCCGTCTCTTTCTCCTGCGAATGATGGGGATGAGGGCCTTGTCGGGTGTCTGAAGTAAATCCTTTGCGTCCGACTTGTTAAAGAAAAAATCTTCGTCCAGCACGCGGTGAGTAATCGCTGTTCTGATATCCAGAAGCTCTTTTCGGTCATAGGAGATGTGATAGAAACATTATGTACAAAATAAGTTACTAATAACGTGAAAAAACACACACAATAGTACAATTGGTTAGGAGCCCGTAAAACGGCAGCCATCTTCTCCGGCGCCATTATTAGAATATCTGTCTGCGTTCATCTAGGATTGATCTCACATAGCCCAACTGTCCTGTACAAAACAATTTGAAATATTTTGCGCTGTTGGAATCTTTTCCTTTGAAAGGTATTGTGCAAGTCCACTCAGTCATGAGCAATGCATGAACACTGAAATTCAAATATCGGAAGCAGAATGTCCTGTCTGCTATCGTGATGGTGTTGGAGCAGCAGACATGGCATGATTTAATATTCTTCCATTGAAACAAACTGATATTCTTGAGGAAGAACATAACAACTGTAATGCTAATTTGAGGACATGAGATTACATGAGTTGGTCACGTGCAGACAATTATACCCCTGCGAAGGTATGCTGGTTTCAGGAAATCCCACATGAGTGCTTGGACTCAGGTTCCCTCAGTAATATCGAGTTGTGTAATCGTAAATTAACACCGGACTGTCTTGTCGCCTTGGATACGTCTCCACAGGGTCACCTTGGAGGAAGCGGAGAAGCGGGGATGGTCCCTACGCATATCCCCACCTAGGCTGGGATGTAATGGGATGGTAGATGTGTGGAATGAGGCCGACAGTGCAACCGGTTCTTGCGGACAATGACTGATTGCCTGGGGAATGCAACCATACATGTTGCATTACTGCTACATAATTGACTTTAGTGGCAGACAAGATCCCCAAGGGCTAACGGTTTATCCACAATATCAAATTTTTTTGAGCAAGAAGCAACATTCTTATGAGGATGTTCATGTCAAGACGTCCCAATATGCAGACCAAAAGGTAAAAAAGTAAAGCCATTATACATGACCTTGTGTAGAGTAGCATCTGTAAGAGGCCAACACTCTCACTAGCCCAGGGCCCTCTTCAATTAAAAACTGTAACCTGTAACGTTATAAGTCAATGACTGTTCTCCCTGTGTTATGAGAATTCAAGTTTATATTGACTTGCTGTTCATGCTTTATTTGTTTCACCTTGTAGACATTGTTTTGGTGAGTACATTCATCAAAATGTGCAACAAGCATAAAATGATTTATACGGGACATAGCCTACTACAGGATTAATTGAATTTGGCCCACAGTTCTGTATGTTCTCTTAAACTTGAAAAGCTAACACTTGTAAACCCTTATGAAGGTCTACTGACCAAAATATTGTTTTGAAGTGATGCCAGCCAGTGTGCAGGAGTTTCTGTTTTAAATTATTCAGTGTGCTTCACCAAACACCTCAAGGTGTGACAACTTTTCCTTCTCTAACTCATTAAAACACTTGAAAATGTGAAAAGTTGTGATAAACAACATAACACACAGGGAATATAACACACTGGAGGCAATTTAGTTAGTAGCTAACACTCCAGGCATTTACAGTGAGTATACCAAACACTAGGAACACCCAGTCTCAATTCGTCAGAGCATGGATCAACAGGGATGTTGGCCCATGTTGACTCCAATCCTTCTCACAGTTGTGGTGGACCATTCTTGAATCACTGTTGGAAACTGTTGAGCGTGAAAAACCTAGTAGCTTTGCAGTTCTTGACATAAACCGGTGCGCCTGGCATCTACTACCATACCCCGTTCAAAGGCACTGAAATCTTTTGTCTTGCCCATTCACCCTCGGAATAGCACACATACACAATCCATGTCTTAAATGTCTCAAAGCTTAAAAATCATTCTTCTAACCTGTCTCCTCCCCTTCACCGACACTGATTGAAGTGGATTTAACAAGTGACATCAATAAGGGATCATAGCTTTCACCTGAATTCACCTGGTCAGTCTATGTCATTGGAATGAGCAGTCCATCAGAAAACAAAGAGGTGTATAGCAGGAACCAAGGAGAAGTGAACTTGGCTCTGACTCTTTGGGGAGGCTGGTTAATTGAGCTTCGGTCTCTTTCCTGGCCCAATGACAGCATATTTAGTGTCAGCACCCATCAAGCATCTGTCGGTCTGCTGTGTCTCTTACCATGACTGATTGTCACACACAGGCGTTCAGTTGCTGGACAGAGACAGCCTACCACTGTGTCACTCTCAGTGGTTAATGGCCCCCTCAAGGAATGTGACAGTAATACTAGTTGAATGTCCAGCCTGACCCTTGGCTGCATATGACCATCCCCACGGAAACACTAACACAAACACTGTCATAAAATGATCAGAGTACTAGAGAAATCCTTTAAATCCTTGTGGCAGTTTTGTTGTCTCTAATATCTGTGTCAAATGGGCAAATTATGTCCCCCATATCGTGCATTCGTGACTTAAATTGTTCTATTTTTTTCCCTGTGTGACAAGGGACGATGGTTCATCCATGGAGACACACGGTCAAAAACATCTGTATAATGTTTAGTGTATTCCAGTCATATAACCTGAAGTACCCTGGGATTCCACGGTGCCACACGACCCAGCAGTAGACATAAGGATTTATTAAACAGTTTTTGTTCTGAAAAAGCCTTGGTGCTTTCTGAGCATCCTGAGACCTAACGATGAGTGTGCCGTCTGCAACTTAATGCTGCCGCTTTGTGACACACACTGGTCAAGGTCACTGACTGTTAATGTTTCGTTGCCTCAGCTATTGACACAATCACTTCCCGGAATGCACTGGAGGCTTTATATTGCTGAATGTGTCAATAACTCATAGTATAGACACTGTCTGTGTTGCATCAATATGCCTCTATTCATTGAATGTGCTGCGTTTAGTTTCATAAAGCACGTGGAGTCTCCTACACACCCATCAGCCACGATCCATAAGAGGAGGAGAGGCATTGAGAGACTTCACAAGGCCCTAATGTCCAGCATGCTGCCATGCAAACCTGATGAGACTGAGTGTGAGCTGTGTGACATGGTAGTGATGAGAGGCGAGGCTGTGGAGATCACCTGCAGGGGTCACACAGAAATCTGTCAGGGCATTTGTTAGAGCCTGCCCTGTTCCGTAATCCCCTCTGGTTGAGACCCCCATCTCTCTCTTCTCTCCCTCCAGGGATTCACCACCGAGTGATGCCCCCCTCCCTTCCATGGATTTCACATGGATTCACAGAGAAGGTCACAAGAGGAATTTCAGTGGAAAGTATATGACAGGTGGGGATTTTCCATTACACCTCCATTACGACTGACATAACCTGAGAGAAAGGCTGGGATGGAAGAGCTGCACAGTCGCAGGAAGAGAGGGGAAAACAGCTGCTTATATGCTACAGCTAGATAGAGACGACGGAAACACGTACGCACGCACGCACGCACACACACACACACTTAATGTAGGGTTCATACACCAACCAACAAAGTGAGATAAACAAGCTACATCATAGCTGTTGGCCTCTGAACAATATGTTTTTAGCTCAGAGAAACAAAACAAACTGAGCTAGAGAAAAAAACACTCATAGCCCTTGTCAAATGAAAACTAACAATTTAACTTTGAGGTGTCTATACATTGAGGCAGGTTGCCAAAAAGTTCCCTCAAAGAACCTACTCAATTTTGACTGATCCTTTTTTTGAGATCACTATTTACTTGTTGTTCAATTACACAGCGAAATGGTAATGACATAAATCTTACCTACAGTAATAATGTCACTTTTGTTTTAAAACAAGCAACATTACATTCAATTCCCTACCAAGTAGTTACCATCATAGATATCCTATTCAGTTATTCGAATTCCTAATTCTATGGTTTCCAATGTATTGTATATATTTTTAAGGCAAAGTAACCATGGTTGCCAAGTAATTTATGTGAAATATCAGGTAAATACCATGTGAAACAGGACTGTGTTACCTTGAGGGTAATCTGGTAGCACCAGACGAGTGTGTCTCTGAATGTGGAATGTATTCCATAAAGCCTGTCAGGCTCGAGGGTTAAATGCTCGGAGAGATTGAGGGAGATAGAGGGAGAGAGAATGGTAGAGATGCAGGAACATGTTTCTCATTCCAGGCAGACTCTCCAAGTGCCCCTATGAGACTAGTCTTCCATGAGGGGCTGGCCATTGAACATGAAGGGTCCCCTTAGAGATCTTTTCCACCTGTCAGGAAGTTTTCATGTCCAGGCTGCCTGTACCAGGCATGCATTCTTGATGGAGAGACAAAGCAGAGGGATAGCATGTGCACTTTCATGACCAGCATGGCAGTCACCGGGGGCTCCGTGAAACTGCGGTACGCAACTGCCGCGTGGGCCTTGCAGACAACATGATGGCGGAGACCCCACTCTTATCCAGAGCAACTTAAAGTTAGTTAAGATCGCTAGGTTAGACAACCACATATCTCAGTGATAGTAAGTACATTTTCCCTCAATAAAGTAACTATCAGCAAAGTCAGTGCCAGTAAGGGGGAAAAAAGACAAATGAGAGTGTTAGTTCACAAAAGGCTTTTACTTTTCAGGTGGGATGGGGGAGGGGTGAAGAGGGGATGCAAGGGGGGGGGGGGGGGAGTGCTGTGTGATTATTTAAGATACTCTATAAAGGGTTTCAGATGTTTTCGGAAGATGGGCAGGGACTCTGCTATTCTAGCTTCAGGGGGAAACTGGTTCCACCATTGGGGTGCCAGAACAGAGAAAAGCTAAGTCTGGGCTGAGCAGGAGCTGCCCTCCCGTAGGGGTGGGAGGGCCAAGAGACTAGAGGTGTAGGGTTTGAACATAGCCTGAAGGTAGGGATGGGCAGTTTCTCTTGCTGCTCCACAGACAAGAACCATGGTATTGTAGTGGATGCAAGCTTCGATGGAATGCAGTGGAATGTGCGGAGGAGCAGCGTGACATTGAAAAATTTGGGAAGGTTCAACACCAGGCGCGAAGCAGAGTTATGGATAAGTTGCAGGGGTTTGATGGCACAAGCCAACAACAAGTTGTAGTAGTCCAGACGGGAGATGACAAGTGCCTGGATTAGAACCTGCGCCACTTCCTGTGTGAGTTGGGGTTGTACTCTATGGATGTTGTAGAACATGAACCTGCAGGAGCGGGTCACTGCTTTGATGTTTGCAGAGAATGACAGGGTGTTGTCCAGGGTCATGCCAATTTTCTTTGCACTCTGGGAGGGGGACACTGTGGAGTTGTCAACCGTGATGGAGAGCTCTTGGATCGGGCAGGCCTTCCTGGTAGTAAGAGCAGCTCTGTCTTGTCTAGGTTGAGCTTGAGGTGGTGGGCTGACATCCAAGCTGAGATATCTGCCAGGCATGCAGAGATGCATGTTGCCACCTGGGTGTCAAAAGGAGGGAAGGAGAAGAGTAGTTGAGTGTTATCCACATAGCCATGTCTTGACATGTCATCATACAATATGTGTGAAACCATCTTGTCAACCACATTAGAGAAACCAGAACCATGTATTTATTCTCATTTCCTGTTTCAAAAACCTCACTTTACAGAAGAGATGGTAAGACAATTTCATGAAAAGAAAGAAGATAATGTCCAGAATGAGGTAAATACAGATGTGCCTGTGTTTTACTTTAAAGCGTTAAAAATACACCACTTTAACACTGGAAGCTCTATCTGTCTCTGTTGGCCTTTTATCTGTCCTCACAGGATGGAGGAACACATTAATGACACAGCCATTAGTCATGAACATCCATGTTGAATGTCTAATCCGGAAGCCATGTTATTTCCCTGTGTTAATGTTACTGACAAAGCCTGGCATCTGCTGCAGCAACAGGTCATTTAAGAGTTACGTTTCACCACCACCCATGCTGTTGCCTTGGCATGATCTGTGAATGTGAAGAGATGTGCAATCATATAGCTGATACACCCACTTGACTTCATAGACTGAACCAGGCTAACAGCATGTGGGAATCAATGTGTGTGAATAGTTCAATGACACTGTGTCCAAGGTAATCTGCCTAACTGAAAGGAGGTCCACGCTCCTTTTTAGATTTAAAGACAATGAGAGAGCAGTCAGTGTGGCTGATGATGGGAATGCAGATAGCTTCCCATCAGTCCCATGTGTACATGAGGAGGCTATTGTGGCACCATTAGACAGTTTTACGGACCTCTGAATAATGCATGCTGAGGAGATATAGGAGAGAACTGAATGAATAGTAAATGAATAAGACCTAATTGCAATTGGGAGTGTGAAGTGAGGTGCGTGACATGATTCAAATGCCATCACAAAACGCTCTTGGAGTTCCCTTTATGGCCTCTCCTATGGCTACTGACCCCCCAATCCCTTATTCAGGTTGCTCTCAAACTATGTAAGCTAAGGGGCCTATTAGTATTCTTTTAGTATTCCCAGCTGAAGCCACCAACTCTTCAACCTTTATGAAGTTCCCCTGCGCCCGTTCAAAAGAGATTATTCATGAATGTGAGTGTGTGTGCTCGTATGCATTTGTACTGTATGTGTGTCTCTATGTGTGTATGCCTGTCTGTGTGTGTATCTGCTTTTATGCCAATGTATCTTTGTTGTGTATAATTTGTGCTGCAGAGCGCAGGCAGCGACTGGGCTGTTTGCCCCACGCTCAAAGCGAAGTGCAGTCTGGGTCTCCAGTAATTCTGTTACTCTGCCTGAGCCTGGTCCTCCTCTGGTAAGAGGGGCTAGTAGGAAATGTGCCTCTTCACTGTCAGCAAATGAATGTGAATGGTGATTCTCACGTGGTGAGATGCCACACATGAAGGACATGCAAGAGGATGACACTATTACTTGACCGCTGGCTGATGGATAGGACGGATTGTATTTACGCACCTTGAGCAAACAGCAAAATTGACTAGTTGTGAGCTCAATGACAACGGGACCTAACGACAGACTGTTTTGTCTGTGATAATAGCTTATTTTTTTCCAAGAGATTACAGTCAAACATTACTATCATTCTTTTGTCAGGATAGAATTAATAAAATCATTCATGTGGTTTAAATAGGGCTTAACACATATTATAGGGACAGGGACAATCCTTCAGTGCATGACAGGAACCCAGGCTAATGATGTAATGGTTGATGAGTTGGTCAGTGTGTAAACCAGAGTTGGTCAATACCTGTAAACCAGCTTTCGAGGTTGAAAGGACTGCAAGAGTTCCTTAGACGTGAATAACAATATCATAACAAAAAAACAAATCTACCACCCACTGAAAACACAACTCTGAGCTGATAAACAGAGCAATGAAGATAACAGCTTGTAATCTAGGATGCAATGAGAATGAAAAAGCAATTGTCAAAAAAATGAGCTTATAAAAAGAGATAAAATAGGAATGTTTTCCAAGTATTGTACTGGCATGAGGATACATATTCATGGGTTGATGAAGTGCATGTAAGTAAGGTTGAAATAAAACAGGAATACGGCAGATTAGATATATAGTGGCTTGCGAAAGTATTCACCCCCTTGGCATTTTTCCTATTTTGTTGCCTTACAACCTGGAATTAAAATAGATTTTTTGGGGTGTTTGTATCATTTGATTTATACTCAATGCCTACCACTTTGAAGATCTAAAATATTTTTTATTGTGAAACAAACAAGAAATAAGACAAAAAAACTGAAAACTTGACCGTGCATAAATATTCACCCCCCCAAAGTCAATACATTGTAGAGGCACCTTTTGCAGCAATTACAGCAGCAAGTCTCTTGGGGTATGTCTCTATAAGCTTGGCAAATCTTGTGATAGAATAATTTGTATGTTTTAGAATAATGGCTAAAGTGTTCCACTCTGAAATTGTATGATAGTGTGAAATGTTTGAGAATCATGAGAAGATAAAACAAGGATGTGAGTAGATCTGTTAGAATGTTAATACTAGGGTATTATATTCTTTAGTAGAGATGTAAGCAGAGTGAAGTTGTAGAGTAGATAATAGAAAATCATTAGAAGTTTTCAAACCAAGAGGGCCCCAATGGGGAGGGGAGGTGAAAGCGTTGAAAGATGTGATAAAATGTATGGTTCTTTATGGTCAGTGGAAAAGTACTGGTTGTTTGAGCAGGGAGTGGTCTAAAGATAGGAGTGTGTGTGTGTATTATAAAAGGACTGGGTCCTCATTCTTGACTTTAGAGCTCTCATGAATAAAAATAGACTATCCTTAAAATCTGAGACTTTGCCCAATTATTATTGAATCCAGGGTCTTACAAACCTCGGGAAATTGGTCAAACATTAAATGATTGTTTAATTATCATTATTGGGATTGAAAATTCTCGTGACATCTAGCCACTGGGATTTTTTGCCCATTCTTCAAGGCAAAACTGCTCCAGCTCGTTCAAGATGGATGGGTTCCGCTGGTGTACAGAAATCTTTGTCATACCACAGATTCTCAATTGGATTGAGGTCTGGGCTTTGACTAGGCCATTCCAAGACATTTAAATGTTTCCCCTTAAACCACTTGAGTGTTGCTTTAGCAGTATGATTAGGGTCATTGTCCTGCTGGAAGGTGAACCTCTGTCCCAGTCTCAAATCTCTTGAAGACTGAAACAGGTTTCCCTCAAGAATATCCCTGTATTTAGCGCCATCCAACATTCCTTCAATTCTGACCAGTTTCCCAGTCCCTGCCAATGAAAAACACCCCCACAGCATGATGCTGCCACCACCATGCTTCACTGCAGTGATGGTGTTCTCGGGGTGATGAGAGGTGTTGGTTTTGCGCCAGACAGCGTTTTCCTTGATGGCCAAAAAGCTACATTTTAGTCTCATCTGACCAGAGTACCTTCTTCCATATGTTTTGGGAGTCTCCCACACGCCTTTTGGCGAACACCAAACAAATGTTCAATTTTTTCTTTAAGCAATGGCTTTTTTTCTGGCCACTCTTCCTCAAAGCTGAGCTCTGTGGAGTGTACGGCTTAAAGTGGTCCTATGGACAGATACTCCAATCTCAGCTGTGGAGCTTTGCACTCCTACAGTGTTATCTTTGGTCTCTTTGTTGCCTCTCTGATTAATGCCCTCCTTGCCTGGTCCGTGAGTTTTGGTGGGCGGCCCTCTCTTGACTGGTTTGTTGTGGTGCCATATTCTTTACATTTTTTAATAATGGATTTAATGGTGCTCTGGGGGATGTTCAAAGTTCTGGATATTTTTTAATAACCCAACCCTGATCGGTACTTCTCCACAACTTTGTTCCTGACCTGTTTGGAGAGCTCCTTGGTCTTCATGGTGCCCCTTGCTTAGTGGTGTTGCAGACTCTGGGGCCTTTCAGAACAGGTGTATATATACTGAGATCATGTGACACTTAGATTGTACACAGGTGGAATTTATTTAACTAATTATGTGACTTCTGAAGGTAATTGGGTGCACCAGATCTTATTAAGGGGCTTCATAGCAAAGGGGGGGGGGGAATATATACGCACGCACAACTTTTCCTTTTTTATTTTATTATTTACATTTTTTTAAATAAGTAATTTTTTTCATTTCACTTCACCAATTTGGACTATTTTGTGTATGTCCATTACATCAACACCAAATAAAACCCATTTAAATTACAGATTGTGAATACTTTTGCAAGGCACTGTAGCCAGCTATCCTGGGATTATGCTCTACCCTAGGATAATGCTCAGTGACAGATTGTGCATCTCAAACTAATGTAAAACCAGGCGTATCATCTCTTTCTTCACACAGAGGTTCTGCAGAATGAAAATCAATACTTATGCTGAAACATAAGCTGGTGAAAAAGCCTGTTAATCATGCAAATCCATTTGATAGACAATGGATATCAGGATCAAACCAGATAAGAGTCAAACCAGATAAGGTGGCCATTTTAAGTTGGAACTCAAACACTCTGAGATATCTTCTTGCAAGCTTAACACACATACCACACACATTCAACTCTGCATCAGTCATCCTTGCTGATGGTGAAAAATAGTCATGTCAGAACACAATAGAGTGGAAGAGTGGAGTGTCCTCTTTCTTCCCCCAGTGAATGAATAATAGTAGAAACAGCTGGAGACACACTATACTGAATAACTGTACATTAATAATAGAACTATAACACTGACTTGACTGAGAGCCTATACCTGGAATTACTACTAAAGTCATCATAGAATCTTCCAAGTATGAGTCACTGCATGAGACTGCAGAGAAGGGACTAACGTTTGAAAACCAATTCTGTGGAAATAGAATTGTTTGGATGAGATTTGTTGACAGTAACAGCACTTTCACAAAGAAACCCACAAGGATGCCCTTGAGGTGTCATTTTCCCTTATGTCGGTCAGACTGGAAGGAAGTGACATATCTTCATCTGTCCTGTTTTCATTCTTTCATTCTTCCCTTCCTGTCTTTTTGCTTCTCTCCAAAATAATTTTTCCTCTTTGTCACAAATGCCAACGCTTGTCATTCTATGGCCCCATTGGCATGTCAAAGAGGAGACTGCCCTATTAGCAGTCACAGTAATAGAGATGCCTCTCAGTGTGGCAGCTCCCGTCACCTCAGGAAATAATGGAACACTTTTTGATTGCCTTTAAAAAAAACATGAATATTTTAACACCTGCTATAAGCCTACATTGGACAATTTCAGTTCACGATGGCTTGTTCACCAGAGGCACTCCACTGTCTTTCTGAATAATTTGGAATTAATCAAGTTTTGCCCATTGGTTTATTACTCATGGTAATTTTCAGATTTCAATCAGATTGTCAGGCTTTGCTAAAGGTATTATCAAGGGCCATTGTCACAAGATTTAACCATCAAAAAGTAAAACAACTGAATGGGTAATTACTATATTGTTCACAGACTCATGATGACTACGCATGATAAGTGTGAAATGTATTTGAATTATAATGCTAATAGGTCCAAACATACATGCAATAATGACATTTTTGAGCATATGTAACTTTTTTAACCATTTCTAGGTCATCTTGAACTGACAATTTCCTTCCTTAATCTCCAAATGAGAGTGTGGTGAAAATAATAACTTTTGCTTGCTTATCCTCAGTTATCATTTCTCCTCATGACTGGTCTTCATCAGGAATCTCAATTGAAAGTCTTCTGTTTGTCTTCAGAGATTTACAAACCTGCTCATTAACATGGAGCATTCTACACCCCCTCATCGATGATACATTTTTGTTAATTATCTAAGTTGCATTGAGGGTAAAGACACTATCTTGTGTCTAAGATCTGTGACAAAATACTTAGATCATTGAAACAGCACAAACAAGATATGCTTGTCTTCAGGCTGCACCAGTCAATGGATTTTACCCTGAGTTTCATCCACTGATGCTAGACTTTAATAATCATTTGAATTCATCCCAGACTAGTCTGTGAAGGTTATCATGCCAAAATCGAAAACAGTAGTGATACTATTGCTTAAAATGTAGCCCACTATACTCATGTTGGTCCATCCTGCAAATAAACGGCGGAAATTATTAGCTGACATTCAAGTGTATTAGTGTTTTGAATCTAGAAGGTCATTGTTTTGAATAGACTGAACACTCCATTGCACTGTTGAAGACATTTCTGATGGCTGTGCATTGCTGGCAAGTGCCAGGAGCGCAGCACAAAAGGACTGTGTAATTTATGTATCTATGCTGTTTTGACTTTCCCAGTGAGCGTACTGGAAAGCTCCAGAAGGTAACCTAATTGGATACAGAGTGGCTGTGTGCCCTTCACAAACAGAAAAACAGGCTACACTGCTAGATGTTCTACTCTGTAGAACACAGATAGAGAAGGCATGTTTGGAGTTTTTTAAGCAACATATAAAACCACACAGGCACAGGCACACAAATCAGATTTTGTCATGTTTTGCACTAATAAAAGAGAAGGGTTAGGGGGGATCATCAACTAGATTGAGCCGCGGGCCATTTTTTTCTTGAGTGGATGGTCGGGGGGCTGGAACAAACTTACAAATAATTTGTCGACTGCAAATTGACCGATGGTGCCCAAACAGATACAATGTTTGACTAAAACATAATCAATTCAAACCTTGCTTATGTTTGTATACGATCAAATGTCTCTCTATTATGCGTTGGAATACTTGAGAACAGATTACTTAAATAATTTTTTTTTTTTTTTATATCCAACAATAAAAAATACAAAAAGTTTATTTTTTTGCTCATAAAACTTGGGAGGGCAAATAAAACCACCTGTGGGCCAAATACAGCCCGCAATCCGCCAGTTGAGGAACCCTGGGTTAGGGGTTAGGTTACAGTGTTTATACCTGTCTGCCACAGACAGTGAGACAAATATCTTCTGCCAAATTCAAGGTATCGATCTGTTTGACATTGGACACACAACTCATGCTATACTTCCCTTCATCACCTAGTTGATTAAATATTCATGTAATTCCAGTCTCATTATGTGCACTAACATTCGGAATATCACACATCAACTTCCTGTCGCTAATAATCTAAATAATACAAACCAACACTTTGCAATACAGCCAGGTACTGTCCCGTATATATATGTACCAGTCAAAAGATCAAACACATACACTACCGTTCAAAAGTTTGGAAATGTCCTTAGAAATGTCCTTGTTTTTGAAAGAAAAGCAACATTTTTGTATATTAAAATAACATCAAATTGATCATAAATACAGTGTAGACATTGTTAATGTTGTAAATGACTATTGTAGCTGGAAACGGCTGGTTTTTAATGGAATATCTACATAGGTGTACAGAGGCCCATTATCAGCAACCATCATTCCTGTGTTCCAATGGCACATTGTGTTAGCCAAGTTCATCATTTTAAAATGCAAATTGATCATTAGAATACCCTTTTGCAATTATGTTACCTTCATTAAATAGTACCTGCAAAACACCAGTCTCAACGTCAACAGTGAAGAGGCGACTCCAGGACGATGGCCTTCTAGGCAGAGTTGCAAAGAAAAGCCATATCTCAGACTGGCCAATAAAAAGAAAAGATTAAGATGGGCAAAAGAACACAGACACTGGACAGAGGAACTCTGCCTAGAAGGCCAGCATCCCAGAGTATTTGCGGGAACAATGTAATGAAGCTGCCAGTTGAGGACTTGTGAGGAGTCTGTTTCTCAAACTAGACACTCTAATGTACTTGTCCTCCTGCTCAGTTGTGCACTGGGGCCTCCCACTCCTCTTTCTATTCTGATTAGAGCCAGTTTGCACTGTTCTGTGAAGGGAGTAGGACACAGCGTTGTACAAGAGCTTCAGTTTCTTGACAATTTCTCGCATGGAATAGCCTTCATTTCTCAGAACAAGAATAGACTGGCGAGTTTCAGAAGACAGTTATTTGTTTCTGGCCATTTTGAGCCTGAAATCGAACACACACATGCTGATGCTCCAGACACTCAATTAGTCTAAAGAAGGTCAGATTTATTGATTCTTTAATCAGAACAACAGTTTTGAGCTGTGCTAACATAATTGCAAAAAGGTTTTCTAATGATCAATTAGCCTTTTAAAATGCTAACAATAGTCATTTACAACATTTGCAATGTCTGCACTGTATTTCTGATCAATTTGATACTTTTTTAATGGACAAAAAAAATAGCTTTTCTTTCAAAAACAAGGACATTTTAAAGTGACCCCAAATTTTTGAATGGTAGTGTATATTGTAGTGAAGACATCAAAACTATGAGATAACACATATGGAATCATGTAGTAACCAAAAAAGTGTTAAACAAATCAAAATATATTTTAGATTTTAGATTCTTCAAAGTAGCCACCCTTCGCCTGGATGGCTGCTTTGTATTCTCTCAACCAGCTTCACCTGGAATGCTTTTTAACAGTCTTGAAGGAGTTCCCACATATGCTGAGCACTTGTTGGCTGCTTTTCCTTCACTTTGCGGTCCAATTCGTCCCAAACCATCTCAATTTGGTTGAGGTTGGGTGATTGTGGAGGCCAGGTCATCTGATGCAGCACTCCATCACTCTCCTTCTTGGTAAAATAACCCATACATAGCCTGGAGGTGTGTTGGGCCATTGTCCTGTTAAAAAACAAATGATAGTCCTACTAAGCGCAAACCAGATGGGATGGTGTATCGCTGAAAAATGCTGTGGTAGCCATGCTGGTTAAGTGTGCCTTGAATTTTAAATAAATCACAGACAGTGTCACCAGCAAAGCACCTCCACACCATCACTCCACCTCCATGCTTCACAGTAGGAACCACACATGCTGAGATCATCCGTTTACCTACTCTGCGTCTCACAAAGACACGGCAGTTGGAACCAAAAATCTCAAATTTGGACTCATCAGACCAAAGGACAGTTTTCCACCGGTCTAATGCCCATTGCTTGTGTTTCTTTGCCCAAGAAAGTCTCTTCTTATTATTGGTGTCCTTTAGTAGTGGTTTCTTTGCAGCAATTCAACCACGAAGGACTGATTCACACAGTCTCCTCTGAACAGTTGATGTTGAGATGTGAAGCATTTGTATAGCCTGCAATTTCTGAGGCTGGTTACTCTCATGAACATATCCTCTGCAGAAGAGGTAACTCTGGGTCTTCCTTTCCTGTGGCGGTTCGCATGAGAGCCTGTTTCATCATAGCGCTTGATGGTTTTTGCGACTGCACTTGAAGAAACTTTAAAAGTTCTTGAAATATTCCGCATTGTCTTGACTGTCCACGAGTATACAAATGGGTCAAATCAGGTTTGCAATGTATAACTTCAATCAGACCCCCTCTCACCCTAGAGCGGGAAGGAAAGAACTAGGGGGGTTAACAACAGCCCTATTATAAATCAAGGGAGAAGATTCAGATCTGCGCTCTCAATATCACCAAAGCAAACTTTTCCCGCTGAAACTCTAACTCGTTCATAAGTGAAAACTGGCACAATATTTATGACTTAGAACGTGGGGAATGGTCAGAGGCAATATATAGAACACGAATGTAATTTTGTTTGTTATTTTGTGATGTTATTAAAAATGTTAAAAAGGAAATACTGTAACTTAGAAAGTATAGACACTACATATATGAAGTTTCCATACTTCGTGTTGTGCATGTAATATGAAGAATTATGAAAGTGTTTTTGTTACGAGAGAGATGTGATTTGAGAAGCTATAAGAATATTTTTTTTTACCTAACTTTGCACAGTGAGTAGTTACCACCTGGAGTGAGGCCAGAGAGCCCCTTTTGAGCATATAAATGATAGGTTAAGAAAAAAAACACATTAGACCAGAAAAGCGTGAAGCTGCAGCTGCACGTTTAAAGTGGTTTGAATTTTGAATCTCAACACAAGGCTAGCCTATCTTCAAAGAAGCGTCTTCAACAGTGAATGGAAGGAAAGTCAACTCTGTAGTTCTGTTCAAGACTACACGACAAGTCCCCGGCTACCGGACAACTACAAAGAAGGATAACAGTAGAAGACTTGTTGTAACCATTTCGGACAATCAGAGCCTTACAAGCGTGCCGCGAAACCCAGGCATTTCACGTAAATACATTCATGATTTCTTACTCAAAGTGGGCAGCAGTTCGTGTTCAAAGTATATGGTTACTGTAGATGAGAGTCATTTCTGAATGTACCAATGTTAAGTGTCTCTGTACCTCTCTCTCCCTCTCCATCTCTCCTTTAACAAGCATCAATGCTGTTGTCATTCCGCTAGGGACCTGTTTTCAGTTTATTACAGTCAATAACCGGTGCAGCGTGTGTATGTTTATCTTGTGTTCCCATTTAATTATCTAGTAAATAAATAATTAAACAAATTTGTGTAGTACTGAATCATAAGACAGGCTCTGTTTTTTTCAGATGCAAGGAGGTTACGACTGTTCAGAATGGTGATATGATAGGAGGTTTTGATTAATAAGTTGACTGTTATAGATGTGATAGGTAAAGACCTTTTTGAGTTTAATTCTAGAGATGGTAACTCTTTAAAGAACCGCTCTCGTGGTGCCCCAGATCCTTATGAGTTAATTGTTACATTATTAATTTAATCGCGTAACAATTAAACATAGTTAGTTCATTGGATAAATAACAGTCTTCAGATTGATGTTAAAGTCAAGTCACGGCAGCATTGACTGACCTTCATGTCTTAAAGTAATGATTGACTGTCATTTCTCTTTGCTTATTTGAGCTGTTCTTGCAATAATATAGTGCTATCTTCTGTATAGAACTCCTAGCTTGTCACAACACAACTGATTGGCTCAAACGCATTAAGAAGGAAAGCAATGGTTACAACAAGCAATAACTTTTAACAAGGCACACCTGTTAATTGAAATACATTCCAGGTGACTACCTCATGAAGCTGGTTGAGAGAATGCCAAGAGTGTGCAAAGCTGTCATCAAGGCAAAGGGTGGCTACTTTCTACAATGTAGAAAATAGTAAAAATAAAGAAAAACCCTGAAATGAGTAGGTGTGTCCATACGTTTGACTGGTACTATATATAGTATAATATAGTAATAGTATTAAATTATTATATAGTAATATATACTACCTGGTATTGTACAAGTCCAGTAAGCAGTGTGTATGTGATAGAGAGCCCTATTTCCCCATATTAAAGCAATACTAATTTCCCTCATCCAGCAATCAAGCAGCCAAATAGAGCTATAAGTCATAGCTGCCAAGTGAAAATTCTTTACTGTTATTTAAGGCTGCAATATGTAACTCTTTGGGTGACCTGACCAAATTCACATAGAAATGTATGTTATAGATCTGTCATTCTCATGGAATGCAAGTCTAAGATCTGTTCTATGTGCACTATTTTTATGATTCCCGTTCTTAAGTTTTGTTTTTGCGTCTTTTGATTTTGTACACCAGCTTCAAAAAGCTGAATATATAATATTTTTGCTTATGGAAAATATATTTCACAGTAGTTTAGATGGTACAATGATTTTCTACACTTGCTTATTTTATCACGTAAACTGAAATAAGGCGACCTATTCTAATTTTTGCAACCAGGAAATGGCGGAGCAAGTTCTGCATAGTGCATCTTTAATGTAAGTCTGTCTCTGGAGGCTGATTTAATGTCTCAATCTGAATGACCTTGGCTCTTCTGCACTACAATGGTGTTCTCTCCTTTACTCTCTCTCCCTCTCTCCACATCTCCCTCTCCCTGAGTTTATGCATAGCAGGAAAAGATAAATCTCTGTGATCAGACACAGTGACACAGTCCAGGAAGTGTATTGTCAAGGCACAGCTTATACATAAACAGAATAAAAACACATGCAGTATTTTTAGGTAATCTCACTGTTGTACTGTAATTCAATGAACACCTATCCAATGATATGTTGATCTACAGAAATGTAAGCCAATATTGAGAGATGAAACATGTAATGAGAGGTCCGTCTCATTTGTTATGAGAACAGAAAAGCAATATTTGGTTTTTAATACTTCCTACACTGATGGATTTAGGGAGTAATTTCTATCGACAACTTGTAATTGAACAACAGTTGGCTGTGAGAGCAGACTTAAGGTTGAGACATGAATGTAAGTTGGCCACTTTTTAGTTGTCCAACTCAATCTTGCAAATCACCTAGATAAAACTGCAACAGCAGTAAGCCTTCACTCCCTCTCTCTCTTTAAGAAAATAAAATATCAACCATCAACAAACGAATTATTCCAACAATCCAGTATCCAGTTGATCACACTTGACGCAGCATATGGCTGAATAGTGTAAATAATAATAACATTCTGGGTTAACTACTCAATGAGTATTTGTTTGTTTTCCTTCACACTAATTACATTTACATCTCAGCATGGTTGTGGTGCTGAAATCCACATGTAAATGAGAGGAAATGAAAATGAAGACTATTCCCTGCAGTGAGAGCCGCCTCAACAGATGCGTTAATGTCAATGGCAATCTTTACTAAAGGGGTAGAAAAGGTTTATGTATTCCAGGCAAACATTGGGCCCAAGTTCTGATTGAGTTACAGTCACAGTTAATGCAGGGTAATCAGATCAGAGAGAAAGTTGTCCTGGCTGGAGTCCCGTATGGCCCTGGCAATAGCTGTGGAAGAAAATAAGGTCAGTCTCACACCTTCAGTAATATACAGTGCCCACTCACTCACTTGGTGACTCTTGAGAATGCCTCAGTTAGACCATCATAACTTGTAATGTTCATTTACATCCTTTAACAACAGATAGCAAGCATAACTCAGATCTCCCACAGAGACTCACGTAAACAGGGTTTGGAAAAGAACACTTTGACTGTTTATTTTCATCCTTTCTTGACATGATTCCCTGCAAACAATATTTGTTATTCAGTGGTATATGTGATCTGGAGTGCCTCTCTAAAGTGAAGGGAACAGCTGCAGAGGATGGATCAACATGTTGGCTGCTCTCCACCTTTACCCACCGACAAACTCTCCTCTGAATAAACTGGTTTTTAATTGGGCCTTCAAGTGCATAATCTGAAGTCAACATGTACATGAATTTGTTTGATCCATCATTTTCATTTGATTGGAACCGTCCATCAATATGCCTACCGCACCTCATGCTGTCAAAGGGAGAGCATGGAAGTTGACATACAGTGGGCAATATAGTTTAGAGTTTATAGGCCTATAATGCTGTCAATATTCCACCATAGTCGAGCTAACAATGACAGGCTCATCTGGGGGCTGACTCACAAGGCTTTGCTGCTGCATCATTCATCACCACCAACTGTGACACTGCTCTGTCATTATTGCTTATGTCACCCATTACGTTGTGCTTAGGGCTGCAGTTGTGCTGAAGTTGTGTTCAAGAAGAGCATCGTTTGATGAAAGATGAACTGTCTTATATTCAAGCTGAGGGTCTGTTTGAGTGTTTTAATGATTTTTTTTTCTACCAAGAGAAACTTCTTTGAGAAGTGGAAGATTGTCAAGAAAGGGAGTTGGTGTTAAAACGTCTCTCTAATATTGATTCAGCTCCTACAAATCAGCTCTATAACTTGGAGCCTGATGAGGCATGTCACATCTGCGCTGGAAAAGAAGCACTCTGCTAAACCACCGCAGGCTCATCCTTGTACCACTCTTCTGCTTGGATGTCGAATACTTTGCAGAAAAAGGGAATAGGAAAATAACTTTGGAAAGGAAGTATTTTTATTCAGAGGAGCATCCCTCAACTGGGAAGCAATCTAAAAGAACTACAGAAAAACCTCAAGGCCCTTTCTTACATAATCTGTTTTTTTAACTCGTGTCATGTGGCCCATTTTTCTCCTGACTGGCTGACTGGTGCAGAACTCCGCATGAAAAACTTCTCCAAAGAAGACATAAGGAACTTATGTTACTTTCACTTCATGAACACGTTAGCTTATTCTGAGTAATCTTGGTGTCAAAGCAGGGGAACTTTTGTGCAGTTGACTGATGGTCTCTGTGAGATGTACAGCTAATGCTTATGCAAAATATTTCTGAAGATTCTCTATACTCATGGCTCTACATGAGAATTGATACAGTAGTTTAAACTGACTGCCTGTGTGATTTAATGACAGTTTAACAGTAATGACATAACCAACAACAACAACAATGAAAAACATTTCCTTGGTCACGAAAAGCAGAAAGTTGTCCCTATCTCAAAAGTTTTCTGAAGCTGACAGCACCCTCAAGATTTGTTATTTATGAACACTGTGACAACCTACACAGCGACAACTGGTCCCTCTCTCCATACTCTCCCATACTAAAGCATAAACTGAATGTGCAAGAAAAATACATAAAACCCCCTTGCTGTTGATTCTTTGGTTTTGAGAATTGAGCTGAAAGCTCTGGATTTCATTTTCAGTGCATATCTGAGTTGTCAAAGAGGCTCGTTGATATGCTGTGTAAATATCATTAGTTATTTTTAGAAAGAAAGGTTTGGTAATAGTATACTTGGAGGTTGGACAAAAGATAATGATTTCAAAGTATAAATAAATAAAATCCAAAATATATACAATTATATGCGAAAAATCATCGTGCCTCATTACTCTCAAGCACTCTAGGCAAGTCAAGAGCATACAGAGAATATTAAGTAGGATGACTGTTTTGCAGATGTCAGCTTGATACAAACACAGAGTTATTGAAGTCAACAGGATGTTGTCCCCAAACTACATTAAGCAGTATTGAGAGGTCTATGTTCCTGGCAAAAAGTCTTTGTACTTAAAACAAACAACTTGACAATAACTGCGGGTGAAACACCTTGTCACTCCAAAATGTTATTGTTTGGTGATGTTAGGCAGATATAATACTGTGTGCCATGGCAGAAGTAACTCAACACCCCTGGCATTCTTCCCTGGCAGTGTTAGAGCAAGACATCCTGTGGGTTAGGCGCTTAAACTGGTGATTAAACTGGTGATGATCACAACATTCACACAGGCAACAACAGTGAGTGAGAATTCCCTGTGTAAAGCGGGACAATAGTAATGGAAATCATAGCTTTTCATTTAGAGAATGTTAATTCTGCTGCTTAATGCTATCATCAATCTAAGGAAAATGTGTTCAACTCATCATCAGTAGGAAATTCATTAGTGTCAACCCCACCGCAATATTACGATTATTGCCCCATTGATATGCGAAAGTGCATTACGATTACATTTTACGATCAGGAATTCATATTGGAAGCATCCATTCAGATGATCTGCTCTCAGGTTCCTAATAGTTTATTCCAGACTGGGGGATAAATAAAAACCAAAGCAAATAAAATAACAAAATACCAAAGTCTCTTAATGGGGCAATCAGCAGTTACTACATCAATTGTGGTATTGTACCCATTGATCTTTGAAGAACATAACTTATAAATGCCTCATGAGCTTAATTTAAAACCAGTTAAATGTAACTAAATGCAATCAAAAATGTAATCCACAGTACCAGTCAAAAGTTTGCACACACCTACTCATTCAGGGGTTTTTCTTTATTTATACTATTTTCTACATTGTAGAAAAATAGTGAAGACATCCAAACAATAAAATAACACATATGGAATCATGTAGTAACCAAAAAAGTGATAAACAAATCAAAATATACTTTATATTTGAGATTATTCAAAGTAGCCACCCTTTGCCTTGATGGTATGTCGTCACTGTAAATAAGAATTTGACTTGCCAAGTTAAATAAAGGTAAAACAACAACAAAAAAGACAGGTTTGCAAACTTTTGGCATTCTCTCAACCAGCTTCATGAGGTAGTAATCCGGACAACATTTTAATTAACAGGTGTGCCTTGTTAAAGTTAATGCGTTTGAGCCAGTTGCGTTGTGACAAGGTCGGGGTGGTATACAGAAGATAGCCCTATTTAGTAAAATACCAAGTCCATATTATGGCAAGAACAGCTCATATGAGCAAAGAGAAATGACAGTCCATCATTACTTTAAGACGTAAAGTAATGAGGAAACTTTGAAAGTTTCCTCAAGTGCAGTTGCAAAAACCATCAAGCGCTATGATGAAACTGGCTCTCATGAGGACTGCCACAGGAAATGAAGCCCCAAAGTTACCTCTGCTGCAGAGGATAAGTTCATGAGAGTTACCAGCCTCAGAAATTGTAGCCCAAATAAATGCTTCACAGAGTTTGAGTAACAGACACGTCTCGACATCAACTGTTCAGAGGAGACTGCGTGAATCAGGCCTTCATGGTCGACTTGCTGCAAATAAACCACTACTAAAGGACACCAATAAGAAAAAGAGACTTGATTGGGCCAAGAAACACGAGCAATGGGCATTAGACCGGTGGAAATCTGTCCTTTGGTCTGATGAGTCCAAATTTGAGATTTTTGGTTCCAACCACCGTGTCTGTGAGACGCAGAGTAGGTGAATGGATGATCTCTGCATGTGTGGTTCCCACCGTGAAGCATGGAGGAGGAGGTGTGATGGTGTGGGAGTGCTTTGCTGATGACACTGTCTGTGATTTATTTAAAATTCAAGGCACACTTAACCAGCATGGCTACCACAGTATTCTGCAGCGATACACCATCCCATCTGGTTTGCACTTAGTAGGACTATCATTTGTTTTTCAACAGAACAATGACCCAACACACCTCCAGGCTGTGTAAGGGCTATTTTACCAAGAAGGAGAGTGATGGAGTGCTGCATCAGATGACCTGGCCTTCACAATCACCCAACCTTAACCCAATTGAGATGGTTTGGGTTGAGTTGGACCGCAGAGTGAAGGAAAAGCAGCCAACACGTGCTCAGCATATGTGGGAACTCCTTCAAGACTGTTGGAAAAGCATTCCAGGTGAAGCTGGATGAGAGCATGCCAAGAGTGTGCAAAGCTGTAATCAAGGCAAAGGGTGGCTACTTTGAAGAATCTAAAATCTAAAATACATTTTGATTTGTTTAACACTTTTTTGGTTACTGCATGATTCCATATTTGTTATTTCATAGTTTTGATGTCTTCACTATCATTCTACAATCTAGAAAATAGTCAAAATAAAGAAAAACCCTAGAATGAGTAGTTGTGTCCAAACTGTTGACTGGTACTGTATGTATTATTTATCATGAGAGGGCCATAAAAATAGTTATTCTGAGGACACAAGCTCAAGGACACAAATCCGATAAAAATATGAAATATTTTAAATTATGTATTTCCTATTCAATGTATGAATAAGGCTTGAAATGACTTATATCCTTTCTAAATATGGTATAATCAAATTATAAAATTACTAAGTATAAGATTTCACCTTCCTTATAACTGGAAAATACTGTACATATTTGTATATTTAGTGTTAGAGAAAATGTGCATATTTTCTAATGGTCTCTCTTGATCAAACGTTTTCTCCCATCACTGTTAACGTCTCACAGAGCTCTAGCTTGGCTTCTTGAACTCGTTAGGAACTCGCCTTTCATCTAATTTTAATCAGTACGTGTTTTGTGCTTAGAATCAATACATTTTTGTAGATGAATGCCTAGAAATTGATCTCTGAATGTGCTACAGTGATGAAACCACTCTCTCCTGCTGCGCTACGATGTAAGGATTGCAGGCATGTGCTTTGTCAATAGGCTATGACATAGGATTCAGCCAGGAGTTGACGGACAGTCGGAATATCGAATAAAATGGTAGGAGGGACCTCCCAGCTTCAAGTGATTTCAGATTTCACATCCTACGTCACACAGGCTCAGACAATATACTATTGTATCTGTGGGAACCAGGGCCGTCGCTTAATGCAAGCCATTTCGATCTACTGTGTCCACAGATCTATTTATACGTGCAAATTTTGGTCAGAAACAGTACCAGAATCACGCAAGTCCCCAAAACAGGGGACTTTACATCTAAGAGTTTTAACTGTTGTACTCCATCAGAACCCCAAAATGTACACTTGTTTTACTCCAATGTTTCTAAACAATGTAAATGTAAACAAACACTGTATAGCCTCAATAACCCTTTGTTATTGTTTCAACTGCTGATTGGCCCATTAAATCTTCTCAATTAAAACCACTTGGATATTAAGATTATGTTACAACATAAATGGGTAGTTTTGCCAGTCAACAAATTACATCAAACACAGCTGTATTTGGTCATTTGTGTTACTTTTATGGCAGTGTTGTTAGAGTACTGTGGTCATTCGTGTTACTTCCATGACAGTGTTGTGAGAGTACTGGCAGACCAACTACTGCCAACTACAAGTACTGCCATAGATAAGCCTTGGAAGTTGAGAGTGTGTTACTTGGATAATGGGCAAGGTTTCATTCTGATCACATGCATGCTGTCAGAGAAGTGTATACTCTGGAATTGAGGGTCCTCCAGTCAATTACAGAAGCAATCAAAATTGCCAATAGAATCGGCCATAGTAAGCTGCAGCAAGGCAGGTCCCATTGATGAGACTTCTTTCTGCTCTGTTAGTTTTACAGATTGTATTTTTCATGGAGGGAAAATCTGTTCTAGTTTGTTTGTTTAACAGATTATAATTGTTTTATTTTCTGTTTTCAACAACATCTCATCAAAAAGGTATTTTACAGGAATTTCTTCAACCTCCACCGATGGGCAATTTACTAGAATAACAGAGGCTGATTTACACATTTATTTATTTCTCAAATAGATGTAGACCATTGTTATTCACATCAGATGTGGTGGATGAATCAGAATTAGTTGGGTAACATAGATAATTAAGATGTTTTATTTGCATAATATGCTTATGTGAGATACTTGTCATTAGAATGTATCCTTTGGACTCTGGTGTCTTTTAGTTGCACTGTTCCCTTAGCTGGGGCTCAGTCACTTGGGGCCCAGAGAGGGGAGAGGTCAGACTTGTCTTTGACATATCTCTGTTGCTATGCAGAATATCAGACAGGGAGGACAAAATGGAACATAGATTCATATATGAATCTATCTGTTAAACCATGTGAAGGGATGATATGATTAATGGGGAACCAATTATTTGTCTCCACAATGTCTGTGCGCAAGTCACTCCCCTCAGTGAGCTTGTCCAGGAGTGGAGTCAAGAGGGGGTTTACTTGAGATGGGAGTATCTAGAGTTGTCAATTGATTTATGCCATTGGATGAGCTAATGGGTCTGTTCTATACCGTACCAGGGAGAGACGGTTCCAGTTTGGGGTAGGAGGACCAGATACTGGTCTATACAATGAACACTGTTGATACAGCAGTTGCTGTCTGCTATGTTTTATAGATATCTTTCATACAAAACTTAACCTTTGTGAACTGTTCCTAAGATCTGTTGTTCGTCATGTACGTTGAGAGGGGGTGGATTTTGGGTGTAATCACTTTTCAATGGTTCATTGAAGGTCAAGTGCTTTTGCAAAAGCATCTTAATTATTAAAGATGTAGTTTTAAGTATAACTCTGACTTGTGTGTGTGAAGTTTGTAACTCTCCTCATTTGTTAATGCAGAAATTAGCCACCACACAGAGCATTTGTTGGTAACAACTGACATAAATCTTGTCATCGACAATGTGTGTGTGCTGAACAGTAAAATAACACACTTACAACCAATAGATTCTACCTAAGAATTCTTATAATTTTGTTGTGTGTTGTGTATGATCTTATGTAAAAATTGAGACATCTTAACGCATGTTCAAACTTTTTTAGTCGAGAACGAGGAATCTTTTTCCCTGTGTTATCTTGCATTTCCAGGAGGAGCTACAGTGCGTCTGTAACACTGAGTGCAGACATCTGAGAGGTTGATTGCTTTAGGCAAAAGACAAACAACATTTCAAGCCATCAAATCCGATCCCTCGTCTAGTGGATCGACTAAGAACATTTCTACTTATTTTGCCCTGCCGAGGCATAAAGTCTGAAATCCCTTAATGTAGGTTTTCCCCCAGTGGAGAATGATTTATATAACATATGTTCTCTCTGAAACAACCATAAAACAAACAAGTAGCAATAGAGGTTTGTTTTAATGGGATTTTGTCTGTCTTTTTAACGTGACTCCCACATCATTTCACTGTGACTTCCATCACACTATTGAAAAAGTTATGACACTAATGAAATTGATACTGACAAGTTAGGGGATCTTACTTCATTGGTTTACTGTTACAAAGAGGGACAAATCATTATTTTTCACCTGTGCAGTACAAGCAAAGAAACAAAGGGAAGAAACGTGTTAATATCGACAGACCCTGTCACCCCTGGGTCTATGAAAATGGTCTGAGACCATTAAAGATTTGACAAGAACAAAAGAGGAACCCATGATGGCTGTTGGCTGAAAGCAGTTTGGACGTCAAACACTGTATGGATGTCTGACCTTCTAATACCGCCTGTGGACAAAGAATGTGTACACTATTGAGGAGCACCTTTTGCCCTACACCTGCTCTCTCACACGTGCACATTTACACGCACAGAGACAAAGACACAAACAAACTCATGCAGTGCAGTGCCCACACAGTGAAGAAACAACAGGTTATTTTATATGTTATTCTAGCAGGGCTAGTAGGACATTGAAAATCAATACACATTTAAAGGTGACGTACTCATTCACCATATATGCAAGGATGCTTTTGAAAACAAGACACGTACTGTGCAGTGTGGGGGAAAACAGAGTCTCGCTAACCGTGGAATGGTGATCTCAGCAAAGAAATGCTAGCTACCTGTTGTTCACTTTATGAACTGCACGCACGTTGATGTTAAGGTCAACAGGTGGGTTCCTATAGACATTTCTAGTAGCCTACTGTTTTGTTCTTCTTCTAAAAAGCTGTGCCTGTCTTTCTTGGTTTGAGAGGATGACTCAGGGTCTGAGCCATCATATATCCATTGTACTGTGGAGGGGTTTGGAATGAGAGGGGCCTGTTATTCAGCTTTCATAAAGCCTGCTGCTGTCAGAGCCCATGCAGTGCCCAGACAGAGGCTCAGGGAGGGGCGCAGGTGCAGCAGAGAGAGACAATCCCCCAGCATCCAGAGGGGAATAGACCTGTCAGCCAAACCAGCACTAAAACAGCCAAAGAAACCATAGAGAGCCCTCACCACAGGATTCTCATTCAACTATGTAAAGAATCCTGACACATAGCCAACAAACAAGCAGCGCATAAAGATATATACACACAAGCACGCACACACACACACATATATGCACACACACGATGCTGAATAATTTCTACACAGCTCAGAAATTGTGATTCTGGTTTGCTTCATCCACAGATTTGAGTGATGCATGCTTTATTAAATGATGCTTCATTGAAAACACATATTGAAGAACTTCAAAAGGAAATGGTAGGGGCATTTGGTTTCTTCGATTTCAGACTGACATGCAGCAGAGGCAGTGCGGTAAGTGTATGAACGTTAGAATGCGCTATCCTTGGTGCTGAAATTGAATTACGATGCGCGGCTATGACCTTCCTACCACAGCAGGTGTCCTCCAATAAAATCAAACTGAAGTTCACCTCTTGCTACTCGGGATCAGCCCTTGCACATTTGTATTATCATATACAAATCTCTAGAAATAAAACGATATTGTTATATAAAACGACATCATGTCTCTATCTCCATGGGTAGGCTATTACACTGTCCATCTATTCATTCAACATTACGTGCCGAAATACAAGATACAATGACCATCATGTTCAAGCATCACTAGTAAAACGAGTCAGTCATCAATGTCAACCTTGAGAGACACTTTTGTGTTCAATTAGATAATTGAGTCTACTTAGAAAGGGGAGGTGGAGGAAGTGTCATCACTGGAGGGGAGAGAAAAGCTTGGGGAGCTTGGACTGAGAAAAACAAAATGAGACGGCAGTGTGCAGAGCAGACGGCTCGAGGAGGATCAACCTCAAGGATCCATCTGAAGACGCAGTGGGTCGCCCAGGAAATCCCTTGACAGTTGAATACTTTGACAACTCTAGTTCTTAGTTTTGATGTTATTTCGTTTTTTTTTCTTGTTTTATTTTCAAGGAGAACGTTACAGACGAAAATCTCTTCAATAGGCTACCGGTAGAGGCTTTTGGGGGCTATTAGTTAGGCTACTTACAGTTTTATCGACTGGTCTTCAGAAGTGAAGATAAAGGAAACGGAAAAGGAAAGTGTGAGGAGACGGAAGGCAATACATACCTTGTACAAAACAACGACCTGTAGGACTTCTGTTCATGTTAATCCTATCAAACAGAAAATAGAAGTCTTCAGTCTAACAAATATGAAATGATATGCATTTCAAAGCCAGCGCACACTTAAACTGCTCTCGAATTGGATTTGTAGTTGACACGTTTTTTTATATATATAGTTGTAGTTTCTATTTTTGTATCATTATTTTATTCCAATACATGCGGAATAAAATATCTTACAATGTGCGGATTAAAATAGTTGGTTTTGATGTAACAAAGATATTTGCTAGGTTTATTTGAGACAATAAAATAGATAGAATTACGACCAAAAAGAAAGTTTCAGCAATATATCTAGTAGGGCTACTTATATCCTTCGGTAATTGTAATGCAAAGTTGATGTGACATATAGGCTACACAAGCACTCTTGATATATAGGCATTACATGCATTGAAGACATAGCAGAGACACCTGCCACTTTGTCCGGGACTTCGCGAGCTTCGATTCCGCCACTGTTTTCTCAACAGGCTACACCAAAAAACAATAACAGTCAAGTGACAGAACCTGAACATAGATCTTTTTTCCGGTTGCAAAATGTTGTTCTCCAAAGTGGACTATAGCAAAGTTTCGGTCAGCAAACTACAGTGAGCTATATGAAGATCGCGATACAGATTTTCCCTCGCAGAAATGCCAGTGCGAATGCCAGTGCGGACCACAAGGTTCATGTACAAGGGAAACTGCACTATTCCAGATATCCTATCATACCGGACCCCCATTAACCTGCCCGAGGATGAGGTGGAAGGTGAGTCATGATTATTATATCTATTGTTTCATGTCTTGCCTAAATCCATTCTGCATGTGGAGGATCGATACAGCCAGGTCAAGGAAATGACCCTTGCCTTGACGGTGCAATGAGTCACTCGATCTCAGCCGTTCAGCACCGTGGAGAGCGCCCCACAGCTACAGGGCTAAATGTTAGCACGTCACAATGGTCTCACACAAGGGCAGCAATTACAACTTCAAATGCACGCAGATTGCCCTAGTATGTTCTATCATACTTGTCTTGACTCATTCACTTGTTCAGAAGACAACGAACATGTATGTTCCCAGCTGTTAAAATTGCGGTATAAACATATGCCATTTACCAGACGTTTTTATCCAAAGCGACTTACAGTCATGCTTGGATGCATTTTACTTATGGTTGGTAGACATCAGTTAGCACAACATTTTTGTAATTGTTCTTAATAATCTGTTTTGATGGTAGTTCTACCATCTGCAAAGTAATTAAAACCAAAGAGAATGTATGCACAGCGGTCTAAGGCACTGCATCTTAGTGCTAGAGGTGTCACTACAAACCCTGGTTCGTTTCCAGGCTTTATCTCAATTGACCTTAATTGTGAGTCCCATAGGGCGGAGCACAGTTGGCCCAGCGTTGTCCGGGTTAGGGTTAGTAGTCAGTCATTGTAAATAAGAATTTGTTCTTAACTGGCTTGCCTAGTTAAATAAAGGTTAAATAAAAATGATAAAACAATTTATAAAACAAAAGGTTCTACCTAGAACCTAAAACGGTTCTTTGGCTGTCCCCATAGGTCGGAGAAACCGTTTGAAAAACCCTTTTAGGTTCCAGGTAGAACCATTTTGGAGATCCCTACATGGAACTCAAAAGAGTTCTACCTGGAAGAAAAAAGGGTTCTCCAATGGGGACAGCCGAAGAACCCTTTAGAATACCCCTCTCTAACCCTTTTCCTGTAGGCATGCCAATCTGAATGAGTGCTATGATGAACTATTATTTATTCCAAGGCTTACAGGCTTGGAAAAGTATGCCTTGAATATTGCTAGACAATATTTGTTTGAATGTTGCTTGAATGGTCCTTGTATATCTTTGTAATGAGTGAATTTTAAGGCATTAACACCAATGACATACAACTTTGAATAGCCTTCTTTGTTTTTATTGATCTACACAATATATTACATACTTTTGTTCACTTTCTAGCATTTAAAATAATAGATATCTCTAAACCCCCAAAACATGTCACAACTGGAAGAAGCCAATTAGCTTAGCCTAAGTACCTTAAACAATGCATAAATATAATGTTTTGCAATATAAAGAACTTGTATTATGTTTTATCATTGACAAACTGTTCAATATAAAAAAAGAATGTATGATGTGTAGGGTTGCACATTTTGGGGAATATTCAGAGGTGGAAACTTTCTGTGGGAATTAACGGGAATATATGGGAATTAACGGAAATATAATCAAATTAATATTAATACCATTTAAATGTAGATGTTTTTTGCATTGGATATATTTACCATATCATACGGAGACAGAAACATAAACCTTTTACCTTATCATAAGTAGACATAATTGCAAATGATTAAATCCCTCTGATAGAAATGTAAAAAATCCCAAAGCCCTTGCTTGGAAGTGTATTTCACCAGACTGCCAAGAACCTTGCCCTCATCCAGGCCAAGGTGGCGAGAAACGGTAGTGATGACACCATAGGCCTTGTTGATCTCTGCACCAGACAGGATGCTCTTGCCAGCATACATGGTCCAACATGTCTGCTGCGGCGTGTATGGGCTCCAGGCAGAAGTCGTCACGCTTTTTGATGTATTTCAGAACTGCAGTTTTCTCTGCTTGGAGCAACATTGAAGTGGGCAGGGCAGTAGGGATTTCTTCTCTTACATCTGCAAGCAGAGTCTGAACATCAGACAGGATGGCATTGTCTCCCTCAAACAGTGCAATGGCTACTGCTATAAGTTTCAGGAGTTTCAGGCTGCTTACCACTCTCTCCCAAAATACATCATCCTGGAGGATCCTCTTGATGGGGCTGTCCATATCGGCAGACTGTGATATGGCCATTTCTTGGAGAGACTCCTTCCCCTCCAGGAGACTGTCAAACATGATGACAACACCACCCAAAACAGGTGTTGCTGGGCAGCTTCAATGTGGTGCTCTTATTCTTCTCACTTTGCTTGGTGAGGTAGATTGTTGCTATAACTTGACGACCATTCAGATACCTAACCATTTCATTGGCTCTCTTGTAGAGTGTATCCATTGTTTTCAGCGCCATGATGTCTTTGAGGAGCATATTCAATGCATGAGCAGCACAGCCAATGGGTGTGATGTGAGGGTAGGACTCCTCCACTTTAGACCAAGCAGCCTTCATGTTCGCAGCATTGTCTGTAACCAGCACAAATACCTTCTATGGTCCAAGGTCATTGATGAATACCTTCAGCTCATCTGCAATGTAGAGACCGGTGTGTCTGTTGTCCCTTGTGTCTGTGCCCTTGTAGAATACTAGTTGAGGGGTGGAGATGATGTAGTTAATTATTCCTTGCCCACGAACATTCGACCACCCATCAGAGATGACTGCAATACAGTCTGCTTTCTCTATGATTTGCTTGACCTTCACTTGAACTCTGTTGAACTCTGCATCCAGCAAATGAGTAGATAAAGCATGTCTGGTTGGGGGTGTATGCTGGACGAAGAACATTCCGAAATCTCTTCCAATACACATTGCCTGTGAGCATCAGTGGTGAACCAGTTGCATACACAGTTCGAGCAAGACATTCATCAGCATTTCTCTGACTACGTTCCTCCATTGAGTCAAAAAAAACTCTGATTCCAGGAGGACCATGAGCTGATGATATCGATAAGTTGTCTGATTCATCATTTTCACCTCATATAGAAGTAGAGGGACTTTTGTCAGAGGTTGCTTGTTGTGAGCGCTGAGGGAACATAATGCACTTGGCCAGATGATTCTGTATCTTTGTTGCATTCTTCACATATGATTTGGCACAATATTTGCAAATGTACACAGGTTTTCCTTCTACATTAGCTGCATCGAAATGTCCACTGTAGTGAAATGTCCACTGCAGTGAAATGTCTCTCACCTACAGCTGATTACATGTGATGGAGGAGTGCACTGCACATGTGATGGAAGAATGTACTGTGGATGCAGAGAGTTGCAATTCCATTGAATTGGGGATAGTTTAACAAAATATGCCACAAGACCTAGAATTACCTTATGTGTATCCCACAAAAAAGGTTCACTGTTATAAGCTAACTTTTTTGATGAATTTAAGCAAAATTCCAAAAATTCCCGGGCTTAACTTCCCATGAATAAATTCCGGAAAAATTCTGGAAATTAACAGGAAAGTTCCCAACCCTTTGCAACCCTAAATGATGTGTAACTATTTGTCATTTTAAAGTGTTCTTCATGGTTGCAAAGGCAAAGGACCCAAATGCCACCGTAATTCAAGAACACCCACATAATGATACTTATAGTGACTCCATATACTCCTGTTTCACAGAAAACTTGTTGGACCTACATCTTCCAAATCTTTGTTATGTCTAGCAGTAAATGGAATAGCTCTCACTCAATATTCAGGATGTATCAATCTTCTGTATCTTGCAAAACATTGTTGATTCAGACTGTGAGTAAGCATGTGTATGTTACAGATATTATATATTTCAACAGCAATCACTCAATTAACGCCATTAATCAGATAAATACATTATTTATTGAAGCCCCTGTCTTTTTCCCACTCCAAGTTACAGTATTTCCTTTGGAGGCCACCCAGCATCCATAGAGTGTATCTATCTGCCTACTCTAATAACCTTTCTGAGGTAATTCAATTAAAGTTATGACTTATAATTAATGCATTGGTGCTGCAGGGAAGGGATATATAGAGTAAAAATCAGGAGACAGATGATATCACCAAGTGTAACTGTGTAGCAGGATAAAAAAAAAATAATAATTCCAACGGCATTTCCTGAGAGAACATAAAGTAGCAAAGACGGGCCGACACTCCAGATTATAACCTGTGTATGTCTGTCTTTTCCAGATCTGAATCATAGAGAACAAAGTACTTACAATTCAAATGGAAGAAAAAAACATTTGGCAATTATTCACTTTTTCACACTATAAGGAAAGAACAGTCATTAGAGTACAATCCAGCGTGACGTGACCCTGAAGTAGAGGACATTGTGCCTTTCAGTCCATATGTGTGCACTGTGTTGCATGGTATGGCATTGGAACTCACAATCTGTGATGACTGCTAATGACGAATGTGACTCACAGTAGCCAATAAAAAGGGAATATATTCATGACATTGGCTGCTTTTCTGAAGGTCATTGATGATTGACAGCAGAATATGACATGGGGCAGGGAGGAGTGAATGCTACCTAGAAGCACCAGATGATAATGAAAAAAGCTACATGGTGAATTCTGAAAACAAGTGGTTCATGGTGGAGATTTGTGAACTAAATACATAGAAATTAAAACAATCAACAGTATAATACAAATCTTTAGTTAGGGATTGATTGACATTGATGCATCATTGTTCTAGTTGACATTAGTTTGTCGATAGAGGTTGCAAACCATAGAGAACCTATGAGTTTGGGTAATATAGAACCTAGTTTTCCACAGTAGATTTGGTCCTGGGTTACGAGATTAACCAAATATCACAACTCGAGACTATTATTAATTTACTACTCCAGGAAGAATGGTCTGTGTAGTTAAATTCATAGGGGATGTTTTCATTTTAAAAAGTCAGATTCTAAAGTTCACATAGTAACAAAATCTCCCTGGCTTTTGGTGTCCAGCTGCATCTCAGCAGAGGGATCATTGAAGAGATCCTCTATCTGGCATTGGGTAAAAAACAAAACACTGCCTGAATATAGTAGCATTCTTCCTGTCTGAAAGGGCAGTTGGGTGGTTCCAGCAATGATGAGATACACATACAATACAATACAACACAACTTTATTAATCCCCAAGGGGCAATTCCTTCCGGGCTGACATGGTGCTTCAGACAGGACAAACACACACTGACAGTGTAAAAAATAGATAGAATCACTTATTAAGGCATCAGTTCAGGGTGCATAGTGCAATTTAAGAAATTAAAAGTTAATGGTATTCGCAGTTCTTAATTAATTGTAGGGCTAAATTATCTCTAGAATAGTCCATCAGACTCCCTTAATGTTCCTATTAAACAGGGAGATGGCCTCGGGCACAAACGAGGCCCTGCATGAAATAGAATGTGTTTTCATACATTTGGTGAAAGTTGAGAGTGGAGATTTTGTTGTTGTAACACCCTAATCAAAATCTGTTTAAAGGCTAGTGTTTTTGGAGCAAAGTCAACAAGAAGAAAAATAGAGATGACAGTCAGATCAGATATGGCTGAGTCTTTCACACGGATAATGACATTTCTATTTCTGCTGTTAGTTGGTCGCCCTGGCCCCAGATCTGGCCAAGCTGTCTCGCCCTAAAATTCCATCATTGCTTTGAGCAACTTATTTGGCATGGAGAAAAAAATAGCTGTTGGGGGACTGAGACTCTTATCAAAAGACCAACCATGACGGGGCCAAACTCATAGAATTAGATCAAAACAAAAATGCCCAAGATGCCATATGTTGCAGGTGGAGTGCCAGCCAAAGGACAGTGCAGCAGGCAGAGCTCTGCAGCAAATCATTAACTTATTGAGGAAGCCATTTGACTGCTGTTTACTCATTGAGGATCATCCAATGTAACAGGCACAGTGAGCTGTCCAAATTCAGACAGGGGGGTGGAAAAAGGACAGGTTGATTATGAGGGGAAAGGCTTGATAAAATTTGCACAGGAGCCAATTGTCTTTTTTTCCTGAAATAATTGGCTTGTGTTTTTGGCTGGGTTGCTGGCTGGCTGCTGTGACTGATTACACTGTAATACTGCACTGTCCAAGTTCCAATATGAAAACCTGCGTGCTCCTTGAAGATAACACTGCAATGTGTTAATATGACAATTGTGACATTTACATTTTCTCACCAAAATTACAATTATTATAGTTGTTATATGACAAAAAACATTTACCAAAATAGTGCGTTTAAAAATTATATTGAAAATACGTTTTTAAATATGTAGTGGGAAGGTGCTACTATAGTCATCATCAGTGAAAACAAACGGGAATAGGGATTAAAGAGAATGGCACTTTATATTATTCTTCCCAATCCCTAGTCCTTACAAACAAGAGTCAACGCCTCAAAATAATCAGACTGCACAGTTAATTCAAGTGTACCTCGACAACTATTGCATAGTCAGGAAAGTGTTTTTAACTGCCAGTTGTGGCACTTGAACATGTCTGCCGAGCTAGATAAGATTGGTGGTTCGCCTACACAGCACTGACTTCCTTAGAGTGAGGTCCCAGGTCTCGGTCGCTCCCCACCCCTCTTCCTGTTTGTCAACGCACAACTGACGGAGCCTGCAAACGTTATTTATAGATCACAGCATGTCAGAGAATCCCCCAGACACCAGGCATTGGAGTAGGGCTCAGATCACTTTCCACTTTATATGCAAAAGCTATCTTCATGCATGGTTACAAATGGGAAGAGGTTGCAGTAAGCACCTCATATAAAGGAGACGGAGGCTTCTGACTCTACTATCTGTAAATCTGCAAATCAATGAATCTACTATTATATTTGATACAATGTTAACATTTGACAGAGACCCACAAACCTCTAGTCCCCCATCAGCTGATTCCCACATAGTACCAAACACACAGTTGAACACACACTGGACTCTAATCTGGATATAATAGAGTGCATACATACAGGTGTAGGATCTTAATTTGACCAGTATTGTCGCAGCAAAATAATCCTGCAGCAACAGGATTTTAACGTTTAGTCCATAATGTTGCTTGATCGGTGGTTAAACTATTAGCTGGTCAAAATGAGGCTACATGAAAAGTGGAAAACTGTTAATATAACCATGTGTTAGTGAATTTATGTAAATAATGAAGCTCATCTGCAGGAAAACTCTCAGCAACAAAAGAGTGATCAAATTAAGATCTTCCATCTGTAATAGAAAGAATCATCAGCATTATATTTTATTGAGCAAGATTTACACGCTTTTCTAAGTGCTATAGAACAAAATGGCATGGCATTGTTTGAACAAACTATAACACTGTAGTATATAGCGCTGTTCTCATCAAACACTGTTACCCTGATCACTTACTGAATGTAGGTGGGTAAATTCCCAGAATGGGGAATCCTATGCCAAATGTTGACATATGGTAAGCAGTGGCATCCCAATGGACTCACCAGCAGTTTAAATTAGTACCAGTGAGGCTTTTCCTCTCATTTGCAGGGTCCCAGAATACTGTGAACTATGAGGTGGTTTCCTCACCTTATCTCACCACCATTGTGAAGAGCCCAGCTCTGCTATATCTAAGCAGACAGCTTGTACTGCAATTCCCATGGCACATCAGAAGAAGCTTAGTCTCTTGTAGTATCTGTAAACCTGAAGAGATAACCCAGGATTAGTCATAACAAAGATGGAATGGAGATTGTGATAATTTGTTGGCGCGCTCTAGGCTTACAGTAAGCTATTTGAAGAGGAGGGCTCTTCTCTCTCTCTCTCTCTCTCTCTCTCTCTCTATCTATCTCTCTCTCTTTCTCTCTCTCTCTCTCTGTCTTAGATGCAGCCTCACTGAATGCAGAACCAATGTCACAGTGCGAGTTCAGCTGTATTATCGTAAAAATAAATGCCTGTTGAAAGATAGAGAAATCTCATGAAATGGATGAGCATCCCACTGGGCACACCACGTCATTTCAACGTTGTTAATTGGATAATATTTGGTTGAGACGTTATTCAATGAGATTACAACCTATATTCACCCACTCAAAAAGACAGCCAAAAGTTTGTTGAATTGCCAATGTGTTGTCACTATGTTTTCAACCATCTAAAAGCACAACCAAATTCCAATGGAAAAACAATGTCTGATTTTTAGTTTAGTTGTAACCCAAACGTCAATCACTGCACTTTCAACAAATTAAAAGCACAGTAAAGTTCAAATGGGAAAACAATGTCGGCTATTTTGTTTATTTATAAAACAGATTCTGTTATCACTGTGCTTAATCTAATATCAGAACCAAATGACATGGATTGCAGTTGAGATTACATTAAAAGTTTACATGGTCCAAGTGATCAATGCCGTTCAAGATTTTGCGCAGATTATTACAGCAATTGTGAAAATCTCCACAGAGCTGTGATGACCAATGCATGCTAGCTTAAAACTTCTCAGGGCTATGTGGGACGCTAGCGTCCCACCTGCGGGACACACTATTCAACAATCAGTGAAATAGCATGGCGCGAAATACAAAACAGCAATACAAAACATAATTTCATTGTCTCAAACAATCAACTATTTTACACCATTTTAAAGATAAGACTCTCGTTAATCTAACCGCATTGTCCGATTTCAAAAAGGCTTTACGGCGAAAGCATAAATTTAGATTATGTTAGGACATAAACTTCACAAGAAAAACTACACAGCCATTTTCCAAGCAAGGACATGCATCACAAAAACCAAAAGTACAGCTAAAATATTCACTAACCTTTGATGATCTTCATCAGATGGCACTCAAAGGACTTCATGTTATACAATACATGTATGTTTTGCTCGATAAAGTTCATATTTATATCCAAAAACAGCATTTTACATTGGCGCGTGATGTTCAGAAAATGTATTCCCACCAAAACCTCTGGTGAATGTGCACATCAATTTACAAAAATACTCATCATAAACGTTGATAAAATTTACAACAGCTATTGAAAGAATTATAGATACACTACTCCTTGACGCAACCGCTTTGTCAGATTTCAAAATAACTTTACGTAGAAAGCACATTATTCAATATTCTGAGTACATAGCTCAGCCATCGAAGCAAGCTATACAGCTACCCGCCAAGTTCTGGCATCAACAAAACTCTGAATTAGTATTATAAATATTCTCTTACCTTTGCTGATCTTTGTCAGAATGCACTCTGAGGACTCGTACTTCCACAAGAAATGTTCTTTTTGTTCAAAATACTCCATATTTATGTCCAAATACCTCCGTTTTGTTCGTGCGTTCAGATCACTATCCAAAGGCATAACGCGTGAGCGCAGTACCAGAGACGAAAAGTCAAATAGTTCCATTACCATTTGTAGAAACATGTCAAATCTTGTTTACAATCAATCTTTAGGGTATTTTTAACGTAAAAATACGATAATATTCCAACCGGACAATAGCGTATTCATTCCAGGAGAAAAATAAGGAACGGCGCGCTCGCAGGCTCGCGCATCACCAAGCCCTTTATCCTCAGGCAGTCCACTCATTGACTGAGCTACTATTCTCTGCCCAGTAACAGGAGAAGGATGAAAAAACGTTCTAAAGGCTGTTGACAGCCAATGGAAGCCTTAGGAAGTGCAACGTGACCCCACAGACACTGTAGTTTCGATAGGGATTCAAAAGAAGAACTACAATTCTCAGATTTCCCACTTCCTGGTTGGATTCTTCTCAGGTTTTTGCCTGCCATATGAGTTCTGTTATACTCACAGACATCCTTCAAACAGTTTTAGAAACTTCAAAGTGTTTTCTATCCAAATCTACTAATAATATGCATATTCTAGTTTCTGGGCCAGAGTAGTAGGCAGTTTAATTTGGGTACGTTTTTCATCCGGCCGTGAAAATACTGCCCCCTATACTCAACAGGTTAAACATGCACACAGCTGTATTAAGACCCTTACTCACATTTACAAGATTACATAAGACATTTTAAGTTACAGTAACCTCAAAATGTGGCCATGGATGTGTTACTCATTTTCAGGTTGAATGTTAAATTAGTTTGCAAGATAGCCTTAACTTTAGGCTATTTACTGTATTAGAAAAGTAAGATTGAATTGTGTTTGGTTGACAACTCAACCAAATATCAACAATTAAAGGAGATGTATCTACTGCTTGGATAGTTCCATCTGAGACACTGGCTTAATCCCATTCTTTAACTTTTATTTTAATCTGAAATAAACCAGAGCTTGAAACCCTAGGCCTATTGTATTGTCTATTTTTTGTTGAATTCTGGGTTGAATCTAGCTGAATAGTTGTGGATGACTGAAATTGCTATATAGGCCTAAATAGCATCATTGATGATATACTGTATGAGTGAGAAAGTATGGCTGGTCACATTTAATTTATTATGTTGAACCTACCCTTTGGAATGACTTTGATAGCAACAGTGAATCTATTTAGTTGGAGTGGAGAACTCTCAACAATTATTTTCACAATAGCACATTGGTAATAGACAGTGACAAATAAGCAAGGCTGTTCTTGGATAAAACCCTGGATGGGAGACTAAATGGTAGCTGTAGATACAGTGGCTTGCGAAAGTATTTACCCCCTTGGTATTTTTCCTGTTTTGTTGCCTTACAACCTGCAATTAAAATAGATTTTTGGGGGGATTGTATCATTTGATTTATGCAACATGCCTACCACTTTGAAGAAGCAAATCTTTTTTAATTGTGAAACAAACAAGAAATAAGACAAAAAAAAACAGAAAACTTGAGTGTGCATAACTATTCAACCCCCAAAGAATACTTTGTAGAGCCACCCTTTGCAGCAATTACAGCTGCAAGTCTCTTGGGGTATGTCTCTATAAGCTTGGCACTTCTAGCCACTGGGATTTTTGCCCATTCTTCAAGGCAAAACTGCTCCAGCTCCTTCAAGTTGGATGAGTTCCGCTGGTGTACAGCAATCTTTAAGTCATACCACAGATTCTCAATTGGATTGAGGTCTGGGCTTTGACTAGGCCATTCCAAGACATTTAAATATTTCCCCTTAAACCACTCGAGTGTTGTTTTAGCAGTATGCTTAGGGTCATTGTCCTGCTGGAAGGTGAACCTCTGTCCCAGTCTCAAATCTCTTGAAGACTGAAACAGGTTTCCCTCAAGAATTTCCCTGTATTTAGCGCCATCCATCATTCCTTCAATTCTGACCAGTTTCCCAGTCCTTGCCGATGAAAAACACCCCCACAGCATGATGCTGCCACCACCATGCTTCACTCTGGGGACGATGTTCTCGGGGTGATGAGAGGTGTTGGGTTTGCGCTAGACATAGCGTTTTCCTTGATGGCCAAAAAGCTCAATTTTAGTCTCATCTTACCAGAGTACCTTCTTCCATATGTTTGGGTAGACTCCCACATGCCTTTTGGTGAACACCAAACGTGTTTGCTTATTTTTTATTTTTCTGGCCACTCTTCCATAAAGCCCAGCTCTGTGGAGTGTACGGCTTAAAGTGGTCCTATGGACAGATACTCCAATCTCAGCTGTGGAGCTTTGCAGCTCCTTCAGTGTTATCTTTGCTCTCTTTGTTGCCTCTCTGATTAATGCCCTTCTTGCCTGGTCCGTGAGTTTTGGTGGGCGGCCTTCTCTTGGCAGGTTTGTTGTGGTGCCATATTTTAATTTCTTTTTAATAATGGTGCTCTGTGGGATGTTCAAAGTTTCTGATATTTTTTTATAACCCAACCCTGATCTGTACTTCTCCACAACTTTGTCCCTGCCCTGTTTGGAGAGCTCCTTGGTCTTCATGGTGCTGCTTGTTTGGTGGTGCCCCTTGTTTAGTGGTGTTGCAGTCTCTGGGGCCTTTCAGAACAGGTGTATATATACTGAGATCATGTGAGAGATCATGTCTTTATTTAACTAATTATATGACTTTTGAAGGTAATTGGTTGCACCAGATCTTATTTAGGGGCTTCATAGCAAATTAGGTGAATACATATGCACGCACCACTTTTAATTTTTTTTTAACTATTTTTTGTTTTCATGTCACTTCACCAATTTGGACTATTTTGTGTATGTCCATTACATGAAATCCAAATAAAACTAAATTTAAATTACAGGTTGTAATGCAACAAAATAGGAAAAATATCAAGGGGGGGTGTCATGTCCTGACCAGTAAAGATGTTATTTGTTATTGTAGTTTGGTCAGGACGTGGCAGGGGGTGTTTGTTTTATGTGTTTCGGGTTTTTTTGGTTAATGTTCTATGTTAGTATATTTCTATGTTCATTCTAGTTTTTCTATTTCTATGTTTAGTTTATTGGTTTGACCTTCAATTGGAGGCAGCTGATCCTCGTTGCCTCTAATTGAAGGTCCCATTTAGTAGGGGTGTTTTTTCATGGGTTTTTGTGGGTAGTTGTTCCATATGTGTAGCTGTGTGCCTCACAGGACTGTTTCTCGTTGTTGTTTTTGATAAAGTGTTTGTTTTGGTTTTCTTCTAAATAAAGAAGATGAGCATACACATTCCCCCTGCGCCTTGGTCCTATAAGTACGACAAGTGTGACAGGGGGTGAATACTTTTGCAAGGCACTGTAGATTAATTCTCCAGTAGAAGGTGCTGCCCACCCAGCCTATTTAAAAAAAAAAAAAATGTGGATTTAAAGTTGAAGATCTGATGTTATTTTAAAGGTACAAATAATTTAACATTATCACGTTTCAGGTAAGACCCAAATGCAGACTGTGTTGAAGTAACAATGTTTATTACAGCAACAGGGGCAGGCAAACGACAAGTCAAGGCAGGCAGGGTCGATAATCCAGAGTAGTGGGGCAAAGGTACAGGACGTCAGGCAAGCTCAGGGTCAGGGCGGACAGAAAAGGACAAAACCGGGATAACCAGGAACAATCAATAGACAGGAACAGAGGGAAAAACACTGGTAGTCTTGACGAAACAAAACGAACTGGCAACAGACAAACAGAGAACACAGGTATAAGTACCCAGTGGATATTGGAGAAAATGGGCGACACCTGGAGGGGGGTGGAGACAAGCACAAGGACAACTGAAACAGATCATGCGTGACAAACATATTCTATATAAAGTATGTCTGTGTTGAAATGTGGTTGCCATGATGAAATTTCACCCTCAAAAACAACAATTGATTACTTTTTACAAATCCTATGTATTTTTCACGTAGATTACACGTCACAATACATTAACAAATGATGTTGAAAAATGTTGATTCAACCAGCTTGTGCCCAGTGGGAGGTCTCAAAAAAATATATATCTGACACCAGCTTCAGCAAATACAGTGAGATGGCTGTGAATAAAGTAATTTAATCTTTGATAGATGTATGCACAACCAAAGAGGCTTTTAAATATTTGCCGACCATATAAACCCCATTATCAGTCAGTTGGCTCCGCACAGTCTAGCAATTTCTTTTTCATTTTGGTTTCATTGTCGTTAGTCATCGGTTGGGAAAGCATTAGGGACAGTGCAGAATGCAGCTATATCGCCCATACAAGAGCTACAAGCCGAGTGAGACAGATGAGCAGAAAAAAACTGTCCTAGAGCTCGGCTCGGGTTCCTTTTCAAGGGGAACGGTACAGACAGACCCCTGTCGAGATCCCCTTTCTGGGCTTGCTACACCAGAAATGGTTTATTTCTGCTCTATTCAATAAAGAGCAGATTGATCGAGGAGATTTTAATACATATCTAGATATCTACATATCTAGATTGGAATCTTTTTCAAGTGACTTCCAGGTGGAAATGGAGGAATTGACTTTGAATGTAAATTAATTCTACAATAATGGAATGTGGTTTGGTGCGTATTCATAGTGCTGTCACTGCTCAGGAATGTCAGCAATTCCAAAGATCAGACTTGTACTGTGAGCATTAATAATGATAGTTGACATGAGACTTCAACTCCAGTCAATGATCTGCAGCTGTGCAATGACTTTGAAGAAAATTGACAGGCGCAGGCAGCAAGCTAGACTTTGTCGTTTAACATTATTGAAGCAACAGACCATGACTTTAACTCAATACCTCTACAGCTTAAGCTAACTGTGGAAAACATTACGTTTTGACCGACTTTCAAAGTTCAGAGAAAGAAAAATGAAATCAGGATATGCCAAGGAACGTAAAAGGCGTTCAAGTGTAACTCTTCTTGGAACAGGACCAATGCGGTGGCCATACCCTTGACATTTAATGAAGAACTAAGACAAACTCATTTTCCAAGAAGGTGGTCCTAGTCAAGAATCTATGACCCTCAACCTCTCTCACTCATTAATAACTCATTCATAATCATATCTGACAAAGAGCCAAGGTCACTTGCTAGCAAAATTATACCTTTATATTCAGTATTTGTCAATGAACATATCAAGATATGTGTATATCAGTGAGGCTGTGCTGAAATAGTAAAGAAGTATAAACTAAAATAAGTGATTTATTGCTGCCCACATAACAGTCAGTCACTGGTGACTGTCTCTACAGCTACAACACTCCAAGGGGTGTTGCATTTGTCAGTCTGATGGCATCATATCTCAACAGTAAAAGAAAACAAGAGTTGGCACTATATGAGCTATGAGACAATTGTTCAATCACACCCATTGGTCAGGTGGAAGTAGGACATTGGTTGCTATTATTGTTGTGAGGCATTGAGCAGGGCTGAATGATGTCTGATGGCCAGGGCGACGTGACCCCATCTCTCTGTTAGAGCTCATGGGAAGTTCGTCTGACTGATGCAAAGACTTGAAATCACAAATAGGGTTATGTGAGACTTGTGATGGAGGAGGAGGAGGAGGATCTCTCTTTCAGTGAGATGATGAAGGAAAGACAAAGGTGATAACCTGACAGCAGATCAAACAGAGCCAACAAACACAGCCACGCAGGAGGGAGATGAAGAATAAACAAACATCAGCCTAGCTGTCTGCTTCCAAGACACACTAAACAATGATTTTATTGGCAAAGGACTGTCAACGTAAGCTATTGAGCCACTCCTTTTATTGTTTTAACTGCCTATCTCTGTCATTGTATGTGGTGAAAACCTCATTATTATCACAAACTGTTAATTATAATGAGGCCCTGGTATTTGTATCAACCTTCCTTATACAGCCAAGAGAAGAGAAATCCATAAAACTACTTGGTACACTCGGCTGTCCACATAGAATAACCCTTTTTGGTTCCGGTTAGAACCCTTTTTGGTTCTATGTGGAACTGTTTTTGGTTCCAGGTAGAACCCTTTTGGGTTTCATGTAGAATTTCCTGTGGAAAGGGTTTTACATGGAACCCAAAGGAGTTCTACCTGGAACCAAAAAGGGTTCACGCTCAGGTGGAACTGTTTTTGGTTCCAGGTAGGTAGAACCCTTTTTGGTTCCAGGTAGAACTCTTTTGGGTTTCATTAAGAATTTTTTGTGGAAAGGGTTTTACATGGAATCAAAAATAGTTCTACCTGGAACCAAAAATAGTTCCACCTGAGCCTGAATCCTTTTTGGTTCCAGGTAGAACCCTTTTTGGTTCCAGGTAGAACTCTTTTCGGTTTCATGAAGAATTTTCTGGGAAAGGGTTTTACATGGAACCCAAAAGACAGTTTGCTTCCGTCCCTCTCCTCGCCACTACCTGGGCTCGAACCAGGAACCCTCTGCAATCTGGCCCCTTTCTTTCTAAAATTATCTGCCGAAATTGTTGCAACCCCTATTACTAGCTTGTTCAACCTCTCTTTCGTGTTGTCTGAGATTCCCTAAGATTGGAAAGCAGCTGCGGTCATTCCCCTCTTCAAAGGGGGGGACACTCTTGACCCAAACTGCTACAGACCTATATCTATCCTACCCTGCCTTTCTAAGGTCTTCGAAAGCCAAGTTAACAAACAGATTACTGACCATTTCGAAACCCACCGTACCTTCTCCACTATGCAATCTGGTTTCAGAGCTGGTCATGGGTGCACCTCAGCCACGCTCAAGGTCCTAAACGATATCTTAACTGCCATCGATAAGAAACAATACTGTGCAGCCGTATTCATTGACCTGGCCAAGGCTTTCGACTCTGTCAATCACCACATCCTCATCAGCAGACTCAACAGCCTCGGTTTCTCAAATGATTGCCTCGCCTGGTTCACCAACTACTTTTCCAATAGAGTTCAGTGTGTCAAATCGGAGGGCCTGTTGTCTGGGCCTCTGGCAGTCTCTATAGGGGTACCACAGGGTTCAATTCTTGGGCCAACTCTTTTCTCTGTTTACATCAATGATGTCGCTCTTGCTGCTGGTGAGTCTCTGATCCACCTCTACGCAGATGACACCATTCTGTATACTTCTGGCCCTTCTTTGGACACTGTGTTAACTACCCTCCAGAAGAGCTTCAATGCTAGCTTCAATACAACTCTCCTTCCGTAGCCTCCAACTGCTCCTAAATTCATGTAAAACTAAATGCATGCTCTTCAACCGATCGCTGCCTTACACCTGCCCGCCCGCCCAGCATCACTACTCTGGACGGTTCTGACTTAGAATATCTGGACAACTACAAACACCTAGGTGTCTGGTTAGACTGTAAACTCTCCTTCCAGACTCACATCAAACATCTCCAATCCAAAGTTAAATCTAGAATTGGCTTCCTATTTCACAACAAAGCATCCTTCACTCATGCTGCCAAACATGCCCTTGTAAAACTGACCATCCTACCGATCCTCGACTTCGGTGATGTCATTTACAAAATAGCCACCAACACCCTACTCAACAAATTGGATGCAGTCTATCACAGTGCCATCCGTTTTGTCACCAAAGCCCCATATACTACCCACCACTGTGACCTGTACGCTCTCGTTGGCTGGCCCTCGCTTCATACTCGTCGCCAAACCCACTGGTTCCAGGTCATCTACAAGACCCTGCTAGGAAAAGTCTCGCCTTATCTCAGCTCGCTGATCACCATAGCAGCACCCACCTATAGCACGCGCTCCAGCAGGTGTATTTCACTGGTCACCCCCTGGGCCAATTCCTCCTTTGGCCGCCTCTCCTTCCAGTTCTCTGCTGCCAATGACTGGAACGAACTACAAAAGTCTCTGAAACTGGAAACACTTATCTCCCTCACCAGCTTTAAGCACCAGTTGTCAGAGCAGCTCACAGATCACTGTACCTGTACATAGCCCATCTATAAATAGCCCAAACAATTACCTCATCCCCTACTGTATTTATTTATTTATTTTGCTCCCTTGCACCCCAGTATTTCTACTTTGCACATTCACCTACTGCAAATCTACAATTCCAGTGTTTTTTAATTGCTATATTGTATTTACTTCGCCACCGTGGCCTTTTTATTGCCTTTACCTCCCTTATCTCACCTCATTTGCTAACATTGTATATAGACTTGTTTTTGTACTGTATTATTGACTGTATGTTTGTTTTACTCCATGTGTAACTCTGTGTTGTTGTATGTGTCGAACTGCTTTGCTTTATCTTGGCCAGGTCGCAGTTGTAAATGAGAACTTGTTCTCAAATTGCCTACCTGGTTAAACAAAGGTAACATAAAAAAGAAAAGAAAACATCACCAACTGACACCCTCAAAGCATTGTTACCTATCGCTCCACAAAATCCGCAGCCCTTGGAGAGCAAGGGAAACAACAACTAGGCCTCAGAGTGAGTGACGTCACCGATTGAAACGCTATTAGCGCGCACCCCACTAACTAGCTAGCCATTTCACACCGGTTACACCTGGAACCAAAAAGTGTTCTTCAAAGGGTTCTTCTATGGGGACAATCAAAGAACCGTTTTAGGTTGTAGATATCACCTTTCTTTCTAAGAGTGTACGGAAAAAGATAACCTTGGCAATGTCATATTCATCTCCATCATACATAGGATGTGAAGACTGAACAATAGCTATCAAAACAACTTACTCATTGATTTGACTGTTATAGAAATCATTAATCATAGTTTTCCTTTGATGTGCTTTCTGGGAAGCATAACAGTTTGCTATAAAAGCACTTACTGTAATTGTAACGTGTGATTTGTCTTGATCCTGCTGTTGTGTCCCAGAGCAGTAAGGTCAGGCTGACCCTGGCCGCAGAATAGTTGGCGCTCTGCCTATGGTTAGGGACACACAGACACATTTAGTTTCAGTCCTCAGTACACAAAAGAGTTTCCGATTTGCCTTTTATCAATTGCAAACATTTAACAGAAGGTTAACACATGAATGCAAGTGCCCCAAAGTATTCATCACAACTAAATTCGCAGAGTACGACCCTGCCTTACACAGGAAGCGGCGCAGGTCCTAATCCAGGCATTTGTCATCTCCCGTCTGGATTACTGCAACTCGCTGTTGGCTGGGCTCCCTGCCTGTGCCATTAAACCCCTACAACTCATCCAGAACGCCGCAACCCGTCTGGTGTTCAACCTTCCCAAGTTCTCTCACGTCACCCCGCTCCTTCGCACACTCCACTGGCTTCCAGTTGAAGCTCGCATCTGCTACAAGACCATGGTGCTTGCCTACGGAGCTGTGAGGGGAACTGCACCTCCGTACCTTCAGGCTCTGATCAGTCCCTACACCCAAACAAAGGCACTGCGTTCATCCACCTCTGGCCTGCTGGCCCCCCTACCTTTGCGGAAGCACAGTTCCCGCTCAGCCCAGTCAAAACTGTTCGCTGCTCTGGCACCGCAATGGTGGAACAAGCTCCCTCACGACGCCAGGACAGCGGAGTCAATCACCATCTTCCGGAGACACCTGAAACCCCACCTCTTTAAGGAATATCTGGGATAGGATAAAGTAATCCTTCTAACCCCCCCCCCCCCAAAAAAAAAGATATAGATGTACTATTGTAAAGTGGTTGTTCCACTGGATATCATAAGGCGAATGCACTAATTTGTAAGTCGCTCTGGATAAGAGCGTCTGCTAAATGACGTAAATGTAAAATGTAAATGTAAAGTAATGGGAGTCTCGACTAATTCGTTTGCATGCTATTACTATTACTATTTCCATTCTCCTGTCAAATGGAACTGAGTTTGTGGTGTCTAATTACTTCACTATATTGTAATTCAGACCCCATGCATGTTTTATAGTGGATGCTGTGGAGGTATGTGATGCTAGATCCCACTAGCCAAATCCTTCGGACTTTGTCTAAGCTCACTAAATATAAATGGCCTATGGCCACTCAGTTGCTCATTGTTTCACAGTAAACATACAATTGTGTTACTGTCTAAATAACCTGGATTATGCACTCAGCAGAGGAATATAGGAACCAGTTCCTCGAAACACATGCTCCACTTTGCAGTTTGTCGTTTTCAAACCCGTTGAGTCTTGTTAAAATTAAGTAACTGCAATATTTAAAACCTATTTTGCACTAGAAGGCTTATTTGCCAACAAATGTGGATTTAAATTGGCACAAGTTGAGGGAAAACAACCTATGCACATTTGCATGGATTGTGTACAGGTTTAGTATAGCGTTTTGATTTAATTTGTATACCTCATTTGAGCACAGTATTGTTTAAGTTTGGTGTGCTGAAATCTGATATGAATGTATGCTTTTACACCTTGTACACCGTGCTTCTAAATCAAATCAAAACGAATGTATTTATATAGCCCTTCTTACATCAGCTGATATCTCAAAGTGCTGGACAGAAACCCAGCCTAAAACCCCAAACAGCAAGTAATGCAGGTGTAGAAGCACGGTGGCTAGGAAAAACTCCCTAGAAAGGCCAAAACCTAGGAAGAAATCTAGAGAGGAACCAGGCTATGAGGGGTGGCCAGTCCTCTTCTGGCTGTGCCGGGTGGAGATTATAACAGAACATGGCTAAGATGTTCAAATGTTCATAAATGACCAGCATGGTCAAATAATAATAATCACAGTAGTTGTCGAGGGTGCAACAAGTCAACACCTCAAGAGTAAATGTCAGTTGGCTTTTCATAGCCGATCATTGAGAGTATCTCTACCGCTCCTGCTGTCTCCAGAGAGTTGAAAACAGCAGGTCTGGGACAGGTAGCATGTCCGGTGAACAGGTCAGGGTTCCATAGCCGCAGGCAGAACAGTTGAAACTGGAGCAGCAGCACGGCCAAGCAATACACCTGCATTGCTTGCTGTTTGGGGTTTTAGGCTGGGTTTCTGTCCAGCACTTTGAGATATCAGCTGATGTAAGAAGGGCTTTATAAATACATTTGATTTGATTTGATTTGATTTAGAAGCACGGTGTACAAGGTGTAGAAGCATACATTCATATCAGATTTCAGCACACCAAACTTCAACAATACTGTGCTCAAATGAGGTATACAAATGAAATCAAAATGCTATACTAAACCTATACACAGTCCATGCAAATGTGCGTAGGCTGTTTTCCCTCAACTTGTGCCAATTTAAATCCACATTTGTCAGCAAATAAGCCTTCTAGTGCAAAATAGGTTTTAAATATTGCAGTTACTTAATTTTAACAAGACTCAACGGGTTTGAAAACGACAAACTGCAAAGTGGAGCATGTGTTTCGAGGAACTGGTTCCTATATTCCCCTGCTGAGTGCATAATCCAGGTTATTTAGACAGTAACGCCATACAACACTCCTTCTGTGGCCTCCAACTGCTTTTAAATGCTAGCAAAACTAAGTGCATGCTCTTCAACTGAATGCTGCCCGCACCCTCCTGCCCGACTAGCATCACTTCTCTGGACGGTTCTGACTTAGAATATGTGGACAACTACAAATACCTAGGTGTCTGGTTAGACTGTAAACTTTTCTTCTAGAGTCACATCAAGCATCTCCAATCCAAAATTAAATCTAGAATCGGCTTCCTATTTCGCAACAAAGCCTCCTTCACTCATGCTGCCAAACATACCCTCGTAAAACTGACTATCCTACCCATCCTTGACTTCGGCGATGTCCTTTACAAAATAACCTCCAACCTAAATCAACCATTTATCGGATCATCAAGAACTTCAAGGAGGGTGGTTCAATTGTTGTGAAGAAGGCTTCAGGGCGCCCAAGAAAGTCCAGCAAGAGCCAGGACCATCTCCTAAAGTTCATTCAGCTGCGGGATCGGGGCACCACCAGTTGAGAGCTTGCTCAGGAATGGCAGCAGGCATGTGTGAGTGCATCTGCATGCACATTGAGGCGAAGACTTTTGGAGGATGGCCTGGTGTCAAGAAGGGCAGCAAAGAAGCCACTTCTCTCCAGGAAAAACATCAGGGACAGACTGATATTCTACAAAAGGTACAGGGATTGGACTGCTGAGGACTGGGGTAAAGTAATTTTCTCTGATGAATCCCCTTTCCGATTGTTTGGGGCATCCGGAAAAAAGCTTGTCCGGAGAAGACAAGGTGAGCGCTACCATCAGTCCTGTGTCATGCCAACAGTAAAGCATCCTGAGACCATTCATGTGTGGGGTTGCTTCTCAGCCAAGGGAGTGGACTCACTCACAATTTTGCCTAAGAACACAGCCATGAATAAAGAATGGTACCAACACATCCTCCGTTTAGCAACTTCTCCCAACCATCCAGAAACAGTTTGGTGATGAACAATGCCTTTTCCAGCATGATGGAGAACTTTGCCATAAGGCAAAAGTGATAACTAAGTGGCTCGGGGAACAAAACATTGATATTTTGGGTCCATGGCCAGGAAACTCCCCAGACCTTAATCCCATTGAGAACTTGTGGTCAATCCTCAAGAGGGTGGTGGACAAACAAAAACCCACAAATTCTGACAAACTCCAAGCATTGATTATGCAAGAATGGGCTGCCATCAGTCAGCATGTGGCCCAGAAGTTAATTGAGAGCATGCCAGGGCAGATTGCATAGGTCTTGAAAAAGAAGGGTCAACACTGCAAATATTGACTCTTTGCATCAACTTCATGTAATTGTCAATAAAAGCCTTTGACACTTATGAAATGCTTGTAATTATACTTCAGTATTACATAGTAACATCTGACAAAAATATCTAAAGACACTGAAGCAGCAAACTTTGTGGAAATTAATATTTGCGTCATTCTCAAAATGCCATCTGTTTTGTCACCAAAGCCCCATATACTACCCACCACTGTGACCTGTATGCTCTCATTGGCTGGCCCTCACTACATATTCGTCACCAACACACTGGCTCCAGGTCATCTATAAGTCTCTGCTAGGTAAAGCCCCGCCTTATCTCAGCTCACTGGTCACCATAGCAACACCCACCTGTAGCACGCGCTCCAGCAGGTATATTTCACTGGTCATTCCCAAAGCTAACACTTCCTTTGGCCGCCTTTCCTTCCAGTTCTCTGTTGCCAATGACTGGAATGAATTGCAAAGATCTCTGAAGCTGGAGTCTTATATCTCCCTCTCTAACTTGAAGCATCAGCTGTCACAGCAGCTTAGCGATCACTCTACCTGTACACAGCCAATCTGTAAATAGCACACCCAACTACCTCATCCACATATTATTACTTACCCTCTTGCTCTTTTGCACCCCAGTATCTCTACCTGCACATCATCATCTGCACATCTATCACTCCAGTGTTAATGCTAAATTGTAATTATTTTGCCTCTTTGGTCTATTTAATGCCTACCTCCCTACTCTTCTACATTTGCACACACTGTACATAGATTTTTCTATTGTGTTATTGACCGTACGATTTTTTATGTGTATCTCTGTGTTGTTGTTTTTGTCATACTGCTTTGCTTTATCTTGGCCAGGTTGCAGTTGTAAATGAAAACTTGTTCTCAACTGGCCTACCTGGTTAAATAAAGGTGAAATAAAATAAAATAAAAAATTATTTGCTCAGTTTGTACTTGCTGATTCTGGAAGGCCCTCACCTTATTATCTGTTGTGTTTCCCTGTCCTGCCCAGGCTCAGCCTTTTTTTGTGGATCTTCTTATGCACAAATTTCTCAATAGTGATGTACTGTATCTAGGTAAACTCCAGGTCAAGGATATTTCACACCTGATCTAAACAAACTTACAAAGCCCTTTACAATTTTGATGAGGATTTTGTTTATTTCCTCCAAGATCTGGTATGGAAACTATTCCAAACCCCCTAGCTACTGCTAATAGGCTTGTAGCCTCTCATCATGTGCTAAAGTATTCTGTTTGAAGTGAAAAAGGTACAGTTGGCATCAAATATGCAAAACTTCAGTCTCTCTGCTGTTTGATTCAAATACACACTCAGAGATTTAAAGCTCTACAAATTCAGCTGAGCAATAAAAATATCAGCCAACTAGCTGCAACTAACTAAGTTTGAGCATTATTAACAGTTATCTGTGGGTAGTTTGAAAGGTCAGGACAGCTATGTTGTGTGGTGGGGAAATCTGAACTTCCCATTATCAGTGCATTAGAATGTCAGACAAGTCTCAATTCTCCTATCTGAGTTTTGTTCCTTCATTTCTCCACAGAGATCCGTGAGGCCTTCAAGGTGTTTGACCGAGATGGAAACGGATACATCTCAAAGCAGGAGTTGGGGGTGGCTATGCGGTCGCTGGGATACATGCCCAATGAGGTGGAGCTGGAGATTATTATCCAAAGGCTGGACATGGATGGTGAATCACAAACACACACAATTTTAAATGCTGTTCACTGAGATCATTCAAGATAAGGCCTTTGCTCCATTACATGTGTAAAAGTGTCTGGCTGACCAACATGTTGACTAAATATCCACACTCCTATCCCTGCAGGTGATGGCCAGGTTGACTTCGAGGAATTTGTTGCACTGCTTGGACCTAAACTTGTTGCTGCTGGGATGCCTGATAAGTTCCATGGGGCGGACTTTGACTCTGTATTTTGGAAGGTAAGGTATCTGCTATCAGCCCCCTCATCTACCTCCTTCTCCTCTTTCTTTATCAGAGCTAATTATGGCTTAATATTTCCTCATTGGAGTGAGATAATTTTCCTGAGGGCTTTCAAAGCTTTTGTGATTATAAACCACAGTCAGTCTAATTAAAATTTCCATAAAAACATGATAGGAGCTAAATAATCATTAAAGAGAGGGCAATTCCACTGTGGTTATGACATCACGTATTATATTCCTAATTGCCGTTGCAAGCGTTCCCCAGAGATTCAAATTTCTATTCAATTTATTCATGAGAGAGAGTCTATTCCAGAGCCATGTTCAGACAATTAAAACAAACACTTTATTAGTTGCTTTATCGTTTAAATTCTTCATCACTGTGATGAATGAATCATTACATTGGATGTCATAATAGTCAGGAGGATGTTCATGATTTTAAACGTTGTAGCAGTACAAAGAATTCACATCTAAAAAAGCTCAGGCTAATCAAAATTGATGATTCTCTAAATGAAATATGTGAAATCTGATATAACATAATCCATTATTTGAAATGTATTCACCACAACTGTGTCGGTGATGGGATAAAAACCTTTGCACCACCTCTAATTGTCTTACATAGAAATGCTCCTCTGTGTAACCTTGCTCAAACATTGATATGCAGACAGACACCTGTGCTCAAGTGTTTGTGTCTGGTACTGTCCCCCAGTGTGACATGTCGAAGCTGACAGTGGATGAGCTGAAGAGGCTACTGTATGACACCTTCTGTGACCACCTAACCATGAAAGACATTGAGAACATCATCATGACTGAAGAGAGCCACCTGGACAGTCAAGAGTGCCAAGTGGACATTGACAGTAAGAGTTTTCAACCACTATCAATAAGTGTGACCAGTGTAAGTTTTCCCTTCGTTGTGTTTTTAATCGGCTTACAGTTGACCAAACGATCAGGGTTAGTGTTGATCTTTTATTCTCTGATAATGACAGGACAAACTTCCATAAATAAATGCTGTGCTGCTCTTACAGTTGAAGTCAGAAGTTTACATACACCTTAGCCAAATAAATGTTTTCACAATTCCTGACATTTAATCCTAGTAAAAATTCCCTGTTTTAGGTCAGTTAGGATCACCACTATATTTCAAGAATGTAAAATGTCAGAATAATAATCCAAAAAATAAAGGGAACACTTAAACAACACAATGTAACTCCAAGTCAATCACACTTCTGTGAAATCAAACTGTCCACTTAGGAAGCAACATTGATTGACAATAAATTTCACATGCTGTTGTGCAAATGGAATAGACAACAGGTGGAAATTATAGGCAATTAGCAAGACACCCCCAATAAAGGAGTGGTTCTGCAGGTGGTGACCACAGACCACTTCTCAGTTCCTATGCTTCCTGGCTGATGTTTTGGTCACTTTTGAATGCTGGCGGTGCTTTCACTCTAGTGGTAGCATGAGACGGAGTCTACAACCCACACAAGTGGCTCAGGTAGTGCAGCTCATCCAGGATGGCACATCAATGCGAGCTGTGGCAAGAAGGTTTGCTGTGTCTGTCAGCGTAGTGTTCAGAGCATGGAGGCGCTACCAGGAGACAGGCCAGTACATCAGGAGACGTGGAGGAGGCCGTAGGAGGGCAACAACCCAGCAGCAGGACCGCTACCTCCGCCTTTGTGCAAGGAGGAGCAAGAGGAGCACTGCCAGAGCCCTGCAAAATGACCTCCAGCAGGCCACAAATGTGCATGTGTCTGCTCAAACGGTCAGAAACAGACTCCATGAGGGTGGTATGAGGGCCCGACGTCCACAGGTGGGGGTTGTGCTTACAGCCCAACACCGTGCAGGATGTTTGGCATTTGCCAGAGAACACCAAGATTGGCAAATTCGCCACTGGCGCCCTGTGGTCTTCACAGATGAAAGCAGGTTCACACTGAGCACATGTGACAGGCGTGACAGAGTCTGGGGACGCTGTGGAGAACGTTCTGCTGCCTGCAACATCCTCCAGCATGACCGGTTTGGCGGTGGGTCAGTCATGGTGTGGGGTGGCATTTCTTTGGGGGGGCCACACAGCCCTCCATGTGCTCGCCAGAGGTAGCCTGACTGCCATTAGGTACCGAGATGAGATCATCAGACCCCTTGTGAGACCATATGCTGGTGCGGTTGGCCCTGGGTTCCTCCTAATGCAAGACAATGCTAGACCTCATGTGGCTGGAGTGTGTCAGCAGTTCCTGCAAGAGGAAGGCATTGATGCTATGGACTGGCCCGCCCGTTCCCCAGACCTGAATCCAATTGAGCACATCTGGGACATCATGTCTCGCTCCATCCACCAACGCCACGTTGCACCACAGACTGTCCAGGAGTTGGCGGATGCTTTAGTCCAGGTCTGGGAGGAGATCCCTCAGGAGACCATCCGTCACCTCATCAGGAGCATGCCCAGGCGTTATAGGGAGGTCATACAGGCACGTGGAGGCCACACACACTACTGAGCCTCATTTTGACTTGTTTTAAGGACATTACATCAAAGTTGGATCAGCCTGTAGTGTGGTTTTCCACTTTAATTTTGAGTGTGACTCCAAATCCAGAGCTCCATGGGTTGATAAATTGGATTTCCATTGATTCTTTTTGTGTGATTTTGTTGTCAGCACATTCAACTATGTAAAGAAAAAAGTATTTAATAAGATTATTTCATTCATTCAGATCTAGGATGTGTTATTTTAGTGTTCCCTTTATTTTTTTGAGCAGTGTATATTTTTTAAATGCCATAAAAATGCCAGACTACGGTTTGCAACTTCACATGGGGACAAAGATTGTACTTTTTTGAGAAATGTACTTTTTGGAGGAATGTCCTCTGGTCTGATGAAACAAAAATAGAACTGTTTGGCCATAATGACCATTGTTATGTTTGGAGGAAAAAGGGGGACGCTTGCAAGCCGAAGAACACCATCCCAACCGTGAAGCACAGGAATGGCAGCATCATGCTGTGGGGGTGCTTTGCTGCAGGAGGGTCTGGTGCACTTCACAAAATAGATGGCATCATGAGGATGCAAAATTATGTGGATATATTGAAGCAACATCTCAAGACATCAGTCAGGAAGTTAAAGCTTGGTCGCAAATGGGTCTTCCAAATGGACAATGACCCCAAGCATACTTCCAAAGTTGTGACAAAGTGGCTTAAGGACAACAAAGTCAAGGTATTGGAGTTGTCATCACAAAGCCCTGACTTCAATCCTATAGAAAATATGTGGGCAGATTTGAAAAAGTGTGTGCGAGCAAGGAGGCCTACAAACCTGACTCAGTTACACCAGCTCTGTCAGAAGGAATGGGCCAATATTAACCCAACTTATTGTGGAAAGCTTGTAGAAGGCTACCGGAATCGTTTGACCCAAGATAAACAATTTAAAGGCAATGCTACCAAATACTAATTGAGTGTATGTAAACGTCTGACCCACTGAGAATGTGATGAAAGAAATAAAAGCTGGAATTAATCATTCTCTCTACTATTATTCTGATATTTCACATTCTTAAAATAAAGTGGTGATCCTAACTGACCTAAGACAGGGAATTTTTACTAGGAATAAATGTCAGCAATTGTAAAAAACTGAGTTTAAATGTATTTGGCTAATGTGTATGTAAACTTCCGACTTCAACTGTACATATCTGTCTCTGTTGTTTTCTTGCTCTGACCTTCTCTCTATCTATATATACAGTATATAACTCTCTCTGACGTTCTCTCTATCTTCACAGCCAGCCCAACACAACAGAAGCACACATGTGTGCGGAAGAGCCTGATTTGTGCCTTCGCCTTTGCATTTATCATCAGCGTAATGCTTATTGCAGCTAACCAGATGCTTCGTAGAGGTATGAAGTAGAAAACCCTGTCCTCTACTACCAGAAGGATTGTTTCCTTTTTTATCCTTTCACACTCAACCCAGTGACTAAGCATAGACAAATCGAACTGATAGAAAGGAACCGAGAGAGCATGTAATTTTTTTCAGAGACATATATTTAATGACCATTCTGTCCTGAGATCCATTTAGAGCCAAAACACAGACTGAACACCCTGATACCAAAACTGTCAACTGGACAAATGGATATAGGCCAGGAACCTGAGGAACAAAATGTCTTGTTTACCCTTCACCATTAGTTTCAGATGTTCTGAAGGTTACCACCAAACACACTGTATCATACACAAAAAGAAAGAACAAATACTAAGCAATTATACAATCTCTTTGATTGAACTAGGTCCCGTGTGGCTCAGTTGGTAGAGCATGGTGTTTGCAACGCCAGGGTTGTGGGTTCGATTCCCACAGGGGACCAGTACGGAGTAAAAAATGTATGAAATGTATGCATTCACTACTGTAAGTTGCTCTGGATAAGAGCGTCTGCTAAATGACGTAAATGTAACTCACCATAATGTCACCCTATACCATTCATAAGGTAATTTATTGGCCTTCTATTTCCTATGAGATAAATGAGTAAAGCCGTAGTGTCTGTGCTCTGTTGGTAACTATGTTGTCTGAAACATATCGACATTACTAGTGTATATCATGTGGCATTACAGCCTGCCCTTGCAAAGCACGTAGCCAACGGCATTTTTTTCTACATACATTTTTATTCAACAGCACTTAAAGAACATGTACAGTACATACACAACATAAATCTACAGTACCAACGGCAGTTTCTAAAGATAGTATCCTACCTATTGTAGAGAATGAATTTAGAAATGTGGAGATATCATTTGGGGAATTTCGTAGACACAGATAATAATAGTTATCATCAGCAAACCTGAGATGCATCTGCCAATCTCTATCTCTGCCAATCTCTATCTCTCGAGTCACTGTTCCGATTGCTGGCTCAGCCCAATTCTCCTTCTAAACACACAGCACATGTACATGTAAATAATACCAAGTTATATGATTTGTGTACTTCCTCTGTGGTGTTTACCTCCAAAGTCAGATGTATTTATTAAAATGATTATGCAAATGATAGTTGTTATTGCAAAAAAGTACATCGTACATTAACGTTTTCTGTAAATATTTATATTCTGTGAATGTGGAGACAGTTTCAAAGGACATTTAAACATATGTTTTGTTTGGCTTTTGACATGGTCCACCAAAACAACATTAAGCTATTGTTTAGATTTTTACATGGTTCTATTTTCTTAATGGAAGAAGAGATACTTTATATCAAAGATCAAGATATCAAGAATGCAAATATATACATTTTTTGTTTAAATCAGGGTTCTAATGTATGATTCCCAGGTTTACTGAAACTGAAATATCATTCTAACACAATTACTAATCTGTTAATGGCCATGTACTTAAAATTTTACATTTTTCCCTTTTGTCATATTACTTTTTTAGAAATCTGTTTTCTCTTTATCATATATGAAGAATTTAACTATCATTGTAATGAAATGCTATATATATTCTCTTGCTCTTTTTATCACAAGCTGAATCAAGTCTGTATCATACCAGAAAATAGTATATCAAATAGTGAAAAAGAACAGGGCTTGCAAAAGTCTACCTTGATGAGGTTGACAAAATGTTGCTCGGTTATCTGTTCATATATGAGAAATAACTATTTGACATTATATGCATTTGTGCAAATGTGAAATAGCCAGTGTAATAGACAATACATAAAAAAAATAGTAAAGCAATGATATTGTATATGACCAATGTTACATTGCAATAATGAGGAGAATATGTTAATGTACAGTTTGTTGAGCGTGATCTGATGTTTTTTCATATCCCTCAATGTGTTGTCATATGAAGCAGTTTTGTTCTCTATATGTGACTGTGATTTTCATCAAGTCAAACATAGTGCAGCTCTGATACTTTGTGCCAAACGCGGGGGAAAATGCACATATCAATCATTTCAGAATAACATGTCTTAGGGATCGAATATTCTTGATAGAAACATAACTTGCAAACAAATGTATTTCTTATCAGAAATAAATGTCTTGCAAATAAAAACTAACGCAATATACTGTATACTGTATGGACATGGTGTATAGAAATGACCTCTCATGTGAACCTTCAAGTGTCCTCGCACTGTCTGTTGTTGCCTTTGGTTGAACTTTCTATGGCATTCTTTCAGCATCAGTAATCTCATCCTATGCACTGTAATTGCACATATGTACCCGTCACCACATCAAATATACATTTATAAACATGATGTCTGGATGCATGTTGTCCAATAAACAAACACAAACGTAATAGCCTTGTCAAATGTTGTTTTTATACCTATCGTACGGATACTGTAACTTTTAAGGGAACAGACATGAGTATTGTAATGTTTCAAGCTCTAGTGTGTACAAGTCTCCCTCGCCGCGCAAGCGTTCACACGCCACATCTATTTCTATGGGCACAAGCACTGTTTATGACACAAACTGTTCACACCCCTCTTGTTGGTGGAGAGAATTTTGCAGGTTCAAAGCTTATTTCCTGAAATTCTACATATTTTGTCATGGGGTGCAAAGAAAACTTTGCCGTTTTAAGGCAGATTTGCTTGCAATTCTATACATTTTGCCGTGTCTAATAGGTTTTCATGTGTTATTTGAGTGACAAAAAAATTACAACAATATCTATGGGCTAAAAAACAAAATAAAAAAACGTTAGCTGACATGGGCTAGTTGATCTGGACATTTCTGACAAGTTATAAATGGCTTTCTAAGGTATGTAATGACTGACATGACAGAGGGACTGATGATGCACAACCCAATTTTGAAATGGCACCTTATGCATTCTACTATTACAACTTTCAAGAGTACGTTTAAAGCCGGACTGAGTTCCTGAACAAACAAACAAAAATATATATATTATTGTAATTTTTTGTGTGGGGGGGACACCGCGCCATCCCTAGCGGGAGCTCCCCAAAGTTTGGAAACCATGTGTTATGTTGTGAGCCAATAGGTGATATACACATTCATATAAGATGGTCTCAAAATCTACTCAGGGAAGTTACTAGAATGTGACAGAAATTAGGAAATTATACATAATTGTGTAGCTGCTTTCTAATGAAGTTTGAATATGAATCTTCAAGCTGCTTTCTGTGACAACACCATTAGTGTTGTGGCTGTATCTATACGGTTTAATCCCAACAGGACAGATGGTGGCCCTCCCTTCAGACATACGTAAGGAGCTCTGGGTCCCTGGGACTCAAACCCCAGCATGTGTAGACAGGACAACAGTTTTCAGTTTTATACTGAATAGTGGCAGACATCATTAAGAGAAATCGCTGGTTGATATGGACAAAATCCATTTCGCAATAAATTGCCTGAATTGATGCAATAACAATAAATAGAACGATACGTTTATAACAATGTGCACCACCGTTTAAAAAAAAGATCCTTTAAAGTACTACTACTGGTTTGATGGTTGTATGGGTCCCATTAACAATCACCCATAGTAGCAAACTTATTTCATTTCAAACTTCACATTTCTCTAGTATAGGCTACTTGTTGAATTAAACTACATCAGCAAAATGCCCACTTCTGTTAAGACACATCCCAATGTTCAGTAAACCATACAGTGATGGAAAAGGAGACAGACTGGGTAGGAGACAGATTGTAATTGGAATGTCAATGTTCTTGGTCCATTTCACCTTCTTTTCAGCCTACCATTATTAAATCACATGGGAAGTCATACCAGAGAGGAGAGTGAATTGAAAGTTCTGTTTTAGGTGACTATAATTATTAATCAATTATTCATATGGCAAAATACCAGGAAACCTGTATGAAATTCCCACCCACAGCCTCTAGGGTCTGATAACAACAGAATGGAACATCTTTCTGCCCTGTTTCCTAACATGATGCAAATTATAAAGACAGTGAATACTCAAGTGTGATTGATAAAGTGACATTATCTGAAGATAAATCAGCAGTAAAACATATGGCTATGCTGTTGTATGGAAATATATTTTCAAGGGATGGATGGGTGGCATATTAACCTGACAGCCAACCTAGCATTAATATTATATCACCATGAAGGTAAAATCAATATTAATAGTGTAAAATCAATACACCACAGTAAAGGCAAGGTTCCGTTGGAAACAGATGAAACATATTTGACAGTAATAAGTTACTGTCCCATTGCAAATTAAATCTGTCATTTGATCACGCGGCTCGATTTTCTATGAAACCAAGCAACTAAGCTAAACATATTGAAATTCCTACAAGGTATTCTTCACAGATACTTTGTTTATTGTTATTTCACCAGTTACTGCCCAAAGGGTTCCCAAATCTCTGGTTGTTTACGTGTCAGAATCCTACTTGATGATATCGTGTCTTGACAAGCTGATGACCCGAGAGGCTCTAACATGGAGGCTCTCACTGAATTCTGAGTTTAGTCCCAAACAAGGCATGCCTTCTCTTTACCCCTCTGACAGTGACAGGGCTATGACTCACACACAGGGAAAGCACTCCCTTTCTCCCTCGAGGCCCTCCATCTCACAACACGAGTCTGGCAGACTGTCTATAACATTCCCCTAAGGGGACTTTGGCAGACACTAGTTGCTGGCTTTAGCTGGCCAAAGATCTCTCAAAGGACTCTAATGGCGCTAAGGGAGAGCTCCAGAAGTGATGAGACAGAAGGGGATGGATGTGACTGGCAGGACAATTCAGACTTTTAGACAGACTTTGGATCATATTGACAACTGTATATTTGGTCCCCTGGGAGAAGAACAGAAATTAATTGTTTACTTGATCATAGGAACTTATTCTTTTGAATGCTGGTAAATAGCCAAAGAATACAATAAACTGAAATGATGATGTAATGGATCTAAAAGAGGAAATGGTGCCCATACACCACAGTGCTGTTTATAATGGCTTTCTTTCAGCAGTGCAGATATGCAGAAACTAATTAAAATTGAATGATGGTAATCTATGCCTTTATTCCTTTTCCATCTTTTTTCTTTTGCATATCCGGTTTCCTTATCGCCCTTCATAGACTGTAACACATACCATCTTAGAAAAGAGAAGAGTCTAAATAAATTATATTCTAGGGGACTACAAAATCTAATAATATCGACATCCCTTTGAAAACATCTAGACAACTTTCCAGACAATGGAAAAAATAAATTCCTGAGACACATTTTAAGTTTAGCATATTTTTGTGGATAGAGTAAGACTCAACACTTCTGTTTTAAAGATTCATACAACATGTTATTCTCCTGAGATTTGCCAAGCCGTTTAAAGTATTTATATTTGTTCGAAGAGAAACAGTGGAGGTCAGTGCCGTTTAAGATGAGGGAGGATGATTAGTTTTTTTATGAGCACGGGCTTATTTCTATTACAGCATATTGGATGACTGTCATTCATATTCCATTCATCCAGATCAATGTAACACCAATAGGTTTAGGCTACTATAAAATACTCAAAAATGTCCTGTGCCGATCATGAGTTTGCTACAACCTAGCCTATTAATTAAAGTTTACAATGTAGGTGCACAGGTAGAAAATTTTGAGTAATCAAGGTGACAGACAGTGACACATTCAGTACCGCCTTGCACACTCTTGCCTGCATCTATCTGATCTAGGGTGTAATCATTAGTCCAACAGTTGCAAATTTGAGTTTCTATTGGACAAGTATGTTTATCTCCGTTTCATTCCGTTTGCTTCCGTTTACGAAACGACGGAATGAATACACCCCTGATCACACACAAACAGCTCACTTTCATAGCTGCCACATAAAAACAGCATGATCACTTTGCTCATTGTATATATAATTCCTTCTTGCAACTATATATGTGCTCGCCTCCTCTCTCCTTTTTCCTTTGCTTGTGGACTTCAGTGCACAACACGTCAGCTGTCTGTGACCAGGCGGAAAAACCTTTCCAGGCCAAACCTTCATATTATGACCACTAACCGCTACACACAGCCTACATCATTGTCACTTCATAGTCAACTAGAACTATTAGAACTTAGTAAACACGTTACAATCATGAAGTACAGTGTAGAGTCAGAAAACAGTTAAGCAGCCACACCAACAGCCCCGGTTGCAATATATTAATAAAACCAAAAGCTTACCTTGACTTGGAAGAGTTCCGGTGTTGGATAGCTATAGCTAGCTAGCTAACATAGCATGCCTATCTGTTTGAGCCGGGTGTTTGAGTAGGCTAAACTAGCTAGCTGCATAAGCAGTTTAGCCGTTACACCGGTGGGCCCCAGTGGCAATAAATTCATAAAACCAAAAGCTTACCTTGACTTGGAAGTTCCAGTATTGAATAGCCATAGCCAGCTAGCTAACAAATCATCCCTCTCTGTTCGAGGTGGGTGTTTGAGTAGGCTAAACTATCTAACTGAATTTGCTAGCTAAGTAAATGTGAAAGTAAAAAAACACAACCAAATCTCTCTCTCTCTCTGTGTTGCGTCTCCTTAATTTTGGAAGAAATGAATGTTCAAAACTGTTCAACTATTGTCTTTCTCTCTCTTTGAGTCAACTACTCACCACATGTTATGCACTGCAGTGCTAGCTAGCTGTAACTTATGCTTTCAGTACTAGATTCATTCTCTAATCCTTTGATTGGGTGGAGAACATGTCAGTTCATCCTGCAAGAGCTCTGATAGGTTGGAGGACATACTCAGGAAGTTGTCATAATTACTGTGTAAGTCTATGGAAGGGGGTGAGAACCATGAGCCTCCTAGATTTTGTATTGAACTCAATGTACCCAGAGGAGGACAGAAGCTTGCTGTCCTCCGGCTAAACATGGTGCTACCCTACAGAGTGCTGCTGAGGCTACTGTAGACCTTCATTGTAAAACATTGTGTTTCAATCAGTTATTTGGTTAAGTGAATCTGTATTTAGTATAGTTTTATCTAAAAAGGATATATTTTTTTCTGTTTCACTATTTCAATTTTTATGAAATTCATTGAGGAGGATAGTCCTCCCATTCCTCCTCTGAGGAGCATCCACTGAAGAGAAAGATGAAATGGTGGGACGGTTTTAAAACAGGATCTATGTTTGGAATAGTGCCTGCAGGTACTGAATTACTGAGAGGCAAGAGATCAACTGGGGGTAAGCCTTGGACTCATTCCCCAAAAAGCGATGCAGAAGGCTGCTCGTCTCTTAATTAAATGTTTAGACTTTTGGTGCTTGTCTCGGGAAGGGGAGAATGTGCCCAGCCTCAATAATGATTAATTCATGCATCTCGGACTGCCTACCAATGATGGGTCCAACCAAGCAGCCGCCTACACTATGAATATATGTCCACCTCCCTGCGGACCTGGCATCCTTTCACTCCCTCCTCTCTACATTCTCCTCTTCTGTCTCTGCTGCTAAAGCCACTTTCTACCACTCTAAATTCCAAGCATCTGCCTCTAACCCTAGGAAGCTCTTTGCTACCTTCTCCTCCCTCCTAAATCCTCCTCCCCCTCCCCCCCCCTCCTCCCTCTCTGCGGATGACTTCGTCAACCATTTTGAAAAGAAGGTTGACGATATCCGATCCTCGTTTGCTAAGTCAAACGACACCGCTGGTCCTGCTCACACTGCCCTACCCTGTGCTTTGACCTCTTTCTCCCCTCTCTCTCCAGATGAAATCTCGCGTCTTGTGACGGCGGGCCGCCCAACAACCTGCCCACTTGACCCTATCCCCTCCTCTCTTCTCCAGACCATTTCCGGAGACCTTCTCCCCTTCCTCACCTCGCTCATCAACTCATCCTTGACCGCTGGCTATGTCCCTTCCGTCTTCAAGAGAGCGAGAGTTGCACCCCTTCTGAAAAAACCTACACTCGATCCCTCCGATGTCAACAACTACAGACCAGTATCCCTTCTTTCTTTTCTCTCCAAAACTCTTGAACGTGCCGTCCTTGGCCAGCTCTCCTGCTATCTCTCTCAGAATGACCTTCTTGATCCTAATCAGTCAGGTTTCAAGACTGGGCATTCAACTGAGACTGCTCTTCTCTGTGTCACGGAGGCTCTCCGCACTGCTAAAGCTAACTCTCTCTCCTCTGCTCTCATCCTTCTAGACCTATCTGCTGCCTTTGATACTGTGAACCATCAGATCCTCCTCTCCACCCTCTCCGAGTTGGGCATCTCCGGCGCGGCCCACGCTTGGATTGCGTCCTACCTGACAGGTCGCTCCTACCAGGTGGCGTGGCGAGAATCTGTCTCCGCACCATGCGCTCTCACCACTGGTGTCCCCCGGGGCTCTGTTCTAGGCCCTCTCCTATTCTCGCTATACACCAAGTCACTTGGCTCTGTCATATCCTCACATGGTCTCTCCTATCATTGCTATGCAGACGACACACAATTAATCTTCTCCTTTCCCCCTTCTGATAACCAGGCGGCGAATCGCATCTCTGCATGTCTGTCAGACATATCAGTGTGGATGACGGATCACCAGCTCAAGCTGAACCTCGGCAAGACGGAGCTGCTCTTCCTCCCGGGGAAGGACTGCCCGTTCCATGATCTCGCCATCACGGTTGACAACTCCCTTGTGTCCTCCTCCCAGAGTGCTAAGAACCTTGGCGTGATCCTGGACAACACCCTGTCGTTCTCCACTAACATCAAGGCGGTGACCCGATCCTGTAGGTTCATGCTCTACAAAATTTGCAGAGTACGACCCTGCCTCATACAGGAAGCGGCGCAGGTCCTAATCCAGGCACTTGTCATCTCCCGTCTGGATTACTGCAACTCGCTGTTGGCTGGGCTCCCTGCCTGTGCCATTAAACCCCTACAACTCATCCAGAACGCCGCAGCCCGTCTGGTGTTCAACCTTCCCAAGTTCTCTCACGTCACCCCGCTCCTCCGCTCTCTCCACTGGCTTCCAGTTGAAGCTCGCATCCGCTACAAGACCATGGTGATTGCCTACGGAGCTGTGAAGGGAACGGCACCTCCATACCTTCAGGCTCTGATCAGGCCCTACACCCAAACAAGGGCACTGCGTTCATCCACCTCTGGCCTGCTGGCCCCCCTACCTCTGAGGAAGCACAGTTCCCGCTCAGTCCAGTCAAAACTGTTCGCTGCTCAGGCACCCCAATGGTGGAACAAGCTCCCTCACGACGCCAGGACAGCGGAGTCAATCACCACCTTCCGGAGACACCTGAAACCCCACCTCTTTAAGGAATACCTAGGATAGGATAAAGTAACCCTTCTAACCCCCCCCCTTAAAAGATTTAGATGCACTATTGTAAAGTGGTTGTTCCACTGGATATCATAAGGTGAATGCACCAATTTGTAAGTCGCTCTGGATAAGAGCGTCTGCTAAATGACTTAAATGTAATGTAATGTAATGAATATATGATCAATTATCCCAATTCGTCTTTACCAACTATTATTGCGGCAGAATGCATTAATCAAACTTTATTTTCCATTCATTTTCAATCAACCTTTGGATTCCAAACAAAGCAGTGAAATGTTTATTAGATACTTATCAGCCAAATATTAATTTCCAATTGTTTTATGTTGTCGTTTTCTAGAACTGCATAATGATCTACATTCTTACCATGATAATTCCACGTGTTGACCCTAATTCCAAGCTATCTACTAGGGGGATATATAAGATAAAAAGATTACATGAATGATTAATGACCAATCTGTGAAATGAGGTTTGACCTGGCTGGCACGTGCTGCTCCTCAAACAACTGAGTCAACATCCACATCTGTTCCTGGTGCATATGCTTTCAACAGAGAAGCTGAAGACTTGCTGCTAGGGAGCCATCTTTTACAACTGTGTGTTGCAAATCAAAAGTAAAAAATGCTAGTGTTGATTTGGTGTTTACTCTGCATTTAACCTTAAGCCCATAATATTCAGATTCGATGCTTGAATGACTGGATTGTGAAAAACAAATCGACTCACAGTCACAGCGAACGGACCTCTGCTACTGCCTGGTGCCTAGAGCACAAGTCAATAACGGAACATCTGTAGGGACTTCTGAAGAATAACAAAACAACACAAGCTGCTTTTAGTAACACCTATGTCAAACGCAATCACTCTCGCAAGAACGCTCAACATCAACCTGTTATAAAATAGCCTACTGCGATATTTCCAAGACACAGGCAACTTGTTTCATCATGGATTCAAGGAAGACAGCCTCTATGTACAACAGAGCTCCATTGGGACTCGGCTTGTAAGTCTCTCTTGCTGAGTTGAGAGAGAGCTTGTTGATGTGTCACATTTCAGCAGGGAATTGACTCAGTATTCAGTACTGCAACTTCTCATTTGTGGAGGTTAAGGTCTTAAAGAGCAGTTATGATGGTAAAGGAGAGCAGGGCACAGAGTGAACTGACAATTAAGCAATCAATGCAAGCTGCATATTAATGACATTGACTAAAAACTTTTGTACTTGGAATTGTGTTTGGGTACATGTTGGTGAATAGTTTTGAGTACATGCAAGTTATCCACAGTAAAATGTAATAACTTTTTGGTAATTATCAACTTAATTATGTGAAGTTATTGTATGCCTGGGAATCTCATGGCCAGTGAAACATATCAAAGCTCTCGGTGGCAGTTACGCAGACACTAAGGCTTTGAGACAAGTCATTAACTGTAGTCCTGCTCCAATATTGGCCCTGCAAGTTTTTATCACAGAACCCAGAGATGCGAGACAGCCAGCATGGTCATAATATTCATCAGAATATTATTCACACTGCCGGCCAACCAACCAGGGAAGGATCCAACTGTCCTGTTATCTCCCTCAGGGAGACTATCTGAAACAAATTGAAAATGTTCTTTTAGGGTGTAGCGGTTTCGGTTTCAATCTGTGTTACTGTCACAGGAAAGGCAGATGCTGCCAGCAAAGGGTCCCTGTCACAGGGTGATGGGACATCCTACCAAGATCTGGTCTGGACCGCAGCTGTGTGGCACATACGGACAGTCCTCCATTAACACACTGAAGTAATGTCCTGAACACCACTTCTTCTGTTATCCCCTAGTTGTTCTTGCAAGTGAAACAGGGGAAATAACAATACGTCCAGTTAAAACACTATTTTATTACCAGAAGATAGGAAATTTAAAACCATTTTGTTACAAAAGTGGCCAGCCATCCTTGGCCAACATCATTGGCGAGGTAATCACTCGTGGACAAACTACATAAACATAAATGGTATTGTAGATCTGTCATGACACGGGAAGGTTTAATAACGAGCAGCATTAGTTCCGATGCTTTGGACAAATCACGATTTTCTCTTCTTTCGAAAAACATAAGGGAAGTGGACATTCGGCCAATAGACTTGCCTGTAACTCAGAGAGAGGGTGGAGCTCTTTGTTCCGGTTCCGATCCTCGTTCTCTTAATACGGTCCCTGAACTTAAATCGGTGGTAAAACAGTATGCCATCCATTAGAAATAAATCATCCCAACATGGACAAACCACTTTCCCATCACATAGAATATGTGGAGGGAACCAAAACACAAAATACAAAAAGTATTTTTTTTAAATAAACTCAGTAAAAAAAGAAACGCCCCTTTTTCAGGACCCGGTCTTTCAAAGAGAATTTGTCAAAATCCAAATAACTTCAGAGATCTTCATTGTAAAGGGTTTAAACACTGTTACCCATGCTTGTTCAATGAACAATAAACAATTATGGAACATGCACCGGTGGAACGGTCTTTAAGACACTAGCAGCTTACAGACAGTAGGCAATTAAGGTCACAGTTATGAAAACTTAGGACACTAAAGAGTTCTTTCTACTGACTCTGAAAAACACCAAAAGAAAGATGCCCAGGGTCTCTGCTCATCTGCGTGAACGTGCCTTAGGCATGCTGCGAGGCATGAGGACTGCAGATGTGGCCAGGGCAATAAATTGCGATGTCTGTACTGTGAGACGCCTAAGACAGAGCTACAGGGAGAGAGGACGGACAGCTGATCATCCTCGCAGTGGCAGACCACGTGTAACAATACCTGCACAGGATCGGTACATCCGAACATCACACCTGCAGGAGAGGATGGCAACAACTGCCCGAGTAACACCAGGAACGCACAATCCCTCCATCAGTGCTCAGACTGTCCGCAAAAGGCTGAACTGAGGGCTTGTAGGCCTGTTGTAAGGCAGGTCCTCACCAGACATCATGGGCACAAACCCACCGTCGCTGGACCAGACAGGACTGGCAAAAAGTGCTCTTCACTGACGAGTTGCGGTTTTGTCTCACCAGGGGTGATGGCCGGATTCACATTTATCGTTGAAGGAATGAGCGTTACACCGAGGCCTGTACACTGGAGCGGGATCGATTTGGAGGTGGAGGGTCCATCATGGTCTGGGGAAGTGTGTCACAGCATTAATGGATTGAGCTTGTTGTCATTGCAGGCAATCTCAACACTGCGTTACAGGGAAGACATCCTCCTCACTCATGTGGTACCCTTCCTGCAGGCTCATCCTGACAATGCCACCAGCCATACTGCTCATTCTGTGCATGATTTCCTGCAAGACAGGAATGTCAGTGTTCTGCCATGGCCAGCGAAGAACCCGGATTTCAATCCCATTGAGCACGTCTGGGACCTGTTGGATCGGAGGGTGAGGGCTAGGTCCATTCCCCCCCAGAAATGTCCGGGAACTTGCAGGTGCCTTGGTGGAAGAGTGGGGTAACATCTCACAGCAAGAACGGGCAAATCTGGTGCAGTCCATGAGGAGGAGATGCACTGCAGTACTTATTGCAGCTGGTGGCCACACCAGATACTGACTGTTACTTTTGATTTTGACTCCTTTGTTCAGGGACACATTATTCCATTTCTGTTAATCACGTCTGTGGTACTTGTTCTGTTTATGTCTCAGTTGTTGAATCTTATGGTCATACAAATATTTACACGTTAAGTTTGCTGAAAATAAACGCAGTTGACAATGAGAGGACGTTTCTTTTTTTTGCTGAGTTTATATCACGGTAGCCACTCCTGTTCTGCTGCTTTCCTGAGGCCATCATTTAAAAAGCATTAGAACCTCACATTCTGTACATTTCCAATTCAGAATACATTTTCTTTAATACAAGGACCTACTCAACAAAATCTCTGCATGCACGCAACTCAATTTTAATGTAGTCTGTGATGGAGAAAATCAATTAAAATGTGAAGATTACAAATTCACTCACTTCTATCAAGTAAAAGCTTGAGCCCTAATAGCAATTAATGATCCGTTCTTGCATCACCACATCAAACTTTGAGCAAGAAATGATGAACCAGCTTTAAAGTTCCCATGCAGTCTTAATCATTTTTAAATCACTGTATGTCTAATAAATCACTGTGTCTTTATTTCATGAAAATATTTATTTCCCTGGGGCTCCTTTTGCCATTGAAATGCTCAGTCTGATCGTGTTGATACACACTTAAATATATTAATATACACAACCCTGATTGGCAGATAGGATCATCTAGACTGAGCCTACCCTGCTCACCCCTTCAAAGTAGGATACATATGCAAATAAAAGATAACTGGTCATTGGTCAGAATAATCAGATCAGTTTGCCAAAAAAAATCCACCTTAGGTTGAAATTCTATTTTTTTTTTTTTCCCCAAACAGCTCTTACAATTGTGATAATGCCCCTTTTATGTAACAAATTTCAGGATGTTATTTTGACCTCAGTGTGGGACTGCCATTAACTGCACTGCCCCTTCAACCCCATTCAGTTCTGACTTTGACTTTCCATCCTCCAGGGGGAGGGGGCAGAAGGGAGGGAGGAAGGTCAGGAATGGTGAGGAAATGTGGAGGTATGTCATTCTCTGGTTGATTATCTTCATCCTCCTCATCTTCCTCTTTCAGAACACTGTAGAGAGTATAATACTTTAAGAAAAAGGGGAAAAGTATATTTTCACACTAACTGTATCAAATCTGACTCCATGCAAGCGTAAATAACATATTTTAGCACTAACATGCACTGCATGTACATGCACTGTAGCCTTTGACCATTGATTCATACTGTACCTTCCACTGCTGAGGGCGGCTCTCTTCTTCTCTCTCCTGGTGAGCCACTCCTCTATGCTCCGCTCAGGGGACGATCTGTGCTCCGGGTCCTCTCTGCTCCGTCTTTCATCTAGACATTAGACTACACCTCTTAATATGGATTTCATTAACACAATCACCATGGGAACATTGAATTCTGAGTGAAATTAGTGAAGATGATTACTGTTAGAGATTTCATTGAACCACCTAAATTAACAGAGTGGCATTGTGTGTTCATAATTGAAATACCCGAGTAACTTGCCACCACAATGATGGAAAATTGTACTTCTTAAAAATGTTAGCATCATGCAAGGTGCGACAACAATGACAGCATTGCTCATAAATTAACACTCTCAATATGAGGACCATGTCCATGGCAGACAGTGCCATCTTGTGGAAACAACTTACCTTCAATCTGCATTCTTAAGTTCTCCATGTCCCTCTCTGACATGTGAGAGAACCTACAGTTGTTGCCAAACACACACTGGCCTGATGCAAAGGACAAAAAAAGAAGCATTACACACCGATAGTTGTAAGGGTCTTTCATTAAAATGTTCATTATATCTTTGTTGTCTTTACCTGTCTGAAGAAATTTCCTGCAGGGTTTCTTAGTTTGTTCATCATACAGGATGGCTGCTGCATCTGTGATGAGAAAAGAGGTGTCATATTGTCTACAGCCTGTTACGACAAGTATCTGTCAGATGTTGCCAGAAGATACCAACCCTAACGGAAAACATACAGTAGCCACAGCAACCACTTTGGAATGGCAGTGTCAGCCAATTATCTCCATTGTTGTTCAACGTGATGTGCCATTCAATAATGGCTGCTGTGGCTACTGCTAGCTAGCATGAAGACGATAAGGGCAGTTTTCCAGGAAAACTGGCAGTAAGTTTTTCAATCTTCTCGATGGAGCAGTGTGGATAACGGTAAAACATTTGGAGTACAGTGGCATATCCCCATCCCTGTACTGAGGTATGCTTTCTGACCACAGTGCAGCTCAGTGTAAACAAGCGTAAGGCTAGGATTGGTATCTTCTGGCAACTGTCATAACAACAATGGACTGCAGTTTCATTTAGAAAAGGACTCGAACTGAAATGTATTTGATCACATCATTCTGAATTGAACCCCAACCATCTCTTTATGCTGTTATTTTGTTTAATTACGTTACATGTCTTCTAATTGGTTACTGTGTCAAACCTTTAAGCCCCGATCTGATGATCTGAAGTCAAAACATGTTGGCCCTGCTATTTTTAAATATGTCTATTGAAATTCCAAATAAATAAAGCCTTTTTAAATCAAGACGTGCCTGCATTCGTTCTTTAAGAGCACAAGATAATTATTTTTTCTACATTTAACATTTCTGAAGTAGTGGCCACCATCCTTTTTCAAAGAGCACCTTATACCAAGTCTCCATTATTAGCCTTTTTTTTTAAAGGTCAATCAGCAGTTGCTAAATCCATTTTTAGAGTTACAAATTAATGATATGTACCCACTGATTCTTAAAGATTATAAATGCCTCATGAGCTTAGTTTAACTGTCATCGGAATGCAAAATATGCTTGTTTTACTCCAATGTTTGTAAACAAAGTAAATGTAAACAAACACTGTATAGCCTAAAAAAAAACATGGTTAAAACAATAATTCTGATATTATCGATGGTCAGTCCCTGTCCTTGCATCCAAAGCTCTGTCTAGGAATTTGGGAGTGATTACATTTCTCCAGCCCCATCCCTCAGCTTTCTACCGAAACAGTGGCTTTGTTATTGTTTTAACTACTGATTGGCCCTTTAAGAGCACCATGCAGTTTTTTTCTGACCCACAAACCATGTTGGACAAATGGTGCATGCAAGACAACTGGGAACTCCCACCCCCAAAGAAATCTGACTGGGAAGACACTTTTTACGGTCATCCAACTCGGAATTACAAGTCAGAAGCTCAGGCATAAAAAAAAATAATTATAATAATATTGAACCTTTATTTAACCAGGTAGGCCAGTTGAGAACAAGTTCTCATTTACAACTGCAACCTGGCCAAGACAAAGCAAAGCAGTGGGACAAAACAAAACAGAGTTGCACATAAACAAACGTACAGTCATTAACACAATAGAAAAAAAATCTATGTACAATGTGTGCAAATGTAGAAGAGTAGGGAGGTAGGCAATAAATAGGCCATAGAGGCGAAATAATTACAATTAAGCATTAATACTGGAGTGATAGATGTGCAGATGATGATGTGCAAGTAGAGATACTGGGGTGCAAAAGAGCAAGAGGATAAGTAACAATATGTGGATGAGGTAGTTGGGTGTGCTATTTACAGATTGGCTGTGTACAGGTACAGTGATCGCTAAGCTGGTCTGACAACTGACGCTTAAAGTTAGAGGGAGATAAGACTCCAGCTTCAGAGATTTTTGCAATTCGTTCCAGTCATTGGCAGCAGAGAACTGGAAGGAAAGGTGGCCATCATCCTAGATTTCTGACTTCCCTGACCTGTTAGTTTTTTTGTTCTCAGTTGTCTTAAACGTACCATGAAACTCTTGGGAAATGAAATGACTTACCCCTGAAATTGTCAAACCAGGCCTTTTTAGATCTGTGGTGTTGAACACCATACAGGTGTTTTTTCCTGTTGTGCATGTTGTCCTGAAAGGACCGGTCACAGTAGTCGCAGTAATACCGCTTCCCCATGGTTGAGATTCTGGTCTTCACTTCAGTCAGCTGTAGGTACCCTCACATCTCTGAAACAAAACACGCAATGATCTGCAACAATGACTACCACAATATAGGCCTAATCAAAGTGCTAAGCCTTGAGGGCCATAAATTTCACTTCAACTTACTGAGCCAGTGGGTAGGACAGTTGGTCCTTTAAACAGAGGGAATTTGAGTCAAAATATCTAAAGCAACTTATTAAACAACTTTCCAAACGTGGGTCTGTTGTAGACAAAAGTCCTCTGCTTACCTCCTGTCAAAATAAAAGTCCCCCACAAGTATTCCTTTTTTGTCAACATATGGCGCACCTGCAGGACTGTTATTTTGACACGAGGTAAGTGGAGAAGAAATGGGTCTACAACAGAACCACGTTTGGAAACGCTTTAATAAATGTTATTTCTTCAGATATTTTGACTCAAATTCCCCCGTGTTAATGACCAACCGTCATGACCACCGGCACAGTCCGTTTGTGTAAGTAACGCTATATTTAACTTCTGAGGCGTATTCATTACACCGAACCTGTTGCAAAACGTTTCTTAAACGGAAGCAAACGGAACGAAACGGGGAGGGACATAGCTTATTTTTTTCAATACAAACTCTCGTGTTGCTGTTTGCTTCCGTTTGGTTCTTAAACGATAAACTGCTTCCGAAATGAATACTCAATGCCAATACAAAAGGGACCAACGCTGTAGTGTAAACACACAAGCCTTGCTAATAGCAGCTACTACTGGGTATGCAGACTTTTACTCCAACCTTACTCTACACACCTGATTATATAGGCTACTAATCCCGCAACCCCCTGCTCATCAGGGATTTGATTAGTTGAGGCAGGGCTAGAGAGAGCTGACTGCAGACCCTCTCACTCCAGCCAGGAGGGGAGGGGGAAGGAACGGAAGCTAACGCAACCTTTGTCTTTTAGTGTAAAGAAATAAGCAATACGAACCCTTTTATGTGAGAATTTAAAGACAATCCAAGGGACACTCAGTAAAAGTTTTCAGCCAACGTTACATTTTAGGAAACTGTTTAGCTCTAAACTGTTAAGTTGTTATGAATTCGACAAAAGATTATTCGGAGCGAATAAATTTGTCAGCATCTTCTCAGCAACACTAAAAATAAGTACTTCCGGGTTACGGAACGGCGGACTATTTCAAAATAAAAGTCCCCCGCGTAATGGTAGAAAAGTGGCATTAACCGGTAGTTATTCATGAGGTATGTTTAAACATGAAGAAGGATTCATATTTGTTCATATTTAACTGACATTTGCATCACATTTGTGTTTTAGAACATGCTCCATGGTCAAATAAATGCCCCTAATGCAAATGTATGACATATTCGTTTATAGAGAAAAAAATATTATTTGTGCTAACACAAAAGTGAGGTGGGGAGTACTCAGTAGGCAGGGTCTACAGAATCTAGATATGGTGTCATTTCATGGGGCTCTGAATAATATGGAGTGTTGCTGGACTTTTACTGTGGTCAAACAGCTGAAAATGTGTTGACTGGACACTATATGGTACAAATACAGCACTGTACAGGAAAAAAATATTATTTGTGCTGATGTAAAAGTGGGGTGGGGAGTACTCAGTAGTGTCTGTAGAATCTTTATAGGGTGTCATTTAATGTGGCTCTGAATAATATGGAGTGTTCCTGGCAGTGGCGTACCCAGACATCCGTTGATTGCAGTGCCAGCAAAAATGTAGGTGGGCCAAAATTTGGGAACTCAAATCATCATTAAATAATCATAAAAGCATAGCCTACCATATACCCAACTGTAATCGATTGCACACAACAAACCATCTAACATGTGATTTCGCATTACAGACCTAATAGTCTTGTAGGCCTACGGAAATCCATGACTCTTGCATTTTAACATGTGACTGACATAGACCTACACATAATTAACCATAAGCCTATAATTAATAGACTATCAGACTAGAACATAATGCCTTGGTATAACAATAATAATCCTAATGTAACAGAGTTCACCAACTGTCTGAACTTGGCCCAGTGGGGGATTTTATTTGGCCTCCCAAGTTTTGTTCTTGAACATAAAATACTGTAAAAACATCAGCAAATCAGCTCCAAGTAATTTACATTTTGGAAATCTGTTCTGAAGTATTCCCACCCATAATAGATAGATACATTTGTATACGATCACATATACTGTAAGCAAGGTTTGAAATGATTCTGTTTTAGTCAAATATGATATCTGTTTGGGCTTCTTGCGGTCAGTTTGCAGTCTACAAATTATTTGTAATGATGTTCCAGCCCCCTGACCATCCGCTCGGCTGAATGTAGTTCATGATCCCTGCTATATAGACTAGAACAGTGGTCACCAACCTATTTTTAGTCGAGATCCCTTCATGAGTCAAAATGCAAGCCGAGTGCATTTCCTAAAAATGATAGGCTATTTACATTGACTGGAAATAAATTTGTTTCATTCATTTGCCTATTTTCATATATAGTAAGAGAGGTCTGATTTTCTCCATGTCGGCCTATCCCTTATTATAAATAACGTAGTGTCCCTTATATTTCAAAAGTTAAGTCTTAAGCTAGGCTATATGATAGCACTGGTCAGAGGTCAGTTGTTGTAGCCAATTACTTACGAGGCACAAATTGAAATACGTTTTTTTTTTTTTCACTGGACTGATGGTCATGTCTCAACGGTGGAAGAGATAATGTGCAAGTCGCAAGTGGATAAGTGTTTCATGCTTTTTAAAAGTGCTGAATAAAAACAGTGCTGTAGTTCTGGTCATTGTCTCTGAATGTACTGAAACTGTCTTTAAGGACCACGATTAAATCATTGCAATCAGTGATTGGTATAGAAGGAGACTGGAGGCCCTTCATGTCGAAATTACTGATATCAAATTACTTGGCAAATTCTACAGACACGGTCTCTTGAAAAAATACAACATTGAGCTTTTGTTTGGCCATTTTGCTTGTTTTTGCTAAACAAGTTGGCTAGTGAGTCTTAGCTAGCTAGCTAACGTGAGTAGCCTACACGTTGTAGCCTAGCTATTGTTTAATGCACATGGATTCAGTTCGAAGTGGCAAGTGCAAGAACCTGCACATTATTTTATTATATAATATGTCCTTGAGTGTCCTGAAAGCCATCTGCCAAATAACATGTATTATTATTGCCAATATACACTGAGTGTACAAAACATAAAGGACATCTGCTCTTTTCATGACATCGACTGACCAGGTGAATCCAGGTGAAAACTATGATCCCTTATTGATGTCACTTCTTAAATCCACTTCAATCAGTGTAGATGAAGGGGAGGAGACCAGTTAAAGAAGGATTTTTAAGCTTTGAGACAATTGAGACAATTGCCTATGCCCCTGGTTCCTGACCTTTTACTGTGGTGAAACAGCGTAAAATGGGTTCCCTGACACTATTTGGTACAAATATAGCACTGTACAGGAACAACTAGTACTCAGTAGGGTCTGTAGAATCCATATACAGTGCATTCGGAAAGCACTTGACTTTAAATTTATTAAATTGCTTTCCCCCCCTTGTCAATCTACACACAATACCTCATAATGACAAAGCAAAAACAGGTTTTTAGAAATGTTTGCAAATGTATAAAAAATACAAAACTGAAATAAAACATTTACATAAGTATTCTGCGATTACAGCCTCGAGTCTTCTTGGGTATGACGCTACAAGCTTGGCACACCTGTATTTGGGGAATTTCTCCCATTCTTCTCTGCAGATCCTCTCATGCTCTGTCAGGTTGGATGGGGAGCATTGCTTCAACGCTATTTTCAGGTCTACCAGAGATGTTCGATCGGGATCAAGTCGGGCTCTGGCTGGGCCACTCAAGGACATTCAGGACTTGTCCTGAAGCCAATCCTGCATTGTCTTGGCTGTGTGCTTAGGGTCGTTGTCGTGTTGGAAGGTGAACCTTTGCCCCAGTCTAAGTTCCTGAGCGCTCTGGAGCAGGTTTTTATCAAGTATCTTTTTCCGCTTTGTCATTGTGGGGTATTGTGTGTAGATTGATGAGTTTTAACTTTTTTTAATCCATTTTAGAATAAGACTGTAACGTAATAAAATGTGGAAAAGGGAAGGGATCTGAATACATTCCGAATACACTGTATGAAATAGGTGTTGATGAGCCTTTACACATTCATGAAATCAGCTCATGGCCGGCCACGTGCTAACAAATGCACCAGGTCAATCGCTTGGCCTGACAAATAAAACATTTTTTAGGCAGTATACTAAAATCATGTTTCTATAGGTTTATATCACCCCAATTATACATAGCCTTATAACGTTTTTCTTAAACGGTCTTTGGTGGTCTACACAATAGCAATCAATCAAAATGTTTGCCTCTTTGACTTGGGTTTTGGACTGAAAGTCAGAGGAACCTGTGTTCTGGTTTTGGCAATTGTGTGAACATTTTATTTGCCTCATAAAATATGTGCTCACTAGGAAATGTCATAATCCATGGATCATATCGCCTATATTGCTCTATTGTCATTTGTGAGAAAAATACAAGATTATTACCTTGTTTCATTCAGCTTCAAATTATGGGTGGGACCTGCTTTGACAAGGTACAGTAAATTACCTAATGTCTTATTAGAAGGCTCTTTTAAAGTTCTAAACAAGCACAAAATGAGGATGAAATACAATCCCCTAGTATACTGTACTAGGGGATTGATTTGCACATAATGGTGGTTTTTAACTTGTGCTCCTCCTGTAGCACAACCATCAGCCTCCCTTCCAATTGCTGGGTAGCATTTCCTGCAGAAAACTCATATCCCCTAAATCAGAGAAACGGGACAATGGATATTTACACACACCTTGGTTGGACTTACCTTGGTTGACTCAGTTTGGGGAATCAACAGTCTTCAACTTGATCTCTTCAGCGACCATTGGAGAGAGGCCTTGTTGCTTTATCAGGTATGCAACAGGGTCTCAATACAGTGATTTTGTTGTTTATTGGTACATTTTGTTGTTACTATTACTGTTTGTGTATGTATGCTTATGTGTTGTTAATTGGATAGAACTACATGAGTTAGGTAGGGTCAATTCGAATTGAAGACAGTCAGTTCAACGAGTGATTTGATTTACAAAATGGAGAGAAAATCATTGACAATTAGCTTTTTCTTATCAGCTTATTTAGAAGTAAATGAAAATACAGTTGAAGTCAGAAGTTTACATACACTTAGGTTGGAGTCATTAAAACTCGTTTTCAACCACTCCACAAATTTCTTGTTAACAAACTATAGTTTTGGCAAGTCAGCTAGGACATCTACTTTGTGCCTGACACAAGTAATTTTTCCAACAATTGTTTACAGACAGATTATTTCACTTATAATTCACTGTATAACAATTCCAGTGGGTCAGAAGTTTACGTGCACTAAGTTGACTGTGCCTTTAAACAGCTTGGAAATTTCCAGAAAATTATGTCATGGCTTTAGAAGCTTCTGATAGGCTAATTGACATCATTTGAGTCAATTGGAGGTGTACCTGTGGATGTATTTCAAGGCCTACCTTCAAACTCAGTGCCTCTTCGCTTGACATCATGGGAAAATCAAAAGAAGTCAGCCAAGACCTCAGAAAAACAATTGTAGACTTCCACAAGTCTGGTTCATCCTTGGGCTTGCAATAGTATAACATTGAATGTGATAAAGACTCATTAAAGCAGTATGAGAAGGAACCGGAGGGCATTCTTCACTCACTACAGAACTATCTGGCGTTACAGTATTCGGCATTACATGGAAAGGTTGTGGACATTGTTCTGAAATATGAATTTTCTCATTGTTGTGGCAATTTAAAAGCTCCAGTAGATAGATGGAAGTAGTTGTGGTCCCCATGTGTTTGTTTACTAATTCAGTCCTATTTGGAGATAACAGCAATGAATGCATTCACAATAACATGATATGTTGTACTTTGTATGAATTATCAGAAAAAACATTATTGCATTAATGTTATGTAAGAACGTGTATATCAGATTCATTGAGTATGATGGTGAACACCTTGAAATAATGCTTCCATGTAAATTGTCAAAAGAAGATCAATCTGTAGTGATTAAGTGGTGTAACCTGCAAATGTCGTATAGTTCTCAGATTGTTTGGTGTATTTCATGAGCTGACATCCTGAACGCTGACCATGCATATCATTTGAATCTTCTGTGTAATTGTTGATGATCAATTTGATTAATTAATTTCATTGTGATATTTGTTATGAATAAAGTATCAATCAAATGTATTTATAAAGCCCTTCTTACATCAGCTGATGTCACAAAGTGCTGTACAGAAACCCAGCCTGAAACCCCAAACAGCAAGCAATGCAGGTGTAGAAGCACGGTGGCTAGGAAAAACTCCCTAGAAAGGCCAGAACCTAGGAAGAAACCGAGAGAGGAACCAGGCTATGAGGGGTGGCCAGTCCTCTTCTGGCTGTGTCGGGTGAAGATTATAACAGAAAATGGCCAAGCTGTTCACATGTTCATAGATGAACAGTAGGGGCAGATAATAATAATCACAGTGGTTGTAGAGGGTGCAACAGGTCAGCACCTCAGGAGTAAATGTCAGTTGGCTTTTCATAGCCGATCATTCAGAGTATCTCTACCGCACCTATTGTCTCTAGAAAGTTGAAAACAGCAGGTCTGGGACAAGGTAGCACGTCCGGTGAACAGGTCAGGGTTCCATAGCCGCAGGCAGAACAGTTGAAACTGAAGCAGCAGCACGACCAGGTGGACTGGGGACAGCAAGGAGTCATCAGGCCAGGTATTCCTGAGGCATGGTCCTAGGGCTCAGGTCCTCAGAGAGAGAGAGAGAGAGAGAGAGAGAGAGAGAAAGAGAAAAAGAGAGAAAGAAAGAAAGAGAGAATTAGAGAGAGCATACTTAAATTCACACAGGACACCGGATAAGACTGGAGAAATACTCCAGATATCACCGCCGTTCAAAGTGTGTTGTATTATGATTCTAAAAGGTCGATGCATTAACTTTACAAAAATCATGTGATCAAAAGTAATTACGTTTTTGATGAAGCCACCTTCAAGTCGCTGCAGTGCAGTTGCTTCTCACCAACTGAACCATCCAGCCAGGTGCGCAACTTTGGTTTCCGCTTGGAGGCGTCTGCATGGTCCTATAGCACACCGTTGTCTTCTTTTGTATCACATTCCAATGATAAAACTGGGGGGGGGACAAAAATGCAATTTCAGAATGTCCCCCCCATCCCCAGTGAAAGTTGCACCCCTGCATGCAGCCATCACCTGCATTGTGGGGAGGCACTATTTGTCAACTAACCATTAGCGTGTTTTTGTTTGACCCACACAAACACAGCCAAATACATGACTGAAATAGGAACAACTTTGCATGATTCTAACACTACAGGGATACAAATGAAAAGTGATAATTAACCAATTAATTGTACACATGTTTTGTTTCTAGTGTATGACATGAGGGTATAGAAAAGTTTATTTAGACATTTTAAACAGACAAACTTGTATATATAATAGCAGCTGCGTTGACACTGCCACATTGATCTGAGCCTTGAGGTTGGAAAACCGCTACAGTGTCCGACTTTTGCCTGTCGCAGATGGACCTCCCCTGACTTCACTAGGTGACTTTCATCTACACTTGGCTTCGTTAGACTTTTGAATACACCCATTATCATTTCTTCCTGTAGTATATCACATGATGTTCTTCCTTGGTCTAAATTGGCTGAAAACCTGCATTTGAGTGGTAAGACTAAAGCAATTGACTGTAGACAAAAGACGAGGAGTGTTGTTGGGTGAGGTGCGTCAGCAACAGCCGAAAGTCAGACACTAATGTGGTTTTCCAACAGCAAGTCTCAGATCAACATGGCAGTGTTGCCATTGTTAATAAAAAAGGTTTTCTTTATAATGACGAAATAAACATGTCCAACACCCATATCACACACCCACATCATATGTGTGTACATTATAGAATCAATTAGTGAGACTCAAATATTTGTATATATTTATATATATTTGTATATATTTACTCTACCAGAGATGAAGAGGCAAAGTGAGAAGATTCACTTACGCTAAAAATAAGCCCAATCCTCTATGGCTCTATGGGTCTATGGGTCAAACAAAAACACCCTAATGATTTGTTGACAATAGAGACTCCTGCAATTCAGGTGATGGCTACATGATGAAGTTGGTGAAGATCAACTGCTGAATCTTGCAGACGACCAGTGACGACCCGTCATTCAGGGCAGGTGGGGCAATCAAGTCGACAATCTACTGGCAAATCCTTTTTAATCCTTGTCATATGAAGAGAAATAATGAAGAGAAATTATAGGTAAAACGTATTGGTACTCATCGGCCATTGGGCATAAACATTACACAAGTCGGAAATCGCAAATTCAACAATGAGGGGTTTGGAAGGAATCAGTGTGGCTAACTGCAAGCATTGGAAAGCAATCATTAGCCTGCTGTTCAGTGGAGTGGCTGTGTGGTCCCATGTCTAAGATTAAGGGTCTCTTTTACTAGTTTAAAACATTCAACATTGGTCATGCTGTCAATGAAGCATGACTTGTGCCGAGCTCCAAACAACAGTTAACTTGGAACTGCAAAATCTGACTTTAGTGAGTTCAAGATAACTGGTAAGTCGGGAAAAACGAGTTATGACTGGGAAAATACGTTTTGAACTTTCATCCAACTCGGAATTGTAAATTCGGAACTCGGGCATCTTTCTAGAGCTAAAACCTGAAGATCACTGACGTCATCATGATTCAACCTTTTTTTTCAGAGTCCCCAGTTGTCTAGAAAGCACAATAAATCCAGAAAATGCAAGACTTTGATGACAAAGTTTGATGACACAATTTGCCACCTTCCTGTTGAAGTGAGCACAAGGTAAGTCCAAAAATGTCTTGTATGCTGCTGCATAAATGATGTAATATGCCAGGGAGATGTGTATACTGTAGCTAAGAAAGTAATAAAGAAAGTAATAAATGTGCCAAGGAGATGTGTATACTGTAGCTAAGAAAGTAATACTAAGTGTATGTTGTGTTAAGCTGTTAGTAAGCTGTTAGTAGCCCATGTGTCTCATTCTAATAATTTTGACTATTTTCACCTCTTAATTTCGCCTACTGTTCTGACTTGGTAGTGCACATGTAGCCTATAACCAGTTTTTGAGAAATGTAATCATCAAATATTGCTTATTTGCCACCTTTACTTATTCTACGGTTCTGACTTGGTCTACAGGGAGAACACTGTAAGAACAGCCCATGTTCTGAATTCTGTTGCTGTACATTTCAAAAGTGCTGAACAAATAGTTATATTGACTATGTCTGTCGTAGCTCGCTCATTAATGTTTTAATTGTTTTTACGGATTGCCTCTCATCCACTTGTCATCCCCTTATGCCATAGTTTGTACATCTCAATTGTCAGTAGAAACCACATTTGTTTAAGCAAGTCAGCCATATCAGCTATGTTTTTTTATAAGGCAGTAAATGAGGCTGAATAAACTGTTTTGCTGCCAGACAAGGCTCCGCTGATAAGGTGTAGCAGTGGTAAGGTGTTGGGACTGCAGTTGGGAAAGCTTTATATAGACCCCAACAGTTTGTGGGCACCGTTTGTCACCGTTATAGTGCAATTCATGTATTGTTTAGTGTTGTGTTGTGTAGTGGCTTTGCTGGCATGCATCCCATATTTTTTGGTTTTGCGCCACCAAGATTTACATGCTAAAATCGCCTCTGCAGACGACTACAGTCAAAACTTCATTACCTTTGATCACATGAGTTTTGTAATGTTCATGCAGTCGACAAGTTGGCAAAAATTTTGCCCCAGAATGCAACACACTTTAAAAGGCGGTGACCACGATGGTAAGCGACTTGATAAAAGTGATCCGCTGCAATGCGCCCAATACCTCTGCTGCTCTCCAAAAGCTGTTGACTGCACCTACAGGCCTTTTCCTCAAACCGGAAAACCTAGCTATAGAGAATGATAGAGGCCTCTAGTGGCCAAAAGGCAATTTTAGCATGGGCAGCGCCATTGAGGGCTTCCACCATGCTTCTGCCATTTTAAAATAGTGGGTATTCCTATGGGTTGTAGCCTCAATGGCGCTGCCCATGCTGTCACAGACGCTATAAAATACCACAGCATGAGTCCTAATACCCATAAAACCTAGCAGTCAAACAGGGAAATGGTTCCAATCATTTTTCGACCATTCATTTTATAATGGATTTTAGAAACACTTGAAATAAGGGCTGTGTTTTGTGTAGGCTTACCCTGGTGTGACATTTTGATAACCGTGTAAAACTCTCGAAGGTTACTTCTATCAATATATTCACCTGTATTTACCCTCAAAAAATGAAACACTAATTAGCTGCTAATGTGGCTATCATAAAGAACTACAAATACCATGGTGATCTGGACAGACTGCCGAATCGAGTCAAAGGTAAGCAACATTTCTTTAAATGTACAATTCTGTGAACTGTCTTTTGCAAGTTTTAAATGGACACAATACCTGTTAGCAAAGGTGTCAGCTAGAGAGAGATTTACATGGTTATCAACACGTCACGCAAGGCAGTGGTGGGAAAAGTACCCAATTGTCATACTTTAGTAAAAGTAAAGATACCTTAATAGAAAATCACTGAAGTAAAAGTCACCCAGTAAAATACTATTTGAGTAAAAGTATTTGGTTTTAGATATACTTAAGTATCAAAAGTAAATGTAATTGCTAAAATATACTTAAGTATCAAAAGTAAAAGTATAAATAATTTCACATTCCTTATATTAAGCAAACCAGACGGCACAATTTTCTTGTTTTTTTTTAAAGTCTAGAATTCCCTATGGGGAAAAATGAATGGTGGAAAAACGTTTGGAATTATTTCCCTGTTTGACCGCTAGGTTTTATGGGTATCATGACACCTCCACTGTGGGGCCCTATAATGGCACAGATATAAAGATGAGTCCTCTTTCTTTCTCTATTGACCTAGACTACATGCAGAGACGCAGAGATGCCCAACTCAGTGGAAAATTTGCCTCCATCCAGCAGGCAGAGTTTTTTTCACCCACCAAGCAAGTTTTTGTATGAAGGTCAATGACTGTTGAATTTGGTCAACAACAAAAAAATGCATCACTTATTTGCTGCATGAGGTTTATTTGAGCTAGTAGAAGTTCAGTAATGCTTAAGTTGTTAGGAGTGTACTGATATAAGCAGCACACGTGACATCCTGGCAACTTGAGAAAAAACACTTCATATCGGAGATGGCTCCGCATATTCATAGTATGAGGCTAGTAGCATAGCATCTCTCTTGATTGACGTCACCCTCATCGAATATTTAAAAATAGATTACAATGGTGTAATGTATCCACCAATCCAAAGAAAGGATAAGCAACCCACCGTGCTGCTATGTGGACAACGACTCCCATTGTTAGGCTGGAGATATCTTGTATCTTGTCACCATATCCATAATCTTTGCTACAGGTTGGAGTCCTCTCTGTAACATGTTTGATATCTTTCCATCTTGATGTACACCACAGTTTGTTGTACTTACCGTAAATTCCGGACTATAAGCCGCAACTTTTTTCCCACGCTTTGAACCTCGCGGCTTAAACAATGACGCGGCTAATATATGGATTTTTCCCGCTTTCAATTTTTTTTCTAAAAATAAACGCATTCTGTGACGTGCTTAGTTTTTTGGCGGCATGAAGCTTTCATTAGACCAATGAAATTGCCGAACGGGTTAAGGTCAAACAACTTTTTTGTTTACTGTTTAGATTAAATCGAGCGCTCTCAAACTTCCCATCATTCTGATCACGGTAGTCATTTTGTCACCCTCATCATGGCAAAGACACGGAGAAATGCATATGATGCAGCTTTCAAGTTGAAGGCGATTGATCTGGCTGTTGGAAAAGGAAATAAAGCTGCTGCACGGGAGCTTGGTCTTAATGAGTCGATGATAAGACGTTGGAAACAGCAGCGTGAGGAATTGACTCAGTGCAAAAAGACAACTAAAGCTTACTGCAATTTTTTTTTTGTTACAAGCCATGTTTCGTTAAAGCCTATTTATTTTTGTTACAAGCCGTGTTTCGTGAAAGCCTATTTATTTTTGTTACAAGCCGTGTTTCGTTAAAGCCTGTGTAAAGTTCATTTGTTTCAATGTACAGGTAGGCACCTGCGGCTTATAGACAGACATGTAGCGGCTTATTTATGTTCAAAATAATATATTTTTTTTAATTCAGTGGGTGCGGCTTATATTCAGGTTAATAGTCCGGAAATTACGGTATATTTGTTAGACAAGTAAGTATGTATTTTAATCTTAAAGACCATGTATTATATCGTCAGTATTTTGTTTTAGAATTTCCTTTGGCGCACAAGGATATGACTCACGTTTACAACTACATTTCCCATCATACACTTCAGGTTTACGTTATTCTGAGGTAATTTCCTCCTTTCTAATCACCATCAGTCAACATGTCGCTTGCGAAAGGAGTCTAAAATTTGCTATTCAGAAGAACATCTACTTTTGCCATTACCATCATGGTCGGAGCAGTGTTCTTTGAACGAATGTTTGACCAAGGAGGAGATGCCATATTCGAGCAATTGAATCGGGGGGTAAGTCTATTGACAGATCTTCTCGTAACTTAATTTAGCCCGACCTTGCTTAGGACAACTGCCAGTGGTTAACGTAAAGCCCAAATCAAACGAAAAGTGTTTTACGCGCTGGAATGACGCCGCGTTCAACACAACTGGGAACACAGAACTTGGAAATCACCGAGTTTAGTGCTCTCTAAAGAACTGGGAACTCGGAAAAAAATATTTGAATGGTCTTCCGAGTCGGAGTTTTATAAAGCGGCCGGAGTTCCCGAGCTGGAATTCCAGTCAGCTCCCTTTTTTCCCGATGAACCAGTAGTTTTGGACTCACAGAAGTCGGAGCTTTCCGAGTTGCCAGTTCCCAGTTGTTTTGAACAGGCAGTCGAATGCACTGTAGTGAAAGAGCGCAGACGGGCCGGGGCGTCAAATTAGAAAGTACATTTCTCGTGTCAGAGCGGATACATTGGCAGAAAATACGTTTTGTACATTTGTTAGTTCTGGAATTGTGACATGTAGGGTTAAAAAAGTGTATTTCATGTTGATTATAATACTGCCAGTGCCAATAATATTATTATAGATTTTCATTACTATTAAGTTGGCATATGCTAAGCAGTGTATGTGAATTGAAGCGCTCAAATATCGTGCGCAAATTTTGACGCCGTTGATGACATCTCTCCGAGTGATTTCGGCTTTACCTGGCTTGTCAGTAGTTACTGCTTAGCTAGCTATGCCTATGTCCTTTAACTTGGTTGTTCAGCTAAATTCTCCATAGTTAGGATACACCATAAGTCGTTATAAGTGTGATCCAACTTTCAATGTTGTGTTTGTTTCGTAGAAACTCTGGAAACACATTAAACACCAATACCAAAACGAGGAAGAATAGAGAAGTGGCCATATGTTGCGGCAGAAAGGAAGCCAAAGCCACACTTCAATTTCCATTCCTGAGTCAGTCTTCGTGAACCATCACCTTCATTGATCTGTCACTGCGGGCTGATTGCTCTCTATCAGAAACTCCATGGCATGGGAGTTTAAAAAAGACTGGTCAAAACATCATGGAAGTGTTTCAACTTGACCTTGGATACTGTCATGATCTCCTTTCCCTCACCATTTTGTAAATGTACTGATACTTTAAAACTGTTAATAAATTCAATGTAAACATGTTTTGATTTGTAGAATCAGATAAGTAGCTAGCTAGCCATCAACTGTACTTGACATTTGTCTCTTGTTAGATATTGCACACTGTTACCCCACCACATCTACTATTTTAGTATTAGCATTGCGTTGTAGAAGATAACAAGATGTCTAGTTAATCACTTTAGTACAGTGCTGTAGAGTTCTGTCGTGGAGATTGTTTTGCATTGCACATCAATAACCTGGGACTGTGGGGCAGTAATATTTGGCCCATTTTTATTTATTAGGATTCAATAACTGGCAATGAGACCTGATTGTGTTGCCATTAGGTATGTGTATGACTATGGACTTATTGAATAGTGTTATTTATGGATGCTGTGAGAAGCACGCAAACTTCATAAATAACACCTATCCACAAGTCAAAGAAAGCTCAAGTCCAATACAGGTCAAAGGTCAACAGCACTGGGTTTATCCTTAAGTCAGTCCTAGAAGAAACACAGACCTATTCTTAATTAGATTTGCTCAACTTCTGTGTCCTCTCTAGCCTTCTTTTGAACAGGTCAAGGCGAGGCTGTGAGAAGACGGAAAGTGAACACATCCACTTGTATGAAATGACTCCAATTGCGCGTCGTCAGGCAAATGACTGTTACAGGGTGGAATCCCAAAATAAATGTATAAAGTGATCAAAACAAATGTATCTAGTTGTGCAATACATTTAGTAAAGGGTTAAGTAGCATATTGTTTTTAAATGTTTGCGTGCTCTTCTCCTTCGGGAAAATAATAGCTGATTCAAAGGGGGTAGGATACACTTGTGTATTCAGGTAGAATATACCTGTGCTTCCTTGCCAGAAGGAGGCTATTGATTAAGGGAGGACCATGGGAGATTCTCGTATGGGATAAAGACCATCCTCTTGCCTCGGTCCTCTGTGACCTGGAAATCGAAAAGTTGTCGAGTAATGTGTCATTTCGTTAGTAGGCAAATGAAGAGTGTCCTAACTTTTTTGTTTGGATCACTTTACACATTTTATTTGGGATTCACCCCTGTAAACATAATTTGCCTAATATGGAGGTTCTCCTGTAAATGTAATTTGCCTGATGCTCTTCTCTCCCTCACCATTTGTAAATGCTGATACTTTAAAACTGTTAATAAATTCAACATAAACATGTTTTGATTTGTAGAATCAGATAAGTAGCTAGATAACCATCAACTGTAGTTGACATTAGTCTCAATTGGAGGAGCCATTTCATACAAGCGGATGTGTCCACTTTCCGTCTTCTCGCCGTCTCGCCGATTACCTTTGACCTGTTCAAACGGAGGCTAGAGAGGACACAGGAGTTGAGCAAATCTGTGGAGAAGGACAGTCTCATTTCAAGCAAGTGCATTTCCATTCCGCTATCACTCCTCAATTTAACTTTGACCTTTTCAAAAGGAGTTGAGAGAGGAGGCAGGAGGTGAGCTAATTTAATAAAAGGCCCATCTTCTGAATTGAAACACTCAGCCACTTCTTGGTGAGAGAGGACGGAGGACAGACTTTTGCCAAAATGGGAGAACCCCAAAGGTTATTTATCAGAAGATGGTTGTCAGTAATCGTTCGCTCACAAGGCACTGCTGTCCTTGGTTTCCCTCACCGGGAGAATTGATCTATGGTCACAGGTGTGACAGCTAGGTCCTGCTCTATTGGGTAACACACAGACTCAGTCCCCAACAACTGGATGTTCAGTTTTTCCGGGGAAATGGAAAGAGCCTGTGAAGCAACTTTTTTAAAGTTGACAAGGTGACACTCAATCTTCACATTTATGGGATTGGTTGAACAATGCAGAAGAGATCCTCCAAACAGTTTTGTTTTCTTCTCGTCAAGACCAGTATGTAATGGGATCTATACAAAAAGAAAAATACAAACGAAACAGTTTCAATGATTTTAATAAGTTACAGTTCATATAAGGAAATCAGTCAATGTAAATACATTCATTTGGGCCTAATCTATGGATTTCACATGATTGGGCAGGGGTGCAGCCATGAAATGGCCTGGGAGGGCATAGGCCCACCCACTTGGGAGCCAGGCCCAGCCAATCAGAGTGAGTTTTCCCCCACAAAAGGGCTTTATTATAGACAGAAATACTCCTGTTTCATCAGCTATCCTGGTGGCTGGTCTCAGACGATTCCGCAGGTGAAGAAGCCGGATGTGGAGGTTCTTGGCTGGCATGGTTACATGTGGTCTGCGGTTGTGAGGCCGGTTGGATGTACTGCCAAATTCTTTAAAATGACAGACGCCTTATGATAGAGAAATGAACATTAAATTCTCTGGCAACAGCTCTGGTGAACATGGCACATCTGTGGCATTGTGTTGTGTGACCCAACTGCATATTTTAGTGACCTTTTATAGTCCCCAGCGCAAGGTGCACCTGTGTAATGATCATGCTGTTTAATCAGCTTCTTGATATGCCACACCTGTCATGTGGATGGATTATCGGGGCAGCAGGTAGCCTAGTGGTTAGAGCGTTGGACCTGTAACCGAAGGTTTGCTGGATCGAATCCCTGAGCTGACATGGTACAAATCTGTTGTTCTGCCCCTGAACAAGGAAGTTACCCCACTGTTCCCCAGTAAGCTGTCATTGTAAATAAGAATTTGTTTTTAACTGACTTGCCTAGTTAAATTGAAAAATCTTGGTAATGGATGTAAATAAATTTGTGCTCAAAATTTGAGAAGCCTTTGGTGCGTATGCAAGGTTTTTGGTATATTTTATTTCAGCTCATGAAACATGGGACCAACATTTTACATGTTGCACTTTATATTTTTGTTCAGTATAGTTTCAGGCATTTCTTTCACCCAGCTATAGTAGGTAACTCAATGAGGACAGTGTCCAGCAGATGGAGCAATTCCCTTTTTTTGTAGAGTCCATTCAGCATCCATCTATTTTTATCCATGTGCTGTTTATGTAATGCTTTATATCCCACATCTAAGGTCGGTACAACCCAATGATTTATATATGCAATAGTGCCGCCATCTTGGCACTCCCCCTCCATTGTAAAAAATATTTTGGAAGCTATAGAAATGCATTTATTAATTTCTACATTTATTTTACCAGGCAAGTCAGTTAAGAACAAATTCTTATTTACAATGATGGCCTTACTGGGGAAGAGTGGGTTAACTGCCTTGTTCACGGGCAGAACAACAGACAACAGACCTTGTCAGCTCAGGGATTTGATCCAGCAACCTTTTGGTTAATGGCCCAATGTGATAACCACTAGGCTACCTGCCGCCCCAGTTACAGACACCTTAATGCATACTTTAAAATTATATTTGGTCAGCTAAACATAAAAATGAAAGTATTATTTATTTTGAGATGACTAATGTTGATGTCGCCACTACAATAAAGAAATACTTGTACATGTAATTTTGTCCTTGAAACATTGCATTGAAATACTGTAGAATTCCATTCATTCCAATGGAGGACTGCTTCTACTGGGGAGTGCAAAAATGGCCGACCGGTGGCTTCAAAGCCTCTCAATGGCCAATGCATAGCATCAGCAATCCAGGGTTTATATAAACCATTTGTACAACCCAGATGTTTTGACAGATTTTTCTATAGTATAAACATGTAGTCAGAGCACCTGCATGGACACTAAAATGAATGCTATACAGCCAGATTGCGGATTCTGGTGAAGTATAATCTCTGGGGGTAGAGAGAGATCATGAGCAGTTTTATTGCGGATGCTGTGATTGTGTCCAGAGAATAACAGATGAGTTTAAGAAGACTAGAATGTGGTCCTGACAGACAATGAACTCGTATGTTAGCAGAACAAGAATGTTAGCATGGAAAGATGGAGCCAGTTTTGGTATTGCTTGCAGAGATGAGATAACGTGTGCTTTGGCCTACATGTTGACGATGATAGCAGCTTTTTCCAATTTATTGTGGCACACATTGATTGACACCCTTATTTGAGTGGCTCCAATATGACCATGTGACTGATTAAAAAGTTATTACACAACATACAAAGGAAATTCCCTTTTTGATGAGTCACATCATAACACTGGTCCTGGCTATGATCCTGTTTGTTCATTGTGGGTCGCCTGCGCTGGTTTCCAATTATGATATTTCATGATGTCTGTACTTTCCATTCCTGTTTCGGGGAACAGAGAAAATGAAAAGATCATGGGGTAGCATTGCCTACACAGAAGGTTCCCACCATCCCGTTCATACCACAGCGACTAGACACTCACAATCATGTAGTCATTCCCATAGAAAAGTCCTGCCATTTGCTTGTGGTGTGATATACAGTACTTTTGGAGCCATGTATTTGACTTGAGCCAGTTTTTAGTTGCAAAATGAGTCCGTTAGTAATTGCATATTGTGCTTATTAGTAGTAATAATTTGTTATTGGTTAGGATGTTGGAGCCAGAGAGTGTTATTGCAGGGACAAAGGGAAGTACAGAAAGTGTCTATGTCCACATATGTTATTGTTGTATATTCATATTTCTAAGAAAGTAGGTAAAGAGCCACAGCTGACTCTCAGTTCCTGGTAAGGTCAGGTGAGATTCTGTGGAACTGGAACTGGATTCTGTGGAACTGGAGAAAGTTGAAGAGTGAAGAAACCTCTGGGAGATGGGCTAGAGGGGCCCATCCCAACAATACTCCAACTGTAGTCTTATCACACACACACATTCACATCCCTGCCCATGAAGGTTCTGGAACACCAATAGGAGGAACATACTTAGTTATTGCCCAGCAACACTGATTGTTTATCCTCGACAGACAAGGAGGTGACTCCTAATCGGAAGGCATAAATATATGCTTGTGTAAATTGTGTGCTATGCAGCTGCAGCATTCAGTTTGGATGGAATAAGTCTAGTCTGAGCTTCCTTTGGTGTCCGACTGGATTTGTACCAGAACTTAGAATCTAACACATGTATGGCCCATATCCAAAGTAATTTTTTTATACAACATTTCAGAAAATACAATTCTCAATGAATGATCCTCTACCATCTTGGCATTCCAAAATATATTAAGACAACAAATTCAAACCCTATTTAGGTAACAACTTATGTTTTTCTGAGACCAAGGTTTCCAATTAGGTCATACTGATGTTTAGGTGTTATCAGCCTTCCCTGTAGCTCAGTTGGTAGAGCATGGTGTTTGCAACACCAGGGTTGTGGGTTCGATTCCCACAGGGGGCCAGCACAGAAAAAAAAAATGTATGAAATGTATGCATTCACTACTGTAAGTCGCTCTGGATAAGAGCGTCTGCTAAATGACTAAAATGTAAAATGTAAATCACTCTAGGTTTTCTGCTTTGCTTAGCACAAAATATTTGTTTTTTTCCCCTCAAGTCGTAAATGCTTTTCCATCGATGTAATGGCTACAAGATGTTAATGCTTTCATAGGGTGTCTCTATGCTAACCACTGTCTCCCAAGAGGATTCTGGGACAGGATTGAGTTGGCGGTTGCTTCTCAAGGCCTGGCATTCAGTTACAGACCAAGCTCCAGGGAGACGTTTAAACAGGCAGTCAAAACGTAATTCTAGTCCCCTTCCCACCACTAGACCCGATTCCCTTTTCCACAGTAAAACTTCTAGAATTAAATAACATGCAGCAATGCACACAGTCATGCCTTGAAAGCATGTTTGTTCACTAAACCATTGGAGCCTCTAAATGTGTTCATTATGATCTAACATTCACAACAAGGCAGCTGGTCTTTGAGGACATGTTCCTGTATTATTTCAAGTGATCTGCCAATCTTACTATGTTACTTACTTACAATGTTACTTATTTACATGTAATAACTTATTTTCAGGACCTTGCTGCTCCTAAATGTGTCTTTGCTTTGTCTGTGACTCCTGATAGCAGAGGGAGAGATGTTCCTGTCTAAGCAGGTCACATCATGGATTCAGGATGACCGGTGCCAACAGTCTGGATTCAATTAAACACCATATGATCTTCTGTAGTCTTTACAGCTTAACAAACTGCACACACACACAACTGTAGCACATGTGTCAGACAGCCACACGGCCCTCTACACAGACCCCAGACTGTTCCACCATCAATACACCACACCTCTTGTTTGTCTGAGGTCCTGTCGTGGCTCAAAAGTTCTGGGCAGTGGGATCAACTTTCCAACTTAAAACATTGATTAGATATGGGAGATGCAAAATACAGATTTTGGGGTGTTTGGTCTATTCGATATGAACAAATTAGAAAATGAATAAAATAACGAGGGTAAATAATTATTCTGATGTCTTAGCACTTTTACTAATATATTGATTTTACAATAACTAAAGTGAAGGAATATAAAAAGTTAAAATATAAAGAATACTGCATTGTATAATAACGTTTCTCAAGATCAAAAACATCCACCCAAGGGAAAAGATTCCATCGTTATTCGATTTGGTGCTAAACACAATGAAACATGTGTCCAATAAATTATTTCAAGCATCACAACATGTGCGTCATTGTTTTTCCAGAATTGAGAAACATCCAGACTGGCTGTGCTAATTTGCAGCCTTTGGTGGCATCACTGCAACCTTTGGAGCAGTAGTCTGTATTTTTGACTCTACATTACCTTCCTTGCTCTTTTTCCGAGGAGGCTTTTTCATTGGGGTCTTATTTTTGGGCTCTCCCTTATCTGAGCTGCTTTCAGAGTTGTTAGAGTCTTGTTTCTCTTGGTATTTGGCTTCTTTAGATGGACTATCTGGCAGAGGCTTCTGTGAGCTGTCGGATGTGGGAAGCAAATCCTTTCCAGCTCCAGGCTGGGTGCCCGAGGTCTTTTGGGGCGGGGTGGGCTTCTTTCTCTGGACCTGGAGGTGAGACAGGCTCTCCTCACAGCTGCCGTTCTCGCTCCTGTTCAGACTCTGAGTCTTCTCCTTCAGCTGAGCAGTTAAGAGGGAGGCTACCTCAGAGTGTATGTTCGGTTGGTTAACCTCCCTGTTTAGGGATAAGCTGGGCCTCTTCTCTGGGGACTCTTTGGGGATTGCAGCTTTCCGGTCAACACGGAAATTGCCCATTTTCCTCAGGACACTCTGCACTGCCCCATTGATGTGCTCTATCTGCAACAGACCTGGTCTGCTTTTATTAGGCTTCTTCTCACCTAGGGAGCTGGCCCCATCTGTACCTGCAGACTCTGGGGCGTTGGGAGCTCGCTGCTTGCTGGCTTTCTTTCTGGAACAAATGTTATCCTCAGCCACAGTCTCTTCCTGACTTATCTGATTCTGATTTGGCCCAGGAGATGCATGGATCCAGGAGAGCTTGGGCTTGGTGGAGGGGTCTGGTGGCTGTGGTTTAATCCTCTCAGCAGCTATAGGCTTTCCATTATATTTGACGTTGTTTGACCCTCCATTGTTCTCTGGCTCCTTGCTGGACTGCTGTGGTGGCTGAGGGGCAGACACCCTGAGGCAGAGGGTGCTGGTGGCTGACTCTGTGCCACTGCAGGAGCCCTCACTCTCTGATGACTTCTGGAGTGGCAGCTCACTGGTGTTAACTGAAGCCTGCTCAGTCATATCCCTGTCCTCTGGCAATGTGTCTACCTCAGAGACATCATCATCAGCTAGTACTGTAGTTTCTGTTGTGTTGATTCTGTCCCCTTTCTTTTTGTTCTCTTCTCAGAGGGCGAGAGAAAGGGCGAGAGAAAGGGCGAGAGAGGTTCAAACGTCAATTTGTATTAAATTAAATAAAAGATAATCAGAATCCAACTCCCCTTCAGCTCTAAAGATGTTAAGGAAATAAATACAAATACTTTGGGAATGTTTTAAGTACTGGATTACCTACTAGTAACATTTTCCTGTTCATGCTTACTTTAGAAGCAAGGGCTTTAATTGGATGATATGGCAGCAGATTAGGCAGTGGATTTAGGGCAGATCAGTATAATTATGATCTATCAAGAACTGTAGTTTACACAATCACCCTCTGGATCTTACACCGGATATGACTATGCAGCAGTTGTTTTGACAAAAATCTCGTCATTGCAGAAAATTGGTGAATCATACAAAAACAAAACATTGTGTGCAGCCAAGGACTCAACATCACCTCATAATGTTCTGTCATTCCAAAATGATCTCTTGTTTTTGGAATGACATTCCCATCATTATTGGAGCTCAATGTGAAAAATGTAACCTTCCTTCACATATTTTGTACAATCATTTGCCTTAACAAATTCCCATCACCTGCAGAAATGAAGGTTCTAAGATAGACAGGTGGGACTGTCACAGACAGAACAGACAGAGGGGTTTTTAATGCAGCACTCACTATCATACAGGAGTGACAGGGAAGATTTACTCTGGGACACTCACCGTCAGGCACAGCATAGACATGTCCATCCTCTGTGGTCTCTACGGAAGAGAAGGACGCTCTGGATGACCCGGAGGCGGTGGGTTGCTCCACTGCAGAGGGGGGCTCAATGAAACTACAGTTGAAAGTATTCTCAGGGTCATGGTGGGACACTGTGGAGAGCAGAAACAGAGCAAACACTTAGCCTCTTAGCCTCCTAACCGTTAGAACCTACATTCACTAAAGCTTTGAACTTATTTGTTAACAAAAATAATCCTTCACTACATTTTGTCCCTTCAAAGAAATTGTGTTACACATGGGACCTTATATTTCCCCCTGACTTCCTGTGTCATACATCAGTCCACCCAGACCAAACGTTCCCCCTTCTAGCCCCGCTGCCCCTGTTCCAGTAGAGAGAAATTGCAGGTTAGGATAATTTTTGCCACTTCCTGTCGGTGGTCCAGAGGGGCCCTCGATGGAATGTAGAGAAATGGGGAGGGTGAAGAGGGGGGAAGCAGGACGCTGTTGAAGTATGGTTTTAAATAGACGCTGAGTTCACTGTGACAGCCATTCAGAGAGCAGGCAATGTAAAAAACCAAGGAGAAGGGATGCTACTTTGATTTTGGAGCGAACTATCTTTGGGTATTGGACTGGTTTATCATCAATCATGAGAACCCAGTGAAAACAGACATTAACATTCATAGTTTGTGCAGGTAGGACCTACCAACAACTTTGGGTAGCTTCTGCCGTCTCAGTGGGATACGAGGAAGTTTAGAGCTGATTCGTGTGAACCCTCCACATAGTCTTCTTTTGGACCTTTTCTCAGGGCTAAATGCAATCAACAGAGAAACCAAAGAAGATGTGAAGTATAAGTTTAACTCCAGCTAATGTGACAATACATTTATGATGTACTGTGCCCCAATACAAACAACAATCCTTCTTACTCATTCTGTCTGCAGACACAGCAGCAACACAGCAAGGAGAGGAGCAGGAGACAGGTGACCAGCACCCCTGCTGCCATCACACCCATCCTCTGGTTAGGCTCTGTTCAAAGAGCAGGGGTCATACATCTGTCCCACTTGCCACAGAATAGACTCCTTTTAAAAATAAATATCTGCCATGTGTGTTTTTATGGTGGATACATATGTTACCAATAAGCTCTCTGGAATATAATATATGACACTTTTTCCCCTCATCACATTAGATAAGTCTGTTTTAGGAAAGGTTCTTACGTAGGTTGCATGCTCCAGTCACTATGTTGCAGTTGTTGTCATGGCAGGAACAGGTCTGGGTACAGTTAAGCCCATACTGACCCGCTGAACAGCTCACATTACAGCTGCATAGGAAAGAGTGTGAAATTTCATTGATGTTCAAAATTAGTCTTGACACCATCCATATTACTTTCTCTATTTGTTACATTCAATTAGCTTTTTTCAATATTTGCATGTAAAATGCTTTGCACTCACTAGGCACCAGAGAAGCCAGGATTACAGAGACAATTTCCTGTGGCGAAGTGACACATCCCATTGAAGCAGCTGTTGCAGTCATTGACACAGTTCTCTCCATAGGTTCCATTTGGGCACTTGACCTCACATCTGTGAAGACAAATGGTTGAAGATCACGCACAAACTCAGAGGTGATGTAATTCCCTTTCTTATCTACATTTGATTAGAGATGCCGAATGTGATCGGAAGCTCATAATCGTATTCCTACCGATCACCCATCCATCCAGGGTTGCAGTGGGGGCATTTGCCATTGATGCGGTTGCAGAAGTGTCCGTCTTTACAGGATGGGCAAACGTCCTTGCAGTTTTCACCAAAGAACCCAGGAGTACACGTCTGGTCACACCTTGTGCCATTCCAACCGCTTTCACATGCGATGCAATGTCCCTCTGCCACCATGCAGGGCTGCTGGCCTTTGCAGTGACCACACCTGGAAGAGCAGTAAGACCAAGTCCTGAGTAATATTGTAACAAAACATGAATAGCATGGACTAACTAAATTCATTACAGTAATATTCATGCTGGAATAGTGTTTCCAAATGGTTGGTTCCCTCTTCCAGAGCCTTTCAGCCGAGGCTAGATCCCTTGTGGTTAGAAACTGGCTTGTGACTAGAGGTCTTATTGCCAACAGCTTCAGGTGGCCAAACTCTTTAGGTGTTTCACAGCTCAAAACAGTTTGTAAACCACATTAGATTTGCCAGCTTCACCACATGGTTACCACAATGGCCACCGTACAGCAGACTGAAAGAGCAAAGACATGCATGTCTTATCCAGCTAAATAACCTCTGGCTACCAGAGTGGTTCCAAGTAAGTCAGCTTTGTCTAACACAGCTGTCACACACCTGTTTCTGCAATTTTGTCCGTAGAATCCAGCTGGACACGTCTCCCTGCAGAACTTCCCTCTGAATCCTGGCTTGCAGGTGCACGATCCATCCGCCGGGTTACAGCGTCCATAGAGACACTGGCACTTGTGCTCGCAGTGAGTACCCCACAGACGCTCTCGACACTTGCAGCGGCCGCTGAGCTGGTCACATGGAGAGGCGTTGCAGGCACACTTGGCACCGCAGTTCCTCCCATACCAGCCAGGATTGCAGTGGCACTGGCCTGTTCCCACATCACACATAGAGTTTACTCTGCAGAAACAGTTGTTAGAGCACTGAGGGCCCCAATAGCCTGTGTAGCACGTACAAGCGCCTGTCTCCTGGTTGCATTGGCCCTTCTGGCAGCCGCAGGCTCGCTCACAGTTTGGCCCCCAGCGATCAGGGTTACAGGTGCAGGCCCCAGTGACATCATCGCACCTCCCGTTGGGATGGCAATCACACTTACCCTTGCAGTCAGGCCCCCAGAACTTGAACGGACATTCTACAGAGAGGATGTAAGGCAAATATGTATAGACAAAGAGATCATTTGTACACTAAGTTCTCTGGACGTAGGCTACTTAGTTCTGAGAAGTAGGCTACCTGGACTGGCTGTATGTGAAAATGACTGCCGTGTTAACAGACTTACACTACCTTTCAACGGAATTGATGCTTTAAATAAATAGCAAAATTACAATCTGCAATTGCTACTTCCATTTTTCCTTCTGTATAAATGATATGTACCCATTGATTCTTGAAGAATATAACTTACTAATGCCTCATGAGCTTAGTTATTTAACCGTCGTACCCCATCACAACCCCAAATATACGCTTGTTTTACTCCAATGTTTGTAAACAAAGTAAATGTTAACAAACATTTTATAGCCTCAAAACATGGTTAAAACTATAATTTTGATATCATGGATGGTCAGTACTTGCATCCATAACTATGTCTATACATTTGAGCTTTTATTGAAACAGGGACAGGGAGAACACTTTGTTATTGTTTCAACTGCTGATTGCTGCTTTAAGGATTGCTGTGAGGAAGGAACAGGGAACTAACTTACTCATATCACAAGTGGCTCCAAAATAACCATGACGACAGCGGCATTCGTGGGGTCGCACACAAACTTCATTCTCTTTGCAGGTGAAGTTACCCTCACAAATTGCTGAAGAAAAACCATTGGGCAAGTTAGTTCACAATAAATAATTATGCTTTTAGAAATGAAGAGGAAAAATGGTTGGGGAGTCTAGTCCCAATGGTCTGGTTCAGGTTTGTTGAATGGGATAGTACAGGCTTTCGAGCACTCACGTATTAAGCACTCATCTCCTTGCTGTGCCCAGCCACTACAGCATTGGAGCCTGTCAGATCTGGGAGGGAGAGAAATAACATGAGTTAATCTGGAAATCATCTGTATTTGATTTATAGAAACTAACGTAATTGAACTCCTTCCATCCAAACTAATGTTATGATCACATTTCAGTCATGGCAAATAGACTAAGACATTTAAATACTGAACATTATCCTAATCACATTCAGATGCAAATCTGTCACAGCATTTATAATGCAGGGAATTACTGGCACAAAGACACAATGTAGCAGTAGACTAAATGAGCAGAGATCTGAGGAAGATTATCTGTGTATAGAAGGGCTTGGGTATTCAGAAAATCTCAAACTTTAACATATCTAAAACAAGTGAATGTATGTTTATCTACCTTCACTGACATGAATCAGGCTAATGTAATAGTTTTGTCCATCAATTTCAAGCATAAAACTTATTTAAAACAGGTACACAATGACTTACCCAGTTTTGCATACATTTCTGCCGCTGGGATTTAGTTCTTGGCTGTAAGTCCAACAACAGAAGACACTTAGAAGCACAATGACTGAGACATATCTTGTTTCCATGTTGTTATGAACAGCATCCCTCCAAGGGCTTTCCAGTGGAAATACGTCTGACTTCTTTCCAAAAAGTACATCAACTCTTTTCTTGTGTTGTCCAAAAAGTTACCCATCCAGAGGGTGGCGGTATACAGTAGTAAATGAAGTATCCTACCGGTAGGCTGTTACCCTAAAGTCGGTACTTGAATGACAATTTGCAAATTCGGTATGAAGAGGTAATGGCAACAAGTTGTAATTCTCTCTGGGACCTCCCCACAGAACCAACATCACCACAGGCTGCAAAAAAACTCCCCACCCCCAGTAAAACAGACCCTAAGAAAACATGACCAGTTACAGAGCAGACTTAGCACTTAGCCAATGGCTCCCTCTGTTGTTGACAATAGGAAGCTGCACATCCTCACAGTACACACACACACACACACACACCCTACAGATGGACTATCCAAATCAAGGGTTACCGAACAATTTGAGAGAGAGAGAGAACTTGACACAAAGGACATGATTCTGTTCTGCTGCGTATGCTTTATGTATTTTCTGTGTCTAGCAGCGTCCTCAGTGCATGCGCAGACCAGCTGGCTGGTGTGTTTACGGACATATTCAATCAATCCCTATCCCAGTCTGCTGTTCCCACATGCTTCAAGAGGGCCACCATTGTTCCTGTTCCCAAGAAAGCTAAGGTAACTGAGCTAAACGACTATCGCCCCGTAGCACTCACTTCCGTCATCATGAAGTGCTTTGAGAGACTAGTCAAGGATCATATCACCTCCACCCTACCTGACACCCTAGACCCACTCCAATTTGCTTACCGCCCCAATAGGTCCACAAACAACGCAATCGCAATCACACTGCACACTGCCCTAACCCATCTGAACAAGAGGAATACCTATGTAAGAATGCTGTTCATCGACTGCAGCTCAGCATTTAACACCATAGTGCCCTCCAAACTTGTCATTAAGCTCGAGACCCTGGGTCTCGACCTCGCCCTGTGCAACTGGGTCCTGGACTTTCTGACGGGCCGCCCCCAGGTGGTGAGGGTAGGTAACAACATCTCCACCCCGCTGATCCTCAACACTGGGGCCCCACAAGGGTGCGTTCTCAGCCCTCTCCTGTACTCCCTGTTGACCCATGACTGCGTGGCCATGCACGCCTCCAACACAATCATCAAGTTTGCAGGCGACACACCAGTGGTAGGCTTGATTACCAACAACGACGAGACGGCCTACAGGGAGGAGGTGAGGGCCCTTCGAGTGTGGTGTCAGGAAAACAACCTCACACTCAACGTCAACAAAACAAAGGCGATGATCGTGCACTTCAGGAAACAGCAGAGGGTGCATCCGCCTATCCACATTGGCGGGACAGTAGTGGAGAAGGTGGAAAGTTTTAAGTTCCTCTGCGTACACATCATGGACAAACTGAAATGGTCCACCCACACAGACAGCGTGGTGAAGAAGGCGCAACAGCGCCTCTTCAACCTCAGGAGGCTGAAGAAATTTGGCTTGTCACCAAAAACACTCACAAACTTTTTACAGATGCACAATCGAGAGCATCCTGTCGGGCTGTATCACCGCCTGGTACGGCAACTGCTCCTCCCACAACCGCAAGGCTCTCCAGAGGGTAGTGAGGTCTGCACAACGCTTCACCGGGGGCAAACTACCTGCCCTCCAAGACACCTACAGCACCCGATGTCACAGGAAGGCCAAAAAGATCATCAAGGACAACAACCACCCGAGCCACTGCCTGTTCACCCCACTATCATTCAGAAGGCGAGGTCAGTACAGGTGCATCAAAGCTGGGACCGAGAGATTGAAAAACAGCTTCTATCTCAAGGCCATCAGACTGTAAAACAGCCATCACCAACATTGAGTGGCTGCTGCCAACATACTGACTCAAATCTCTAGCCACTTTAATAATAAAAAATTGGATGTAATAAATGTATCACTAGTCACTTTAAACAATGCCACTTTATATAATGTTTACATACCCTACATTACTCATCTCATATGTATATACTGTACTCTATACCATCTACTGCATCCTGCCTATGCCGTTCGGCCATTGCTCATCCATATATTTATATGTACATATTCTTATTCATTCCTTTACACTTGTGTGTGTATCAGGTAGTTGTTGTGAAATTGTTCGATTACTTGTTAGATATTACTGCATGGTCGGAACTAGAAGCACAAGCATGTCGCTACACTCGCATTAACGTCTGCTAACCATGTGTATGTGACCAATAAAATGTTGACAACTGGTTCAACATTGATTCAGGTCATGTATGCATATTTATTGACTTGGGTGAAGTGTTATCTTCTTCAACAGAAGCTGAACATAAAACCTTTATGACTGCATGGTTGTAAAATTCTGGCTCCCAGACAGTATTAAGGTGTAGGATAAGCTCATCGATTGCTGTATTTTCAGACAGAAGATGCCGTCAGGCAAACTGTTACGTTCCCCAGTTTCTGTGTTGTAGTTTGTATATTTGTGAGTGTGTTTCAGGTAATGGCTTCCTGAAGTTCTCCAAGCAGCTGATTGGTCGGCCCCATTGCTGATTGGAGAGCTGACCCCGCCCCCTCATCAGGACGCAGCTGTCTCAATTAACAACCCCAATATAAGCCAGTGTGCTGTTGCTCAGGGAAAGAGAGATGATTGTAGAGAGATATTTGCTGAGAGAGGAGGTTGATGGCAGAGGGTTATATATGTTGGGTGTTTCTCAGAAAGAGAATTGGGTATGTACTTAGTTAGTTGTTGCTGAGTAAGCTTATTGTTGTGTTCTGTGTTTAGTGCTCAGAGAGAGTTTTCTTTAATGTCCTGGGTTAGTGTTTTCTCAGGTTTTGTTGTGAAATAGTTTGTACATTTGTGTTATTCTGTTTCCTTTGTTCCCAGGGGGGAAGGGGAAGGCACCTAGGGAGTGCTTAGGCAAGAGGCCCGCGGGCATACATATACCCGTAGTAGTTTACTGTCTATGCACACTAGGAAAGACCTGGGCGGACCATCCCCTGTATTTTGGTTAGTGCACCAGGTGGTGCTAGTTAGGTAAGTAGTGGGTAGGCAGGTAAGGTAGGAGAGGGGGCTTTGATATTTACTTTCTTTGCTTTGGTTCCGTCCAGCCCCTTTTCCCAAACTTACCGTATGAAGGAATAAATTCCCTGTTAACGGTATTCTCTGCCTATTTGTCATCCTTACTCACACCTACAGTCCATATCTCTTTCACACCACGGAGAGTTAAGTTGTAGTAGGGTGTTGTGTTCCCTCTTTCTAGAGGCGTGCGTAACACAAACACACTACCAAACCTTACCAATAGGCTTACATTTTCCGCATTGACTGACCTCCATGTCTTAAAGTAATGATGGACTGTTGTTTCGCTTTGTTTATTTGAGCTGTTCTTGCCATAATATGGACTTGGTCTTTCACCAAATAGGTCTATCTTCTGTAAACCAACCCTACCTTGTCACAACACAACTGACTGGTTCAAATGCATTAAGAAGGAAAGCAATTCCACAAATTAACTTTTAACAAGGCACACCTGTTAATTTAAATGCATTCCAGGTGACTACCTCATGAAGCTGGTTGAGAGAATGCCAAGAGTGTTTAAAGCTGTCATCAAGGCAAAGGGTGGCAACTTTGAAGAATCTAAAATATTAAACATATTTTGATATATTTAACACTTTTTTGGTTACTACATGATTCCATAGTTTTGATGTCTTCACTATTATTCTACAATATAGAAAAAAGTCTAAAGAAAAATCATTGAATGAGTAGGTGTGTCCAAACTTTTGACTGGTAGTATATACACTGCTCAAAAAAATAAAGGGAACACTAAAATAACACATCCTAGATCTGAATGAATGAAATAATCTTATTAAATATTTTTATCTTTACATAGCTGAATGTGCTGACAACAAAATCACACAAAAATAATCAATGGAAATCCAATTTATCAACCCATGGAAGCCTGGATTTGGAGTCACACTCAAAATTAAAATGGAAAACCACACTACAGGCTGATCCAACGTTGATGTAATGTCCTTAAAACAAGTCAAAATGAGGCTCAGTAGTGTGTGTGGCCTCCACGTGCCTGTATGACCTCCCTACCACTCCTGGGCATGCTCCTGATGAGGTGGCGGATGGTCTCCTGAGGGATCTCTTCCCAGACATGGACTAAAGCATCCGCCAACTCCTGGACAGTCTGTGGTGCAACGTGGCGTTGGTGGATGGAGCGAGATATGATGTCCCAGATGTGCTCAATTGGATTCAGGTCTGGGGAACGGGCGGGCCAGTCCATAGCATCAATGTCTTCCTCTTGCAGGAACTGCTGACACACTCCAGACACATGAGGTCTAGCATTGTCTTGCATTAGGAGGAACCCAGGGCCATCTGCACCAGCATATGGTCTCACAAGGGGTCTGAGGATCTCATCTCGGTACCTAATGGCAGTCAGGCTACCTCTGGCGAGCACATGGAGGGCTGTGCGGCCCCCCAAAGAAATGCCACCCCACACCATGACTGACCCACCGCCAAACCAGTCATGCTGGAGGATGTTGCAGGCAGCAGAACGTCCACGGCGTCTCCAGACTCTGTCACATGTGCTCAGTGTGAACCTGCTTTCATCTGTGAAGAGCACAGGGCGCCAGTGGCGAATTTGCTAATCTTGGTGTTCTCTGGCAAATGCCAAACGTCCTGCATGGTGTTGGGCTGTAAGCACAACCCCCACCTGTGGACGTCGGGCCCTCATACCACCCTCATGGAGTCTGTTTCTGACCGTTTGAGCAGACACATGCACATTTGTGGCCTGCCGGAGGTCATTTTGCAGGGCTCTGGCAGTGCTCCTCCTTGCACAAAGGCGGAGGTAGCGGTCCTGCTGCTGGGTTGTTGCCCTCCTACGGCCTCCTCCACATCTCCTGATGTACTGGCCTGTCTCCTGGTAGCGCCTCCATGCTCTGGACACTACGCTGACAGACACAGCAAACCTTCTTGCCACAGCTCGCATTGATGTGCCATCCTGGATGAGCTGCACTACCTGAGCCGCTTGTGTGGGTTGTAGACTCCGTCTCATGCTACCACTAGAGTGAAAGCACCGCCAGCATTCAAAAGTGACCAAAACATCAGCCAGGAAGCATAGGAACTGAGAAGTGGTCTGTGGTTACCACCCGCAGAACCACTCCTTTATTGGGGGTGTCTTGCTAATTGCCTATAAATTTCCACCTGTTGTCTATTCCATTTGCACAACAGCATGTGAAATTTATTGTCAATCAGTGTCGCTTCCTAAGTGGACAGTTTGATTTCACAGAAGTGTGATTGACTTGGAGTTACATTGTGTTGTTTAAGTGTTCCCTTTATTTTTTTTGAGCAGTATATATCCAGACTGGCATTACACTATCGCCTCAGTGGGTTAAAACTTCTTCAGGATCGATGGGTCCCCCACAGGACGGTTGAGCTAATGTAGGCTAATGCGATTAGCATGAGGTTGTAAGTAACAAGAACATTTCCCAGGACATAGACATATCTGATTTTGGCAGAAAGCTTCAATTCTTGTTAATCTAACTGCAATGTCCAATTGCTATTACAGTGAAAGAATACCATGCTATTGTTTGAGGAGAGTGCACAGTTATGAACTTGAACATTTATTAATAAAACAATTAGGAACATTTGGGCAGTCTTGATACATTTTGAACAGAAATGTAATGGTCCATTGGATCAGTCTAAAACTTTGCACATACACTGCTGCCATCTAGTGGCCAAAATCAAAATCTAATTTGATTTGATTTGATTTGATGGGCTGGAATAATACATTATGGCCTTTCTCTTGCATTTCAAAGATTTTTTTTGAAACGGTTGTTTTTTTTCTTTGTATTTTCTTTCAACAGATCTAATGTGTTATATTATCCTACATTCATTTCACATTTCCACAAACTTCAAAGTGTTTCCTTTCAAATGGTATCAAGAATATGCATATCCTTGCTTCACTGCCTGGGCTACAGGCAGTTAGATTTGGGTATGTCATTGTAGGTGTTTTATTTTTATTTATTTTTTAAAGGGTCCGATCCTTTAGAGGGTTTTATTAAAGAACATTTCTTCAAGTACAGTAACAAAAACCATAAAGCGCTATGATGAAACTGGCTCTCATGAGGACCCCCACAGAAAAGGAAACCCAGAGTTACCTTTGCTGCAGAGGATAAATTCAATAGAGTTAAATGCACGTCAGATTGCAGCCCAAATAAATGCTTCACAGAGTTGAAGTAACAGACACATCTCAACATCAACTGTTCAGAGGAGACTGGGTGAATCAGGCATTCATGGTTGAATTGCTGCAAGAAACCACTACCAAAGGAAAGAAGAACAGACTTGCTTTGGCCAAAAAACACAAGCAATGGAGATTAGACCGGTGGAAATCTGTCCTTTGGTCTGAAGAGTCCAAATTTGAGGTTTTTGGTTCCATCCGCCGTGTCTTTGTGACGCAGAGTAGGTGAATGGATGATCTGCGCATGTGTGGTTCCCACCGTGAAGCATGGAGGAGGAGGTGGGATGCTGTGGGGGTGCTTTGCTGGTGACAACTGTCTGTGATTTATTTAGAATTCAAGGCACACTTAACCAACATGGCCACCACAGCATTCTGCAGCTATACGCCACCTCAAGATTTACAATTCAACAACCCAAATGTCACCTTTGATTTTATTGTATTTCTTATGAAGGACATGCTGTCCTCCTATTATTTGCAGAACAGTGGGAAGGGGGAGTTCCTCATAACACCGAGTTCATGCTAAACGCGTCAGAGTAGGCGGTCCTTGGCTTATAAACACTGGGCATGCGCACCAACTGTCAGTCTAGCCACGAACTAAAACTGCTTTAACCACGCGCCCTCTAACGCAAGATTTATTTTTTACGACTTTAAATACAGCTAACTAATGTCGTACACTAAAGTAATACCAGGTCTAGTCAGGCCAAATTCTGACAACATCAAGAGAATATGCTTGTCTCAGGGGAGATTTCGGTCCACGGTCACATCCAAGCAACGTAAGGAGGTTGAAGGAGGGAAAGAAGAGCAGCAACTTGTTGAGTGCACGGTGGTGAAAGCTGTTCAAGTAGACCTCATCAGCCAAACAAAAAATAACACCGATGCTCAAACACGGAAGATCGCAATCGACTTTGATAATACACATGAAGCGTATAAAAGTAAAGATAACATTGAGCTGCTTAGAAGTCTGTTGGTCTTCAAACTTTGCACATTCGACTTCCTCGTTGACAAGAACAAGCAGGTAGGGACATTCTTTTGATGACATTGTTTTTGCTACATTGTGGTTAGGAGTAATTGGTGTGGTTTGTAGAACTATGATACAAGTGATTACATTTCTGACTGTCAAATAGCCATTATTCAAAAACACGAAACAGCATGTAAAAAAAGTAAATAGTTAAGAGGTTAACAAGGGTCCAGGGATTCTCACAGTGAAAAAGCTCAAATTCACTACTTTCATTCATTTGCTTGCTCTGACCTCATTTTAGCCTGCCTTATGCGCGACCGGTTCTTGGTGGGGCTCAATGTGTCCGGAGGCCCACGTTTTACCCCACCCACCGGTGTTTTTTTGTTGTTGTCCATTTGAGGTTTGACAGTCACACACAGAATACAAAAACACACGTTTATGAAAGGCATTGTAAGAAATATTATATAAAGTGGTACCAGCACATGTTGTAACACGTTTTGGTTCATGTTCTATTTGAGACAAGCTACTGATATTGTTGCAGTGAACAACAGACTTGTTATGTATGTCATGTACTGGTACAATTGTGTTGATAAATGTTATAACTTTCTAATTTATATTATTTCATTGAGCATATATATATATATATATATATATATATATATATATATATATATATATATATATACACAGTTACTACCTATCCTGATTTATAATGCTATTTACTTTCCTCATGATAATGGAGACCATATAGACATACTGACAAGCTGAATGTGCTTTGTACATTGTTATACCAGCTCTAGTAAAGCGATCAGAGACTCAGGTGACTTCTACGTCATCTTTACTAAACAACATAACACAGTCCCCCTGGGGACTGTTTAAGGGCCTCTGGATGCTGATGGTATGTCAGGTGCTTCAGAAACGGTGTTCTGTTGATTATTGTTGCCGTGCAATAGCAACAATGAAAGTGTGTCAAATTTCTACAACTGAAGCCACACTTTATGATTGTGAACTCTGGAAGAGAGGAATAACAGTAAAGTAACAAGTTATACAATTAAATTAAATGCACTGATGTAACTGAAAAAAATAGGGCAAATCAAAAAATGTGAATGTCAACTATATTCAATAAACAAAGAAAGAAATTGTGCCTCACTGACGCATGACCTTTGATGTGGTTGTTGACCATATATTGTTCAGCCATATATGTGCAGAAGGGGCAGTGATGAAGTTGACTGCTGCTGCATTTTTTTATTTTGGGACTCTTGCCCTCCAATAACACACTAACGTGTCTCTATACATCAAAGAAAATAAGCATAGACATAAAAGGCATGATAATTAGAAAGGCATAAAATAAGGAATAGGCATTTCATTTCAGTATTGTATATACTATGTGTAGGCTGTGTAGACTCGCTATGTGTAACTTAGGGAATGGCCGTCAGCATCAACAATACAGATTTAGAGCCAGCCAAACACAGCAAGGGTTACATTGAAGAAACACAGAAGATCGATTACATAACTGTACATGTAAACCTTGGCTTACTGCTCAAGTAGGCAAATTTGTCCTTTAAGATTCCCTCGTAAGCAATTAGCTAGCTCATATGCCAAAGGGTGCTATTGCTAATTAGATCGCTCATGTGCAAATCGTTGCTAATTAACGCTATGCTAATTTCGGTGCGGTAGTTGGTTATATAGAAATATACCACTGCACTGGTATAACATAAATATTACAAAGTGCATTATGCATAATGACAGTCTCACTTCCGTGGTTTATATTTTTATCCATGTAGGTTTGGTTCGAATTAAGATTTCGCTTTCGTTGATGTTGATTCCTCTGACGTGAACCTCAACTTGGGTGACCTTGAAGGAGACTGGAAGGGTTCGGGTTAAACGTGTTTGAATCCGCCCACATTGAGCCCGGCCCGATTTGCACACTGCAGTCAGGGGCTTCTCAGAGAGGCTGGTGTTAGCAAGACTCAGGGGCGCAACTTTGGTTTTAGAAGTGGGGGGGACACTTTATTTCATTTTTTTATTTTTATTTAAAGACCCCAAACAGCCTACCCGACCACTCTGAGGCGTTATAATGCTCCTAAAGCACACTGACGCCTCGTTTTGTATCACATTCCAATGATAAAACTGGGGGGGACTAAAATAATATTTCAGGATGTGGGGGGGACGTCCCCCATGTCCCCAGTTAAAGTTGCGGCCCTGGAGACTACTCATATTTAGCCTCACACTGAAGTGTTTTACCATTTTCTTTTAAGGACAACCAGTGCTACAAGTAGAACACAACAATTTGACATAAACATTCACGAGTTAACAAATGTCAATATTTAAGTAAGGTTCACCAATCAAAAACCTGATTTAAAAGAAACAAAAACATTTATAAGAATGCTGTAAGTACAGAAATTGTTTGGTCAGTGGGAAATGAAGATCCAACTAGTCAGTGACAACTGTGGAGTTTGACAGCAACTAAGTGAGCTTATTATACACACTATGTCCTGGGATTTCCTATGGTCTTCTATGAAGAAGAACCCCTTGTCGTATAATAATTATTGTGTGGCTTGTGATGTCATAATAGTTTTCATCTCAAATCGTTCGGGCTTGTTTTGTGAGGAGAACCATCTTCAGGATTCGCCATTGTCTCAAACACCACTCTAGCTCAGCCCCCAAGTTAGATATTGCTCAAGAGGCACAATGTTTAAAAGGGGTTAAAAGCACGCTGGCGTGTTTCTGGGACCAAGCATTTCCAGGTGTACAAGTAGCCTAGGCTTATTATCATACCATTTGCATTGAATCTTATTTTTTATTTTTTTAATTTAAATAGGCAAGTCAGTTAAGAACAAATTCTTATTTACAATGACGGCCTTGTTCAGGGGCAGAATGGCAGATTCTTACCTTGTCAGCTCAGGGATTTGATCTAGCAACCTTTCGGTTACTGGCCCAACGCTCTAACCACTAGGCTACCTGCCGCCCTTAGGTTCATGTGCAATGCACATGTAACTTTCACTAAGTGCTTTCTCAGATCAGGTCCTAGATGGATAAAATCAATAGGCCGGGACGATACAAGTATCGCGATACTTGTAAGTATCGTGGCAAGGAAACAAATCACAAAGCATATTTAACTTCTGGGAAACAGCCCTAATGTTGGAAACAAACAATTACAGTTGAAGTCGGAAATTTACATAGGTTGGAGTCATTAGAACTCGTTTTTCAACCACTCCGCAAATTTCTTGTTAACAAACTCTAGTTTTGGCAAGTCGGTTAGGACATGATACAAGTAATTTATCCAACAATTGTTTACAGACAGATTATTTCACTTATAATTCACTGTATCACAATTCCAGTGGGTCAGAAGTTTACATACACTAAATTGACTGTGCCTTTAAACAGCTTGGAAAATTCCAGAAAATGATGTCATGGCTTTAGAAGCTTCTGATAGTCTAATTGACATGTGACGAAAGAAATAAAAGCTGAAATAAATAATTCTCTATTTTTATTCTGACATTTCACATTCTTAAAATAGTGTTGATCCTAACTGACCTAAGACAGGGTATTTTTACTAGGATTAAATGTTAGTAATTGTGAAAAACTTGTCATCCAGAGTTACATTTATGTGGTTTCCAAGCTATAGCTCACAATATTTTAACATACAGCGGGTTTTTAAAGGACCAAAGACTTTGATCTGCTTCGTGTTTTAATTATCTACATGGAAAAAATATTGCAATACTGGTATCGTCACAGCCTTACAAGTTTTAAGGAACACTACTCTAGCTGGGGAGTTGTGGGTCTAACTCAGTTGATTATTTCCTCTGTCTCAGTTGATGGACCTCAGCAAGAAGGTGTTTGGCAAGCGGCTGTTTGAGAGGCTGATGAAGATGACGTTCTACGGGCAGTTTGTGGCTGGGGAGGACCACAACTCCATCAAGCCTCTGATCCATAAGAACCAGGCCTTTGGCGTGGGGTCAGTCCTGGATTACAGTGTAGAGGAGGACCTGACCCAGGAGGAGGCAGAGAAGAAGGAGATGGAGTAAGTAGTCTCTGTCATCCCTAGTCTCTGTCATCCCTAGTCTATCTCTCACAAACCCGGCCTCTATAACTCTAATAAAGGATATAGGGTTCCACACTTCAAACACAAGCTTAAACGTTTTCTAGTTTCATAAGTTATTGATTAGGAATCATTGATTTATTTATAGCTATGTGCTATGGAGTGAGATGCCTATATTGCTACCTCAGTGGCCACTAGTGTAAACATGTTATGCAATTGACCTACGGCAAAATGCCACTGCCAAAATCACCCTATCTGATCCAATACTATTTGGCAAGGTTACGGCATACATTTCCATATGTTGTACTTTTTTCAGATTTTACTGTAGGTTCTCCCTGCTATGTCTGTCTTTCTCCCTTTCAAACCTACAGCCCTACTCATGTTTCATATTCATAAAAACCGGTGTTTACAACTTCCCACCATAAAACATTTTTCTTGCACCACTTTCAGTATCTGATGTTGCACAGCAATACTCAGACACTATTGGTCAGTTCAGACATACCCCTCTCGCCAGATTTGTTGAGCTGAAGGAGCACATTTATTCCAGTCCCTTTGAGAATGCAGTCACGTGAGGTGGATTGAGACAAGCCAGCCTTGTTGGGTAACTTGACGCAGCCTTTCAAAGGAAGCCCAGGGAGTGTTATGTAATGTGTTTTGGAAAGCAGCCCTCTCATGTTTGGTCAGGGATTTTCTTACAGACGGGCTATGCACACATTCAAGCTGAACTAACAATCGGAAAATACTGAAGCGGGCCCGCTGAATGGTTCCAATTAAAGTGTACATTTGAGGAAGGAGCTTGAGTCCAACAGAAATACATTAAATGTTAACAAATGGTATATTTTGTGTTACAGAAAGATTCTGTGATGCATACCATTTATGCATACACAGCGTGCATTTCGTTATTAAAAACATGTTGCAGTAAACATGTTGTGAACAGAATCCTGCTGTCTCCATCAACTGAACCATAAGGAAATGTCCACATATGACAGTATTAGGGTCTACAAATCATTGCAAGTTATGGAAGAGCCTAGAGAAGGCTGTGTACTAGGTGGCTCAGTATTTTGGGTTACCCATCAGCCAGCTGCCTCCCTCTCCATCGCCCCTGGGTTGTTCTGATGTAAAATAATGATTAGGGAAGGAGTTGCTGCTTAGCAATGTCTCAGCAACAGGTCAAAGGTGAGCCAGGGGGTGTTTGGTGGATGGGAATAACAGTGAATGGGTTAGTGATACCATCAAAGACAAACTTGTTAACATTCTGGCCTTACCTCATAATTGCTGTGAAACTCTTCACATGAGACTAATCTGCACCTTTTAGAGCCAAACTACATGAATGGAATAACGCGAAACATCCTCTCCTCTTGTGTTAATAACTGGACGTACCAGGGTGAAGGATGACTCATATTCACTGGAATTGTTCAGACAAGTAAGGCTTTAACACCCCCTTAACGTGATGATGGTCCGTCCGTACAGGATCAACCTTTTGTGAATTAATCATTATGGGAGTGTACCAGAGTTCCGGTCAACCTTTTTTATTAACGTTGGTAAAGGACATGCTTTGCGTTTCAGAAGTCTATGGCTTCCAAACCTCCAGACTCAACTAAAGGATGTTCAAATTTCCATTGAGATTGTAGAGTTCAGCCTGTGCAATTATTTATCCCCAGATAACATTTAGTGATGGTGCAAAAAATACATGGCTACATATCGCGATATTATTTTGGGACAATATTATATACACTGAGTATACTAAACATTTTTCCATGACATAGACTAACCAGGTGAATCCAGGTGAAGCTATGATCCTTTATAGATGTCACTTGTTAAATCCACTTCAATCTGTGAAGATGACGGGAAGGAGACTGGTTAAAGAAGGATTTTTAAGCCTTGAGACAATTGAGACATGGATTGTGTATATGTGTCTTTCAGAGGGTGAATGGGCAAGACAAAAGATTTAAGTGCCTTTGAACAGGGTTTGGTAGTAGGTGCCCTGACAAATTGAGGCTGTTCTGAGGGTAAAAGGGGGTGCAACTCAATATTAGGAAGGTGTTGCTAATGGTTGGTATACTCAGTGTACATATTTGACTCCAAGTATCAATTGTGGAAAAATAAATAATACAAATAACATGTTACTGTAGGTAGAGCTTGTCGGATCTAATTGCGCCAAAACTCCAATATTTGTTTTTATCCTATAGCTTGTTCTCCATCTTCTTTTTAAATAGTGAGCCAACATTTTTTTTCAGCACTGTTATTTCCCTGACTGATCAAAACCTGTTTTCTCATGCTCTCTCTTGTTCCTCTGCAGCAGACTTATAGTGAGCAATATGCTTGGGACAGCAAATCGCAGTATCGAATGGCAATACATATAGAATCGTGAGAATCGCAATACATATTGTATCAGCACCTAAGTATCGCGATCGTATCGTGAGGTCCCTGGCAATTCCCAGCCCTAATAACATTGAGCGATGCAGCCACTGAGACAACCAATAGCTCAAAGAGATCAATTCAGTAATGTGCTAATGAGAGATCAATATCCATTTTATTCAAGCTTGGGTTTTAGAGTGGTGGATCTAGACTGGATTAACCTAGGCCATGTGTGATGCACTGAGGTTTTGAAACAGCCCCCCCTGTGACTCACAGTCAGCACTCTGTTATCAAAAGTTCACAACAGCACAAGAGATCAAATAGCAGGACATTTGCACTTCTACCTAACGTTAGGCCCCCTGTGCTGCCATGCGTACCGTTTATAGCACAGTCAACATATTGGCACACACACTGGATAGGTTGTAAAACGCTATGCTCAAACTGATATTAACAGCTCCTGCATGGGGAGCCTGTCACAAGACGTGATCATCTTTAGCGCATGACCTTGAGTTATGAAATTCTAACTCATCATGCATTTGAAGACCTCATCTTACACCTTATCTACTTACTTCAACATGATGTCCAACATCTTATATGGTACTAAACACCAGAACACTTCTACAATTATTATTTGCTGTTATAGTAGCGGTGGCTGACCGGCATTGATATTAGACCTAGTTGTGTTATTTCATGTTAATTTGATGTTTCATCTGTTTCAGCTCATGTGTGTCTGAAGCTGAGAAAGAAAGTCCAGGTGTGTATTTGCTGGTGGAATGTCAAGTTTTCATTTACAGTACTTTATGATTGACTTGTTTTTAATGTGCACGTAATTTGTTTCAGTGCCAGCTGGAGAACACTTTGTAACGCAGGAACATGACTACAGTAAATGTTACTACTTGACAGAATTTATTTTATTTCTGGTTGCTTCAAGCCATCTGGTTGGTGGATGTGGGGGGAGTGAAAGCAGCGGGGGTCACATTGCCAAAATGTCTGTTTACTTCTGCCGTGTGTCTGAATGCTAACCTCCTGGGTCTATGTCAGCGGTCATTTAAGGGTTGATATAGGACTCTTATAGCAGGTGACATGAGAGTTTGCATGGTTCAGGCAAGTGGTTTCATCTGGATTTACTCTGGAGGCTAGGAGAGGGGTTAAAGAGGGCAGATATGCATGTTAAGTTAGAGAGAAGCTGAAACCCTGGTTCATGTCATGTGTTGCATGTTTTGGGGCCCTGGACTTAAATGTATGTAACTCTCCCCCCCATGTATTTTTTCTGAGTGGCACTAGATATCTAAACATCTATTTTCTTAGACTTCTTTTGACAAATTTTCCACATTTCCAAAAATGGTATGGTATGCATATGAGTCAGTGTTTTATATTAAAGAAGCACAGTCCTGCTCATGCATGTGTTTATGCTAAAGAAAAAGATCTTCAGGTATCTGTGCCAAATTAGACCCGCGGTAGATGATTTAGGCGACGGTGGTAAGGGTCATTCCTATTGACACTAGGCTACTCCTGTCCTTTCCTCCCAGTGGTTGGTGTGGCTACTCTAGTCTAGAGGAAAGTCTGGTCGCCTAGATAGACGTCTTATGTTGTCTTCTGACTGTAGGCGTTGACCGCCGTGAGAAGAAGTACAAGGCCCACCGTCAGTTTGGGGACCGTCGTGGGGGCGTGGTCAGTGCCAGGACCTACTTCTATGCTGACGAGGCCAAGTGTGACGCCCAGATGGAGACCTTCCTGAACTGCATCAAAGCCTCAGGCGAGCACACAATAAAAATGCAGTGAATGCATCAATTCATGCCATTTTTCTAAGTGTCCTTGAAAGGTCAAACTAACAATCCTTGAAAGGTCAAACTCATTGCAGACTCTTTGCAGATGTTCTTCTATCATGCGTAATATGATTCTTATGATCTGTTTATCAATGGTGTTGTTGCTGCACTAAATATTATATCTTCATTATTCCTCTCAGGGGGGGCCTCTGTAGATGGATTTTCTGCCGTTAAGATGACTGCCCTGGGCCGCCCACAGTTTCTGGTGTGTAAGACACTTCCTGTTAGACGCTGTCTTTTAGCCCTTGATTTAACATTGGCAGTGATCGTGACAGAGTCCAGATTTATTAGTAAAAAATGATGACCTTTCTGCTTCTCCCCTCTCCAGCTCCAGTTCTCAGAGGTGCTGGTGAAATGGAGGAGGTTCTTCAACCTCCTAGCAGCACAGCAGGGGAAGTCTGGCATGGATGCACTGGAGCAGAAACTGGAGCTGGAACAGCTGAAGGTGCGTATCGCCTGGAGCAACACTTAAAGTAGAAATGTGACTGAGGTCAAGCAGATTCCCAGCTTAAAAAGCCGATTCCCAGCTACTGAAAAGACTCCCTAGCGCTAACAGACTTGATTTCTGTGACAAATGCTAGTGATTCCTTCTATCTTTAATGTTTCATCAGTAATAGGCTAGTTATTGATATTATTACATTTTTTTTGTTTCCCGTAGGAGAGTTTGGCTAAGCTGGGTGTTGGAAATAAAGACGACATTGAGAACTGGTTTACTGGAGAGAAACTGGGCTCATCAGGGTAAGAGGTTAAACTCACCTGGAATGCATCATGAGCGCAAAGCCTATCTACTATACAATGGAAAGGATGTGTGTACCTGGACTGGATTTGACTGAGTCTGCCATTTTCATCATGTTCCCCAGAACAATAGACCTCCTGGACTGGAATAGCTTGATCAACGACAGAACAAAGATCTCAAACCTGCTCGTCATTCCCAACGTTGAGGTGAGCTATACACACATTCTACACACATTTACATGCATATCCTTACAATATTTAACATGCAGCCATGCTATCCACCTGAATGTGTTTGTACACAGAAACTCGAAGTACAAGCACAAGTCCATCCATCCATGCAGAGTGTACATACATTATATGCATGCATACATTAATGCATTTTGTAGTTCAAGTCAAAGTTTACTCTTAATGAAATGTGTGTTTCCGCTGGTCTTCTAGACTGGTCAGCTGGAGCCGCTGTTGAGGAAGTTCACTGTTGAAGAGGAGAAACAGATGAAGAGGATGCTGCAGAGAGTGGATGTTCTGGCCAAGGTAAGGCGATTCTAGAGTTCAATATAGGGCACTGCTGCCAAACATGGTTTTACAATTCAACAGTTGGTTAACAACAGTATATTGACCCAGCTGTTCACATATGAATTGGATCATGGGATGCAGTACATCTCTCATTTTACGAGAAACCTCAGTGAGCAGGCCATACAATAGTTTATTGGAAAGAAACCTTTTGGCAATAGTTTTGTTTGTCAGATTTACTAACTTCAAAAAAGAATAACGCAACTTCAGCAATGTTGTCATTGTTGGGAAAGGTTTCAGCCCCCTCTGTTTGAATTACAATTGCCCTCCTACAATAGGAGCAAGAGTCTACTTCTATGACGTGTTGTATCCAGAGTCTGTTTGCTCTGAAGTGAGTCTCTATAGATAAAAGTAATAGCTTGGTCCATAGATATTACGTTATCATGGCTGTACTAAAGGCAACAGTAGTTGGCAGAGGCCAAGTGCCTCCAAATGCTCAGCAACAGAAAAGAAGGCATAGCATGACCACTGAAATGTTTCAAGTGATCCAGACAAATGGCTTCACTGTTGTGTTGAATAAAGCACCATTTGTATCCCAGGCGGTACCTAGGGTTAAAGCTGACTATCAGTGGAGGTTAACACAAGGCTGTTGATGCTTCTCATATCCCAGCATGCAGTGGACAATGGGGTGAGGCTGATGGTGGACGCTGAGCAGACATACTTTCAGCCGGCCATCAGCAGACTGACCCTGGAGATGCAGAGGATCTTCAACAGAGAGAAGCCCATCATCTTTAATACCTACCAGTGCTACCTCAAGGTGAGTCCTCGACACTGTCCTCAACACCCCCCCCCCCCCCAATCTCTAGTTGTTGTTCATCTTCATATGGAAAAATGTTCCTTGCATTTTTGTCAAGTTCGGGACTGTTGGGACTACATGTACAATCTCGTAGATTATGTATGTAGGGAGGCCATCTGTCTGTGTATGGACTTGTCATGCCCCTAGGAATAGAGGAAAACAGATTTCATAACCCCTTTCATAGTTAAAACCTCTCTGGGGTATGTGGGACGCTAGCGTCCCACTCGCCAACAGCCAGTGAAATAGCAGAGCGCCAAATTCAAAACAACAAAAATCTCATAATTCAAATTTCTCACACATACAAGTATTATACACCATTTTAAAGATAAACTTCTCGTTAATCCAACCACAGTGTCCGATTTCAAAAAGGCTTTACGGCGAAAGCATACCATTAGATTATGTTAGGACAGCACCTAGACAAGAAAAACCACAGCCATTTTCCAAGCAAGGAGAGGCATCACAAAAACCAGAAATACAGCTAAAATGAATCACTAACCTTTGATGATCTTCATCAGATGGCACTCATAGGACTTCATGTTACACAATACATGTATGTTTTGCTCGATAAAGTTCATATTTATATCCAAAAACCCAATTTACATTGGCGTGTAATGTTCAGAAATGTTTTGCCTCCAAAATTTCCGGTGAATGAGCACATCAATTTACAGAAATACTCATCATAAACGTTGATAAAATATACAACCGTTATGCATAGAATTAAAGATAAACTTCTCCTTAACCTGTCTGGGCTAGGGGGCAGTATTTTCACGGCCGGATGAAAAACGTACCCAATTTAAACAGGTTACTACTCTGGCCCAGAAACTAGACTATGCATATTATTAGTAGATTTGGATAGAAAACACTGAAGTTTCGAAAACTGTTTGAATGGTGTCTGTGAGTATAAGAGAACTCATATGGCAGGCAAAAACCTGAGAAAAAGTCAACCAGGAAGTGGAGGATCTGAGAATTGTAGTTCTTCTTTCTAGTCCCTTTCGAAACTACAGTATCCGTGGGGTTACGTTGCACTTCCTAAGGCTTCCATTGGCTGTCTTAACCCTTCAGAAAGTGGTTTGAGCATTCTCCTATCACTGGGCAGATAATAGGAGCTCAGTTTCTGAGTGGACTGCCTGGCAACAAAGGGATTGGATATGTGCGGTCATGCGAGCGCGCCGTTCCTTCTTTTTCTTCTTGAATGAATATGCTATTGTCCGGTTGGAATATAATCGCAATTTTAATTTAACAATACCATAAAGTTTGATTTTAAACAGCGTTTGACATGCTTCAAAGTACGGTAATGGAACATTTTGACTTTTCGTCTCTGGTTCCGCGCTCGCGCGTTATGCCTTTGGATAAGTGATCTGTACGCACGAACAAAACGGAGGTATTTGGACATAAATATGGATTATTTGGAACAAAAACAAAATTTATTGTAGATGTAGCAGTCCTGGGAGTGCATTCTGACGAAGATCAGCAAAGGTAAGAGAATATTTCTAATACTAATTCTGAGTTTGGGTTGCCCCGAACTTGGCGGGTGTCTGTATAGCTCGCCGTGATGGCTGAGCTATGTACTCAGAATATTGAAAAATGTGCTTTCTCCGTAAAGCTATTTTAAAATCTGACAAACTGGTTGCATCCAGGTGTAGTCTATCTATAATTGTTTAAATAATTGTTATATATTTTGTCAACGTTTATGATGAGTATTTTTGTAAATTGATGTGCACATTCACCGGACGTTTTGGTGGGAATACATTTTCTGAACATCACGCGCCAATGTAAAATGCTTTTTTTGGATATAAATATGAACTTTATCGAACAAAACATACATGTATTGTGTAACATAATGTCCTAGGAGTGTCATCTGATGAAGATCGTCAAAGGTTAGTGCTTCATTTAGCTGTGTTTTGGGTTTTATTTATTGACAATGTCCTTGCTTGGAAAATGGCTGTGTGATTATTTTTGTCTATGTACTCTCCTAACATAATCTAATGTTTTGCTTTCGCTGTAAAGCCTTTTTGAAATCGGACAATGTGGTTGCATCAAGGAGAAGTGTATCTTTAAAATGGTGTAAAATAGTTGTTTGTTTGAGAAAGTTGAATTATGACATTTTGTTGTTTTTGAATTTGCCGCCCAGATATTTCACTGGCTGTGTCCCGCAGGTGGTAGCCCATAGAAGTTAATGCAACCGCTGTGTCAGATTTCAAAAAAGCTTTACGGCGAAAGCACACTTTGCAATAATCTGAGTACAGCGCTCAGTCACCAAAACAAGCCATACAGATACCCGCCATGTTGTGGAGTCAACAAAAGTCAGAAATAGCATTATAAATATTCACTTACCTTTGATCTTCATCGGAATACACTCCCAGGGATCCCAGTTCCACAATAAATGTTAGTTTTGTTTCGATAAAGTCCATATTTATGTCCAAATACCTCCTTTTTGTTTGCACGTTCAGTTCACTATTCCAAATGCAGAAGGCGCATGCACAAGGCCAGACAAAGTCAAAAAAGTTAATAATATTTCAACCGGACAATTCCTTTGTCTTCAGAAATGAAAAGGAACTCGGCTCGCTCTCACGGCCGTGCGCATGACTGAGCTCATGCCAATTTTCCAGACATCTGATTCCAATAGCTCTATTCTCTCCCCATTCACAGTAGAAGCCTGAAACAACGTTCTAAAGACTGTTGACATCTAGTGGAAGCCTTAGGAAGTGCAATATGACCCCACAGAGACTGTATATTGGATAGGCAATCACTTGAAAAACTACAAACCTCAGATTTCCCACTTCCTGGTTGGATTTTTCTCAGGTTTTCGCCTGCCATATGAGTTCTGTTATACTCACAGACATCATTCAAACAGTTTTAGAAACTTCAGAGTGTTTTCTATCCAAATCTACTAATACTATGCATATCCTAGCTTCTGGGCCTGAGTAGCAGGCCGTTTACTCTGGGCACGCTTTTCATCCGGACGTGAAAATACTGCCCCCTACCCCAAACAAGTTAACCCATAAAAGCCTTCCATATTTAACCTATAAAAGACCAACCTACTATATAAACCTGTTAAACCTGCTATATCCATGTTTATGCTGCATCTTTGTAGTTTTATGATAAGGTGTGTACACATGAACCTGATATGAACATATTAAATGAAAATAACATGACTGTGTTACTCATTTACCCTTTATAAGAGATGTAATGGACACTCAGGTGATTTGAATGGCAAGATTTCTGTTGTTAACCATAGCGTTCTATAATTCTGTGACCTATTATGATTTATACAGGAAGCGTATGACAATGTGTCTGTGGACGTGGAGCTGTCCCGGCGTGAGGGCTGGTACTTTGGGGCCAAGCTGGTTCGCGGCGCCTACATGTACCAGGAGAGGAGCAGGGCGGAGGAAATCGGTTATGAGGACCCAATCAACACAGATTACGAGACCACCAATAGAATGTACCACAAGTAAGGCCCCTAATGTGCTTGGGTGTGAAGTTGCCCCTAGGTACAGATCTAGGATCAGCTTCCCACCCCCAATCTTAACCTTTAGTGTGGAAAATGCTAAACTGACCTAAGAACAACTTCACCCTACTCCCAGTGGCGTTCTGTGTGACTTCAGTAACTTGGTATTTACTTGTTTGAGTAGGGATATGCATTATGTGATGAAGTCATTATATCAGATCACTGGATTAGCTGAAGTTCATTGTCTCTTCCCTGATCCTCTGAAGGTGTTTAAAGTTTGTGTTGGAGGAGATCGACCACAACAGAAAGGCTAATGTCATGGTGGCGTCACACAACGAGGACACTGTCAAATTCACCCTGGAAAAGTAAGGCCAGCCTCTGGGCTTTTTTCAATCAAGAGGCAGTTAGACTTGTTTAGGGTAGGGCATGCATCAGCTAGTAAATTCGTACATACATTTTGTTACACAAAACACCAAACCAATAGTGACACAACTTCATAGAAAGCAAATGTATTATATAAATGCTTACATCAGTGAGGTGATGTTTATTATTGAGCAGTGTTATGTTTTTGAAACTTTGCAACCCATCTGTGTTGTTTTGGCAGGATGAACGAGATGGGTCTGTCCCCCACTGAGAAAAAGGTTTATTTTGGACAGCTGCTCGGCATGTGTGACCAGATAAGCTTCCCTCTAGGTACAATAATATCAACACGGTACTGTAGATTGTTGCTACATAGTCAATGGGTTTCTTGGAGATCAAGATTTATTGATTGGCATTTTGGTTAGGAATCTTCTGAGAAAAATCTTCAGAGAGCTCTTGAAGGCAAGCCTCCTTCAGGCCTCCATACCACAGACTCAACTATAGATGACTGCGAAACAAACAACTTCAGGGTCTCACTCAGTCACCTTATACCATACCATAGCTCTCCTTACACATTTGGTTATTATATATAATATTGCTCTCTATTGTTTTGCAAAATTAGTTTAGAAACTAAAACGTTTAGACAAAACAACTCATGTTTTTTGTGCTTGTGTGAAAAATATTGCCTGTTGTAGCTTCTCTAGTCATGTAACATGTTTCACACTCCCTCTCCGTCTCTGTCTCTGAGAATAGGCCAGGCTGGATTCCCAGTGTACAAGTACGTCCCCTACGGCCCAGTCAATGAGGTCATCCCCTACCTGTCACGCCGTGCCCTGGAAAACAGGGGCTTCATGAAGGGATCCCAGAGGGAGCGCAGCCTGCTGTGGAAGGAGCTCAAACGCAGGCTGCTCAACGGACAGATCCTCTACAAGCCTGTGTACTGACTGTCTGGCACACCAGCACTCTGCCCCTTTAAAACATTCCAGTGTCTTAACTGAACCTGCCCCGGTCACAATGGAGGAACCCTAACTGCCACTTAAAAGGAATTTTCACATAGTCATGCACTAATGTCAATGGGAGACTAAAGTGAAAATTTGACTTGCAGTAAATGGAAGTTAGGGTTTACCCCTGTGGCTTTAGAATGTACTGTAAGTAGGTGTGTCTAGTACTGAGATATGATCTTAATGCCAAGTGACCCTCTACCTACCTTTTGCTCTATTTATTGCTGTTGAAAGTGTCCTTTATTATATACGATGATCCTTATCCACTGCTTTTGTCATGGTCCAGTGGCTTGCCAAAGTATTCACCCACTTGGCATTTTTCCTATTTTGTTGCCTTATAACCTGGAATTAAAATAGATTTTTTGGGGGGGTTGTATCATTTGATTTACACAACATGCCTACCACTTTGAAGATTCAAAAAAATAAAATATTGTGAAACAAACAAGAAATATTACAAAAAAACTAAAAACTTGAGCGTGCATAACTACCCCCCCCCCAAAAAAAAGTCAATACTTTGTAGAGCCACCTTTTGCAGCAATTACAGCTGCAAGTCTCAAGGGGTATGTCTCTATAAGCTTGGCACATCTAGCCACTGGGATTTTTGCCCATTCAAGGCAAAACTGCTCCAGCTTCTTCAAGTTGGATGAGTTCCACTGGTGTACAGCAATCTTTAAGTCATACTACAGATTCTCAATTGGATTGAGGTCTGGGCTTTGACTAGGCCATTCCAAGACATTTAAATGTTTCCCTTTAAACCACTTGAGTGTTGCTTTATCAGTATGCTTAGGGTCATTGTCCTGCTGGAAGGTGAATCTATGTCCCAGTCTCAAATCTCTTGAAGACTGAAACAGGTTTCCCTCAAGAATTTCCCTGTATTTAGCGCCATCCATCATTCCTTCACTTCTGACCAGTTTCCCAGTCCCTGCTGATGAAAAACACCCCCACAGCATGATGCTGCCACCACCATGCTTCACTGTGGGGATGTTCTTCTTGGGGCAATGAGAGGTGTTGGGTTTGCGCCAGACATGGCGTTTTCCTTGATGGCCAAAAAGCTCAATTTTAGTATCATCTAACCAGAGTACCTCCTATTTGTTTGGGGAGTCTCCCACATGCCTTTTGGCGAACACCAAATATGTTTGCTTATTTTTTTCTTTAAGCAATGTTTTTTTTTCTGGCCACTCTTCTGTAAAGCCCAGCTCTGTGGCGTGTACGGCTTAAAGTGGTCCTATGGACAGACACTCCAATCTCCGCTGTGGAGCTTTGCAGCTTCTTCAGTGTTATCTTTGGTCTCTTTGTTGCCTCTCTGATTAATGCCCTCGCCTGGTCTGTGAGTTTTGGTGGGCAGCCCTCTCTTGGCAGGTTTGTTGTGGTGCCATATTCTTTCCATTTCTTAATAATGGATTTAATGGTGCTCTGTGGGATGTTCAAAGTTCTTTTTATAACCCAACCCTGATCTGTACTTCACAACTTTGTCCCTGACCTGTTTGGAGAGCTCCTTGGTCTTCATAGTGCTGCTTAGTGGTGTTGCAGACTCTGGGGCCTTTCAGAACAGGTGTAAATATACTGAGATCATGTGACAAATCATGTGACACTTAGATTGCACACAGGTGGACTTTATTTAACTAACGTTACTTCTGAAGGTAATTGGTTGCACCAGATCTTATTTAGGGGCTTCATAGCAAAGGGGTGAATACATATGAACACCCCATTTTTCCGTTTTAGATTTTTGTATTCATTTCACACTATTTTTCTATGTCCATTACATGAAATCCAAATAAAAATCAATTTAGATTACAGGTTGTAATGCAACAAAATAGGAAAAAATGCCAAGGGGGTGAATACTTTTGCAAGGCACTGTATTCGGTGGTATTTTTTTATGTAAATAACTTATTGAGTGGTCGTATCAGTTTAACTGTAAATTGATTAAACTATATTTGACTAGATTTTTTTCTGGATTTATTTAGGCTCCTCTTTAATGTGTCCATTGTCTTTGTGTGTTTCATGTCATGTTCAGAAACAGTTTTTGTCAAAATAGAGTTGTCTGTTTAGAGATTCTCTGGTACTTACAGTATGTACATGGTCCTGTGTGGCTCAGTTGGTAGAACATGGCGCTTGCAACGCCAGGGTTGTGGGTTTGATTCCCATGGAGGACAAGTATGACAAATGTATCCACTCACAACTGTAAGTTGCTCTGGATAAGAGTGTCTGCCAAATTATGTAAATGTATCATTTTTAACCAGTAGTTCTGAAAGTAGTGCACACGAGTTAATAGTGGCCCCTGAAAATTGTATACTGCGTCAGATGCAGTGCATTCGGAAAGTCCTCAGACCCCTTCGCCTTTTCCACATTTTGTTACGTTACTGCCTTATTCTAATTCCAAAATGTTTTGGGACACTAAAGTCCATGGAGAATAAGGCCACCTCCTCCCAGCTGCCCACTGCACTAAGGATAGGAAACACTGTCACCACGGATTAAATCCACGATAATCGAGAATTTCAATAAGCATTTCTCTACGGCTGGCAATGCATTCCACCTGGCTACCCCAACCCCGGCAAACAGCTCTTCACCCCCCGCAGCAACTGGCCCATATCCAGACAGCTGATGTTCTGATAGAGCTGCAAAATCTGGATCCCTACAAATCAGCTGGGCTAGACAATCTGGACCCTCTCTTCCTAAAAGTATCCACCACCATTGTTGCAACCCCTATTACTAGTTTGTTCAACCTCTTTCGTATCGTCTGAGATTCCTAAAGATTGGAAAGCGGCTGCGGTCATCCCCCTCTTCAAAGGGGGAGACACTCGAGACCCAAACTCTCACAGAACTATATCAATCCTATTCTACCCTACTTCTTAAGTTTTCGAAAGCCAAGTGAACAAACAGATAACCGACACTTTCGAATCCCACCGTACCTTTTCCGCTGTGCAATCCCGTTTCCGAGCTGGTCATGGGTGCACCTCAGCCACGCTCAAGGTCCTAAACGATATCATAACCGCCATCAGTAAAAGACAGTATTGTGCCCCTGTCTTCATCGACCTGGCCAAGGCTTTCGACTCTGTCAATCACCGTATTCTTATTGGCAGACTCAACAGCCTTGGTTTCTCTAATGACTGCCTCGCCTGGTTCACTAACTACTTCTCAGATAGAGTTCAGTGTGTCAAATCGAAGGGCCTGTTGTCCGGACCTCTGGCAGTCTCTATGGGGGTGCCACAGGGTTCAATTACTCGGGCTGACTCTTTTCTCTGTATATATCAATGATGTCGCTCTTGCTGCGGGTGATTCTTTGATCCACCTCTACGCAGATGACACCATTCTGTATATATCTGGCCCTTCTTTGGACACTGTTAACAAACCTCCAAACGAGCTTCAATGCCATACAACACTCCTTCCGTGGCCTCCAACTGCTCTTAAATGCTAGTAAAACTAAATGCATGCTCTTCAACCGATCGCTGCCCGCACCCGCCCGCCCGACTAGCATCCCTACTCTGAACGGTTCTGACTTAGAATATGTGGACAACTATAAATAGCTAGGTGTCTGGCAAGACTGTAAACTCTCCTTCCAGAGTCACATCAAGCATCTCCAATCCAATTAAATCTAGAATCGGTTTCCTATTTCGCAACAAAGCCTCCTTCACTCATGCTGCCAAACATACCCTCGTAAAACTGACTATCCTACCGATCCTTGACTTCGGCGATGTCATTTACAAAATAGCCTCCAACACTCTACTCAGCAAATTGGCTGCAGTCTATCACAGTGCCATCTGTTTTGTCACCATTTTGTCACCACTGCAACCTATATGATCTCGTTGGCTGGTCCTCGCTACATATTCGTTGCCAAACCCATTGGCTCCAGGTCGTCTATAAGTCTTTGCTAGGTAAAGCTCCGCCTTATCTCAGCTCACTGTTCACCATAGCAACACCCACCCGTAGCACGCGCTCCAGCAGTTATATTTCACTGGTCATCCCCAAAGCCAACACCTCCTTTGGCTGCCTTTTCTTCCAGTTCTCTGTTGCCAATGACTGGAACAAATTGCAAAAATCACTGAAGTTGGAGACTTATATCTCCCTCTCTAACTTTAAGCATCAGCTGTCAGAGCAGCTTACCGATCGCTGCAGCTGTACACATCCCATCTGTAAATAGCCTATCCAACCAACTACCTACCTTATCCCATATTTGTTTTTCTTTTTCTGTTCTTTTGCACACCAGTATTTCTACTTGCACATCCTCATCTGCAGATCTATCACTCCAGTGTTAATTGCTAAATTGTAATTACTTCGCCACTATGGCCTATTTATTGCCTTACCTCCTTACTTCATTTGCACACACTGTATACAGATTGTTCTATTGTTTTATTGACTGTATGCTTGTTTATCCCATGTGTAACTCTGTGTTGTTGTTTTTGTCACACTGCTTTGCTTTATCTTGGCCAGGTCGCAGTAGTAAATGAGAACCTGTTCTCAACTGGCCTACCTGGTTAAATAAAGTAAAAAATAAATAATAATAATTCTAAAACTGATTACATTTTTCACATCAATCTACACACAGTACTCCATAATGACAAAGCAAAAACAGTTTTTTAATCATTTTTGCCAATTTATACAAAATACACAAATACCTTATTTACATAAATATTCAGACCCTTTGCTATGAGACTCGAAATTGAGCTCAGGTACATCCTGTTTCCATTGATCATCCTTGAGATGTTTGTACAACTTGATTGGATTCCATGTGTGGTAAATTCAATTGATTGGACATGATTTGGAAAGACACACCTGTCTATATAAGGTCCCACAGTTGACAGTGCATGTCAGAGCATAAACCAAGCCATGAGGTTGAAGGGATTGTCCGTAAAGCTCAGAGACAGGATTGTGTCGAGGCACAGTGGCCTCCATCATAATTAAATGGAATAAGTTTGGAACCATCAACCACCAGCTGGCTGCCCAGCCAAACTGAACAATTGGGGGAGAAGGGTCACTCTGACAGAGCTCCAGAGTTCCTCTGTGGAGATGGGAGAACCTTCCAGAAGGACAACCATCTCTGCAGCACTCCACCAGTCCCGCTTTTATGGTAGAGTGGCCAGACGGAAGCCACTCCTCAGTAAAACGCACATGACAGCCCACTTGGACTTTGCCAAAAGGCACCTAAAGGACTTTCAGACCATGAGAAACAAGATTCTCTGGTCATGTGATTTGTTCACATGTGTTCATATGTGTCTGAAAACCATGTGTTTTTTTTCATCTGTTTTTTTTTTTGTAGGGGCACTGAAGGTAGTATGATATAATGACCGAGTCTTATTTAGATGTTCTCCAATTTGTTTAAGGAATAAATCATGCCAATGAGAAAAGTCCTGTGCATGTTATTCTCAAGTTTTGCAATGTTTGTCGCTGATATTAGTTTGAGAGAAGGTCTATCAACATGTTATCTTAACGCAAATAGCCTTTTTTAGAAAGGGAAATATCTAATCTTTTAGGGTATTGATGAGAAGATGGAGCTCATGTATTGTCAAATGATAAGCAGTGCTTTGTTGAGTTATAATTTCAGTTCTGTCACGTCCTGACCAGTAAAGGGGCTGTTTGTTATTGTAGTTTGGTCAGAGCGTGGCAGGGGGTGTTTGTTTAGGGTGTTTCGGGGTTGTTTGGGTTATGTTCTATGTTAGTGTATTTCTATGTTATTTCTAGTTGGTCTATTTCTATGTGGTGTTTATTGGGTTGACCTTCAATTGGAGGCAGCTGCTTCTCGTTGCCTCTGATTGAATGTCCTATTTATAGGGGTGTTTGTTCTATGGCAGTTTGTGGGTAGTTATTTCCTGGTTTAGTGTTTGTTGCACCTGATGGGACTGTTTGGAGTCGTTTGTTTTTGTATACGTGTTTATTTTGTTTTTTCTTCTTCAAAAAAGATGAGTATACATTTTCCCGCTGCGTTTTGGTCCACTCCTTACGACAATCGTGACAAGTTCAGTTGTTGTTGCCTCAACTGTCATATCTGTGTGTATTGGAAATCAGATGTTAATGTAGATTGTTTATCAAATAATATGCCGTTCAGATACTGTATCACCAAACTATTTAATGAAAAGGTGAACAATAAATGAACAATGAACAAATGAAGGTCTGTATGTAGTTGTTTTCACATTGATGTGTAAAGCATGCAATGTGTGTTTTTTTTTTTTTTTTTTCAGGATTCATGTTACCTGTCCCGTGAATGAACAAAACATTCTGTAATACATTAACATTAACAGCACTGAAGCATTACAGAGAGGTGTCCAACCTCAGTGTCCAACTTGAGGTGTCCAACTTGATCATCTGGAGTTGGCATAATGAATGAGGTAACAATGAGTTACACATACACAGATGTTTCTAGTCTTTCCCTCCCTTTGTCTTTTGTTGATACATGTGTATGCCAGGTGACTAGCCACTTAGTAGAGATTGTTATGTAGGTTTGGAAGTTAAAATAAGCCTGCTTATGCAACTGGTTAATGGAACCAATTAGTTGGTGAATAGAGTAAATCTCCCATAACACATGATTTTCTGACCCTACATGTTAGCTCATTCCACAAAAAAGTCCAGTCTGTTAGGAACATCAAACTTTCTTTTGCATGTATTTAGGATGCTCCGGCTAGCCAATAACTATGACAATTAAAAGCAGTCTATAGACTGTGCAAACCATGTGACTGCAAATTATAATTTGCCCAACCATTCACGCAAAAGTGACAATGGTAGGATGCACGTGACATTGTCATCTGTGGCTTATGATGCCCCCTTGAGGTCAAAATTAACATAGGATGTCTCACACGGAAACTTACATAACCTAAGACATTCATGCAATTTGGAAAGGACATGATATGATGCCTCCACTTCTAAAAAGGAATATAAGCAGTCATTGCCAATGTTTGGGAAGTTGTGTTGAAGGAGAAAAAGTAATACAAAGTTGAGATATTTTCCTATGACTCGAATAGTATCTGATGTTTTATTTTTGTTTGTGTTGCTCTCTAGAGTCTAGAGACCTTGGTATCTCTCCATTCCAGAAGTGATTCTAGCCTTCAGACATCGCTGTGATAACAAACAGGGCAGACACAATCTGTCTCTGGCAAACAAACAGACTGCAGCAGATGGTAGAGACAGTATACAGAGCCATTGTTCCACTGCTGTGCAACATTACTCAATGTTCCATGGCATTCAAGCATTGTATAATAAACATTGTACTCCAACCAGTGCACCACACATGCACCTACAAAGCTTTATTATAATAGCTTCAGTGGGGTGCATGGGGACATAAACATGTAAATCAGGTTCAGTTCGATATCATCATAGAGCGACATTTAATGTGTAAGTTCACCCACAGAGAATTTAATGTGTAAGTTCACCCACAGAGAATTGAATGTGTAAGTTCACCCACAGAGAATTTATTGCATGCACCTGTGGTTCAAATAATTTCTCTATACTGAATCTATATTTGGTGAAGATTGGGAGTTGGTGGGTTTCAGGGGATGGACATTAAGACAGAATAAGGATGACACACAGGGCCGACAGAGTGATGTATGAGAGGTGAAATGGGTTTCCCTCCATGATTTGCAGATGTGCTAGTATTTCTTACACAACATTGTAGTGTACAGTGCATCATGTATCACAGCTGTGGAACGTGTTCTCTAGCTTTGCAGTTGGTACACACACACACACACACACATACTTCTATGGTAGATTACAAAGAACAGCACAGATGACAGTGAGAAAAAAAGTGTTATGCAGATAGCGGAGTGTTGGAACACTTTTATTCTTTATTATACAACGGGTGAATAGTGATACAGAACAAAAATACTGAACGGCTGGGTCGCGTCCATAGATATAGAACAAAAATACTGAATGACTTGGTCGCGTCCATAGATACAGAACAAAAAGACTGAACGACTGGGTCGTGTCTCCAACAACCCTAGATTTGTGTCGGGACTATATTTTGTGGAAGGAAGAAAAAGTATGAATAAATTAATCAAAATAAAATGTTTAATGAAAATATGTCAATATTATTTGAATATGTTGGTAACCTTTTGTATAAAAGTGATAATGCCCTCGAAGCCGGTGTTTGGAAGATATATTGGCACGGTTTGCCGGGCCTCGACGTCATCTCGGGCCTAACAACACCTGTCCCACTATATCCTCCAAACAACCGCTTCGAGGGCATTATCACTTAATTATCTCTGGTAACCTTTCTCTGGCTACAGTAGATTACTGTCAGACAGGAAAGAGGAACTGATGTATTTATCTGACAGCTTATTGAGCAGAATGAAGGTGAAGATGAAGGCCTGGCGTTCCCTCTGTGTCTCCTGCACAATATTCACATGAGCATATTCTTCATTGAGGTCCAACTAGATGTGAATTGTGATGATATAAATCATTATGCCAAGTCGTGACTGTTTGAGAGCAATGCCACTAGTACGTTAAATGTGAAGCATCCGCTTGGTGTTTCCAATCCCTACCAAATATGGTAGTGAGAGGAAGCCCAGTGGCCGGCAGTGGGAGAAGATGAAACGAGATGGATTTTGGCCGACATTCTGCAAATGTTCTAATCCATGAAACACTTGATCTCAATACAGTTTTCTGTTCCCAAAACTATAATCTGTTACGAACAAAGTGGAGTGAAGTTTGTAGACTTTACCCTTTGCCAAAGTCAAAAGAGTGCAAAGGCTAATTGAGTTATTGCGCGCGCACGCGCACACACACACACACACACACACACACACACACACACACACACACACACACACACACACACACACACACACACACACACACACACACACACACACACACACACACACACACACAAACACCACAGAGTAGGCGGTCCCTAAGGGAAATATGCAAATATATGCTTGAACGCACCAATAGGATCTCGCTAGCTCGTGCTTGGCTCTGCCCACCTCCTTGCTTGTTCTGCCCACTATGACTCATTTGTTCCCATTTGAAAGGACGGGACAATCTTGGTTTAGATATAAGAACCTTTGGTACAGTGTTATACATTACAACCACACGATGGCAGTCAAGTCAAACCCAGCAGCTACTGGATTCAGTAGTAAACAAAAGTCACAGGATTTACCATGTTGTGTCTTGAGAGCTGAAGGGAGCGAGAGAACATTGTAATGTGAGCAAATCTGATGGAAGTATCCTGAACAGCAACAGTCAATCAGTCAAAACAGGGCATAATAGAAGGTTTCCTCTCTACTTCTGCCCTTACTTACTCAAACCAAGTGACTATGGGTGTGGCTAGCGAGTGACTGGGGCGAAGCCCACAGCCTTCACATCTCAAGCAAAAATTATATATTATATTGACAAGATAGAGCAGTCATTGCACTATCAATGTAAATTAATTTCCTTAAATATGTAAGGCAGGCGGGAGGAGGCAAGAGCAGGTGGGACCATTCTAGCCAATGAGAGGGCAAATATTAAGTAGTTTTTTTCAAAGTTGCCGAAATGTCACATGCTTCCACTTCAGTGCATTCGTAACAGCCTAACCATTAAACAACATCTATTAGATCAGATAAGCCAAACATAGCAAATTATCAATGACATTTTTTGTTGACCAAATTCGAAACTCTCCTTGACCTCCATTCAAAAATTCCTCATTTGGTGGTCTTATTTTCTTGGACAGATTTTGGGTGGAGTAAATGTAACTGGTGTGAAATGGCTAGCTACTTAGTGGGGTGCGCACTAATAGCGTTTCAATCGCTGACGTCACTCGCTCTGAGCCCTTGAAGTAGTTGTTCTCCTTGCTCTGCAAGGGCCGTGGCTTTTGTGGCGCGATGGGTAACGATGCTTTGAGGGTGGCTGTTGTTGATGTGTGCAGAGGGTCCCTGGTTTGGGGCGAGGAGAGGGATGGAAGCGAAACTATTACATAAACCCTCTTGCTTCGTCTCTTCCTCTTTCATTTTGTGTTTTTATTTAACTAGGCAAGTCAGTTAAGAAAAAAAATCTTATTTACGATGACGGCCTAACAAAAGGACAATAGGACAAAACACACATCACAACAAGAGCGAAACCACAACACTACATAAAACGAGATCTAGACAACACCACAGCATGGTAGCAACACATGACAACAACATGGTAGAAACATATGGCAGCAGCACAACATAGTAACAACACAAAACATGGTACAAACATTATTGGGCACAGACAACAGCACAAAGGGCAAGAAGGTAGAAGCAACAATGCATCACGTGAAGCAGCCACAACTGTCAGTAAGAGTGTCCATGATTGAGTCTTTAAACGTTGAGATGGAGATAAAACTGTCCAGTTTTAGTGTTTTTTGCAGCTCGTTCCAGTCGCTAGCTGCAGCGAACTGAAAAAAGGAGCGACCCAGGGATGTGTGTGCTTTGGGGACCTTTAACAGAATGTGAATGGCAGAACAGGTGTTGTATGTGGAGGATGAGGGCTGCAGTAGGTATCTCAGATAGGGGGAGTGAGGCCTAAGAGAGTTTTATAAATAAGCATCAACCAGTGGGTCTTGCGACATGTAGATACTGATAACCAGTTTATAGAGGTGAATAGAGTGCAGTGATGTGTCCTATAAGGAGCATTGGTGGAAAATCTGATGACCGAATGGTAAAGAACATCTAGTCGCTCGAGATATATAAATTACTTCTCTGTATTCTAGCATGGGTAGGATGGTCATCTGAATCATAGTTAGTTTGTCAGCTGGGGTGAAAAAGGAGCGATTACGATAGAGGAAACCAGGTCTTGATTTAACCTTAGCCTGCAGTTGGGATATGTGCTGAGAGAAGGACAGTGTACCATCCAGCCATACTCCCAAGTACTTGTATGAAGTCACTACCTCAAGCTCTAAACCCTCAGAGGTAGTAATCACACCTGTGGGGAGAGGGGCATTCTTCTTACCAAACCACATTACCTTTGTTTTGGAGGGGTTCAGAACAAGGTTAAGGGCAGAGAAAGCTTATTGGACACTAGGAAAACTTTGTTGTAGAGCGTTTACCACAAAATCCAGGGAGGGGCCAGCTGAGTATAAGACTGTATCATCTGCATATAAATGGATGAGAGAGGTTCCTGCTGCCCGAGCTATGTTGTTGAGAAGAGCGTAGGGCCTAGGATCGAGCCTTGGGGTACTCCCTTAGTGACAGGCAGTGACAGAGACAGCAGATGTTCTGATTTTATACACTGCACTCTTTGAGAGAGTTAGTTAGCAAACCAGGCCAAAGAACCCTCAGACACACCAATACTCCTTAGCCGGCCCACAATAATGGAATGGTCTACTGTATCAAAAGCTTTGGCCAAGTCAATAAAAATAGCAGCACAACATTGCTTAGAATCAATGGCAATGTTGACATATTTTAGGACCTTTAAGATTGCAGTGACACATCCATAACCTGAGCGGAAACCAGATTGCATACCAGAGAGAATACTATAGACATCAAGAAAGCCAGTCATATGATTATTGACCATTTTTTCCAAAACTTTTGATAAACAGGTCAAAATAGAAATTGGCCTATCACAGTTAGGATCAGCTTGATCACCCCCTTTAAATAAAGGATGCACCGTGGCTGCCTTGCAAGCAATGGGAACCTCCCCAGAAAGGAGAGCCCGGTTAAAAAGGTCAGAGATAGGCTTGGCGATGATATAGGCAGCAACCTTAAAGAAGAAAGGGTCTAAACCATCTGACCCAGATGTTTTTTTGGAGTCAAGTTTAAGGAGCTCCTTTAGCACCTCAGACTCAGTGACCGCCTGCAGGGAGAAACTTTATAGCGGGGCAGGGGAAAAAGGAGGGAGTAGAAACGGAGCTAGTCGCATTAGAAGAGGTGGGAGATGAGGAAATGTTGGACGGGCAAGGAGGCATGGCTGAGTCAAATAGGAATCCTGATTTAATGAAGTGGTGATTAAAGAGCTCAGCCATGTGCTCCTTATCAGAAAACAACCATATCATCAACATTAAGTGACATGGGCAGCTGTGAGGTGGAGGGTTTATTCTCCAGGTCTTTAACCGTTTTCCAGAACCTCTTGGGGTTAGACCCACATAGAGAGAACTGCTCCTTAAAGTAACTAGCTTTGGCCTTCCGGATAGCCTGAATGCACTTATTTCTCATTTGCCTGAACGAGAGCCAAAGGTGGAGTAACTCTGCCAGATAACAGTCGAACCAGGGGCTGAACCTGTTTTTAATTCTAATTTTCTTTATGGGGGCGTTTGTTAAAAATACCACTGAAAATATCAAACAAGAAGGTCCAAGCGTCTTCAACAGAGGGGATCAAGCTGACTCTATACCAATTTACTGAGGCCAGGTCATGAAGGAAGAATTGCTCATTAAAGTTTTTTAGCAAGCGTCTATGACAAGTCAGGACAGGTCGTTTAACTGAGCAGCCGTTATGAACACAGGTGGTAAAACAGTGATCACCAAGGTTATTACAGAAAACACTAGACTGATACCCATCAGGATTATTTCTGAGGATAACATCAATGAGAGTTGCATTTTCTGGGTGTTTGGAGTCATACCTTGTGGGATTGGTAATAATCTGAAAAAGATTTAGGGAGTCCCATTGCTTTAGGACTTGGTCATGTGGTTTAAGCATGTCCCACTTTAGGTCACCTAACAAATTCAGACTTAGTGTAAGTGGCCAGGAGAGAGCTTAGGGCAGGTAGGGTACAGGCCTGTGCTGATGTTGGACGATAGCACCCAGCAACAGTCAACAAAGAGCTATTTGAAAGTTTAATGCTTAAAACCAGCAAATCAAATTGTTTGGGGACAGAATTGGTGGAGACAACCGAGCATTGAAGGTGTTCCTTGGTAAAGATTGCCACTCCACCATCTTCGGAAGATCTGTCTTGCCGAAAAAGGTTATAACCAGAAAGGTTAACATCAGTGTTCAAAACACTTTTTCTTAACTACGTCTCAGTAATGACCAACACATCTGGATAAGAGCTGTCACACCCTGACCATAGAGAGCCCTTGGTTCTCTATGGTGTTGAGGTCAGAGCGTGACTAGGGGGGTGTTCTAGTAATTCTATTTCTATGTTGGTGAGTTTTATGGTTCCCGATTAGAGGCAGCTGGTAATCGTTGCCTCTAATTGTGGATCATATTTAGGAAGCCCTTTCTCCCACCTGCTTTGTGGGATATTGTTTCAGTTAGTTCCTACAGTATGTGCGCGCTGTACTTCACGTTCGTTGGATGTTTTGTTGTTTTTGTTGTTTCACTGTGAATTAAAAGTATGTGGAAGTCAACTCACACTGCGCCTTGGTCCGTCTTTCCTCACGATCGTGACAAGAGCTGTGAACCCACAGTTGATAAAATTGAGGTAATAAGCTTCTAGTGTTAACGTGCAGATAACCCAGGCTTCTATGAGAGCAGATATTAGTGAAGGATATATCAGATCACAAGTCAGAATTGGGGCTAGCAACAGTAGATGGGCCAGGGTGTACATGGACATTTCCAGGTATCATCAGAAGTAATACAATCAGGGCACGGCAGAGGACAGGGAGAGATCTGCAGTGTTGATTTATGACATTTGAATGTGCATTAGATGGCAAAAATATCATATTGTACAGCAATTTCATCAGGTAACATGAATACAAAGCCGGCGAGAGGTGGTTAGAATAGGATGGGAGGCCAAGAGTCCATGTAACCAATAGAGAGTCAGAGATCCGAGTATGGGAACGAACATAGTCTGTCCCACGGTTGGGTAAACAAGCAAGTTCATAATCAACAAAGCACGAAGGAGAGTCATGAGGCAAATAGCATAAAGCACAAGAAAAACATATAACGACTTGGGGCTAGCCATTGTAAATTCAGAGTCACTCACTCCAACAGTGTGTGTGTTGGAGGTAAGTGAAAGCTCGTGAGAGCGAGGGGAGTGTGGCGGGGGTACCTGTACCAGACAGGGAGAGACTGGCCAGGGCAGACAGTGAACATATTGCAATCCAAGCAACAGTTGCAATCCAAGCAGCAGTGCAGCAGTGCAGCAGGCAACGGGAGCAGGTATCACACCCACTTGGGAGAAGCGTTTTTCGGGAGGCAGATTCCTTGTAGAAAATCCCAGCTAACTAGCTAACATAGCTAGCAAGTCTCTGTCCAGCTTTTTTTTCACGTGGAAAAGGTTGTTACCTAGCAATATCTCTTCAGTTTCGCCGAATTGTCCTTTACGACGTCCAAACAAAAGTTGTTCTGTGGCTGTTGTATTTTGGAGATTGCGAGGAGGATATCTTCTGATGTGATCAAAGCAACAATATTGTTTCTTAATGAGGTAATTTACAACTGAAGTGTCCTGGCTGCATAATCAGTTCAAAACAGAGATGAAACCAGGAGGTACTGTATTGTAATGACCTCTGCACAGATGGAGGGGGCTTCCATGGCCTCTGCATTTGGGTGGGAGAGGCTGTGAAACTCTCCTGCCATTGTTGGGCTCAAGGGCTTTGATTTGTTTTTAGCAGGAGAGCTGATCTGATCTAATTGATCTGATCTGGAGTTTTGATTTGGAGCGAAGGTTATGTTGTGGAGTGTGGAATCCTGTATATGTCCTTGTGGAAAAATCCAAGGTTATCTAACTTTAAATCTATCTTTTTGTAAAAACATGCTGAAAAATGTGGGAACCCCATCTGCTCATGATCTCGCTCTCTCTCTCTTTTGCTCTCTCTCTCTCTCTCTCTCTCTCTCTCTCTCTCGCTCTGTCTCAAGGAACAATGAAACTGTGTGGGTTACAGAGGAACCTAGTTTATCTGTCCTTTCTGATCTTGTGTTGTTCTCTGGAGACTGCAGAGAGGGAACCTGATAAATTCATGTTCAACAACTGCAGATCTGAGTTCATCTAGATTCGGACATGACAGAGCTCAGAGATAACTTTCAGCTCTCCTGCTAAAAACAAATTAGCCCAGTCTGAGTTAAGACACAGCTACAGAGCCGAGTTCAACAGCACTGCACACACAAATCTGACATGAGACAGACAGGCTAATTAAAGCCTCTGAAGATTAATTGGGGAAGTGATGTGGAATTAAACTCCACTCTTCATCCTGTACAGAATCAGGATCAGCCAGGAGGTGCAACACAGAACAGGCTTCACAGAGAGAAATGGTGCAGTTAGCTGTACATCTTGGACGGGATATAGTAAAGACAACGTAGGACATTCCAATTAGTATGAATGTTACATTTCCTATGGTATGTATTCATTTGTGGATGTTCATCATCCATTTCGTATGATATGTTACAAATTACAATTCGTATGATATGCTACGAATTACAATTCGTACAATATGTTATGAATTTGCGGAACTTAGCATATGTTACGAATTCCAATTTGTTGAAGCTAACGTTCGCTAGGGAGCTAGGGGGCTAACATTAGCTAGGCTAGGTGTAGGGATTAAGGTTGAGGTTAGGGTTAAGTTTAAAGGCTTGAGGTTAAGGTTAGCTAACATGCTAAGTAGTTGCAAAGTTATACATGATGAGATTCAAACACGCAACCTTTGGGTTGCTAGACGCTCACATTATACACTCACCCATCCACCTCAACCAATCACCCTACTTTCGTTCTTGCCTTAAGTAATCTTCTGTCTTATGTAACCAGACCAAACGTAACATATCATACTCATTTAAGTGTCCTGGATTTACATGTAATATGTTACATCTAGTCTATGAGACCAGGCTGAGCTGTGGTCCAAACTATCAACAAGCAAAAGGAAGGTGTTGGAATAAGTCTTGACTATAAATCAATGACCCACTGGCCAGTGCTGAATATACTTTATTACAAACAAACCAGATGGCAAACAGTTTGAAATGTTGTTTAAAATGGCTATTAATGCATTTAAAAATACAAACACCATGGGAGTAAACAAAAATTCCAGATAATTTTGTGTCCTACAAAAATGTCCTAATTGTCTTGATGGCCCAAACCAGATTAGTAAGAACACCATACATCTGATAAACAATTAAACTAATACTAATGATCAAATAAAAGCAATAATGAGGAGATAAATTACTAATTGGTCGAGCAGCTATTAAACTGTCAGGACAATCGGCGATGAGAGTAAAGATGTTCAATGCATTGGTACAATTTCACATTCTCTTCACGCCTTTCTTCAACTTAATGACTTAAACTGCGTGAAGAATTATCACTTGTAAATGATTTTGTTTGGAGCCAAACAAGGCAATACTAAAGCAATTCTCCACTCCATTCCATTGCAATCAGGCTGAGCCATAGCACCAAATGGGTCATAAAGTATAGCTGAATAGGAGTAACTTTGTCTCTTTAATGGCCCCCCTGGCTGTTGAAGGTTTGGATATGTAGCTGGGCCCTATCAAAGCCTCGTGGTGCCTAAATAAATAATTGAACAGGTAATTATCTGAGGTGTCAATTTTTCCCCTGCAGACATAGTAAAACTGCATCATCAGACATATTTCAGACACAATGTACTAGGACTGTTACAGGGTAAGGTAACAACGCCTTCTTTCCCAGTGTTTTAGAGTGTGACTATTCTATTCTCTGGGTTAGTTCTACATCATCTCACCCTGCATCCCATGGTAGAGCATTGCAATCAACCCTGGATGAGGCAGAGGCCAATCCAGTAATATTATCCTGAGACAGCTGTTTCCATGAGCTGCTCAGAATCAGAATCCATTTCATCCAATTTGGATTAATTAAAGTATCACATTTTTCCACTGTGCACTGGCAAGTGGGAGATGCTGTTCGTCATCGGGATCATGATGGGACTGAAATGAGACATGCACACCAAAAGCTCTGCCTGTAGTGTTTATGAGGTGAACAGAGTTTCACAATCACAAGCGCACACACACTCATGCATGTACGCGCACACACACACACACACGTGCGCACGCACGCACGCACACACGCACACACACACACACTCTGTGTCAGAAAACGGTTTGCAGTTTAAAAACTTCTTATGGCTTGAATCCCATTAGCGGGATCGATATGACGACAGCCAGTGAAAGTGCAGGGCGGCAAATTCAAAACAACAAAAATCTCATAATTAAAATTCCTCAAACATACAAGTATTATACACCATTTTAAAGCTTTACTTCTTGTTAATCCAGCCACAGTGTTTGATTTCAAAAAGGCTTTACGGCGAAAGCAAACCATATGATTATGTTAGGTCAGCGCCTAAACACACAAAAAAAACTGCCATTTTCCAGCCAAAGAGAGGAGTCACAAAAAGCAGAAATAGAGAGAAAATTAATCACTAACCTTTGATGATCTTCATCAGATGACACTCATATGACTTCATGTTACACAATACATGTCTGTTTTGTTCGATAAAGTTCATATTTATATCCAAAAATCTCAGTTTACATTGGCGCGTTATGTTCAGTAATCTTTTGCCTTCAAAACAACCGGTGATTTTGCAGAGAGCCACATCAATTTACAGAAATACTCATCATAAATGTTCATGAAAATACAAGTGTTATACATGGAACTTTAGATTAAACTTCTCCTTAATGCAACCGCTGTTTCAGATTTCAAAAAAGCTTTACCGAAAAAGCAATAATCTGAGTACGGCGCTCAGACACAAAAACATGCCAAACAATATATCCGCCATGTTGGAGTCAACAATAGTCAGAAATAGCATTATAAATATTCACTTACCTTTGATGATCTTCATCAGAATGCACTCCCAGGAATCCCAGGTCCACAATAAATGTTTGTTTTGTTCGATAATGTCCAAATACCTCCTTCTTGTTCGCGCCTTCAGTTCACAAATCCAAATTCAGGATGCGCATGTCAGATGGAAACTCAAAAATTTCCATTACAGTTTGTAGAAACATGTCAAACGATGTATAGAATCAATCTTTAGGATGTTTTTATCGTAAATCCGCAATAAAATTTCAACCGGAGAAATCCTTTGTCTTCAGAAATGCAATGGAACTGAGCGACCTCTCACGTGAGTGCGCATGCCTGAGGCTCATGCCCTGCTGGCAGTTTTCTGACTCCAGGAGCTCTTATTCATCCCCACTTTACAGTAGAAGCCTAAAAACAAGGTTCTAAAGACTGTTGACATCTAGTGGAAGCCTTAGGATGTGCAAAATAACCCCACAGACACTGTAGTTTGGATAGGGAATTAATTGAAATACTTCAGACCACTTCCTGTTTTGGATTTTTTCTCAGGTTTTTGCCTGCCATATGAGTTCTGCTATACTCACAGACATCATTCAAACAGTTTTAGAAACTTCAGAGTGTTTTCTATCCAAATCTACTAATACTATGCATATCTTAGTTTCTGGGAGTGAGTAGCAGGCAGTTTACTCTGGGCACGTCAGTCATCCAAGCTACTCAATACTGCCACCATCCATAAGAAGTTAAAAAACTTGTTTTCACACCTGATATAAGTGAGATCTTTCACTGGATTAATTGGATCTTTGCTTATTTTAGGATTTTGGGACTGAATTTAATTGAAAATGTACTTTCATTGGAGGACATAGGCTGCATTTACACAGTCTGGCCTGCATTTACACACAAATATAACCCCCCAGTCCCAATCTACCCAGCCGCATCCTCCCACCCCGCCTTTATAAGGGCACAAGGCGAGACCCAAATGCAGACACAGGAGGCAGATGGTTGAGCTCCGATATTTATTATAACAAAAGGGGTAGGCAAAAGGCAGGTCGGGTACAGGCGAGAGTTCATAAACCAGGTCAGAGTCCAAATGGTACAAGACGATAGGCAGGCTCGAAGTCAGGGGCAGGCAGAGTGGTCAGGCAGGCGAGCTCAGAGTCAGGACAGGCAAGGGTCAAAACCAGGAGGGCGAGAAAAGAGAGACTGGGAAAAGCAGGAGCTAAGACACAAAAACGCTGGTTGACTTGACAAACTGGCACAGAGAGACAGGAAACACTGGGATAAATACACTGGGGATAATAAGCGACACCTGGAGGGGGTAGAGACAAGCACAAGGACAGGTGAAACAGATCAGGGCGTGACAACCTTAGTGTTACATACAGTCTGTGAACAAACTTAAAATGTATAAATTGATGGTTCGGATTCTGGGTTGCCAAGGTCATATTTTTTCATATTCTGTTCCAGTTAAAGGGTTGTTCAGATTCAATTGAATACCTTTTTAATGACTAGCTCAGAATATGAGCATTCCAAAAGTTGTTTGTATAATATAGAGATCAGTCTTTTCGGGAGTCCAGATTATTTATTTATAAATCCCATAATTTGATGGTTCGGTAGTTGGGTTTCCCAAGGGACTTCGTAGGCCGCATAGCTGACATATGCTGTAAATATAGAAAAAAGGAGTTCTCATAATGTGTATTTGTCTTTCAAATCTTAGAATGTTCTCAAGCTAATGCTGTCCATGATATTGGTAAGGGTACGGATTCCACAATTTGGACCAATGGGTGATGTAAAAGGCCGCCCTCCAGATTGCAAGACATTATTGTGTAATATTGGAGTATGGGCGTGCCATTCTTTTAAATGTTGCGCCAAATATAAATTGTGTGAGCAATAATAGGACCAAAGTGTAGTTTACATTGTTTAAGGGATATATCAGTGAAGACCACCTCTTCCAGGGAAATAGGACATACCATATTTATTTCTATACTATACCAAATTGGGATGGGGCGAAATGCTAGTACCTGGAAATACAATTTAAAGTTTGGTACGGATAGTCCTATGTCTTTCCCTCTTTGTGAATGTGATAATTTGTCCGGGATACTTTGTCATATACATTTTTGAAACGTCACTATGAATTTTATCCCAATAGCCAGAAAGGGGAGCCATAGGAAGCATTCAACTACAAAAATACAGGTGTGCAAATATATTAATTTTGACAATAGATATTCTGCCAGTTAAAGCAGCTGAGATATTATTCCATCTACTGAGTCAGATTGAATTGATTTGATCACTCTGTTAAAGTTTCTGGCAATGGTTTTATCTAAGGAAGGAAATATATCTACTCCCAAATATTTAAAATGGGAAATTATTAGGATTTCATAAATAGAGATGAAGTCCTCCATCAGGGCTAGATACATTTTATAACTTGAGATTAAGCTGAATTGATCGATGATCTTCAATGCATTTGGGAGCGATTGAGATATAGTAAAATATCATCTGCGTATAATGAAATAAAATTGTCGGGAGATTTTAGAGAAATTGGTGATTTTTCCGATTGACGAATTGCCTGGGCCAGGGGGTTCCATGGATAATAAGAATAGCAAAGGCGAAAATGGATCACCTTGTCTACTGCTTCTAATCAAATATATTTTTATTTGTCACATGCGCTGAAAACAACAGGTGTAGACCTTAGCGGGAAATGCTTACTTACAAGCCCTTAAAGAAAAATGCAGTTCAAGAAATAGAGTTAAGAAAATATTTTCTAATTAAATTAAGTAAAAAAGAAAAGAAAAAGTAACGAGGTTATATACAGGGCGTACAGGTTAGTCGAGGTAATTTGTACATGTAGGTTGGGGTAAAGTGACTATGCATAGATAATAAACTGTGAGTAGCAGCAGTGTAAATTAAAAGGTGGGGGGTGTCAATGTAAATAGTCCGGATGGCCATTTGATTAATTGTTCAGCAGTCTTATGGCTTTGGGGTAGAAGCTGTTAAGGAGCCTTTTGGACCTAGACTTGGCGCTCTGGTACTGCTTGCCATGTGGTAGCAGAGAGAACAATCTATGACTTGGGTGACAAGAGTCTTTGACAATGTTTTGGATAGTTCGGTAGTTGGGTTTCCCAAGGGACTCCATAGGCCAGTATAGCTAACCTAAGCTGTAAATATAGAAAAAGGAGTTGTCTGGTGATGTTTATCACATTTGTGCCCTCTCTTGTATTTCTATTAGCGACGTTGAGTTTAGTGCTAACTGACCATTATACCAGAAAAGAAAGTGGGAGGCCCCGGTGCACAACTGAGCAAGAGTACAAGTACATTAGAGTGTCTACTTTGAGAAACAGATGCCACACAAGTCCTCAACTGGCAGCTTCACTAAAAAGTACCCGCAAAACACCAGTCTCAACGTCAACAGTGAAGAGGCGACTCTGGGATGCTGGCCTTCTAGGCAGATTTGCAAAGAAAAAGCCATACCTCAGACTGGCCAATAAAAATAAAAGATGAAGATGGGCAAAAGAACACAGGCACTGGACCGAGGAACTCTGCCTAGAAGGCCAGCATCCCGGAGTCGCCTCTTCACCGTTGACATTGAGACTGGTGTTTTGCAGGTACTATTTAATGAAGCTGCCAGTTGAGGACTTGTGAGGTGTCTGTTTCGCAATCTGGACACTCTAAATGTACTTGTCCTCTTGCTCAGTTGTGCACCGGGGCCTCCCACTCCTCTTTCTATTCGGGTTAGAGACAGTTTGCGCTGTTCTGTGAAGGGAGTAGTACACAGCTTTGTACGAGATCTTCAGTTTCTTGGCAATTTCTCACATGGAATAGCCTTCATTTCTCAGAACAAGAATAGACTGGCAAGTTTCAGAAGACAGTTCTTTGTTTCTGGCCATTTTGAGCCTGTAATCGAACCCACAAATGCTGATGCTCCAGATACTCAACTAGTCAAAAGAAGTCCAGTTTTATTGCTTCTTTAATCAGGACAACAGTTTTCAGCTTTGCTAACATAATTGCAAAAGGGTTTTCTAATGATCAATTAGCCTTTTAAAATGATAAACTTGGATTAGCTAACACAAAGTGCCATCGGAACACAGGAGTGTTGGTTGCTGATAATGGGCCTCTGTATGCCTATGTAGATATTGCATTAAAAATCTGCCGTTTCCAGCTACAATAGTCATTTCCAACATTAACAATGTCTACACTGTATTTCTGATACATTTTATGTTATTTTAATGCACAAAAAAATCGCTTTTCTTTCAAAAACAAGTACAATTTCTAAGTGACCACAAACTTTTGAACCATAGTGTACATACATAAATATACATATCTTTGAAAAAATATATATTTCCTTTATTACCCTCCAACCCTACCACCCTCCCCCAATTGGAGCAAACTAGTGAACAACAACGCTTAGGCCTGTATTTCCAGCTTATACATATAATATACATTTTATAGACACAGTCAATTTGACAGTAGTTCTATTTTGTTTGTTTTTACTCCTGTCCTTCCTCAACCTCTCACATCTATTTCGGATGTCCTTCCGGTCCTTCTATTTGCCATATCTTTCAAGCTGTGCTCCTTCACAAAAGTTCTTAACCTATATACGTTTTACTGTCACAGTATGTTTTACATTAGTTATCTCGTTGTTATTCGTTGTTATTAGTCCCAACCTTCAGGTCCATTCAACCCCTCCCATCTATCTCTTAACACCATCCATATTAGATTTCTATTTGCCATATATCTTTCAACTGTGCTGTTTCACAAAAGTTCTGAACCTTTCTATTCTCATTCGTTCTACAGATTGCAAATTGAAAAGAAATGTTTTTACTAAAAGTATTATTATATTATTGATCAATGTAATAAATGTATCACTAGTCACTTTAAACTATGCCAGCTGACAAGGTACAAATCTGTCGTTCTGCCCCTGAACAAGGCAGTTAACCCACTAGACCGTCATTGAAAATAAGAATTTGTTCTTAATTGACTTGCCTAGTTAATACCCTACACTACTCATCTCATATGTATATACTGTACTCTATACCATCTACTGCATCTTGCCTATGCCGTTCAGCCATCGCTCATCCGTATGCATTTTTATGTACACATTCTTATTCATTCCTTTACCCTTGTGTGTATAAGGTAGTTGTTGTGAAATTGTTAGATTACTTGTTAGATATTACTGCATGGTCGGAACTAGAAGCACAAGCATTTTGTTACACTCGCATTAAAATCTGCTAACCATGTGTATGTGACTAATAAAATTTGATTTGATTGACCAATTAAAGTATTAGACTCTTCACACACCACAGTAAGATACACTAAATATAAAAAACATGTGGACTGCCTTTCAAATTAGTGGATTTGGCTATTTTAGGGACACCCGTTGCTGAAAGGTGTATAAAATCGAGCACACAGCCATACAATCTCCATAAACAAAGAATGGCAGAAGAATGGCCTTACCGAAGAGCTCTGTGATTTTCAACATGGCACCATAATAGGATGCCACCTTTCCAACAAGTAAGTTTGGCAAATTTCTGCCCTGCTAGAGCTGCCCCAGTCAACTGTAAGTACTGTTATTGTGAAGTGGAAATGTCAAAGGGCAACAACAGTTCAGCTGTTGAAGTGATAGACCACAGAAGCACACAGGATGGGATCACCACACGCTGAAGTGAGTAAAAATCGGTTGCAACACTCACTACCGAGTTCTAAACTGCCTCTGGAAGCACCTTCAGCACAATAACTGTTCGTCAGGAGCTTCATGAAATGGGTTTCCATGGCCGAGTAGCCGCACACAAGCCTAAGATCACCATGTGCAATGCTGGAGTGGTGTAAAGCTCGCCGCCATTGGACTCTGGAGCAGTGGAAACGTGTTCTTTGGTGTGATGTTTTACGCATCACCACCTGGTGGATTTGGCAGATGCCAGTAGAACGCTACCTGCCCGAATGCAAAGTGCCAACTGTAAAGTTTGGTGAAGGAGGAATAATTGTCTGCGGCTGTTTTTCATGGTTCGGGCTAGTCCCCTTAGTTCCAGTGAAGCGAAATGTTAATGTTACGTTATACAATGACATTCTATATTATTCTGTGCTTCTAACTTTGTGGCAACAGTTTGGGGAAGGCCCTTTCCTGTTTCATCATGACAATGCCCCAGTGTGCAAAGCAAGGTCCATACAGAAATGGTTTGTCGAGATCAGTGTGGAAGAACTTGACTAGCCTGCACAGAGCCCTGACCTCAACCCCTTTGAACATCTTTAGGATGATTTGGAACGCCGATTGCGAGCCCGGCCTAATCGCCCAACATCAGTGCCGACCTCACTAATGCTCTTGTGGTTGAATGGAAGCAAGTTCCCGCAGCAATGTTTCAACATCTAGTGGAAAGCCTTATCAGAAGAGTTGAGGCTGTTATAGCAGCAAACGGGGGACCAACTCCATATTAATGTCCATGATTTTGGAATGAGATATTCGACGAGCAGGTGTCCACCTACTTTTGTCATGTAGTGTATTATCCCATTTCACTACCTTTTCAGGCTTTTTTAAATTAAATAAAAGCAAGCTTTGCTTTTATACTTAAAAGACCATCAGGCTTGATTTAGCTGTTTTGTCTTGTAATAATGTGGTGCATGCATGTATTTCCTTAAACCTTTATTTTAGCAATACATGTCATTGAAATTTTTTTATCATAATAACACTTTTTGGGTCAGTAGGTGCCCAACATAACAAAAGGTGGTGGTGTGTTGGACATGTTCCTGATTTCTGTAACTGTTAGCTTACCTGTGTAATATTGACATAAGCTCAAAAACATGGTCCTGTTTTATCAATTGCTGTGCTGATCAATGAACAGTTCATTACCTCTGTCAAAATCAAATGTTAAAGTTATGTTTGCACTTGATTTTATTTTTGCAATAGTGATGGTGATGCAACAATAATACACATTTACAATAGGCCTATATCTAAAAATGCATACAGCCAAATTATATATATATATATACTTTATACCGGTATGCATCATTTTAATAGCAGGACACTGTTAAGTCAATTATTCCTCTGAAGAGTATGTATTATGCTGTTTGAGAAGGTTTATGGCACCAGGCTTGAACAAAACAACTGCATAACCTTGTGGATTGTCAAGGGCAATTTTTACCTCCTGATACAAACACTGTAACAAATGACAAACTGCTGAGAAACACCTGCAAAATACAAAGTTATTAGAGTACAAAATGCTTAAGAGAAATGACAGACATGTTTACAAATCTGAAATTGGATAGGTGCTCTAAACCCTTGAAAACAAATCTTTAGCTACAAATGTCCTAAGTAATGCCGTCTACCACCCGGTTACTCAACCATGCACCTTAGAGGCTGCTTCCCTATGTACTGTAGACATAGAACACTGGTCACTTTAATAATGGAAAACTGGTCACTTTAATAATGTTTTCATACTGTTTTACCCATTTCATATGTACCGTATATACTGTATTCTAGTCAAGGCCATCCTATTGTCATGACGTTGACCCGTGGGTAAGGTTTATGACCCCCCCATAAATACCTTTCTCCCTTCCCCACTCTTTCTGACCCTACTGAAGGACTGTTGAATAGCCTTTGTTAAATATAGAGAGTCTGGGAACATCAAACAAATGGGGAAAAGGAACCGTATTTTGGTAATAAAACCAGTTGGAAATATGCTTTGGAACTTAATGAGTATGGATGTCAGTTCGGTTGTCATCTGAGACATTATGACTGATGACAGGACGACATAAACTGTACCTGGGAAAGTATACACCCTCTAGTTATCAGAGTCACATGGAATTGTTATGCAATTGAAATGTTTGATATTGAAATTGTTTGTTAGGAGATTAAATGTAATTTTAGCTTCCAATTGAGAGAATTGGGTTTTCATAAGGAAAGTGCCCTGCTTGATCAGTGGCCCGCCCCTGTGAAGAGACAGGGGTTATAAACGATGAAACACACCCTCCTCCCTTCGCCACTATATAAGACAATGACACAATGTAACCAGGAGTTCCACTACGTGAGGTCTGCAGCCTCTACGTTACAAGAACACACATGTCAAGTACAGAACTAAGCCAACCTCGGTGTGAGCTTTGGTTGTGAATGGTATGAACTTTGAACTTATTCACTACAGAAGTGATACTTCCTAGCCGTTGAGTTAGCAGCGGCCGCTGTAGACGTGGGCTAGGAAAGGACGGACGATGGATCCAGTCTAACAAATCAAATCAAATCAAATTTATTTATATAGCCCTTCTTACATCAGCTGATATCTCAAAGTGCTGTACAGAAACCCAGCCTAGAACCCCAAACAGCAAGCAATGCAGGTGTAGAAGCACGGAAAACACACGACGAAGATACTACAACGTATCCAATTTACCAAAAGAGACATTCTTCCGAGGACAGGAAGATCCCTGTTGGCCAACACCGCCAGCATCTACGACCAACCTACCGAAGCGCAGCTCAGAGTAAATATTTATTGCATTTTCCTTTTCCAAATGGGCGGTAATTTAGAATGCATAAGATAATGTATTTACGATAGCAAAGCTGTTTCTGTGTTCCACAGTCTTCCCGCTCTTTCATTCAAGCCCAACCCCCTTTCTTTGTGTAACAAGCCGCCATGTCGGCTCCGTCCACCAGGGACGTTTTCTGTATGACATAATTTGTATTCTGTGTATATGTAATTCTGTGTGATTAGTTAGGTATTTAGTAAAGAAATATTTAAACCCAATTTTGTATTGCTGATTCAACTTGTTAGCTAGGGTTCGTGAAGATAACCAAGAATTTTACAACTTTCATTATGAGACTGAAATAAGGTGACGATTAATATTGACTGCTATCGATGTAAAATAATACTACGTTTTTAAGAGTTATTCGGAAGATAACGGCTCTATAAACACTCTTCCGTGGTGTCCCGACTTTCTAGTTAATTACATTTACATGATTAGCTAATCAGGTGATATTAATTACAGAGAAAGGATTTTATAGGATAGCATGTCATATCACTTAATCCGGCATAGCCAAAGACACGACACTATTCAACTATTGCTGTACATTTACTATTCTATCCTACGTATTCTTCAGATAGATTACATTTTCAATCCACATACTGTTCATAATGTCTATACATCTCATTATATTTATATATATACTCCAGACTCCAACATTGCTCGTCCTAATATTTATATATTTCTTAATTCCATTATTTTACTTTTAGATTTGTTTGTATTGTGGTGTATTGTTAGATATTACTGCACCGTTGGAGCTAGGAACACAATCATTTCGCTACACCCGCAATAGCATCTGCTAAATATGTGTATGAGACCAATAAAGTTTGATTTTGATTTGAATTGTACACAGCTTTCCAACTCCAATAAAAGAGCACATGTGTCCTCATTTATAAATGGAAATATGAAAACAGAAGGGAGAACGCACAGATTTGGAAAAGACCATGCATTTTAAGTATTGATAGTGTGCAAAGTACCAAGTTAACTGCGTGCATTTGAATTGGCATAAGTCGTTTGTCAGTTCCACATGGGCCAGCTTGCATTTCTCCATCACAGGTGCATTCCCACAATCTGCCACTCTGCCATAATGCACTGTGTCCCTAGACAGTACTGTAGGGATGGTGTGCATCTCACGGATGAGGCCACTGACCTCTTCCTTGAGAGTATGGGAGCTGGTGTCTCCTCCGTTCTAACAAGACGCACTCAGTAGTACACACCACCACACTCATTGCCACTTGCCTGCCACTCCACAAACCCAAAGGCGTTTAAGAGCCACCTAATACATTAAACTAAGTGTTAGTATGTGTGTGTGTGTTGGTAGGGGGCTGTCAAAACTATAAACAAAATAATTGTCCAAATGTATCCTCCAGGAGACTAACCCACAATCTTCAGATATACAGGCGGTACCTCTAGCCATTACAGTACAAACCCTGCAGTTAAAACTGATTTCGACAGAACATTTAAATGAACAGCATTGAAGCGTTCGTTCCAAAACTATTTTGTTCGTTTATTTCTCTTGCTTGGTTAAAATACAATAGTCTAAAACAGTTGATTTGTTAAAAACAGACTAATTTAATCATGTAGCTAACAAAGTTAGCAAGAATGTCATTTTCTATTGACTGCGCACAGCATGGCACACAATTTAAGCAAGCAGAGAGGCTGTTAGATTAATCTGGCCCAGGGAACACAGTTCTATGGCCTGTCACATTGTTGGGCGAAAGCGGGGATGGAAGGCAGATAAAATGTTTTTATCAAAAGCAATCACTTTTGCATGTGAAAACACAGAATCCTACTCATTACTACACATGCTTAATTACATCACTTTTGTTTTGAGATGACTTCGCTGTCGGACAGAGTGGGCACCTGGATCACATTTGGGAGGCAGTCCGGTTCCAAATCGAATATGATCAACTTTCAGCCGGTGTTAAACACACCTACATGGGCACCCGGATGAGATTAATCAAACCCCTCAATGATTCTGATGTTGTTTTACCTAGGTGCACCTAGCTGCAGCACCTGCAACCCCTGACTACTTTTTACTTGTTAATGGCAACTTCAGATTTTCTAGGAACACCCTGAAATGTAACTTAACACTGTGTTACTCAGTTAGCACAAATGTGGTTTATAATCATGTCAAGGCAGGAGAAGGAGCATATGACGGTAGGAGCTAGAATGTATTCTACATGTTTGAAACAGCGATGCTGTCCGTCGAATGTGGTAAATCTAATGGGAGCATGCACTTGCACACTTGCAGTGCACAACTGAACTGAGGGTCTGTTTACATGTGTGTTTGGGGATCAAACATTGACTATAGCTATATGCGGTTCATAACTAGCTAACTAGTTTCTTAACAAAGCAATTTGTTTTCTTGGCCATGGTTTGTGTTGTAGTCTTGGTTGTTTTTATTTGAGGAAATGTAACGTGATGAATGTGTATAAATCATCTGGTTGGTTAGTTGGTTCTCAGCCAGTCTCAGCTGGCTTGCAATCTTGCTGCCAATTTAGTGACACTAGTTAGCTAACAGAAAACGGACAATATTGAAATGTCCATGTTAGATATGCTTGGCTAGCCAGTCTAATAACGGTAACTAACTCACTTTTGTACATCGTGCTGGTCCATACAATTGACCTTATTTTAGTGCCCAAAAAAACGTAATACTTCCAGATCAACTGTAATATCAATACCATTGTAAAGCACAATTTATCCCCTTTCCAGAAAAATCCATGACGAGACCTTCATGATGCCCATCTCTGCATGATTGAAGAAGGCAATGAGCACTGTCGGGTCTTTTTAAAAATGGAGGGTGGGCAAGCGAAACCTACCGCGTGATAGTGAAGGGGGAGATATGTCGTGTGGGGAAACAGCTTTTTTTCATCCGATCTGTCCAACGTATTACCTGTAAAATGTAAATAAAACACTATAAAGAGTTGATATAATGTGTCATTACATACCTATTTGAAGTTTTGTGTCGAATTTCAATCTGTTTTTTTAGGGCGAGGCTAAAGTTATCTTCAGAAGTAAACAGCGGCTTTTGAGAGTCACGATGGTTTGCAGTGATGGCGCAAAAAATGTATGCATTCAGTTGCACAATTGACTAGGTATCCCCCTTACCCTGCCCCCTTTCTTGTTTTCAATATGCAAGAGAAGGGCTACCCCTGGTGAGTTGCTCAATGCATGCCGAACGTTACGTAGTGACATGTGCCGTACGTTACGTAGTGACACATTACGATGTAACGCACCGCGTCAGAGGTGTCCGTTTTTTCATATTTTCTCGAATACTGTTAGTCCATTACCATGTCAATCAACGCTGAATCGAAACTTAGTTCACACCCCTGATTTTGATGTAACACCGTCGCTACAGCCCCATTTAGTTTTCATTGCAGGCTCGTTTGAATGCTGCGGTTGTGCAAATTTGTACGGAATGGGGTTAGTCACTGTTACAGATCAATACAATTTGTGGGGTGGTTAAATTGTGTATTGTTGTGTTTTGTTGTAGATGGTACAGAATCTGATTCCACCAACATGCGCTTCCAACCCCTAGCTCTGCACAAGGTGAAGGTCAGTTGGCCAAAATATTTACAAGCTGATGGCTAAGATAGCTCAATTTACAGTAAGCATGGTATAAACATGAATTGGGTAGTGTTTGTATTGTTTGTGTTTGTGTTATGAGGTTACAGGTGGTTAGAGGTGGCCTGAGGACCAAAGAGTACCTTACAGACCATGTAATCAATTTAGTCTACCCTGCTTCTCTTTTTACCTTTTCCTTTTGTAAAACTCAGGTTATTTGGAGATCATTCCACAGTGGCCTGATGAAAAATACCCCAAAGCAGGAGAATTTTGGGTAGCGTGAGGGATCGGACAAACCTTGCAGTTATGGAGCACAACAAGATTGTAGGACAGAAATCAGCAAGGGACACTGAAAGTTATAAATCAAGACTTCAACAGTAATGACAGAACCAGCTCATTCTTCTCTCTGCAGATTCTCAAGACATAAAACAAAGACTACAAAATTGCCCTGCAAAGGGCCACTATTGACAAGAATGACCTGTCAAAGTCAATGGGCTGGGGGAGGTTTACAGACAGTTCTTTGAGATGAGGAAGGGGGTTTTGGTTGTGCAGTGTTGTGCTTAGACAGTAAATGCATTGTTGTGTATGAGAGCGATTAAGGTGCCATTTCTCCTCAATCTCCCATATACAACAATTCATACTATGTAAGAACTGCCTTCCTAAGACTTGTTATACCTTCTTTAGTCCCTCAGCCCATTCACTTTGTTGACTGATCGTTCCTCTCAAAAGCATCTCACAATATCCCCTCATTGTCCTGAAACAATACGCTAGCCGGACCCATTTGATTGATACCTTTACTAACAAAGGTGTTTTGCCCTATGTCCCTTTCGCAAAAAGTGTAAAATGCTAACACCACAACCATGTCTTTCCAGGAGACGTGCAGTACCAGCAAATCTTCTGCTAGAGGACCAAACAGTTGGTGGTACACCACTTTTGGCAGAGTCTTATCCAGCTGGCCATTCACCGCAGACAGGACAAGCCCATCGCCATAAGCACAAAGAGTCTCAGCTTCCCCAACCCACCATGCTGAACACCATTGCCAGTGTATCGAAGCCGGATGAAGGACTATAGCTGTGTTTACAAAGGCAGCCCAATTCTGACATTTCTTTTCACTAATTGGTCTTTTGAACAATCAGATCAGTTCTGAAAAAGATCTTATGTGATTCAGACCAATTAGTAGAAAAAAGATCAGAATTGGGCTGCCTGTGTAAACGCAGCCAGTGTGGCTCAGCATAAGACCATGTCTCCAACCCTGTTTTTAGATACCTACCCTCCTGTAGGTTTTCGCTCCAACCCCAGTTGTAACTAAGCTGGTTAATCCTATCAACTAGATAATTATTAGAATCAGGTGGGCTAGATTAGGATTGGAGTGAAAACCTACAGGATGGTAGCTCTCCAGGAACAGGGTTGGAGAGCCCTGATGTAGAACCACCATAAAATAAATCTGGATATTTTCAATCTTTGAAATTTGTCTGCCCTTATTGATTCACAGAAGATATTTATATAAACTGTACAGTCGTGGCCAAAAGTTTTGAGAATGACACAAATATAAATTTTCACAAAGTCTGCTGCCTCAGTTTGTATAACGGCAATTTGCATATACTCCAGAATGTTATGAAGAGTGATCAGATGAATTGCAATTCATTGCAAAGTTAACTGAATCAAAGTTAATTCAGTTAACTGAATCCCCCAAAAACATTTCCACTGCATTTCAGCCCTGCCACAAAAGGACCAGCTGGTATCATGTTAGTGATTCTCTCGTTAACACAGGTGTGAGTGTTGACGAGGACAAGGCTGGAGATCACTCTGTCATGCTGATTGAGTTTGAATAACAGACTGGAAGCTTCAAAAGGAGGGTGGTGCTTGGAATCATTGTTCTTCCTCTGTCAACCATGGTTACCTGCAAGGAAACACGTGCCGTCATCATTGCTTTGCACAAAAAGAGCTTCACAGGCAGGATATTGCTGCCAGTAAGATTGCACCTAAATCAACCATTTATCAGATCATCAAGAACTTCAAGGAGAGCGGTTCAATTGTTGTAAAGAAGGCTTCAGGGCGCCCAAGAAAGTCCAGCAAGCGCCAGGACCGTCTCCTAAAGTTAATTCAGCTGCGGGGTCAGGGCCCCCAACAGTACAGAGCTTGCTCAGGAATGGCAGCAGGCAGGTGTGAGTGCATTTGCACACACAGTGAGGCGAAGACTTTTGGAGGATGGCCTGGTGTCAAGAAGGGCAGCAAAGAAGCCACTTCTCTCTAGGAAAAACATCAGGGATAGACTGATATTCTGCAAAAGGTACAGGGATTGGATTGCTGAGGACTGGGGTAAAGTCATTTTCTCTGATGAATCCCCTTTCCGATTGTTTGGGGCATCCGGAAAAAAGCTTGTCCGGAGAAGACAAGGTGAGCGCTACCATCAGTCCTGTGTCATGCCAACAGTAAAGCATCCTGAGACCATTCATGTGTGGGGTTGCTTCTCAGCCAAGGGAGTGGGCTCACTCACAATTTTGCCTAAGAACACAGCCATGAATAAAGAATGGTACCAACACATTCTCCGAGAGCAACTTCTCCCAACCATCCAGGAACAGTTTGGTGATGAACAATGCCTTTTCCAGCATGATGGAGCACCTTGCCATAAGGCAAAAGTGATATCTAAGTGGCTCGGGGAACAAAACATCGATATTTTGGGTCCATGGCCAGGAAACTCCCCAGACCTTAACTCCATTGAGAACTTGTGGTCAATCCTCAAGAGGCGGGTGGACAAACAAAAACCCACAAATTTTGACAAACTCCAAGCATTGATTATGCAAGAATGGGCTGCCATCAGTCAGGATGTGGCCCAGAAGTTAATTGACAGCATGCCAGGGCGGATTGCAGAGGTCTTGAAAAAGAAGGGTCAGCACTGCAAATATTGACTCTGCATCAACTTCCTGTAATTGTCAATAAAAGCCTTTGACACTTATGAAATGCTTGTAATTATACTTCAGTTTTCCATAGTAACATGTGACAAAAATATCTAAAGACACTGAAGCAGCAAACTTTGTGAAAATTAATATTTGTGTCGTTCTCAAAACTTTTGGCCACGACTGTACATGGCTCTGTAGCATCAAACAGATGCTAGACATTCAGATATCCAAAGAATGTTTGTTTATTTCTCAGAATCTATAATACAGGGGAGTGTACCATAATTTCCAGACTATAAGCCTCTACTTTTTTCCCAGGCTTTGAACCTCGCGGCTTAAACAATGACGCGGCTAATATATGGATTTTTCCCGCTTTCAAAAAATTTACAAATAAAAACACATTCTGTGACGTGCTCTGTTTTTTGGTGGCATGAAGCTTTCATTAGACCAATGAAATTGCCGAACGGGTTAAGGTCAAACAACTTTTTTGTTTACTGTTTAGATTAAATCGAGCGCTCTCAAACTTCCCATCATTCTGATTACGGTAGTCATTTTGTCACCATCATCATGGCAAAGACACGGAGAAATGCATATGATGCCGCTTTCAAGTTGAAGGCGATTGATCTGGGTGTTGGAAAAGGAAATAGAGCTGCTGCACGGGAGCTTGGTCTAGAGCAATGACTTTCTTGGTAGGCTACTGTTTACTGCTAATTTTTTATTTTTTGTTACAAGCCGTGTTTTGTTAAAGCCTATTTATTTTTGTTACAAGCCGTGTTTCGTTAAAGCCTATTTATTTTTGTTACAAGCCGTGTTTCGTTAAAGCCTATTCATTTTTGTTACAAGCCGTGTTTCGTTAAAGCCTGTGTACAGTTCATTTGTTTCAATGTACCGATAGGCAGCTGCGGCTTATAGACGTGCGGCTTATTTATGTTCAAAATAAAACTTTTTTTCAAATTCAGTGGGTGCGGCTTATATTCAGGTGCGCTCAATAGTCCGGAAATTACGGTACACTATTTAATGCTTACTCAAGAGAACTGGGTATTCAACAAGAATGATATATGGTAAAAGTAACATGCAAAAAAGTGTATGAATGGTGTAGTACAGTTCAGTGTGTCTGAGTGTGTCTCAGATGTAGACACACACAAGTGCAGAGAACTGTGGCTTCAGATTGTTACACCAGATAATGTGATTTACCCAAAGATTTGCCGACATCTTGTCTATTTCAAGTCTTCTTTCATTGATCGAGACAGGTGGGTGTCCACCCCAAAGTGCTGCATGACATGATGACATAGACCTGTCCCGATCAACAAGTGAGAAGACTTGAAATAAACACGATGGTGGTGCACATATTGTTGGATTACTTTATGGAGCAAAAAAATTTTTTATTTTTTATAACGGAGCATTTTCTAAATTCAAACTGACCCACTGCAACTGGACAGAGACATTTTATGAGACTCTTGTTTCCCAGATTCGAGAATGAAGATGGCATTGCTAAGGTTGGTCAAATTCGCTGTGCTAAACAGTACTTATCTTCTAACAACCATTAATGTATACCCAAAATCTTTGGTTAAATCACATTATCTGGTGTAACAATCTGTAGCTAAGAGAACCGGCAATAGGCAGATGATGGGAGAGGTGGTCATGATGAAATTGCCATTCCAATGAAACATACTGTACATTCAGGGAATACTTGTAAAAGCTGTGGGAGGAGTGTTGTCATGATCAAACTGACATTCAGTTCCTCATGAGTCATCTGCTTGAAATCGGGCATAATGTCTAATCGCTCGATAGGGATACAGTTCAAGGGATAAGGTTTTGCTACACATACAGGCAAAGGAATTGTATTTCTGTATCTAGAATCCATTCCAGGGAGAATCCCAGGCAACACACGGTATTGTCTCTAAGACAAAAAAACAAAGCAAATTAATCTGTTGAGGACAGACGTTCCGCTAGCGGAACCCCTAGCCAACAGCCAATGGCATCGCTTGGCGTGAAATACAAAACCAACTAAAATACCACAATTCAATTTTCTCAAACAATCAACTATTTTACACCATTTTAAAGTTAAGACTCTCGTTAATCTAACCACATTGTCCGATTTCAAAAAGGCTTTACAGTGAAAGCAAAACATTAGATTATGTTAGGAGAGTACATAGACACAAATAATCACACAGCCATTTTCCAAGCAAGCATATATGTCACATAAACCCAAACCACAGCTAAACCTCAGCACATTTTACAATATTCTGAGTACATAGCTCAGCCATCACAGGCTAGCTAATTTGACACCCACCAAGTTTGGGACTCACTAAACTCAGAATTACCATTAGAAAAATTGGATTACCTTTGCTGGTCTTTGTCAGAATGCACTCCCAGGACTTCTACTTCAACAACAAATGTTGTTTTGGTTCCAAATAATCCATAGTTATATCCAAATACCTGCGTTTTGTTTGTGCGTTCAGGTCACTATCCGAAGGGTAACGCGCGAGCGCATTTGGTGACAAAAAAATGCAAAATATTTCATTACCGTACTTAGAAGCATGTCAAACGCTGTTTAAAATCAATTTTTATGCTATTTTTCTCATAAAATAGCGATAATATTCCAACCGGCCAACGATGTATTCATTCAAAGGCTGAAAGAAAAAAATTGAGAAGTCTCGTGAACGCGCATCACAGTCTCACTGTCCCCAGGCTGACCACTTACAAACACTGCTGCTGTACTTTGCCCAGAGACAGCAGACACCCCATTCCACTTTCTGGCGGCTTTAGAGAGCCAATGGAAGCCTTAGAAAGTGTCACGTTACAGCGCAGATGCTGTAATGTCGATAGAGATGCAACAGAAGGACAACAAATTGTCAGACAGGGCACTTCCTGTATGGAATCTTCTCAGGTTTTGGCCTGCCATATGAGTTCTGTTATACTCACAGACACCATTCAAACAGTTTTAGAAACTTTAGAGTGTTTTCTATCCAAATCTACTAATTATATGCATATTCTAGTTCCTGGGCAGGAGTAGTAACCAGATTAAATCGGGTACGTTTTTTATCCGGCCGTGAAAATACTGCCCACTGTTTTTCATGCTCAACAGTTTCCCATGTGTATCAAGAATGGTCCACCACTCAAAGGACATCCAGACAAATTGACACAACTGTGGGAAGCATTGGAGTCAACATGGGCCAGCATCATGGTAACTCAATATTAGGAAGATGTTCTTAAAATGTTGTACACTCATTAGTCAAATTAGTCAAAATCTGAGAATAAAATGTATTAGGAAAACAAGATAGAGGGTGAGACTTGTGAACAACAGCAATAAGGAAAGGCCTTGCCAGGCTTAGAGATACACTACGGAATATGATTGATATGTGATGAAAGTGTGTCTTGGGTTGGGGATGTGAGATATATATCACCATTGGCCCGTGCAGCTGGGCTAAGAGTAGAGGACAACTCCTGTCTCCCCGGGCCTCCACACACACAGGAGCTCATTAGAAGTTAATTAATCAAGACTATTGATCCGTTGTCACTTCCCTGTGCTGGTGCCTGGGTGGAGCTCAGGGTTCAAGTTTATCACGGCAGCCTCCACAGGGATAAAGACCCCTGTCTGTAGGCTCCTTGAGCTGACCTGAAGAGGCTGGGGGGAGTCAGGGTGGCGCCATTTCAGCTCTCATTTGCTTTCTCTCTCTTTCTCAAGGGAACTACAATAATAACTATGCCAATCCCAACATACATTTTTAATTGTTTACATATAGGGGGAATGTAGAATCGTTTTTTGTGAATACAAAGCAAAAGTAAATTAACAAATGGAGAATAATTGAACTCTGTATAAGAAAAAGAAATGTGTTTACTTTGTTATTATTGTATGTGATTATGTTCTCTACTGGTAAAAAGTTTTAGAACACCTACTCATTCATGGGTTTTTCTTTATTTTGACTATTTTCTACATTGTAGAATAATAGTGAAGACATCAAAACTATGAAATAACCCATATGGAATCATGTAGTAACCAAAAAAGTATTAAACAAATCCAAATATTGATTATATTTGAGATTCTTCAAATAGCCACCCTTTGCCTTGATGACAGCTTTGCACATGCTTGGCATTCTCTCAACCAGCTTCACCTGGAATACTTTTCCAACAGTCTTTAAGGAGTTCCCACATATGCTGAGCATTTGTTGGCTGCTTTTCCTTAACTCTGCGTTCCGACTCATCCCAAACCATCTCAATTTGGTTGAGGTCGGGGAATTGTGGAGGCCAGGTCATCTGATGCAGCACTCCATCACTCTCCTTCTTGGTAAAATAGCCCTTACACAGGCTGGAGGTGTGTTGGGTCATTGTCCTGTTAAAAAATAAATGATAGTCCCACTAAGCCCAAACCAGATGGGATGGCGTATTGCTGCAGAATGCTGTGGTAACCATGCTAGTTAATCACATACAGTGTCACCAGCAAAGCACCCCACACCATAACACCTCCTCCTCGCTTTACGGTGGGAAATACACATGCGGAGATCATGTGTTCACCCACACCACGTCTCACAAAGACACAGCGATTGGAACCAAAAATCTCTAATTTGGACTCCAGATCAAACAACAAATTTCCACCGGTCTAATGTCCATTGCTTGTATTTCTTGGCCTAAGCAAGTCTCTTCTTATTATTGGTGTCCTTTGGTAGTGGTTTCTTTGCAGCAATTCGACCATGAAGCCCTGATGTACACTGTGAACAGTTGAAGTTGAGATGTGTCTGTTATTTGAACTCTGTGAAGCATTTATTTGAGCATTCATTTCTGAGGCTGGTAACTCTAATGAACTTATCCTCTGCAGCAGAGGTAACTCTGGGTCTTCCATTCCTGTGGCGGTCCTCATGAGAGCCAATTTCATCATATGGTTTTTGCGACTGCACTGAAATTTTGACTGACCTTCATAACATTGACTGACCTTCATGTCTTAAAGTAATAATGGACTGTCGTTTCTCTTTGCTTATTTGAGCTGTTCTTGCCATAATATGGACTTGGTCTTTTACCAAATATGCCTATCTTCTGTTTACCCCCCCTAACTTATCACAACAGAACATTGGCTCAAACACATAAAAAGGAAAGAAATTCCACAAATTAACTTTTAAGAAGGCACACCTGTTAATTGAAATGCATTCCAGGTGACTACCTCATGAAACTTGTTGAGAGAATGCCAAGAGTGCGCAAAGCTGTCATCAAGGCAAAGGGTGGCTACTTTGAAGAATCTCAAAGTAGAATTTGTTTAACCTCTTACATCTAGACGTTCCGCTAGCGGAACACCTGCTCCAATATCCAATGATGGGCGTGGCGCGAAATACAAACTCCTCGAAAATCCGAAAACTTCCATTTTTCAAACATATGACTATTTTACACCATTTTAAAGACAAGACTCTCCTTTATCTAACCACACTGTCCGATTTCAAAAAGGCTTTACAGCGAAAGAAAAACATTAGATTATGTCAGCAGAGTACCCAGCCAGAAATAATCAGACACCCATTTTTCAAGCTAGCATATAATGTCACAAAAAACAAAACCACAGCTAAATGCAGCACTAACCTTTGATGATCTTCATCAGATGACACTCCTAGGACATTATGTTATACAATACATGCATGTTTTGTTCAATCAAGTTCATATTTATATCAAAAACCAGCTTTTTACATTAGCATGTGACGTTCAGAACTAGCATTCCCACCGAACACTTCCGGTGAATTTACTAAATTACTCATGATAAACGTTCACAAAAAAATATAACAATTATTTTAAGAATTATAGATACAGAACTCCTTTATGCAATCGCTATGTCCGATTTTAAAATAGCTTTTCAGTGAAAGCACATTTTGCAATATTCTGAGTAGATAGCCCGGCCATCATGGCTAGCTATTTTGACATCCACCAAGTTTGGTACTCACCAAACTCAGATTTACTATAAGAAAAATTGGATTACCTTTGCTCTTCTTTGTCAGAATGCACTCCCAGGACTTCTACTTCATCACCCAATGTTGTTTTGGTTCCAAATAATCCATAGTTATATCCAAATAGCGGCGTTTTGTTGTGCGTTCAAGACACTATCCGAATGGTAACGAAGGGTGACAAAAGATTTCAAAATATTCCATTACCGTACTTCGAAGCATGTCAAACGCTGTTTAAAATCAATTTTTATGCGATTTGTCTCGTAAAATAGCGATAATATTCCGACCGGGAGTCGTTGTTTTCGTTCAAAGACTGAAAATGTAAACATGGAGTCGTCTCGTGCACGCGCGCCCCCGTCTCATTGTTCTCAGATCGACCACTTACCAAATGCGCTACTGTTTTTCAGCCAGAGACTGCAAAATCATCATTCAATGTTCTGGCGCCTTCTGAGAGCCTATGGGAGCCGTAGAAAATGTCACGTTACAGCAGAGATCCTTTGTTTTGGATAGAGATGGCAAAGAAGGCCAAGAAATGGTCAGACAGGGTACTTCCTGTACAGAATCTCCTCAGGTTTTGGCCTGCCATTTGAGTTCTGTTATACTCACAGACACCATTCAAACAGTTTTAGAAACTTTGGAGTGTTTTTTTTATCCAAAGCTAATAATTATATGCATATTCTAGTTTCTGGGCAGGAGTAATAACCAGATTAAATCGGGTACGTTTTTATCCGGCCGTGAAAATACTGCCCCCTATTCATAACAAGTTAACACGTTTTTGGTTACTACATGATTCCATATGTGTTTTTCCATAGTTTTGATGTCTTCACTATTATTCTACAATGTAGAAAATAGTGAAAATAAAGATTACCCTTGAATGAGTAGGTGTTCTAAAACTTTTGACCGGTATTGTAAATTCATGACTATATTAAAGAACTAAATTGTATACTGAACCTAAATGTAATTTGTGTAAATTGAATTACTATTTTAATAGATTTTAAAGTATTCACACCACTTGACTTTTTCTACATTTTGTTGTGTTACGGCCTGATTTTAAAATGGATTACATTTAGATTTTTTGTCACTGGCCTACACACAATACATTTATAAAAGTCACCTTGTCCAAGAGAGATTTAAATGGTCATCAAAACATCACACCAGGGTAAGCCAACACAAAATACAGCCCTTATCATCACAACAGCCTTCGCTTTGGCTCCCCCTCCTGTCCAACTCAGGTGTTCGGCATCGCTGGCCTTCCAGCTGCTGCCAAACCTGCTGCTGGCAAATGCCCTTCACTCATCAACCCCGGACTTGTCTCGTCATCATTACACAGATCTGGTTCCAGTCCCCACTCAATCACTGTATATATACTCCCTCTGTCAGTTGTCTTTGTCGGTCATTGTAAATGTTGCTTGTTTTCCTGAGAGGAATCTAGCTTACTATTTCCTAAGTACTATATTATTTTGCACCTTGGATTTTGTCCCGCTTTTATACACTGCTCAAAAAAATAAAGGGAACACTAAAATAACACATCCTAGATCTGAATGAATGAAATAATCTTATTAAATACTTTTTTCTTTACATAGTTGAATGTGCTGACAACAAAATCACACAAAAATAATAAATGGAAATCCAATTTATCAACCCATGGAGGTCTGGATTTGGAGTCACACTCAAAAGTAAAGTGGAAAACCACACTACAGGCTGATCCAACTTTGATGTAATGTCCTTAAAACAAGTCAAAATGAGGCTCAGTAGTGTGTGTGGCCTCCACGTGCCTGTATGACCTCCCTACAACGCCTGGGCATGCTCCTGATGAGGTGGCGGCTGGTCTCCTGAGGGATCTCCTCCCAGACCTGGACTAAAGCATCCGCCAACTCCTGGACAGTCTGTGGTGCAACGTGGCGTTGGTGGATGGAGCGAGACATGATGTCCCAGATGTGCTCAATTGGATTCAGGTCTGGGCAACGGGTGGGCCAGTCCATAGCATCAATGCCTTCCTCTTGCAGGAACTGCTGATACACTCCAGCCACATGAGGTCTAGCATTGTCTTGCATTAGGAGGAACCCAGGGCCAACCGCACCAGCATATGGTCTCACAAGGGGTCTGAGGATCTCAGCTCGGTACCTAATGGCAGTCAGGCTACCTCTGGCGAGCACATGGAGGGCTGTGCGGCCCCCCAAAGAAATGCCACCCCACACCATGACTGACCCACCGCCAAACCGGTCATGCTGGAGGATGTTGCAGGCAGCAGAACGTTCTCCACGGCGTCGCCAGACTCTGTCACGTCTGTCACATGTGCTCAGTGTGAACCTGCTTTCATCTGTGAAGAGCACAGGGCGCCAGTGGCGAATTTGCCAATCTTGGTGTTCTCTGGCAAATGCCAAACGTCCTGCACGGTGTTGGGCTGTAAGCACAACCCCCACCTGTGGACGTCGGGCCCTCATACCACCTGAGCCACTTGTGTGGGTTGTAGACTCCGTCTCATGCTACCACTAGAGTGAAAGCACCGCCAGCATTCAAAAGTGACCAAAACATCAGCCAGGAAGCATAGGAACTGAGAAGTGGTCTGTGGTCACCACCTGCAGAACCACTCCTTTATTGGGGGTGTCTTGCTAATTGCCTATAATTTCCACCTGTTGTCTTTTCCATTTGCACAACAGCATGTGAAATTTATTGTCAATCAGTGTTGCTTCCTAAGTGGACAGTTTGATTTCACAGAAGTGTGATTGACTTGGAGTTACATTGTGTTGTTTAAGTGTTCCCTTTATATATATAGCGCTTTAATAAATTCAGTAGTTCTAAACCTGCGACTGCCTCCTGCCTACTCCTCTCTACACTTGCGACAGAATGACCGACCCAAGAGAACAGGAAGCAGCAGGACATCCCGACCTCTCCACTATAGTAGCAAAGCTCCTATACCACGACTTGTGCCTGGAGCACCTCGGGACCGCCATGGATGAGGTGCTACGGCACGTACGCCAGCTGCATGCTATACCACCACCTTCCCAGCTTTCCGCGGTCGTTCCAACCACCCCATCACCATCTGCATCACCCAGTCCGATCAACAACATCCACCTGCCCCTCCCGGAGCGGTTTGATAGCACTCCAGCTCACTGTAGGGGGTTTCTCCTGCAGTGTGAACTCCACCTTGTCCGTCATGCCGGGACGGCCTCCGAGAGGGACAAGGTGGCCTTTGTGATCTTGGTGCTGACAGACTGGGCTCTGGAGCAGAGGCTTTCTTCTCTCACGTCTTCCGGCACTACGGTATCCCAGATGACATCGTGTCTGACTGTGGTCCTCAGTTCACCTCCCGTGTCTGGAAGGCCTTCATGGAACGACTGGGGGTTACGGTCAGTCTCTCCTCTGGGTAACGTCCCTAATCAAATGAGCAGGTGAAAGGGTAAATCAGGAACTGGATAGGTACCTTCGTAGTTACTGTCAGAAATGTTCGGGGGAGTGGGCTGCGTTTCTGCCTTGAGAAGAGTACACACAACTCCCTCCGTCACTCCTCCACTAACCTCACACCCTTTGTGTGTTCTAGGCTATCAGCCGACCCTGGCACCGGAGTCAGATCGAGGCTCCTGCGGTGGATGATTGGTTCCGGCACGCCGAGGAGGTTTGGAACACACAGCGCACACCCGTCTCCAGCGCGTCGCCCTCCGGAAGAAGGTGCAGGCTGATTGTCACCGCAGTGTGGCCTCGGTCTTTCACCCCGGTGACCGGGTATGGCTTTCTACGAACAACCTGCCCCTCCACCTGCCCTGCCAGAAGCTGAGCCCGTGGTTTGTGGGGCAATTCAAAGTCCTGAGGAGAGTCAATGAGGTGACGTACAGCTCCCCATCAAGTACTTGGACGTCGAGGGGGCCCCGGCGTACTCTATTCTCAACCTGTTGGACTCCCGGCATCGTGGGGGTCTCTTCAGTACCTGGTCAACTTGGAGGGGTACGGTCCCATAGAGGAGTGCTGGGTTCTGGCGCGGGACGTCCTGGACTGTTCTCGGGGGAGGGGGGGTGTACTGTCACACCAGCCTTCGCTTTGGCTCCCCCTTTAGTCAAGCTCAGGCGTTCGGCGTCGCCGGCCTTCTCGCTGCTGCCGAACCTATGCTGGCAAACGCCCTTCACTCATCAACCCCGGACTTGTCTTGTCATCATTACACACACCAGGCTCCAAATCTCGCTCTCGCTCTCACTCTCTCTCGCTCTCTCCTTGTTTTCCTGAGTACTTTATTTTGCACCTTGGGATTCGTCCCGCTTTATTAAATTCAGTAGTTCTAAATCTGCGACTGCCTAACCCTCTCTAAACTTGTGACACTTATTTTAAGTGTTTCTAAAAACTATTGGAACCATTTCCCTGTTTGACTGCTAGGTTTTATGAGTATTATGACACCACCACTGTGGGGCTCTATACTAACTTAATTGACTTAGTTAAAAGACGGAACCCTGTAAAGAATAAAAATATTCCACAACATGAATCCTGCTTGCAGTAAGGCATTCAAGTAAAACTGCAAAGAAATACAAAGCCTTATGTTTGGGGCAAATCCAACACATCACTGAGTATCACTCTTCATATTTTCAAGCATGGTGGTGGCTGCATCATGTTATGGGTATGCTTGTCATTTGCAGGGGAGTTTTTTTAAGATACAAAAAAATGGAATAGAGCTAAGCACAGGCAACATCTGGTTTAGTCTGCGATCCAACAGACAATGGGAGATGAATTCACTTTTCAGCAGGACAATAACTTAAAACATAAGGCCAAATATACACTGGAGTTGCTTACCAAGATGACATTGAATGTTCTTGAGTGGCCTAGTTAAAGTATTGGCTTGAAAATCTAGGGTAAGGCTTAAATGGCTGTCTAGCGATGATCAACAACCAACTTGACAGAGCTTGAATCATTTTTTAAAGAATAATGTTTAAATATTGTACAATCCAGGTGCGCAAAGTTCTTATCACTGCCAAAAGTGATTCTAACATGTATTGACTCAGGGGGTTGAATACTTATGTAAATTAGATATTTCTGTATTTCATTTCAATAAAAATTAGCTTTGTTATGGAGTATTGTGTGTGTAGATGGGTGAGAAAAATAAATACATTTAATCTATTCTAATCCATAGAACCCCGAATTCAGGCTGTAACACAAAATGTGTAAGAAGTCAAGGGGTATGAATACTTTCTGAAGGCACTGTAACAGCTCTGGGGTTCTATTTTAATAAACCTAATGTAATGGTACATCTTAGCATTGGCGGTAACTTATAGGTACAGGGGTGTGTCAGAAATATTTGAGCTATTTTCACAAGTGGAATTATGGGTGCAGTAGCTGGTGTGAAAGAGATGGGTTTTGATGAATGAACAAATCAAATCCAATTATTTGTCACGTGCATGTAGACCGTGAAATACTTACTTACAAGCCCTTAACCAACAATGCAGTTTTAAGAAAAATAAGTGTTAAGTAAAAAATGTAAATAAATAATTAAAGAGCAGCAGTAAAATAACAGTAGCGAGGCCATATACAGGAGATACCGGTACAGAGTCAATGTGCGGGGGCACCGGTTAGTCGAGGTAATTGAGGTAATATGTACATGTAGGTAGAGTTATTAAAGTGACTATGCATAGATAATAACAGAGAGTAGCAGCAGCGTAGAAGGGGGAGGGGGGTCAATGCAAATACTCTGGGTAGCCATTTGATTAGATGTTCAGGAGTCTTATGGCTTCCGGGTAGAAGCTGTTTAGAAGCCTCTTGGACCTAGACTTGGCGCTAACTTGTTATGCGCCACGCCTTACATTTGTAACTTGTTAGCAAATGTGTAACATTTTACTAGCTAGCTATGTAACATAATTGATGAAGGTTGACATTGGTTATGATTATGACCGTGGGTGCATTTGAATCTCACAAAATTATAGGAATGATGCAAGATAGGATTCCAAACAGATGTAAATAACAAGTATTGCATATCCAGCAAGCTAGCTGTCTGTGTTGATTTTTGTTGTTAAGTACATTATACTTGAGGTGAATGAAAATCTGAGTAGAGAACTTGATTGGGAACAAAAAGGGCCAAGTTGGCAGCACCACCATGTATGGTATGTGGACCTGCAACTAGGTCAGCTCAGAAGAATAAATTGTCTTGAAGTAAACATTTGAAAACATTATGCCATCCATCATCGGCTGACCTGTAATCGATCATGGGACAACCTCGGTCTTAAGCAGGATTAAACACAAAAACAACGGCTTTCTTCAGTACCACTTTATCAAAAGTAAACTTTGCACTTTAGGAGTTTTATCATTTCTGCTAGAGTCAGCAAAAGAGGGGTGAATGTGTGTGCTCTCCTTCTCAAGTCTGAATTTGGGCCATTAATAATTCTGAGAGATTCCAAAAACAGGGAGAGAAATGTTTGGCCTTTAAATATACTCAGCACACAATGACAGAACATTGTGTTTGCCCTTTTTACTTATTTGATATATTTTTTCAGGCAGAGCAGTCAACACCCCTAGTACACTCTGTAGTATAAATGTATGTAAGCCTTATGCAATGCCCTTGAATGTTTACTTGACCAGCAGTTAAGGTGTGAAGATGACAATGAGTCTCTTCTTTTCTACAACAGAACAGACAAGGAAATACTGCCCTGTGTGATGATAAAACACCACTCAGTATACCTGTCAGAGCCATTCTGGGGAGATGAAGCAGGCAGCAATTACATTTGGATTAAGCAGATTAATGTGCATCGAGGCCCTCCGGGACACACATCAATTTGCCAAAGCAGGAGAAGGCTTTACAGCATGAGCAGAAGGGATTGCACTGATTTTAGCATGTCTAACCACCTGGAATTGGAGGAGGGATTACATGAATATCAATTACAGATGGGATCAAATGTTCCTGCTGTATGAAGACTCTCTCACCAGACAAGCTGCTGCTGCTGGTGAGACAGTCAGACTCTGCTGACAGAACACTGACACATTATTTGGAGATGTATATGTGTGCAGTTACTAAAATGGCCTGGCTAATTTGTCTTGGATAAAGACAGTGGGGTTAGTTTCACATAGGCTCTTTACCAGGCAGTGAGTGGTTTACTGTAGGGGCACCTGTTTGTTGTACATAATATTTTTTTCTTCTTATATGGTTTAAAATGTCATTATTCATCAAAATCAAATCAAATGTTTTTATATAGCCCTTCTTACATCAGCTGATATCTCAAAGTGCTGTACAGAAACCCAGCCTAAAACCCCAAACAGCAAGCAATGCAGGTGTAGAAGCACAATAGCGTATTCTCTGTGTTCTGCAGACATTGGCTTCCACAAACACTATTTTCCCCGGTTGTGTATATTAGTACCCGGAGCTTAGCCTTGACTTTCGCCCTGTGGAATATTAATAGAACATCACTGGTCTCCATTTCACAGAGAGCAACACCGAGACTGTGTTTCTATGTAACACTTAGAGCCGAGGGGTGAACGGCATCATTTCCAGATCTCACAATAGCTGTCAGACCTTTGAGACGCTTGTTCGCAAAACAATGGCAGTCACGTTCCAGTTTCCAAGGTGCAGTCATCCCTATATAACACAAGATATAGGATGACATAAATAATATGGGGGTGTTGGGGTGTAGGACGCCTCAGGCACAGGTTGGAGAAGGCACACAGAGGTGGCTCTATTGTCTGTGGCCTTCTCCCTTCTTCACATGTCGTTACAGGTCTGCTTGCTTTAGATGGTGTGAATTCTGAGGAATGTCAGATTGGTGGTGAGATGTGACTTCTTCAAATCAAATCAAATCAAATTGTATTTGTCACGTATACGTGTTTAGCAGATGTTATTGCGGGTGTAGCGAAATGCTTGTGTTTCTAGCTCTAACAGTGCAGTAATATCTAACAGTAATATCTAACAATTTCTCAACAATACACACAAATCTAAAGTAAAGTAATGGAATTAAGAATATATAAATATTTGGACGTGCAATGTCAGAGTGGCATAGACTAAGGTACAGTAGAATAGGATAGAATACAGTATATACATATGAGGTGAGTAATGCAAAATGTAAACATTATTAAAGTGACTATTGTTCCATGATTAAAGTGGCCAGTGATTCCAAGTGTATGTATATAGGGTAGCAGCCTCTAATGTGCTAGTGATGGCTATTTAACAGTATTTAACAGACTGATGGCCATGAGATAGAAGCTGTTTTCAGTCTCTCGGTCCCAGCTTTTATGCACCTGTACTGACCTCGCCTTCTGGATGATAGCGGGGTGAACAGGCAGTGGCTCGAGTGGTTGTTGTCCTTGATGATCTTTTTGGCCTTCTTGTGACCTCGGGTGCTGTAGGTGTCCTGGAGGGCAGGTAGTTTGCCCCCGATAATGCTTTGGGCAGACCACACCACCCTCTGGGGTGTCCTTTGGTTGCAGGCGGCGCAGTTGCCGTACCAGGCGGTGATACAGCCCAACAGGATGCTCTCAATTGTGCATCTGTAAAAGTTTGTGAGGGTTTTAGGTGCCAAGACACATTTTTTCAGCCTCCTGAGGTTGAAGAGGCGCTGTTGGTGCCTTCTTCACCACACTGTCTGTGTGGGTGGACCATTTCAGTTTGTCAGTGATGTGTACGCCGAGGAGCTTGAAGCTTATTATAATCATAAGGCTGAAATGCATTTTTATCACCAAATGCCATGTGGATTGAATGAAGGCCTATTCATTTATAACACACAGAGCAAATTCCATGAATACAAAGCTAAGTGGCCCAGATTTGAATTAGGCAAAGTTATGATTTGATTTAGTTAGATTGTGCATCTGTATCATCATATATTACAACTGCAGAAACTCGGGTCTTGACCACCCCAAAGAGCCAGCTATTTGAATAAGTAGATGAGACTTGACTGAAAATGTGAAATCCAAGCTGCTGTTGATCTATGAACATAATGATCCAGAAGCTAGCATTTCCCTCTCTTCCTCCCCATTCGTCTTCTATCTACATCACCAGCAGAGAAGAATCCTGAGGATGTAATTGTTCATCAGAAGTCAGCTAAGCATCCAGAGAGAGCCCGCTTCAGGACAAGGAAATGGCTTTTCTGCCTCTCTTCTTTCTGTTCTTTCTAGTAACCAACAGAGACCGTAATCATGCTGTTACAATATATGATTTCAGTTGTTGTACCTGGGGTATTTACACTGTCTAATACATGTAAAACACAATACTGTAGCAATGGAAGAGATTAGTCATAAGTCTTCATATCATTATACAGTTGAGTATTATATATGGCGATGCAATATGCTGGTACCTTGTCAGAGAACACCATCCCTTTGCAACAAATATAGACAATGCACCTTGACAAAGATAATGCACTGTGAGAAAGGTGCCCACTAGGTACAGTGGCAAAGCTAACGGTAACTTACCAAAGTTCACCGGAATCTATTTTGGTAAATCTATCGTAACTTTGGAAATGTATACTTTAATAACTTTTAAAACATGTATTCATATATAGTATTAATTCATTATATCTGTGTCCATATTGTCCATGAGTGTCTAGCAGATAGACCACATGGTTCAAGAGAAAATATCCTAATTAATGAAAAAATAATCTAAGCATTATTTTCTATTTACTCTGCAACTCTTCCAACTATTAACTTTCCTTCACAACTGCCACCAGTTTGACACCAAAACATTGAAAACAAAATACATTTTGGCATAATATGCTGAAATGCCTCCTATTAAACACAAATAGAATTCACTAAGTTGATTGTTTTTATTTAGGGTAATGTTTTACAGCTTTATCATTCAGTTTTTTTAATTTAAAATCTTTATCTTATTGAATTATGTCACATATTTTACATGTGATAAGGCCACACAGAGGGCCAGAGATACTTACAGACACCTGTAATAATCTGTAGTACCCAAAAGAGCCACTAGATGTCTTGTGATTGATTATATAAAATCCTTAAAAGATACCAACATTCTGGTAGTTTACTGGTAAACATCGAAGGTTTCCAGTAATATACCCTCCCCTTGCAACCCTACCACTAAGCCATACATATGTCCCTTCTATATTAGGGTTGAGAAGTAGCTGAACTTTACACAACCTTGGCTGTTCTAGCCCTTGTAGGAAGAACTCACTGCAAACACATCACTGGCATATTGTCATTGTCATGTACACATTTTGAGTAGCAATCAGCACAAAATGTTTTATTTTGCTTTGTAGCTGAGGATAATTCACAAGGGTAATTATGTTGAACCACCGCTGTATAAATGTGGCAATTTGAGGTTGACGCATCTCTCTGAGTTTCCTTTTTCATTACATTTGAAGTTTAATTAGAAATGCACTCCTGTATAATAGGTCATTTCCATGTAAAAGGACCCATGAGCACCAACATGTGAAGTTCATATAAACATCTCTAATTGGGTCTCAAATGAAAGCTAAGAGTCTATATTTTTGAGAAATGAAGGCATCACAGTAAGCACAAACCCCAGTTAGGTCACCTGCTAATGTCCTCCCTTCCACTTGTATGTTCAGCTGTTAATGGTTTTCTTTCTCTTTCTGTTGTCTGGTGATCAAAGCAAGCCTAAAAACTCTGGACAACACCCGAGATTTTTAACAGAGATTTTGGAAAATGTAGTCACATAAACAAACGGAGGGAGATTTTACAAAAATTCTGTTACCAAACTTTGCATCTGCACAGTTCTTTCAGTAATTGTGTTTTGCTAAAAATGTCTGTGTCAATTGTTAAAAGAAGTCCTTGTGGACAGAGTTGGTTTGTTAAACTTTGAAATCAATGGGTTTTGTTTGGCATACATTTTAAGTGAAAAATGTGAGTCTCAGGGCAAATCTGTTACAGTGGAATTACCCTCTTCCTTCTTATTTTCCATTGGAGACAGAAATTGGTTCTTACCGGTCACTTCATGAATGATTCTGGATCTTGAGCTCCTGTAGGTTTTGTTCATAACATAATACGAGTCATTTAGCAGACGCTTTATCCAAAGTGAATTACAGTTCATACATTTTATTTATGGGTGGTCCCAGGAATCAAACCCACTATCTTGGCATTGCAAATGTCATGCTCTACCAACTGAGCTCCAGAGGACCACAATGAGGGGGATCGATCCAGGCATCTGCACAAGGAATTTTCAGCGTATTTAAAAAGTATAATTGCTCATAGATGACTAATAATGTGCTGGAAGGATTGCATAATAAAAGTGTGTGACTTGACTACTAGTTTTCAGTCATTTTGCTAAATGTTTTGTGTCTATGAGTCTCCTGCATGGATGTCTGATGCTAATGCCAAACTGGTGAAAAGAGCAGATGTGACCGTCTTTGACACTCTGTCATTGGCAGATGGCAAGCTTTCTCCTGTTTGGACATGGGCCCATCAGTGTCTTCCACCCATATTGGAAGTCCCACAATGTTAAACACAAATGTGTTCTTTCCTGCCTGATGTATGCACAGAAGTAATTCATGACGGTACACAAAATGTCTGCTTTGGTGAGCTATGCGCTGCTGATGAGCTTAGGAATTATTAATTCATGTTCCTATTGACTTTTTCATCCCCCAGATAAGAAGCTTTGGGTTTCTGCTTCCGAACACTGTCTCAAGAATATTAGAATGTGGTGCTGGAGGGTCCATCATATGGCTCTTGCTCAAGTTTACGGTACAGAAAATTGCCTGTCCTTAGAGACCTTTGCTGCAGCTGCTCAGAGCTCTTTCTAACAGTACCAAGACGGTACTACACTCCTAGAAAAAAAGTGATATCTATAATCTAAAATCCTTGTTGCTTCCAGGTAGAACCCTTTTGGTTCCAAGTCGAACTGTTTTGGGTTCCATATTAAACCCTTTCCACAAAGGGTTTTACATGGAACCCAACATGGTTCTACCTGGAACAAAAAAGGCTTTTCCTATGGGGACAGCCAAAGAAACCTTTCAGAAGCCTTTTTTTTTCTAAGAGCGTAGGATGATTTGTGGTTCTAAATAAAATGTTGTTGTTGGAACCTTCTCTTACAGTACATGTCTGTGCCTATTTCCTGATAGTATTGCTGAAGCTGCACCCCAATGCATCTTGGGGAAATGTAAAGTGTTTTTGGAGATGTCTTTAAATAAACCAGGAAAGCTTTCTGAAAGTAGAATGAATAACACTACAAACAGTGTGTCATAGGCACTTCAGAAAGTCTGAATCACAAAGCCCTTCCTGTTTCACCCGCTCCCCTAACGGTTGAAACACCCACAGTAGTTTGCATTGCTCAATCACAGGCTCCATATATAATTGGGAGTGAGTGGGAGACGGGTCGAGTTCTGGAAATGCTGTGGATAGATCGTACATAAAGAAAACGTGTTTTTGTGACGCAGAGGAGAATTCTCATCTAGACATACAAGCTGAGTCAAAATCCATAAAGTCTGCATGCCTGAGGGTAAAACTTGTAACAATTATATTACCTTCCTTGTGTCAATGTGTAATTTCATGCATTTTGCTGAAAAATATGACTTTTCTGAGACACACTAAACACGGTAAACAGAGTTTTTCTACTACAAACCAACCAATTTAGAGAAATATAGAACTGTCTGTGCCTCCAAGCTCACAGTAAGCCTAATACCAAAAGACAGTGCATAGAACATTGATATAAGATACAGTAAGTGTGGAATATTTTTTTAGCATGTTTCTGAACATAGCAATATCAACAGCATAAATGTATGCATTTTAAAAGTGGTGTGAATAAAGTGTTTGTTTTTTGATAAATGCCTAAAGCCAGACATGATTCTTTATTATATGTCTGTAAATAAATAAGTGCATGTTACAAAAGCTGACATTCATATATCAGAAAGGCTGGCTTCGTTATGACAATTCCATAAGCAGATGAGGGAACATACCTAATTTATGACTGCATCATTAATTCCTGCCTCAGTAAAATTGACCTGGCAAAAGCTGTTCGCTAATGCACAACACAAGGGTGGAACATGTGTCACAGGGATGGGACAAATACAGTACAGACGAAAACTAGAGTATGCAGTTAATAAACGAATAATAAGCTAATAATAACTTCATATAAACTTCTGTTTGCAAGAGGCAGCAGAGCATGTTACATCATTGTGCTTGCTGTCTAGTTGCAATGTGAATGAATGCTTTACAGCCTAGTCATAGCTGTACTGTATGGCAAGAGAGTCAATTTGATACACTGATTACTCCAGTTAAAAGGTCTTGGTTGATATGCAGATTGTCAACCTTGAACGGACCTACTGTAAGGGAAAGAGAGAGGTCCTTCATATTACCATGTAGAGTTACTTCTACACTATATTGAGTTGCTTGGTGTCTGCCATATGTTCTTATGTACTGTTTACACATTGTTAGGGTAGGCAGGTTTAGACATGCATTTTACAGAAGTCACCACATTTACATACTAACACCCCCCATCCTGCAGCTTGCAGACAGCAGGAAGTGTTAGACAATCCAATTAAATGCTGAAATGTGAGTATGAGTAAAAAGAGCTTAACATAAGCTATTTGACATTGTCCTGATTCCAAGATGTTAATGAGGTTTGGCTTTCGCGCTGAAAGACAATGCAGTGGGGTGCAGCATTTTCTCAGCTTGGAGAGGCAAATTAGCCACATCTCATAAGAAGGGGCGAGAGGTCCCAGCCAATATGGAATAAAGAATGTCTGTGTCATGTGAATAGATGCCAAATGTGACATAGAGAGGCCGATAGCCTAGTGGTTAGAGAGTTAGGCCAGTAACCGAACGTTTGCTAGATCGATTCCTCGAGCTGACAAAGTAAAAATCTGTTGTTCTGCCCCTCAACAAAGCAGTTAACCCACTGTTCCCAGGCCGTCATTGTCAACAAGAATTTGTTCTTTACTGACTTGCCTGGTTAAATAAATACAAATAATGCATGCAGAGATTTTCACAAATGAGTCATCCAAACAGATTTCTGCTCTTGTTTTCTTTGAGCTGTATGTTGTCCAGGGCCATCACTGAAACATTCTACTGTAACATCAGCACTGTCTTTCTGGATTACATACGTTTGCTTAATTAAGTGAAGATATAAAATACAAAGGGGTTGTGCCTCTCCTTTCATATTTTGTTTACTCCCCTGTATATGTTCTCTACGAAACAAAATCGTTTCCAATCTAGCAAACAATGTGTTAATATGCATTGCATGAACTAGGCCAGCTATTATTCGCACACAATGGTCATTAAACACATGGAGCCAAAACAACCATCGATCATGGAAACATGACCAGTAATTACAACCCGTAGTCATCTGAACTCCAGGCTACTACAGCCTAGCCGACTCAAGTTTACCCGTCTGAGGAAAGAGTGCTGCGGCTACGTGCGCTGTCCATGGTGCTGATTCGCATAAACACGAGGCTCGTTGGAAAAGCTCAAACATCAATCTCTGTTGAAGTGTGTCACCGACATTCAGAGAAAAGTATATGTTCGTCGTCTCTGTGGCAAACATTGCATGAAGCAGCGACATTGGTTTCTATTTGCTTTTTACAGCAATTTTCTGTTCGGAATTGAATATAGGTTTATATAATCGGGGAGGTGTTCACACACAGCCGCTGGGAGGCGTCTTTATCTTCATTTAGAATAGTCTGACAGGGAGATCTCAACCACGAACCACATATTACCAATATCATATAAGACGTTCGTTTTCTATGTCATTTTCTTTGTTATGTTAAAATCAATGAAATGGGTCGAGATAAATCAAGAGCACACTGCCAACACCTATCACTAAATAATCAGAAACAATATGTTCTGCTGTTCATCACATAACGTGCCTGAACTGCGCATTATCGTTTGTTGGGATCATCCGTTCTGCTTGTAGCCTATGTGGTTGTTGTCCCATGATATGGGCTCTGACCAAAGAGTGCAGAGAAGTTCAGGAGCACTATGATCTCAGTTACCTTCTCACATTCACTAAGAACACGACCGTGCGCGCCTGCAGCTCCCCCTGCCCTGTCTTGTTCTATGCTGCTAGAGAGGCGCATATCTTTGGATCCTCACCCTCACAAGCCAACCGGCAGTGCACTCATCTAGGATAACTCTACGTTGGAAACCAAACGAAGGACGTTTGGATATATGCCTTTTCCTAATCGTGGATTGCGTTGTGACTGCTGATGGTTTTAATTCTGTAGCCTATTGCCGATTGGATTGCTGCCACCCGTGCGTTTATGTGGTCCATTTGGAGACGTTCCTTTGGGTTGCCTGTATTCGAATGTAAAAAAACGAAGGTTTTGTTTCCCGCGCATCTCTCAAATGACTGAGCGCGGCGTGAAGAGGAGACCGCGTTCTCCACCTCCGTTCTATGTTAAAACCTTGGGCTAAAGTTTTCATGGACGGTGCCCTGGATTTTCCACTGCCATCTCTCTGACCGGGGTCTTTGTTTTTCAAGCAGAGAACGAGTATTTTACCACGCACACAAGGGGTGCCTTTTGGATTCTATTTCCAAAATGAAGTCCGTTTTTATCCGAGGTATGTATGTATGGGCTACGTTTACATCAGATCCAAATGTGTTGTTTGTGTGTTTGCTTGCTTGTTTGTCTTTTACATAATGATTTTACATAATGTGATTCCATTTGCACAGTATTTATGGTTATTTGGAGAAAACTATTATATACCTGTCAGTGTTTACTACTGTAATAATATAATATGTACCATTTAGCAGATGCTTTAATCCAACGCATTTTAAAGTCATGCATGCATACATTTTACGTATGGGTGGCCCTGGAAATCGAACCCACGACCCTGGCGGTGCCATCCTCTACCAACTGAGCCAATTTACTGATGTGTATACATCTACTTGATTTACAGTTTTCTTGTTCAATGTGTTTTAAATTAGGCGCCGTACTTTAACATGCCAAAGTCATTTTTTTTTTTACATTGATCTTTTAAATAGGCTTATATTATCTTGTAATGTTACATAATAGTTACTTGGAACACATAAAACATGCATGGTAAACATGTAATTTTGTTTTATAGGTAAAGCCTGAGTTATTCCAGTTTACTCATGTAACGTTCCAAGGGCTCAAATTCTCAGATTTCTCAAAAAGGGGTTCTGCGCAACGTTTTTTTCCCTCTCTTTGCCAGAAACTTTAAGAATATTGTCCACCATGAGCAATCACCCTTGTCATGCTAAGCGGTTTTGATGAAGACCACCAGAGCTCATGAAATGTATTTATCCACTGCACTGTTCACTGCTCATGTTGTAAGTCAAATTGGATCTAGTCACGCAATGGGGAGTTGGGGATTGGGCAGGGCATGTGTATTACCTGATAGCACAACCTGGTCTCAGAGCATTTTGTATTATTATGTATGTTAATCCAAGACACTCCATTTAGTATGATATGCTATGTTTCGTATGGTACTGTATGTATTAATTTGTGGATGTCCATCACCCATTTCGTATGATATGTTACAAATTACAATTCTTATTATATTATAAGAATTTGGGGAAGGGTTAGCTAAAAGGGTTAGGGTTAGGTGAAGGGTTAGCTAAAAGGGTTAAGGTGAGGGTTAGGTGAAGGGTTAGCTAAAAGGCTTAAGGTTAGGGAAGGCTTAGATAAAAGGGTTAATGTTAGGGGAAGGGTTAGCTAAAAGGGTTAATGTGAGAGTTAGGTGAAGGGTTAGCTAAAAGGGTTAATGTTAGGGGAAGGGTTAGCTAAAAGGGTTAATGTTAAGGGAAGGGTAAGCTAAAAGGGTTAATGTTATGGGAAGGGTTACCTAAAAGGCTAACAGTTAGGTGAAGGGTTAGCTAAAAGGCTTAAGGTTAGGTGAAGGGTTAGCTAAAAGGGTTAATGTGAGGGTTTGGTGAAGGGTTAGCTAAAAGGCTTAAAGTTAGGTGAAGGGTTAGCTAAAAGGGTTAATGTGAGGGTTAATGTGAGGGTTAGGTGAAGGGTTAGCTAAAAGGGTTAAGCTGAGGGTTAGGTGAAGGGTTAGCTAAAAGGGTTAATGTGAGGGTTAGGTGAAGGCTTAGCTAAAAGGCTTAAGGTTAGGTGAAGGGTTAGCTAAAAGGGTTAAGGTGAGGGTTAGGTGAAGGGTTAGCTAAAAGGGTTAATGTTAGGTGAAGGGTTAGCTAAAAGGGCTAAGGTGAGGGTTAGGTGAAGGGTTAGCTAAAATAGTTAATGTTATGGGAAGGGTTAGCTAAAAGGCTTAAGGTTTGGTGAAGGGTTAGCTAAAAGGGTTAATGTGAGGGTTAGGTGAAGGGTTAGCTAAAAGGGTTAAGGTGAGGGTTAGGTGAAGGGTTAGCTAAAATAGTTAATGTTAGGGGAAGGGTTAACTAAAAGGGTTAAGGTGAGGGTTAAGTGAAGGGTTAGCTAAAATAGTTCATGTTAGGGGAAGGGTTAGCTAAAAGAGTTAATGTTAGGGGAAGGGTTAGCTAAAAGGCTTAATAAGGTTTGCTGAAGGGTTAGCTAAAAGGGTTAATGTGATGGTTAGGTGAAGGGTTAGCTAAAAGGGTTAAGGTGAGGGTTAGGTGAAGGGTTAGCTAAAAGGGTTAACGTTAGGTGAAGGGCTAGCTAAAAGGTTTAAGGTGAGGGTTAGGTGAAGGGTTAGCTAAAAGGGTTAATGTTAGCTAAAAGGGTTAATGTTATGGGAAGGGTTAGCTAAAAGGCTTAAGGTTAGGTGAAGGGTTAGCTAAAATGGTTAATGTTAGGTGAAGGGTTAGCTAAAAGGGTTAATGTGAGGGTTAGGTGAAGGGTTAGCTAAAAGGCTTAAGGTTAGGTGAAGGGTTAGCTAAAAGGGTTAATGTTATGGGAAGGGTTAGCTAAAAGGGTAAGGGTTAGGGGAAGGATTAGCTAAAAGGGTTAATGTGAGGGTTAGGTGAAGGTTTAGCTAAAAGGGTTAAGATGAGGGTTAGGTGAAGGGTTAACTAACATTTTAAGTAGTTGCAAAGTAGCTAAAAAGTAGTAATTAGTTGTAAAGTTGCTAATTAGCTATAATGCTAAAGTTGTCCGTGATGAGATTTGAACTCTCAACATTTGGGTTGCCAGACATTTGTTTTATATGTCTACCCATCCACCCCGACCAATCACCCAACTTTCATTTTTGCCTTAATTAACCATCTGTCTTATGTAACCATGCCAACATATACTAATTTGAGTGTCTTGGGTTTATGTTTACAATGTTACATTTACTTTATGAGACCAGGTTGTTTTGCTTGTTTTGTATGAGTGATTACATGCCTACTTTTACCATGTCTGTGCATCTGTGATGCCACTGTATGCCTCCAAAGTATTAATTTAATATACATGAAGTATTTTTTATTTATTAAATTTTTTATTTCACCTTTATTTAACCAGGTAGGCAGGGGTCCAGCCTCACTCCCTGGGCCTGGTGGTGAATCATACTTTATATATAATCATACTTATAATATATATATATATATTATAAGTATGATTATATATAAAGTATGATTCACCACCAGGCCCAGGGAGTGAGGCTGGACCCCTGTCTATCACACCAGGTAGAAGAGTAGAGAAGAACAGCCCTGAATAATTAATAATAATCCCAACCAAATGCCCAGTGTGCTGAAAATACATCAAACGATCCATAGCTCAAAGGAAGCAGAGATAGAGCAGGGAGAGAGGGAGAGCAGAGAGAGGGAGAGAGAGAGAGAAGGACAGCAGAGAGAGAGGGAGAGAGCAGAGGTTGGAAGTATCTAAGTGTGTGCTAGAAATCTAGGCAGCGAGAAACCAGGGTGCAAAGTGTGTGTGAGTGTGAGAGAGAGACATTTAAAGTTTATTCGCCACATGCACAGAATAAAACATCTATATAATAATAGCATAGAACAAAAAAAAATGCACAAGAAGTACACTATAACTTCAAGAAACAAGAAAATGCAAGTAAATACAGGTCAGTGCCAGTACCTTAAGGGCACCTTAAGGTTTATATATACAAAGTGACTGGTAGTAGGATACAGTATACATGTAAACAGGGCTGAAAAGTGACGGGTAGCAGGAATATATCAATATTTATGGTAATATACTTTTGTTTTTATTTAACCTTTATTTAACTAGGCAAGTCAGTTAAGAACACATTCTTATTTACAATGACGGCCTACCAAAAGGCAAAAGGCCTCCTGCGGGGACGGGGGATTAAAAATAAATAAATACATAAAATATAGGACAAAACACACATCACAACAAGAGAGACACCACAACACTACATAAAGAGAGACCTATGACAACCACATAGCATAGCAATGGCATACTAATGGTAATATATACATGTCATATATTTTAGCTAACCCTTCCCATGACCCAAATACAGTAGATACTCATGGTAATTGCAATCAATAATCAATGAACAGCAGCGTAGGTTTGACGAGCTGTGTGCGTGTGGGTTTAAGTGTGTGGCGTCATTAATGAGTGTGTGAGTGAGTGTGTGTATGTGAGTACGTGTGTGTGTGTATGAGTAAGAGTGACAGTGAAGGTGTGTGTGTCTGAGTTGGTAGAGTCCTGTGGATTGGCAAAGTGTTAGTGTGGATAGTCTGTGGGAGAGGGAGAATAGTCGTTTTTAACAGTGTCATGGCCAGGGGATAGAAGCTGTTTAGGAGTCTGAGCCTTGAAGCAACGGTACCACATGTCGGACAGCAGCATGGAGAACTGTCCATGTCTCGAGTGGCTGGAGTCTTGGCAATTTTTCAAGGCTTTCTCGGACACTGCCTGGCATGTACATCCTAGATGGCTGGGAGCTTGCCCCCAGTAATGGGTTGGGCCGTTTGCACCACCCATTGTAGGGCTTTCCCGTCGAGGGCGTTGCAGTTGCCATACCAGACGGTGATACAACTAGTCAGGATGCTTTCGATGGTGCAGCTGTAAAAGTTCCTGAGGATCTGAGGGACCATACCAAATAATTTCAGCCTCCTGAGGGAGAAGAGGTGCTGTCATGCCTTCTTTATGACTGTTCTGGTTTGAGAGGACCATGTTAAGTCCTCAATGATGTGGACACCGAGGAACTTGAAGCCACCAACCCTGTTTCCTGTAGTCCATTATCAGCTCTTTGGTCTTGTTAACATTGAGGGAGCGGTTGTTGTCCTGGCACTGTCCTGATATTGCCATGTCTCTGACCTCCTCCCTTTAGGCTGTCTCATCGCCATTGGTGGTCAGTCCTAGCACCGTCGTGTCGTCAGCAAACTTTATGATGGAGTTGAAGTTGTGCATGGCTACACAGTTTTGGGTAAACATGGAGTACAGGAGGGGGTTAAGCACTCTCCCCTGGGGGGCCCTGTGTTGAGGGTCAGCATGGCAAAGGTATTGTTGCCTACTCTCACCACCTGGGGTCGGCCCGTCAGGAAGTTCAGGATCCAGTTGCAGAGGGAGGTGTTCTGTTCCAGGGTCCTGAGGTTGGTGACAAGCTTGGAGGGCACTATGGTGTTGAGCGCTGAGCTGTAATCAATGAACAGCATTCTCACATAGGTATTCCTCTTGTCCAGGTGGGAGAGGGCAATGTTGAGTGCAATTGAGATTGCATCGTCTGTAGATCTGTTGGGGCAGTATGCAAATTGGAGTGGGTCTAGGGTGTCTGTGATAATGTCGTTGATGTGTGCCATGACCAGTCTTTCAAAGCACTTCATGATTACAGATATGAGTGCTATAGGGCAGTAGTCATTATGGCAGGTAGCCTTAACATTCTTGGGAACAGGATGGTGGTCATCTTGAGACATGTGGGGATTACAGACTGGGACAATGAGAGGTTGAAAATGACATTGAAGATGCCTGCCAGCTGGTCTGCACATGATCTGAGAGTACACCCTGGAATATTACTGGCCCCTGCGGCCTTGCGGGTGTTGACCAAATTTAAAGCCTTACTCACATTCGCCTCAGAGAGCGAGATCACTCAGTCCTCTGGGACGGTAGAGGCCCTCATGCATGGCTCAGTGTTGTTTTTGTTGAAGTGTGCATAAAATGCATTGAGTTTGTCTGGTAGAGAAGCATTCATCATTGGGCAGATCACGGCTAAGTCTTCCTTTGTAATCCGTAATGGACTGTAGCTCCTGCCACATGCGTCGAGCGTCAGAGCCGCTGTAATAGGATTCCACCTTGTTCCTATATTGTCCTTTTGCCTGTTTGATGGCTCTGCGGAGGTCGTAGCGGGACTTCTTGCACGCGTTTGTCTCCTCAGTTGTAACCTTGTGGTTGGCTGCGATGTGTGCGGTAGCTCTGCCCTTTAGCTTAGCACATACAGCTGTGCTGCAAGGTCCACTTACTTCTCTAATAACATTGACTGCCCCAGTAAGAACTCCCGAACTCTCTTCTCCACTGTCAGCAAAATAGTTCAGCCCCGTGATGACACCTTCTCTACTCCCTCCACAGCTCTGCAACTAATTTCTTCATTTTTTCAAGGACATGCTCACCAAAATAAACTCATTACTGACTGATCAATCTCCCTCAGCTGCCCCTCCCCCTGTCAACCTCCCAACCATCACACCTGAATCCCAGCTCTCCGAATTTGTCCCCATTGACTCTCCCTGCAGTATATGTCAAAACTCATCATGTTATCCAGACTACAACTTGCTCCCTGGGTCCTTTCCCCAGTCTTCTCATCAAAGCCTGCCTGCCTTCCTGCCTGCTCTTTGTCCATCACAAACATTGTCAACCTCTCCCTCGACCACGGAACTGTCCCCTCCAACTACAAAACAGCTGCAGTCACCCCCATTTTAAAAGAACTGGACACCACCATCCTCAATAACTTCCGCCCCATTTCCACCCTAACCTTCCTTGCCAAGACTCTGGAACGTACTGTTGCCTCCCCAATTACAAACCCACCTGCTAATCAACAACCTGTCCGAGCCCCTACAGTTTGGTTTCCACCCCCTCCACAGTACTGAAACGGCACTCCTCAATGTTATCAATGACATCCTCACCTATGCTGATGCAGGTGCCCTCAACATCCTGATTCTCCTGGACCTGAGTGCCGCTTTGGACACAGTGAGCCATCAGATCCTCTTCCGCAGGCTGGAGGGCTTGGGTGTTGAAAGAACTGCACTCTCCTGGCAACAATCATACCTCACAAACTGGACCCACTACATCTCCCTCAATGGCCACACCTCAGACTCAGCTGCAGTTATACAGGGTGTCCCTCAGGGCTTGTGCTGGGTCCCTTACTCTTCATTATCTACATCCTCCCTCTTGGTCAGATCCCCCATCACTTTAACCTTGACTTCCACTGCTATGCCGATGACACCCAGATCTACCTCAGCACCAAATCCCTCCTCAACCCGCCTATGACCCACATTGAATCCTGCCTCTCTGCAATAAAAACATGGATGCAACAAAACTTACTTAAGCTCAACGGAACTTTTCCCAAATCCACCCTCACCAAAGCTGGCAACCTCACCCTCCCATTGAAGACACCACTGTTTCTCCCTCCCTCCATGCATGCAATCTTGCCGTCATCTTGGACAAATCATAATTTTTCCACCACCGCAACATTGCCAAAGTCAGGTCCTCCCTCTCCTGTCCTGCCGCTGAAATCCTCATACATGCATTCATCTCCTCCCGTCTTGACTACTGCAATTCACTACTCTCCAGCATTAACTCAAGCTCCCTCCATAAGCGCCAGATGGTTCAAAACTCTGCAGCCCGACTCCTCACCCACACTTAGTCCTGACAGCACATCACCCTTGTCCTCCGTGAACTGCACTAGCTCCCTGTCTCCCAACGCAAAGTTCCTCTGTGGAGATGGGAGAACCTTCCAGAAGGACAACCATCTCTGCAGCACTCCACCAATCAGGCCTTCATGGTAGAGTGGCCAGACGGAAGCTACTCTTCAGTAAAAGACACATGATAATCCCGCTTGGAGTTTGCCAAAAGGCACCTAAAGACTCTCAGACCATAAGAAACAAGTTATCTGGTCTGATGAAACCAAGATTGAACTATTTTGCCTGAATGCCAAGCATCACGTCTGGAGGAAACGTGGCACCATCCCTAAGGCGAAGTATGGTGGTGGCAGCATGATGCTGTAGGGATGTTTTTCAGCGTCAGGGACTGGGAGACTAGGGAACTAAGGAAAGACTAGCGAAAGATGAACGGCGCAAAGTACAGAAAGATCCTTGATGAAAATCTACTTCAGAGCACTCAGGACCTCAGACTGGGGCGAAGGTTCACCTTCCAACAGGACAACAATCCTAAGCACACAGCCAAGACAATGCAGGAGTTGCTTGGGGACGAGTCTCAATGTCCTTGAGTGGCCCAGCCAGATCCCGGACTTAAACCCGATCGAACATCTCTGGAGAGACCAAAAAATAGCTGTGCAGCAACCCTCCCCATCCAACCTGACAGAGCTAGAGACGATCTGCAGAGAACAACGGGAGAAACTACCCAAATACAGGTGTGCCAAGCTTTTAGCATCATACCCAAGAATAATCGAGGCTGTAATGACTGCCAAAGGTGCTCAACAAAGTACAGAGTAAAGGATCTGAATACTTATGTAAATATGATATTTTATAAAATCAAGTACACACTCATGTAATCTCCATAGCCAAACATTGGCTGTAGAATGGCCATACTGAAGAGCATAGGATGCCACCTTTCCATAAAGTCAGTTCGTCAAATTTCTGCCCCGCTAGAACTGCCCTGGTCAACGGTAAGTGCTGTTATTGTGAAGTGGAAATTTCTAGGAGCAACAACGGCTCAGCCGAGAAGTGGTAGGCCACACAAGCTCACAGAACGGGACCGCCGAGTGCTGAACCATGTAAAGATCATCTGTCCTCGGTTGCAATACTCACTACCGAGTTCCACAATGCCTCTGGAAGCAATGTCAGCACAAGAGCTGTTCTTTGGGAGCTTCATGAAATGGGTTTCCATGGCCGAGCGTCCGCACTCAAGCCTAAGATCACCATGCGCAATACCAAGCGTCGGCTGGAGTGCTGTAAAGCTCACCGCCATTGGACTCTGGAGCAATGGAAACGCGTTATCTGGAGTGCTGAATCACACTTCACAGTTTGGCAGTTCAATGAACAAAGCTGGGTTTGGCAGATGCCATGAGAATGCTACCTGCCTCAATGCAGAGTGCCAATTGTAAAGTTTGGTAGAGGAGGAATAATTGTCTGCGTCTGTTTTTCATGGTTTGTGCTAGGTCCCTTAGTTCCAGTGAAGGGAAATCTTAATGCTACAGCATAAAATGACATTCTAGATGATTCTTTGTTTCCAACTTTGTGGTAACAGTTTGGGGAAGGCCCTTTCCTGTTTCAGCATGACAATGCCCCCTTGCACAAAGCGAGGTCCATACAGAAATGCTTTGTCGAGATCGGTGTGGAAGAACTTGACTGGCCTGCACATGGCTCAATGGAATTGAGTCCCTGAAGCAATGTTCCAACATCTAGTGGAATGCCTTCCCAGAAGAGTGGAAAGTTATTACAGCAAGGGGGGGCCAACTACATATTAAACCCCATGATTTTGGAATGAGATGTTCGACGAGCAGGTGTCCACATACTTTTGGTAATGTAGTGTGTTATTATTTTTATTATAATTATTGTATGCTTGCTTGTGGGTTGAGTAACAGTGGTCTAGGACTCTTTCGCCCCTAGTGGCAAAGGAGACGTGTTGATGGAAATTGGGCATTATGTGTCTTACATGCTGACCACACCACCCGTGTCTCGTTAAGAGACATCCTCATTCCCCGCTGGATTTCCCTGAATCCAATGTCTTGTCCGTTCAGAAAAACAGAGAATATTGCAGTTATGAGAGTCTTGTTGATAGCAAATCCATGATTGGAGGTCATCCATCTTTTTATCAAGTGACTGGCCAATAGAATAGAGAAAAGTGGTAGCCGGTTATACCTTAACCTCATTCTCATCAGGATGCCCACTCTCCTGCCTCTGCATTTTCTATTGGTTAGTCCAAAGATTGGGTCGAAGGTACACAAAGAGCCCAGGGCAGATGAGTCGAAGTTGAAGCCGGAATTGAGATTAGTAACTGCCGATCTGATGTTAAAAGGTTATTGTCGATCATAAAAAATGATAGCGGACACATTTTGTGCAAAAACAGTAAAGATAAACACCAAAAGGATAACAAAATAGCTAAATTGGGTCAGAGCTTACAACCATACAGTACGTCACCATCTTCACAGAGAGAGAGAGAGAGAGAGAGAGAGAGAGAGAGAGAGAGAGAGAGAGAGAGAGAGAGAGAGAGATAGAATGTAAGAGAGAGAGAATGTGAGAGAGAGAGAAAGAGAGAGAGAATGTGAGAGACAATGTGAGAGATTGCTTACAGAGTGTTGGGTTTCGAGGCATGGAGAATACTTGAGAGCAGATATTGAAAACCATGTTATAAAGTAAGAGACAGAGGATTGAGGAAGAATGGATATCTGGAGTTATCTAGAGTTTGTGTATAAAATGTGTGTGAGGCATTTTGCAATATGACAAGCATGACAGGTATAGCTAGTCTTAGTTCCCTATAGTGTGCACAGTTACACTTTGGTCTGTAGGAAGAGAGAGAGTAATTATCTGGTCTCCACTGACAATTGTTTTAAATCGTATAAGTAGTCTTGTTCATTCTTATCTATTGGAGGGAAGACCTTGAGAACAGTCTGCACTGTAAATATAGCATTTTTTGCTAATGAGAACAAAGCATGAATCCTTTCCTATCCAAGAAAATAATCCTAATTCCTTTGTTACGGCTCTGCTGTGTTTGTTCAGCTTTAAAGATCAGTCAGATGCTCTTACGATTTGTGATGTTGAGTGGAAACATCAGTGTTTTAACACCAGGAATTTAGCCAGCAGCTTAAAGGTAAATCCATCCCTAAACCTATCACCTCTAAAAGGTTGAGCCGGTGGTCATAACACTCTGCAGAGCATGATATTCCTATAGGAGAAACACCTACGGATACATTCACAGATCCTCCTGCTATAGTGCTCCTGTACATCAACCACTCTCCCTCTACAGCTCAGCACACATAAATCAACATCCAAATTGTCTAGGGCAGCCAGCCTCATTTATTGAAATCCATTAGCTATGCCTTTGGCCTCAGCTAAGACGTAATTGAAGAAGGGTTAGATCCATTCCTGTGTGTGAGCATGGTGTGGGTGGGCCCCTTTCATTAGCTCGCTGGAGACTTTATGGTTCAATTAGTTGTGGACATGGAGGGGGCGGGATCTACCATTAAAGGGGGTGGGAAGGTGGATGGTTAGGTGGTGGTTTATTGGTGGAAGGCATGTGCTGCTCATTATTCTGCATGTTGTAGAGGATGGGAACTATGGCTTGGTTGATTGATAATTGAGCCAGATGGAGGCAGCCATTTTAGAGAGGAAAAGTGTGTGGCAGATGTGCATCTTCAACTAGATCACACAGACCTGCATGGATAAACCTGTATTTTCCTTTGCTTGGATATTGTAGCGTAAAGCCACAGATCATTGTCTGTGCTGTAAATGGTTTCCTCATACACTGAACAGTGTGGATCAATGGAGATTGAATGACACTGATGGGATTTACTGAGGTTAGAACTCATATTGGTTCATGGTACATCCATGTTAATACAGGCAGAGCTCTGTGATGCAATGAGGCATTTTGGGATAGTAAACTGGTCTATGAGAGTGTTATGATGATTATGACATGATGATGATGAAGACATAGAAGCATGTGCCAGTAAGCCAATGATCAGTGTTTCAATAAATAAGTAATGCAGCATTGAGACTAGCTTTTAAACTTGTAAGTGCTATCTACAGTGGCTTGCGAAAATATGCACCCCCTTGGCATTTTTCTTATTTTGTTGCCTTTCAACCTGGAATTAAAATGGATTTTTTGAGGGTTTGTATAGTTTGATTTACAGAACATGCCTACCACTTTGGAGATGCAAAATATTTTTTCTTGTTATTAAACAAACAAGAAATAAGACAAAAAAAAGAAAGCTTGAGCATGCATAACTATTCACCCCCCCAAAGTCAATACTTTGTAGAGCCACCTTTTGCAGCAATTACAGCTGCAAGTCTCAAGGGGTATGTCTCTACAAGCTTGGCACATCTAGCCACTGGGATTTTTGCCCATTCTTCAAGGCAAAACTGCTCCAGCTCCTTCAAGTTGGATGGGTTCCACTGGTGCACAGCAATCTTTAAGTCATACCACAGATTCTCAATTGGATTGAGGTCTAGGCTTTGACTAGGCCATTCCAAAACATTTAACTGTTTCCCTTTAAACCACTCAAGTGTTGTTTTAGCAGTATGCTTAGGGTCATTGTCCTGCTGGAAGTTGAACCTCTGTCCCAGTCTCAAATCTCTTGAAGACTGAAACAGATTTCCCTCAAGAATTTCCCTGTATTTAGCACCATCCATCATTCCTTCAATTCTGACCAGTTTCCCACTCCCTGCCGATGAAAAACATACCCACAGCATGATGCTGCCACCACCATGCTTCACTGTGGGGATGGTGTTCTCGGGGTAATGGGAGGTGTTGGGTTTGCGCCAGACATAGCATTTTCTTTGATGGCCAAAAAGCTAAATTTTTGCCTCATCTAACCAGAATACCTTCTTCCATATGTTTGGGGAGTCTCTCACATGCTTTTTAGCAAATACAAATGTGTTTGCTTATTTCTTTCTTTAAGCAATGGATTTTTTCTGGCCATTCTTCCATAAAGCCCAGCTCTGTGGAGTGTATGGCTTAAAGTGGTCCTATGGACAGATACTCCAATCTCAGCTGTGGAGCTTTGCAGCTCTCTCAGTGTTATCTTTGGTCTCTTTGTTGCCTCTCTGATTAATGCCCTCCTTGCCTGGTGCGTGAGTTTTCGTGGGCGGCCTTCTCTTGGCAGGTTTGTTGTGGTGCCATATTTTTTCAATTTTTTTTAATGATGGTGCTCCGTGGGATGTTCAAAGTTTCGGATATTTTTTTATAACCCAACCCTGATCTGTATTTCTCCACAACTTTGTCCTTGACCTGTTTGGAGAGCTCCCTGGTCTTCATGGTGACGCTTCCTTGGTGGTGCCGCTTGCTTAGTGGTGTTGCAGACTCTGGGGCCTTTCAGAACAGGTATATACTGAGATCATGTGAAAGATCATGTGACACTTAGATTGCACAGGTGGAATTTATTTAACTAATTATGTGACTTCTGAAGGTAATTGGTTGCACCAGATCTTATTTAGGGGCTTCATAGCAAAGGGGGTGAATACATATGCACGCACCACTTTTACGTAAATATTGTTTTTACATTTTTTGAAACAAGTTATTTTTTTAATTTCACTTCACCAATTTGGACTATTTTGTTTATGTCCATTACATGAAATCCAAATAAAAAAATCAGTTTAAATTACAGGTTGTGATGCAACAAAATAGGAAAAACGCCAAAGGGGATGAATACTTTCGTAAGGCACTGTATCCTTGCTGATAGCAGGCCCTGATACCCCAGGTTTGAGCTTCCTGACTGGGTAAAGGGAAAGACGGAGCATTTTAACAAATTCATTTTTATGCCAATTAACATATGGAATAAAAGAATGCAATACTTTCCCAGGTAAGATACGTTGTAATGTCAGCTGAGAATATTTTATTTTCTGAGGAAAGGCACAGACTCATAGGTTGCAACACTACTATCTACATTGTTTTTCTGACAGTGATGGGATTTTGAGAACAGCTTGAAGGTGATGGTTCATACCTCTCCTTGGGCATCATAAATGCATCGCCTGAAACATCCCACTGCAGTACTACATGTATCATACATGCCATGTGTTCTTACTCATGCCAGTAAGAACACTCAGTTGCATCGACCAGCATCCATACATGCATTCTCACCAAAAATATCTCCCACATATTTCCAATGTATTTAACATGAATGACAACTACTCTCAGAATTTTCGCTTAACAGTCCACATTACAATGATGGTGCGATTGATGCAAACAAAGTGCAATTCTTGTTCAATAATTGCAAGCAGTACTGTAGACTACAAGCATTAAGAAAATGAGGATCCTGTAGGCGTGACTCTGTAGACATTCCATTGAATCGACATAGAGACAATGCAGAGATTCAGCAATATTTCAGTGTTTTTTTCCCCAGTCTAGTTCATAACACCCTCAGCAAGTCAAACCTGTAGTTAAAGGGGAAATCTGTGATTGATACATACATTTTTAAAACTTTTAAATAAATTGTATATAGCCATTTATTATTAAATAATGTAACTTATAAATGCTGCAAGAGCTTAGTTCAACTGTCAGAATCCAAAATATAGGCTTGTGTAGACAGATATTTTATAGACAGTGTATAGCCTCAAAACATGGTTAAAACTAGAATGTTGGTGGTCAGTACTTGCATCCATGGCTCTGTCTATGAAATTGGTTACATTCCTCCCGCCCCATCCCTCAGCTTTTAACCAAAACAGTGGCGGGGTGTTATTGATTGAACTGCAGATTGTCACTTTAAAGCAATCATGAGCTTTTTTAAATAAAGCCAATAACTATTGACTAGGTGTGAGAAAAAAAGACACAATAGAAAAGTTATTATAAAAATAATAAGAAACTGGAGCTTGTATGTTATCGTGATTATTGTCCTGGCTGTGCAATTTGACAGTATTCAGTGATTGGAGCACAACCGACAATCATCATAATCAAAACACACACCCTCGAGTGCCTTATTGCTGTATTAACAGATTGCACTAATCCATCACACATTATGGGCGCATTGGCATAGTTTGCCTCCTACTTCCATATGAACAGATGGCGCCCATGCTGTTGGTGGACAATGTGAGTACAAGCAAGGAGACTGGAGCCAGAACTCTTATGTTGAGATATTATGTCCAAAGAAAGTGCTCCTAAATCTTTCAAAGATAAAAAATGATGACCATCCCACTGGTCTCATCATTATATGCTGCAGTCCTTTACAACATATGGAGAGAAGGAAGAAGCAAGTGAGAATCAGATGAGGAAAGGAACAGAGCTAAGAACAGTTAACAGTTTTACTGACATGGATCCAGTCAGAGTGCACCAACCATTGCATACCCACTCACTATGGTAGAAAAGTAACCTTTATTTGATTAACTTAAAAAGAGAATAAAAACAAAGGTTTATTGCTATCAGCTTCACACCATTAAACATGCACTTTTAAACAAGTGCAATAAAGTGTTGAGTTTCTTTGAATAATAACAAGTGAATACATTAATTCAGCGAGAGAAGTGAGTCTGAGAAAAGCCTGCACATGGACAGTCAGGTAGTGAGATTGTACTGTATCGAGGCATGAAAGAAGAATGCGTAGCCCTCAGACTTAGCCTTTCCTGAACAGCCGCATAGGCACGGGTGGGCCCACCTACCCACCCACCCACTGGGGAGCCAGGCCCACCCAATCAGATTGAGCAAAACATAATACGCTCTCTACTTGTCATTGTTCCAAACGGGACATTATTTGTATTTTTACCTAAACATGCAAACACCATCAGATAGAATTCATAGCAAGCAGTGCACTGGAATGACATTCACTCTCATGGGATTGGTGGCCAAAAATAACAAACTGAAAGCCACACCCCCAATAAACCACAAATATGACCGATTGAGGCATATTGTGATTCTATGGCTATATGCACCATGCCACTGCCTACTTAATATGTTCATTTAGCAAACAAGACAGCTCATAATCCATTGCCTTTATCACAGTTAACGCACCTACAGTATATTTTAGCTTTAATTAGCTAAATATTTAGCTTTAACATTTAGCTTTAACATTTTTTCTCAGCCTCATGGCAAAATGTGTAGAATAGCATGAGATTAGCTATAAAACGGCACATTTTCCTCTCTGCCCCATGGCAAAATATGTGTTTGTTTTTATTTTTTTGGCCTACCCGAATTTCTGCTGGCCCACCTGCCAACGAATCTCTGGCTACGCTACTGCTGGCTATGCTACTGCTGGCTATGCTACTGCTCCTGATAATACATTGATGGCCTAACTGGCTAAACACAATAGAGCAGTAAGGCCACAAACATGGTTCATTCCTACGCCGTGATGATTCGTTAGCACACCAATAAGCTACCCAGGATTTTCATGCAGAGTACTCTATCAATGAGCAATGTTTGGTATGGACAATGTTGTTAATGCTAGTATACGGAAACTACAGAATGTCTTGTGGAAAAGAAAAGGTTAGTAATATTTTTATTTTATCTCCATTAATGTAATAACTTCTACTGGACTTCTCCCCTGGAACTGAATCGGTTCTCCTTTTTCCAACCCTATTCATTTCCCAACCCCATGCAGAAGGAGCCCTACCAGAGAGTTCTGACAGTGCATGTTATAAATAATGCCAGAGCATTTGTTTTTCCATTTAATGAATTCCCCCTTAAAGATACTGCACAAACGCACATCGCCTGAGAGAGCAGTGGGACGTCTCAGGCCTCTCGGGAAGACAGGGAAATTTGGACGACTAGAGAACAGAGGATTCTCTAAAGCCCTCTCTCAAAGGGAAATTCTGAAGAAGAAGAAAGGTAATAGAATATTGATGCCCCTCTCTTCATGCAGCCCACACTTTTAGCCTGGCCTTAACAAAAGCTGCAACTTACCATGACGGTTTAGAGGACAGAATGGAAACATCTCGAGATTTCAGCTCGCCTTTATAATAGCATAGTTTCAGTGATATCTATCCCTTAAATGCTGGCCGCTATACAGGCCAGGGTTGTGTCCCTGTCTATCATACCTGCCTAGATTAGGCTCAGCAGGTCTAGCAGGGACGACAGCGTATTAGGTCTTTGTGATGTCCTCTCTATGGTCTGATTGCGGTTTGAATCAAATCAAATTGTATTTGTTACATGCTTCGTAAACAACAGATGTGGACTAATAGTGAAATGCTAACTTATGGGCCCTTCCCAATTATGCAGAGAGAAAAATGTAGAAAAATAACACAAGGAATAAATACACATTGAGTAACCATAACTTGGCTTTTTGCACGGGGTACCAGTACTGAGTCGATGTGCAGAGGTACGAGGTAATTGAGGTAGATACTGTATGTACATATATCTAGGAATAAAGTGACTATGCAACAGGGTAGGTAATAAACAGCAGCAGCGTACAGTGGCAAGAAAAAGTATGTGAACCCATTGGAATTACCTGGATTTCTGCATAAATTGGTCATAAAATTTGATCTGATCTTCATCTATGTCACAACAATAGACAAACACAGTCTGCTTAAACTAATAACACTAACAATTATAAGTGTTCATGTCTTTATTGAACACACAGTGTAAACATTCACAGTGTAGGGTGGAAAAAGTATGTGAACCCTTGGATTTAATAACTGGTTGACCCTCCTTTGCCAGCAATAAACTCAACCCAAGTTTTCTGTAGTTGCGGATCAGACCTGCACAACTGTCAGGAGGAATTTTGGACCATTCCTCTTTACAAAAATGTTTCAGTTCAGCAATATTCTTAGGATGTCTGGTGTGAACCACTCTCAAGGTCATGTCACAGCATTTTAAATCGGGTTGAGGTCAGGACTCTGACTGGGCCACTCCAGAAGATGTATTTTCTTCTGTTGAAGCCATTCTGCTGTTGATTTACTTCTGTGTTTTGGGTCGTTGTCCTGTTGCATCACCCAACTTCTGTTGAGCTTCAATTTTTAGACAGATAGCCTTACATTCTCCTGCAAAATGTCTTGATAAACTCGATAAACTTGATGATAGCAAGCTGTCCAGGCCCTAAGGCAGCAAAGCAGCCCCAAACCATGAGGCTCCCTCCACCATACTTTACAGTTAGGATGAGGTTTTGATGTTGGTGTGCTGTGCCTTTTTTCTCCACACATAGTGTTGTGTGTTCCTTCCAAACAGCTCAACTTTAGTTTATTCTGTCCACAGAATATTTTGCCAGAAGTGCTGTGGAACATCCATGTGCTCATTTGTGAACTTCAGACGTGCAGGAATGGTTTTATTGGACAGCAGTGGCTTCTTCTGTGGTGTCCTCCCATGAACACCATTCTTGTTTAGTGTTTTATGTATTGTAGACTCGTCAACAGAGATGTTAGCATTTTCCAGATATTTCTGTAAGTCTTTAACTGACACTCTAGGGTTCTTCTTAACTTCATTGAGCATTCTGCACTGTGCTCTTGCAGTCATCTTTGCAGGATGGCCACTCCTAGGGAGAATAGCAACAGTGCTGAACTTTCTCCATTTATAGATAATTTGTCTTACCATGGACTGATGAACATCAAGGCTTTTAGAGATACTTTTGTAACCCTGTCCAGCTTTATGCAAGCCAACAATTCATAATCTTAGGTCTTCTGATATCTCTTTCTTTCGAGGCATGGTTCACATCAAGCAATGCTTCTTGTGAATAACAAACTCAAATTTTGTGAGTAGGGCAGCTCTAACCAACATCTCCAATCTCGTCTCATTGATTGCACTCCAGGTTAGCTGACTCCTGACACCAATTAGCTTTTGGAGAAGTCATTAGCCTAGGGGTTCACATACGTTTTCCAAATGATGTATTCAATATAGACAAGACAAATATAATCATTTGTGTGTTATTAGTTTAAGCACACTGTGTTTGTCTATTGTTGTGACTAAGATGAAGATCAGATCAAATTTGATGACACATTAATGCAGAAATCCAGGTATTTCCAAAAGGTTCACATACTTTTCCTTGCCACTGTACATCATTTTTCCATTGAGCATGAAAAGCCTGGATGCTCAAGAGTCCTGCTAAAGTGTGTACATGTGTAAACCAACCAGCATTGGATTTTCTAACCTTCATCTTCCTCAGTAAAACATTTTCCATAGATGAAATCCGGCAAGCTGCACTGAATCACTGTTCCTGCCCTCTCCGATATCACTCTGCTCCGTAAGCTAATTTTTGTGGAATTGTGATAAGGTCAGATATTAAGAAATTTCCCACAAAGCACTCTATTGTATGTTAGCAGGCCCTATGGTAAACGTGATATCATGGTAGTGATATCGCTGCTCACTTCTCAGTCAGGAACACTGAGAATGGATGCGGAAGAATTTGAGTTTCCAATGGAGTTCCAATGACTTTTAAAGTTAATGAATTACCTGGTAATCCAATAGACTGTGTTGATGGGGAGGAGCACAGTATGGAGCACATGGATACGGTCAAGATATATATGACTGGCAACTAGATCATTTTCACTTTACAGTGGAACTGCTGTCTGTTTTTCACTAGTCTTTCTGGCTGCATTCTGCTCCTCTATTTATCCGTACTGCCTATAGGACTCAAACCCCATCTTCAGCAAATCCTTTCTCATGGAAGGACAAGTCACCCAAACACAACCAATCTGCTTTGCATGTGGATTAATGCCACACAAAGGAATACATTTCTAAAGAATTTCAAGTCATTGTTTGTTTACTCCTTCCTCCTTTTGGGTTCAGTTTAAAAATAGACATTCATCTCCTAAATTCTTCTTTTTTGCAGTTGCCCTTCAGTGTCTTTTAGAAAGGTGCAAAAGCTACAAAGGGTTGATAAGAGTTTGGACACGCATTATCACCTGTAAATGTCAGATGCTTGTCTTTAGTTTGTAGGGTCCATCTGTGTTGTGAGGATTTATTTCCTGGCTTTCCTTTTCGATAGTTATGGACTTTTTGTGTTTTGCTGACTGAGAATTATTTTTGCTGACTAACTGAATCTTAATCTGAAATCAGCTGTCATTAATGACTGTTTATGTCATGGTTATAACTGTGTTATGTAGCCCATCCTTTGTTGGACAATTATGTCATCAGTACTCTGCTAGCTTTTTAAGCCTGGTAGTTTCAAGTGGCTTTTTTACTACAAACTCTGTATCTCTTCACAAACACTGTTATTTCTATCTCCATTTTAGTGGGATGACCCATTTGCTCTGCCAAGTGGAGCACAATGGCATTACTAAGTGAGTTTGAACTGCCAGGCAGGTCTGTCAGTGTTGTTTCAAGTCCCGCTCACAAATCACTTGAGGAACAAAGACACCAGGTCACACACAAATTAACAGAATCAAACATTATGATAGTGTAGCTTTAAGCAGATAGTGTTATTAATCCAATTTACCCTTATCCACAGTCAAAAGCTTCTCTGGGGATTTTATTTTCCAAAAGTATTACCTGCTCACTTTGATGGTTTCCCATACGATGGTTTAGAAATTCAGCCTCTGTATTTCAGTCTTTGCGAGAGACAGATCAACTGTATTTGAAGAGTTTCATTCCAAAATGATATACACTGCTCAAAAAAATAAAGGGAACACTTAAACAACACAATGTTACTCCAAGTCAATCACACTTCTGTGAAATCAAACTGTCCACTTAGGAAGCAACACTGATTGACAATAAATGTCACATGCTGTTGTGCAAATGGAATAGATAACAGGTGGAAATTATAGGCAATTAGCCGGTGGTGACCACAGACCACTTCTCAGTTCCTATGCTTCCTGGCTGATGTTTTGGTCACTTTTGAATGCGGGCGGTGCTTTCACTCTAGTGGTAGCATGAGACGGAGTCTACAACCCACACAAGTGGCTCAGGTAGTGCAGCTCATCCAGGATGGCACATCAATGCGAGCTGTGGCAAGAAGGTTTGCTGTGTCTATCAGCGTAGTGTCCAGAGCATGGAGGCGCTACCAGGAGACAGGCCAGTACATCAGGAGACGTGGAGGAGGCCGTAGGAGGGCAACAACTCAGCAGCAGGACCGCTACCTCCGCCTTTGTGCAAGGAGGAGCAGGAGGAGCACTGCCAGAGCCCTGCAAAATGACCTCCAGCAGGCCACAAATGTGCATGTGTCTGCTCAAACGGTCAGAAACAGACTCCATGAGGGTAGTATGAGGGCCCGACGTCCACAGGTGGGGGTTGTGCTTGCAGCCCAACACTGTGCAGGACGTTTGGCATTTGCCAGAGAACACCAAGAGTGGCAAATTCGCCACAGGCGCCCTGTGCTCTTCACAGATGAAAGCAGGTTCACACTGAGCACATGTGACAGACGTGACAGAGTCTGGAGATGCCGTGGAGAACGTTCTGCTGCCTGCAACATCCTCCAGCATGACCAGTTTGGCGGTGGGTCAGTCATGGTGTGGTGGGCATTTCTTTGGGGGGCCGCACAGCCCTCCATGTGTTCGCCAGAGGTAGCCTGACTGCCATTAGGTACCGAGCTGAGATCCTCAGACCCCTTGTGAGACCATATGCTGGTGCGGTTGGCCCTGGGTTCCTCCTAATGCAAGACAATGCTAGACCTCATGTGGCTGGAGTGTGTCAGCAGTTCCTGCAAGAGGAAGGCATTGATGCTATGGACTGGCCCGTCCGTTCCCCAGACCTGAATCCAATTGAGCACATCTGGGACATCATGTCTCGCTCCATCCACCAACGCCACGTTGCACCACAGACTGTCCAGGAGTTGGCGGATGCTTTAGTCCAGGTCTGGGAGGAGATCCCTCAGGAGACCATCCGCCACCTCATCAGGAGCATGCCCGGGCGTTGTAGGGAGGTCATACAGGCACGTGGAGGCCACACACACTACTGAGCCTCATTTTGACTTGTTTTAAGGACATTACATCAAAGTTGGATCAGCCTGTAGTGTGGTTTTCCACTATAATTTTGAGTGTGACTCCAAATCCAGACCTCCATGGGTTGATAAATCGGATTTCCATTGATTCTTTTTGTGTGATTTTGTTGTCAGCACATTCAACTATGTAAAGAAAAAAGTATTTAATAAGATTATTTCATTCATTCAGATCTAGGATGTGTTATTTTAGTGTTCCCTTTATTTTTTTGAGCAGTGTATATCAGGAGGGAATAGGGCAGATGATCGATGCTAGGTCAACGTGGGTGGGAATGAGAGAGCGAGCGTGAGAGATGCAATATAGAGGGGACTTACAGAGGTAAGAAACAGAGGGTGTGAAAGACAAAGAGGGATAGGGAGAAGCAGAGAGAAATGGAGAGTGTGATGCTTATTAAGTTGATTCATTGATACAATTTAAATTCAAGCTGCCAAAGTACATAAAGGATTGCGTACAGACAGACAGCTTATTCATATCTGAAAATAATGCTGTTTGATCAGTATAACTGTACGATCTAATACCGGCATTAATATTTGTGTGTGTATATGTGACAAAACACACAAGATATTTGAGATATTCAAATAGGCTAAGCCATATAATACACTGTATGGAGGATCTATGGCAGATATGCAGGGGTTTTATGAAGGCCATTATGATGCGACATCACACAGCCCTTTTCTTTTCCCTGGCTGTCTTTGGCATGTGCTGTCTCCATGGTCTGCTTGCTGTGGCACTTAAATACGTCAGGTTGGATATCCGCTGTCATTTGACAGCCTGGTCACTGTGCTAGCCAGTCACACCAGCAGGGAGGCTTGTGCTAACACCAGAGGGCATGCTAATGCTTTTCGCATCATTCGCCCACTCAAGGACCACCACACAGTCATGAAACTAAGCAGTAGTGAAACAAAGTGTGACTCCCATACAAATCTAACTCTATTAGTAATGACAACATGTTGCTAAAGGCCCAGCGCACTCAAAAACATGATTTCCTGCGTATACCAAAAATTCGGAACACCTTCCTAATATTGAGTTGACTGTACTGGGAAAGGCACTTTTGTCTTGCCCATTCACCCTCTGAATGGCACACATACGCAATCCATGTGTCAATTGTCTCAAGGCTTAAAAATCCTCATTTAACCTGTCTCCTCACCTTCATCTACCCCGATTTAAGTGGATTTAACAAGTGACATCAATAAGGGATCATAGCTTTTACCTGGATTCACCTGGTCAATGTCATGGAAATGTTTTCCATACTCAGGGTCCTGTGTGGCTTAGTTGGTAGAGCATGTGGCTTGCAATGCCATGGTTGTGGGTTTGATTCCCACGGCGGACAAGTATGAAGAAAGTGAATGAACTCACTACTGTAAGTTGCTCTGGATAAGAGTGTCTGGTAATTGACTAAAATGTATTTCCACACTATGAGGTTGGAATAATACTATGAAATTATGGTAATGCCCTTTTACTTTAAGAGCTGTTTGAAAAGACCGTCTGAAATTTCAGCCTGTTGTAGTGGGATGGAGTTTTGGCCTGCCTGGTGACATCAATGACCAATAAGAAAGAGAGTTCCGAACCTCTCTGCCAATAACAGCTAGTTTTCAGTTTTCCCCTTCCCAGTCAGACCACTCTCAGACAGTCCTAGCTAAATTCTTGCATGAGAAATTGCTCTTTGCTCTTTGCTAAGAAGCTATTTTTGTTTCTTTTTGAACAATTTAATTGAAAACAATCACAGTAAGGTACTTAATTGTTACCCAGAAATGATTTGATATTGAGATAAAAACTGCTGCATTGGAACTGTAAAGCACTTTAATAGAAAGCTGATGTAATAGGGATTTTTTTCTCCCATTTATGATTATAGGTATATGGGAAGGAGCTGTTGCTGTCACCGTTTGTGTCTCCATCGCTTCGCAGTTTCTACTTCAATTGGCATAATTTGCCATGTTGGCCTGTTTCTGTGAAATTACTCAGGTTTGGCAGGGCTTTCATCCTTTGTTACATCTGAGATATTCTCTTTTATTGGCAAAGATTACAGAGCAGGAACCTGCTTTTCACAGTGGATGGATTTTCTTGTAAAACATTGCTGCATAATAGATGCAGTGTGAGACTATTTGCAGTACAGGTGAAGAAGACTGGTGCTGTATAACTCAACCTTTCAGCCTCCATGAAAAAAATATACATTGTGCGCTTTGTTCTGTTATCAATGGGAGGATGGTGAGGTGAGATAACTGGTTTGGCTTTCAAGCAGACGGACATGGGACCCAATACAATCAGACTCATTTTGAAGTCTTCATGATATTCATGCTGGAGAGTGTACCCATTGAAAACATTCAAAATAGGATGAATTCAAGGTGACTCCTATTTTTAACAAACAAAATTCCAGGTTGAGCTTACATAATCATAGGCTTAATTCCAAATGGAACGTATGAGTATAGGCACAGGAGTCACACATTCCATATTTCAGAAGAAAACAAGTGTGTGCACTGACACTATTGTAAAAAAAAGCTGCTACATAAACATTGCTATGGCAGGTTTTAGGCAGCTGATTAATAATGCTGTAGGCAGAGTATTAAACTCCCGAAAATGGCCAAAAAGATTAGAACCAGCTCACCTGATTTTACACTATAATTTGAGTATTAGATGTTCAATGTTGATTTTGGAAGAAATATTTTAAAAGGAATAAAGCAAGAGTTCAATTCAAGTAACAGGGTTGACCTTAAAATGAGGGACAGACGTACATGAATCACAAGAAATAAACAATCATCTTCAGAAAGAACTTTCTCAAAGTCACAAAAATAACTAGGGCTTTACAATAATGGTGGAAACATGGAGTGTTTTGGGGGTTTAATGGGTTAATATCTTCTTAGAGGGGTCATGGAGGGACATGTCAAAATGCTACGTTTTTGCACTTTACCAAGTCTGTATTCCTATTGAAAATCAGATTTATTGAATTCTCCAAATCAAATCACATTTTATTTATCACATGCCGTCAATACAAGGGGGTTTACTGTGAAATTCTTGCTTACGAGCCCTTCCCATTGATGCAGATTTAAAAAATACAAATAATAAAAGTCACTCTATAAGAGGAATAAAATGCACGAGAACGAAGCTATGTACAGGGAGTACCAGTACCAGATCAATGTGGAGCTATATACAGGGAGTACCAATACCAGATCAATGTGGAGCTATATACAGGGAGTACCAGTACCAGATCAATGTGCAGAGGTACAAGGTATTTGAGGTAGATATGTACATAGAGGCAGGGTAAAGTGACTCGGCATCAGAATAAATAAGAATAACAGTAAGAATAAAGAACAGAGTAGCAGCTGCATATGTTGAGTGTGAAAGTGTATGTGTGTGTACAGTCTTCAGAAAGTATTCATACCCTTTAACTTATTTTGTTGTTACAGCCGGAATGAAAAATTGATTAAATAGATTTTCTTTCCAACCCATCTTCAGTGAGGAAAAAAAAGTATTTGATCCCCTGCTGATTTTGTACGTTTGCCCACTGACAAAGAAATGATCAGTCTATAATTTTAATGGTAGGTTTATTTGAACAGTGAGAGACAGAATAACAACAAAAAAATCTAAAAAAACCCATGTCAGAAATGTTATAAAATGATTTGCATTTTAATGAGGGAAAGAAGTATTTGACCCCCCTGCAAAACATGACTTAGTACTTGGTGGCAAAACACTTGTTGGCAATCACAGAGGTCAGACGTTTCTTGTAGTTGGCCACCAGGTTTGCACACATCTCAGGAGGGATTTTGTCCCACTCCTCTTTGCAGATCTTCTCCAAGTCATTAAGGTTTCGAGGCTGACGTTTGGCAACTCGAACCTTCAGCTCCCTCCACAGATTTTCAATGGGATTAAGGTCTGGAGACTGGCTAGGCCACTCCAGGACCTTAATGTGCTTCTTCTTGAGCCACTCCTTTGTTGCCTTGGCCGTGTGTTTTGGGTCATTGTCATGCTGGAATACCCATCCACGACCCATTTTCAATGCCCTGGCTGAGGGAAGGAGGTTCTCACCCAAGATTTGACGGTACATGGCCCCGTCCATCGTCCCTTTGATGCGGTGAAGTTGTCCTGTACCCTTAGCAGAAAAACACCCCCAAAGCATAATGTTTCCACCTCCATGTTTGATGGTGGGAATGGTGTTCTTGGGGTCATAGGCAGCATTCCTCCTCCTCCAAACACGGCGAGTTGAGTTGATGCCAAAGAGCTCAATTTTGGTCTCATCTGACCACAACACTTTCACCCAGTTGTCCTCTGAATCATTCAGATGTTCATTGGCAAACTTCAATAAAATATTAAGATGGGCAAAAGAACACAGACACTGGACAGAGATATGGCTTTTCCTTTGCAACTCTGCCTAGAAGCCAGCATCCCCGGAGTCGCCTCTTCACTGTTGACGTTGAGACTGGGGTTTTGCGGGTACTATTTAATAAAGCTGACAGTTGAGGACTTGTGAGGTGTCTGTTTCTCAAAATAGACACTCTAATGTACTTGTCCTCTTGCTCAGTTGTGCACCGGGGCCTCCCACTCCTCTTTCTATTCTGGTTAGAGCCAGTTTGCTCTGTTCTGTGTAGAGAGTAGTACACAGCGTTGTACGAGATCTTCAGTTTCTTGGAAATTTCTCGCATGGAATAGCCTTCATTTCTCAGAACAAGAACAGACTGACAAGTTTCAGAAGAAAGTTATTTGTTTCTGGCCATTTTGAGCCTGTAATTGAACCCACAAATACTGATGTCAAAAGAAGTCCAGTTTTATAGCTTCTTTAATCCTTAACAACAGTTTTCAGCTGTGCTAATATAATTTCTAAATGGTTTTCTAATGATCAATTAGCCTTTTAAAATGATAAACTTGGATTAGCTAACACAAGGTGCCACTGGAACACAGGAGTGATGGTTGCTGATAATGGGCCTCTGTACGCATATGTAGATATTCCATAAAAAATCAGCCGTTTCCAGCTACGATAGGCATTTACAACATTAACAATGTCTTCACTGTATTTCTGATCAATTTGATGTTATTTCAATGGACAAAAAAGTCGATTTTCTTTAAAAAACAACATTTCTAAGTGACCCCAAACTTTTGAACAGTAGTGAATATGTATAGTTATTACAAGTACATTTAAATGGGTGTTGTATTTGGAAATATTTTACAAAACATTTCCAAATGCATTTTTTTAAATATATTTACCAAATATTGATAAATATGTGAAACCATATTCTAAATACATTATTTAATGTTTTTCAGAATTTTTTTGAAATAGGTTTAATTCATTTTCCAATCCATTTCACAAATACTGTGATATACATTTTACATACATGTGTGTATATATACAGTACATTTGAAATACATTTCATAATATATGTTGGAATGTATTTAAAATGTATTAAATATTTTTCATATACAGTATATACATTAGTTGGCCAATTGTAAATATTTCACATGTATCCTACATTTTTTTATTAAAAAACTATATTTTATATATTTTCTTTTCCGTATGAGTACAGCAGTACCAAGGCAGCTCAGACTCTGTCAGTGACAGGCAAGAGGACGGTGGGCTCAGTCTCTCCTTCTCTTCTACTCTGTGACAGCATTAACAGTGGAGGCAGCAGATAGGGGCCCTTACAGCTGTGCGATCCTCCACCATCACAGTTGCCCACTGTCAAACACAGCCTCTTATCAGAATGCTGTCTTCCGCTTGCTCAACACCTCCTACCCCTATATTCAGGGCCAAGTCGAGTGAGGTACACAAACTAATTTCACGTCAGCTTACATTTTGGTTGTTGTTCAGCAGAAGCGAGATAAGAGGATGAGAAAATAAAGGGAACAAGACCAACAGGGATGCCTGGCTAGGCTGGCCAGCAGGGGCGCTGTGCTGTGGAGGGTAGGGAACGGCAGGGCTTAGACTGGACAGCTCACTAAATGAAAAGGTGATGGATCAATAAAGGGCTGTGGCTGAGAATCTCTTATCAGCTGTGCAATGAGAAACTCCAGTGCCTGGCCATGCGATGATCTAGAGGCACCGGGGTTCAGTGGCCTCGTGCCTTATCACTCCTCGTTACTGCAGAATCCATTTTCCACCACGAGGGCTTAGTGTACCCAGGCACCCCCGAACAGGAGCAGCTAGTCAATAATGCAGGACCTTTTCCTCCACCATAGGATGTTCAGCACAACACAGGCCTGGATGAAGAAAACCTTTTAGAACACCGTCAAACTTTAGTTTAGTTTTTTTTGTGATGGGTTGAAGCACCCTATCTCTCTTGCCTCTTGGTGCAAAATAAATAAAATATGTCTTTGCTTTTTTCTGATGACGTGCACGTCACAGTCAGAGAAACAATTGTCAAACTGTTTCATGACACATTAAAGAGGTTTTTAAAAAGCACCAGTCTGTCATGAATGTAGATGATGCACAAGGATACACCTATTGCCATGCACATATGCACACCGGTGCACTTAATACCTTTTCATTCATTGGGAATAATCTTGCGGTATATTCTTCGCATAATCTGTAACTGATGTGATGTTCTGTACATGCCTGCTAGTTGGTTTAACCAAGGATATATTGATTTTGCAATATGCTGCCAGATCTGCAATTAGAGTATTAGTTTATATCTGGAATTCATTCATACTGGAATTCATTCTAACTGATTCATTTGATTTAAAAAATCTGATTCAAATCTGAAACAAAATATTTTGCTTAAACGCAATATGATCATTCTTTTGTTGCTGAGAACGAAATGCAAACTTATGGTGTATTTTAGGTTTAAAACGGTTTCTAAAGTTTTCAGAAAAATATCCATTAATTACATATAATCCACATAAAAGTTTGCATTTCCTGTTGCTGGAGGATTATTTTCCTGCTGTAGCAAATTGGCTCAAATGAAGATCCTTCATCTTTACTGATACAGTTTGCTGGGTTGTGTGGTTTTAACCTGTCGAGTTGACTTCATGGATATTTACTGCAAACACTTCTTCCTGAGCTGACCTCAACGCTCTGCAGTTTTAATAGCTTGTTGTGACTGTCTGTACTGTGGCATCCTGTCTAGCAAGCATCAGCTTTTTCTTCTCGCATTGCTTGGTGCTGAAAGCTATGCTTTTTTCTCCCTCTGAAAAGTACCACTGGGATGGCTGCCACATATAATAGCCATAGACTCCCAAGCAGTGCAAAGATTGGTTTTATATGAAAAAGTATGTCATAGTCCATTGTCTCTTGAGAATTGTACTGGGAGGAGGCAATCTAATAGAGATCTAGGATCTTAATTTGAGCCAGTTTGCTACAGCAGGAAAATAATCTTGCAGCAAAAAGGAAATGTTAATTATTATGTGGATTATAATTAATAGAAATGTTTGCACCTGCAACAGGGTGATCAAATTAAGATCCTACATCTGTAGCTGTATTTTTATGGGTGCTTTCTCAATGGTGCAAAGTGATTGCAAGATATCTGTACAATGGCTAAGGTTGGATTCCATTGACTTTCAAATAATGGGGGTCCTATAAATCTTTACACCCTGTTAAGACATTTGATGATACGTTGCTGTGAATTTACTGTAAACACATTATGGGTCGTTCCACCTCAAAAAGCACAAGAAGGAGGATTTCAACACCCACCATCTCAGATTGTTCTGAAATTGGTTATGTAGTTAGTAACAGTTACAATAAGCATTCCTGCAGCTTTATTATGATTTTTTTTAAATATCATTTGATTTCTGAGAAATGTAGCTAATTGATTGCACCCAAATTGGCCATTTTAATTTATAGGACTCAGATAATATTCAATAAATATAGTACCCAACATCTGATTTGGACCAAACTTCTTCCTACTAATGAGTAAAACATGGAACATCTCTAAAAAATCTACTGTCCCCCTCACCCCACGCCAATCCCGCCCCAACAACCAGTATAAGTTTCAGGTCTCTATGTTTGACAAGTAGTATGAAGCTGTAGTTTGGAGTATTGCTTTTCCATACTATATAATGTATTCCCTGTGAATCTGGTGATGTTTTTTCCCCCCTGTTCAGAGATATTAGTCATTGAAGTTGCTTACATCGTTTACCATGAAGTAGTGTTTTGACCATTAGATGCTGCTGTTCCTGCTATACCGCCTCACTATTTCATCCTCTTTGCTGGTCTCTTGTGTTTATTAAACAGATCACAACATTTCCTTTGCAACTTTGGGTAGAAAACCAATCGATTTGGCTCATTAAAAAAATACATTGTGTGGTCAGCCTCACAATTCAAGTCCTCCATGAAAGCAATTCAGGTCTTCTCTTACGCTTAATCTGTGTCCAAGAAACGGCTCCTTTGTGTATGGTTTATTCCCTTCACAAAAGTTCTAGATTAGTTACTGTTCAACCATTCCAATTGAACAAGCAAACGATTAGGCTACAGCAGTTCTACTAGATTCAGTCTTATGGTCTTCAATGGTAAAAGTCCCAAACACACACAGTATAGTGTTTTGAAATGGTATTGGGTTGGGTTGGTTGGTCAATGCCACTAATCACAATCATATAGAGATGTTTCCTGATATTTTTGTTGTTGTTGACAAACACAAGAGTGCCATGCAATATATTATTTTGTTAGTGTTGTCACAACATTTTAGTCCCCTAGCCCATTTCTCCATCAAAGTTTTGGGCTTGTAGGAAAAGTCTTCATATTACAATTGCACCATGGGGATAGCCCTTTCAGAAAGCTGTCACTTGTGGACCATTCAAGGATTGTTGGGTGGAAGCATTATGTTTCTAAGGGAAGGACAAACTGAATTGCTTTCATGGAGGACTGGCTTGAACTATGAGGATGACCACACAATTTCTATTTAATCTTTATTTTACTAGGCAAGTCAGTTAAGAATAAATTCTTATTTTCAATGACAGCCTAGGAACAGTGGGTTAATTAACTGCCTTGTTCAGGGGCAGAACAACAGATTGTCAGCTCGGGGATTCGATCTTGCAACCTTTCAGTTACTAGTCCAACACTCTAACCACTAGGATACCTGCCACACTCATGTTTTCATCATGAGCAAAATCTATTGGTTTTCTTTCCAAAGTTGCAAAGGAAATGTTGTGATCTATTTAATAAACACAAGAGACAAGCAAAATGAAGAAAAGAGTGAGGCGGTATAGCAGGAACAGCAGCAGCTAGTGCTCCAAATCTGGTACTTCCACACTACTTGATGGTAGTCTATGCAAGCGACTTCAATGACTAATTTCTCTGAACAGTGGGGGGAAAAAACATCACCAGATTCACAGGGAATACATTACATAGTTTGACGAAGCAATGCTCCAAACCGCTTATACTACATAAACAAAAATAATTTATACAGTATACTGGTTGTTGGGATGGGACTGTTGTGTGGTATGGGGGGTCTGTGGGTGGCTTTTGGCCTTTTTTATTCCTAATGTCTTACTCATTGGTAGGAAGATGTTTTGTCCAGATCGGATGTTGGGTACTACAGAATATTTATTGAATATTGTCTAAATCCTATCAATTTCATTTAAAATTGCCAATTTGGGTGCACTCAATATCTTAATTTCTCAGAAATCAGGAATGCCAATCTTACCTGTTTCTAACTACAGAAACGATTTTCAGAACAATCTGAGATGGTGGTTGTCATGGCTTGCTGAAATGACATGAAATGACTCTTATGTCAATACTTACCTACATCTTTGAGTGCATTGTACAGTTTTAGCTTTCAATTTATGGTCGGAAAATGCACACATTCTGTTTAGTTCTTACAGTGTCCAAATACAGTATTCATTTGGGAACCACCGTTCAGTGCCTGAAATTATGATGGCTTTATTTACATAATAATTAGCCTTGGGGACTTTTACGATAGAGAAAATAATGCTGGAACTGTGAGCATTTCTTTGGAGAGGTCTAAGAGTCCCAAAACTAGCATCTGTGCCAGGGGATTATTTAATTTAGGTGACTAAGGCCTGCTTCTGAGTCCGGTGGGCAATGCCCACATCCCAGAACATATCGGGCAATGCTAATAATATGACTGTCTAGTTGGAATTGCTCTGATGAAATGACTGGAATACAAATAGATTATATTGTGTGAATTTGCGTTATCTATTGTTTCGTTCACAAGCATCATTCTCTCGCTCTCTCTCTATTCGTCTATGTGTCATTCGGTTGTTGGTTCTTTGGCTTTGGAGTCATAATTCCTCTGTTATTTATAAGCCATCTGGTTTGAAGATGCTTTGTCTCTACAAATTATCACTCCTGTTTTTTTAATAAACTGTGCCCTATTAGACTCTAGTCTCACTGTTGCCGCTCTGACAACCTTCACAAGACTCACAAATTCTAAATTGTTCATAGCCATTATTACAACCATATTATATTCCTCTTGTTTCCATGAATTAACTGCACATATCAACAGGCAAATACCTGTAGTCCATATAATGTGTTGGTGAAGCACATAGTAATGCAATGTAAAACCTTTGAGCATAATGGCACATTCTATAGGCAATGAAAGCAAATATGTTGGTTCTATCAAATTGGGGTATCCTTTTACGATAAGAGAGACTTACGGTGTAGTAATCGTACGAGGAAAGCACATCCTGCACTGGAGACGAGTTCTGTCTGATCTCATCTGCAGTAGGTACTCCACAAGGTTACATGTGCTGTCAGCACTGGCATGAGAGACCTGTGTCAATTGCCCTTTCAAGCATGCAAATCCACTCTGAGATCTCTAGAACAGGCCGAGTGGCAATTCCCAGGTGTCCTCATATGTGATTAGTTCCATTTGCTCTGTTAGTGTGGAGGATTTTTTGCTCAACCCACCAATGTTTTATTAATTTGTGAAATAGTCCAACCCCCACCCCCACTCTCTCGTTTCCTCCCTCCATCCTTTTCCTTCCTCTTCCTCTCTCTGGTCTGTCCTTCCAGAAGAGGATTGAAATTGAACTGGTAAAAAGCTACCCAATTTGAGATAAATCTCCAGCTGGTTTGTAATCCAGCTGCTCTCCACTTTTAGATTAGTAAAGTGTGCTTTACTCATAGGGGGAAATACAGAGTTTTTGATGTGAATTGACTGAGTGTCATAAGTGCATTATATCCATTTCACTTAATAAATATAGGTTTCCGTGGGGCTGTATAATCCCATTGGCGTTTGCCCTGATGTCTTTGAATTCAGTTTTTCATTAAAATACATGAAGAAAAGAGAATGTCACCGTTCTTATGCAGTTAGATGTCTGAACAGAGATGAGATGTTGTGGCACAGCCAGCGAAAACTAAACCAGGATCTTCTACTCTGTTAAGAATTGCAAAACTGATTTATTTCAAGGTTTGCAAATATGGCCAAGGCCATTTTATAGAAGGTAGTGTGTTGCTGCCTCATTCCAGAAAGTCATAAAATCTAAAGAACACTACATTTGAATATGTAAAATCTAAAATTCTCGCATAAAATTAATTCCACACTTCTACTTGTATTATTTTTAGGTTCTAGCTTTTATAGCTATATTGCAACTATGAGTAATTTTAAGGGACTGTTTAAATGTGCTACAGTATGCTAAATGATAGCACCTTATTTATTTTGGATGATTTACAGCAGATAGTTTTTTTTTCTGTGAACCCCAACAAACTCTCATTACCCACTTGTGTCTTTCTCATTTGCAGTTGGCGAACTCTACATTCTGATCCTCTGGCTTCAATTGGTGCCTCCGATAGAGGGTCGAGTGGAGGGCTGCCCAGCGCCATGCATATGCCACAGCGAGCCACGGCCCACCCTGGCCTGCCAGCAGCAGGGCCTCTACTCCATCCCCACAGAGATCCCTGTCCACAGCCAGCGAATCTTCCTCCAGAACAACAAGCTAACCGTGGTGCGCTCCACCAGCTTCAGCCCCTGCAGGAACCTCACCGTCCTCTGGCTCTACTCCAACAACATCAGCCACATTGAGGCCGGGGCCTTTTACGGTCTGGAGAGGCTGGAGGAGCTGGACATAGGGGACAATGATCTAAGGATCATCAGCCCCACAGCTTTCAGAGGCCTCTCCAGACTGCACACCCTGCATCTGCACAGGTGTGGCTTGTCTGAGCTGCCTGTGGGTGTGTTTAGGGGACTCTTTTCCCTGCAGCACCTCTATCTCCAGGACAACAGTTTACTGACTCTCCATGACGATACGTTTCTGGACCTGGCTAACCTGACCTACCTGTTCCTCCACAACAACAAGATAAAGACTGTGACGGATCACATGCTGCGCGGCTTGGTAAGCCTGGATCGCTTGCTTCTCCATCAGAATCTAGTGACCTTTGTCCAGCGCAAGGCATTTCATGACCTGCGCAAGCTGACCACTTTGTTTCTGTTCTTCAATAATTTAACAGTGTTGACAGGGGAGACCATGGACCCATTGGTGTCCCTCCAGTACCTGCGTCTGAATGGGAACCAGTGGATCTGTGACTGCAGGGCCAGGACCCTGTGGGACTGGTTCAAGGGCTTCAAAGGCTCTAGCTCAGAGCTTGAGTGCCATGTTCCAGCTAGACTGGCTGGGAAAGACCTGAAACGGCTAAAGAGCCCTGACCTGGAGGGTTGTTATGAGAGCTCTCAACATACTTGGATCAGTGTGTTCAGTTCTAAGACGCGCTCTGGAAAACTCACGACGGAGAGTCCACTTAGGGCTGGTATTCCTAGGTGCTGCCTCTCAGACAACGACAAGTCCTCCATCATCTCCAGTAAGGGTCTTCCAGATCAGTCCTCCTACAACAGCAGACAAATCACCAACAATCCTCTAAAGGAGAAGGAAAACATCTCCAAAACGAAGCTTATGGAAGCTGACCCCAACGAACCCCAGAACAAAGAGAGTCTGAATGATGGGCCAGGAGGAACGTTATCTAACAATCTGGACCATTCATCAGAGGATCTAGATCCCTCCAATGACCCTGAAAAAAAGAAAATGTGTACAAAGGATAACATGTCAGACTCTCTGTGTCTCAAGTCCCACGGATCTACAATCGGAGCATGGAGGCTTATCATTCTTCCTGTGTTATGGCTATCCTTAGACTTCTGTTAGTAATGACAATCACAGAGGGATAATATGGGCCAGGGTAAGGCCAGTACAGGAGGCCCTGCTAAGTGCCAGGGGTGGGAAGGGGAAAATCTTTCATAGATCTAAAGATATGAATCCGAGAAGAGAAATGGAAGAGCTAAAAAAACACACATCAACAAATGGATGCCTTTCTACAGTATGTCAATTCCAAATGTAAATATTTCATGGATTTGTGCCCAGTTGATACTGTATGTTTTGCTCAGCTATGAAAATGACTTCTTCTGGGAGGTCTTATCATCTCTAAGCTTACTCTGCCAATGGTGGTGACTGGTTATTACAAAGACAATGAAACAGCACTACTGTTTAAAATCAAGAACCTTTTGAGGTTTCCTTCATAACAACCCCAAAGATGTGACAGATCTTATGACTCCATGTATTTTTGTTAATCTTTTTTTTAGAGTGAAACATTGATTTAAATGCTATTTGTATGTTTATAAGTGTAAACGCACAAACACTTTGGTCTCGATTCAATCCGTCTCGCCGAAGTTCAGCCTTAGCAAGATTGAGCTGACATATGCAGCGTTTACCGTGAATGCAGTCTCCTCGAACGTAGGAACATTGCCTTTAAGTTTCAAACAAGTTGTTATGCTGATATTCAGCACTACAGATTGAATCGAGACCTTGATATTTCTATGTTTTGTTTTCTTGTCATGCTGTGGTTACAGTTAGCATTCTCAAAAGAATGCTGTCTATTCATTCTCTATTCATTCATATGCATTTGATTTTACTTGTGTAAAAGTATAAATATATTACAAATAAAGTATTCTCTTTCTTACATTTGTTATGTTATCTATTCAAGCAAATGAATAATGTATAGTTAATCACCAGCTTGCTTTGTATGAGTAGGACAAATAGCCTCTGTTGCTGGTTATCAAGTCACAGAGAGGAAAGCATTGTCAGTAGTGATTGTCTTGTCTCTGGCAGCTTAGTAACGTAATAATATTTTCTATTTGGATAAATACCATGTTTAACCTCCTGAGAAACCACAATTTTTTCTTGATTGCGCTGGAATGTATCATGAAGATGTAATTATTGCGAAACCCAAGAGTGGAGACCTGCTGAAAACAACATTGAAACAGACATAAATCAATGTGGGGTTGCCGATGCACCGCCACCCTGTGAATTCAAGGCCAATCGGAGGGATATTGGCAATTTATTAAGTGTAATAATGCTTTCCTGCCACTGAATATCTAATAGGTCATAGAAGGGTGTGACTGACTCCTTTCATTTAAATGAAAAGACGTTCAAATTCATATTGTTCGTCCAATTGTTGCGGGATTTCAAACTAATTTAATTGAATCCCACCACTCCCAGTAGTACTAGCCAATATACAGTGCATTCGGAAAGTATTCAGACCCTTTTTACGTTACAGCCTTACTCTAAACATTTTTTTAAGTGATCATCAATCTACACACAATACACCATAATGACATACCGAAAACAGTTTTTTCAAAATTTTTGCTAATTTATAAAAAAAATAAACAGAAATAACTTATTTACATAAGTATGACACTCAAAATTGAGCTCATGTGCATCCTGTCATCAATTCAATTGATTGGACATAATTTGGAAAGGCACACCTGTCTATATAAGGTCCCACAGTTGACAGTGCATGTCAGAGCAAAAACCAAGCCATGAGGTAGAAGGAATTGTCCGTAGAGCTCCAAGACAGGATTGTGTTGAGGCACAGATGTGGGGAAGGGTACCAAAACATTTCTCCAGCATTGAAGGTCCCCAAGAACACAGTAGCCTCCATCATTCTTAAATGGAAGAAGTCTGGAACCACCAAGACTCTTCCTAGAGCTGGCAGCCAGGCAAAACTGAGCAATCGGAGGGTGAAGGGCCTTCGTCAGGGAGGTGACCAAGAACCCAATGGTCACTCTGGCAGAGCCCCAGAGTTCCTCTGTGGAGATGGGAGAACCTTCCAGAAGGACAACCATCTTTCTGCAGTACTCCACCAATCAGGCCTTTATTGTAGAGTGGCCAGACAGAAGCCACTCCACAGTAAAAGACACATGAAATCCAGCTTGGAGTTTGCCAAAAGACATCTAAAAGACTCTCAGACCATGAGAAACAAGATTCCCTGGTCTGATGAAACCATGATTGAACTCTCTGACCTGAATGCCAAGCATCACGTCTGGAGGGAACCTGACACCATCTCTACGGTTAAGTATGGTGGTGAAAGCATCATGCTGTGGGGAAGTTTTGCAGTGGCAGGGACTGGGAGACTAGTCAGGATCGAGAGAAAGATGAACAGAGCAAAGTACAGAGAGATCCTTGATGAAACCTGCTCCAGAATGCTCAGGACTTCAGAATGGACTTGAACCCAATCGAATATCTCTGGAGAGACCTGAAAATACCTGTGAAGTGACGCTCCACATCCAACCTGACAGTGCTTGAGAGGATCTGGTGAGAGAATGGGAGAAACTCTCCAAATACAGGTGTGCCAAGCTTTTAGCGACATACCCAAGAAGACTTGAGGCTGTAATCGCTGCCAAAGGTGCTTCAACAAAGTACTGAGTAAAGGATCTGAATACTGAGAGTACCAGTCAAAAGTTTGGACACACCTACTCATTCAAGGGTTTTTCTTTATTTTTACTATTTTCTACATTATAGAATAACACTGAAGACATACAAAATATGAAATAACACATATGGAATCATGTAGTAACCAAAAAAGTGTTTAACAAATCTAAATATATTTTAAATTTGAGATTTTTCAAGGTAGCCACACTTTGCCTTGATGACAGCTTTGTACAGTCTTGGCATTCTCTCGACCAGCTTCATGAGTAATAAGATAGCCCTATTTGGTAAAAGACCAAATCCATATCATGGCAAGAACAGCTCAAATAAGCTTTAAGTCGTGAAGGTCAGTCATTCCGGAATATTTCAAGAAGTTTATTCAAGTGCAGTCGCAAATAACAAATAAGTTCATCAGAGTTAACTTCACCTCAGATTGCAGGCCAAATAAATGCTTCACAGAGTTCAAGTAACAGACACATCTCAACATCAACTGTTCAGAGGAGACTGCGTGAAGTATGCCTTCATGGTTGAATTGCTGCAAATAAACCACTACTAAAGAACACAAATAATAAGAAGAGACTTTCTTGGGCCAAGAAACAGCAGCAATGGACATTAGACCGATTGGGATGAGATGGACCACAGAGTGAAGGAAAAGCAGCCAACAAGTGCTCAGCATATGTGGGCACTCATTCAAGACTGTTGGAAAAGTATTCCTCATGAAGCAGATTGAGAGAATGTTAAGAGTGTGCAAAGCTGTCATCAAGGCAAAGGTTGGCTACTTTGAAGAAACTCAAATATAAAATATATTTGTTTAACACTTTTTTGGTTACTACATTACATGATTCCATATGTGTTATTTCATAGTTTTGACATCTTCACTATTATTCTACAATGTAGAAAATGGTGTCAAAACTTTGGACTGGTACTGTATGTAAATGAAATATTTCATTATTTTAAATTTAAAAAAATTCCAGAAAAATCTAAATACATGTTTTTGCTTCGTCATTGTGGGGTATTTTGTGTAGATTGTTGAGGGGGAAAAAACTATTAAATCCATTTTAGAATAAGGCTGAAACGTAACAAAATATGGAAAAAGTCAAGGGGTCTGAATACTTTCCAAATGTACTGTAAAAGCAATAACACGATACTTTGTAAAGAAAATATGAATGATATAATAGCCATAGATGTGCATAACAGAATCACTTCAATAGTGAAAATTCTCATTTACATTCTGCTGTTTTACTGAAGGAATTTGTTGCAGTCCTCTTTTGACAGTTTCTAGGCAGCATTGAACCTATGGGAATTTGCATTATATGCTTAAGGCATCTGTCAGCCCATTGCAATGAAAGGCAGTAATGTAATGGGAAATGTGCCTCCTGCACAGAGTTCCTTTCCAAATAGTATCATCGAAACTATCATTGACTTATCTTTCAGGGGAATATGGTCTTTTAGATTCCTCCACACATTTATTGGCATAATGTACAGTAGGTAAAAGTACAATGCCAATCATTGTTTTGGAGAAATATTTTTTTTTTTACAAGACAATAGTTTTTCCAGTCAATCATACAGTCATTCAAGGTTAACTTTCTAATAGGAATATTTCATAAATTCAATATTTAACCAGAAAAAATATTTCCACTGGACCTCATGGACTAATCTTTTATGAGTAAAAGGGTTGTTAATACTTGTATAACGAGCACTAGTACTTGTATCTCAGTATTTAAGCATAGATCCCATTTGTATTCCATAGGCAATTTCCGTAACACATGAATCATTCAGGAACACAAACATGCTCAGAATCGATACTGTAAGGGCCCAAGGCAACATCACAGGACCCTATCATAGGCGCTTGGGTTTTATTGGCATTACTCAAAAGAGACCTGCTCGATAGTTTGCGGATGCCAACTCCTGATAAATTACAACACTTCTCTTCTGTTCCACTTTGACTTTTTGTTTCGATAAATGCCTTTGATTGTGCTTGAGTCACTGACAGAAGCTAGATATGAATGGTGGCAGATAGGAACGATTGATTACTGCAGCTCGTCTATCTTGGTCAAGTAAAATGAGTGTTTCACACACAGAGAGCGAAGCATAGTCCATAATTTTCAATTGGCCCCTAAGACCCTCACAAACTTCTACAGATGCACCATTGAGAGCATCCTGTCGGAAATGTAATTAGCATAACAAAAAAAATCCCCATAACAATCTGTCAGTTTAAGCGAGATATATCTGTTTTTTGCATTGATTGCGCGTCTATCCACTGCATCCACCGATGTCGTACATCCACGTCTGCAGTGAGAGGTGATAAAGCTAGAGCGGTGTTTGTCAGACCATGAGACATCCTGAAAATCGGTCTTCTCACAAAATCATCTGTAGCGTCCGAACGGTTTGGCCTACATTATGACCTCTCTATCGTAAGGTGACACTCTAACGAACACATACATGTCAGTTGTTTTGATCTCGTCTGAAGGTCCCCCCGTTACCAGTTGAAAAAAAATGTATGGGTGTAAATATGGAGACTGTTTAGTGTCAATATAAGGGGTTAAATAGGTGTAAAAACAATTAATGAAAATGTTTCCAGATCTTTCTTATATCTCTCAAACATAGGACAGACACTTCAGAACAAACTTCCTTTTTATTTATTTTTTGGGACTTATGTTCCATGTAGTGAATCGGTTATTCAATGCGTTTGTATAGGCTAATAGCAGTAAGGCCAAATAAAACATTTCAACATAATAATTTTCATATATATTTTTTGATACTTCAAGGAGTCTTAAAATTCAAAATCAAATAGCTAAATGATATGACCTTCTTAAATTAAATCCATATAGCATAGTAGACTGGCTACGGCATCTCAAAATGGACAAACAGTACTATTAATGATTTTTCTATTTTTTCAAGGGAGTATCCGAGCACATTCGTTCGGTTAGGTTAGCCGAGTTTGGCTAGGCGCCAGCCGAACTGAAGCATGCTGACGCCTTTAGACTGTACAGGTCCTAATTTGCTCCAGGGGCGCCATCCTACTCTGGCTGACCCTGTAAAACAACACATTTCACTGCATCTATGTGGTGTATGTGACAATAAAACATATTATTTTATTCTTATCCTTATTATTACTACTGTGAATGATGGGATTAAATAAAATTTGTTTGAAATCTAGCAACAAATTGGACTGACAATACGAATTTGAAAGTCTTTTAATTTAAATGAAATTTCGGCCTTCTAATTACTCATTCGTTCCATCATTCATTCAACAAGACAAACTTCAAAACCGGTTATCAGTTCAAAGCAAAAAGGAAAAATAATCATATATAATATATGAATAAATAATATACTCATATAGGGCCCGATTCAGACTTAGGACATTTACGCCTTTCTTACGCACGCCTTACATGCTCACGTTGAATAAATGTAATTCAACTGCTGAAAACCCTCCCACTTGCTGGCCAACAGATTTCTCGTGGAGTTTTCATTCAATAGGGTTTTCTGAACATTTATCTAAAGCCTTCCCTTTAAATGGGTGTACCTTTAATTAGACTTTAGAATATATGGAGAGAACAGTTAGAGGTCAAGGAAAGACAGCCATGTAGACCTAAGTATACACATATTCGTCTACTTTCAGCAACAATTGGTTGATTTAAAAATACTCTGATCTTTTCTATCTTTTAGGGTCATTCATGAATAATAAAAAATATATATTTTGGAGAGCCTTCACGCTCAAAATATATTGGTGAATTAAAAAAATACAGTGGTTTGATTCATCCTGAAAGATGCCATATCCAATTGTTCAAACAATGAAATATTGGAAGGTGAGAAAAGTATACAGTAGGGGTTCAACAGTAGTCCTATAAATGTACCCTAATAATCCTCACTAATCATGGAACTGTGATGACAAGGGTCCAGTCGTCATGAACCATGCGTCAGGCTCCAGGTTTACACTGATACCTATGGTCTGCGTTCCATAATGATTCAAATAGGCTACATGTCCCAAATGATTACACAACTTATAATAAGTTAGCTTAATATGATCCACTATTGCTAACAATCCTCAGGAACAACCACACAAACATGACAGAGGAAAGAAAGGTAAACTAACTATGTAATGGAATGATGAAAAATGTAAGAAAATTGACACTAATGTGACAGTGATAAATGCATCTGGGTACAATTGACTGTGGCTACTGATAGTGGCTAATATTTAACATGATACAAATTGTAAAAAAGTACAGCGAAAGTCAGAGCACAATTTTTGATTGATTTTATAGCCAAAGCCAACGTCTACATCTTGGACTTTACAATTTATATACATTTAAAAACATTAACAGACATTACAGGCTTAAATTAACCTCTCTTGGGTAGGGGGCAGTATTTTCAAGTCCGGATGAAAAGCATGCCCAAAGTAAACTGCCTGTTACTCAGGCCCAGAAGCTAGTATATGCATATAATAGGTCGATTTGGATAGAAAACACTCTAAAGCTTCTAAAACTGTTAAAATTATGTCAGTGAGTATAACAGAACTGATATGGCAGGCGAAACCCCCGAGACAAACCATCCCCAGTAAACCATCCCCCCAGTACCACTGTTTTCCATGGTTGTCACTTTTATTATAAGGCGAAATCCTCCAAGATTGCAGTTCCTAGGGTTTCCACTAGATTTCAACAGTCTTTAGAAAGAGTTTCATGTTGGTTTTTGGAAAAATGAGCCAGAAATTGTAGTTTTTCTAGGTGGCTCCCATTTTGGCTGTAGTGTTTCCAAGCGCATGGAAGAGAGCGCGTTCTGTGGTATTTTTCTCCGGTAAAGACAATAACGATTCTCTGTCTTAAATTTGATCAATTATTTACGTATTAGGGTACCTAAGGTATGATTATAAACGTTGTTTGACTTGTTTGGAAAAGTTTATTAGTAACGTTTGGGATTTATTTTGTATGCATTTTGATGGAGGGAAACTGGGTGGATTATTGACTGAAGCGCGCCAGCTAAACTGAGTTTTTATGGATATAAAGAATGACATTATCAAACAAAAGGACCATTTGTGATGTGTCTGGGATCTTTTGGAGTGCCAACAGAAGAAGATCATCAAAGGAAAGGCGTGGAGCACCTGCCTGGTTGAAATATGTTTTTCATGCTTTTGTATGCGGGCGCTGTCCTCAGATAATCGTATGGTGTGCTTTCGCCGTAAAGCCTTTTTGAAATCTGACACAGCGGCTGGATTAACAAGAAGTTAAGCTTTATTTTGATGTATTACACTTGTGATTTTATGAAAGTTAAATATTTATAATTCTGTAGTTTGAATTCCGCGCTGTGCAATTTCACCAGATGTTGGCCAGGTGGGACGCTACCGTCCCACCTGCCCATAAGAAGTAAAAAAAACTACAACTAAAGACACACAAATTTACACAAATTTAACAAAAGAAACAATACTACCAAAGAATAATAATCTGTTGGGTGTGTTGAGTGTGTATTAGAGATTGTGCGGGAGAGGCGATGTGCCATGAGGTGTTGCTTTATTCGTTTTTTGAAACCAGGTTTGCTGTTCCAATTTGTTCCTGACCTGGGTACTGTGCAAAGACCCTTGATGGCATGTCTGGTGGGGTAAGTGTGTGTGTCAGTGATGTAAGTAAGTTGACTATGCAAACAATTTGAAATGAATGTTTCTTTTAAAAACAAGAAGTGATGCAGTCAGTCTCTCATAAACTGTTAGCCAAGAAAGACTGGCATGCATAGTATTGATATTAGCCCTCAGATTACAGAGAAGAGCAAAATGTGCTGCTCTGTTCTGGGCCATCTGCAGCCTTTCTCGGTCATTATATTCAGCACCTGACCATATGACTGGACAATAATCCATATAAGATAAAACATGGGCAAGTTTCCCTGTGAAACGCTTTCGTCACCTTCTCGAGTCCATGCCCTGACGAATTGAGGCTGTTCTAAAGGCTAAAGTGGGGGTACAAGTTGAAATACTTGTTGTTGAGATACAACAAAGATGTGTACCTTCCAGAAGGTTAAGGACACCAGGGATGAATAGTATACTCCCAAGTATAAGTAAGACATGCACATTCTTATGGGAATAGTTTCAGAAATACAGTGTACAAGTGAATCCCAAGTGGGGTTTAGATGGGTTACTCCTCACCATCTCTTCAGCTATCACAACTGTACTGCAATGGCTCAAAGAATAATTAAACCCCCATGAGGTAATTAAACCCCCATCTGAACACTTACAATCAATCATCTACTATTATAGCTGTCAGTGCATTTTCAATGTTCTCAAGGTGTGAAATGACATTTAAAAAGACTATGACCAGACGTCTGACCCCTTTCTTGACAAGGTCCTCACTGTAGAGCATTGATGATCTAGCTGGATCATCTAGCCTCCCAATCACTGCTATTAGTCAAACATGAACATTAGATAATATTCATGTTCATGGGTATAAACATTCACTTCCTGTTTGGGGACAGGAATTTGCAGGGAACAGAATGTTAGGTCCCAGTGTTCTTGAAACAAAGAGGCCTGGCACTGCAGTAATAGTGTCATACATTTCAATTAACAGAAGCTGGATATGTATCACCAAGGGCAACACATTCTTCATCTATATCAATTCATTCACTGTTAGGTCACTTGGCCTGAAATGATGATAGGCCACACAAACTAGTGATCATATTGTCCACTGGGGTTGTTAAAAACGCATTAGTGTACCGCAAATAATTATTCCAATAATGAGTTAGAGGCTATCATTTGTCAATCCATGAAAATGAAGCATTTCTCTCCTCTGGAGTCTAATTTACGTCGCCAAAAGAACCTGCAGTGACTATGTAGAGGATAAGAACCTTTGCAAAAACTTCAGTGAGTATGTTGATTTATTTTAGATTTTTTTTCACTTTTATTTAACCAGGTAGGCCAGTTGAGAACAAGACCTCATTTACAACTGCAACCTGGCCAAGATAAAGCAAAGCAGTGCGACACAAACAGCAACAAAGAGTTGCACATAAAAAATGTACAGTCAATAACACAATAGAAAAAGTCTATATACAGTGTGAGCAAATGGCGTGAGGAGGTAAGGCAATAATTAGGCCATGGTAGCAAAGTAATTACAATTGAAAAAATTAACACTGGAGTGATAGATGTGCAGATGATGATGTGCAAGTAGAAATACTGGTGTGCAAAAGAGCAAAAAAGTAAATAAAAACAATATGGGGATGAGGTAGGTAGATTGAATGGGCTATTTACAGATGGGCTGTGTACACCTGCAGCGATCGGTAAGCTGCTCAGATAGCTGATGCTTAAAGTTAGTGAGGGAGATATAAGTCTCCAACTTCAGCGATTTTTGCAATTCATTCCAGTCATTGGCAGCAGAGAACTGGAAGGAAATGCGGCCAAAGGAGGTGTTGGCTTTGGGACCAGTGAGATATACTTGCTGGAGCGCGTGCTACGGGTGGGTGTTGTTATCGTGACCAGTGAGCTGAGATAAGGCGGAGCTTTACCTAGCAAAGACTTATAGATGACCTGGAGCCAGTTGGTCTGGCGACGAATATGTAGCAATGGCCAGCCGACGAGAGCATACAGGTCGCAGTGGTGGGTGGTGTATGGGGCTTTGGTGACAAACCAGGATGGCACTGATAGACTGCATCCAGTTTGCTGAGTAGAGTGTTGGAGGCTATTTTGTAAATGACATCGCCGAAGTCGAGGATCGGTAGGATAGTCAGTTTTACGAGGGTATGTTTGGCAACGTGAGTGAAGGAGGCTTTGTTGTGAAATAGGAAGCCGATTCTAGATTTAATTTTGGATTGGAGATGTTTAATATGAGTCTGGAAGGAGAGTTTACAGTCTAGCCAGACACCTAGGTATTTGTAGTTGTCCACATATTCTAAGTCAGAACCGTCCAGAGTAGTGATGCTGGACGGGTGGGCAGGTGCATGCAGCGATCGGTTGAAGAGCATGCATTTAGTTTTACTAGCATTTAAGAGCAGTTGGAGGCCACGGAAGAAGTGTTGTATGGCACTGAAGCTCGTTTGGAGGTTTGTTAACACAGTGTCCAAAGATGGACCAGATGTATACAGAATGGTGCTGTCTGTGTAGAGGTGGATCAGGGAATCACCAGCAGCAAGAGCGACATCGTTGATATATACAGAGAAAAGAGTCAGCCCGAGAATTGAATGCTGTTGTACCCCCATAGAGACTGCCAGAGGTCTGGACAACAGGCCCTCCGATTTGACACACTGAACTCTATCTGAGAAGTAGTTGGTGAACCAGGCGAGGCAGTCATTTGAGAAACTAAGGCTGTTGAGTCTGCCGATAAGAATACGGTGATTGACAGAGTCGAAAGCCTTGGCCAGGTCAATAAAGACGGCTGCACAGTACTGTCTTTTATTGATGGCAGTTATGATATTGTTTTGGACCTTGAGAGTGGCTGAGGTGCACCCGTGACCAGCTTGGAAAACGGACTGCACAGCGGAGAAGGTACGGTGGGATTCAAAATGGTCAGTGATTTGTTTATTAACTTGGCTTTCGAAGACTATAGAAAGGCAGGGCAGGATGGATATAGGTCTAAAACAGTTTGGGTCTAGAGTGTCACCCCCTTTGAAGAGAGGGATGACCGCGGCAGCTTTCCAATCTTTAGGGATCTCGAATGATACGAAACAGACTGGTAATAGGGGTTGCAACAATGGCGGGGGATCATTTTAGAAAGAGAGGGTCCAGATTGTCTAGCCCAGCTGATTTGTACGGGTCCAGGTTTTGCAGCTTTTTCAGAACATCTGCTATCTGGATTTTGGTGAAGGAGAAGCGGGGAGGCTTGGGCAAGTAGCTGCGGGGGGTGCGGAGCTGTTGACCGGGGTTGGGGTAGCCAGGAGGAAAGCATGGCCAGCCGTAGAGAAATGCTTCTTGAAATTCTTGATTATCGTGGATTTATCGGTGGTGACAGTGTTTCCTAGCCTCAGTGCAGTGGGCAGCTGGGAGGAGGTGCTCTTATTCTCCATGGACTTTACAGTCTCCCAAAACTTTTTGGAGTTAGAGCTACAGGATGCAAATTTCTGTTTGAAAAAGCTAGCCTTTGCTTTCCTAACTGACTGCGTGTATTGGTTCCTGACTTTCCTGAAAAGTTGCATATTACGGGGACTATTCGATGCTAGTGCAGTCCGCTACAGGATGTATTTGTTCTGGTCGAGGGCAGTCAGATCTGGAGTGAACCAAGGGCTACATCTGTTTTTAGTTCTACATTTTTTGAAAGGGGCATGCTTATTTAAGATGGTGAGGAATTTACTTTTAAAGAATAACCAGGCATCCTCTACTGACGGGATGAGGTCAATATCCTTCCAGGATACCCGGGCCAGGTCGATTAGAAAGGCCAGCTCGCTGAAGTGTTTTAGGGAGCGTTTGACAGTGATGAGGGGTGGTCGTCTGACCGTGGACCCATAGCGGATTTAGGCAATGAGGCAGTGATCGCTGAGATCCTGATTGAAAACAGCAGAGGTGTATTTGGAGGGCAAGTTGGTCAGGATAATATTTATTTCACCTTTATTTAACCAGCTAGGCAAGTTGAGAACAAGTTCTCATTTACAATTGCAACCTGGCCAAGATAAACAAAGCAACATACAACAACACAGAGTTACACATGGAGTAAAACAAACATACAGTCAATAATACAGTAGAAAAAGAAGTCTATATACAATGTGAGCAAATGAGGTGAGATAAGGGAGGTAAAGGCAAAAAAAAGCCATGGTGGCAAAGTAAATACAATATAGCAAGTAAAACACTGGAATGGTAGATTTGCAGTGGAAGAAAGTGCAAAGTAGAAATATAAATAATGGGGTGCAAAGGAGCAAAATAAATAAATACAGTAGGGGAAGAGGTAGTTGTTTGGGCTAAATTATAGATGGGCTATGTACAGGTGCGGTGATCTGTGAGCTGCTCTGACAGCTGGTGCTTTGGTGGGGCTTTGGTGACAAAACGGATGGCACTGTGATAGACTACATCCAATTTATTGAGTAGAGTATTGGAGGCTATTTTGTAAATGACATCGCCGAAGCTGAGGATCGGTAGGATGGTCAGATTTACGAGGGTATGTTTGGCAGCGTGAGTGAAGGATGCTTTTTTGCGAAATAGGAAGCCGATTGTAGATTTAACTTTGGATTGGAGATGTTTGATGTGAGTCTGGAAGGAGAGTTTACAGTCTAACGAGACACCTAGGTATTTGTAGTTGTCCACATATTCTAAGTCAGAACCGTCCAGAGTAGTGATGCTGGACGGGCGGACAGGTGCAGGCAGCGATTGGTTGAAGAGCATGCATTTAGTTTTACTTGTATTTAAGAGCAGTTGGAGGCCACGGAAGGAGAGTTGTATGGCATTGAAGCTCGTCTGGAGGGTTGTTAACACAGTGTCCAAAGAAGGGTCAGAAGTATACAGAATGGTGTCGTCTGCTTAGAGGTGGATCAGAGACTCACCAGCAGCAAGAGCGACATCATTGATGTATACAGAGAAAAGAGTTGGCCCAAGAATTGAACCCTGTGGCACCCCCATAAAGACTGCCAGAGGCCCGGACAACAGGCCATCTGATTTGACACATTGAACTCTATCAGAGAAGTAGTTGGTGAACCAGGCGAGGCAATCATTTGAGAATCCAAGGCTATTGAGTCTGCCGATGAGGATGTGGTGATTGACAGAGTCGAAAGCCTTGGCCAGGTCAATGAATACGGCTGCACAGTATTGTTCCTTATCGATGGCAGTTACGATATCGTTTACGACCTTGAGCGTGGCTGAGGTGCACCCATGACCAGCTCTGAAACCAGATTGCATAGCGGAGAAGGTGCGGTGGAATTCGAAATGGTCGGTAATCTGTTTGTTGACGTGGCTTTCGAAGACCTTGGAAAGGCAGGGTAGGACAGATATAGGTCTGCAGCAGTTTGGGTCAAGAGTGTCCCCCCCTTTGAAGAGGGGGATGACCGCAGCTGCTTTCCAATCTTTGGGAATCTCAGACAACACGAAAGAAAGGTTGAACAGGCTAGTAATAGGGGTTGCAACAATTTTGGCAGATAATTTTAGAAAGAAAGGGTCCAGATTGTCTAGCCCGGCTGATTTGTAGGGGTCCAGATTTTGCAGCTCTTTCAGAACATGACTGGATTTGGGAGAAGGAGAAATGGGGAAGGCTTGGGCGAGTAGCTGTGGGGTGTGCAGTGTTGTTGACCGCGGTAGGGGTAGCCAGGTGGAAAGCATGGCCAGCCGTAGAAAAATGTTTATTGAAATTCTCAATTATAGTGGATTTATCGGTGGTGACAGAGTTTCCTATCCTCAGTGCAGTGGGCAGCTAATATCTATGAGGGTGCCCATGTTTACGGATTTAGGGTTGTACCTGGTGGGTTCCTTGATAATTTGTGTGAGATTCAGGGTATCTAGCTTAGATTGTAGGACTGCCGGAGTGTTAAGCACATCCCAGTTTAGGTCACCTAACAGAACGAACTCTGAAGATAGATGGGGGCAATAAATTCACATATGGTTTCCAGGGCACAGCTGGGAGCTGAGGGGGGTCTATAACAGGCGGCAACAGTAAAAGACGTATTTCTGGAGAGATTAATTTTTAAAATTAGAAGATTCAACTATTTGGGCATAGATCTGGAAAGTATGACAGAACTTTGCATGCTATCTCTGCAGTAGATTGCAACTCCTCCCCCTTTGGCAGTTCTATCTTGATGGAAAATGTTGTAGTTGGGGATGAAAATCTCATAATTTTTGGTGGCCTTCCTAAACCAGGATTCAGACACGGCTAGGACATCAGGGTTGGCGGAGTGTGCTAAAGCAGTGAAAAAAAACAACTTAGGGAGGAGGCTTCTGATGTTAACATGCATGAAACCAAGGCTTTTACGGTTACAGAAGTCAACAAATGAGAGCGCCTGGGGACAAGCAGGGCCTGGGTTAACCTCCACATCACCCGAGGAACAGAGGAGGAGTAGGATGAGGGTACGGCTAAAGGCTAACAAAACTGGTCATCTAGTGTGTTGGGGACAGAGAATAAAAGGAGCAGATTTCTGGGTGTGGTAGGATAGATTCAGGGCATAATGTACAGACAGTGGTATGGTAGGGTGCGGGTACAGTGGAGGTAAACCTAGGCATTTAGTAAGAGAGGATGCATCTCTGGACGCACCAGCCATGTAGAGGATAAGAGCCTTTGTAAACCAGTAGGGAGTATGTACAGGGTAAAAACCGTTGTAAAACCGCAGTGAGTACGTACAGGATAAGAATCTTTGTTAGGGCCTGATGGCCTTGTCTGCAGGTGGTCTGTTCACACAGGAACTTTCCACAACCATGCATTGCTTATATCATAATATGTTTTTCCCACCTCTAATTACCTGCTGCTAGATGTCTTTGAATAACGCATCTGACTGGTTTTTGTTGATATAATGCCGTACAGATTTTTAACATGACCGGCTTACCACAATCTCTCACCCATTCAATATTCAGAACAACATGAAACCTTGCAGAAGTTATCTCGTCTCACTAAGATGACTGGTTTGTGCCTAGCCTGTCATGTATTAAAATACTAACATGCCAACTTTTCAAGCTGAGGGACTTTTCTCTCCTTTGTTTTTCTGACTTTCTGACTTTTAATGGCATAAAGTAACGCGGTTAGCCCTGCTCCATAGAGGATCTATTTTGAAACTTGACTTCTGCCCCAGTCCATTCATCTCAGCATAACCTTTCAACTCAAGTACTCTCTCTTTGTTATGCTCTATATGCTCTAGGATAAAATGTTATTACAGTGAAATCGTAATATTAAAGTAGAAAACCTGTGAATAATTTGTTGTAAAGTTCACACTTAGCTTTGACAAGACTTTTACTATAGTTGTGTTACTGTCACTTCAGATGTTGCTTAAATGTGTCTCATATATGTTTCAGTTCATATCCTACTTTATAATTATAAACATTAACATTAGACAACAGAGACATATTGTCCACATATTTGGAAGACTTTGAAACTTTCCTGTATTAGGTGCAAAGTTTCCTTGTGAAATTACTCTTAACTTCATTGCTTCTCGAACATGGTCTAAAGATAACAAATAATGGTTAAAGTTAATGGTCAATATGAGAATGAAACTGAGGGAAGCAGATGACACATTCCTCACTAAAGAAGTGAAGCCTTTGATTAGGAAATTCATTTTAATCAGAGAGTTCAAACAGCGCTCAGAACCATTCTGCTGGGGAGAGACAGAGAGCAGTGTCAATTATGTAACAGCGGTAATTGCATTCAGAAACCTACTACAGTAGTTTCCAGTGGAACTTCACAGCAAAATCCAGGTGTCAGAAGAACCATGTTAGATGGTCCAACATACTATAGTATGAAAACCAACAAAACAATTGTTAGAGAATGAGAATACATGTACACGTTTTATACAACTTCCGATTAATCCTCCTCACAGAATCTTCAAGTCTTGGTAAGCATTCTTGTTACCAAGTCACTTTTCAGCCCATTAATGAATGTAAGCTATTACAGCAACATTTGTTAGAGGAAGAACAACGTTTTTTTATTCCTAACAAAAACATACGCTGAAGTTTTATCACTAAGAAAGGAAAGGGCTGTTAATTCTATTTTTATTGTAATTTAATTGCAGCATCCTCATTCATCATTGACTTCTCCAACCCTCTCAGCACCAGAGCCACTGTGACTCACCTCAAGGGCAGGAGTAGGAGCAGAAGAGGAAGAGCCTCACTGGATTCCACTCATGGGGCTTCCAGCAGCCTTCTCTTCAAGAAATAAAAGCATTCAAAATGTCATGCTGTGGCATTTTTCACGCTAGGGGTGCCGTTATAGGCTTCCAGACCACAACCGTTGAAGCAATTCCTTTTTAATGTATTCTCGCTGAAGGGGACAGGGCGACCAACCTCTATCTGGTGCCCAAACTCAAAGGTAAGGAATTACTTATGGCATTGTATCTTGCTGCACTTGCCAGGGCTCGAGGCGAGTTTTGTCTGAAACACTATCTGCGAGGTTCGAGGAAAATACAATACTTGTGAAATCCTTGTTGGAATCTTGCGATGAGAATAGGATCTATTTCAGGTCAAAGCTTAGTGCAGGGGTAAGGAGGTCCTGCCTTGGGTTATGCCTTATGCTATGTGTCATAGTTGGGGGGGAGGGGGTCTATCTGCCAAAATTGCTCCACTACTTTTGCAAAGTTAAAAAGAGGAAATATCATGCCTCCACACCTTTTAAAGAAATCACACGTTTTCCTATGTAACCCTATAATGTCTTACTAATGTTACATAACACATACAGTTGAAGTCGGAAGTTTACATACACCTTAGACAAATACATCTAAACTCAGTTTTTCGCAAATTCCTGACATTTAATCCAAGTACAAATTCCCTGTCTTAGGCCAGTTAGGATCACCACTTTATTTTAAGAATGTGAAATGTCAGAATAATAGCAGAGAGAATGATTTATTTCAGCTTTTATTTCTTTCATCACATTCCCAGTAGGTCAGAAGTTTACATACACTCAATTAGTATTTGGTAGCATTGTATTCAAATTGTTTAACTTGGGTCAAACATTTTGGGTGGCCTTCCACAAGCTTCCCACAATAAGTTGGGTGAAGTATGGCCCATTCCTCCTGACAGAGCTGGTGTAGCTGAGTCAGGTTTGTAGGCCTCCTTGATCGCACATGCTTTTTCAGTTCTGCCCACAACTTTTTGGGGGTATTGAGGTCAGGTCTTTGTGATGGCCACTCCAATACCTTGACTTTGTTGTCCTTAAGCCATTTGCCACAACTTTGGAAGTATGCTTGGGGTCATTGTCCATTTGGAAGACCCATTTGCGACCAAGCTTTAACTTCCTGACTGATGTCTTGAGATGTTGCTTCAATATATCCACATAATTTTCTTCCTCATGATGCCATCTATTTTGTGAAGTGCACCAGTCCCTCCTGCAGCAAAGCACCCCCACAACATGATGCTGCCACCCCCGTGATTCATGATTGGGATGGTGTTCTTTGGCTTTGCAAGCATTCTCCTTTTTCCTCCAAACATAATGATGGTCATTATGGCCAAACAGTTCTATTTTTGTTTCCTCAGACCGGAGGACATTTGTATAAAAAGTATGATCTTTGTCCCCATGTGCATTGGCAAACCGTAGTCTGGCTTTTTTATGAGGTTTTGGAGCAGTGGCTTCTTGCTTGCTGAGCGGCCTTTCAGGTTATGTCGATATAGGGCTCGTTTTACTGTGGATATAGATACTTTGTACCTGTTTCCTCCAGCATCTTCACAAGGCCCTTTGCTGTTGTTCTGGGATTGATTTACACTTTTTGCACCAAAGTACTTTCATCTCTAGGAGACAGAAGCGTCTCCTTCCTGAGCGGTATGACGGCTGCGTGGTCCCATGGTGTTTATACTTGCGTACTATTGTTCGTACAGATGAACGTGGTACCGTCAGGCGATTGGAAATTGCTCACAAGGATGACCCAGACTTGTGGAGGTCTACAATTTTGGCTGATTTCTTTTCATTTTCCCGTGATGTCAAGCAAAGAGGCACTGAGTTTGAAGGTAGGCCTTGAAATAAATCAACAGGTACACCTCCAATTGACTCAAATTATGTCAATTAGCCTATCAGAAGCTTCTAAAGCCATGGCATCATTTTCTGGATTTTTTCAAGCTATTTAAAGGCACAGTCAACTTAATGTATGTAAACTTCTGACCCACTGGAATTGTGATACAGTGAATTATAAGTGAAATAATCTTTGTTGGAAAAATGACTTGTGTCATCGACAAAGTAGATGTCTTAACCGACTTGCCAAAACTACAGTTTGTTAACAAGACATTTGTGGAGTGGTTGAAAAACAAGTTTTAATGACTCCAACCTAAGTGTATGTAAAATTCAGACTTCAACTGTACGTCTTTCATAGAATAAGTAACATTTTATTTCCTGTGAAGGCTGGCTGTGGCTTTGTGTTCACATCTTCAATGCTTCAATCCTTGTAGTTGTTTTCATGGCCAGGTTCATGTGGAGGAGGACTGTGTGACACTGCTCTCTCTCGCTCTCTTCTTTTGAGCAGTGTGAGGCTCAGCTAACACAGTTGGAAAATAGAAGGTCCCCAGGTGGGACTGAATAAGAAACACCTTGTCCTTCTTATTAACAAGGCCATGAGAAAGAGAGAAAGAAACATGAGGGTAATTAGCATCAGCCCCTTAGTCTTAAGACTAACTGGGCCTCTGTGGTATGCTCTAGCTGGTATTTCACAGATCCCTGTTTAATCGATTGACAAGACTCATTCAATATTTACTTTATTTGTACAGTATATATTTTTGCCAGGAGCATAGTCTTGATTGAGACAAATTATCTATTTTCACAAAAACTGTGAATTGTCCTCATCAGGCAATGAGGAGAACATTGTGTAGAGGTCATATTGAAGTCTGTGGGAGCTGGTAATGTACTGTATATATACAGCCTAGTCTGAGTGCTTAGATAGAAGAAAATGTCTGTTTTTAACCCTAAAAGCACCGACATATTTTGACATTGGAAATCATGGCAAAAATACACTTTCTGTATAATGCAATGCATTACCGAAACACATTTTCGGTAATGCGTTACATTATGTTTCCCTTATTACTATGTAACTCCACAGTAGTAATTGTAGCGGCAGGTACGGCAGGTAGCCTGGCGGGTACAACCGAAACCCTGAGCTGACAAGGTAAAAATCAATTGTCCTGCCCCCGAGCAAGGCAGTTAAACCGCTGTTCCCCTGGCGCCTATGACGTGGATGTCGTTTAAGGCAGCCCCCCCACCTCTCTGATGCAGAGGGGTTGGGTTGAATGTGGAAGACACATTTCAGTTGAATGCATTCAGATGTACAACTGACTAGGTATCCCCCTTTCCCTTTCCTTTAGTAGTTACATAGATGTTACTATGTAATTACATGATAATAAGGTTCTAGCGCTATCAGTTATTGGAACAAGGAATACGTTATTACACATCCACATTATGTTGCACTTATTACTATGTAACTAAATTAGCATAATACAAAAATACCCATAAAAATACGTCAGTTTATGCTAGAGATATCTGTTTTTCATTGGATGCATCTCAATCGACTGCATCCACCAATGTCCCACTCCCGCATTTGTGGTGAAAGGTGACAGAGCTAGAGCAGTGTTTGTCAGACCATGAGACATCTCTAAAATCGGTCTTCTCTCAAAATCATCTGTAGCGTCCAAACTATTATGACCCCTCTATGGAAAGATGAGACTCTCACAAACGATTGTGTTCACCTGATCTTTCCTATATCTCTCCGACATAGGACAGACACTTCAAAACAAATTTTTGGGGTACTATCTGTTGTTCCATGTAGTGAATACGTTATTCAATGCTTTTGTATGAGCTAATAGCATTAAGGCCAAATAAAAAATGTCATAAAATATTTTTGATATATATTTTTGATACTTCAAGGGGTCTTAAAATGTTTAATCAAATAGCAAAATGATCCTTGGTATGACTTCTTAAAACAATTCCATATAGCTTAGTAATTTTGCGCACACATTTCACATCCCTGTTAGTGAGCATTTCTCCTTTGCCAAGATAATTCATCCACCTGACAGGTGTGGCATATCAAGAAGCTGATTAAACAGCATGATCATTAAACAGCTGCACCTTGTGCTGGGGTCAATAAAGGGACACTCTAAAATGTGCAGTTTTGTCACACAACACAATCCCACAGATGTCTCAAGTTTTGAGGGAGTGTGCAATTCGCGTGTTGACTGCAGGAATGCCCACCAGAGCTGTTGCCAGAGAATTGAATGTTAATTTCCTTACCATAAGCTGACTCCAACATCGTTTTAGACAATTTGGCAGTACGTCCAACTGGCTTCACAACCGCAGACATCGTGTGGGCGAGCGGTTAGCTGATGTTAACATTGTGAAAAGAGCACCCCATGGTGGTGATGGGGTTATGGTATGGGCAGGCATAAGCTACAGACAACGAGCACAATTGCATTTTATCAATGGAAATATGAATGCACAGAGAGGCCATGACGAGATCCTGAGGCCCATTGTCGTGCCATTCATCTGCTGCCATCACCTCATGTTTCAGCATGATAATGCAGGCCCAATGTCACAATTGTCTGTACACAATTCCTGGAAGCTGAAAATGTCCCAGTTCTTCCATGGCCTGCATACTCACCATATATGTCACCCATTGACCACTTCACACAGCCATTGAAGAGGAGTGGGACAACATTACACAGGCCACAATCAACAGCCTGATCAACTCTATGCGAAGAAGATTAGTCAATGCAGCATGAGGCAAAAGGTGGTCACACCAGATACTGACTGGTTTTCTGATCCATGTCCCTATTTTTTGAAATCCATAGATTAGGGCATAATTCATTTATTTCAATTGACTGATTTCCTTATATGAACTGTAACTCACTAAAATCTTTGAAATTGTTGCATGTTGTGTTTGTTTTTTTGTTCAGTATATTTATTCTGAGTGGTACATGCATTCACACAGTCTTGATTTATGGGATCCTTCCCACTGTATGATTGATATGTCAAGTGATAAAGTTTATGAAAAAAAATGCACTTGTCCTCATGTAAAATTAGTTTATTAAATATTCTACAGCTGTAATGGCATCAATCAAATCAAACTTTATTCATAATGCACATTTCTTACAACAAGTGCATTTCAAGGTGTTCAAACTCATGTATTGAAAGACGTGGCATTTAGCATCCTTCCTCTTGGCAGGTCTCTACCACATGCAGATGACCCCGTGCAGCTCATAAGTGTAGCTATGCAGCTGTTTTTGTGATTCACAATATTGTCTGTACAGACGTGGAATGCGAGTGGAGGAAGCCAGCCATGCCCGACCAGGTGCAGTCAGTGGAGGACCTGTACCCGGTCAAAGACTACAACCCTCTGTCCCGAGAGCCCACAGAGAAGGATCTTCAGTGGCTAAGGAACCGTCTCCGGGGAGGTTCAGTGGAATGACATGGCTCCTTGAACCTGAGCCCGAACAACTGCTATCCTCTCTGTCATCCCCATGCAGGCATCCTGGCTGTCATGGCGCTGTCAGTGGAGCAGCAGGAGGCTATACGACAGTCAACAGTTGGACAGTGCACCACCCCCAACTGGCACACCATGAGGAGAGAGAGGTTGACGGCCAGGTTAGGGCCAAGCACATTACTCCGTCGCTGCTAAAAAGGGTCCTCAGATCACAGTCATTGGAAGGGATGTTGTCTGTAAAGTGGGGCACAGATATTTTATTTATTTTTTATTTCACCTTTATTTAACCAGGTAGGCTAGTTGAGAACAAGTTCTCATTTACAACTGCGACCTGGCCAAGATAAAGCAAAGCAGTGCTACACAAACAACAACACAGAGGAATGGAATAAACAAGCATACAGTCAACTAGCGATTTTGCAATTCATTCCAGTCATTGGCAGCAGAGAACTGGAAGAAAAGGAGGCCAAAGGAGGTGTTGGCTTTGGGGATGACCAGTGAGATATACCTGCTGGAGCGCGTGCTACGGGTGGGTGTTGTTATCGTGACCAGTGAGCTGAGATAAGGCAGAGCTTTACCTAGCAAAGACTTATAGATGACCTGGAGCCAGTGGGTCTGGCGACGAATATGTAGCGAGGCCCAGCCGACGAGAGCATACAGGTCGCAGTGGTGGGTGGTGTATGGGGCTTTGGTGACAAAACAGATGGCACTGTGATAGATTGCATGCAGAGTAGAGTGTTGGAGGCTATTTTGTAGATGACATCGCCAAAGTCAAGGATTGGTAGGATAGTCAGTTTTACGAGGGTATGTTTGGCAGCATGAGTGAAGGAGGCTTTGTTGCAAAATAGGAAGCCGATTCTAGATTTAATTTTGGATTGGAGATGTTTAATATGAGTCTGGAAGGAGAGTTTAAAGTCTAGCCAGACAACTAGGTATTTGTAGTTCTCACATATTCTAAGTCGGAACCGTACAGAGTAGTGATGCTAGTCGGGTGGGCGGGTGCGGGCAGCGAACAGTTGAAAAGCATGCATTTAGTTTTACTAGCGTTTAAGAGCAGGTGGAGGCCACGGAAGGAGTGTTGTATGGCATTGAAGCTTGTTTGGAGGTTTGTTAACACAGTGTCCAAAGAAGGGCCAGATGTATACAGAATGGTATCGTCTGTGTAGAGGTTTATCAGGGAATCACCCGCAGCAAGAGCTTTTTTCGTTGAAATACAGAGAAAAGAGTTGGCCGATAACCAAGAAGAGCGCATCAAGCCATTCAAAATGGCTACAGGGATTGATGTGCAGCAGTCAGGGCTTTCGGTCACAGGGTCTGGGATCCTGGGTGCCCCACCGGATAGTCTAGTGGGCATCACAGCGGTGTTGGAGGTCAAGTGTCCCTATGGTGCAAGGGACCTTACCATTGAAGAGGCAGTGAAGTCGAAGGATTTCTATATCCAGGAAGAGGCAGGGTCTTACCGCCTCCATGAAGACCATCCCCACTGGCACCAGGTCCAAGGGCAGCTCCACATCACTGGAAGGGAGACTTGCTTCTTCGTTGTGTGGACCACCAAAGTCTCCATCACCAGCGTGACGACCTCTGGCAGACTCCGATTGCTGGACTAGAGGAGTTTTCTAAGCACCACATGCTCCCAAAATTGGCACTACAACAGTGAACATATGTGTCACGTCCTGCCCAGTAATAGGGGTTATTTGTTATTGTAGTTTGGTCAGGACGTGGCAGGGGGTATTTGTTTTATGTGGTTCGGGCTGCTTGTGTTAGTTGTAGGGTGTTTGATTTAGTATTCCGGGTTTTGGGCACTGTTCTATGTTTATGTATTTCTATGTTCAGTCTAGTTATTTGTATTTCTATGTTTAGTTAATTGGGGGTTGAACCCTCAATTGGAGTCAGGTGTTTTCTCGTTGCCTCTGATTGAAGGTTCTATAAATAGATATGTGTTTGTTTTAGTAATTGTGGGAGATTGTGCTGGGTATAGCTTTGTTGCCTTCCCAGCCTGGTATTCGTCGTTGTGATTTTTTTTGTGTATGTATTTGTTTTGGTTTACCTTCTTTGTCCGATTAATAAAATAAGATGAGTGCACATTTCCCCGCTGAGTCTTGGTCCACTTTACCCTACGACAACTGTGACAATATGCAAATATATTGTAAATAGTTTTTGCACACAAATCAGTTTTTGTTCCTACCTTGAGGTTTTATTCCAATTAGTGTTATTTTTATTGGTTATATAGTTCATACATACACACTAGGCTCTCAGAATAGGTTATATTGCATACAAGATTTGCTCAAATCATCCAACTAAAGTAGTGTAGTTAACGGAGGTTCAATCACAAAGGCCGGTCTGATTGCATCTCCTCACAGTTTCACTCAGTGGTACGACCCAATTCAAATTGCATTTTATCACGGGCACAGCGGGAATGTATATCTGTGATGTTTAAATCATTTCTTTCCCCCTTCATTGTGCGGAGCTTCCTTTTCTGGTAAATGCAGTGCCATTTTTATTTCCCAGTGGAAAATGGCAGCAGCTGAGTACTTGAAATAATGCAACCATTAATGTCGTTACCAGATGTTTCCATTTTGCTGTTATATCAGGTCATTTACAAATGTAACAGCACAGCATCATGTCACTCTGTAAAGGTCCTGGGTGTAGTGGTGTACAGAGTCAGGCGCAGGACAGCAGATATGACTAATCAACATACTTTACTCAAAATTACAAAAATACAAAGTAACATAGCGAGCCAACAAAAACGGACCGATGTACAAAGAACAATCACTCACAAATAAAACATGGGGAACAGAAGGTTAAATAATAAACAAGTAATTGGTTGGGTGAAGCCAGGTGTGAAAGACAAAGACAGAACAAATGGAAAATGAAAAGTGGATCGGCGGTGGCTTGAAGGCCAGTGACGTCGACCGCCGAACGCCGCCGGAACGAGGAGAGGGACCGACTTCGGCGGAAGTCGTGACACACTCCTCCTAAAACTATCAATTAGCCAGGTCAATTTGTAGATATATCTGCACAGCATGTTTGTTTGTCAGCTAACTAGCCAGACAGTTTAAGTGGAATGATTAACTGACAATATTTCAAATTAACTGCCAACATCAAAGCAAAGCAACATCAAAGCAAAGGGCTATGTGCTATCCCTGCATCTGGCATCTTACCTACTGGCATCCCAGCATCTTACGTACTACAGCCCTCATCCTACTCATACAATACCCGTTCTGCCAGTCACATTCTGTTAAAGGTCCCCAAAGCACACATCCCTGAGTCGCTCCTCTTTTCAGTTCGCTGCAGCAAAAACTGAAACTGGACAGTTTTATCTCCATCTCTTCATTCAAAACTCAAACATGGACACTTACTGACAGCTGTGGCTGCTTTCGTGTGATGTATTGTTGGTCTCTACCTTCTTGCCTTTTGTGCTGTTCTCTGTGCCCAGTAATGTTTGTACCATGTTTTGTGCTGTTACCATGTTGACCTGCTGCCATGTTATGTTGCTACCATGTTGTTGTCATGTTATATTGCTACCATGCTGTGTTGTCATGTGTTGCTGCCATGCTATGTTGTTGTCTTAGGTCTCTCTTTATGTAGTGTTGTCTCTCTTGTCGTGATATGTTTTATATTTAATCCCAGCCCCCGTCTCCCCCCCCCCCCCCCCGCCTTTTGGTAGGCCGTCATTGTGAATAAGAATTTGTTCTTAACTGACTTGCCTAGTTAAATAAAAATAAGAAGTAAGTAGAGTTGGATTGGATTGGACACACCCTACAAAAATCATCTGGACTGCTTAACTAGAGAGAGAGAGAGAGAGAGAGAGAGAGAGAGAGATAGAGAGAGAGAGTACATCTAAGGATGGGAGAGAAATCATTTTCAGCATATTTCCTTGCTGAGGGTGGCGTTGATCATGCACTGCTTATCGTGGGGTGAGCCTGATGTTCCGCATGTCACGCCTCGTCTAAAACATGGGGAAAAGGGGACATAAATTAAAGATGGTGATGCATCTACAAATTCATTGTTTTTCACAATATTGTATCATATTTGATGAGTTACTGACCTGTCCGTCCACAGGCTCGATGTGCTGTAGTCTCCACAACTGGAGACCCAACTGTAGTCTCCACACTGGCACAGGATGTCCATTCACCGGATGGTCTGAAGGATGCACTTCTGTTGGACTGGAAAACAAAGAGACATTTGGTCAGTGTTAGATCTTCTTCAATGCTCTATCATCGTCTTTATCTGGACAGAAAACACATTGTTTATCATAACGCAGACACACCTTGGACAATGTGACAAGTGGTCCCTCAACACCCAATCGACATGCCTCATTGTTTGGTCTTGTTTCCCAGTCAACAACTACTTCTCTGATGAATGGGTCTTGGAGGTTTACAATTGCACAGCAAGTCTGCTCCAGCACATTACTATAACAACGCAGATGAGGTGGGGTGAATCTCAGGATTCTGAAATCTTTTGGTTGAGTATTTACCCTTTCAACATGGATTCTGTTTCTCGCTATGTCTTTTGTGAGATATATCTCACTCTCTGGGAACCTTCTGTGGTTGTCAATGACCATCCTGCAGTTTCTGCTGGACCCCTGAAAGACGCAGGAATGCACGTTCGTTTCTTCTCCCGACTTGGAACAATCGCTAATGATAAAAAACTTGTGGATCACGTGAATGAAAGTGATGGCAACATTGCCAGGTGCAAGTCGGTGTAGCTGTGACGCAACTTCATAAGCGCCGTAAACAATTGATCCTCAAATTATAGCATCTCGACCCTCCACTTGGAAAATTAGACAACGCAGTCCTTGTAATGTTCCAAGTAAACAACAACAATGTTGAACATGTCGTTGTCTGGAAGTCCTGTTTCCATCCTAACTACTTTATGAGACAGCTGTGATGCTGAATAACTGTTATGGGTATACAGCTGATTCTCCTGTAGAACCTTCAGTTGCGCTGTTTCCTCAAAATGCACCTCAGTGAGAACATTTTGCGACTATGCAGAGAGCAGCCTCCTACATTCTTCAGTGGCAGAGGAGTCTGGACCTTTATTGTCTGACATGGTGGATGTGTCTGGATCTTCCTCTTCTGCCATGGTGGATGTGCAAACTTTTCTGGTAAATACAGGACCATTTCTCTTTCCCACAGGAAAATGGCAGCTGCAGACCTGAGTGTTGTCACTGGGTTTCCGGTACACCCTTTCTGAAAGACCAACAAAAAAGTTCATTTTACTAGCTAGCTAGGTTGATTACTAAAATGGTAACCTCTATATTCAATACTATAACCCACAGACTTGACTATAGTAACAGTAAAATCCTACTATGCAGATGGGACATTTCTGCTGGAATGGAGGAATTATCTGGAACGCTCAACCAGATGATCAGGACAGTCTAGGGTACTATGTACTCGAAGAGGTGAAGTATTGTGATGAGCTAAACAGCTGTACTTATGATTCTAATTCTCAAAAGGAGAATTAAAACCCTCAGCCGTGAGGTCACTGAGGAGGACCAACATTGGTAAGGGAATCATCTGAAAGGGACGGACGTATAGACGGAACATAAGGATTTTGGGCAATGACCTTGAGCGATTATGTCAAAGCTTGCAACAGGGTGTGTAGTTCTGTATGATAGTCACATTAGCTGTTAATTTGCGTTTCATTTTTGGGGGGTAATTACTTGCATATATTTTGATAAATGTTACTTTGCCTGAAGAGATTTGTGTGGTTACAAAAACATCATGCCAGGATAAGCCTACATTAAATACAGACCTTATATGAAGTAGATGTAAAATCCCCTACAGAAAAATGAATGGTTGAAAAACGATTGGAACCATTTCTGGGTTTTACAGCTAGGTTTTATGGGTATTATGACTCATACTGTGGTACTCAATTTAGGCTACCTCTAACTTCCATCATGTGCACATTCAGATAGGGGGCGGCAGGTAGCCTAGTGGTTTGAGCATTGGGCCAGTAACCGAAAGGTTGGCGGATTGAGTCCCCGAGCTGACAAGGTAAACATCTGTCTTTCTGCCCCTGAACAAGGCAGTTAACTCACTGTTCCTAGGCTGTCATTGTAAATAAGAATTTGTTCTTAACTGACTTGCCTAGTTAAATAAAAAACAGCCTTGTCCAACTAGGCCTTGTATACCTTAGCTGGCAGCATTGATATTGTGGCAGAGTGTAACCAATGCCAGCAATAATTAACCATATAGGCTATAACCTATAACTTGGCTACAGGTTAAAGAATTTACAGCTCAAATTTTCCCCCATTATAACTGTGAAGGAGGGTAAAATAACAGCGTTTTCCTTGAAAAGGGGAGAATTTGAGCTTTACAAAAATGCTAGAAGAATTACTGTACTCCTAACATTCAACAAATAGCATGTGTTTTTCCCAACTTGCATTTGCAGTCCGCGCAGCAAGAACTGCAACACAGCTGAATGAATAACAGCGCACATGGGAAAATAGTGATTCTGATGTGATCAACGCAAAAATAGCCTACATGAAAGTAAGAGATAGACTAAACATTGTTTCTAGTTATGGCTAGTTACAAGTGGGTTCGCATCAGTTCAAAAGATGGATGAGTGACTGAAGTAACTGCCTTGGAGCTGTTTATTTATTTGTTCATTTGGATCCTCATTAGCTTTAGCAAAAGCAGCAGCTACTCTTCCTGGGGTCCACAAAAAACACAAAACATGACAAGTAACAAAACACTGATACACTGATAGACAAGGACAGTCACACAAATTTAAAATACAATGACATGCAAACAATACAACAACAAAAATAATATAAAAAATACAACAAAACAATGGTGATTGTTAATGTGTCTGTGTGTGCGTGTGTTTGTGTGTGTGTCCCCTCATAGTCCCAGCCGTTACATTTGATGTTGTTTAATCTGTTTTCTAAAGCTAATTTTGCTGTTTGCTAGATTAATTGGAGATGGAAGGGAGTTCCATGCGATCATGGCTCTGTATAATACTGTGCGTTGCCGTGAATTTGTTTTGGACTTGGGGACTGTGAAGAGACCCCTGGTGGTATGTACGGGTGACTGAGCTGAATGTTATTTATTGTGGGGTATGTATGGGTATCCGAGCTGAATGTTATTTCTTGTGGGATATGTATGGGTATCCGAGCTGAATGTTATTTCTTGTGGGGTATGTATGGGTATCCGAGCTGAATGTTATTTCTTGTGGGGTATGTATGGGTATCCGAGCTGAATGTTATTTCTTGTGGGGTATGTATGGGTATCCGAGCTGAATGTTATTTCTTGTGGGGTATGTATGGGTATCCGAGCTGAATGTTATTTCTTGTGGGGTATGTATGGGTATCCGAGCTGAATGTTATTTCTTGTGGGGTATGTATGGGTATCCGAGCTGAATGTTATTTCTTGTGGGGTATGTATGGGTATCCGAGCTGAATGTTATTTGATTAGGCAGACCATCTGGAATTTTCATAACTGTAATATTTCTCATAAATCTACAAAACTTCTCTCATCTAACCCTCAACCAGGAAAGACTGGCATTCATGTTGTTGATGTTAGTTCTGTGTGTGCAGTTAAGGGCAAGACGTGCTGCTCTGTTCTGAGCCAGCTGCAGCTTTGCTAGATCTTTCTTTGCTGAACTTGACCATATTACCAGACAGTAATCAAGATGGGACAAGACCAGAGCCTGAACAACTAGTACAGTTGATCTGTGTGTAAAAAATACAGAACATCTTTTTTATAACAGACATACCCCTCTCCATCTTCACAACAAGTTTGTCAATATGACTTGACCATGATAACTGACCGTCCAATGTTATACCTAGGAGTTTAGCTTCCTCAACTTGCTCAATGGTCACAACCTGTGTGGGAAAGCCAGGCAGATCAGCTCAATCAGACCTTGGAACAGAAAACTGTCAATTCTGCCAATGAGAGGATTACATAAAATATTCTGCTTGCATGCTTAGGCTTGAACAAAACAGATAATTGCAGAGTATTTTTAGTCATAGTTATTGTTGATGAAATTAACACTGAACACAGGATCAGGTACATGCAATGTCAGTTGCAATGTCAGGTGACATCAGAGGTATACCTCACATGTATAACCTTTACAATACAAGGTCAATATGATCCTATTCTAGACAGTAGAGGTTGCGTGAGATCAAACTTTGCTCCAAAAATGCCAAGGTCAGGGGTTAAGTAATCTCCTGTCATGCTTGAGAACCAAAAGCCATGACATGACATGATAATACATGGTTTTTCAATACGGCCAGAATGAAATAGCCAGAGGTGTACAGATTTGGTGACTCCAGGGATTTTAAGAGATTTATAATTCATGGATAAGCAATACTTCAGTCAAATGTACAATAAGTAACCATGTCATGGCTTTTTAAGGCAGGTCTAATTTCTTCAAAGAGAGCTCACAGGCTTTACCGTGCCTTTACGAGACAGAAAATCCAAAGGATACATACCGTTTAGTAGGCATTATATCAGAGGAACATAATGTTAAAAATACTGCTGCACCTTCTGTGGCATCTACAGAACATTCAGGATGTCTTTTAATTCTCTTACCTCATGCAATGTTCATTTTGAATGTTGCTTTCTCACCTCATTGAGATTGTCAGGTGCATGATGCATTAGAATATAATCAATGGGACACAAACAATAAAGATTGCTTTTACGCAATTCATTTCCCCCATATGGATGAGCCATTATCTCTCCTCTTAGATGTCTTGTCAAAGGACACACAGGGTTAGGGGAATTAGACTGTGTCTGATAAGCGCTATGAAGATGCACATAGGAGTTGAAATGGTCTTGAAAGCCTGTTTCTGCCAAGTCCTCCTGACTGACCACATGTTAGTCTAAGGAGTGCGCAAATGGCCCTCTAATCATGTAGCCTAGCTTTTTCCTGTTTAGACCTTCTTGAACTATAGACTGCAGACAGATAGACAGTCTTTGCCTCTCTCTGAAATGCAGGGTTGGGGAGTAACAAAAAAAATGTAACCGTAATCCATTACGGTTCCAGCAAGAAAATGTGTAATCAGATTACAGAAAAAGTAGATGATTACTTCTAGGATTACCTTTAAATTCAGAATGTTTTTTTTATGTTTGCACAATATTTTTTTATGAAACCTTGCTGTTTTCTCAATGACATTCCAATCAGCAAAAAGGTGCACGTTTAAGTTTGTTCCCCCTGAGCGAGTCTGACCACAAGTCAGAGACCACTACGATGACACACCAAATGTGTTTTAGATGGATCGCAGGAAAAGAGCAGGAACAGGCTACTGTCCAAGATATGTTTTTTTACCAGGTAAGTGGACTGAGAACATATTCTCATTTACAGCAACAACCTGGGGAATAGTTACAGGGGAGAGGAGAGGGGATGAATGAGCCAATTGTAAACTAGGGATGATTAGGTGACTATGATGATATGAGGGCCAGATTGGGAATTTAGCCAGGACACCAGGGTTAACACCCGTACTCTTACAATAAGTGCCATGGAATCTTCATAGACCACAGAGAGTCAGGACACCCGTTTAACGTCCCATCCAAAAGACAGCACCCTACACAGGGCAATGTCACTACCCTGGGGAATTAGTATAATTGTTAGATCATTGGAAAAGGTGTGTCCTACTGGCACTCCAACATCACTTCCAGCAGCATCTGGTCTCCCATCCAGGACCAACCCTGCTTAGCTTCAGAAGCAAGCCAGAAGTGCTATGCTGTTTTCCAATGGTTAGACTGCTGTTGACATCCAAAGATTATACATCCAATTGGAATAAACAGAGTTAAGGACAACAGCAGTGGTGTAGCCTACGAGCAATTTGCATAAAAGCAATCTTTATTGTTTGTGTCCCATCCGCAACCGTAGGGCTTTCCAGCAGGTGGTGTAGTCAGCCCAACGCATCACCAGGGGTACACTGCCTGCCCGGACATCTACAGCACCTGGTGTCACAGGAAGGCCAAGAAGATCATCGAGGACCTCAGCCACCCGAGCCACGGACTGTTCACCCTTCTACCATCTCGAAGGCGAAGACAGTAGAGGTGCATCAAAGCTGGGACCAAGAGACTAAAAAACAGCTTCTGTCTCCAGGACATCAGAGTTAAATAGTCAGCACTAGCCAGCCTCTGCCCAGTACCCTGCAGTGAACTTTAGTCACTGTTACTAGCCGGCTACCACCTGGTACTCAACCCTGCACCTTAGAGATAGCTACCCTATGTACAAAGTCATAGAACACTGGTCACTTTAATAATGTTTTACCCACTTCATTTGTATATACTGTATTCTAGTCAAGGCCTATACTATTTAAATACTGCTGTACACCCCTTTTCTATCCATTTACTGTCCATACTGTCTATACATCCCATCATATATATTTATATTCCGGACTCTGACATAGCTCGTACTAATATTTCTAAACTTCTAAATTCCTTTCTTTTTATTTTTAGGATTTGTATGTATTGTTTTGTATTGTTAGGTATTTCTGCACTGTTGGATCTAGGAACATAAGCTTTCGCATAAGCACCCACATAAGCACCCGCTATAACATCTGCTAAATATGTGTACGCGACCAGTACAATTTCATTTGATTTGATATCACTTATTATTGATATCTAGGCCTACATAGCGCAATGATGTGAATCCCACTGCTGCTCTGTCATTTAGCTATTTGCGCCTTACGGATTGTGGTTGTTGTTGATGGCTGTTCACAAATCTAAATGTGTATTTGAACCCAATAATGGTTGAATTGAAGAAGTTCAAGCTGCCTATCAATCATTGTTTTTGCGACCAGTGGACAGCCAGTAAAAAATGTGATCTTGCAACAGCTGCAGAGTGTGGATCGCAGCCTATGGAATACAATTTTGAGGGGGAGTTCCTCCCTTCTGAACTTCTCCGTGATATTGTGCTCCACATACTGTCAAAAAAAAAGTTTAATTTAAGAAGACCACGAGTGGGGCTTTTATAGCTCAATCGTATTCGTGTTGATAATTTTTTTTCCATAGGCCTAATGTGTGCACTTTTGACTAACTTTGCACATGCACATGCACTTCTCAGTAATGCTCAAAGTATGCCATTCCATCACAGAAAATTTGAGATCAGAATTTTAACACCCACAGTGTTAAATGTAACCCTTCTTAGTGTGTATATGTGAACAACCGAAACAGTGTTAAACTAACACTATTCAAAGTGTTGATAAACTAACATCCCAAGAGTGTTGGGTCCCTAACCTTATATTAGAGCTGATGCAGTTACACTTTCTCAGTGTTAGGCAATTAACATCTGCGGTGTTAGAGGAACTATTTTTGGGGAGTTGTTTTAACACTGTAGGGTGTAAAGCCTTATTTGCATATTTATTTCCCAGGGTTCTTTTCGCTTGAATTTTAGAGGTACCTGTACCACCCATTACTGTGTTGGCTAGTGACAGAGACATGATCGGTGCATTCAATGGCTTTCACTCCTGTAGTCTTCACCAAGTGAGTGCCTAAGTAAATACTTTATCATAAAAAATCAATTATTTATGACAATAACTTTTTTTGACAATACCATACTTTGATAGCCTAGTTTACCCTAACATACTGTAGTGGTCTGAAACTCCTGGGTTGCAGGCCACGGCTAGTTATTATGCTGGCTTGCAAAGTGTTACATTATTCCTAATGGAATCCGACCAGAGTTACGATAGCCAACAATTGGAACTTCTAAAATCACCTGCGATCTGCAGTAAGAATGATTGCCAAGGTAGGGACATGTATTAATGAGACTACCTAAATCGTCTAAACTGGAACAACCATCTCAATAATGGGTGAAAGTCCAACCACTTACAGATTGGATTAGTTTAGAAAAAATGTATGTTATTTATCTTTGTGTAGTATAAGATCAATTAAATCAATCAATGTGCATGCAGAAACAGCAAACTATTCTAAAAAGCAACCTGCAACAAATCATGCTGGGAAATACAATAATGAGGCCCCTCCCATTTCTTTTTCATTCTGAGAGTTAACGGAAATTAACTGAACACAGTCAAGTAACAACAACACCACCTGGTTAACACTTCATATATTCACAGCAGGCGGTGTCAGTTTCAATCCCATTGGTGTTAACCCCACTAGACTCAACACTCAGATATACAGTAACACTCACAACACTTTTTACCTCAACACCATCCGCAAATTTGCTGTGCATGCACCTTCCGATGCATACATGACCGTGATTTATAGCGTTGGTACCTTGCACGTTCTAGGGTGCCCTGGATTAAATATTCAAGCTACTCAAGCGTTAGAGCACCACGTCCATCTGGTCACCCTGTACTGTACCGTGTGTGACAACACAAGTAATGATTTCATGTTAACTTGAGTATGAACATTAATATTTGATAAGGTATAACTCTGGAGTTTAGCCACCGCAACCGCAGGCTTATTATTGCAGGCAGAGACCACACCCTGTTCAGATGGATGGAAGTTGTGGTGTAGCCTACATTACTGCTGCTGCTAAAATATATTTGGTGTAGACGAATATGAAACATTGTTCCCTTGAAACAATTATATATGACATTGTTTCTCTCAAACAGATAAATAAAACATATGACGTAAATAGAAAGGATCTAATTTCCTGGGCTGGAACACTATCCTCTTACTGTAAAATACAGTTCAGAATTCTTAAAAATAATTATTGAAAGCTTTGCATCTCCATCCAACTCTAAAAATCAAGTATTAAATATCAGCATTTTTTGTAAATAAGTCAAATGGATTTCAAGGTTAAATCTCCACCCATGGCTAGCGGAAGCCTAAAGAACAACAAGCAGCTCCTAAGGTTGTGTCGCAAGCCAAGCGTGAACTGTCCAACTGTCGCCTCATTACACGGATCCAGGAAGCAAGGCCATGCAGAACCGCATGTGTGTGTGTGTGTGTGTGTGTGTGTGTGTGTGTGTGTGTGTGTGTGTGTGTGTGTGTGTGTGTGTGTGTGCGCGTGCGTGCGTGCGTGCGTGTGTGTGCACTGTAGAGGAGAGAAGTACCCTACCGTTCCTATTTGTTCCACTTCAATCATTATTGCAAAGAACAATAGAAGCTGTCAAGTGTTCAATGTCAATACAATATTGAAGCGAGTCCAGGCTGGTATTAGCTTAAAAGCAAGTCCATTTTTACTATGCTGTTGGCGTGTTTGAGTTAACAGCTATGTTCTATTTACTTCATAAATGTGTTATGAAGCATGACATATTGAAACCTTACTGAACGCCTTGTGTCGTGCTTCGAGGCACATGCATGACTAAGACCAATATGTGACATACATTGTTTAGAGACTGTTGTTGTGCATCACGTTAACCTTTAAGTCATGTGTAAAAACATCTTTAACGTAGCATTCAAAAACAGTTTTACAGTTTGCGTTGTTAGGAAAAATGTTCAATAGATAAACATAGAGAAAGTATCACAGCTAGAAACACATGTTCCATGATGCCACCAATGAAGATATAGAATCATTGGTGTGAGCAGTGATGCAATCAGATTTGAAAGTGTGAGGTGGCTTATGAGAGTTGTTCCTGTGAGAGGCAAGCTAATAAGATTACAGGCACTCTGAAACCACATTAAGTCAATGCAATAACGGCATCATGAAGTTGTGTTGGTGCAGGCTGCTCCATAGCCTCTCCCTGTAGGACAGAGATGTCCTCAGGGCTCCAATACCATACTTACAAAAAGGAAGAAAACAATGAGTGGCGTCTTTGTGAAATGTGCTTTGCAACCGAGTGCTACATAAGCAATTGTCTGGTGTCAATCAGACCACCGGATTTAATTAATAAAAAATCCAGATCTGAGATAAATTATTCCCCCTATTAGGTTCTAAATTAACCGACTAAAACTCACGGACGCTTAGTAAAGCTCAAACCAAGTTTATTCACCCACTGGGTCATACAACTGCATAAGATGAAGACATGTTTCATTTTTTTACATTTTAGTCATTTAGCAGACGCTCTTATCCAGAGCAACTTACAGTAGTGAATGCATACATTTCATTTCATACATTTTTTTCCCTGTACTGGTCCCGTGTGGGAATTGAACCCACAACCCTGGCGTTGCAAAGACCATGCCCTACCAACTGAGCCACACGGGACCATGTTTCCACCAGTGGTAGTATATAGACCACAATTTGGGAGGAGTATGCTCCTTCTCTCTAAACATTACATCTTTATTGCTAGGCAGGAAGTTAAGTGATGCGGGCAATAAACTGTTCCTTCTCCCTTAATGTGACCTGACCTGACCTCGGCCCCCCATTCCTCACTAAACAATATCTCTCCACCCTTATCAGTGACTGCAACCATGTGATTGCCTTTCCTTTACTCAATATATTCCAAGCTTAATTGCCTCCAGCGTATACATTCCTCCTACAGATAACCATTAACTTCTGGTGTAGAAACCAGATTATGGCACTCAACATTTCAAGTTTAGAACTCATCACCCCCCAACGGCATTCAAAAAGAAAACAAAAGTTAAATCTAACACGGAACTAACACAAATGCTCTTAGATACAGATACAGTTCCAGCTTCAAATCTTCGTCAACCTTGGTTATACAGTGTCTTCAGAAAGTATTCAGACTCCTTGACTTTTTCCTAATTCTGTTACGTTACAGCCTTATTCTAAAATTGATTAAATTGTTTTTTCCCTTATCAATCTACACACAACAACCCATTATTACAAAGCAAAAACAGGCTTTTAGAAATGTTAGCAAATTTCAAAAACAGAAACAACTGAAATATCACATTTACATATGTATTCAGACCCTTTACTCAGTACTTTGTTGAAGCACCTTTGGCAGCGATTACAGCCTCGAGTCCTCTTGGGTACAAGCTTGGCACACATGTATTTGGGGAGTTTCTCCCATTCTTATCTGCAGATCCTATCAAGCATGGTCAAGTTGGATGGGGAGCGTCGCTGCACAGCTATTTTCAGGTCTTTCTAGAGATGTTCGATCGGGTTCAAGTCCAGGCTCTGGCTGGGCCACTCAAGGACATTCAGAGACTTGTCCCAAAGCCACTCCTGCGTTGTTTTGGCTCTGTGCTTAGGGCCATTGTCCTGTTGGAAGGTGAACCTTCACCCCAGTCTATGATCCTGAGCACTCTGGAGCAGGTTTTCATCAAGGATCTCTCTGTACTTTGCTCCGTTCAACTTTCCCTCGATCCTGACTAGCCTCCAAGTCCCTGCCGCTGAATAACATCCTCACAGCATGATGCTGCCAGGTTTCCTCCAGACATGACGCTTAGCATTCAGACCAAAGAGTTCAATCTTGGTTTCATCAGACCAGAGAATCTTGATTCTTATGGTCTGAGAGTCTTTAGGTGCCTTTTGGCAAACTCCAAGCTGGCTGTCATGTGCCTTTTACTGAGGAGTGGCTTCCGTCTGGCCACTTCACCATAAAGGCCTGATTGGTGGAGTACTGCAGAGATGGTGGTCCTTTTGGAAGGTTCTCCCGTCTCCACAGAGGAACTCTAGAGCTCTGTCAGAGTGATCATCGGGTTATTGGTCATCTCCCTGACCAAGGCCCTTCACCCCCGATTGTTCAGTTTGGCCTGGCAGCCAGCTCTAGGAGGAGTCTTGGTGGTTCCAAACCTCTTCCATTTAAGAATGATAGAGGTCATTGTGTACTTGGGGACCTTCAATGCCGCAGAAATGTTTTGGTACCCTTCCCTAGATCTGTGCCTTGACACAATCCTGTCTCTGAGCTCTACGGAGAAGTTATTCCACCTAATGGCTTGGTTTTTGCTCTGACATGCACTGTCAACTATGGAACCTTATATAGACAGGTGTGTGCCTTTCCAAATCATGTCCAATCAATTGAATTTACCACAGGTGGACTCCAATCAAGTTGTAGAAACATCTCAAGGATGATCAATGGAAAAAGATGCATCTGAGCTCAATTCCCAGTCTCACTGCAAAGGGTCTAAATACTTAAGTAAATAAGGTATTAATGTTTTTCGGTTTTATACATTTACAAACATTTCTAAAACCTGTTTTTGCTTCGTCATTTTGGGGTATTGTGTGTAGATTTGTATTTATTTAATACATTTTAGAATAAGGCTGCAACATAACAAAATGTGGAAAAAAGTAAAGGGGACTGAATACTTTCCAAAGGCACTGTATGTACAGAGTACAGACAGAATAAAACATTTTACATACCGCTGAGCTGAGAGCCAAACTCCCAATGTTTAACAGAAGCACCTCGCTGTGTCTGCCTTCACATTCATTGTAATCATGTCATGAGCCAATAAAGCTGACTTGAATTGTGAAGTTGCAGTCAGACAGGCGCTCTCCTCATGCACAATGCAATCGTTATTTTTTATGACTCACTGAATGATTCATTGTTGGAAAGGCAGAACCCGTCCCCCCCGTCCCCCGTCCCCCCGCTGGCCCACCTGGACGTCTGCATTCTCTGCTCCTCTGGCTGAATAATGATATCTTATAATCGGGTCGACCCTGGCCTTTTGGGGGCCCTAGGTGAGATTTGATTGCCCCCCCCCCCCTCCCCACCTCGCAGGCAAACATTTTAGTGGCCCCCTTCTTGACGACGAAGAGAAACTTTTTAAGTTTTAAAGTTCATTTCCAGCAATTCAACACATTTGCCATGGGGCGTAGAGAGCATTTTGCAATTGTATAATTAATTGAATGCAATGCTACTCATTTTGCCTTGGGGCAGAGAGAAACATTTGCAGTTTTACAGCTAATTTCCTACAATTCAACCCATTTTGCCATGAGGTGGAGAAAACTGCAAAAATGTAATTTCCTGATATTCTACACATTTTGCCATGACTTATGCCATGCTATAACCCCCATGCAGTCTTTGTAATATAATTTTTATTTCATCATTGTATGTCTAATAAATCACTGTGTTTATTCAATAAAAATAACTCCAGAATACAGAGTGGCATAGACTGACCAGGTGAATCCAGGTGAAAGCTATGATCCCTTATTGATGTCACCTGTTAAATACACTTCAATCAGTGTAGATGAAGGGGAAGAGACAGGTTAAAGAAGGATTTTTCAGCCTTGAGACTATTGAGACATGGATGGTGTATCTGTGCCATTCAGAGCGTGAATGGGCAAGACTAAATATTTAACTTCTTTTGAATGGGGTATGCTAGTAGATATCAGGCACACCGGTTTGAGTTAAGAACTGCAATGCTGCTGGGTTTTTCACTCTCAACAGTTTCCCTTGTGTATCAGGAATGTTCCACCACCGAAAGGACATCCAGCCAACTTGACACAACTGAGTCAACATGGGCCAGCATCCCTGTGGAATGCTTTCGACACCTTATAGAGTCCATGCCCAGGCGAATTAAGGCTGTTCTGGGGGGAAAAGGGGGTGCAACTCAATATTAGGATGGTATTCCTAATGTTTTGTACACTCAGTGTATATTTTCCGTCATTTATTTCCCTGGGCCTCTTTTGGCCCTTGAAATGCTCAGTCTGATCGTGTGGGCGTTAGGAAACACATTTGAAGATATTTACATACACAGCCCTGATAGGATGTCCAGAGCTCACCCCCTTAGCCAGATTAACAGTCATTGGTCTGTTACAATCAGATCACATTGTGATGTCATGATGTAGGCAAAAAGTTACATCCCACCTGAACAGCCTGAAATTCGATAAAACATTTCAAACAGCTTTTACACAAAAAGGGCATTATCATACAATTCTGAGTGTTTATTTCAACCTCATAGTGTGAAAATACATCGTTTTTTAAATTAAGTGATATCTAAGTGAGCGACTGCAAGTCTGCACATGCCCTTTGTGCCCGGTTGGTAAGTTGGGGCTCCCGGGTGGCACAGCGTTCTAAGGCACTGCATCTCTGCGTTAGAGACATCACTACAGCCCCTGGTTCAATTCCAGGCAGTATCACATCCAGCTGTGATTGGGAGTTGCATAGGGCAATGCACAATTGGACCAGCATCATCCAGGTTAGGGTTTGGCTGGGGTAGGCTGTCATTGTAAATAACAATTTCTTAACTGACTTGCCTAGTAAAATAATAAAAATAAATGTGGGCCATAAATACTGCAAGTTTAGATAGTTAGGTAGACTAACTTATCAATCTAAAAAAAATGTTGCTGTCATGGACTAATTGAGTGACTGTCAGTGACTGACAAAAGGAAAACTGCTGATACATAACCAAAGCAAACGCCTATGTCGCTTCTGCCTGGCTTGCTCGTCATGCTTTCCAGGACACACATGGCCCAGGTTAAAGAAGTCATTATGCGCCGTGCCATACCATGGCTTTCTGGTTCGCACAAAGTTGCTCAATCCTATAGACAGAGCACTCTTACTGCTCCCTCTCCACTCCTCCTTTACGTCTTAACACTCAGTGCTGCATATCCAACTTTACTTTTCATGTGTCAGTGTTGCATATCCAACTTTACTTTTCATGTGTCAGTAGTTTACTAGTGCCACGTCTTCAACAGGTAGCCTTAGGACAACATTCTATCCTGAACCAAGGTTCAAGACCCATTGACTCCTTTGAGATTGTGCACTCAAAGAGGAGATGGGTTGGAATGCTTCTTAGACCTGGCTGCAGAGTAGACTACCAGTACCAGTGAGACCGCTCTCACAAGAAGACTATAGGCATTTTCAATGCTGCTGGCAGAGGCAGAGTGTCCCTCCTGGCAACGTTCAGAAATCCTGACATTTAGGAATACAAATTGGGTAGGGAGGCAGGGGAGGATGGCAATATCCATTTTGTAGTCTAGTTTGCACATAAAATGAAACTCCAGCTCAGTGCCAGTCCCATGCCAACATGTAGCACATTGTGTGACATGTGCACTAAGTTTAATTAATATGTGTTGAAGTGTCTAGGTCTGTATATACAGTAGATTGACAGTATGCTTGCTTGAAAATGTGGATCATAAGAGCTGTCTATTGGCGACAACCAAACTAAGCAATCTGAGCTTTGAACATACCAATGATCAAACCAAGGTTTATCAAAAGATAGACATTTTAAAAACATGTAGTTTAAAAAAGAAAGTATTGAGCACTATGTGGAAGAGACCTCCTATGTTGGTACCCATAATCCATTAAGGCTTGTCAAGTAAAGATCCACCATTACTTTACATCTGTGAGGATAATTTGGCTGTTGAGAGTAGCCACTGGTCTCCCCAATTCAACAGTCGTACGGGGGTAGTTGAGCTGACTGTTAACAACGGGTGACATTGAGTGTGGTAAATTAAAGCAATCATTTATTGGAGCAAATGTGTTCACATAAGGTCCTCGCATTTACTCTAATGATGATGATGATATACACAGCATCATTTAGCCTGAGTGTGAAACACACACGGCTAATCAAAATGGCTACCCGGACTACCTGCATTGACCCTTTTTTGCGCTAACTGTCTTGCACTGACTCTATGCACACACACTGGACTCTACCCAAATCAATCAATCAATCAAATTATTTATAAAGCCCTTTTTACATCAGCTGATGTCACAAAGTGCTATACAGAAACCCAGCCTAAAGCCCCAAACAGCAAGCAATGCAGATGTAGAAGCACGGTGGCTAGGAAAAACTCCCTAGAAAGGCAGGAGCCTAGGAAGAAACCTTGAGAGGAACCAGGCTCTGAGGGGTGGCCAGTCCTCTTCTGGCTGTGCTGGGTGGAGATTATAACAGTACATGGCCAAGATGTTCAAATGTTCATAGATGACCAGCAGGGTCAAATAATAATAACCACAGTGGTTGTAGAGGGTGCAACAGGTCAGCACCTCAGGAGTAAATGTCAGTTGGCTTTTCATAGCCGATCGTTCAGAGTTAGAGACAGTAGGTGCGGTAGAGAGTCGAAGGTCCGGTGCGGTAGAGACAGCAGGTCCGGGACATGGTAGCACGTCTGGTGAATAGGTCAGGGTTCCATAACAGCAACCCAAACACTCCCACACTCACTCTGACACATAAACCCCACTATCCACACCAACGGGACCGCAGTGGAGAAGGTGGGAAAGCTTCAAGTTCCTTGGCATACACATCACTGACAAACTGAAATGGTCCCCCCACACAGACAGTGTGGTGAAGTAGGCGCAACAGTCTATTTATACCTGTGTTCTCTGTTTGTTTGTTGCCAGTTTGTTTTGTTTCATCAAGCCTCCCGGGGTTTTCCCCGTGCTCCTGTTTTCTCCAGTTTCTGTTTTCTAGTTTTCCCGGCCTGCCCTGACCCTGAGCCTGCCTGCCATTCTGTACCTTGTCACACCACCCTTACTGACCTCTGCCTGCCAAATGTCGTTTGTCTGCCCCCCTGTTTTTCTAATAAACATTTGTTACTTCGAAACTGTCTGCATCTGGTCTTCTCCTGAGCCTTGACAGAGTGGGTGTTTGGATATATTTAGCTTTCACCTCATCAGAGATTCATTGACGTTGGAATATTTAGGTATTTGTGTTTGTGGGGTGCATTCCCTGCTATAGTCTTTGTGGTCATGCTGCGCATGAGTATCATATTTTACTGCCTGTGGATGCGTGGTGTGGCTGCAGGAGCGTGGCATGGAAAGCTCCCCTAACACAACCCATGGGCCAAAGTCTTGTCCAACAGAAGGATTTTATTTGGCTATTTGCATTTGTTAAAGACAATGGAGGATGTAACTGATCAACTATTGAGTAACACTGTTAATATCTGTGTTTAAACATTCTAAAACTGGCATGGTAAATCATTCTGTTAATAATTGGGAGCCCTCTTGTGTAGGGTAAGTTAAGTGACAGATTTTTAACTGGGGGTTTGAGCCTATTTGGGGAAGCCTGCAGTCCGCCTTAGAGACGAGCATAGGACAGTGTTATTTTGTACTGTGTTTATTTTGTTGTGCTTTTTTGAGGGTTTTATGTCAGGAAGGTGGGGGAAAGTTGTTTGCCTTCATTAACTGTTTGATTGTTACATATTCTAATTCAACAGTATTTTGCCTATCTTTTCGATACATGCTTTTTCTTTTGTCACAAGTGGTCTTATATAGAGTTTTCATGTCTATTCCAGTTTTAATTTAGTACTCTCAACTTTTAATGACAACTCAGATATTGGAGTGGGAGTTGGGGAGTCAGCTGTTCGGTTTACAAGCTGGAGCGCCAAGGCAATGAACGGCCCGGTTAAACGAGCTAGAGTATTTGCTCATCTTAAGAATTTTAAAACTGATATAGCATTCTTACAAGAAACACATCTGTGTCCAGCACATCATGGTAGACTCCGTAAAGCTTGAGTAGGACAAATATTCCATTCAAAATTCAATGCTAAGGCAAGGGGAACAGCAATACTTATTACAATTTACCGCTGCTGACATCATCTCGGATCCACAGGGGCGTTTTGTTATGGTATCTGGTTCTCTCTTTCACACCTCTGTTTTGCTTGTAAATGTTTATGCTCCAAATTGGGATGATGTTGATTTAATTAACAAACTTATTTCTTTGCTGCCCAATCTCAACTCACGCTATCTAATTTTTGGAGGGGACTTGAATTGTGTGATCCACCCTGTCTTGGACCGCTCAAACACTAGATCATTATCTCCTTCAAAAATGTCCAGCGCTTTGTCTGCATTTATGAGCCAGGCAGGATGTGTAGAGCCATGGAGATTCCTTTTCCTAGTTACAAAGAATTCTCTTTCTTTCACATGTACACCACTCCTATTCTAGAATAGACAACTTTTTCATAGATAAAACCCGTCTCCCCTCTGTTAAGAAAGTAGAATACTGCCGTACTGTTATTAGTGACCATGCTCCTCTGTCGCTTGACATCTCATTCTCATTGAACTATACAGATCGCACCCCATGGAGACTTAACTCATCTTTACTTTCAAACAATTAGTTCTGCTCCATTCTATGAAATGCAATTGATGTCTTTATTGAGACAAATAAGATAGAACCGACCTCTTTATCTACACTTTGGGAAACACTTCAAGTTGTTCTTAGAGGCGAAATCATTTCCTATTCCTCTCTTCTCAATAAACAATGGAAAATTAAACAAGAACAGCTGATCGAAGCAATTCTGGAATTAGACCAAAAATACTCTGCCTCGCCATCACCAGAAATTTACAAAGGAAGGCTGAGTCTTCAAACTCAGTACAATTTACTATCCACAGATAAGGCTGAGCAGCAGCTACTCCGCGCACCCGGTTTTATTTACGAACATGGAGAAAAGGCTGGTCGACTTCCAGCTCATCAACTCAAGTGCAAATCTGTCGCACAGCTGATCCCTCAAATTCACAATACCTCGGGTGTCTTAACAGTTAGTCCTACTGAATTCAATAATACCTTAAAAAATGTATTCAGATCTTTACACGTCAGAATCAATTCAATTATGAATGATTTTCTTGACAATTTGGAAACTCTTATCATTAGTACAGAGAAGAGGATATTGATCAACCTTTGCAGTTAGAGGAGATTATTCATTCAGTTTCAGCAATGCAAAGTGGGAAATCCCCTGGCCCAGATGGCTACCCAATCAAATTCTACAATACTTTTTCTGCCAAACTGGCCCCCCTCCTGCTTGGAATGTTTGAAAACGCCAAGGACCATGATGTTTTACCCCAAACCCTGACAGAGGTGTCGATCACACTTTTGTTAAAACCCGACAAAATGCATCTGAGTGTGGCTCATAACGGACCGATCTCAAAGAAAAGCAGATGTAAAAACATTTGCGAAATTGCTTGCCTCTCGAATAGAATCCACTATGACAGACATTATATTGACGGATCAGACAGGGTTTATTAAGGGTCGCCACTCTTTTTCTAACATTCAACGTCTGCTAAGTGTCATACACTCTCCTGTGATTTCGGACGTTCCTGAAGTGGTTTCTCTTTAGATGCGGAGAAGGCATTTGACAGGGTGGAATGGGAAAATGTATTCTCTGTAGTGGGAAAATTTGTCTTTGGTGTAAACTTAATTTCCTGGGTCCGACTGTTGTACTCATCACCCAATGCATCAGTACTTACAAACAAACTTCATTCACAGTATTTCCCATTATCAAGGGCCACACTCAAGGGATGTCCAATGTCCCCTCTGTTATTTGCCCTGGCAATAGGAACCCTTTCTATTTTGCTTAAGGTCACACCCTCAATACATGGTATCTACAGATGGGAATTGGAACACAACGTTTCCTTGAATGCAGATGACTTGCTATTATATATCTCAGACCCTGAAGCGTGTGTCCCTGAGGTAGTGCATGTACTACATACAGTTGAAGTCGGAAGTTTACATACACCTTAGCCAAATACATCTAAACTCAGTTTTTCACAATTCCTGACATTTAATCAGAGTAAAAATTCCCTGTCTTAGGTCAGTTAGGATCACCACTTTCTTTTAAGACATGTGAAATGTCAGAATAATAGTAGAGAGAATGATTTACAGCTTTTATTTCTTTCATCACATTCCCAGTCGGTCAGAAGTTTACATACACTCAATTAGTATTTAGTAGCATTGCCTTTAAATTGTTTAACTTGGGTCAAACGTTTTGGGTAGCCTTCCACAAGCTTCCCACAATAAGTTGGGTGAATTTTGACAGGGATGGTGTAACTGAGTCAGGTTTGTAGGCCTCCTTGCTCGCACACACTTTTTCAGTTCTGCCCACAAATTCTATAGGATTGAGGTCAGGGCTTTGTGATGGCCACTCCAATACCTTGACTTTGTTGTCCTTAAGCCATTTTGCCACAACTTTGGAAGTATGCTTTGGGTCATTGTCCATTTGGAAGACCCATTTGCGACCAAGCTTTAACTTCCTGACTGATGTCTTGAGATGTTGCTCAATATATCCACATAATTTTTCTTCCTCATGAAACCATCTATTTTGTGAAGTGCACCAGTCCCTCCTGCAGCAAAGCACCCCCACAACATGAATCTGCCACCTCCGTGCTTTACGGTTGGGATGGTGTTCTTTGGCTTGCAAGTGCCCCCCTTTTTCTCCAAACATAACAATGGTCATTATGGCCAAACAGTTCTATTTTTGTTTCATCAGACCAGAGGACATTTCTCCAAAAAGTACGATCTTTGTCTCCATGTGCAGTTGCAAACCGTAGTCTGGCTTTTTTATGGCGGTTTTGGAGCAGTGGCTTCTTCCTTGCTGAGCGGCCTTTCAGGTTATGTCAATATAGTACTCGTTTTACTGTGGATATAGATAATTTTGTACCTGTTTCCTCTAGCATCTTCACAAGGTCCTTTGCTGTTGTTCTGGGATTGATTTGCGCTTTTCGCACCAAAGTACGTTAATCTCTAGGAGACAGAACGCGTCTGCTTCCTGAGCGGTATGACAGCTGCGTGGTCCCATGGTGTTTATACTTGCGTACCATTGTTTGTACAGATGAACGTGGTACCTTCAGATGTTTGCTCCCAAGGATGAACCAGACTTGTGGAGTTCTACAATTATAAAAGTTTTCTGAGGTCTTGGCTGATTTCTTTAGATTTTTCCATGATGTCAAGCAAAGAGGCACTGAGTTTGAAGGTAGGCCTTGAAATACATCCACAGGTACACCTCCAATTGACTCAAATTATGTCAATTAGCTTATCAGAAGCTTCTAAAGCCATGACATCATTTTCGGGAATTTTCTAAGCTATTTAGAGCCATAGTCAAGTTGGTGTATGTAAACTTCTGACCCACTGGAATTGTGATACAGTGAATTTTAAGTGGAATAATCTGTCTGTAAACAATTGTTGGAAGAATTACTTGTGTCATGCACAAAGTAGATGTCCTAACCCACTTGCCAAAACTATAGTTTGTTAACAAGACATTTGTGGAGTGGTTGAAAAACGAGTTTTAATGACTCCAACCTAAGTGTATGTAAACTTCCGACTTCAACTGTACGTTTGGTTTGTTATCGGGTTATAAATTTAATTTCTCAAAAAGTGAATGTTTTCCTATGAATTAGCAATACAAATTCCACAGGATACTATTCCATTTCGTATGTCCAAATCCGGCTTTAAATATTTAGGGATCAATATCACCCGTACCCTGTCTTCCCTCTATGATGAGAACTTTACTCCCTTGATTAACAAACTTAAACATGACTTTCAGAGATGCAGTATTCTCATTTTACTTTAGCTGGTAAAGTGAATTGTATCAAGATGCCCAGATTTCTGTTCTTGTTCCAATGTCTCCCACATTTTTTTTTTTTACCAAAGTCTTATTTCACTTCAGTGGATAAGGTTATATATTTTTTTCTATGGGGCGGTGGGAATCCAAGAATACATAAAGCATTCCTCCATAGAGGTAGAACCCACGGAGGACTAGCCCTTCCTAACTTTATGTATTATTGCTGGGCAGCGAATATACAAAAGATTGTTTACTGGCTTTGCACCCTAGAAACTGACTGCTGTCAAACAGAAGCCAACTCCTGTTTCTCCTCCTCTTTGTCAGCCTTAGTCACCTCCAATCTCCCTCTTTCAGCTACGCGCTACACATCCAATCCAATTGTTGTCAATATCCTTACAATTTGGGCTCAATTCAGTCAACATTTTAAATTCTGTGTCATACGTTTCCTCTTCTGATGAAGAGTAAGCAATATCAGACCAATACGCAGCGTGGTAAGTGTCCATACTTATATTTTTATTCATACGTCAACACTGAAACAAACCAAGCCCACACACGTCAGTCCTGTAAGGTAACCTTGCCTATACATGAAACAATCACCCACAAACAAAAGACAAAATAAACCCATATAAATATGGCCTCCAATTAGAAGCAACGACAACCAGCTGCTTCTAATTGGAGGTCGTTCCCAAAACTAACATAGAAATACAAATACTAGAAATACGAACATAGAAATACAAAACATAGAACAATACCCAAAAACCCCAACAACACAAAACAAACACACCCCTGCCACGTCCTGACCAAACTACAATAACAAATAACCCCTTTCACTAGTCAGAACGTGACATTCTGTGATATCTCTATTCAAGATCCTATATGTAAAATTCACCTCTTCCTTCCAGGAAAACTGGATTCAGCTTTCAGGCTGTGGCAGCGGAATGGCCTTACAAAGTTTAATGACCTTTATATTGATGGCACCTTTGCCAATTTCGAAGACCTCGCTATCAAATTTAATCTACCCCATTACAGTTTATTTAGGTATTTCCAAATCTGCCAGTTTATTCACACTCAAAACCTTTCCAATTCTATCACCCGGATCAGGTCTGGATGCCCTTTTGAAAACACCTTTTTAACTAAAGGGACTCATATCCGATATTTTTGAGATAATCATGTCCCTTGATAACCCATCACCCAATAAAATCTGATCTGAGTGGGAAAGGGAGCTTGGCGGAGAGATCACTGATGAAGTCTGGAATGGTGCCTTACTTAGGGTAAATGGAAGCTCCTCTTGTGCCTGGCTCAGCCTTATACAGTTTAAGGTACTTCACTATATCCATTTCAGCAAGGCCAGATTATCCAAATTCTACCCAAATATTGATGGTATATGTGACAGGTGTAAAAGCCCCTTGGCGGACTTGACTTGTTCTGGTCCTGTCCCTGTCTGGCAGATTATCGGTCCACTATATTTAAAATCCTTTCCGAAGCATTTGATATAAAGTTGCTGCCTAGTGCAGAAATGGCTATTTCAGAAATGGCTATTAAGTATACCATTCGAGGGTCAACCAACTCATTTTACTCCACCTGGGACCCGATGATATCCTATTTTGAACAGCTCCAAACACTTCCTCCAGATTAGTACTCTTGGCCCAGACCCCACCCTTAAGATTACTGCTATAGGCCTATAGGATCACCTAATCACCTGAAATTGTTAGGCTATTACATTTTTGCTTGTATTGAAGTAACATTGTTGTATAATTTTGTTTTGTTTTCTGATATGTAACTCAATGACTTAGCCTTTCTTTGTAAATGTGTTTGGAGGCATTCTGGAGGAGGTCGAATGGGGAAGAAAAGGGGAAAAATGTACAATGTTTTTACATTTTATCTTTCATTCAATGTGAATAAAATTATTATACACTGCTCAAAAAAATAAAGGGAACACTTAAACAACACAATGTAACTCCAAGTCAATCACACTTCTGTGAAATCAAACTGTCCACTTAGGAAGCAACACTGATTGACAATACATTTCACATGCTGTTGTGCAAATGGAATAGACAACAGGTGGAAATTATAGGCAATTAGCAAGACACCCTCAATAAAGGAGTGGTTCTGCAGGTTCTGACGGAGTCTACAACCCACACAAGTGGCTCAGGTAGTACAGCTCATCCAGGATGGCACATCAATGCAAGCTGTGGCAAGAAGGTTTGCTGTGTCTGTTAGTGTAGTGTCCAGAGCATGGAAGCGCTACCAGGAGACAGGCCAGTACATCAGGAGACGTGGAGGAGGCCGTAGGAGGGCAACAACCCAGCAGCAGGACCGCTACCTCCGCCTTTGTGCAAGGAGGAGCAGGAGGAGCACTGCCAGAGCCCTGCAAAATGACCTCCAGCAGGCCACAAATGTGCATGTGTCTGCTCAAACGGTCAGAAACAGACTCCATGAGGGTGGTATGAGGGCCCGACGTCCACAGGTGGGGGTTGTGCTTACAGCCCAACACCGTGCAGGACGTTTGGCATTTGCCAGAGAACACCAACATTGGCAAATTCGCCACTGGCGCCCTGTGCTCTTCACAGATGAAAGCAGGTTCACACTGAGCACATGTGACAGACGTGACAGAGTCTGGAGATGCCGTGGAGAACGTTCTGCTGCCTGCAACATCCTCCAGCATGACCGGTTTGGCGGTGGGTCAGTCATGGTGTGGGGTGGCATTTCTTTGGGGGGCCGCACAGCCCTCCATGTGCTCGCCAGAGGTAGCCTGACTGCCAATAGGTACCGAGATGAGATCCTCAGACCCCTTGTGAGACCATATGCTGGTGCGGTTGGCCCTGGGTTCCTCCTAATGCAAGACAATGCTAGACCTCATGTGGCTGGAGTGTGTCAGCAGTTCCTGCAAGAGGAAGGCATTGATGCTATGGACTGGCCCGCCTGTTCCCCAGACCTGAATCCAATTGAGCACATCTGGGACATCATGTCTCGCTCCATCCACCAACGCCACGTTGCACCACAGACTGTCCAGGAGTTGGCGGATGCTTTAGTCCAGGTCTGGGAGGAGATCCCTCAGGAGACCATCCGCCACCTCATCAGGAGCATGCCCAGGCGTTGTAGGGAGGTCATACAGGCACGTGGAGGCCACACACACTACTGAGCCTCATTTTGACTTGTTTTAAGGACATTACATCAAAGTTGGATCAGCCTGTAGTGTGGTTTTCCACTTTAATTTTGAGTGTGACTCCAAATCCAGACCTCCATGGGTTGATAAATTGGATTTCCATTGATTATTTTTGTGTGATTTTGATGTCAGCACATTCAACTATGTAAAGAAAAAAGTATTTAATAAGATTTTCTTTCATTCAGATCCAGGATGTGTTGTTTAAGTGTTCCCTTTATTTTTTTGAGCAGTATATATATATATATAAAAAGATATTACTGCACTGTTGAAAATAGAAACACAAGCATTTCGCTACACCTGCAATAACGTCTGCTAAACACGTGTATGTGACCGATAACATTTGATTTGATTTACACATGACAATCACACACACACACACACACACACACACACAACACCACCACATATGCTGCTGCTACTGTCTATTATCTATCCCGTTGCATAATCACATCATTCAGACTTTAGGAAATGTACACCTTTCCTACTCACGGCTTTCCTATGCACTTCTCAGTATTTAGTATTCAGACTCATCATTTTCAGTCGCGTAACTCGCTCTACAGGTGTGGCTACCTTGCGAGCTCTGAACTATTCAACTGCTGAAAACCCTCCCACTTGCTGGCCAACAGATTTGTTTGTGGAATTTTCATTCAATAGGGTTTTCAGTACACTTATCTTAAGCCAGCCCTTTAAATATGGTACACCTTTTAGTTCGAATTGTGTATATCGGTAGAACAGGTTTCGAATATTAGGGATCAAAGAAATTAAGACATTTAAATATATGCATATTCGTCACCATTTCAGTACCTACTGGTAGATTGAAAAATACTCTGATCTTGTAGATTATTTAGGTTTAGGAAAGTATTTATTAATCATAAAAACAGGTTTGGAGAGCCTTTATGCCGTCCCTAGGAGGTGTGCGTCACTGAGTGGGTTGAGTCACTGACGTGATCTTCCTGTCTAGGTTGGCACCCCCTCGGGTTCGTGCTGTGGGGGAGATCTTCGTGGGCTATACTCGGCTTTGTCTTGTAAATTGGTGGTTTGAAGATATCCCTCCAGTGGTGTGGGGCTGTGCTTTGGCAAAGTGGGTGGGGTTATATCCTGCCTGGTTGGCCCTGTCCAGGGGTATCGTCGGAGGGGACCACAGTGTCTCCCGACCCCTCCTGTCTCAGCCTCCAGTATTAATGCTACAATAGTTTGTGTCGGGGGCTAGGATCAGTCTGTTATTTCTTGAGTATTTCTCCTGTCTTATCCGATGTCCTGTGTGAATTTAAGTATTCTCCCTCTATTTAAGTATTCTCCCTTTCTATCCTTTCTCTCTTCTCTCGGAGGACCTGAGCCCTAGGAGCATGCCTCAGGACTACCTGGCCTGATGACTCCTTGCTGTCCCCAGTCCACCTGGTCGTGCTGCTGCTCCAGTTTACACTGTTCTGCCTGCGGCTATGGAACCCTGAGCTGTTCACCGGACGTGCTACCTTGTCCTGGACCTGCTGGTTTTGACTCTCTTTCTCTAACGTACCCTCTGTCTCTAACTCTGAATGATCGGCTATGAAAAGCCAACTGACATTTACTTCTGAGGTGCTGACCTGTTGCACCCTCTACAACCACTGTGATTATTATTATTTGACCCTGCTGGTCATCTATGAACGTTTGAACAGCTTGGCCATGTAGTGTTATAATCTCCACCCGGCACAGCCAGAAGAGGACTGGCCACCCCTCAGAGCCTGGTTCCTCTGGAGGTTTCTACATCTGCATTGCTTGCTTTTTGGGGTTTTAGGCTGGGTTTCTGTATAGCACTTTGTGACATCGGCTGATGTAAAAAGGGCTTTATAAATAAATTTGGTTGATTGATTGATTATGTATGAAAGAAAAAAAACAGTGGTTTGATTCATTCTGAAAATTGCCACATTTAGTTCGTCAACCCATGGTAATGTTGGAAGATTAGTGTACAAACTGTACATTGCCTTCAGAAAGTATTCATACCCTTTGACTTATTCCACATTTTGTTGCGTTACAGCCTGAATATTAAATACGTTTTTCTCTCACCCATCTACACACAATACCACGTAATGACAAAGTGAAAACATGTTTTTAGAAATGTTTGCAAATGTATTGAAAATGAAATAAATAAATATCTAATTTACATAAGTATTCACACCCCTGAGTCAATACTTTGTAGAAGCACCTTTGGCAGCGATTACAGCTGTTAGTCTTTCTGGGTAAGTCTCTAAGAGCTTTCCACACCTGGATTCTGCAAAAATGTCCCATTATTATTTTCAAAATTCTTCAAACTCTGTCAAATTGGCTGTTGATCATTGCTAGACAACATTTTTTAGGTCTTGACATAGATTTTCATGTAGATTTGTCAAAAGTGTAAATCGGCCACTGAAGAACATTCACTGTCTTCTTGGTAAACAATTCCAGTGTGTATTTGGCCTGTTTCAGGTTATTGTCCTGCTGAAAGGGGAATTAATCTCCCAGTGTCTGGTGGAAAGCAGACTGAACCAAGTTTTCCTCTAGGATTTTGCCTGGTCTTTGCTCCATTCCATAGATTTTTTATCCTGAAAAACTCCCACATCCTTAACAATGGTGAAATCCCTGAGCGGTTTCCTTCCTCTCTAGCAACTGAGTTAGGAAGGACGCCTGTATCTTTGTAGTGACTGGGTCTATTGATACACCATCCAAATTGTAATTAATAACACCGTGCTCAAAGGAATATTCAATGTCTGCTGTTTTTTTTTACCCATCTACCACTAGGTGCCCTTCATTGCGAGGCATTGGAAAACTTCCATGGTTTTGTGGTTGAATCTGTGTTTGAAATTCACTGCCCGACTGAGGACCTTTCAGATAATTGTATGTGTGGGGTACAGAGATGAAGTACTCATTCAATAAACACTATTATTGCACATAGAGGGAGTCCATACAACGTATTATGTGACTTGTTAAGCACATTGTTACTCCTGAACTTATTTAGGCTTGCCACAAGAAAGGAATTGAATACTTATGGACATTATTCCACTTTAACATTGAACATTTAATCATTTTTAAATTCAGGCGGTAACACAAGAAAATGTGTATAAAGTTAAGGAGTGTAAATACTTTCTGAAGGCACTGTAGAATTATAATAGGATGAATAGTGTACAATAGTAGGCTATACCCTTGTCTATTGCCTGCACTAACTATGGACCAGTGTGATGACACGGCCAAGTATTGTGCCATGTGTCGGGTTCAAACTGTTGGTCTGTGCTCTGCTCTATTACGATTTATTTAGCCTACATGTCTTTTTTTTAATTATCAACTGTTACTAATGATCCTGTGTGGTTGATAGGCCGATTGATGGTTGATACTGATAGTGGCTAATATTTAACATGATAGATATAGGAAACAGGGAACGTCGGGGTAGCCTATAATTAAGATATTCGAGAGTGTCCATCCCTACAAAGTAACATACATTTTAAATTCTGCATAATGGCACAGCATTTGATAAACTTTTCTGTGGGAAAGTTGATATGTTGATATGCTTCAGAATCAGAAGCACAGAATTGTCTAGAATGTCATTGTATGCTGTCGCACTTCGATTTCTTTTCACTGGAACTAAGGGGCCTAGCCCGAACCATGAAAAACCCAGATTCATCCGTTGGACTGGGAGATGGTGAAGCGTGATTCATCACTCCAGAGAATGCGTTTCCACTGCTCCAGAGTCCAATGGCGGCGAGCTTTACATCACTCCAGACGACGCTTGGCATTGCTCATGGTGATCCTAGGCTTGTGTGTGGCTGTTCGGCCATAGAAACTCATTTCATGAAGCTCCCGACAAACAGTTATTGTGCTGACGTTGCTTCCAGAGGCAGTTTGGAACTCGGTAGTGAGTGTTGCAACCGAGGATAGATGATTTCTACGCTCTACGCACTTCAGCACTCGGCGATCCCGTCCCATGTGCTTGTTGTTGCTCCTTGACGTTTCCACTTCACAATAACAGTACTTACAGTTGACTGGGGCAGCTCTAGTAGGGCAGAAATTTAAGAACTGACTTTTTGAGAAGGTGGCATCCTATGATGGTGCCACGTTGAAAGTCACTGTTCAGTAAGGCCATTCTACTACCAATGTTTGTCTATGGAGATTGCATGGCGGTGTGCTTGATTTTATACACCTGTCAGCAACGGGTGTACCTGAAATAGCCGAATTCGCTGAATCGAAGGGGTGTCCACACGCTTTTGTATATATAGTGTAGTTACCTCAAATTTCAAGTTTTAATGTGACATGCACAGTACAGTGAAATGTCTATCTTGCAAGCTCTAAACCCAACAATGGAGTATTTAATAACAAAATAGAACACAAGTTATAAAAATAAGAAATACAAAGAACACAATCAAGTTTTGCATACTATATACAGGGTCAGTTCTAATACCATTGGTTGGGCTGCAGCACCCTCTGCACCCCTACTTCCCGTGGCTATGTAAGTGGGTGTTCAGGTGTGTAGAGTCAGTATAAATATATGCATATTATGTGTGTGTGAGCAAATTACGGAGTGAGTGTGTTTATGTGTGTTGGAGTGTCAGTGTGTCTAAGTGTGCAGGGCCCTGTGGGTGTGCATAGCAACAGTGCAAAAAGAATAATAAAATACAAGAGTCAACTCAGATAGTCTGTGTAGCCATTTTGTTAGCTATTTAGTTAGCTATTTAGTTAGCTATTTAGCAGTCTTATGGCATGGGGATAGAAGCTGTTCAGGAGCCTGTTAGTGTCAGACTTGATGCGCCGGTGCAGAGAGAACAGTCTATGGCTTGGGTGGTTGGAGTCTTTAACAATTTTCCGGGCCTTCCTTTCACACTGTCTGATATAAGGTCCTGGATGAAGAGGAACTCGGTCCCAGTGATGTACTGGGCTGTCCGCACCAACCTCCGTAGCACCATGCGATCGAGAGCGGTAATATTGCCATACCAAGCAGTGATGCAGCCAGTCAAGATGCTCTCAATTACCTCGTACCCCTACACATTGATCTGGTACTGGTATTCCCTGTACTGTATATGGCCTTGTTATTACCTCGTACGTCTGCACATCGAGTCAGTACCGTTACTCCCTGTACTGTATATAGATAGCCATGTTATTTTTACTTGTAATTGTTATTCATTATTTATTATGTATTTATTCCTCGTGCCACTTTTTTTTTTTTTTTCATCTTTATCTTTAACTCTGCATTGTGGGAAAAGGACCCGTAAGTAAGCATTTCACTGTTGGTCAACACCTGTTGTTTACGAAGCATGTGACAAATACATTCGATTTGACTTTAGATGTGGTTATTTTTCACGATCATCAACCCACCAAACAACTTGGTAAATGTAACACTTCCTGCCATACTGTATGTTTGTGATAATAATAGATACGATTATGATCGATCAGAATGTGATCGCTATCTCATGATGTTGAAATTGTGTGTAGATAATTCATCATCATAAATGCAAACAGGCAGAAAAGCTGAATTAGTCTAAATCAATCTTCTCTTTATTTTCATTGAACGTATTCTCTTATGCTTGTTTATGACATTTCTGCAACCTGAATGTTTTCTCACACATTGTCTCACCCAAATCAAATGTCAAATATTATTAATGTGAGCCATGAATCCTGTTTGTTAAAGGATCTAGTTTAGATAAATTAGTTGATTCATGCCCCTACTCATGCTTTTACACTATTGTTTAAGAGGATGTTGTTGTCCCAAAAATCTGTTTCCCAGTGGTTTGAAATAAACAATCCCAAAAAGAAAACTTGAGGGTAATGCCTTCCACACCATCACCTAATTAACGAATTTAAGAAAGGCAGATTCTGATCGTGTAGCCTATTCAGTGTGTTAACACATACTGTTTCTTGTTTTAGTGTGATGGATTTTCATAGATTTTTTATGGGGCTTAATCACTTTTACAGTAGCACAAAAATTAAACGTCGAAACCAGAAATAGTAATCATATTCTCATGAAATTGCCGTCTTTTCTGGCTGTATAAATCCATATTTTTTTGCTCTGTTTATACAGTAGCTCTGTCTTTTCATCTGTTATCAACAGTGGGCAGTATGATCGATTTCCAACCTTACAGGATCCTGGATGGAAGTTACAATAATGAGTTATAACCACTATGGTGTTTTTCAGTACTCTGAGATAACCCTGATGTATTACAGTAAGACAACATTAGACTGTTAAAGAGTAGGTCACATGTTTCATTTACTACGAAACAAACAACACGGTGCGATCCAATTCACTTTTGTTTTTAGATATTTTTTCATTAGTATTTTATCTTTATTGGGATAGAAAGTCACAAGTAAGAGGGGGAGACAGAAAAATACAGATATGAAGGCACAGGCACATACTGTAAAATGTGAAAGGATGGACCACAGACTGCTCTATGCCATAATGGTTTGTTTGCTTGGTCTCTCTCAAACTCAAGACCAGATGGTAAGTGCTGGGACAGCCAGGAGCCAATTTATTGAGCCTAAGAATAGGCTGCCAAGAGAAGAGAAGACCTCAACATTGCATGCAACAAGCAAATGATTGCATGCATTAGTTAACTGCTCTATGCATGTTAAGTGGTACAGTATACAGTGCATTCGGGAAAGTATTCAGACCCCTTGACTTTAACACATTTTGTTAAGTTACATGGATGAAATTGTTTTCTTCCCTCATCAATCTACACACAATATGCCTGTCACATCCTGACCCTAGTAAGATGTCATTTTCTATAGTAGAGTAGGGCAGGGCGTGACAGGGGTGTTTTGGGTTGTTCTATGTTTTCTATTTCTATGTTTAAGTTCTAGTTTGTCTATTTCTATGTTGGGATTGTTTGGGGTTGATCTCTAATTGGAGGCAGCTGATCCTCATTGCCTCTGATTAGAGATCATATTTAAGTAGGGGTTTTTCTCTTCCTGTTTGTGGGTTATTATCTTTTGAGTAGTGGGTTGTCCTCTCTGCGTCACGGTTTGTTGTTGTTGTTGTTGTTGTTGTTGTTGTTGTTGTTGTTGTTGTTGTATATTCAAGTATTTAAGTGTATTGCATTCAGTTTCACGTTTAATAAATATGTGGAACTACGAACACGCTGCATTTTGTTCCGCTCCTTCGAACAGCCGTGACAGAATAACCCACCATAAAAGGACCAAGCAGCGTAAGAAGGAGCAAGAGGAATGGACATGGGAGGACATACTGGAGGGAAAAGGATCCTGGACGTGGGAGGAAATCCAGGCCGGAATGGATTGCCTCCCATGGGAACAGGTGGAAGCAGCGAGGGAAGTACAGCGACGAGATCAACAGGCAAGGCAACGAAGGAAGCACGAGAGGCATTCCCCCCCAAAAATTGGGGGGGGGGGGGGGGGACATAGAAAGTTTGGCAGAGTCAGGGTGGAGACCTGAGCCAACTCCCTGTGCTTACTGTGGGGAGCAAGTGAAGGGGCAGGCACCGTGTTGTGTGGTGATGCGCACTGTGTCGTCAGTGCGCATTCACAGGCCAGTGCGATCTGTGCCCGCACCCTGCAGTTGTCGAGCTGAGTTGAGCATCCAGCCAGGGCGGGTTGTGCAAGCCATACGCTCCAGACCTCCAGTGTGCATCCGCGGCCCAGTACGTCCTGTGCCTGCTCCTCGCACTCTCCTTTCAGTGCGCATCCATAACCCGGTACAGCCAGTGCCTGCTGTGAGCACTCGGGCCTTAGTGCATCTCCCCAGTCCGGCGAGACCGATTCCTGCTCCTCGCACTCTCCTTTCAGTGCGCATCCATAACCCGGTACAGCCAGTGCCTGCTGTGAGCACTCAGGCCCTTAGTGCGTCTCCCCAGTCCGGTGAGACCGATTCCTGCTCCTCGCACTCTCCCTCCAGTGGGCCTCCACAGCCCAGTATGTCCTGTTCCTGCTCCCCGCACTCGACCTGAGGTGCGTTTTACCAGTCTGGCGCCACCTATGCCAGTCCCACGCATCGGACCTCCAGTGCGCATCCCTAGTCCGGAGCCTCCAGCGACGCTCCTCAGCCCGGAGCCTCCAGTGACGCTCCTCAGCCCGGAGCCCTCAGCGATGGTCTGCAGCCAAGAGCCTTCAGCGGTGGTCTGCAACCCAGAGCCTTCAGTGGTGGTCTGCAACCCAGAGCCTTCAGCGGTGGTCTGCAACCCAGAGCCTTCAGCGGTGGTCTGCAACCCAGAGCCTTCAGTGGCGGCCTTTAGCCCAGAGTCTTCAGCAGCGGTTGGCGGTCCGAAGCCTCTGGCGATGATCCATGGTCTGGTTCCTCCAGACATACAGAAGCTGGGGGGATCAGCGGGCGGTGGGGGTACTACGCCCGGAACCAGAGCCACCGCCATAGACATTAGTCACCCACCCCTTTGTGTTTTGTGGTTGTTGTTTATTTTTTTTGTTTTTTTTTGCATTTGGAGTCTGCACCTTTGGGGGGGGTACTGTCATGTCCTGACCCTAGTAAGATGTCATTTTCTATAGTCGAGTAGGGCAGGGCATGACAGGGGGTGTTTTGGGTGGTTCTATGTTTTCTATTTCTATGTTTAAGTTCTAGTTTGTCTATTTCTATGTTGGGATTGTTTGAGGTTGATCTCTAATTGGAGGCAGCTGATCCTCATTGCCTCTGATTAGAGATCATATTTAAGTAGGGGTTTTTCTCTTCCTGTTTGTGGGTTATTATCTTTTGAGTAGTGTGTTGTCCTCTCTGTGTCATGGTTTGTTGTTTTTGTATATTCAAGTATTTAAGTGTATTTCGTTCAGTTTCACGTTGAATAAATATGTGGAACTACGAACACGCTGCATTTTGGTCCGCTCCTTCGAACAGCCGTGACAATGCCCTAATGACAGAGCAAAAACAGTTTTTATACATTTTTGCAAATGTATAAAAAATAAGCAACTGAGATATCACATTTACATAAGTATTCAGACCCTTTACTCAGTACTTTATTGAAGCACCTTTGGCAGCGATTACAACCTCAAGTTTTTGGGGTATGACGCTACAAACAACTGTATTTGGGGAGTTTCTCCCATTCTTCTCTGCAGATCCTCTCATGCTCTGTCAGGTTGGATGGGGAGTGTCGCTGCACAACTATTTTCAAGTCTCTCCAGAGATGTTCGATCGGGTTCAAGTCCGGGCTCTGGCAGGGCCACTCAAGGACATTCAGAGACTTGTCTCGAAGCCACTCCTGCGTTTTCTTGGCTGTGTGCTTAGGGTCATTGTCCTGTTGGAAGGGGAACCTTCATCCCAGTCTGAGGTCCGGAGTGCTCTGGAGCAGGTTTTAATCAAGGAAATCTCTGTACTTTGCTTTGTTCATCTTTCACTCAATCCTGACTAGTCTCCCAGTCCCTGCCACTGAAAAACATCCCCACAGCATGATGCTGCCACCACCATGCTTCACAGTAGGGATGGTGCCAGGTTTCCTCGAGATGTGACGCTTGGCATTCAGGCCAAAGAGTTCAATCTTGGTTTCATCAGACCAGAGAATTTTAAGTCCTTTAGGTGCCTTTTGACAAACTGCAGAAATGTTTTGGTACCCTTCCCCAGATCTGTGCCTCGACACAATCCTGTCTCGGAGCTCTACAGACAATTCCTTCGACCTCATGGCTTGGTTTTTGCTCTGACATGCAGTGTCAACTGTGGGACTTTGTATAGACAGGTGTGAGCCTTTCTAAATCATGTCCAATCAATTGAATTTACCACAGGTGGACTCCAATCAAGTTGTAGAAACATCTCAAAGATGATCAATGGGAATATGATGAATCTGAGCTCAATTTGGAATTTTTATTTTGAATACATTTGCCGACATTTCTAAAAACACGTTTTCACTTTGTTCTTATGAGGTATTGTGTGTAGATTGATGAGGATTTTTTAAAAATGTAATCAATTTTTGAATGGATGAGCTGAAATAAAACATCTGAGAAATGTTCCATTCAAAGAGCTTATTTCTCTCACATTTTGTGCACAAATTTGTTTAGATCTCTGAAAGTGAGCATTTCTCCATTCTCCACCTGACAGGTGTGGCATATCAAGAAGCTGATTAAACAGCATGATCATTACACAGGTGCACCTTGTGCTTGGGACAATAAAAGGCCATTCTAAAATGTGCAGTTTTGTCACACAACACAATACCACAGATGTCTCAAGTTTTGAGGGACTGCAGGAATGTCCAAAAGAGCTGTTGCAGAGAATTGAATGTTCATTTCTCTACCATAAGCTGCCTCCAACATCGTTTTAGAGAATTTGGCAGTAAGTCCAACCGGCCTCACAACCCGCAGACCACGAGTAACCACGCCAGCCCAGGACTTCTACATCCTGCTTATTCACCTGAAGAATTGTCTGAGACCAGCCACCCGGACAGCTGATGAAACTGTGAGTTTGTACCACCAAAGAATTTCTGCACAAACTGTCAGAAACCGTCTCAGCGAAGCTCATCTGCGTGCTCGTTATCCTCACCAGGGTCTTGACCTGACTGCAGTTCGGGGTCGTAACCAAGTTCAATGGGCATATGTTCACTTTGATGGACACTGGCACGGGAAGAAGTGTACTCTTTACGGATGAATCTCGGTTTCAACGGTAACGGGCAGATGGCAGACTGCGTGTATGGCATTGTGTGGACTAGCGGTTTGCTGATGTCATCGCTGTGAGCAGAGTGCCCCATGGTGGCGGTGGGCTTATGGTATGTGCAAGCATAAGCTATGGACAAGGAACAAAATTGCATTTTATGGATGGCAATTTGAATGCACAGAGATACCGTGACCAGATCCTGAGGCCCATTGTCATGCCATTCATTCGTCGCCATCACCCCATGTTACAGCATGATAATGCACAGCCCATGTGTATTATCAATTCCTGAAACTGAAAATGACCCAGTTCTGGCCTTCATACTCACCAGATATGTTTGGGATGCTTGACGTGTACGACAACATTCCACAGGCCGCAATCAACAGCTTGATCAACTCTATGCGAAGGAGATGTGTCGCGCTGCATGAGGCAAATGGTGGTCACACCAGATACTGACCTTATTGATCTACGTTCCTACTTTTTTTAAGGTATCTGTGACCAACAGATGCATATCTTTATTCCCAGTCATGTGAAATCCATAGATTAGGGCCTAATGAATTTATTTCAATTGACTGATTTCCTTATATAAACTGTAACTCAGTAAAATCTTTGAAATTCTTGCATGTTGCGTTTATATTTTTGTTTAGTGTATATACCTCAGCCCAATTACCCACACACCTAAATGTACTTACCTGATACACCCCAGCCCTGTTACCCCAATGTGCTCTAACCCTAACACCCACATGTCAATACCCTACACTTAGAAAAAAAGGTTTAGATTTGTTCCTAAAGAGGTAGAAACTCTTATCACTGGAGTGGTACCCTGTAAGGTACATCTTTTGTAGCTTTAGTTACAGGTACATAATTGTACCCCAGTTCATACCTCAGTACTTTTCTTACACATACCCAACAGGTATAAAATCGTGCTCTTAGAAAAGGTATGTTTTGTTTTTATAGGGAACCACCATAGTGACAAGGCCATGTGTTACTTGAAAGTGGCAAACATGTACCTCTGCCATAGACCACTTAAACCGGTACAACACTTCCACTCACGTGTGGCCAGAAATAGCTAACTGAAAACCTCCAAAATAATTTCCTCTTTACGACAATACTTTACATCTCATAATGCCTTATTTTGAGGCCTAATTTTACCCTAATACAGGGGCCTTAACATCTTGGTTTACAGGCCACATCAGGCCTGCAAATATGCTTTCCCCAAATTCACAGATTTTCCAGATTTTCTAGAAACCTTGGTTGAAGGATTATGGATTTCCTGCTTACTCCTTACTGTTTCCAGGAATCTTCCAACTGGGATATCCAGAAAACCTCGGGAAGTTACCAGCATTTTACAACCCTAACTTGCACATATGCTGGTTTGCAGAGTGATGGGTAATTCCTATCAGATTTTTTTTCCAACCGCAATCTGAATTGAGAATGACTGCAAGGGTTCGGAACATTGTGAGGACCTACCTAAGCCATTTAAACTGGAACAACCATTTAAATAACAGGTACAAAAAGGTTTACTAACTGCTTGGATTAGCTTAGAAAAATGTGTAATTTGTCTTTGTGTAGCATAAGATTACACAATCAATCATCAGAGAGCAACACATTCTGAACCGAGCATAGAGAGAGCTCGGTTTGCTGTTTTAAAAGTATCTGAAAAAGTATTTTCTTCCACACGGCTTTCTTTCTTCCACACGGCTGTCTCATCGTTGTCAGTGATCAGGCCTACCACTGTTGTGTCATCTGCAAATTGAATGATGGTGTTAGAGTCGTGCCTGGCCGTGCAGTCATGAGTGAACAGGGAGTACAGGAGGGGACTGAACATGCACCCCTGAGGGGCCCCTGTGTTCATGGGACAAACACTATATTAAATCTTTCATTGACGATGAGTAGTACATCATGTTTACCATGTTGCATAGTAAAAGTTCCTCAGATACAGCATACAACTTCAAGAAAAAGTAAACTAATAACCTGGATATGCCTTGTGATTACAGCTCCCTAGTTTATTATAATGGGTAACACTAAAAGCAGTCTTTATATTGTTTTTTTACAGGACATCCATTCTCAAGCAGAATACTTGATACTCTTGTTGACATCAAATTATTATTTAATTGACACATTTATGATGTTTTATGCAGTTATAATCCTCAATGTCTTGTCTTGAGTCCACAATGGCAATAGTATATGTTATATTTCCCATTATTCAGAAACTCATATTCAACCCAGTATGGAAAGGAAACAATCACTACAATTCCAGACAGTTCTGTTCAAATTGGACAGTCAGATATTGAGTACAAAACTCAAAAATATGTTTTATTTCTATAATATTTAATTGAAGATGTTCATCCATTTTAGAATGTATGGATAACTTCCCAGCTAACAGCTAAGGACATTAGGTAACGTTCCCGTTAGGTCCCGTTAAGGAAGGGGTGGGCAACATACGGCCCGAGGGCCAGATATCCGATTCACTCCGGCACGTGGTTTGAGTTATTCTGGGTTAAAGAGCGACCGCCAATTGACTACAAAGTGTAAATAGGATAATGTAAGTCATAAAATCAGAACCTGAGTGTGTCACAATGAATAAGTTAAGGTTGGGTATGGATTACAATTTTGTCAACAATTAATGCCCCCTTTTGGTATAACTTAGCAAGCAATGTTATTGCAGGTTATGCAGGTAGGTATCTTTTGGCGAAGCAAGGCAGACTAGCTAACGTTAGCTATCGAGGCAGGCTAGCAAACATTTTAGCTGACATTAGCTTAACACAGTCCACTAGCTAGCTAGCTACCTCATTACAACTTAACTAGGTTGTATCTCATACAAGTTTTTTTATTTTTATATATATATTTTTATCTTTATTTAACTAGGCAAGTCAGTTAACAACAATTTCTTATTTACAATGATGGCCTACTCCGACCCAACCCTAACCTGGACGACGCTGGGCCAATTGTGCGTCGCCTTATGGGACTCCAGCCTGGAATCGAACCAGGGTCCGTACTGACGCCTTTAGCACTGAGATGAAGTGCCTTAGACCGCTGCAACACTCGGGAGCCCATATTGTATATTATCTAGCTGCTGCTGGTTATGTAACGTTATCATTTGATGGCTAGCTTGCTAGCTAACAATAGCCTACAAGTTGTATTTGATAGTTAGTTCGTAGCTCATACACGTGTATTCTGTATAGTCTAGTGCAAAACAAGCTAACTCATGTCTGAATCTGACTAATACAGTGAACTAGGAGCAACAAACCTTAACGGTGTCACCGGCCTGAATCTAATCCAATCTGGAGATACAGTCAGTCTACATCTGTAAAGCATAGCATTAGCTTGAGTTAGTGCCCTGATGACACAGAAGGCTTCATCAACAACAGCAATGTGTGTTATGTGAAGTTATAGAAAAAAATATCCAGTTTGATAAACTAGTAGGTTAATTATCCCGCCAAGTAGTAGAGTAATTGTGGTTGTGAAGTGGATTATCAAAAAGCTTTGTCCTTTCTTTATAACAAAATGCAATTTACCACTTGGCAGTCTATTGTGTCACCCTGTGTCACAGGCCCTCCCAGTCAGCACCACCTTTTAAGATGAGGAAGTAAATTGTTTATGATAATTGTCTGCAGCAGTTATTTGAGAGATGTCCAGTTTGCAACCGAACATGCAACATAGAGAAGACCAGCAAGGGGAACCTCAGCATCATCAGACATAACCTCGCTGTGGGAATTCCTATAAATGGAACAGGGAGGACACTTTAATCAGTTTAGTGTCACTTGACCTGGTCAAAGTTCAAAACAGTTAAGAGTTTTGTCCCAATTCATCTTTATAACCTAGCCTTGTGGAACCAGCCTGACCGCTACATTTACAATTCTATTTCACTTCCATATCATGATTCTTGAAGTGAAATAGAAAAGTGAATGCAGGGATCAAGTTGGTTCCACCATATTAACCATCACCACCATTAATGTAAATCAGTGCTCTGTGTGTGTGTTGTGTGTGACCAACCAGTGTCTTTGATGGGGGCCAGGAGCTGCCATGCCCATCAATGGGGTGCTGGCAAAAACCTTACCTCCAGCCTCACCTCTTGCCTGCTCACGAACGGTCGTCGATGAGAAGACCAGAATTAGGTAGGTTTAGTCTGACCTGTTCAAACTTCAACATAGTATATGTTTGTTTGTCAGATATCACCTATCCTTAGTGCCATTGGTTATAGAACAGTGACTCTGTATGTGTTCACAGATGCATCTATGGAGCAAGCACTTGGAGACTTGTAAAATTATGTGATGGAGTCCTGACCGACAAACTGGCTTGATACTGACATCTCTAAAGGGAGAGAGTCCTGGCACTCGGCATAAAATTTTTACTATACACAACTGTCTTTTTTTATTATTGAATTGAATGGTATCAGTCAATATGGGAGGGAGAAACCCTGTGTATTCTGCACCAGGATCAGGGAACTCCTGTTGTATACGGGACACCACACAGGAAGGTACAGTATGACCACTTATTTTTACCAAGGTAGCCCCATTACCACCAGACAAAATACCGGTAGGCACAGTGTCTGTACCGGCTGGGAACGACAATGAAAGGTGCACATGTCACGGCTGTTGTCGGTGAATGAGGACCAAAACGCAGCAGGTACGTGAATGCTCATCTTGATTTTTAATTATCTTTCAAAACGAACATACAAAATAACAAAAACACGAACGATCAACAAAAACAGTCTGGTAAGGCACAAGGCGAAACACAGAACAATCACCCACAAATCACACATACAAACACACCCTAATATATGGAACTCTCAATCAAAGGCAGATAGACAACACCTGCCTTCAACTGAGAGTCCCAACCCCAATCAACCAAACATAGAAACACACAACCTAGACTAACCATAGAATACTAAACATAAACCAAAACCCGGAATTACTAAATCAAACACCCTTTACACAAAACACACCACCCCGAACCACATAAAACAAATACCCCCTGCCACGCCCTGACCAAACTACAAAACAATTAACCTTATATACTGGCCAGGACGTGACAGTACCCCCCCCCTTAAAGGTGCTACCCCAGAAGCACCTTAACAAAAATAACCCCAAGCAACACCAACAAAAAGTCCCCTTTTCTAAAGGGAGGGAAGGGAGGGTGGCTGCCGTCAACGACGGCACTGTGCTACACCCCCCCTCCCCAACCCACCTATTTCTGGAGGTGGCTCTGGCTCCGGCCGTTCCAGGCTGTCGGGCCACTCTGGCTTCGCCGGGGGGCAGTCGGGCCACTCTGGCTTCGCCGGGGGGCAGTCGGGCCACTCTGGCTTCGCCGGGGGGCAGTCGGGCCACTCTGGCTTCGCCGGGGGGCAGTCGGGCCACTCTGGCTTCGCCGGGGGGCAGTCGGGCCACTCTGGCTTCGCCGGGGGGCAGTCGGGCCACTCTGGCTTCGCCGGGGGGCAGTCGGGCCACTCTGGCTTCGCCGGGGGGCAGTCGGGCCACTCTGGCTTCGCCGGGGGGCAGTCGGGCCACTCTGGCTTCGCCGGGGGGCAGTCGGGCCACTCTGGCTTCGCCGGGGGGCAGTCGGGCCACTCTGGCTTCGCCGGGGGGCAGTCGGGGCAGTCTGGCAATTCGGGACAGTCTGGGCAGTCTGGCAATTCGGGACAGTCTGGGCAGTCTGGCAATTCGGGACAGTCTGGGCAGTCTGGCAATTCGGGACAGTCTGGGCAGTCTGGCAATTCGGGACAGTCTGGGCAGTCTGGCAATTCGGGACAGTCTGGGCAGTCTGGCCACTCCGGCAGTTCAGGGCAGTCTGGCCACTCCGGCAGTTCAGGGCAGTCTGGCCACTCCGGCAGTTCAGGGCAGTCTGGCCACTCCGGCAGTTCAGGGCAGTCTGGCCACTCCGGCAGTTCAGGGCAGTCTGGCCACTCCGGCAGTTCAGGGCAGTCTGGCCACTCCGGCAGTTCAGGGCAGTCTGGCCACTCCGGCAGTTCAGGGCAGTCTGGCCACTCCGGCAGTTCAGGGCAGTCTGGCCACTCCGGCAGTTCAGGGCAGTCTGGCCACTCCGGCAGTTCAGGGCAGTCTGGCCACTCCGGCAGTTCAGGGCAGTCTGGCCACTCCGGCAGTTCAGGGCAGTCTGGCCACTCCGGCAGTTCAGGGCAGTCTGGCCACTCCGGCAGTTCAGGGCAGTCTGGCCACTCCGGCAGTTCAGGGCAGTCTGGCCACTCCGGCAGTTCAGGGCAGTCTGGCCACTCCGGCAGTTCAGGGCAGTCTGGCCACTCCGGCAGTTCAGGGCAGTCTGGCCACTCCGGCAGTTCAGCGCAGTCTGGCCACTCCGGCAGTTCAGCGCAGTCTGGCCACTCCGGCAGTTCAGCGCAGTCTGGCCACTCCGGCAGTTCAGCGCAGTCTGGCCACTCCGGCAGTTCAGCGCAGTCTGACCTCTCTGGCGACTGTTGACTGGCGGGCAGCTCTGACGACTGTTGACTGGCGGGCAGCTCTGACGACTGTTGACTGGCGGGCAGCTCTGACGATGACTGTTGACTGGCGGGCAGCTCTGACGATGACTGTTGACTGGCGGGCAGCTCTGACGATGACTGTTGACTGGCGGGCAGCTCTGATGATGACTGTTGACTGGCGGGCAGCTCTGATGATGACTGTTGACTGGCGGGCAGCTCTGATGATGACTGTTGACTGGCGGGCAGCTCTGATGATGACTGTTGACTGGCGGGCAGCTCTGATGATGACTGTTGACTGGCGGGCAGCTCTGATGAAGACTGTTGACTGGCGAGGCAGGGTTGACGCACTTGTAGCCTGGTGCGTGGTGCTGGTACTGGGATTACCAGATTATGTACACGCACCTCCAGGCTAGTGCGGGGAGCGGGAACAGGACGAGTCGGACTGGGTTGACGCACTTCCGGGTCCGCACGAGAGACAGGAGCTGGAAACCCAGGGCTATGGAGGCGCACAGCCGGTCTAGATCTTACCTCCTGCACAACCCGCCTTGGCTGGATGGAACTAGTAGCCCTGTACGAGCGGGGTGCTCGTACAGGGCAGACTGGGCTGTGCAGGGGCCTGATGGTAGCCGTGCGTAGAGCGGGAGTTGGGTAGCCTGGTCCTCGGAGGCGTACCGGCGACCAGATGCGCTGCGCAGGCATCCTCCTACCAGGCTGGATGCCCGCTCTAGCACGGCACCTGCGAGGGGCTGGAATAACGCGCACCGGACTGTGCGTGCGTATGGGTGAGATAGTGCGCTCCTCAGCGAAACATAGCGCTCTCCACCCCATACGCTCCTCCATATAACCACGAGTAGCTGGCTTCCGGCTCTTCTTACGCCTAGCCAAACTACCCGTGTGCCCCCCCCAAAAATTTTCTTGGGGGTGCCTCTCGTGCTTCTCCTTCAGCGCGTACTTGGCCTCGTACCACCGCCTCTCTGCCTTGGCTGGCTCAATTTCCCCCTGCGGGCGTCGATAATCCCCAGCCTGATGCCAGGGTCCGGCCCCGTCCAGAACTTCCTCCCAAGTCCACTTCTCCCGCCAGTCCAACTCGAACTCCGTCTGCTCCTTCCTCTGCTGCTTGGTCCTTTGGTGGTGGGTGATTCTGTCACAGGTGTTGTCGGTGAATGAGGACCAAAACGCAGCAGGTACGTGAATGCTCATCTTGATTTTTAATTATCTTTCAAAACGAACATACAAAATAACAAAAACACGAACGATCAACAAAAACAGTCTGGTAAGGCACAAGGCGAAACACAGAACAATCACCCACAAATCACACATACAAACACACCCTAATATATGGAACTCTCAATCAAAGGCAGATAGACAACACCTGCCTTCAACTGAGAGTCCCAACCCCAATCAACCAAACATAGAAACACACAACCTAGACTAACCATAGAATACTAAACATAAACCAAAACCCGGAATTACTAAATCAAACACCCTTTACACAAAACACACCACCCCGAACCACATAAAACAAATACCCCCTGCCACGCCCTGACCAAACTACAAAACAATTAACCTTATATACTGGCCAGGACGTGACAGCACATTTGTAACGGGTGTCGTAAGGATCAGACCAAAACGCAGCGGGAACGTACATACTCATCTTCTTTTTAATGTGAAGAAGGAAAAACAAACAAATCACGTATACAAAACAAACGAACGACACTAACAGTCCTATCAGGTGCTCAGACACTAAACAGGAGACAACTACCCACAAACCCCCACAGCAAAACATCCCTATACATAGGACCTTCAATCAGAGGCAACGAGGAACAGCTGCCTCCAATTGAAGGTCAATCAAAAGCCCTAAACATAGAAATAGAAAGACTAGAACATAGAAATATACTAACATAGAACATTAACCAAAAACCCCGGAACACTCTAAACACCCCTCTATATAAACACATAGCCCAACAAACCCCGAACCACATAAAACAAACACCCCCTGCCACGTCCTGACCAAACTACAATAACAAATAACCCCTTTACTGGTCAGGACGTGACAACATTGTTATATTAGCATGACACTGCTTATATGGTATTATGTAAAGGGTTGTTTATTCTACATGGACCTGTTACTACATTTGAAAGTTATCAAAACACTTAGTTAAGAATATCTACATACATTTAGCTATTCTCATATTCTCATATTACTCTGTAGGCTACTGACCTATTCAAAGCTTCTTCCGGCATCTCACCATACAGTACATCTGCCTGTAGTTATTGAACTCAAACTGCATTCGTTTTTTATTGTTGTGATTGAGTGGGGGGAAACAGCTGTGGGCAAGGTTCTGACAGATGAGTGTGTCTTGTTGGTGTCAAGGACACACCCAATAAATATTAAACACACCCCCGAGCCAACTCCCATTTGGCTTCTGTCATGGCAGCCAGAATGTCTTGGGGAGCAGGCCAAAAGACGAGGCCGAATCAGCAGGTGCAGTTCCCCTTAAAAAAAAATAATAAATAAATACACTCCAGGCCACTCTAGAAATTCTAAACTAAATAGAAAGAATGTAGAAATTTGAATGGTCCTATACTTTTTCAATAAGTTCAGAAAAAAGATCTATACGACCCTCCATTGAATGTTTTAATCACAATGTGGCCCTCGAGCAAATATTATTGGCCACCCCTGCTTTAAGGATTTCAGCGAGACATTATCCCACTGACATTCTGAGAACGTTCAAGGAACATTAAAACATGACATTAACATCAGGACCATAAGAGGACACCCACATGAAAAAAGATTACAGTTTACTTTAGAATACTACGGTACTTACTGTAGAATTATGTAGTAAACTGTAGTATACTGTAGAATACTATACTACACACTGTAGTATCCCTTGCTCATGTGTAGTACTTACCATAGAATGTTGTAGTATACTGTAGAATACTACAGTATTTAACTTACATATACTCCGCCCAGTCCCCTCCCCATATCCCAATTGGTGGCATGCCAACCTACATGCCAAGTATAGACCATATATTGTGTTCCCTACAGGTTATAGAAAAGAGCAGAAGCTCTGAACTATCCGTTCAGACCCCAGTCCTACCTACAGGTTATGGAAAATTTGCTCTTTTAGTATTTCTCCAGTAGGTTTCCTCAAGGAGAAAGCCTGTGCTTGTATGTCAAATATAATTAAACAAAAATACTATAGTAAATACTACAGTGAATACTGCAGTATAATAGAATCTGTAAAAATACTACATTATAGTATATACTGCGGCTTACTTTGACTACAGTTTTATAATATAGTTAACTGTTAATACTACAGTATACTACACTAAACACTACAGTGAATATTTCAGTAAAGTCCGCAAAAATATTATACTCACTACTATAGTATTTATACCAGTATTGTATTTATACTATAGTATACTGTAGTATTTTGTGGGCGTGGATTACAGGTCCCAGTTTGGTCGCAGTATAACATTATAATAAGGTATTTTGATGTCCATTAGGTAACATTACGAGAAGGTTCCCATTTGGTTCTGATAGAACGCTATCCATGGGACATTGAATAATCAGAAGGGGACGCTTCATGATGGTACCAAGGGAACGTTCTTTGGGGGACCTTTTTTTGTATTTCCATGTAAGTTACCAGGACGTCACTGAGGACCATGTTAGGACCAGAGGTGAATCCACAGCAGGGCCGGACTGGGCAGAGGCCCTGCCAGATTGAACACTGGCCCACCCAATCAGGCTGTCTTAAAATATATATATATATAAATAAAAAATACAAATTAATTTAATTTGAAATGTTGAAAAATGCGGATGTTGAGGAGGCTAGCATGTCAGCGGCAGCCCATGAGGAGATTAGCTACTACTACTACTTCCACAGCCCAGCTAACTCACTATCACCATTCCCCGGCACCGCCTCGTCATCATGAGTCCACATGCAGATTTGTCTGCAGCTGACGAACCACCAACACAACCAAAAATATGAGTGTTCTCCACTACAGTGATCAATGGAAAAATAGCTGTGTTATTCATGGAAGTGGTATGGACAGTTTTATTGGCTGGAATACAGTTCGACAAGGGACGCTGTTCTATGTAAAATTTCCTCAAGCCCACTATGGAAGGCTAATTTGTTAGAGAAAGATAAGGATTGGAAGCACCTTTGCGAGGAATGCTTCAAGCAACAGGCTAGCAAACCTCACTCTTTTGCACTGGATAAATTTGAAGGCTACCGTGCAAGCCACCGCAATCAAAGCCCGGGTAATGTTTTCAATCAACTTAACTGTGAGGACATGGACTATTCATAGTAGAAAGGAATTGTGATCAGGTCAAAATGGTTCTGGAAATTGTTTTGCTATGAGCTAAACAGGACAAGAAGTCCCACTACGACCTCCGCACAGTTATCAAACGGAAAAAAGGACAAAAGGATAAAAGCGTCTGCTAAATGGCATATATTATTATTACAATATATATTATTGCATACTGCCCCAACAGATCCACAGATGACTCAATTTCCATTGCACTCCACACTGCCCTCGCCATCCTAGAAAAGAGGAATACCTATGTGAGGATGCTTGCTGTTCATCGACTACAGCTCAGCATTCAGCACCATAGTGCCCTCCAAGTTCGTCACCAAGCTCGGGACCCTGGGACTAAACACCTCCCTCTGCAACTGGATCTTGGACTTCCTGTCGGTCTGAACCCAGGTGGTAAGAGTAAGCAACAATACCTCCGCCAAGCTGATCCAAGGGAAGCCAGGCTGCTCCAAAAAATGTACAGAAAATAAATAACAATTATTTTGTCTCTCTGTGTTTAATTTATTTTTTTTTATTCGGAAGAGGCTGAATGTATCTCATAGGAGAAAGCATCCAAGCGAGCCAAACAGTGCCCCTCTGTCTATCTACATGTAGACCATCTATCTGATGCTGTCTGATCCAAACGAGTATGACATTGTTACCACCCGTAGCATTGAACGCAAGGGAAGCCAGCGAGCATTTGGCTTCCCTTGACAATTAGCCAATAAGCGCTGAGCTAAACTGAGCGAACTCAACTGTGAATGGTCCTGGCGGAAAAAAAAGTGTCAAGGGAAGCCAGCTTGGATTTGGCGTCTCTCCTATCAAATCGCTTTGAGAGCATACGTCCTTAACAGAAACAACTTAAATTGTTGCATCTCATTTTGTTGTCCTCTGTGGCTAGCTAGCTAGCTAAAATTGTCCCTTTCCTAAATTAGCCATGGATGGAGATGGGATTTGGACTTGCGGTTTAACTTAATTGTCCATACTGACCAATGATTATAACGGCGATTCTGATCCAACCATTAATTCATACATTGTTGTGCCCCTGGCCTGAGAGGATGGAAGATCAATATGGATCTAGAAGTTGAAGGCTAATGTTAACTAGCTAACGTTGCACATCAATGGAAGTTAGGCTAGCGAGCAAGCATTTTAGCCAGGTAGCCTAGGACAACAAAAAGTAAAAGCGTGTACTGTATGACAGAGTGATAGACATGAAAGAGAGAAGGATGGTATTGCTGTTTCTCTACAAGTAGGGTGAGTCAACATTTTCTTTTACTTGCACACACACACACACACACACACACACACACACACACACACACACACACACACACACACACACACACACACACACACACACACACACACACACACACACACGCTCACACACACACACGCGCAAACCAAAATTATAACCATGTAACTGCATAGGAAAGTGGGGGAGGTCAGGAATTTCCATCCCTTATTGAAGTTTTGGACAGCTGCAGCACTGACATTTTTCCTAACATCAATAGACTTCTAAGGACCATCATCACCCCTCCTATGACTTCATGTACTGTTGAGAGACTCTTCTCAGCTACAGGCCGTATCAAATCATCCATCTTGCTTGCTGACTGCACGTCTCAAAAATCTAGCCCTGTTGTCCTTTGAAAGGGAATTCAGTGACTTTTTGGACTATGATTAAATAATCTCCATCTTCAACACCGAACTTAGGCATCTTGTACTGCAAAACATAAAACAGAAAGGAATACTATTTATTTATGATTTAGCCTAATGTTTTCATGCCTGCCTTGGTAGGCCAGGCCTATATATGTTTCATTCAAAGTGAGCTATTGTATTTGTAGCCGCCGTGATATTAGGCTATGTATGATAAGTTCATGTTTTCATGCCTGCCTTGGTAGGTCAGGTTTACATTTGCTGATTCCAGTGAACATACCCGCCATGGTATTATGTATAGTGATTTCATGTTTTCATGCCTGAATGCCTATACAGTAGCGTTCAAAGTGAGCTATTCATTTCATACCCTCCGTACAGTTCAACATATAGGCCTAAAGTGTTTGTATTGTATTATGTGTGGCTGTTTTCATATTGCAAAAAGTGTACACATTTGTGCTTAATAAAAAAAACTTTCAGGGGCGTTCTATCCTTCCTTGATTCTTTTTGCAATAAGCTGTTTGTGCATGTTCCAATCCAGTGCTGAGCTGGTGTCTGGCCGATGTGCTGACCATGGTCCTGAATCCACCTATTGTGCCTGCACTGTAGATCACTTCTTTGAGTGGTGGGAGTGGTCGATCTGATCTGAGGTTGATTATTTCATGAGGTTGGACTGAACATTGCATCCATTATCCATATTTTGTGAGAGTATAATTTTTAAACATTTTATCACTGCGCTCTCTCTCTGTGATAGACATGTTGTGTATTACATTATGTTTGTTTACTGTCGGACTCAGTCAGCCTGTTTTGTCAGTGGTGTTGTTGTAAGCGGCTGTGTAGTTGCACACTTGAGCTGCCTACTTGGCAATAATAACGGGCTTGTATGTCAATGGAAATTTGTTTTTTTGGTCAAATTGATCCGGTGTTATTTGTTAAATGATACAATGTGATTGCACTTAAATAAGTCAGGTATTTTTGCTATATGTTTGCTGAAAAATGTTGGCCCAGCCACTTATACTTATGCCCAGCTACACAGACATTTCTGCCTACGTCGCTAGTCAAGACATCACCTGATTGTTCCTGGTGTCCCAAACCATTACAAGTAAAGTCATTAAATGGTAAGGGGGGTTTTAAAACCTCTTAGATGTGAAGGCCCCTATTTAGGGGACCTGCGCGGTTCCGACTGACATTTTTTAATAAATCGATCTGTGGCCACCGTAGATCGAAATGGCTTGCATTAAGTCATAGATTTCCGTGTTCCCAGTTCCCAGTTGTTTTGAACTGTCACGTCCTGACCAGTATAAGGGGTTATTGGTTATTGTAGGTTGGTCAGGACGTGGCAGGGGGTATTTGTTTTATAGGGTTCGGGGTGTGTGTGTATGTAGAGGGGTGTTGGATTTATGTGTTCCGGGATTTTTGGTTTATGTTCTTGTTTTGTATTCTAGGGTTTCTATGTTGTGTATTTCTTTGTTGGCCTGGTGTGGCTCTCAATCAGGAACAGCTGTAAATCGTTGTTTCTGATTGAGAGTCATACTTAGGGAGCTTGTTTTCCACCTGTCCCTTTGTGGATAGTTGTTTTTTGCATTGCTTTTGTGTAGCCTGCAAAACTGTCGTTCTTTGTTTATTGTTTTTTCGTGTTCACCTATAAATAAAATAATGATGAGCACGCAACCCGCTGCGCCTTGGTCTAATCCCTTCGACATGAACGCTGCATATATCTTTTCCATCTGTGTGACGTAGGATGTGAAGTCTGACACCACTTGAAGCTTATTTCAGCTTTTCTTTCTTTCATCACATTCCCAGTGGGTCAGAAGTTTACATACACTCAATTAGTATTTGGTAGCATTGCCTTTTTAACTTGGGTCAAACATTTCGGGTAGCCTTCCACAAGCTTCCCACAATAAGTTGGGTGAATTTTGACCCATTCCTCCTAACAGAGCTGGTGTAACTGAGTCAGGTTTGTAGTCCTCCTTGCTCGCACACACTTTTTCAGTTCTGCCCACGAATGTTCTATAGGATTGAGGTCAGGGCTTTGTGACGGCAACTCCAATACCTTGACTTTGTTGTCCTTAAGCCATTTTGCCAGAACTTTGAAAGTATGCTTGGGGTCATTGTTCATTTGGAAGACCCATTTGCGACCAAGCTTTAAATTCCTGACTGATGTCTTGAGATGTTGCTTCATAATATCCACATAATTTTCCATCCTCATGATGCCATCTATTTTGTGAAGTGCACCAGTACCTACTGCAGCAAAGCACCCCCACATCATGATGCTGCCACCCCCGTGCTTCACGGTTGGGATGGTGTTCTTTGGATTGCAAGCATCCCCCCTTTTTCTTCCAAACATAACGATGGTCATTATGGCCAAACAGTTCTATTTTTGTTTCATCAGACCAGAGGACATTTCTCCAAAAAGTACGATCTTTGTCCCCATGTGCTGTTGCAAACCGTAGTCTGGATTTTTTAATGCCGGTTTTGGAGCAGTGGCTTCTTCCTTGCTGAGCGGCCTTTCAGGTTATGACGATAAAGGACTCGTTTTACTGTGGATATAGATACCTTTGTAGCTGTTTCCTCCAACATCTTCACAAGGTCCTTTGCTGTTGTTCTGGGATTGATTTGCACTTTTCACACCAAAGAACGTTCATCTCTAGGAGACAGAAGGCGTCTCCTTCCTGAGCGGTATGATGGCTGCGTGGTCCCATGGTGTTTATACTTGCGTACTATTGTTTGTACAGATGAACGTGGTACCTTCAGGCGTTTGGAAATTGCTCCCAAGGGTGAACCAGACATGTGGAGGTCTACAATGTTTTTTCTGAGGTCTTGGCTGATTTCTTTTGATTTTCCATGATGTCAAGCAAAGAGGCACTGAGTTTGAAGGTAGGAAGCTTCAGAGATTTTTGCAGTTTGTTCCAGTCTTTTCAGCAGAGAACTGGAAGGAAAGACGACCAAAGGAGGAATTGGCTTTGGGGGTGACCAGTGAGATATACCTGCTGGAGCGTGTGCTACGAGTGGGTGCTGCTCTGGTGACCAGTGAGCTGAGATAAGGCAGGGCTTTACCTAGCAAATACTTATAGATGACCTGGAGCCAGTGGGTTTGGCGACGAATATGTAGTGAGGGCCAGCCAACGAGAACATACAGGTCGCAATGGTGGGTAGTGTATGGGGCTTTGGTGACAAAACGGATGGCACTGACTGCATCCAGTTTGTTGAGTAGAGTGTTGGAGGCTATTTTATAGATGACATCACTGAAGTCGAATATCGGTAGGATGGTCAGTTTTACGAGGGTGTGTTTAGCAGCATGAGTGAAGGATGCTTTGTTGCGATATAGGAAGCCGATTCTAGATTTAATTTTGGATTGGAGATGCTTAATGTGAGTCTGGAAGGAGAGTTTACAGTCTAACCAGACACCCAGGTATTTGTAGTTGTCCACGTATTCTAAGTCAGAGCCATCCAGAGTAGTGATGCTGGACGGGCGAGCAGTGATCGATTGAATAGCATGCATTTAGTTTTACCTGCGTTTAAGAGCAGTTGGAGGCCACGGAAGGAGAGTTGTATGGCATTGAAGCTCGTCTGGAGGTTAGTTAACACAGTGTCCAAAGAGGGGGCAGAAGTATACAGAATGGTGTCGTCTGCGAAGAGGTGGATCAGAGAATCACCAGCAGCAAGTGCAACATCATTGATGTATACAGAGAAGAGAGTCGGCCAGAGAATTGAGCCCTGTGGCTCACCCATAGAGACTGCCAGAGGTCCGTACACCAGACACTCCGATTTGACACACTGAACTCAGAGAATTAGTTGGTAAACCAGGCGAGGCAATCATTTGAGAAACCAAGGCTGTCGAGTCTGCCAACAAGAATGTGGTGATTGACAGAGTCGAAAGCCTTGGCCAGGTCGATGAATACGGCTGCACAGTAATGTCTCTTATCGATGGTGGATATGATGTCGTTTAGGACCTTGAGCGTGGCTGAGGTGCACCCATGACCAGCTCTGAAACCATATTGCATAGCGGAGAAGGTACGGTGGGATTCGAAATGGTCGGTAATCTGTTTGTTAACTTGGCTTTCGAAGACCTTAGAAAGACAGGGTAGGATAGATATAGGTCTGTAGCAGTTTGGGTCTAGAGTGTCACCCCCTTTGAAGAGGGGGATGACCGCAGCAGCTTTGCAATCTTTGGAAATCTCAGACGATACGAAAAAGAGGTTGAACAGGCTAGTAATAGGGGTTGCAACAATTTCAGCAGATAATTTTAGAAAGAGAGGGTCCAGATTGTCTAGCCCGGCTGATTTGTATGGGTCCAGATTTTGCAGCTCTTTCAGAACATCAGCTATCTGGATTTGGGTGAAGGAGAAATGGTGGGGCTTTGGCGGGTTGCTGTGGAGGGTGCCGGGCAGTTGACCAGGGTAAGGGTAGCCAGGTGGACAGCATGGCCAGCCGTAGAGAAATGCTTATTGAAATTCTCAATTATAGTGGATTTATCGGTGGTAACAGTGTTTCCTAGCCTCAGCGCAGTGGGCAGCTGGGAGGAGGTGCTCTTATTCTCCATGGACTTTACTGTGTCCCAGAACTTTTTTAGTTAGTACTACAGGATGTAAATTTCTGTTTGAAAAAGCTAGCCTTAGCTTTTCTTACTGCCTGTGTATATTTGTTCCTAACTTCCCTGAAAAGTTGCATATCACGGGGGCTATTTGATGCTAATGCAGAACGCCAGAGGATGTTTTTGTGCTGATCAAGGGAAGACAGGTCTGGAGTGAACCAAGGACTATATCTATTCCTAGTTCTACATTTTTTGAGTGGGGCATGCTTATTTAAGATGGTGAGGAAGGCACTTTTAAAGAATAGCCAGGCATCATCTACTGATGGGATGAGGTCAATGTCATTCCAGGATACCCCGGCCAAGTCGATTAGAAAGGCCTGCTCGCAGAAGTGTTTTAGGGAGCGTTTGACAGTGATGAGGGGTGGTTGTTTGGTCGCACACCCATTACGGATGCAGGCAATGAGGCAGTGATCGCTGAGATCTTGATTGAAAACTGCAGAGGTGTATTTGGAGGGCGAGTTAGTTAGGATTACATCTATGAGGGTGCCCGTGTTTACGGATTTGTGGTTGTACCTGGTAGGTTCATTGATAATTTGTGTGAGATTGAGGGCATCAAGCTTAGATTGTAGGATGGCCGGGGTGTTAAGCATGTCCCAGTTTAGGTCACCTAGTAGCACGAGCTCAGAAGATAGATGGGGGGCAATCAATTCACTTATGGTATCGAGGGCACAGCTGGGGGCAGAGGGAGGTCTATAGCAAGCGGCAACAGTGAGAGAATTGTTTCTGGAAAGGTGAATTTTTAGAAGTAGAAGCTCGAATTGTTTGGGTACAGATTAAATCTAGGCCTAATACTGACAAGGTCTTTTCTGATAATGGTATGTGAATAATGTGGCAAATAACCTGTAGAGATCCCCCAAAAATACTGAGGCAGAAAGTACAAGCTAGGTCTGATGTGTGTCAAGGATTCACCACTAAGCAGATAATTAGACTGCCTTATGAGTTTTTGTCAAGTTGGGCATGACCCATGACAAGGTCTGTGAATTTGGAGCTAATTAGCTGGACACTGTTATTATATTAGCCTCTGTGTCTCCTCACCAGGAGAGCCCAGACTAGACTGCAGACACATTAATATGGACAGTTTTATCTCAATCTCTTCATTCAAAGACTCAATCATGGACTCTCTTACTAACAGTCGTGGCTGCTTTGCGTGATGTATTGTTAGCTCTACCTTCTTGCCCTTTGTGCTGTTGTCTGTGCCCAATAATGTTTGTACCATGTTTTGTGCTGCTACCATGTTGTGTTACTGCCATGTTGTGTTGCTACCATGTTGTTGTCATGTTGTGTTGCTACCATGCTGTGTTGTCATGTGTTGCTGCCATGCTATGTTGTCTTAGGTCTCTCTTTATATAGTGTTGTGTTGTCTCTTGTCGTGATGCGTTTTTTTGTCCTATATATATATATTTTTTTAATTAAAAATACCAGCCACCCGCAGGAGGCCTTTTGCCTTTTGGTAGGCTGTCATTGTAAATAAGAATGTGTTCTTAATTGACTTGCCTAGTTAAATAAAGGTTAAATAAAAAATATTGGCCTTTCACATGGGCCACCATTAAACCCTCACTAACCACAGATTGGGCCTTTATATCAGAGGCCAGTCATGAGTTAGATATACCAACATATGTCATAAACAACTGAAGAAAGAGGAACCAACCTGCAGGAGCTTCAAGTGCTGATTCATTAGGTCGTAATGGAACATTTCACATGCTGCCGGAGACTGTCAGGAGATGACTGAGGAGACTTCACTCTACAGAGTACATACTCCTCCACACTCTATGCTTCTCCAGATGGGAACAGGTGAGATGAGACGGCTAGTACAAGCCCTAAACAAATCCTAAAAAGAAATGAATGACCAAAGTCTGTATTACAGGTCTATCCTGTATGAAGAGGGGAATTTAGTACTGTGATGTGACTGACGAATATGGCGAATATCGTCAGCGAACTTATTCCGATGTTCCAAATGAGTTCATTTCTTATTGTGAGAGTTATAGTGAGAGGCTAGGTACAATCACAAAGTGATTTAGTCTATAGATATTATTCCCCAGTTTTGGGGAGCTACTCTGAAAATATAGTTTACCAAGCTACAAATGACTTCACACTGGAAGAACTTAAGCTACACTAAAGCTACCCTGAACAAAAACATAGTGTGATGTCAGAATGCCTTCAATGTCCCAAAATTGGACTGCTACACAACAGAACAGTTAACGCGTGCTCCCTTCAAACCAAGACACGCTGCCTGCTAATTATCTATAGGCTATGTCTCAACTAGTCAATTTACATAAGCAACAGTGTGAAATGAGGTGTGTTCCGCAAGAGTCGTTAATTCACATAGAAGTAGTCCGTTTCACTGTGGTGGACAATTTACATTTGAGGCATGCTATGCTAATGTAAGGTGAGTATTAGCTAAATGGGCCTGACAAACTTCTGTCTTTGATGAGAGGTCAAAGCACTCCCCCAGTGTTTCCCCAGGTCAGGTATGCAGACATTTGACCATATCCAGTCAGAACAGAAACTGCCCAAACTTGTGGGTTCCTATCAAAGTGGCAGGTAGCCTAGTGGTTAAAGTATTGGACTAGTAACCACAAGGTTGCAGATCGAATCCCCGAGCTGACAAGGTAAAAATCAGTTGTTCTGCCCCTGAACAAGGTAGTAAACCCACTGCTCCTAGGCCGTCTTTGAAAATAAGAATTTGTTCGTGACTGACTTGCCTAGTTAAAAAAAGTAAGTTATTATTACACAATCATAATTGTTTCTATATATTGTGCTATGTCGTTTCTATTGTGGAGCATAATGTATTCTTTGTGTATTGTTTCATAACCACGGACACGTGAGGTACTAATTTTTTTATGTTTATGGTTTTATTCTCAATTGTGCTTTTGTAGCTAGCTACATTCTTCTATTAACTCTGTAAAACAATGCTAATGGCATCAGAGAAGTATTAGCTTGTGTTATATCCTTTGAAGCTGCCCTGGCCTAGGCCTGTGTATTAATTTGGCTTGCTTAGCATAGCTCTGCTCTGCCCTGCTCCCATGTGGAACCCTTGTAGAGCTCTTCAGTTTCTTACTTTCTTATGTAAACTCAGCAAAAAAAGAAACGTCCTCTCACTGTCAACTGCGTTTATTTTCAGCAAAATTAACATGTGTAAATATTTGTATGAACATAACAAAATTCAATAACTGAGACATACACTGAACAAGTTCCACAGACATGTGACTAACAGAAATGGAATAAGGTGTCCCTGAACAAAGGGGGGGGGTCAAAATCAAAAGTAACAATCAGTATCTGGTGTGGCCACCAGCTGCATTAAGTACTGCAGTGCATCTCCTCCTCACCAGATTTGCCAGTTCTTGCTGTGAGATGTCACCCCACTATACCACCAAGGCTCCTGCAAGTTCTTCACTGGCCATGGCAGAACACTGACATTCCTGTCTTGCAGGAAATCATGCACAGAATCATGCATTGAAACAGAATTAGGAAGCGGTCTTAGGAAAAGAGAGTGGCAAAGAAGGGAGTTACAAACACAGGATCCGTGCTCCAATATTCCCTTAAGGCAAGGTTTCCGAAACTATGGGTCATGACCCTATGTGGGGTTGCCTGATTTGAAAATAGGGGCACGAGAGAAAATTTGCGCTTGGTACATAGAACGGGGTTACGTCCTTAACATCCGGTAGCCGCTAGATGCGGTTGTAATAAATGGTTTCTGTTTGCTTCCTACACATCTTTTGAATGATTTATGCTTCAAAATATTATGACCCCATCACTGAAAGAAAAGACTCAGGAACGCTTACGTATGTGCGTACTATTTCCATCTACTATGCCCACAAGTCATTAGAGCTGAGTGGACAAGACCAGGCACCAGTGGTGGAAAAAGTACTCAATAGTCATACTTGAGTAAAAGTAAAGATACGTACCTTAAAATAAAAGTACTCAAGTAAAAAAGAAAGTTACCCAGTAAAATACTACTTGATTAAAAGTCTAAAACTATCTGGTTATGAATGTACTTAAGTACGGTGGTGGGAAAAGTACTAAATTGTCATGCTTGAATAAAAGTAAAAGTAAATGCTATACATCAAATTCTTATATTAAGCAAACCACACAGCACATTTTGCTATAAATATTTTATTTACGGACAGCCAGAGGCACACTCCAACACTCAGACATAATTTACAAATACAGTATTTGTGTTTAGTAAGTCCGCCAGGTCAGAGGCAGTAGGTATGATAACGTGTTACATTGATAGGTGCGTGAATTGGAACATATTGCTATCCTCCCTGAACATTCAAAATGTAATGAGTACTTTTGAGTGTTGGGGGAAATGTATGGGAGTAAAAAGGACAGATTTTCTTTAGGAATGTAGTGGAGTAAAACTAAAAGTTGTCAACAACATAAATAGTAAAGTACAGATACCTAAAAAAACTAACTTATGTAGTACTTCAATGTCGTTTATTTTATTTTATTTAACCAGGAAAAGACCACTGAGACCCAGTGTCACGAGTGCTGTCTTCAAATTCCCTGTCATATAGGAGCCAAGGCACAGAGTGACGGTAATTCCACATCTTTATTGAAGGAAACCAAAACAATAAACAGGTACGAAGCAAGAAACGTAACTCACTGTGCCGTACACACACAGAAATGACAATAACCCACAAACACAGGTGGGGAACAGGCTGGCTAAGTATGATTCCTAATCAGAGACAACGATAGACAGCTGCCTCTGATTAGGAACCATACTCGGCCCAAAACAAAGAAATACAAAAACAACATAGACATACAACACATAGAATGCCCACCCTATGTCACACCCCGACCTAACCAAACAGAGAAAAACGACTCTCTCAGGTCAGGGCGTGACACCCAGAGTATCTTTTTCAAGGGAGACCTGGCCAAGGCAGCAACAATCAATACATTACAGAATTAAAACCTACAACAATACAATACAACAACATGATCCAGCCTAAGAAAAGCATTTACACTCTTCTGTAACAGATTCTCCCATCAAAAAGTTATATTCATTCAGTGGCACTAACATATCTAGATGAAGCATGGATTGTAGACTATTCCATGCCTCTGGTGCACAAGACGAGAAGGCAGTCTTGCCTAATACTGTAAATGTTCTGGGGACTTTAAGTAGCAATCACCTAGCAGACCGGGTATGGTAACTGCTGGTGGGGAAGGAGACCAGACTACAAAGATAAATAGGGAGTTTACCCAAAAGGAATTTGTAGATGAACACAAATGTAGCTTTCTGTGCATATAAAGTGAGGTCCAACCCACCATTTGGTACAAGGTGAAAAGGTGGGTGAGTGACTTGGCATTTGTAATAAAGTGCAAGGATGGATGATAAACAGAGTCCAGTCTCTGTAAGACAGAGAAGGCTGCATGCATAAACAACAAGTCACCATAATCAATTACAGAGAGAAAAGTGGCCTGAACAAGCTTCTTTCTTGCCATAAGTGGGAAGCAAGCCTTATTACGAAAATAAAAACCCAATTTCAATGTAAGCTTCCTCACAAGATTATCCATATGAACTTTAAAGGGCAACGTGTCATCCAACCATATAGGCATTTGTAGGATGACACTTTTCAATGGATAAGACACCAGATGTGACAATGCTACCCTTCTCTGGCTGAGTGGGCGCGCTGGTAAAGGTCATGAATTTTGTTTTTTGTACATTCAAGACCAGTTTGAGACTATAAAGGGAGGCCTGCAGTGACTGAAAAGCAGTATGGTGCTCTTCAACAGCCTGAACCAGAGAAGGAGCATATGAATATAGGACTGTATCATTTGCATATAGATGCAACATTGCTGGTTGTATCCCATTTCCCAAATCATTAATACAAATTGAGAACAACACAGCTGATAAAATGGAACCCTGGTGTAAACCTCTATTGATAAAAAAAAAGCTAGACTTGTAATTGTCAGTATATAAAGTTGAAGTTGGAAGTTTACATAGAGTTAGGTTGGAGTAATTAAAACTAGTTTTCAACCACTCCACAAATTTCTTGTTGACAAACTATAGTTTTGGCAAGTCGGTTAGGACATCTACTTTGTGCATGAAATCAGCCAAGACCTCAGAAAAAAAATTGTAGACCTCCACAAGTCTGGTTCATCCTTGGGAGTAATTTCCAAATGCCTGAAGGTGCCACGTTCATCTGTACAAACAATAGTACGCAAGTATAAACACCACGGGACCACGCAGCCGTCATACCGCTCAGGAAGGAGACGCATTCCGTCTCCTAGAGATTAACGTACTTTGGTGTGAAAGTGCAAATCAATCCCAGAACAACAGCAAAGGACCTTGTGAAGATGCTGGAGGAAACAGGTACAAAGGTATCTATATCCACAGTAAAATTAGTCCTATATCGACATAACCTGAAAGGCCGCTCAGTAAGGAAGAAGCCACTGCTCCAAAACCGCCATAAAAAAAGCCAGTCTATGGTTTGCAACTGCACATGGGGACAAAGATCGTACTTTTTGGAGAAATGTCCTCTGGTCTGATGAAACAAAAATAGAACTGTTTGGCCATAATGACCATCGTTATGTTTGGAGGAAAAAGGGGGAGGCTTGCAATCCGAAGAACACCATCCCAACTGCTTTTCTGCAGGCGGGACTGGTGCACTTCACAAAATAGATGGCATCATGAGGATGGAAAATTATGTGGATATATTGAAACAACATCTCAAGACATCAGTCAGGAAGTTAAAGCTTGGTCACAAATGAGTCTTACAAATGGACAATGACCCCAAGCATACTTCCAAAGTTGTGGCAAAATGGCTTAAGGACAACAAAGTCAAGGTATTGGAGTGGCCATCACAAAGCCCTGACCTCAATCCCATCAAAGATTTGTGGGCAGAACTGAAAAAGTGTATGCGAGCAAGGAGGCCTACAAACCTGACTCAGTTACACCAGCTCTGTCAGGAGGAATGGGCCAAAATTTGAATTCAGATTAATTTAGCTTGGGCAGGACATCAGAAAGAGTTAAGTGCATTTCCTGAAGCCGAGGGCGGTTTGTAGCAGCCGACTACAGTGATGTGGGAGTCCTTAAATGTGACCCGATTCAGGAATCTAGGCATATGTCGCAAGTCATGACTTCACAGAGGAGCTGTTTGAACGTAAAAAAAATATTTTAATCAAAATGCGTTTTTTTGGTCAGAAATGTCTTCTCGAACATGTGAACTTTCGAGTGCCTTAATATCAAACTTGTAAGCCATCTGTAAATATGAATAAATATGAATAAAATATTTAAATTATGAGCCTAGTTGGTTTAGCCACAGAAAAAGTGCGCAACCTTCCCGCTAGCCATGATTGGCTGAGATAATGAGTGGGCTGGACATGCCGAGAGATGAGTTTGGATTAGTCTGCCATATAGCACGCGTCTGTCTATAGGAGCTGGTCAGTATGTCTAGGTAATCGTGTCGAACGCGTCTTTTGAAAAAATTATATTGCGTCGTAAAACTGCATGTCAAATTAAAGTGTACTGTTAGTTAGCTAATGTTAGCTGGCTGGCTCCCTAGCTAACGTTATTATTTGTTTCCCAGAGCCGTTTGCTTTTCTAATTAGAACCTAATGTTAGCTAGCTAACATTGGAACTGGTTGGTTAGCTCCCAGCACTGTGGCATTGTTATCACATTGTTCATTGCGTTTTAACTAGCTAACGTTAAGTGACGTGTGTGATCTTAAACGTTGTTTACCTAGTTAGGGTCATTGTTTACCAAGGCTCGTAATTTAACAATTGTATTTGTATTTACAAATGGCATACAAGTTTGTTATTAAGACATATAAAAATTCACATGTTCAAGAAGCCATTTCTGCCAAAAAACGTGTTTTGATCAAAAAATATTTTCTACGTTCAAATTGCTCTCCTGTGAAGTCGTGACTTGTGACATATGCCTAGTTTTCTGAATCAGGCACATATGTGATTGGAACAGTAGCAACAGAACGTATGACGCAACAAATGGGTCTAAACAGCATTGTTGTCTGAACAGCATCCAAATATTTCTTTGTACTGATGGAAAATAAACGTCTTAAACTTTATTCCTCGCAGTCGGAGGCCGAGCAGTTGCCATACCAACCAGTGAGGATGCTCTCGATGGTGCAGCTGTAGAACCTTTTGAGGATCTGAGGACCCATGTCTCCTGAAGGGGAATAGGTTTTGTCGTGCCCGCTTCACAACTGTCATGGTGTGCTTGGACCATGTTAGTTTGTTGGTGATGTGGACACCAAGGAACTAGAAGCTCTCAACCTGCTCCATTGCAGCCCCGTCGATGAGAATATGGGCATGCTCGGTCCTCTTTTTCCTGTAGTCCACAATCTCCTTTGTCTTGATCACGTTGAGGGAGAGGTTGTTGTCCTGGCACCACACGGCCAGGTCTCTGACCTCCTCCCTATAGCCTGTCTCATTGTTGTAGGTGATCACGCCTACCACTGTTGTGTCATCGGCAAATTGAATGATGGTGTTGGAGTCGTGCCTGGCCGTGCAGTCATGAGTGAACAGGGAGTACAGGAGGGGGCTGAGCACGCACCCCTGAGGGGCCCCTGTGTTGAGGATCAGCGTGGTTGATGTTTTGTTACCTACCCTTACCACCTGGGGGCGGCCCATCAGGAAGTCCAGGATCCAGTTGCAGAGGGAGGTGTTTAGTCCCAGGGTCCTTAGCTTAGTGATGAGCTTTGAGGGCACTATGGTGTTGAACGCTGCGCTGTAGTCAATGAATAGCGTTCACACATAGGTGTTCCTTTTGTCCAGGTGGGAACGGGCAGTGTGGAGTGCAATAGAGACTGCATCATCTGTGGATCTGTTGGGGCAGTATGCAAATTGGAGTGGGTCTAGGGTTTCTGGGATGATGGTGTTGATGTGAGCCATGACCAGCCTTTCAAAGAACTTCATGGCTACAGACATGAGTGCTACGGGTCGGTAGTCATTTAGGAAGGTTACCTTAGTGTTCTTGGGCACAGGGACTATGGTGGTCTGCTTTAAACATGTTGGTATTACAGACTCGGACAGAGAGAGGTTGAAAATGTCAGTGAAGACACTTGCTAGCTGGTCAGCGCATGCTCGTAGTACACGTCCTGGTAATCCGGCTGGCCCTGCAGCCTTGTGAATGTTGACCCATCTAAAGGTCTTACTCACATCGGCTGCAGAGAGAGTGATCACACACTCTTCCGGTACAGCTTGTGCTCTCAAGCATGTTCAGTGTTACTTGCCTCGAAGCGAGCACAGAAGTAGTTTAGCTCATCTGGTAGGCTTGTGTCACTGAGCAGCTCTCAGCTGTGCTTCCCTCTGTAGTCTGTAATGGTTTGCAGGCCCTGCCACATCCGACGAGCGTCAAATCCGGTGTATTACGACTCGATCTTAGTCCTGTATTGACGCTTTGCCTGTTTGATGGTTCGTCAGAGGGAATAGCAGGATTGCTTATAAGCTTCCGGGTTAGAGTCCCGCTCCTCGAAAGTAGCAGCTCTAGCCTTTAGCTCAGTGTGGATGCTGCCTGCAATCCATGGCTTCTGGTTTGAGCATGTACGTACGGTCACTGTGGGGACGACGTCATCGATGCACTTATTGATGAAGCCAATGACAGATGTGATGTACTCCTCAATGTCATCGGAAGAATCCCGGAACATATTCCAGTCTGTGCTAGCAAAACAGTCCTGTAGCTTAGCATCTGCTTCATCTGACCACTTTTTTGTTGATCACGTCACTGGTGCTTCCTGCTTACATTTTTTTCTTGTAAGCAGGAATCAGGAGGATGGAATTATGTCAGATTTGCCAAATGGAGGGCGAGGGAGAGCGTTGTATGCATCTCTATGTGTGGAGTATAGGTGTTCCAGAGTTATTTTCCCTCTGGTTGCACATTTAACATGCTGATAGAAATTTGGTAAAACTGATTTAAGTTTCCCTGCATTAAAGTCCCCGGCTACTAGGAGTGTTTTCTTGTTTGCTTATGGCGGAATACAGCTCACGCAATGCTATCTTAGTGCCAGCCTCTGACTGTGGTGGTATGTAAGCAGCTACAAAGAATATAGATGAACTCTCTCGGTAGGTAATGTGGTCTGCAGCTTATTATGAGAAACTCTACCTCAGGCGAGCAATAGCTCGAGACTTCCTTAGATATCGTGCACCTGCTGTTGTTTACAAAAATACATAGACCGCCGCCCCTTGCCTTACCAGACGCCGCTGTTCTATCCTGCTGGTACATCGTATAACCAGCCAGCTGTATGTTGATATTGTCGTCGTTCAGCCACGACTCCGTGAAGCATAAGATGTTCGTTTTTAATGTCCCGTTGGTAGTTTAATCTTCCCAATAACTCATCCATTTTATTGTCCAAAGATTGCATGTTTGCTAACGGAATTGAGGGGAGTGGGGGTCTATTCGATCACCTCCGACTTCTCAGAAGGCAGCCCTCCCTCCGGCCTCTCTTTCTACGCCTCCTCTTCACGCAGATCACTGGGGTCAGGGCCTGTTCCCAAGGGAGCCGTATATCCTCCACCTCGACCTCATCAGAGTCGTGAAAGAAGAAAAAGGATTCTGCTAGTCCGTGGTGAGTAATCGCAGTCCTGATGTCTAGAAGTTATTTTTGGTCATAAGAGACGGTAGCGGCAACATTATGTACAAAAAGAGTAAAAAAGTAAGTTCTAAACAACGCAGATAAACAAACCAAAAAACACAGATCGGTAACACACACATATCCAACATCCAATTTGTAAAGAAAACAACCATGATGGCAATGTGGGTGCCAGCCAGAAAATGTGCTGGGGGAAAATGTTTTTGCAAGACCTGTTCTGACTAGAGATATGCAGTGTCTTCATACTTGATCTGGGAAAATACTAGAGAAGTGCTTGGGCTCTCGTTGAAGAGAGAAGTTTGTCCGGCTCCGTAAAGCCTCAAACATAAATTGTCCGCAACAGTGAACTGGGCTAATACTTATGCGAATTAACGACGAGGCGGAACACACCTCAATTCAAACTGTTGTTAGAAAATAACATTTGTTAGGAAATCATTTGAAATTGACAAGTTTAAACCTAGCCTATAGATAATTAGCAGGCAGCGTGCCTTGGTTTGAGGGCAGCGCAGGTAACTGTCCTGTTGCTTAACAATCACATTTTGGAACAGTGAGAGCATCCTGACATCCCACGCATGGAAAAACTCACGCAGGGGCAATGGTTAGAGATATTTATGTGTGAAAAGGTTAAGGTCCAAGGGCCTTATTTGTTATTTTCAGAGGTAGACTGGCTCTGACAACCAAAACAGCCAAATACTCCATCTAAATGTAAATCGATTCTCAGTTGCAATACGGCTCTATGAACATAAAGGCCTTTACTTTCATATCACATCAAACTAATTTCACTAATGCAAAATATACACTTACTGTATACTGTTTTATCTGGCTTTATCACAGTTGCAGCCGACAGTATTTTTCAGTGAGAACACATTTTTGGCGGCCTTCTTCCGTTACACACAGGTGTTCAGAGCATGCTAGATACTGTAGCTAATAAGCATAGGTGGTCTCTCTGTGTTCCGTGTCTGTCTTCCGTAAACATGCTCTGTTACATAGAGATATGGCCATGTGGGACACTAACCCTAACCCTATAAAGATATGTATCAGATTAACCTTTTTTTATATTTATTATTTAAGATAAGATCCTTATGCTTCCAAAACCATACTGCAAGAGATGCGTGTTAATGTTCAGACTGAGCGTCGGGGCTCTTAACAAAACTCCCCTGTACAGAAGCCTTCGTCCAATGACTGTTTTGTGTAAGAACGGGGAGAGTGGAAGCTCAAGCTGTAGATGTATTTAGCATTTTTGAAATATCTGTAACTGCCATTTCCTGAAACTTACAGCCCCAAATCAAATGAAAAGAATGAGCTTACATAGTAGCCTAACTGACAGTGTTTGATACTGCTAACATTTTTCTAGGTTATAAGGAGCTTTCTTAAAGGGGCAATCTGCATTTGCTACATCCATGTTTTTGCTTCTAAATTAATAAAATGTACACATTGATTCCTGAAGAATATAACTCATAAATGCCACATCAGTTTAATTCAACTGTAGCACTCCATCAGAACACAAAATTAAAGCTTGTTCTACTTCAATGTTTGTAAACAAAATAAATGTAAACAATTATTTTATAGCCTCAAAACATGGTTAAAACTATAATAGTTGCATCCATAGTTCTGTCTATGAATTTGAGTGGTTCAATTTCCCTAACCCTATCCCTCAGCTTTTTACCGAAATGGACAAGGAGTTTGCTTTGTTTTTGTTTCAACTGCTAATTGCCCCTTTATCTCTTCTTACATTTTTGTTTATAACTCTTTGTACATTTATGGTGAATTGATACATTTTGTGTTTCTTTATCAAGAAAATGAATGTGTGTCATTCTTTTAACAAACTTTGCATCTTCACTGTTCTTCAAGTAAATCTGTTTTTGTAAACTCTTCCGTGGAAATTGTTAAAAGTAGTCCCTGTGCATAGATTTGTGTGGTTTGTTTAACTTTGCAATCATGATTTTTGTTTGACATACATCTGAGCCTCAGCATCACTCTGTGCCATGGAATTGCCCATATCCATCATATTTAGTCATAACGTGTTCATTTATTTTTTGTCAATAAAGAACCTGATTGTGAACTGGGCTTTGTTTGTCATGTTATAGCAATTTAGTGTCACTTTAAGTCACTGTTATGTTTGTTAAGGGGAAGGGATATAACTGTTCTAAACGGGTTATTTGGCTGTCCAGGTAGAACCCTTTTTGGCTTTAGGTAGAACCCTTTTGGGTTCCATGTAGAACCCTTTGTGGAAATGATTCCACATGGAACCCAAAAGGGTTCTACATGAAGCAACAACAAAAAAATATTCAAAGGGTTCTCCTATGGAGACAGCCGAAGAACCCTTTAAGGTTCTAGATATACACTCTTAGAAAAAAAGTTGCTAACTAAAGAGAAACAGGTAATACTGTATTTTCCAGCAAGGATTCTGTGTTATTACATAGAAACTACCGTCTCTGTTTCCAAGTAACAACCATGGGCTGGTTGGGATGTCAGGAAAGGATTGGGGGGAAACATCATGGTAACACCTAACGGTAACTAATTTTAATTACTATCTAATTAACTAGTAAATGCATAGTTATTACCATCTTATTACCCAGTTATTATCACGCTGAAATGTAAAGTGGTACCGTGCATTTTCACGTTTTAATATATTGAAATCCAAAAGACAAAAAGCAGAATTTGGATCACAGTCTCATCTGAGCTGTTGAGCAAAAAAAATGGCACTTTGTGGAGAAACCCACTGCTGCGTCATATCCATAGAAACTCACTGCTGTGTCATATCCATAGAAACTCACTGCTGTGTCATATCCATAGAAACTCACTGCTGTGTCATATCCATAGAAACCCACTGCTGTGTCATATCCATAGAAACCCACTGCTGTGTCATATCCATAGAAACCCACTGCTGTGTCATATCCATAGAAACCCACTGCTGTGTCATATCCATAGAAACCCACTGCTGTGTCAAATCCATAGAAACTCACTGCTGTGTCATATCCATAGAAACTCACTGCTGTGTCATATCCATAGAAACCCACTGCTGTGTCATATCCATAGAAACTCACTGCTGTGTCAAATCCATAGAAACTCACTGCTGTGTCATATCCATAGAAACTCACTGCTGTGTCATATCCATAGAAACCCACTGCTGTGTCATATCCATAGAAACTCACTGCTGTGTCAAATCCATAGAAACCTACTGCTGTGTCAAATCCATAGAAACTCACTGCTGTGTCATATCCATAGAAACCCACTGCTGTGTCATATCCATAGAAACCCACTGCTGTGTCATATCCATAGAAACCTACTGCTGTGTCATATCCATAGAAACCCACTGCTGTGTCATATCCATAGAAACCCACTGCTGTGTCATATCCATAGAAACCCACTGCTGTGTCATATCCATAGAAACCCACTGCTGTGTCATATCCATAGAAACCCACTGCTGTGTCATATCCATAGAAACTCACTGCTGTGTCATATTCATTGAAATCATGAGCTGGATCGTTTGGAATGCCACCTACACAATATCCCATTTTACTGTCACCTTGATGTGTCCCCTATCGGTAGAGTGTGACGGATGAGGGGGGAGGTGATTTAACACAATATTTATGTTAAAGATTTATTGGGGCTCCCAGAGAGCCATCTGTCAACCGCCAGGCTCAGTGTGACATGGATCCAGAGTAAATGGACATTTTTTGGACTGGAACCCAATGTATTACAATTTGAAGATGTCCTTTGATAATAAATAGCTCCTAAGATAAATGACTGCACAACCCTACAATAAAGTGAAACTGTGTCTGATTACAGAAAAATATGGTTTGGATGAATGTTATTGAACCAACAAAATGTAATTTAGAGCATTATGGAGCACGTGCAAAGCAACACAGTTAACTCAGTGATGATCATTACCCTTGGTAAGATTAGGATTTACTGTACATCTTGAGTGTGGGCCACCAAGCCATTCGAAGTTTAAGATTCAGAGACTACATCCACCAGCCATCAAGACATCAGATCAACCACCAAATACAAATCCAACCTTTTATCGTCCTCCACATTCCTCCACAAATATTTTTATAATGTCCACGCCTCTCGTTCATGGTAAAACTCTTCCAGCCAGTGTGTTTTCATCATGATATCTCAACAGTGGGAAAACCATATGTCCACAAGCCTAAAAGCAGGATCCGAAGTAAAGGACTGATCCTAATTAGTGAGGAAAGAGATAAAAGACCGTCTTTCATAATTGAGGTTGGCAGCAAAGATTCCTTGTCATCTTCCTTTATTAAAATTGAGCATGCAAGTAGCTGAAATCCCATTGACAACCCAGAGTCCTTTCATGTGTGCATGGATCATCCCCCTTTCAATATTTTGCACGGCATCCTTTCACAGACAAGCACATATTTCAAATATACACTACCGTTCAAAAGTTTGGGGTCACTTAGAAATGTCCTTGTTTTTGAAAGAAAAGCACATTTTTGTCCAGTAAAATAACGTCAAATTGATCAGAAATACAGTGCAGACATTGTTAATGTTGTAAATGAGTATTGTAGCTGGAAACGGCTGATTTTTAATGGAATACCTACATAGGCATACAGAGGCCCATTATCAGCAACTATCACTCCTGTGTTCCAATGGCACGTTGTGTTAGCTAATCCAAGTTTATCATTTTAAAAGGCTCATAAGAAAACCCTTTTGCAATTATATTAGCACAGCTGAAAACTGTTGTTCTGATTAAAGAAGCAATAAAACTGGCTTTCTTTAGACTAGTTGAGTATCTGGGCATCAGCATCTGTGGGTTCGATTACAGGCTCAAAATGGCCAGAAACAAATAACTTTCTTCTGAAACTCGTCAGTCTATTCTTGTTCTGAGAAATGAAGGCTATTCCTTGCGAGAAATTGCCAAGAAACTGAAGATCTCATACAATGCTGTGTACTACTCCCTTCACAGAACAGTGCAAACTGGCTCTAACCAGAATAAAAAGAGGAGTGGGAGGCCCCGGTGCACAACTGAGCAAGAGGACAAGTACAATAGTTTCTAGTTTGAGAAACAGACGCCTCACAAGTCCTCAACTGGCAGCTTCATTAAATAGTACCCGCAAAACACCAGTCTCAAGGTCAACAATGAAGAGGCGACTCTGGGATTCTGGCCTTCTAGGCAGAGTTGCAAAGAAAAAGCCATATCTCAGACTGGCCAAATAAAATAAAAGATTAAGATGGGCAAAATAACACAGACACTGGACAGAGGAAGATTGGAAAAATGGACAGACGAATCTAAGTTTGAGGTGTTCGGATCACAAAGAAGAACATTCGTGAGATGCAGAAAAAATGAAAAGACGCTGGAGGAGTGTTTGACCCCATCTGTCAAGCATGGTGGAAGCAATGTGATGATCTGGGGGTGCTTTGGTGGTGGTAAAGTGGGAGATTTGTACAGGGTAAAAGGGATATTGAAGGAGGAAGGCTATCACTCCATTTTGCAAAGCCATGCCGTACCCTGTGGACGGGGCTTAATTTGAGACAATTTCCTCCTACAACAGGACAATGACCCAAAGCACAGCTACAAACTATGCAATAACTATTTAGGGAAGAAGCAGTCAGCTGGTATTCTGTCTATAATGGAGTGGCCAGCACAGCCACCGGATCTCAACCCTATTGAGCTGTTGTGGGAGCAGCTTGACCGTATGGTACATAAGAAGTGTCCATCAAGCCAATCCAATTTATGGGAGGTGCTTCAGGAAGCATGGGGTGTAATCTCTTCAGATTACCTCAACAAATTGACAACTAGAATGCCAAAGGTCTGCAAGGCTGGAATTGCTACAAAAGTCAAGTTTGAAGGACACAATTATTATTTCAATTAAAAATCATTATTTATACGTCTTGACTATATTTCCTATTCATTTTCCAACTCATTTCATGTATGTTTTCATGGAAAACAAGGACATTTCTAAGTGACCCCAAACCTTCGAAAGGTAGTGTACACTGAGGTTACAAAACATTAGGAACACCTGCTCTTTCCATGACATAGTTGACCAGATGAATCTAGGTGAAAGCAACGATCACTTATTGAGGTCTGTCATGTTCGTCGTAAGGATGGGACCAAAACGCAGCGGGAATGTGTATAATCATCTTCTTTATTATGAAGAAAACCAAAATAAACACTTAAACAAAAACAACGACGGAAACCAGTCCTGTAAGGCACACAGCTTACATACGGAACAACTACCCACAAAAACCCATGGAAAAACACCCCTACTAAATAGGACCTTCAGTTAGAGGCAACGAGGAACAGCTGCCGACAATTGAAGGTCAACCCAATAAACTAAACATAGAAATAGAAAAACTAGAACGAACATAGAAATATACTAACATAGAACATTAACCAAAAAACCCCGAAACACATAAAACAAACAGCCCCTGCCACGTCCTGACCAAACTACAATAACAAATAACCCCTTTACTGGTCAGGACGTGACAAGGTCACCTATAAAATCTTCTTCAATCATTGTATATGAAGGCAAGGAGACAGGTTAAAGATGGATTTTTAAGCCTTGAGCAATTGATGAATGGATTGCGTATGTGTGCCATTCAGAGGGTGAATGGGCAAAAAAAATATTTAAGTGCATTTGAACGTATGGTAGTAAATGCCAGGCGCATCGATTTGACTGTGTCAACAACTGCGACCGTGTTTGTTTTTTTCATGCTCAACAGTTTCCTGTGTGTATCAAGAATGGTCCACCACCCAAAGGACATCCAGACACCTTGACACAACTGTGGGAAGCTTTGGAGTCAAGATGGACCATCCCTGTGGAATGCTTCCAACACCTTGTGGAGTCCATGCCCTGACGAATTGAGGCTGGTCTTTTATTTTATTTAACTAGGCAAGTCAATTAGGAACAAATTCTTATTTACAATGAAGGCCTAGGAACAGTGGGTTAACTGCCTTTTTCAGGGGCCGAACGACAGATTTTTACCTTGTCAGCACGGGGATTTGATCTAGCAACCTTTTGGTTATTGCTAGCCACTAGGCTACCTGCCTCCCCGTTCTCAGGGCAAAAGGGGTTGCAACTCCATATTTGGAAGGTGGTCCTAATGTTTTGTACACTCAGTATATACTCTATATGAAACATATGAAACAAAATACGTAGTTTTGCCAGTACATTATTTTTGCTGGCGGTGACATTTCTGGTGCTGGCTGGAGGTAAATACTTTAGGGTGTTTGTTCACACCGCCAAAGATCAGAATGAGGGTAGCTGTCTTTATGTTGATGAATGCAGATCAATGCGGTCTTTAAAAGCCTTTTCTTCGCTCTCTCCTCCTTGTCCTCTTGGTCCCTAGCTTGTTTTCATTCAAGCCCACATCATCAGATTTAAATGTACTTATATCCCCCAAATCTGCTTTGTTCTTTCTCCCTGTTGGATGTGTGTCTTAAAATGAGAATGTCAGCTCTTCTTTGGAACCCCTTGTAATGTACAGAGTGGCCTTTTCAATATGTGACTGTCACCTGAAAATATAACATTAATTAAAAGTCCTTATTTGATACAAAATAAATGTCAATCAATATGGGGTTAAACACTACTTACCGGTAATGTACGGGAGCTTACCGATCGCTGCAGCTGTGCACAGCCCATCTGTAAATAGCCCATTCAACTACCTACCTCATCCCCATATTGTTTTTATTTACTTTTTTTGCTCTTTTGCACACCAGTATTTCTACTTGCACATCATCATCTATCACTCCAGTGTTAATTTGCTAAATTGTAATTACTTTGCTACTATTGGCCCATTTATTGCCTTACCTCCTTACTCCACTTGCACACACTGTATATAGATTTTTCTATTGTGTTATTGACTGTACTTTTGTTTATCCTGTTGTTTTTTGTCGCACTGCTTTGCTTTATCTTGGCCAGGTCGCAGTTGTAAATGAAAACTTGTTCTCAACTGGCCTACCTGGTTAAATAAAGGTGAAATAAAAAATAAAAGTACACATTTTTGGACAGCACCAAAAAGTTTTGCAATAATTGAAAGTTTACTAAACCAAATGCTACATTATGCAACAAACTCAACATATTGAGAGTGGGAACAAATAGTGTCTAGAGTAACTTGTGTTGTCCCTATTTGGGGAGCAGACTGTTCCTACTGCTGTCTGGGACTAATCAGGCTAAGAAAGGCCAAATGCAAGTTTTCATTTATTACTAAAGATGGGCTGAAGTTATTTTCTCCCAAGCTAAAAATGACTGTTGTTCTCTGACAGCAGTGGCTACGTTGCCATATTAGCAACAATGCAGAGCATAATGGGGAAGACCATTCAGAGGCTATATTGAAGTATATAAGCATACTTTGTATTAGGAAGTATCTGTTTATTGGATGTAACAAAAAAATGCTCAAGATAATAATAGGTACATCATCAACCAATTAGTAAACAATTAGGCAATGGCTACTACTTAAAATCACATGATGCACACCGATGATGTCATTTGAAACACTTACCTCCACAAAACATAGAAACGTGCCATTTTCACATATGTTGATGTTGGGGTGGTGCTGGAGATGATGACTATAAAGTTTAAAATTTTAGACAGTTTTCCTTTAAGGTGTCTGTAATAGAGTTCTACAGCGTATATATAAATCATTGGTTCAAACAGTTTTTTAAATCTGCAATTGGCACAAAGAAACATCCAATATTACTGATTGCAGTTATGTGTCTCAAAATAACATGAATGTTGTTTTCAGAATTTAGTTGATCTAATTGCTTAGAACCAATATGCTTTGGCTTAAAATGCTAATAGATTCTACCGCAATCAGGCCCAGGAATACGGCTCCAGGCAAATCACAAATTGACTGTGTTGAGTGACTTTTGCCTTAATGAAAATCATTCCTAATTGATTAAGAATTGAAAATACCAGCTTTCACAATTTCAAAATAAAGAGGCATACTAATTTATTGAGGCCTAACTCTGTGAAGTGAATACAAAATGTATGACAAATATGTTTTGAATGGAGCTGCTTTTTATTGCTCATGGGTTTTCCTGGGTGTGTGTTCCTTTAAGCGCGTAATAACCAAGAAAATGGACTGTATCTATTATTGGGTGGGGTGGCATGGATTCATTCATTGAGTTAATGGGATTTTACACTGATTAGAGGATTTAAACATGAATAGTCTATATATAAACCTTCCCACCACACCACTAGCCAGTTCAGCACCATGGACAACCCCCACCACACCACGAGCCAGTTCAGCTCCATGGACAACCACACCACACCACGAGCCAGTTCAGCTCCATGGACAACCACACCACACCACGAGCCAGTTCAGCTCCATGGACAACCACACCACACCACGAGCCAGTTCAGCTCCATGGACTACCCCCACCACACAGCTTGACCACTCAGCACCATTACTCCACTAGCCATTGGACAACACCAATTCATCTACAGGTGTGCAGATATGCAGTCAAAATGGGCATAAGGAGGCAGCAGATTATAATGTCATGCCCTGTCCAGTTTGGGAACCCCTGACCCTCTGCTGTATGTCATACAGTATACCCTCTGTTCCCGTACTCACATGAAAAAAGTCAAGTATTATGCAAAGTATTGTTCTAGATTTTTAGTCACTGGTGGTGTTGGTAGCTGAAAAACCAGAGTATAAGTCAGAGTGTTTACACCTGAAGTTAAATGGGTTCAGCAGAGCACATTAACAACAGTTATCAAGCAAGGTGCTGGGCAGTTATTTTCATTGACTAGTGACCAATGAGGCACAGTGTCATTTGGTCTGTTAGCTAACGACGCGGTCAATAAACAACACAGGACAGGATAACTAATTTAACTGGCTGCGGTTGGCACAACAGACTCTATAGGATAAATTGCTGGAGGAAATCAACTTTAAGGGCCAATCAACAGTTGAAAGAATAACAAAGTGATTTCCCTGCAACTGTTTCGGTAAAATGCTGATGGATGGGGTTGGAGAAATGTAACCACTCTCAAATGTATTAACAGAGCTATGGAGGAACTGCCCATCCATGATATCAACATTCTAGTTTTAACCATGTTTTGAGGCTCTAAAGTGTTTGTTTAAATTGACTTTGTTTACAAAAATTGGAGTAAACAAGCTTATATTTTGGGTTCTGATGGTGTATGGATATAGCAACAGCAGATTGGAAGGAAATCGCTGGAATAGGTTCCTGTTTGCCTGAGTAAAACACAGTGGTTTAGACGAGGCTAGAGGAGATTCAATTATACAATAAAATGGATTTAGTAAGAGATGCGTGTCATGGATGTTTGTTGAGTGTTGTCAATGCACATAATAAAAATCAGCCAGAGTATCAAATCACACCCTTTACACACTTCCATAATAATGACAATGGCAAATGGAAGAAGAATGGAAAAAGGAAGTAGAAGGTGACCTTGAAAACGCAGTCTTCTACACAGTTTATCAAATGAAGCCGAAGATTCTCATTTCAAACAGATTGATTGCAAATCAATGGAGAGGTACTTGGTTATGATTTCCACGCAGTAGCAACACAAAGTGAATGCATTTCTCTGACATTGGATCGAAATCAAATACTTTCAAGACAGGCATGATTCAAAACACGTTGAACAATCTAAGCCTTTGACTGTGAGAGGACTGTTAGAGAGCTCTTTTTGTTCTCGTATTTGTGCTGACTGAAAGACAATTAGAGAATCAAGATTCATTCAGACAATGGATGCCCCCCCTGCCGAATCCCAAGCTGCTTGTAGCTATTAAAGGTGGCTAAATGGTAAATGTATACTAATTAATCCATGACTCTGTTTGTAATAGATTAGTCTGGCACTCCCTAATTACTCTGATGAGAGTGTAGAACCCGGAGATAAGAATTCAGCTGTGACAGAGGCTGTAATTACAAGGAGGGTTCATTATCTCACTTAACCAATTCCGTAGATATGAAGGGTGCTGCATTCATGCACATATCATGACACAGTTACGGCGAATGGGAATCATTTCTGCTGTGCTCTTGTTTAGTAATATGGCTGTTTTATGTTAATTGATTGTTACTGTGCATCAAACAGTGGTTTCATTACTCTTGTGGATCAAATAAGATGTATGTTCTAACTTATATGAGGAAAACCCTGAACTAATTTCCATACTGTGACAGATTCGATTGTGTCAGCTCTGTGTATTCAAGCAACATAATGAATACATTTTACTCAAAAGGGGAGGATTAAGTGGAAGCAGTATATTGCCTCTGTATAACATTTGCAGCTGGTGATGTTTAATCTTCTTTGGGCACTTTGTACATCTCCAGACATCTTCAAAAAGTAAACGTAAAGTTCAAAAGTGGATGCTACAGGGATGCCCATTCCTTTCTCACTCATCAAAACAAAAATGGATTCTCCACAGCTAGTAAAAGGGGGACCTTTTATTTCTCTGGGGGGGAGCACATTAAGCCAGGCTGCATCATCTCTGATGTGGCTGTGAGCTAAGTGGGAGAGGAGTCAATGCAGCTCCCATAGGTGAATCATGTCCAGAACAGTTGGATGAGATTACAGTTGGAAACACAATTCTGTGTATCCCTGTCTATGCTTTCCCCCACTGGGCCTGAGTAGTTATAAAACAAAAGGGTTGGAACATTTTTTTTTTTTTAAAGGCTTTTGTTGTAGCCTCTGTGGGCTTTGATGATGATGTTAAATTGATTGTTCAAAAGCAGACTGGTTCTTATTCACATGTACAAAGACCACCCTATTTTTCTTGTATGAAGGAACATGTAATAATATTGAGAGAAAAATATATGAGGTTCATCTTAAAATGTGTTTTTAAAGAACATCAGCCACCATTAACATCCACAATGTCTTATTGCTTTTTCAGTTTTTCGGCATGTAGTTATTTCTTTATTTCCCAGTGAATCTAATTCCGACCTCTCTAGTTGTGAAGGCTCCTTACGGTGTAATGGATCTGCGACCGCCTGTTCCTCTTAATCACGTCATGGAATTGCAAGCCGAGAGACAGAGAGGATGCACCCTATCTGGAGATGAAATCCTTTCTACTGCCTTTATCAGCTGTGGGAATTTAGCCCATGAATTTAGCCCATGTCCAAACTCTATACTAATAACATGCATGTCTGTGCCTGGGTTTGCATAGAGATTAGGATAAACGAAACAGAGAATAAATAACGATCCTACATGAATTAGTTGATTTGTTTCATTGAGTTGGCAGGTAGCCTAGTGGTTAGAGCGTTGGACTAGTAATTGAAAGGTTGCAAGATTGAATCCCTGAACTGACAAGATGAAAATCTGTCAGTCAGCCCCTGAACAAGGCAGTTAACCCACTGTTCCTATTGAAAATAATAATTTGTTCTTAACTGACTTGCCTGTTAAAATAAATAAAAAAGTCACTCCTTTAGACATTTTATTTATTTTGCGCCATTTAGTTTAGTTCCTCGGTTTATTAGGTTTCAAGAGGAATACATACCAGAGAAAGTACTGAAAGAACTCTGAGTACACTGTAAACAATTTCCTGTTGTTCTTATGATAACTTACAAGAAACTGGCTGCCTGTAAATTACCGTAAAACAACAGTAGGCCTACAGTACATTACTGTAATCGTGTTATGGTAATTGTAATGAATTAATTAATTGATATATGAATGAATTAAATTAATTGGGGGGAGATTGGGCTGGTAAATTCAGTGAGGGGAGATGGGGATTGGTGCAAACAGGTTGGCTGCTAGGTTAATGTGTTTACATATTACAGCAAATCAATGAATGTCAGTTTGGAAGTATTTCTGAACTGAGCGATAGAATAGAAGCCAGTGCCTGTTGTGTTCAGTGATTTAAGCAAATAAATGCCTGGGTTTTACAGTGTTGATTCCTGCCATTTGTTCATTTTGGTACAGCGCGTCCCCTGATTATCAGCTGTTGTCAAACACACGTGTGTCTCAAAATACGATTCTCTTCCTCAATAATGTGCAGCGAATTGTACTAGATGAAAAGCCGAAATGAGTATGACATCCTTGTAATTAACTCCTTGAGTCCCACAGTATCGCTGGCGCATTATGGACTTCTAACCCCTTTTAAACATTGTGTATTTGAGCTTCAGACTTCTGGGTTGTACTATTGGATTCGTCTATTTCTTCTGCATCCGAAGATACCAATAGTCTGTGTGATAAACGTGGCTGAGCTAGAGCAGTTTTTGTGAGACAAGGGCAGATTCCGAAGGGTTCCGGGGTCGGGTCTTTTCACTAAAACATCTGTAGAGTCCGAATGGTTTTCTACATCTATGAAAAACTGAGACTCTCACAAACATGTAGATGTAATATTTTTTTCTCTATGACGCTTCCAAGCCACACAAGAGTTAGTTAGAACATCATGGGAAATCCCAGAACATAGTGTTTATAATCACTATAATAAGCTCACGTAGTTTCAAACAGACATTTGTCAATAAAACTCATGAATTCAACTGTTTCTGTCAAATTGTTATGTGTTCTACTTCTAGTCCTGGATATCCTGAAAAGAAAATAGTAAAACACCTCAAGGTGAAGCTAAATATAAGGGCTGGACATGCAGCTGGGTTTCTCGGACATGATGAGGTTAAAGCATGCTGCAAAACGTTATTTTTTCTCATACCCAAAATGCCTGCTATTATGAAATTGCAAGTATGGGTATTCGGCAGGGCCAGTACAAGGCAAAACAGACCAAAGGGCAAGGCAAAACAGACCAAAGGACATGGCAAATACTCAACCATTAAACGGTTAAGACTTTTTACCACTCCAATTGTGTTTCAGCCTGAATTCAAAACAGATTAAATAGATTTTCTTTCTCACCCATCTACACACAATACCCCATAATGACAAAGTGAAAACATGATTTTAGAAATGTTAAAAAATGTATTGAAAATGAAATACAGAAATATCTCATTTTCATAAGTATTCACACACTTGAGTCAATACTTTGTAGAAGCACCCTTAGAGCTGTGAGTCTTTATGGGAGTCTCTAAGAGTTTTCCACACCAGAATTGTGCAACATTTGCCGATTATTCTTTATAAAATTCTTCAAGCTTTGTCAAATTGGTTTTTGATCATTTCTAGACAACCATTTTCTGTCAGGAATCCCGCTTCCTGAGTCGGTTTTCTGATCGGAGCTGACTGTTTTTTGTTTTGGAGTCTGTTTCCTGAGGTTCCTGAACGCACCCTGTCTGGTTGCCAGGCGACAAAGCTAGGCGGGAGAACTCTTGATTACCCGCACCTGCAGCTCAGCAGCCATCTGCACACCTGGTCCTGATCATCACCTCTTCTCTTCATAAGCCCTGACCTGACATCCATTCCCTGCCGGATCGTTAGCAATGAACAGTATGTTGTGTCAGCGTATCAGCCTCATGTTTCCAGAGTTAGTTTTGTTGTTCTGTACTTTTTGCCGGTTACTCACCCCCGTTTACTCTGTCTACAGTCAGCCTCCCGGAACATTCAACTCCCTTGCCTGGCCGTCGGTGGATTCAGTGACATCATTGGATCTGCCTATTCACTCTCATCAACTCAACTCACCTCCGCTACCGCTCCGTCTCCTGGATTATTCTATTTTCACATCAAGACTGTAAATAAATACTCACCTTCATTTTACTCACCTTGTCCTGGTCTGCTTCTGGGTTCAGCTTTAGAGAATCGTGACAGAGCGATCTGGCCAGAAATGAACCCAGCGGACCTGGACTCCGTTCGCCATGCCATTTCCCATCAGGAGAATATGTTGGGACAACACAGCACGGTGCTACAGGAGATCGTGCTTTCGGTTCGGAACTTTTCTGCTAGTCTGACGAGTATCCAGGCTCAGCTCAGTTTGCCGGCGGATCATCCACCACCTACTTCACCTCTCTCACCTGTCGTTTCTGGAGATGTTCCCTTCCGTGAGCCCAAGGTTCCGACGCCAGATAAATACGAAGGGGATTTGGGAAGATGCCGTTAATTTCTTATGCAGCATGGGTTAGTGTTTGATCTGCAGCCCCACTCTTACGCCACAGACAAGGCTAGGATAGCTTTTGTTATTGCACTGCTGCGTGGAAGAGCTCTGGAGTGGGCTTCAGCCATATGGGAACGACAGGACACCTGCATGGTGTCATACCAGGAGTTCACGGCAGAGCTGAGGAAGCTTTTTGACCATCCTGTCCAAGGTAAGAACGCAGCTAAGCATTTGTTCTCTTCGCCAAGGAGCACGCAGTGTGGCAGAATTTGTTATTGGATTCAGGACATTGGCTGTGGAGAGTGGGTGGAATGAGGAATCACTGCAAGCGTTTTTTTACCAGGGGTTGTCGGAGCAACTCAAGGATGAGTTGATCTCCTATCCTGAGCCTAGTGACCTGGACAGTCTGGTAGCATTAGCGATTCGGGTGGATAACAGAATCCAAGCGAGGAGGGAGAAGCAATGGGGCACGTCCCATCAATCAACTACTCGGTTACCATTCGGGTCAGGAAGTGGACCGGAACGAGTCGATCATTATTCACCTCACGGGATGAGTGGAGGGTTCCTGCTTCCAGATCCTGAACCCATGCAAGTGGGGCGGCACGGGTTAACCAAGGAGGAGCGCCAACGTAGACGTGTGACCAACAGCTGCCTCTACTGTGGTAGCTCGGGACATTACAGCTCCGCTTGTTCCCAGCGCCCGTTAAACTGCTCGGCTCGCTAAGTTTGGAAGGTCTTTTAGCGAGTCAGTTTCAACCTCTCAATAGTTCTGTTAGACCCCTTTTTCCTGCTACACTCATGAACAAGACTCAGAGTTTAGCGATTAACGCATTTATCGACTCAGGTGCAGATGGCAGCTTTATAGATGCCGACTTGGTGGAACAGCTGGGGCTTTCCAAGGAGAAGTTACCGGAAGCCATTGAAGCAACCACTCTGGACGGCAGTAGTCTGGCACGTATCACTATGAGGACTGAACCGGTTAAGATGTTGTCAGGGAATCATTCAGAGGTTATCTCCTTCTTCATTCTGCCTTCTCCCCATGTTCCTCTGGTTCTTGGATACCCCTGGCTGAGAGAACACAATCCCACATTCGATTGGGTGACTGGCAAGGTAACTAGTTGGAGCACTGTATGTCATGCTAACTGCCTGAAGACGGCCTGTTCTCATTCTGTTCCCAGTCAGGTCAGTTATTCTAACCCCCCAGATTTGTCCCTGGTTCCTGAAACACATCACGAATTGGGTGACGTGTTCAGTAAGCAGAAGGCTCTGTCACTTCCTCCCCACCGACCTTATGATTGTGCCATTAATCTGTTCCCTGGAGCTGCCTATCCCAAGGGACGGTTATACAGCATCTCTCGACCTGAACAGGCAGCTTTGGAGATCTACATAAAGGAGTCTCTAGCTGCTGGTCTCATTCGTCCCTCGTCATCACCCCTGGGGGCAGGATTCTTTTTTGTGAGTAACAAGGATGGGTCTCTTCGACCTTGTATTGATTATCGGGGGTTGAATGATATTACGGTCAAGAACAAATATCCCCTGCCATTGATGAGCTCAGCTTTCGATTCCTTACAGGGTGCTACGGTGTTCACTAAGCTAGATCTACGCAATGCGTATCATCTGGTCTGGATCAGAGAGGGGGATGAGTGGTTGACTGGCTTCAATACACCGATGGGTCATTTCGAGTATCTGGTGATGCCGTTTGGATTGACCAATGCTCCAGCAGTGTTCCAGAGCATGATTAATGACGTCTTGAGAGATATGATCGGTCTGTTTGTGTTCGTTTACCTGGATGACATTTTGATCTTCTCTAAGGAGCCTTCCAGCCACGTCCAGCATGTCAAGCAGGTTCTGCAGCGGTTGTTGGAGAACCGCCTGTTTGTGAAGGCCGAAAAGTGACTTTCACGCCCACACTACATCCTTCCTCGGGTACATCATCTCCCGGGGAGAGATTAAGATGGACCAAGAGAAGGTTAGGGCAGTTCTGGATTGGGCCCAGCCTGATACGAGATTGCAGCTCCAGAGGTTTCTGGGGTTTGCGAATTTCTATCGTAGATTTTTCCGTGACTACAGCCATGTGGCCGCTCCATTAACTGCTCTGACTTCTTGCACCAGGACCTTCAGTTGGAATCCTGAGGCAGACCGAGCATTTCTGGAATTGAAGAGTCGATTCACCAACGCCCCGATTCTCTCTCAACCTGACGCTGCCCGGCAGTTTGTCGTGGAAGTGGACGCGTCTGATGTGGGGTTTGGCGGCATCCTGTCTCAGCGAAGCTCCACTGATGGTAAACTCCATCCCTGCGCTTTCTACCCTCGTTGTCTTTCGGCTGCGGAGAGGAATTACGATGTGGGTAACCGGGAGCTTCTCGCGGTGAAACTGGCCTTGGAGGAGTGGCGCCACTGGTTGGAGGGAGCGGAGCAACCGTTTGTCTGACCTGAGCACAAGAATCTTGCTTACGTGCAATCGGCTAGACGTCTCAACTCGCGTCAGGCCAGGTGGGCTTTGTTTTTTGGACGCTTTAATTTTTCCCTGACGTTCCGACCTGGGTCTAAGAATGGCAAGGCGGACGCCTTGTCCCGGATGTTTTCCAAGACGGAGAGTGGGGCCAAGACCGAGACGATTCTTCCCCAGAACTTCGTCGTGGGAGCAGTCACATGGAGGATTGAGGAGGTTCTGGCGGCCCTTCGGACGCAGCCTGGTCCCGGTAACGATCCACCCGGTCAGTTGTTTGTGCCTGAGTCAGTCCGCTCTGCTGTCCTCCAATGGTCCCACGCCAGCAAGATGGCTTGTCACCCGGGGGTGGCTCGAACGATGGCGTTACTACGCAGACGATTTTAGTGGCCTGCCATGGGAGAAGATACCCGGAGGTTTGTTGCTGCATGCCCAGTATGTGCACAGAATAAAAGTGCCAATCGGGCCAGCTCTGGACTTCTTCACCCCCTACCTATTCCCCGGCGACCATGGTCGGATCTGGCCCTGGATTTTGTCACTGGGTTGCCCTCTTCTGATGGGAACACGGTCATTCTGACTATTATGGACAGATTCAGCAAGTTCGCCCACTTTGTACCATCTCCAAGCTTCCCTCTGCCTCTGAGACGTCCGAGATCCTGGTTAGGGAGGTTCAGGGTCCACGGGTTGCACAGTGACATAGTTTCCGACCGTGGTCCTCAGTTTACCTCTGCTGTCTAGAAATCTTTCTGTTTGGCCATTGGAGCAACTGTCAGTCTCACATCTGGATTTCACCCCCAATCTAATGGTCAGGCGGAGAGAGCCAACCAGAAGATGGAATCCACGCTGTGCTGCCTTGTCTCCTCCAACCCCGCCTCTTGGGCCTCTCAGTTGCCATGGGTCGAGTATGCCCACAATACTCTCCTTACATCTGCTACTGGGATGTCTCACTTCCAGTGCCTGTACGCTTACCAACCCCCCTTGTTTCCTTCTCAGGAGAAGGATCTCTCGGTACCCTCGGTCCAGGCCCACATTCGTCGTTGCCACCGGACCTGGCATCGGGCCAGAAAGGCTCTCCTTAGAGTTTCTGACCTTTATCAGCTCCAGGCGAATGGTCGCCGGATTCCAGCTCCCGCTTATACCACCGGAGATAAGGTATGGTTGGCTACACGGGATCTTCCTCTGCGGACTGAGTCAAAAAAACTGTCACCGAAGTTCATCGGTCCGTTTGTGGTGGAGAGAGTGATCAATCCTGTTGTGGTTCGACTCAAGTTGCCTAGAACGCTCAGTCCACCCCAACTTTCTTGTCTCCTGCCTCAAGCCTGTGCACCTCAGTCCTCTACTACCCCCTCCGCCTCCTCCTCCTCGGATGATCGAAGGTGGTCCAGTCTACACAGTGCGCCGTAATCATGGATTCCAGACGTCGGGGTTTCCAGTAACTCGTGGACTGGGAGGGGTATGGTCCTGAGGAGAGGAGTTGGATTCCTCGGCATCAGATCCTTGATGCCCTCCTTCGTGACTTCTACCGCCACCATCCTGGCGCTCCGGGTTGTCCGCCCGGTGGCGTTCGTCGGAGGGGGGGGTACTGTCATGAATCCCGCTTCCTGAGTCTGTTTTCTGCCTGAGCTGACTTTTTTGTTTTGGAGTCTGTTTCCTGAGGTTCCTGAACGCACCCTGTCTGGTTGCCAGGCGACAAAGCTAGGCGGGAGAACTCTTGATTACCCGCACCTGCAGCTCAGCAGCCATCTGCACACCTGGTCCTGATCATCACCTCTTCTCTTCATAAGCCCTGACCTGACATCCATTCCCTGCCGGATCGTTAGCAATGAACAGTATGTTGTGTCAGCGTATCAGCCTCATGTTTCCAGAGTTAGTTTTGTTGTTCTGTACTTTTTGCCGGTTACTCACCCCCGTTTACTCTGTCTACAGTCAGCCTCCCGGAACATTCAACTCCCTTGCCTGGCCGTCGGTGGATTCAGTGACATCATTGGATCTGCCTATTCACTCTCATCAACTCAACTCACCTCCGCTACCGCTCCGTCTCCTGGATTATTCTATTTTCACATCAAGACTGTAAATAAATACTCACCTTCATTTTACTCACCTTGTCCTGGTCTGCTTCTGGGTTCAGCTTTAGAGAATCGTGACAATTTTCAATTCTTGCCATAGATTTTCAACTAGATTTAAGTCAAAACTGTAAGTTGACCACTCAGGAGATTCACTGTCTTCTTGGTAAGTAACTCCAGTGTAGATTTGTCCTTGTGTTTAAGGTTATTGTCCTGTTGAAAGGTAAATTCATCTCCCAGTGTCTGGTGGAAAGCAGACTGAACCAGGTTTTCATCTAGGATTCTTTCTGTGTTTAGCTCCATTCCACTTATTTTTTTTTATTGGCAGAAACTCCCCAGTTCTTAACGATTACAAGCATGCAGCAGCCATTATGCTTGAAAATATTGGGAGTGGTAATCAGTAATGTGTTGTATTGGATTTGCCCCAAACATAACTTTGTATTCAGGACAAAAAGTGAATTGCTTTGCCACATTGTGTGGTATTACTTTAGTGCCTTGTGGCAAACAGGATGAATGTTTTGGAATATTTGTATTATATATATATTCTTTTCATTCTGTCAATTAGGTTAGTATTGTGGATTAACTACAATGTTGTTGATCCATCCTCAGTTTTGTCCTGTCACGGATGTCATAGGGATTTGACAAACGCAGCGGGAATGTGTATACTCATCTTTATTATAAAAGAAGGAAAAACAAACAAATCACGTATACAAAAACAGAACGACACTAACAGTCCTGTCATGTGCACAGCCACTAAACACGGAAGCAACTACCCAAAACCCCCCCATTACAAAACACCCCTATACATAGGACCTTCAATCAGAGGCAACAAGGAACAGCTGCCTCCAATTGAAGACCAATCAACAACCCTAAACATAGAAATATAAAGTATATTTCTATGGTCTAGTCTAACAGAACATAAACCCCGGAACACTCTAAACAAACACCCCTCTACAAAAACACATAGCCCAACAAACCCCGACACACTCTAAACAAACACCCCCCTGCCACGTCCTGACCAAACTACAATAACAAATAACCCCTTACTGGTCAGGACGTGACACTATCACAGCCATTAAACTCTGTAGCTGTTTTAAAGTCACAATTGGCCTCATGTTGACATCCCTGAGCAATTTCCTTCCTCTAGCAACTGAGTTAGGAAAGACTTCAGTATATTTGAGATGACTGGGTGTATTGATACACCATCCAAAGTGTAATTAATAACTTCAAAATACTCAAAGGGATATTCAATGTCTGCTTTTTAAATGTTTAATTTTTACCAATTTAACAATAGGTGCCCTTCTTTGAGAGGCATTTGAAAATTTCCCTGGTCTTTGTGGTTGACTCTGTGTTTAAAAATTCAGTGCTCGACTGAGAGACCTTACAGATAATTGTATGTGTGGGGAACAGAGATGAGGTAGTCATAAAACAAAAATCAAGTTAAACACTAATGCACACAGAGTGAGTTCATGCAACTTATTGCTATAGGTGAGTTGTTAAGCAAATGTTTACTCCTGAACTTATTTAGGCTTGCCATAACCAATGGTTTGAATGTTTATTTACTAAAGACATTTCAGATTTTCATTCATATGTAAAAATGTCAAAAGTCAATTCCACTTTGACATCATGGGGTATTGTGTGTAGGCTAGTGACAAAACAAATCTCAATTTAATCCATTTTAAATGAAGGCTGTAACACAACAACATGTGGTAAAAGTCAAGGGGTGTGAGTTCTTTCTGAAGGCACTATTAACACATATCAGTTAAATTGGTACAGCACTCTCACTAACGGGTGTCACAAATATAGCCTCTTACAAAGCACACCTTAAAATATGTTAATGAGCCAGAAGCAATAATATCATGCACCCATTAGTGATCAAAGTTTTTTTGGCACTCCAAAAATACAGTACGGTATTCTATTCTGTGGAGTGGAATTACAAGCCATTCGAAATACACCAACAACAATTTCTCTCTTACTTTAGGGGTCATGCTTTGATTTTGTAGACCTTGTGCTCATTGTGTGGCATTCTATTTTGAACATTCACAAATACAGTAAGTGAACTGCTACTGTATTTTACGTAGCATATTTTTATGGTAATGTCCAAAATACATGAAATATTTTCAGGGTGTTGAATATTTTCCCACAATGCAACGGTAATCTACTGTATTCACTTCATACAGTATGATCCTGTTGATTATTTTTATTTATTTTATTTTATTTCATCTTTATTTAACCAGGTAGGCAAGTTGAGAACAAGTTCTCATTTACAATTGCGACCTGGCCAAGATAAAGCAAAGCAGTTCGACAACATACAAAACACAGAGTTACACATGGAGTAAAACAACGTACAATCAATGATGCAGTAGAAAAAAATAAGATTATATACAATGTGAGCAAATGATGTGAGATAAGGGATGTAAAGGCAAAAAAGGCCATGGTGGCAAAGTAAATAAAGTATAGCAAGTAAAACACTGGAATGGTAGATTTGTAGTTTGAAGAAAGTTCAAAGTTAAAATATAAATAATATGGTGCAAAGGAGCAAAATAAATAAAATAAATAAATACAGTAGGGGAAGAGGTAGTAGTTTGGGCTAAATTATAGATGGGCTATGTACAGGTGCAGTGATCTGGGAGCTGCTCTGATAGCTGGTGCTTAAAGCTAGTGAGGGAGATAAGTGTTTCCAGTTTCAGAGATTTTTGTAGTTCGTTCCAGTCATTGGCAGCAGAGAACTGGAAGGAGAGACGACCAAAGGAGGAGTTGGCTTTAGGGGTGACCAGAGAGATATACCTGCTGGAGCGCGTGCTACAGGTGGGTGCTGCTATGGTGACCAGTGAGCGGAGATAAGGGGGGACTTTACCTAGCAGGGTCTTGTAGATGACCTGGAGCCAATGTGTTTGGCGACGATTATGAAGCGAAGGCCAGCCAACAAGAGCGTACAGGTCGCAGTGGTGGGTAGTATATGGGGCTTTGGTGCCAAAACGGATGGCACTGTGATAGACTGCATCCAGGTTGTTGAGTAGGGTATTGGAGGCTATTTTGTAAATGACATCGCCGAAGTCGAGGATTGGTAGGATGGTCAGTTTTACGAGGGTATGTTTGGCAGCATGAGTGAAGGATGCTTTGTTGCGAAATAGGAAGCCAATTCTAGATTTAACTTTGGATTGGAGATGATTGATGTGAGTCTGGAAGGAGAGTTTACAGTCTAACCAGACACCTAGGTATTTGTAGTTGTCCACAAATTCTAAGTTAGAACCGTCCAGAGAAGTGATGCTGGACAGGCAGGTAGGTGCAGGCAGCGATCGGTTGAAGAGCATGCATTTACTTTTACTTGTGTTTAGGAGCAGTTGGAGACCACGGAAGGAGAGTTGAATGGCATTGAAGCTCGTCTGGAGGGTTTTTAACACAGTGTCCAAAGAAGGGCCAGAAGTATACAGAATGGTGTCGTCTGCGTAGAGGTGGATCAGAGATTCACCAGCAGCAAGAGCGACATCATTGATGTATACAGAGAAAAGAGTTGGCCCAAGAATTGAACCCTGTGGTACCCCCATAGAGACTGCCAGAGGTCCGGACAGCAGGCCCTCCGATTTGACACACTGAACTCTGTCAGAGAAGTAGTTGGTGAACCAGGCAACGCAATCGTTTTAGAAACCAAGGCTACTGAGTCTGCCGATGAGGATGTGGTGATTAACAGAGTCAAAAGCTTTGGCCAGGTCAATGAATACGGCAGCACAGTATTGTTTCTTATCAATGGTGGTTACGATGTCGTTTAGGACCTTGAGCGTGGCTGAGGTGCACCCATGACCAGCTCTGAAACCAGATTGCATAGCGGAGAGGGTGAGGTGGGATTCGAAATGGTCGGTAATCTGTTTGTTGACTTGGCTTTCGAAGACCTTAGAAAGGCAGGGTAGGATGGATATAGGTCTGTAGCAATTTGGGTCAAGAGTGTCACCTCCTTTGAAGAGGGGGATGACAGCAGCTGCTTTCCAATCTATGGGAATCTCAGACGACACAAAAGAGAGGTTGAACAGGCTAGTAATAGGGGTTGCAATAATTTCGGCAGATAATTTTAGAAAGAAAGGGTCCCGATTGTCAAGCCCAGCTGATTTGTAGGCGTCCAGATTTTGCAGCTCTTTCAGAACATCAGCTGAATGGATTTGGGAGAAGGAGAAATGGGGGAGGCTTGGGCGAGTAGCTGTGGGGGGTGCAATGCTGTTGAATGCAGTAGGGGTAGATAGGTGGAAAGCATGGCCAGCCGTAGAAAAATGCTTATTGAAATTCTCAATTATAGTGGGCTTATCGGTGGTGACAGAGTTTCCTATTCTCAGTGCAGTGGGCAGTTGGGAGGAGGTGTTCTTATTCTCCATGGACTTTACAATGTCCCAGAACTTTTTAGAGTTTGAGTTGCAGGAAGCAAATTTCTGTTTGAAAAAGCTAGCCTTGGCGTTTCTAGCTGCCTGTGTGTATTGGTTTCTAACTTCCCTGAAAAGTTGCATATTGCGGGGGCAGTTCGATGCTAATGCAGAACGCCACAGGATATTTTTGTGTTGGTAAAGGGCAGTCAGGTCTGGGGAGAACCAAGGGCTATATCTGTTCCTGGTTCTAAATTTCTTGAAAGGGGCATGCTTATTTAAGATGGTGAGGAAGGCATTTAAAAAAAATAACCAGGCATCCTCTACTGACGGGATGAGGTCAATATCCTTCCAGGATACCAGGGCCAGGTCGATTAGAAAGGCTTGCTCGTTGAAATGTTTCAGGGAGTGTTTGACAGTGATGAGTGGAGGTCGTTTGACCGCTGACCCATTACGGGTGCAGGCAATGAGGCAGTGATCGCTGAGATCTTGGTTGAAAACAGCAGAGGTGTATTTAGAGGGCACGTTGGTTAGGATGATATCTATGAGGGTGCCAGTGTTTGCGGCTTTGGGGTTCTACCTGGTGGGTTCATTAATAATTTGTGTGAGATTGAGGGCATCAAGCTTGGATTGTAGGATGGCTGGGGTGTTAAGCATATCCCAGTTTAGGTCACCTAGTAGCACAAGCTCTGAAGATAGATGGGGGGCAATCAGTTCACATATGGTGTCCAGAGTACAGCTAGGGGCCGAGGGGGGTCTATAGCAGGCGACAACGGTGAGAGACTTGTTTTTGGAGAGGTGGATTTTTAAAAGTAGAAGTTCAAATTGTTTGGGTACAGACCTGGATAGCAGGACAGAACTCTGCAGGCTATCTCTGCAGTAGATTGCAACACCGCCCCCTTTGGTCGTTCTATCTTGTCTGAAAACGTTGTAGTAAGGGATGAAGATTTCAGAGTTTTTGGTGGACTTCCTAAGCCAAGATTCAGACACAGCTAGGACATCCGGGTTGGCAGAGTGTGCTAAAGCAGTGAATAAAACAAACTTAGGGAGGAGGCTTCTAATGTTAACATGCATGAAACCAAGGTTATTACGGTTACAGAAGTCATCAAAAGAGAGCGCCTGGGGAGTAGGAGTGGAGCCAGGCACTGCAGGGCCTGGATTCACCTCTACATCCTCAGAGGAGCAGAGAAGAATAAGTATGAGGGTACGGCTAAAAGCTATAAGAATTGGTCGTCTGTGACGTCCAGAATAGAGAGAAAAAGGAGCAGGTTTCTGGGGGCGATAAAATAGCTTCAAGGTATAATGTACAGACAAAGGTATGGTGGGATGTGAATACAGAGGTGGTAAACCTAGGCATTTAGTGATTATGAGAGAGATATTGTCTCTAGAAACATCATTGAAACCAGAAGATGTCATAGCATGTGTGGGTGGAGGAACTGAGAGGTTGGATAAGGTATAATGAGCAGGGCTAGAGGCTCTACAGTGAAATAAGCCAATAAACACTAACCAGAACAGCAATGGACATTGCATATTGACATTAAGGAGAGGCATGCTTAGCCGAGTGATCAAAGGGTCCAGTGAGATTCAGACAGCTAGCCGGGCCATAGGTAGCAAGCTGGTGGAAGATGGAGGGAGGTCTGTTTTTAGCCACCTCGTGCGTTTCCGTCTGTGGGTTACTGGGGTTTCGTGTGGAAGGGGGGACCTGTCCAAGTTGGCAAAATAGTTAGTTATAGTGGCCCAAGAAAAGTGTCCGATAGACCTATTCAGATCGCAGCCGATAAGACAGCTAACGATTAGCCGGCCGCAGATGGGCGATCAGGTTACGCCGCGACGGAGGGGCCAGTTGGATAACTCCCTCGGGCAGATAACGTCGGTGGTCCAGTCGTGAAGGCCCGATGGGGCTCCGCATCGGCAGTAAAAAGGGTCAGGATAGGTTTATTGTAGCCCAGGAGACACTTCAGCTGGCTAGCTCAGGAAAAGCCCACGAGTGGCTGACGGAACTCTTCAGCTGGCTAGCTCCGGAATAATGTGTGTTAATTCCGGGACCGACGTTGCCAATAGTCACTCAGGTAGCAGCTAGTTAGCTGCAAGATCCAGGTGTAAATGTCCAGAGCCTGCGGTAGAAATCGGGGAAATGAGAGAGAATAGGTCCGGTATGCTCTGGTCTGAGTCGCGCTGTACAAAAACTGGCGATTGCTTTTCGAGCTAATGGATAGCTGAGGACAGCTAACCGTGGCTAGCTGAACTCCAACGTTAGCCAGTGAAAATGGCTAACCTCTGGCTAGCTTCTGTTGTGGATTTCAGATGAGGTAAATAATACTTTCTTTTTTAAATTGGTGAGGCGGGTTGCAGGAGAGTGCTTTGAGGTTGAGTTTAGAAGAAAAAATGTAAAAAGATAAGTGAAGAAAAATATGTAAATATATATATACACGGGACACGACAAGACGAGGGTAGAGGACGTCTGAACTGCTACGCCATCTTGGATTGCAAAGAAGTATACAGTATACAGTAATTTGCCGTGAAAATAACAGGATGGTTTTATAGTGTAGCTATGAGATAGCTGTCAAAAAGCAGTAGGAGGAATGAAGAATGATGGGTTACAGATGAGGGAAGGGATATGCTGTACTGTGCTTGTGGTAACATCCTTGGCATGAATCCTTCAGGGCATTTTACACCTGGTGGTTGAACGTGGCCTCAGAGAGACCCCTGATATTATTGAGTCAAGGCAGAGAAGAGAGGGTTGGGTTCAGACATGGAGGAACGGGGTGAGTGTAGGATTTGTAGACTTTCTAGGGTACTCCAAATCTTTTACTTGAAGCTGTTTGCAATGTCTGTATTTGAAGGAGATAGGCACCTGATTGATGTTATACTCTTGACTAACTGAAATATTTACATTTGGGAATGATAAATGTGTCAGCAGCTGACCCACAAGTAAGGGTGAGGGAAGAAAGAAGCACCTTCAGGGCCACCCGAGTGGCGCAGTGGTCTAAGGAACTGCATCGCAGTACTAGAGGCGTCACTACAGATCCGGGTTCGATGCCGGGCTGTATCACAATCGGCCGCGATCGGGAGTCCCATAGGGCGGCGCACAATTGACTCAGCGTCGTCCGGGTTAGTGGAGGGTTTGGCCAGGAAGGCCTTTAATTGGTACATTATGCTCTAGTGACTCCTTGTGGTGGGCTGGGTGCCAGCAGGCTGATGACCTGAGCCCGTTGGGGAGTTGCAGCACTGAGACAAGATCGAAATTGTGGAAGAAAAAAAAAATAGAGAGGCACCTTCATGGCCAGCTGTGAAAAAGAGGAGATAAAAAGTAAACTAAGTAAGTGCCAAGTCTTTGGTCGATCTGCTGTAAATGCCGTTTTGGTTGGTTCATTCCATCAACAATCCGCCACTCGTTACCACAGCAGGCAAGCTGGAAAACAGCAGATTGGGTCTGAATCCCAAATTAGACCCTATTTCCTATATAGTGAGCAACTTTTGACCAGGGCCCATAGGGCTCTGGTCAAAATTAGTGCACTAAATAGGGAAGAGGGTGGGTGCCATGTGGGATGCAGATTGAATGGGAAAATCTCTTGGCGTCCACTCAAGTGGATGGTTTACCCATGCTGAACCAATGCTGAGGAGGGGGGGGGGGGGGGGGGGGGGGACAGGAGAGGAATGGGTGAAACCGATAGTTTGGGAATGAATTTAGTAGCATGAGGAGATACTTAATCACTCAGACCAGAGACTTGTGACAGGTTAAGTAGAGTGTGGAGGAAGGGGAGGAGAGTAAGCAATAGCACAGCTTTCCGAATGAGTTCGACACAACTTAGAGCATAGCCTGATAAATACAATCCTGGACATGCGATCAGTGCATTTCAAAGAAACCTCAGAGAAGCAGAGGAGTTGCCTAATTAAAAGCTAAACAGAGGTTGCAAACGTTGTAAAAAAAAGTCAGTCAATGTAGTTTCTGTAATAGCGACCTCAAAAAACTATATTAGAGATTGAAAAACATAAATATTACACAAGATACATTTATAGAATGTGTACTCACAGCTAGGAAACCGTATCAATAGTTCACTGCTATTCCATCTCTTTTTCCTGCTGTTTTTCCCCGTATATTCTTAATGGCATACATAGCGGCATACTGCGTCCAGGTACCTGAAGGTAGGCTGGCCACTAGTGCTGAGCTATTATGACTTTTTGAGGTAGGTTTCGGTTCGAATTTTCTATTTCAGTTTCAAATATTTTTTAGTGTATTATGTGGGTTGAATGCTGTAACAACACAGAATAAAACCATTAAAAAAAGTCCCATGATGATAGTGACTGCTCATTACTGCTTATTCTCATTTATTAACCATAATTTAATCACATTATTTTACTCTAATAATATATTCCAGTTGTTGTGTATATTACATTTGTTTTATTTGATGACTTTATTATTTAACTCCAAGTCATCATCTCATCTCTATAGAGCTGCTGCCTATGCTGTCTGACAAAATCACTATTTTAGTAGTTCTTCAAAGTAAATAAGGCATACTTTTATGACTGCTGAATACCAACTATCAATTACTTAGATAATGTATTTCAGGTAGACATACCTTGTGAGGCAATTGCTCTCTATTCCTCTCGATCGCATATTATTCTGTCTCCCTCGCCGTGTCTGCCCCACACTAACCTAACATAGCAGGCGTAAAAGAAACACACAGACAGGACAAGTAGGCACCAAATGGATTATAGTCATTGTAGTTAATTACCCTGTTTTCTGCACTAAACTATGTAGAATATGTAGTCTGTCTATCTTCTCTTGGAGTGGCTTGTTTATGAATTCGATGCAACGAGCAAGAGTTACAACACCAGTCAAAACTGGGTCATCCAACGAAATGAACAGCTCCCTGCGGGTAGATAGAAAATTCTCCTGAGAATGTCGTGCGGTCCAGAGAGATGAAAGGAAAAGCTTTTAACTTTCAGGCCTTTAGAAGTTCTCACATGAAATAAGCAACAACAAAGATCTCAAACCATTCATATCCACTCAGACTGAAAAGGGTTCAAATGTAAATAAGTTATATTGTATTTAGTTTCTTATAGAACATCACCTGTATGTACAGGGTAGACATGACTAATAGCACTAATAACAGCCTGTGCTGTACGTACAGAGTAGACATGACTAATAGCACTAATAACAGCCTGTGCTGTACGTACAGGGTAGACATGACTAATAGCACTAATAACAGCCTGTGCTGTACGTACAGAGTAGACATGACTAATAGCACTAATAACAGCCTGTGCTGTATGTACAGAGTAGACATGACTAATAGCACTAATAACAGCCTGTGCTGTACGTACAGAGTAGACATGACTAATAGCACTAATAACAGCCTGTGCTGTACGTACAGGGTAGACATGACTAATAGCACTAATAACAGCCTGTGCTGTACGTACAGAGTAGACATGACTAATAGCACTAATAACAGCCTGTGCTGTACGTACAGAGTAGACATGACTAATAGCACTAATAACAGCCTGTGCTGTACGTACAGAGTAGACATGACTAATAGCACTAATAACAGCCTGTGCTGTACGTACAGAGTAGACATGACTAATAGCACTAATAACAGCCTGTGCTGTATGTACAGAGTAGACATGACTAATAGCACTAATAACAGCCTGTGCTGTATGTACAGAGTAGACATGACTAATAGCACTAATAACAGCCTGTGCTGTACGTACAGGGTACAGTATGTACAGTATGTGACCCGATTGTGTAGTTCACCTCCCTTCCTTATGAGTGTTCACGTCAAAGCATATGACCTTTTCACCTCACTAATAATCTACTACGGTGCCTCGCTGTGTACCTGAGATCCTCCTATATCAATACCGTACTGAACTCTAATGCACTCAAATGATATGGCTCAAACTGACCTCTGGCAGTAGTGCTATGACCTCATAATCTCTTAGCATAAACAAACAGATCTGGATTGTGTCATCCCTCTGGTTCTGTTCTATCCACATTGTATTCTATCAGCAGGGTTTCCTCTTTCCCTAGAAAGTTGACCACACGCTGTTTGGAACCTGAGTACATCTCCACACATGGGTGGTCTATTGATCCTAGAGTACATTGGGTAGAATTATCCACGAATGTGTGACAAGCCTAGGATTATCTGGTTCCCTGGACCACATACATGTAGCAAATACTGTATCAAGTTGCACAGCAGCACTGCTTTGGGCCACAAGAGACCAGGCTAAACCAATTTACCAGTAGGTGGTCTGATACGGAACAGAAGGTAAAGAGCTAAAAAGAAAATGGGGGATTTACCAGAATCATCAGATTGTCAACTTCATTCAATACAGTGACTTTGAAGGAAGGCGTGTGTGGTTTCTCCAAGCAACTTTTCTGACTTTGTTTGACACATGGGTGGGTGCTAGAATGCCATAGGTACACACCCACAACCTCACAGGCTGATGAATATTCATGTATAGAGACACTCATGTCACTGTAAACTTGGGAACACCCGCGCCTATTAAAGTTGCACTATGCAGAAATCGCTCTGCATTTCCCACCTTAGAAAGCTATTTATAACTTGTCAGAAATGTCCAGATTAACTAGCCCATATCAGCTAAAATTTTTAGCTAGGTTTTTTAGCTGATAGATTGTGTTGTAATGTTTGAGTCACTCAAACATCACATGAATACACATTAGACATGGCAAAATGTATAGAATTTAAAGAAAATTAGCTTTAAAAATGGCAAGATTTTCTCTGCGCACCATGACAAAATGTGTTCAATTGCAGGAAATAAGCTTTAAAACCTGCAAAATGTTCTCTCCGCCAACTGAAGTGCTGTGAACAGTATGAGTCAAGAACAGTGCTTGTGCCCATAGAAATAGACGTGGCGCGCGCACATGCGCAGGGAGGCGCGGGATGTTCCCCAATGCTGGAAGGGAGGCCTGAGTGAAAAGGTTTGGGAACCCCTGCTGTTGAGAATCATTGTACCACCTAAACCGCTGTGAAATATATTTTCCATACCCCAAAATATTGCATTTTCAGGTGTTTCAAGCTGGTGCACAAAACAGAAAGTAAAAGAAACAAAAACGAAACTGATAAACGGGAAGCATAGAAATAGTGCACATAGAACATATCAACCACTTCTTAGACTTGCTTTCAATGTGAATGAAAGATCTATACTGTAACTCACATTTCTATGTGAATTTGGTCAGGTCACCCCAAAAAGTGACATATTTTAGCTTTAAAGATGCACTATGCAGAAATCACTCCGTCATTTCCTGGTTGCTAAAATTATGTGACAAAACAAGCAAATATAGTGTAGTAGAGCATCATTGTGCCATCTAAACCATTGTCAAATATATTCTCGATAACCCAAAAATATTGTATTTTCAGCTGTTTGAAGCTGGTGTACAAAACTGAACGTAAAAGAAGAAAAAGACTTGCTTTCAATGAAAATGACAGATCTACAACACACATTTATATGTGAATTTGGTGGGGTTGCCAAAAGTTACATATTGCAGCTTTAAAGTGCCACTTTTATGGGAAATCATGTAAGAAACATGGTTGAAACTGTCGCTGGAGGGAGTCTTTAATTACTTAATTTTTGAAGTATTGTAAAGTACAGCATGTTCCAGACCTTTCTGAAAAGTCTGGAAGTCTATGTACCTTGGAGGTTGAAGCGTAATGAGCTTCATAAATGCCTAAACTGAAACGTATCACACAGTTTGAACAATAGACAAGGACCTGAACATCACTTCATTAGTTTGGATTATATTTTCATGACCATTTTGGTGTATGGTGTGTCCATGTCAGCTTTAGCAGACTATAGTCTGTTTCAGCATATAAGGTTGCAACTTCTGAAGCTGCTTTCACAGGGCTGTCTATTGACTCATAATATTACATATTATGAGTGTCGATAATGGATCTCACACAGCCTGTTGCAAGTGAAGAGTCTTGAAGGCAAGATGCAAGACAAAGACATATAATCTATTCTATTTTTGTTGTGAATTAAATTATTGCAAGTCATCACCAGTCCAACTCATTGGCAGCTAAAAGTATTTGATTTCTAGAAGGTTTAGCAGCTACAGTTCTTTTTTACTGTTTTGGTGTTGGGGCTTATCATTTCCAATGCAGAATTGGAACTTAAATGTGTGTGTGATTTAATGTAAACATGATGTAGGTCATACATACACATATGAGGACACCAAACTGGTAGTCCTCCAGAGTCCATCACCCCTTCCACCACCCCCAACACACATATGGCTCTGATCTCAATGTCACTGAATGTCATTCAGTCTATTTTCCAACCATTTTTTCTATAGTCAAGTATGTTGCTCAAAGTGTGTTGTATTGACAGAGTTCAATAGTCATATGAACTTGATATGACAGGCCCCCATCTCTCGGAGCCCCTGGACGACCACTGCTGACTTTTGCACTGCATCTCATTTCAGACAAAGACTAGCCTCCGGGCTCTGGCTCATGTCAGCTCTGCGTCACCCTGCAGACACCTTACAGGTATTTACAGACAGAAAGGTCGACCATTATAATTACCTCCATAAATAACAAGGTCTAAGAGTGGTGGAGGAATGGAGGAATTCAATGGGGCTGCCTCCTCAGCATTTCCCAGCATTATGCCTCCAGATCGCAGCTAATTAATTCTGAAGGTCAGGAGTGCCAGTGAGAGTGCCCTTGATCTGTACAGAGGTTGAATATGTAGCCAGCAATGACATTTACTGATTTTCAAAACACTTATTGAATTAGAACTCAGTCAAGTCTAACTTGCTATTTTACGAAGAAAAATATTTTTTTCTTCACCTCCACTTTTACATTTTTCAACATCGGCATTCACAACTTTATATTGTAGGCTACGTACAGCCCTGTGTCTAGTGAAGAGCAATTACTGCTCTCCTTCAAGAAAACCGCTTTGAATGTACACCAATACTGCTGACACTGGCCGATCTCAGCCACAGAAAACATTTGTATTGGTCAGAGACCAAGGATAGCTGTTGAAGAACACAGACCAAGTACAGGTGTTGACAAGCACTGCACCTACATGAGATCTGCCAGTCTGTTTAGATCAGGATTTTACTCTACACGCATTTGTTTGTCCACACTGAGACAAAACAAGATGTGAGATTTTTTTTAAAGTTAAATAATTGAAGTACATTACATTACACCCATAAACATAAATGTAATATGCCTTTGATAAATGCATGCATTTTTTTGCTCCAGCTGGGCTTCAGTAATTAGAACTCAGTGATGCATGGTCTTTTGCCATATCTGGTTTTAGGAAGGGTTGTGAAATAAGGAGTAAATTATTCATCATGGTTGAATAATAATAACTGAAAGATTATCTTTTCCTGTAATCATTAAATAAAAGTAGGATCTTAATTTGATCACCCTATTACTGGAGAACTTTCCTGCAATACAGGACATTAAAAACTTGTAGTATATTTGAGAATTTTTTTAAATGCTTCTGATGTTTGTAATTTCTACTTCGAAATGTCATACTTGATTTTCCCAACTGAAAAATGTATCAACCCCTACAAAAATGTCCATTAATTCTAATCCACACAATAATTTCCTGTTGATACATGATTATTTTCCGGCTGTAGCAAACTGGCTCAAATTAAGATCCTACAACAGTACATGAGATTAGTAGATATCCGAGTATTACCTTGACGATATGAAGTCAATTTCTTTGTAACTAAGAGTTCTCCCATTTCATTAGTGGATTTACTTCATGCATGGTGCTTTTCACAGGATGTCTCCCATTAAATGGAATTTCCCTCGCCCTTCATTGACCATAATTCTATCCTCCTGATTCCTGCTTACAAGCAAAAACTAAAGCAGGAAGCACCAGTGACTCGGTCAATAAGAAAGTGGTCGGATGAAGCAGATGCTAAGCTACAGGACTGTTTTGCTAGCACAGACTGGAATATGTTCCGGAATTCTTCCAATGGCACTTGAGGAGTACACCACATCAGTCACTGGCTTAATCAATAAGTGCATCGATGACGTAATCCCCACAGTGACTGTACATACATACCCCAACCAGAAGCAATGGATTACAGGCAACATCTGCACTGAGCTAAAGGCTAGCGCTGCCGCTTTCAAGGAGCGGGACTCTAACCCAGAAGCTTATAAGAAATCCTGCTATGCCCTCCGACGAACCATCAAACAGGCAAAGGTTCAATACAGGACTAAGATTGAATCCCACTACACCGGCTCCTACGCTCATTGGATGTGGCAGGGCTTGCAAACTATTGCAGATCACAAAGGGAAGCACAGCTGCGAGCTGCCCAGTGACACGAGCCTACCAGATGAGCTAAATTACTTCTATGCTCGCTTCAAGGCAAGTAACACTGAAACATGCATGAGAGCATTAGCTGTTCCGGACGATTGTGTGATCACGCTCTCTGCAGCAGATGTCAGTAAGACCTTAAAACAAGTCAACATTCACAAGGATGCAGGGCCAGACGGATTACCAGGAAGTGTCCTCTGAGCATACGCTGACCAACTGGCAAGTGTCTTCAGTGACATTTCAACCTGTCCCTGACTGAGTCTGTAATACCAACATGTTTCAAGCAGACAACCTTAGTTCCTGTGCGTAAGAACACCAAGGTAACCTGCCTAAATGACTACCGATCCGTAGCACTCGCATCTGTAGCCATGACGTGCTTTGAAAGGCTCACATCAACACCATTATTCCAGAAATCCTAGACCCACTCTAATTTGCATACCGCCCCAACAGTTACATTTTTACATTTTAGTCATTTTGCAGACGCTCTTATCCAGAACGACTTACAGTAGTGAATGCATACATTTCATACATGTTTTTTTTTCTTTTCTCATACTGGTCCACCGTGGAAATTGAACCCACAACCCTGGCATTGCAAACACCATGCTCTACCAACTGAGCCACACGGGACCCCAACAGATCCACAGATGATACAATCTCTATTGCACTCCACACTGCCCTTTCCCACCTGGACAAAAGGAACACCTATGTGAGAATGCTATTTATTGAATACAGCTCAGCATTCAACACCATAGTGCCCTCAAAGCTCATCAATAAGCTAAGGACCCTGGGACTAAACACCTCCCTCTGCAACTGGGTCCTGGACTTCCTGACGGGCCCACCCCCAGGTGCCAAGGGGTGGTAACAACACATTCGCCACGCTGATCCTCAACACAGAGGGTAGTGTGTACGACCCAGTACATCCCTGGGGCCAAGCTTCCTGACATCCAGGACCTATATACCTAAATTACCTCGACTAACCGGTGCCCCCGCACATTGACTCTGTACCGGTTCCCCCTGAAAATAGCCTCGCTGTTGTTATTTTACTGCTGCTCTTTAATTATTTGTTACTTTTATTTTTAATGTATCTATTTTTCACTTATTTTTCATAAAACTGCATTGTTGGTTAAGGGCTTGTAAGTAAGCATTTCACTGTAATGTCTACACCTGTTGTATTCGGAGCATGTGACAAATAAAATTTGATTTGATTTGATCTGTTAATGCAGCTCTTTTTTTAGTTTATCTTGTCAAATGTACTTTGTTCTGTTTTGAACACCATTTGTGACCGACCGGCTCGATTCGGTCTTATGTAGCAAAATTTGAAGTGGTGTTTTTTACATTGAATAAAAGTAGAGACTCAGAGCTAGAAAATGGTATGTGATACAGTACAATACGGTTGAGGAACAATGGGAAAGTAATTCTGCATTGAAAGTTGATAAACTTGTAACCTCACTTTTAAGAAAATGGGCCATGAATAATTTGGTACACCTACTGGGGAGCTCTTCTTTGTCTACTCCAATTCAGCATCGTTCACAACCTCTTAAGCCTTAGCCCCATCCATCTCTTTCAGGATTCACATGTGCTAAACAGAGTGAGTACAGTAGTGTACTAAACAACCAAAGATTTAAAGACTAAAGGCTGGTTTATACTGCGTCTATCGACATGTCTGTATACGGTTGTCGCAGTGACATCATGAACATTCTATTGTCGTCGGACATCAAACTTGTCGTTGTTGTAATGAAAAAGTATAAACACATCAATTAACCGATCCATTTAAAAATGAATTTAGTATATATCAATCTAGCAAACCAGGCAACTAAAAGCAACATTCCAAACAATGTTTTGGTTCTAGCTTGTTAGCTAGCTAGCCAGTTCAAATAATGACCATATTATACAGCTGACAACATCTCTTTTGTTAAGACATGTAGCTAGCTAGCTAGCTAGCTAGCTAAGCAATTAACCATCATCCCAACTCATAATGTTACTACCCTGCATGAATCTACAGGTAGCTAAAGCTAACCAACTAGGTTCAATGTTAGCTAGCCAGCTAACATTAGGCTATAACTAGCAATGCAAATGGATCTGAGATACAAATAATATTACTACACAGATCATACATGTAACATTAGCTAGCAAGCCAACCAGCTAACATTAGCTAGCTAACAGTAAGCTTTAACTTGAAAGAAAACTTTCTAACAAAAATAAAAACATATCACATCTGAAAATGTAGCTAGCTAGACTCTTACCTGTATACATGGATGAATGATTATCCCTCTCTGTCCTTGGACGCCCTCTGCATATTTGCAATCAAATGTCTGAATTTTCTCCATTTCCTTCGCTATCATACTCTGCATCCACTGGGCATTCCACTGATTTCAAAACTTGGTCCTCCAGAAAGTGGAGAGCATTAGCAACACTTTCGCAGTTCTTCGGATATCTTTCAAAAGAGCTGCGTTAGAAAGGATATACTGAGCAGCTCATGTTACAGACAGAAGCGTGCTACATGGCAGACCAATCTGAACTAATCTCTCAGCATGTCCAGCCCATCCATTATCGCCTGTCTTTTTCTGTAGTTAAACCAACTTGGCTCGTAATTTAATAATTGCATTAGTATTTACAGGTGGCATACAATGTTGTTATTAAGGCACATGAAAGTTCACATGTCCCAGAAGACATTTCTGACAAAAAACGCATTTTGATTAAACCTCTCTAGGGTAGGGGGCAGTATTTGCACGGCCGGATAAAAAACGTACCCGATTTAATCTGGTTATTACTACTGCCCAGAAACTAGAATATGCATATAAGTATTGGCTTTGGATAGAAAACACCCTAAAGTTTCTAAAACTGTTTGAATGGTGTCTGTGAGTATAACAGAACTCATATGGCAGGCAAAAACCTGAGAAGATTCCTTACAGGAAGTGCCCTCTCTGACCATTTCTTGGGCTTCTACACTCTCTTTATTGAAAACTGAGGATCTCTGCTGTAACGTGACACTTCCTACGGCTCCCATAGGCTCTCAGAAGGCGGCAAAATGGTGAATGATGTCTTTACAGGCCCTGGCTGAAAAACAGTAGCGCATTTGGATAGTGGTCGATCAGAGAACAATGAGACTGGGGCGCGTGTGACGAGGCGACACCATGTTTTTATTTTTTCGTCTTTGAACGAAAACAGGGTTTGCCGGTCGGAATTTTATCGCTTTTTTACGAGAAAAATCGCATAAAAATTTATTTTAAACAGAGGTTGACATGCTTCGAAGTACGGTAATGGAATATTTAGATTTTTTTTGTCACGAAACACGTCAGGCGCGTCACCCTTCGGATAGTGTCTTGAACGCAAGAACAAAACAGAGGATATTTGAACATAACTATGGATTATTTTGAACCAAACCAACATTCGTTATTGAAGTAGAAGTCCTGGGAGTGCATTCTGACGAAGAACAGCAAAGGTAATCAAATTTTTCTAATAGTAAATCGGAGTTTGGTGAGGGCCAAACTTGGTGGGTGTCAAAATAGCTAGCCCGTGATGGCTGGGCTATCTACTCAGAATATTGCAAAATGTGCTTTTGCCGAAAAGCTATTTTAAAATCGGACATAGCGATTGCATAAAGGAGATCTGTATCTATAATTCTTAAAATAATTGTTATGTTTTTTGTGAACGTTTATCGTCAGTAATTTAGTAAATTCACCGGAAGTTTGCGGTGGGTATGCTAGTTCTGAACGTCACATGCTAATGTAAAAAAGCAGTTTTTTATATAAATATGAACTTGATTGAACAAAACATGCATGTATTGTATAACATAATGTCCTAGGAGTGTCATCTGATGAAGATCATCAAAGGTTAGTGCTGCATTTAGCTGTGGTTTGGGTTTATGTGACATTATATGCTAGCTTGAAAAATGGGTGTCTATTTCTGGCTGGGTACTCTGCTGACATAATCTAATGTTTTGCTTTCGTTGTAAAGCCTTTTTGAAATCGGACAGTGTGGTTAGATTAACGAGAGTCTTGTCTTTAAAATGGTGTAAAATAGTCATATGTTTGAGAAATTGAAGTAATAGCATTTCTAAGGTATTTGAATAACACGCCACGGGATTCCACTGGCTGTTGAGTAGGTGGGACGATTTCGTCCCACATACGCTAGAGAGGTTAAAAATAAAACGTTTTTACGTTCAAATTCCTCACCTGTGAATGCCTAGTTTCCTGAAACTAGTCACATTTACTACCTCAAGGTTGTGCTCTGTGCATGAGAAGGAGGTCTCACACCATAGAGATGTAGCATCTTAATTTGAGGCAGTTTGCTACATGGAGCAACAGGAAATGTGAATTATTATGTGGATTATAATTAATGCACATTTTATAGGGGTTGATACATTTTCCGTTAGGACAAATCAAGTCTGACATTTCAAAATGGAAATTAAACTCAAATTCACTACAAGTTTGAATTTCCTGCTGTGCAGGAAAATTCCCAGCAACAGAATAGGGATCAAATTAAATCCTACATCTGTTCCTGTTTTATCATTTGACACTTTTTGTATAAAGTCGATAGTCTACCATTGTGGCTGCTGATAGAAGGGGGTATCTCGCGAAATGCATTCCAATGAAGAAAACATGAGCTTTCCCAGGACAACAAAGTGCAGACAGCAGATAACAACCCGTTTATCCTGCTCATCCACCATGGGGGTTTGGACAATCTGCCAGCAGCCGCTCTACTCCATCATTATCTGTCTGGGCTGGGCTCTAACTTGGCTGAATTGGCAAAGCCAATAATAAAGAAAAAAAGCATTGTCTTGGATTTCCAATCAGTGTAATATTTATCCTGATAGAATAGAATGAATTAGCAGTTGTAGAAGACAAAACATTTGCTTTATTATTATAAGGAATAGTCTCAGACCAGTTAGTTTAAAACCTTCTGGTATGCATGTCAGAACACTCCTAGTGTCAATGCATAATAGCATTGATGCACCTCTTTTTAGCCTGCAATCTGATCTGTCAGGCAGATGTGACAAGATGTTGAACTGCTTGTGTATCCAGCCTATCCTCATCTCTACTAAACTCTGCATACTAACAGAATCCATCAATTATGTTATACTTGAGGGGAATTTATTGTTATTTTATGTAGGCTGTGATAGCCCCATATCAAAGGCTATCTATCACAGGTAACTGCCAAAACATCTTGAGCAAATGAGGGATACAAAGTGTATTGAAAGCAGGTGCTTCCACACAGGTGTGGTTCCTCAGTTAATTAAGTAATCCCATCATAGTTAGGGTCATGAATAAAAATGCTGGGCAGGCCATTATTTTGTCTACCATGGCTATGCCCCCAGAGGATGACAATGCCCCCATCCACAGGTCACTGAATGGTTTGATGAGCATCAAAATGATGTAAACCATATTCCATGGCCGTCTCAGTCACCAGATCTCAATTCAATTGTACACTTATGGGAGATTCTGGAGGGGTGCCTTAGACAGCGTTTTTCATCACCATCAACAAAACATAAAATTATGGAATTTCTTGTGGAAGAGTTGCGTCGCATCCCTCCAATAGAGTTCCAGACACTTGTAGAATCTATGCCAAGGTGCATTAAAGCTGTTCTGGCTCATGGTGGCCCAACGCACTATTAAGACAGTTTATGTTGACGTTTCCTTTATTTTGGCATCTACCTGTATGTTCCTCTCTCTTTCACTAAGTAAACATGGTCCTGCCATTGAACGTTTTTCTCTGCCGTTTCTGAAATCATGAGCTTAGAATTTATTTATACTGCAGGCAAGACCATCTGCTCAAAATGCTCCATTTTCTTTAGCCCAGTACTAATTGGAAAAATAGCTAAGCTGTATGGAGACTCTTTAGTTCAATGTTTAGAATATAACATGACAAGCTGGCAGAACTGTGTCAGACAACTGGTGTATACCATAGTCAGTTTCCCTAGCAAGAGAAAACACAACTACATTCAAATCAGTTTCATACATCTACAGTATGCCTGTTGTGCTTGAGTGTTCAGTGTCTGTATATCTTGAGTCCTTCTTCTGTTCTCTTAAACTACCTACAGGCGCACTTACGTGAACCCTTAGACTATACCCGAAGAGTAGCGCGCAATACTTAAGTGATAATTCCAGAGAAGCCGGTGTGTGGAGGATATATTAATACGGGGTTGTTAGGCCCGAGTCGAATTTGAGGGCTGGCAAACCGTGCCAATATATCCTCCAAACACCGGCTTTGAGGGCATTGTCACTTTTATACAACGGGTTACCAACATGTTCAAATAATAATTTACATATTTTAATTAAAAACATTATTTTGATTAATTTATTCATACTATTTCATCCTTCCACAAGATATAACCCCGACACAAATCTAGGGTTGCTACCCAAGCCGACTGGTCATTCGTTCTATCGGTTTGGGTGCTAGAGACGCGACTCAGTCGTTCAGTGTTTTTGTTCTGTATCTATGGACAGTCGTTGGTTCTAAATGTTCCATTGCCATACTGGCTGGCAACGTTCGAATCCCTTGCTTGCTAGCTAGCCAACTATGGCTAACGTACACTCACGTCAAACAGTGCAGCCAGAATAACAGCAAAGTAGCCGTATTTGCATTTGTTTAAGCTGTTTTCTAGTTACATTTATTTGGATACATCCATAACAATGAGCTAATGAGGCGCGATTTCACCTGGCATAGAAAATGTGCTCACTCGTCAGGACACTGTTGTTCAGAGGAGCTAGCCAACAACACAGCTAACACAATCACTTGAAACTGAAGCTGGAAATACTGCAAACTAGCTGCACTTCATTTCGTTTTTGTCTTTTTAAATGGACATTTATTTGTATATATCCATAAAAATTATGCCAGCTGATTCATGAATTTGACTGGCAAAGAAATGCTGCCTGCCTGTCTGTCTCGTCCCGTCTCCCAATAAGTTCATAAGTATGGGACAGCTGGAGATCTAATTTGAATATTGAAACAATGTTGCAAATGTTGCAAATGAGAGACATACAGCAGGGTTGATACAAATCTCCGCTGTTGAAAACTAAATGTTAGTCTAATAGAATGTGAGATCATTTCTAGATGCGTTTCATAGTGTAGATCAAGTTAATAAGTTGCCTGGCTGGGCTGATGAGACAGGGGATTGCGTAGTCAGATGGAACAGAGTAAATAGGCATTTTAACGTCATAGATTTAGCTGTGGTAACTTCTGGAATAGACACCGGCTGGTATGCGGTTTCAGCATTCAGGATTTGACCCACCCATTGTATAAAGTGTATTAATCTGTACAGTATGCTTTCCTGTGCCATCAGAGTCAACCCCCTAGTTACCTCTGGGCCCCATGGACCTTGCCTGACGACTCAAACATTGTTGAAGTTGTTTGTGGTGAGGTCAAAACGAGGGGTGTTGTACAAAACAAAGTCATCAACAATTGGATCATCTATAATCAGAGTATCAAAGCAAAGGACAAATTTAAAACAAATGGCACTTTACCGATGTGCAGCATACCACCCTGCATCCCACTGCTGGCTTGTTTCTGAAGCTAAGCAGCATTGGTCCTGGTTGGTCCCTGGATGGGAGACCAGATCCTGCTGGAAGTGCTGCTGAAAAATATCCCAATGCCCCAGGGCAGTGATTGGGGACATTGCCCTGTGTAGCGTGTCGTCTTCGGATGGGATGTTAAACGTTGTCTTGACTCTCTGTGATCACTAAAGAGCCCATGGTGCTTATTGAGAAGAGTAGGGGTGTTAACCCTGGTGTCCTGGCTAAATTCCTAATCTGACCCTCATACCATCATCGTCACCTAATCATCCCCAGTTTACAATTGTCTCATTCATCCCCCCCCCCCCCCCCCCCCCCCCCGTAACTATTCCCCAGGTTCTTGCTGTAAATGAGAATGTGTTCTCAGTCAACTTACTGGGTAAAATAAAAAATGTGTGTTCTGGCCCAACCCATCATTTTCTGGGACCAATCAGAACAGTTAGAATGTTGTTGCATTCTAGAAATCGTCTGGGAAGTACTCAGATCCCGACTCATTGCGGAGAAGAAACTAACGTCAGTGGGCGTGGTGTAGCGTTTAGCCGGAGCAAGGAGTTTGGGTAGCAAGGCAACCATAGACCAATAATGACATGCATTCCGAGCAGTGGCCTTGACGGGTCTCCATTCAAATGTGTTGCCATGACAACATAACAAATGTATATTCAGTACCTGAATCCAATCAGTAAACACACCTGTCCCTGGTGTCAGAGAGGCAGACACAGAGGGGGGGTATTAAGAACTCAGAGGTGCTCCAATCAATTCCAGGCCTGTGTATTATGAACTGAGATAGTGGGTGTGGAGGAGGGCGCTGGGCAGTGGGCTGTAGCCCCTGCCTCCTGTGGACCTCTGGGTTCAGGCTTTGTGATAGACTCTTCCTGTCCTGGTTCTATTTATTGGCCCTCCTCATGATTAACTCCAGTCCCCTCCAGTATATTAAGTGTTCTAATGCTAATGCTACCACTGATCCTCTCATTCACAGAGTAAGGTTAAGTTTAATGCTGAGTGCAAAGCAGAGACACACCGGGTCCAATTTTTACAGTCTTTGGTATGAGTCGGCCAGGTATCGATCTCCCAATTTTCCAATCACAGAGCAGGCACTCAAACCACAAGACCACTGAGTTGGTCAGCCAGAACCAACCATGAAGCTAGGGTTAGGGTTAGGGTTGTGGTTGTGGCTGAGGCTGAAGCTAGGTTTAGGGTTGAACCAAGATGTGGACATGAAGCTAGGGTTAGGGTTATGGTTGTGGCTGAGGCTGAGGCTGAGGCTAGGGTTAGGGTTGAACCAAGATGTGGACATGAAGCTAGGGTTAGGGTTATGGCTAGGTTTAAGGTTGAACCGGGATGTGGACATGAAGCTAGGGTTAGGGTTATGGCTAGGGTTAGAGTTGAGCTGGGGTGTAGACATGAAGCTAGGATTAGGATTAAGGTTAGTTATCTTCACCTCTAGTCAGTATTTCGAGAGCTTGGGACTATGAGGTTCTATCTGCAAAAGATGAGTCTGAGATTATTGGCTTTGATGTTCCGAACCCTCATTGGTTTGAATGGTGTCAGCGATTTGTATCTTGTATTCTTTTGAATTTAACACCATGAATTGGGGTATTTACAGTATATAGGTGGAAAACATCGAACAGAACAAAGCTATGTCAATAGCTAAATTTGGACAAAAATGCAGATTGAATTTGATAGTCCCAAGTTCTCGATTTTCCCATGTCCTCATTTCAGCACCCCTCTTTCTCTAGTGCTCCTCCCTCCCTTTCTTCTCCTCTCCTTTCAACACTCTTTACAGTGCGATCTCCACACAGCACTGCGTACTTCTCATGATGTCCTTGTCCTAGTGAGTTAGCTTCTCGTTGAGATTTTCCATCTCTTGGAAGAATAATTACGAAATAAATAGGATTTTTGGTCTGAGGTCCATTACTCACTCTTGTATTTTACATTTTATATATTTAAAAAATATATATTTTTTGAGATTCTGTATGTCCTCATGTCAACCCAAATGTATCCTTACCATGGTTGAGAGCAATGTCTACCACTATTGTTTAATCAAAGTCAGTACCATGGACAGTGCTCTAACCTATCAATCAATCAATCAAATGTATTTATAAAGCCCTTCTTACATCAGCTGATGTCACAAAGTGCTGTACAGAAACCCAGCCTAAAACCCCAATCAGCAAGCAATGCAGGTGTAGAAGCACCCCTATGGGGCAATAATCTCTGATGCAAATGTATTTACAACCATTACAATTATCAGCATTTGTCCACATTTTGTTCCTGTACACCCTTATGTCTCACAACATTATGAGAAAATGCAATTTCTTGACCAAATATAGTTTGTGTCCCTAACTCAACTGACATATTGTCATTGCAGTCTATAATTCAGCTGCTATTTCAAATTTAAAAAAAACTTTTGGAGGGGACATTTACAAGCTATTACCATTAAGTACAACTTTTAAGCTTGGGTTTAAAGGATTAAAAATGAATTGCCTGTGAATGTTGAGAAGCAGTGAAACAGATAATTCCATTCTAAATGCATTGTGTCATAGCAGCTAGCCTATTATACTGTGTACCTAGGAAAGTTAGAAGTAGGCCTCATTGAATTGTTTCCAAAATGTAAGATACAGCCAAATGACAGCACGTTGATGATACATTACTACACACTTTCAGATTATTATTTACTTTCACCAAGCTATTAGAGAAACTGAATGGTCTCTGACCATCTTAAAAACACAAGGGAATGGATTTACAATAATCGCTCTCAAATGTTTTATTCAAACCTTTGAGTGCCCAAAATGCCTCCTTCAAGTCAATGGGGGGACATTTAATACATAAACAACTGTGGTTGCAGATGTAATGGAGAAAACAACTGCTGGAGGACCAACACAAGGAATTCATAGATCATCAGGGTCATGGTAACACCCATTTCCCTCCATACAGAAGTATGATCTTAATTTGACCTATATTGTCAAAGCAAAATTATCCTGCAGCAACAGGCTTTGAATATTTAGTCCATAATGTTGCTTGATCAATGGTCGATGGTAACCGTATGTTAGTGTAGGTTTTCAGTGAATTTATGTAAATCACAAAGCTCATCTGCATTTCTTGCAGGACATGAAAATTCTCAGCAACAAGTGTGATCAAATTAAGATCCTACATCTGTATGTGTAGAGCGGCCCTGGACTGTCTGAGTGTGATGTAGCAGTGCTTCTGAAGAGAGACAAATTGAAATAATGATGAGGACATTTGTTTTCTTCCACAGGAAAATCCAGAGCGACTGATTAAATATTGACTTGTGATCCTCTTTGTTCTCTTTGTCTGCCAGGTCCATAATTAATATCATCTAAATTAACTCTGATGCTGTTACATTGTTTTCCTTGATTTATTTATTTATTTGTTTGTGTTACAGCTGTGTAATTGTATGGAAACGCAAATTCCTGAATATTCAGTAGACAGAGGTTAACCTAGTTGTTATGAAGTGCTTTGTTCATATAGCATATAGTTTAGAAGGCTATATTCAACTGGATCTGTTTCTACTGTCATCCTTTAGTAGATTGTTGCGCTTGCTACAATGTCCTTTGTCTGGGGAATGCAGTATTTTTGCAAACTTGAAAGGAACTGTAGAGATGGTCACAGTGATTATTTCCCTTCACATCAGGACTGTAAGTATGTCATGCCAGTCCCCTTCTAGCCATTAACAGGAAACATACAGCTACTTAGCCTGATATTTGTAACACGGTTCCTGAGCACTTACTGTAATGGATGGTCGGCGTAAATCCTTTGTGAGAATATAAAAAGGCTGATGATAAGGATCATGTTCAGAAGCTCTTGAGGCTGGTGTTGTTTTGGGTTCTAGGGATAAAGCCAATCAGTTCCATTGTCAGTCTGTCCTTATGGCTGATGAAAATAAGCTGCCATTTCCCTGCACGAGTTCCTACTTTACCAATCCTCTGCAACACTCACATGTAGATGCACATCGCCAGAGGTAAAAGAAGATTGTTTTCCAGAGGTCGAGGTCCGCGCCCGCGTGGAAATCGGTGACGTCACCATGTTTTATTAAATAATACTCCGTGGGTCCGTACTTGCGGACATTGGAAAATGTTTAAGTTTAAACTTTTTCTCTGTTTCAAAATGACAGTGACATAGTGGCAAGTGATGAAAACGCTACATGTTAGCTGTTCCCATTACATAACCTGCAACATTTAGCCTTATGCTAACCTGACCAGGTGGCAGTGATTATGTCCTGCTTTAATCTGTCTCCTCCCCTTCATCAACCCTGATTGAAGTGGATTTAACAGGTGACATCAATAAGGGATCATAGCTTTCACCTGGATTCACCTGGTCAGTCTACACTGAGTATACAAAACATTAAGAACACCTGCTCTTTCCATGACATAGACTGACTAGGTGAATCCAGGTGAAAGCTATTATGCCTTATTGATGTCACTTGTTAAATCCACTTCAATCAGTGTAGATGAAGGGGAGGAGACTGGTTACAGAAGGATTTTTAAGCCTTGAGACGATTGAGACATGGATTGTGCATGTGTGCCATTCAGATGGTGAATGTACAAGACAAAATATTGAAGTGCCTGGTTCGTGTCAAGAACTGCAACACTGCTGAGTTTTTCACACTCAACAGTGTCTCATGTGTATCAAGAATGGTCCACCACCCAAAGGACATCCAGCCAACTTGACACAACTGTGGGAAGCATTGGAGTCAACATGGGTCAGCATACATGTGGAACGCTTTTAAGCATTTAGCAGAGGCTCTTATCCAGAGTAAGTGCATACATTTTTCATATTTGTTCGTACAAATTGAGGCTCTTCTGAGGACAAAGGCACAGGGGTGCAGGTCGGTCCCCCACCGCCGTCCCGCAACTATGGCTTCACTTACCTGTCTGAAGGCCACCCATATTTGTGCGGAAAAATGTATAGAAGTGAATAGAGCTTTTTCAAGTGAACGGTATAAGGGCCATTACACGTCTATTTTTTTCCAGAGCTTTCCTAATGTATATCTCTCAGATATAGGAAACATGCAGTACTGTACTTCAAAATATACTTCCTTTTGATTTATTTTTGGACTATTGGTTTTGCCATGTATGCATGTGTTTCTATGAGCTAATAGAGGTAAGGCCAAATGAAATGTTTCATCATTTTTGTTGTTGTTGACATTTAACCTTTATTTAACTAGACAAGTCAGTTAAGAACAAACTCTTACTTACAATGACGGCCTACCCTGGCCAAACCCGGACGACGCTGGGCCAATTGTGCACTGCGCTATGGGACTCCCAATCACGTCTGGATGTGATACAGCCTGGATCAAACCATGAAAAAAAATATGTTTTATACCTACAAAAATGATGCCTTCCTAAAATTCCAGATCAAATAGCTAAATGATCCATAGTATGACCATCTTAAAACAATTTCATATGTCAGCTTATGAAATTGCTGACATATGAAAAGGCTTAGACCTCAACATCAAAGCATCGCTGGTTCAGTGAAACTGTAATATGGTGAGTAGAATAGTCGTTCCTCTGTTATCCTACAATGTATAGGCCTACTGTTTGTAGAAACTTCCAAATCACAAACTGTCTCTCTTGGTTGTACAATTAACAAGATTTCCGGGCTTGACCTTTTGGTATGGGGTAGAGACACTGATCAATGTTTGCCTAATTAATGTTGTAAATAAATTCAGTCAGAATATAAAGTACTAGCATTTTTTAGTTTTAGACTTAATTGCTGTTTTTAAACAAGGAAAGTTAAGGGTGGTCCAAGCATAGCCTGATACAACCCTTAGAGGATTGTGGATATGTTTGTACACTGGTAATTACCATGAATTCACTACAAAGCGTTTTCTTCTGCATTTCTAAACTCTGTTTTATCAGAATATAAATTATCTATCTACAAAAATTGTTTAACACTAGGAAATAACTGCAGGACATTAAAATGCATTGTTAAATGTTTTATGTCCATGAACAACAATGTACAGATGGGGAATAAAATAAGAGTAACACACTGAACAACATTGATCATATTATTTTTTTAGCATTTCTATGAGGAGCTGAATCTTTTAACAGAGTACAAAGTGTTTAACAATATTATTGCAGAAAGATTGTGCCTCCACCCCAAAAGAGATCAGAGGAAAAGGGATTGCTTTTCCATAGGGATGGTGTTATTTATTGAGATTGTCTTGTTAGTGATTTTGTGTCATAGAGTCCCTACATGGGTGGAAAATTCTGCCAGGCAAATATTTGACCCAATTTATTGCTCAGTTGGAGTCCTTGTCTTTTGGAGCCATTTAATTGAAACATGTTTTTTCCTCCTTCAACAATTGCTATATGATCACGTTTCTCAAATGCGTGATCACTCCCACTGCTTCCTGTGGCCAATCCATAATTTTGTCCTTTAGTGTCCCAAAATGACTAAGTGAAGGGGCTGCATGTGAGTGATTTATTGTTGCTAATGACAGGTATGCTTATTATGCTTTTTTCCAGAGCTCATTCCATCAGAGGTAACTTTGTGTATTGGGAACATCCTGAAAGTCAACTCTTTAGCAGACCGTGTCCCTTATTTCAGCTTGTGGTCCTGACTTATGTTACTGGTTAATGATCAAACTTTGGTTCTTGCTCATTTGACCTTCCCCCAATAGGACATCAACCTTGACAAGGTCATTGATAGCAGTACACCTGATTGCACACCTACACTAGTGATAATAATATATTAATATTTTTATTTAAATATATGTATATAATTATATATAGTTCATGGATTATGAATTAAATGCTCGTAAATGTTTACATTTTCCTGTTTCAAAAATATATTGTTCAAAACAAACTGTTCAGTTACTTACTACTCTGCCCCTCAGTGACTTATGATTATATATTTATTAATTAATTAAAATAAGGGTTTTGATTTAACACCACCTATACCTGATAGAGGAGGTCTAGTCTCACGTGCGGATGTAAGCTGTCTGGCACGAGAGACTCATTGGGAGGGAGAATAGAGTACACCCAGAAGTTCTGACTGAGCGCACATTTGAGCACCCCAGGATGCCAGTTGGACGTACTGCCAAATTGTCTAAAATTATGTTGGAGGCGGCTTATGGTAGAGAGGTGAACATTAAATTCTCTGGCAACAGTTCTAGTGGACATTCATGCCAATTGCATGATCACTCAACTTGAGACATCTGTGGCATTTTTTTGTGTGGCAAAACTGCACATTTTAGTGGCCTTTTATTGTCCCCAGCACAAGGGGCACCTGTGTAAGGACCATGCTGTTTAATCAGCTTTTTTATATGCCACACCTGCCAGGTAAATGGTAAAGGAGAAATGCTCACTAACAGGGATGTAAATAAACACCAGCAAACAAGGGATGCCCTAAGGACATTACGCAACGTTCACATTAGGTCCCTTTAAGGGTTTGATGAGACATTATCCCACTGTCGTTCTGAGAACATTCTAGGAACATTCAAACATGGCATTAACCTCAAGACCATAAGAAAACATTCAGTACATGTCTCAGTTTGGTCTGTGTATAACTTTATAATAAGGTATTTTGATGTCCATTAGGGAACGTTACGAAAAGGTTCCTATGTGGTTCTGAATGGACAAGATCCTGAGACAATTAAATGACCACAAGGGGACATTTCATGATGATCAAGGGGACATCGCATGATGGTCCCAAGGGAACATTCTGTGGGGGACCTTTGTCTGGTTCCCGTTTTTTCCAGAGACGTCCCCGAGGACGTTTTTAGGATATTCTCAGAAAGTTGTATCATGGTCCCCCTGGAGGATTTTGTCAAAAACAATTTTGCAGGGTAGGACTTCACGTGATGGTCCAAAGGGAACGTTCTTTGTTGGGCCTTTGTGTAGTTCACTGTAGGATGTTTGTAAGATATTCTCAAGACAGCATTAGAAGAAAGGATAATTAGTTAAATGTTACATAATCAAATATAAGGAACTGGAATACAAAAGTACTGAATCAACATGAGAGAGATAAAATACAGAGGACATAGAAGGCACAGTATGTGGGTATGTGCGCTTGTATTGTGATGGAAGGTGGGGTGTGTTTGGAAAAGTGTGGAGTTTAAATGAGTGAAAAAGGATGTGGGTTGCAAATCCCAGAGCCCATGTGTGTTTGTGAGCAGGGGTTATGAGAGTGCTTTCAATTTTGTACAGATATGGGGTATACATTTATAAATAAATTATTAATATTTATTTATTTACTGTCCTATCATGCTGTAATGGTCCCCAATCCTATACCCTAGACACCTACATGAGAAACACATACACTAAGGAGAAGTCCTCATCTGTTTATGGGCCAACTGTAAGTAGCCTATACGCAGCCAAATCAGAAAGATGAATGAGGTCAGAGACCTACTAAAGCAGCACCGCCCCCTCAAGATTCTGAGCCTGCCCGGCAGGGTTGGTCCTCCAAAGCCCCCTAATGGGAGAGCATGTGGGTGGGTGTTTCAGGGGAGTCTCGGATCTCCATCGCCTAGGACAATGGTTAATCAAATCTCCCCATTTTTGCTCAATTTTACAGGCCTTCTCATACAGCTGCAACTGTATATCCATTTGTAAATCAAGGCCTTTCTTGAGTTGGGCTCTGGGATGGTGCAACTGTTGAGCATCTGAGTGTATGGTTGTTTGTGGGGGAAAGGGGTTGAGTGTGTGTGTGTGCGTGTATCCCACAACTGTTGCGAGGGAGTAAAGATGTTAGGGACAATATAGGATGAATTACAATAATTGTTTGCTAAAATAATAATTGCTTGCCAAAATTAAATGTTTGTAATGGCAATACTGGTAAGAGGTAACAATCCTTTGCTTAAACTGCCTACATTACTACAATTTTTAATAGCTAATTATGGAAATTAAGATAAGCAGGATTTTGAAATTGTCACCTTCTGACCATAGTAAGTTGTTATTTTCTATGGCAGAGTGGGTCAGGGCGTGACAGGGGGGTGTTTGTCCATTTTTGTATTTCTATGTTTAGTTTCTAGTTTTGTATTTCTTGGTTGAGTTTTGTTTGGCATGACCTCCAATTCGAGGCAGACTGTTGTCTTTGTCTCTAATTGGAGGACATATTTAAGTTGATGTTTGTCCCACTTGTGTTTTGTGGGTGATTATATTTTGTGAGTGTGTTTTGTTCCTCCTGCGTCACGGTTTGTTGTTTTGTTCCTTCAGTTTATTTTGTATCGCATTAAGTTTCACTGTCCAATAAATACGTGGAACAAAACCGACGCTGCATTTTGGTCCGATCATTCAGACAGCCGTGACAGAATCACCCACCAACACAGGACCAAGCAGCGTGGAGGGGAGCAGCGGGAAAAATGGACTTGGGAGGAGATATTAGATGGGAAAGGACCCTGGAGGCAGGCATGGGAGTATCATTGTCCGAAGGAGGAGATCGAGGCAGCAAGAGTGGAGCGGTGATACTATGAGGTACTATATCCACCAAGAGGCAAGGACGAGAGGCAGCAGCAAAAAATAATTCGGGGGGGCACACGGGCAGATTGGCTAAGGCGATTTTAAGACCTGAGCCAACTCCCCGTGCTTACCGTGGGGAGCGAGTGACCGAGCAAGCACCATGTTATGCGGTGATGCGCACTGTGTCGCCAGTGCGCACTCACATCCCCGTGCGCTCGGTGCAAGCTCCTCACCGTTGCTGTGCTAGAGTTGGCCGTCAGCCAGGTAGAAGTGCGCCGGTTCAGCATATCTGGTCTCCAGTGCGTCTCTTCGGTCCAGGTTATCCTGCGCCTGCTCTACGCACGGTACCCCCCTTTCACCACCACAGCCCAGTTCGTCCTGTGCCGGCGCTCCGCCCTTGCTTGGCTCAAATCCCTGTCCAGCCAGGACGGGGTGTGCCAGCTCTAAGCTCCAGACCTCCGGTGCGCCTCCGGAGCCCAGTATGTCCTGTGCCTCCTCCTCGCACTCGCCCTGAGGTGCATGTTACTAGTCTGGCGCCTCCTATGCCAGTCCCACGCATCAGGCCTCCCGTGCGCCTGCCCAGTCCGGGGTGTCCTGTTCCTGCTCCCCGCACTAGCCCTGAGGTGCGTGTTACTAGTCTGGCGCCTCCTATGCCAGTCCCACGCATCAGGCCTTCAGTGCCGCTCCTCAGCCCTGAGCCTCCAGTGCCGCTCCTCAGCCGGGAGCCTCCAGCGACGCTCCCCAGCCCGGAGCCTTCAGCGGCGGTCTGCAGCCCAGAGTCTTCAGCGGCGGTTGGCAGTCCGAAGCATCCGGCGATGAGCCATGGTCTGGTTCCTCCGGACATACAGAAGCGGGGGGATCAGCGGGCGGTGGGGGTTCTACGCCCGGAACCAGAGCTGCCGCCATAGATATTAGTCACCCACCCTACCTTCCCTTTGTGTTGTTTTTTTTTTGGGGGGGGGGGGGGGTTGTTGTTTAGGGGGGTTTTGTTGTTGGTTTTATAGGTGCGGTCGGAGTCCGCACCTTTGGGGGGGGGGGGGGGTACTGTCACGTCCTGACCACAGTAAGTTGTTATTTTCTATGGTAGAGTAGGTCAGGGCGTGACAGGGGTGTTTTGTCCATTTTTGTATTTCTGTTTAGTTTCTAGTTTTGTATTTCTAGGTTGGGTTTTGTTTTGCATGAGCTCCAATTAGAGGCAGCCGGTTGTCGTTGTCTCTAATTGAAGGCCATATTTAAGTTGATGTTTGTCCCACTTGTGTTTTGTGGGTGATTTATATTTTGTGTGTGTTTGTTCCTCCTGCGTCACGGTTTGTTGTTTCTTCAGTTTATTTTGTATCGCATTAAGTTTCACTGTCCAATAAATATGTGGAACGAAACTGACGCTGCATTTTGGTCCGATCATTCGAACAGCCGTGACAGAAATATACACTACCGTTCAAAAGTTTGGGAGCACTTAGTAATGTCCTTGTTTTTGAAAGAAAAGCTCATTTTTGTACATTAAAATAACATCAAATTGATCAGAAATACAGTGTAGACATTGTTAATGTTGTAAATGACTATTGTAGCTGGAAACTGCTTTTTTTTATTATATAATTTATGGAATATCTACATAGGCGTACTGAGGCCCATTATCAGCAACCATCACTCCTGTGTTCCAATTGCACGTTGTGTTAGCTAATCCAAGTTTATAATTTTAAAAGGCTAATTGATCATTAGAAAACCCTTTTGCAATTATGTTAGCACAGCTGAAAACTGTTCTAATTATAGAAGCAATAAAACTGGTGATGGTTGTTGATAATGGGCCTCTGTACGCCTATGTAGATATTCCATTAAAAATCTGTCGTTTCCAGCTACAATAGTCATTTAAAACAATAACAATGTCTACACTGTATTTCTGATGAATCTGATGTTATTTTAATGGACAAAAAATGTAATTTCTTTCAAAAACAAGAACATTTCTAAGTGCCCCCAAACTTTTGAACGGTAGTGTATGTGTGGGTTTGTGTGTGTGTGTGTATGTATATAAATATATGGGGGATTGGAAATGATGCATACAATGTTGGTTCCATCAACGTAAATCTATCCGCAATATTAAAGCTGATCCACCCCCTAAAAAAAAAAATAATACAACAAAAAGAAATACAAAAATATATATATTCTCAAGACATTTGTTTTACAAATTGTCAGGACATCACGTGATGCTCCCAGTCCAGCTGTCCCAAACCTTATAAGTAAAGTATTGAAATGGTATGGGGTTTTTACGGTAAGTGATATGATGAACACAATTTCCCAGAACCCCCCAATCTCATAGGAAATCGGTTGGGAATGACACAGTACATCAACATCCTCTCTTAATGTTATAGCTACTGGGAATTTCTCTGCCTGGTAATAGATTGCTAGCCATCGTCAGATAGCTATTTAGCTAATCTATATAACTTGGTACATTAGCTATTAAACTTGTGGAAGAAAGCTGTGGAAAACAATGCATTTTGACTAGCATTCACAGAACATTAAGTTGGCATGCATTGGTAGCCCTTTGCCGTTCTGACTATACTAATGGGTATGGCCTCTTGGTTTTTTCGAGAGCTAAGTTCACATAACAGTTAAACACTTCGCTTTATCCTTCAATTGGTTCCCAACAAGGAAACATTTCATTTGGTGAAATCTTCGTTTTTTGGTGATTTTCTTTTTCCATGGTCTGGGAGATATCAGTTCAATACTTTACCAGTTCAGTATTTTATCAGAATGTTTCCCTTACACTGTGCTTTTGTTATTTTGAGAAGGTTAGAGGCTACCTTGTATTCTTGTTTATCTCCCTAATAAACCCTTATTTGACATGATCTGTATAATCAGACTGACTTGTTTTGTACTGAATTTACACCAGGGTAGTCCATCCGTCTCCCTGGATATATACCCTCCTGTAGGTCTGCTAATTTGAAATGAAAACCATAGGAGCATAGAAATTCAGGAAAAGAGAACAGTTTGGTAAATAATTATAAAAACATTCCATATAGCAATAATGATGTCTATATGCTAGATAAAGAATGACCAAAGTGATTGTCATACAAGTTTATTGTTGCCCACACAATTCCCTTACTTACATATGATTTACATATATTTTTGGTTGTTCAACAACATTGCACCTACATCCCAGAACTTCAGAGAGCAGTGTTGAGAAGACTGCAGAGCTCTCAATTGGGGCTACCAAGGAGAATGATCCTGTAATCAGATGACCTAAGACTCTCTGAAGTGCCACCACCAACAACGACTGAGCTGCTTCAACTTTGAGGAGACATCACCACACGATGCATTTAGCACACCTTTGAGATGGGAAGGACCTAAACTTTCCGTATTGTCCGACTTGGTGGCTCCCGGAAAGAGTGAAAACCTACAGAGTACATAGCAGTCCTTTGCCGTTTTTCGATGCATAGACACTCCACCTTTGAGACTTGTTATTGTAGAGTCTCCTGTAGCTGAAAGATATATAATATTTGGTGAGTATTTTGTCTATAGAATTTAATCTATCAGTGCAGAATAGTAGTGTTGGCATATGTTGAAATATAACAGCGATAAACATGTATTATATTGTAATGAGTTTTAATAATGGATTTTGGGGGTTTTACATATACATCTATTTTACAACCAAGAGGCCGACAAAATGTTTGATTTGATTTAACACCTATATTTGTTGCCCTGCGCATTCTCCAAGGCTTGATGATGGATGTGATGGTTGTAGTCAAGTGTTGCCAGTAGAGTTCCAACCTCATAGATTGGAGGGAAAGCAAACCGCTTATATGAGTATCTATGTGATTGTGGAAGGACTCCAGCTCAGACGTTAACCTAAATTAGATAGACAACAAAACAAACATGCTCCATCAATCCCAATCTTAACCCTGAATATGATTTAACCATTTGACAACTATGACATAATTGCCTTTGATGAACATCAGTGTTATATTTCCAGGTTAAATACATTGAGTTTAGGATGCATGGAGTTAGTATTTTGGGGATAATTTGTTCAAATATATTTTCTAGCTAGAGTTTTGTAGTCGAATAAGGATCATGGCTATTCCGTGCCACTAGTGTGAAGTAAAGTAGCTGGCTAGCAAATCAGATGTGTGTCTTATACAGTGCCTGTCATGGTTTCACCTGTCACCAGAGGGCGGCAAAGACCGTCCTTAAAGACATTAACAAAACTCAGGTGTGTCATATTTACTCATTACGATTTCCATGTTAAAAGAGGTGTGTTTTCTGTTGTCCTTTGCTGAAGCTTGAATTATGTGCTGTGTGCGTTTTGTCTCCTGAGTGAGTTTGAGACTGTGTTTGTTGTTTTCCCAGTGTTACTGTGATCCACCCATTACCATTTCTTAACCTCTTAGGGCTAGGGGGCAGTATTTACACGGCCGGATAAAAAACATACCCGATTTAATCTGGTTACTACTCCTACCCAGTAACTAGAATATGCATATACTTATTAGATATGGATAGAAAACACCCTAAAGTTTCTAAAACTGTTTGAATGGTGTCTGTGAGTATAACAGAACTCATATGGCAGGCAAAAACCTGAGAGATTCCTTTACAGGAAGTGGCCTGTCTGACCATTTATTGGCTTTCTTTGACATCTCTTTCCAAAACAAAGGATCTCTGCAGTAACGTGACACTTCCCACAGCTCCCACAGGCTCTCAGAGCCCGGGAAAAAGCTGAATGTCGTCATTCCAGCCCCAGGCTGAAACACATTATCGCCTTTGTCAAGTGGCCGATCAAGGGACAGTGGGCTTAGGCGCGTGCACTGGTCGCCCCCGTCTTTCTTTTTTTTCCTCTATTTACCGAAACGCAGATTCCCGGTCGGAATATTATCGCTTTTTTACTAGATAAATTGCATAAAAATTGATTTTAAACAGCGGTTGACATGCTTCGAAGTACGGTAATGGAATATTTAGAACTTTTTTGTCACGAAATGCGCCATGCTCGTAACCCTGATTTACCATTACGGATAGTGTCTGGAACGCACAAACAAAACGCCGCTATTTGGATATAACGATGGATTATTTGGGACCAAACCAACATTTGTTATTGAAGTAGAAGTCCTGGGAGTGCATTCTGACGAAGAACATCAAAGGTAATCAAACTTTTGTAATAGTAGATCTGATTTTGGTGAAGGCTAAACTTGCTGGGTGTCTAAATAGCTAGCCCGTGATGGCTGGGCTATGTACTTAGAATATTGCAAAATGTGCTTTCACCAAAAAGCTATTTTAAAATCGGACATATCGAGTGCATAGAGGAGTTCTGTATCTATAATTCTTAAAATAATTGTTATGCTTTTTGTGAACGTTTATCGTGAGTAATTTAGTAAATTCACCGGCAGTGTTCGGTAGGAATGCTAGTCACATGCTAGTCACATGCTAATGTAAAAAGCTGGTTTTTGATATAAATATGAACTTGATTGAACAAAACATGCATGTATTGTATAACATAATGTCCTAGGGTTGTCATCTGATGAAGATCATCAAAGGTTAGTGCTACATTTAGCTGTGGTTTGGGTTTATGTGACATTATATGCTAGCTTGAAAAAAAGGTGTCTGATTATTTCTGGCTGGGTACTCTGCTGACATAATCTAATGTTTTGCTTGCGTTGTAAAGCCTTTTTGAAATCGGACAGTGTGGTTAGATTAACGAGAGTCTTGTCTTTAAATAGCTGTAAAATAGTCATATGTTTGAGAAATTGAAGTAATAGCATTTCTAAGGTATTTGAATATCGCGCCACAGGATTCAACTGGCTGTTACGTAGGTGGGACGATTTGGTGCCACCTAGCCCAGAGAGGTTAGTAAAGTATTATGTTTATCCTTAACAACTGATTCCTCGTCTGGTCTCTTCTCTGCATCTGGGTCCAACCTCACCATGTCACAGCAAGCTTCAGCCAACAGCATGGACCAAGCAGAGATCACCCAGATCAAGAATGTTGTAATGCACCAAGGAGCACTGCTGGGGTGGCAGCAAGAACAACTCTTCCAGATATCAGAAACCCTCCGGGAACTTACCGACTCCCTCCAACCACAGTCCAACTCCAACCCAGGAGGAGCCAATGCCCAAGCTCCCAGCCCCTGAGCACTATGATGGCCATCTGGGAGGATGCAAGGGGTTCCTCACCCAGTGCTCTCTGGTGTTCGAGCTACAGTCCTCCTCATTCCACACCGATCGTGCCTTGATCGCCTACATAATCTCTCTACTCTCGGGCAAGGCCCCGGTGTGGGCAACGGCAGTGTGGGAACAGCAGCCACCATCCTGCAGCTCCATATTAGCCTTCACTGCCGAGCTGTGATCAGTCTTCAACCACCCAGTCGGCGGACGAGAAGCGGCCAGCTGACTGTTCAACATCCGCCAAGGGGCCAGAGCAGTGGCTGACTTCGCCATTGAGTTCCGCACCCTCGCTGCTGAGAGTGGGTGGAATACGGAGGCACTGGTTACCGCTTTCCACCAGGGGTTGTCTAACTCCATGAAGGATGAACTTACCTCTTGGGACCTGGGAGAGGACCTCGAGTCCCTGATAACGCTGGCAATCAGGATTGACAACCACCTCCGAGAACACGTGAGACAGCCCATTTTTGACACCACCCCAGTATCCCGGTTTCCTGAACACCCTGAACCCAGCATAGAGGAGCCCATGCAGCTGGGACGCACACGTCTAAGCCCACAGGAGTATGACAGGTGCATGCGCGAAGGCTGCTGCCTCTACTGCGGAGGTCTCAGCCATCTCCATGCTACCTGCTCAGAGCTGATGGGAAACGCCAGGGCTCGCCAGGACAAGGGGAGACCCTGACGAGATGTGTAGTTACCTCCCGGCTACCCAGTCACCGTCTGTTACTACCTGCAACCCTCCACTGGGACAACTGTCAGCACCAGAATCAAGCCTTTGTGGACTCCTGGGCCGTGGATAATTTCAATGATCCCCTGCATGAAATGTCCCATCCCTCTGCAGATTCAAGCCCTCGACGGACACCCAATTGGCTCCGGTCAGGTGGAATATCAGACCAAGTCCATTCTAATACAGGTTGGGGTGAACCTATCTGAGACTCTTCATTTTCTGTTGATCATTTCTCCCGAGAACCCCCTTATCTTAGGGTACCCCTAGCTCGCTCTACATAACCCCCTAGTTTCCTGGTCAACGGGACACATACTAGACTGGGGTAAGGACTGCCAGACTAAATGTCTAAGACCCCCACCAAGAGCCTCGCCATGTCCTCCTGCATCCTGGGTTGTCTGTACTCCCTCTCGGCCCCTGAAGCAGCAGTCATTGACAATTACATCCGGAAATCGCTGGAGGCAGGTTTCATTAGCCCCTCTACATCGCCTGCTGGTGCAGGATTCTTCTTCGTTGGTAAGGATGTAGGTCTGCATCCCTGCATCGATTACAGAGGGCTGAACCAGATTGCCTAAGCATTGGAGTAGGTCCAAGGGGACCAATTCTTCACCAAACTGGACATCCGCAACGCTTACAATCTGGTGAGAATCAGGGAGGGAGATGAGTGGAAGATTGTCTTTAACACCCCTATTGGCCACTATGAGTATTTAATCATGCACTTCGGATCATCGAATTCACCTGCAGTCTTTCAAGCATTGGTCAATGACACCCTGAGGGATATGTTGAATCGGTTCGTCTTTGTTTACCTCGATGACATCTTGATATTCTCCAATACTTTTTTGGAACACATACTGCATGTTCGCCAAGTCCTGAGATGCCTCCTGCAGAGTCAACTATACATCAAGTTAGAGAAGTGTGAGTTCCACGTATCCCAGGTTTCCTTCCTGGGTCAAAATATCTCTACCGCAGGCATTCAAATGAACCCATAAAGATTGAGGCAGTCACCGACTCGCCCCATCCCACCTCACTCCAGCAGGTCCAGCGAGTCCTCGGATTTACCAGTTTTTACAGGTGTTTTATACGCAACTTTGGTGCGATGGCAGCGGCTTTCATGGTCCTAACCCGCAAGTCCCAGACCCGTTTTTGCTGGACCCCCGAGGCTGCAGGGCATTCATGGAGCTCAAGGGACATTCACCTCTGGACCCATCCTCGTTCCTCCTGATCCGACTCGTCCCTTTGTGGTGGAGGTGGATGCCTCGGACACCGGAGCAGGGGCGCTCCTTTCACAGTGGAATGAGGAAGACAAGAAACTGCACCCAATGCGCCTTTCTCTCCAAGCGGTTCTCGCCAGCGGAATGCAACTATGATGTAGGCAACCGGGAGCTCTTGGCAATTAAGTGGGCCCTTGAGGGGTGGAGAGACTGGTTGGAAGGGGCACCTCATCCTTCCATGATCTGGTCGGACCTTAACAACTTGGTCTCCATTCAAGAAGCCAAGATGTTGAATGCTCGCCAGGCTAGGCAGGCTCTGTTTTTTAACAGGTTCGGTTTCACACTAGACTGTCATCCGGGATCCAAGAATTAGAAGGTAGATGCCCTGTCCCGCCAACACGATGTCTCTAACGAGGAGAGGGACTCCGAGCCCCTAATCTCCTGCTCACGTTGATATGGAATATTGAGACCACAGTCCGGACAGCCCAGACCTGAGAACCTGACCCCAGCGGGGGATCCACTAACAGACTTTACATTCCGCGATCAGCCCGGTCCCGAGTTCTACAATGGGGACACTCCTCTAGATTAACTGTGCATCCAGGGGTTAATCGGACACTGGATTTCCTGAGGTGGAAATTCTGGTCGCCCAACATGATGGAGAATGTGAGATTCTTTGTTGCGGCCTGTTCCATCTGTGCCAAAAGCAAGTCTTCAAGTCAGCAACCGGCCGGGTTGCTCCAACCTCTGCTCATCCCTAGCTGGCCCTGGTCTCATCTACCTGTAGATTTTATCACAGGGTTACCACCATCTCAAGGGCTTACCACTATCCTAGATTACGTTGATTGGTTCTCCAAGGCAGCCCATTTCATCGCCTTACCCAAGTTACCTTCAAGGAAGGAGACCGCTGATCTCATTGTTAGCCATGTCTTTCGAGTACACAGACTTCCCCAGGACATTGTCTCAGATCGTGGGCCCCAGTTCATCGCACGGTATTGGAAGGTCTTCTGCTCGCTGTTGGTGGCATCGGTAAGTCTCTCCTCGGGTTCCACCCGCAGTCGAATAGTACGCAAGTATAAACACCATGGGACCACGCAGGTGTTCTGTCTCCTAGAGATGCACATACTTTGGTGCGAAAGTGCAAATCAATCCCAGAACAAAAGCAAAGGACCTTATGAAGATTCTGTAGGAAACAGGTACAAAAGTATCTATATCCACAGTAAAACAAGTCCTATATTGACATAACCTGAAAGGCTGCTCAGCAAGGAAGAAGCCACTGCTCCAAAACTTCCATAAAAAAGACAGACTACGGTTTGCAACTGCACATGGGGACAAAGATCGTACTTTTTCGAGAAATGTCCTCTGGTCTGATGAAACAAAAATAGAACTGTTTGGCCATAATGACCATTGTTATGTTTGGAGGAAAAAGGGGGAGGCTTGCAAGCCGAAGAACACCATCCCAACCGTGAAGCACGGGGGTGGCAGCATCATATTGTGGGGGTGCTTTGCTGCAGGAGGGACTGGTGCACTTTACAAAATAGATGGCATCATGAGGATGGAAAATTATGTTGATATATTGAAGCAACATCTCAAGACATCAGTCAGGAAGTTAAAGCTTGGTCGCAAATGGGTCTTGCAAATGGACAATGACACCAAGCATACTTCCAAAGTTGTGGCAAAATGGCTTAACCTCTATGGGCTAGGTGGGACGCTTGCGTCCCACCTACTCAACAGCCAGTGTAATCCCGTGGCGCGTTATTCAAATTCCTCAAAAATGCAAAAACTTCAATTTTTCAAACATATGACTATTTTACACCATTTTAAAGACAAGACTCTCGTTAATCTAACCACACTGTCCGATTTCAAAAAGGCTTTACAACGAAAGCAAAACATTAGATTATGTCAGCAGAGTACCCAGCCAGAAATAATCAGACACCCATTTTTCAAGCTAGCATATAATGTCACATAAACCCAAACCACAGCTAAATGTAGCACTAACCTTTGACGATCTTCATCAGATGACAACCCTAGGACATTATGTTATACAATACATGCATGTTTTGTTCAATCAAGTTCATATTTATATCAAAAACCAGCTTTTTACATTAGCATGTGACTAGCATGTGACTAGCATTCCCACCGAACACTGCCGGTGAATTTACTAAATTACTCACGATAAACGTTAACAAAAAGCATAACAATTATTTTAAGAATTATAGATACAGAACTCCTCTATGCACTCGATATGTCCGATTTTAAAATAGCTTTTCGGTGAAAGCACATTTTGCAATATTCTCAGTAGATAGCCCGGCATCACAGGGCTAGCTATTTAGACACCCAGCAAGTTTAGCACTCACCAAAGTCAGATTTACTATAACAAAAATGTTATTACCTTTGCTGTCGTCGTCAGAATGCACTCCCAGGACTTCTACTTCAATAACAAATGTTGGTTTGGTTCAAAATAATCCATTGTTATATCCAAATAGCGGCGTTTTGTTCGTGCGTTCAAGACACTATCCAAAAGGGGAAATAAGGGTGACGAGCATGGCGCAATTCGTGACAAAAAAATTCTAAATATTCCATTACCGTACTTCGAAGCGTGTCAACCGCTGTTTAAAATCCATTTTTATGCCATTTTTCTCATAAAAAAGCGATAATATTCCGACCGGGAATCTGCGTTTAGGTAAACAGACGAAAGAAAATAAAGCATGGGGTCGACTCGGGCACGTGCCTAAGCCCATAGTACTCTGATCGGCCACTTGCCAAACGCGATAAAGTGTTTCAGCCAGAGGCTGCCTCGATATCGTTCAGCTTTTTCCCGGGCTCTGAGAGCCTATGGGAGCCGTAGGAAGTGTCACGTTATAGCAAAGATCCTCAGTCTTCAATAAAAAGAGCCAAGATGACACAACTTGTCAGACAGGCCACTTCCTGCATGGAATCTTCTCAGGTTTTGGCCTGCCATATGAGTTCTGTTATACTCACAGACACCATTCAAACAGTTTTAGAAACTTTAGGGTGTTTTCTATCCAAAGCCAATAATTATATGCATACTCCAGTTACTGGGCAGGAGTAGTAACCAGATTAAATCGGGTACGTTTTTTATCCGGCCGTGTCAATACTGCCCCCTAGCCCTAACAGGTTAAGGACAACAAAGTCAAGGTATTGGAGTGGCAATCACAAAAGCCCTGACCTCAATCCCATCGAAAATTTGTGGGCAGAACTGAAAAAGTGGGTGCGAGCAAGGACGCCAACAAACCTGACTCAGTTACACCAGCTCTGTCAGGAGGAATGGGCCAAAATTCACCCAACTTATTGTGGGAAGCTTGTAGAAGGCTACCCGTAACGTTTGACCCAAGTTAAACAATTTAAAGGCAATGCTACCAAAAACTAATTGAGTGTATGTAAACGTCTGACCCACTGGGAATGTGATGAAAGAAATAAAAGCTGAAATAAATCACTCTACTATTATTCTGACATTTCACATTCTTAAAATAAAGTGGTGATCCTAACTGACCTAAAACAGGGGATTTGTATTGGGATTAAATGTCAGGAATTGTGACAAACTGAGTTGAAATGTATTTGGCTAATGTGTATGTAAACTTCCGACTTCAACTGTATCATCTTCAGCTTCCCAGGTCTATCAGGGTCTGTCCATCCGTCCATGTCTCCCATCTCAAGCTGATAAGGACCCGCCCGTTCTCTCCCCCCACACCTACCCCTCTGCCCCTTGACTTGTCGGTGGTCGCCCGTCCTGCACTGTTGGATGCTCGTCGGGTCAGAGGCACCCTGCAGTACCTGGTGGTCTTTGAGGACTCAAGACATTTCAGCTTTTAATTTTTTATTAGTTTAACATTTCTAAAAACATAATTTCACTAACATTATGGGGTATTTTGTATAGGCCAGTAACACAAAATCAAAATGTAATCCATTCTAAATTCAGGCTGTAACATAACAAAATCTGGAAAAAGTCAAGGGGCGTGAATACTTTCTGTTACACAAGGTCAAGGATACAGTTATCGCTAGTTACGACTAAATAGCGAAGCAACATTTTATATTCCAATAAAACTAACTAATGCATGGCACAGTCTGCTAGCTAAAAATCTAGCTACACTAGCTAGCTAGCTGCAAACATGGTTTGAAAACAACAATTGAAAACCGAGGAAATATTTCATTTATATTGGATATTTGGTGGATATTTGGATTTCAATCTTCAATATCTCTTAAACAAACTGTGCCTTGACTATGAAAATTATATTCTGAATCAGGGGAGAAACATCCTGCCTTTTTGTTGTTGAAATTGTGCTTTTTGTGGGGGAGATTTCAATCTTCATTAGCTCTTTAACAAATCGTACATGTTTTATAGTCATGGCACACTTTTGTTTAAGAGCTATTGATGACAGAAAATCCACTGACTATCCAATATAACAATTTACAAGTAATCCATAGCATACATATTTACAACTAAATAACAAGTAATCCATAGCATACATATTTACAACTAAATAACACGTAATCCATAGTAGCTACAACACTTGCAATCTGTACACAGTATTTACAACTAAATAGCAAACGTGACATATCAATATATATCTTCAAGATATATTGGCTATGTCTTACCCTGTCAGCAGGTCGGTTTTGAATCTCTTAGCTTACTAGCTAGCTAGCAAGCTCTCTCCACTCTGTGAAAGCAAATATGAGGTTCACTTTTTACTCTCATCTTGGCCAGGGCTCTATCATTTTCCCTTTTCGCCTGTGGCTGTTTCTTTGGGTTAGATGGGGATCTGTTTCTTTGGGTTAGATGGGGGACCTTCTATGACAGGTTGTGTGCCACCCGCATCTGCCATACCTGTAAGCTATCTCCACTAGCGAAGTTTGGGCATAGATGTCCAATTCATATCCATTCCAATGTCAGTCTGAGCTGGCACCGCCTCCAGAAACTCTTCATTCATTATGCGCAGCACTAAATCTGGCGTAAAAATCCGACTCGACAGGGAAATCGAATACACCGGGAACTAGAAAAAAACCTCTACATGACCATGACACAACGTTCTAAGAACGTCCTAGAAACATATTTTCGGAAATCGCCTGAACAAACGGGAACTAGACAAAAACCGCCACATGACCATGACACAACGTCCTGAGAATGTCCTAAAATCAAACTTTGCAATGTCCCCGGAACAAACCGGGAACAAGACAAAACCTCCACAGGACCATGCTACAACATCCCGAGAACATCCTAAAAATGTCCTTGGGGATGTCCCGAGAACTAACCAGGATCTAGAATAAACCATGACACAACGTCCTAACAACTTTAAGCAACCATTTCGTGACGTTTTAGGTTTGTGAGGTACTCACAGAGCAGTACACAATGGCCCAGGGAGAAAAAGGGGGGACAATAAACCCGGTGGAGGAGACATTGTATAAGACAGATACAGTATCTCTGGAAGACACACATTATCTCTGGAAGACACACAGTGCTGCTGAGCTGGTTGAGAATGAGCCCTTATCGAGGCCCTGGAGTGCATCGTCAGGCTAATCAATTATCTACCACCATCGAGTCAGGTCTGATTTCCTGCAGCATTTACATGTATACTGGTCCTCGTGGAACAAATGAACATCTGATCACATTGTCTTTACTTTGAATGTTTAGAAAGAGAATGAACAATACACTCACTTAAGAAAGTTAAGTAACAAGAGAGATATAATAAGGTTAGTCTTTGTGGGAATTAAGAACAGTTTAAAACCTGTGGTCAATACCAGACCACGAATCCATAGAGCTTGCTCTCAAAATGATTGTTCATAGGTGATGGTTTAGGCCTTCCCTGTAGCTCAGTTGGTAGAGCATGGTGTTTGCAACGCCAGGGTTGTGGGTGCGATTCCCACGGGGGGCCAGCACAGGAAAAAAAAAAAAATGAAAAAAAAAATGTATGAAATGAAATGTATGCATTCACTACTGTAAGTCGCTCTGGATAAGAGCGTCTGCTAAATGACTAAAATGCAATGTAAAATGTTTTTGTCTATTTTATAATATATCACATATTAAAAGCAGACATATTACTAGATGATCATACACATTTTTACAAGAAAAAGTATCCTGTAACCTGAAGTTTCCGGAAGTATCTGGAAGTACCCTGAATATACATCTTTACAAGGTATTTGCTGTAGTTTATATAACACATACAGTATTGACCCATTCCTTTGGCTTCTGTAGAGATTTATTTTGGTGGACAGAGCAGAAGGGGTCATTGCCTTTACCGCTCCATCAATGTCATCAAAGTCTACAGCTTCATATCACAAGGTGACCTTTGGTAGCCTGTAAACAAAGCCTCAGACTATTCTGTTCTCTTGAGTAGGCTGGACGTTTGGAGAGCTCAGACAGGTTAAAGCATTTTTTAATAGAAAAATGGTCAGACTTTAGCTTTGGAAAAAAAAATGTACCCTGTGCGTTGGCTTCTCTACACCAAAGCAGATATCAAATTAACTATTCAAACCATTTAAGCATTTAGTTAACAGACTTATTGTTTTCTTCATAGATAGGTAAATACCTTAGGTGAATCTACACCGTGGAATTGAAAATGCCTACCAGATAAAATAATGATATAAATCTTGTGTAGCCTTATTTCTCCTGTTGATTTAGAAAAGTAACACAAAACAAGAAGAGAGGAACAGGACAAACAAACAACATAACAATTATGTAAAAGGAGATCGTATTTTGTTTATTTTCCACCACCAACTGAGTGTGCAATTCTCCTCCGTCATGTACATCAAAACAGGGACTGTCTTGTACATAGTATGTGTTCATGTGTTTTTGACTCACAAAAAGGCAAGGTACACAATAACAGACAGCTCTTGTATCTAATGAACTTGATTATCCTCCATTAGTTGTAACTGATATAGACGGGAGTATTCACCAATAGGAGTTGAGTAGCAGATGTTGTCGTTCATCATAGCAGCAGCAGCAGGAGTTGGAGTGGGAATAGGGGTTTTAGTACGGAAGCAGGTGCAAGTTTATTAGTGGAGGCTGTGTTGTTGAGAGCCAGTTGGAGTATTGACGTTATAATTTTACTGAAGCTGTGTCTGGAACACACGACTGCTCTCGGTTCTCTAATAGCTCAGGACAACCCGCGACAGAGGCTGTGTCTGTGGCATAGCAACGCAAATATAGGCTAGTGTGCACGTGGGGCTTATTTTTTAATTTGGTGCAGAGAAAGGCGTACTATGAGAGAACTATGAGAGTGACTGGCGCAAGCAGGGCCACAGGAGACCAAGGCCGTCACGCGTATCCGCAGGTCATGTAAATAACAGATGGGCCGAGTGAACGCAGGCCTGTCCACTGCCAGAAGAGGTTTCGGCCCTGCAGGAACCACCACACCAACACAGTACACTCACAGAGAGGAGGAGGAACCAGCTCAACAACATACTACAGACCCAGAGAGAGAGAGAGAGATCAGTTCATTAACATACTATCACAAAACACAAACAGAGGCAAGCTTACCAACACACTACACAGAGGAAGCTGAAGAAGCCTGTTGTTTTGGTTTTCTGCGTTTTACTCTAGTTCCTGGTTGAATCACTCTGGGTTTCTTTAATCTTGTCTTACCTTGGATTTATCATAGTCTCTGTCTTTTCTGATCACTCACAATGGACTTAAAAAGATCTACTTCAAAAAAAAAAATATCTCAAAGATGATACTGGGTGTATTTCCTGAATAAACTTGCTCTTGAGCAGAAGACAGTCCATTAACCTGTCTGAATTAATTCCTTTCATTGTTTTGACAGTTTTTGTAAAAAGATTATCCATCATTATGAACACACATATAGAAAGAAACGTCCCTTTTTCAGGACCCTGTCTTTCAAAGATAATTGGTAAAAATCCAATTAACTTCACAGATCTTCATTGTAAAGGGTATAAACAATGTTTCCCATGCTTGTTCAATGAACCATAAACAATTAATGAACATGCACCTGTGGAACGGTCGTTAAGACACTAACAGCTTACAGACGGTAGGCAATTAAGGTCACAGTTATGAAAACTAAGGACACTAAAGAGTTCTTTCTACTGACTCTGAAAAACACCAAAAGAAAGATGCCCGGGGACCCTGCTCATCCGCTTGAACGTGCCTTAGGCATGCTGCAAGGAGGCATGAGGACTGCAGATGTGTCCGAGGCAATAAATTGCAATGTCCGTACTGTGAGATGCCTAAGACAGCGCTACAGGGAGACAGAACGTTCAGAACGTTGTCCTCGCAGTGACAGAACACGTGTAACAACAACTGCACAGGATCGGTACATCCAAACGTCACACCTGCGGAACAGGTACAGGATGGTAATAACAACCGCCCGAGTTACACCAGGAACGCACAATGCCTCCATCAGTGCTCAGACTGTCCGCAATAGGCTGAGAGAGGCTGGACTGAGGGCGGTTGTAAGGCAAGTCCTCACCAGACATCACCAGCAACAACGTCGCCTATGGGCACAAACCCACCGTCGCTGGACCAGACAGGACTGACAAAAAGTGCTCTTCACTGACGAGTCACCGTTTTATCTCACCAGGGGTGATGGTCGGATTTGCATTTATCATCGAAGGAATGAGCGTTACACCGAGGCCTGTACTCTGGAGCGGGATCGATTTGGAGGTGAAGGGTCCGTCATGGTCTGGGGTGTGTCACAGCATCATCGGACTGAGCTTGTTGTCATTGCAGGCAATCTCAACGCTGTGCATTACAGGGAAGACATCCTCTTCCCCATGTGGTACCCTTCCTGCAGGCTCATCCTGACATGACCCTCCAGCATGACAATGCCACCAGCCATACTGCTTATTCTGTGCGTGATTTCCTGCAAGACAGGAATGTCAGTGTTCTGCCATTGCCAGCGAAGAGCCCGGATCTCAATCCCATTGAGCACGTCTGGAACCTGTTGGATCAGAAGGTGAGGGCTATGGCCATTCCCCCCAGAAATGTCCGGGAACTTGCAGGTGCCTTGGTGGAAGAGTGGGGTAACATCTCACAGCAAGAAGTGGCAAATCTGGTGCAGTCCATGAGGAGGAGATGCACTGCAGTATTTAATGCAGTTGGTGGCCAAACCAGATACTGACTGTTACTTTTGATGTGGACCCCCCCCCCCCCCCTTTGTTCAGGGATGCATTATTCAATTTATGTTCAGTTTATGTCTCCGTTGTTGAATCTTGTTGTGTAAATATGTGTATGAACTTATGTTAAGTTTGTTGAAAATAAACGCAGCTGACAGTCAGAGGATGTCTTTCTTTTTCTTTCTTAAAATAAAGTGGTGATTCTAACTGACCTAAGACAGAAAAGTTTTATCCGTATTAAATGTCAGGGATTGTGAAAAACTGAGTTTAAATGTATTTGGCTAAGGTGTATGTAAACTTCCGACTTCAACTATATATATACATACATACATACATACATACATACATACATACATACATACATACATACATACATACATACATACATACATACATACATACATACATACATACATACATACATACATACATACATACATACATACATGCATACATACATACATACATACATACAGTACCAGTTATATGTTTGGGGACACCTACTCATTCAAGGGTTTTTCTTGAATAGCCACCCTTTGCCTTGATGACAGCTTTGCACACTCTTGGCATTCTCTCAACTAGCTTCATGAGGAATGCTTTTCCAACAGTCTTGAAGGAGTTCCCACATATGCTGAGCACTTGTTGGCTGCTTTTCCTTCACTCCGCGTTTCAACTCATCCCAACCATCTCAATTGGGTTGAGGTCAGGTGATTGTGGACGCCAGGTCATCTGATGCAGCACTCCATCACTCGCCTTGGTCAAATAACCCTTACACAGCCTGGAGGTGTGTTTTGGGTCATTGTCCTGTTGAAAAACAAATGATAGTCCCACTAAGCGCAAACCAGAAGGGATGGCGTATCGCTGCAGAATTCTGTGGTAGCCATGCTGGTTAAGTGTGCCTTGAATTCTAAATAAATCACAGACAGTGTCACCAGTAAAGCACCCCCACACCCCCATCACACCTCCTCCACCATGTTTCACGGTGGGAACCACACATGCAGAGATCACCTGCTCTGCGTCTCACAAAGACACGACGGTTGGAATCAAAATTTGGACTCATCAGACCAAAGGACTGATTTCCACCGGCCTAATGTCTATTGCTCATGTTTCTTGCCACAAGCAAGTCTCTTCTTACTGGTGTCCTTTAGTAGTGGTTTCTTTGCAGCAATTCAACCATGAAGGCCTGATTCATGCAGTCTCCTCTGAACAGTTGATGTTGAGATGTGTCTGTTACTTGAACTGTGTGAAGCATTTATTTGGGCTGCAATTTCTGAGGCTGGTAACTCTAATGAACTCTGGGTCTTCCTTTCCTGTGGCGGTCCTCATAGAGCCAGTTTCATCATAGCGCTTGATGGTTTTTGTGACTGCACTTGAAGAAACGTTCAAAGTTCTTGAAATTTTCTGCAATGACAGACTATCATGTCTTAAAGTGATGATGGACTGCCAGGTCTCTGACCACCTCCCTATAGGCTGTCTCATCGTTGTCGGTGATCAGGTCTACCACAGTTGTGTCGTCAGCAAACTTAATGATGGGGTTTGAGTCGTGCTTGGCCATAGAGTCATGGGTGAACAGAGAGTACAGGAGGGGAGTAAGCACACACTCCTGAGGGGCCCCAGTGTTGAGGATCAGCGTGGTAGATGTGTTGTTGCCTACCCTTACCACCTGGGGGCGGCCCGTCAGGAAGTCCAGGATCCAGTTGCAGAGGGAGGTGTTTAGTACCATATATACATACACATATCAGGGGAGGCTGGTGGGAGGAGCTATAGGAGGACAGACTCATTGTAATGGCTGGAATGGAATAAATGGAATTGAGTCAAACGGTGGTTACCATATCTTTGATGTGTTTGGTACCATTCAATTTACAATGAGCCCGTCCTCCTATAGCTCCTCCCACCTGCCCCCTCTGATACATATGTGTTATATAGTATATCCATAACATGTGTGTCAATGTCATACATCTTTTTACGCATCTTTTGTGTGTGTGTGTGTGTGTGTGTGTGTGTGTGTGTGTGTGTGTGTGTGTGTGTGTGTGTGTGTGTGTGTGTGTGGCTACGTGTGTGTGTGTGTGTGTGTGTGTGTGTGTGTGTGTGTGTGTGTGTGTGTGTGTGTGTGTGTGTGTGTGTGTGTGTGTGTGTGGCTACGTGTGTGTGGCTACGTGTGTGTGTGGCTACGTGTGTGTGTGGCTACGTGTGTGAGGCTACATGTGTGGCTCAGTGGAGTGGGTGTAATCAAAAGGAAGCGATCAAATCATGCCCGACAGGGATAAATGCCATCTGACGATTCCTTCTCCCTGATGCATTGGAGCGTGGAGGCATTCTGTGTGTGGGCTTGATTGGCATCTTAATTGTTTTGTGGTCCAATGCTACCTGACTGATTCCCGGGCGCATTCCCTCTGCTCCTTTGACAGGTAGGGATGAGAACGGCGATGTTCCAGCAGAAAGTCACGCTCCATCTCCGCTACAGTTACCAGCTCCTCCCAGGGGGAACGGAGGGGGGACGAGGGAGGGGGACGGATGTGCGTGCGAGGACTGGTGCACAAGGTATCATTACTGTGCACACCCACAGAAATGCCAGAGCCCCAGGGACTCATTAAAGGTTCTCAGATAGCAGCTTGACATGAAGCAGATGCTCCCAGTGTGGAAGACCAGCAGCAGTCATAACATCATGCACACCCCGGTCACTGGCTGAATTAGCAGAAGAACAGATCATAATCATATCACCACAGCGTGGGACCCTGGTGTATTTTGGCATACTGTAGAGCAACTAAGAAGAATCTTATTAATAAGCAGTTGGTGACGCCAAAAATGTTGCTCTTGGAAAACGCAGATGTAGTGCAGTGTATAAAATCTGATGTATCTCAAAGGGAATATCTCATCTGTAGGCTAATCTTCAATCATGTTATAATCGTGACTGACACGCCGACACGGTAATTCAAATGTGGAAGGCTGGATTTGTGTGTAGTAGTATTTGTGAGTAATAACGCCTTAGCCTCTGCCTCCTGCTGTTTTGCACAGTTATTGCAAATCTTTAGAATATCAAATTATCGAATTAGATGACTGTTATTAAGATTGACACATCAGATTAGCATTAGCTAGCAGGATATGCCTTAAATACTGAATGCATCACTGAACCAGTAACACACCAGTAGGATCCAAATTGATGTAGGTGATCAGAGAAGATACCTGGTACAGTAGATATTATTGGAGATTTGATTCTCTTCAAAAGTTTGAAAGTTTCTTTCTGTCCAAAGTGAAATCTGCCAATGTGTTAGTGTCCCAAAGCTGACATTAGATATCCCAACATATTGTCAAACACATTTTAGCTTCATTATGCTCCTCTCATTCCGTGCCCAGCACGGTTTAATCTCCTCTCCCCACTCAGCCTTCAGCCCTGCATTTTCATATCTGTCATTATAGTTGCAAAAATTGAGAGACGAATGGTTCAGTGTCATTTGAGTGTCCCGAAATAACTCTCCTGAGAATACGGTTACATAAATGTCTCTGTGTGTTAAATTAGGACTACACTGCTAACTGCCAGGCTACAACTACAGAAGTGTACCTTGCAATGTGGCTAGAACAGTATCATGTGTGATTGTGTTGACATTATACCTAGTTTCAGTGGTTTTATTTGGCCAAACAGTATAAATTCTACTATCAAGTAAGTTGGTCAAACAGCTTGCAGCAGCTTCTCCATTTCTGCTCTGATCTCAATGTGTTCATGTAAGAGAGCAAGTAAGAATTGAGTCCAGCAAGAGTATTTTAGAAATCAAACTGTGATAATGAGCCAAAAAGTTGCTATTTCGGAATTAACACCCACACGCTTAGAAAAAAGGGTTCCAAAAGGGTTCTTCGACTGTCCCCATACCATTTTGGTTCCAGGTAGAACCCTTTTGGACTCCAAAAAGGGTTCTACTTGGAACTAAAAGGGTTCTACCTGGAACCAAAAAGCGTTCGCCAAAGAGTTCTCCTATGGGACAGCCGAATAAACCTTTTAGGGTCTACATAGTGACTTTTTTTTTCTAAGACCGGGTAAAGTAATCTGAGGCAATTTGCTGAATTTTTCCCCAAAAAATGCTCTATATTTCTAAGAAGCCATCTTAGCAACAAAGGTACACTTTGATATTGCTTTTCAATACACTGTATTTAATTAATCACAGGGCCGAAGGGACATTTCAGGCGTCATTGGAGAGAACAATTTTCAGGTGTGAGGCAGAGGAAGGAAAAGCCCTTTGGGGTGCTGGAGGCCAATCCAATTCTCTGATGGAGAACTGAATGTTATTGAATTTTCCTTCCGCCTGGCCCCAAACCTTTAGGAGATAAATATTTCTACTCATGCTGAATTTATTAAATGGATATAGACAGAATAATGTAAACCTTTCAAGACATGCTCTTCTTCCCTTTCTACTCAAAGTGCTCAAAGTGACAGGTTACCATTCTGTAAGGGATATCTCTATTTCAGGAAGTAGTCATCAAGAAAAGTGCGTGTCACACTAAGTGCCAATGTAAGAAGTTATCTCTATCCGTTCCATTCATACATCCATTAATCTGGATACTATTGGGACTAGGACATACTGAAACAGTTAGACAGGGATAAACATCAGGTTGCATGCCACTAATGCATTCTGAAGAGTTCGGGGAGATGTGATGTGGTGTAGTTGTGGTAATGGAGGGTAGTCCAGGCCATGGAAATGTTTTATTTCTCTAGAGTATAAGATGGTGAAGGGGGAGCATGGCAGCCATCACAGCAGTGAACAGGAACTGAAAAGACCTGACAGCACGAGCTGCAGTACCAGCGCTGTGGGCCGGGGGGGGTTCTCCCAACGCTATGCCTCTCCACAGCCATCCGCTCTGGGCACTGATCCAGAGCATGCCTCTCCCTGCCAGCTGAGGAGTGGGTGAGGCTGGAGAACGGGGACGGGGGGACGGGGGGGACGGGGGGGACGGGGGGGGGTGACGGGGACGGGGACGGGGGGGACGGGGGGGGTGACGGGGACGGGGACGGGGACGGGGGGGGTGACCAGGGGAGTGTGAGGGGGTGTCAAGGAATGGGAAGACAGCAGACCTAACACACTTGTTCAAAGAAGGTTTCACCTAGATGGGGGAGTGGGGGGTTGATGTTGGAGAGGGTGAGTGAGAGAATAGAGAGGATGGGTAGGACTGGTCTTCAGCATTGACTCTGAGTCCTGCCTTTGATCCACAGACTCAAGGAGAGGGTTTGACTCAAAACTAGTGAGCTTCTCTATTTGGTGAATGAGTGAAGAGGATCATATAATAATGTACAGTTGAAGTCGGAAGTTTACATACACCTTAGCCAAATACATTTCAACTCAGTTTTTCACATTCCTGACATTTAATCTGAGTAAAAAGTCCCTGTTTTAGGTCAGTTAGGATCACCACTTTATTTTAAGAATGTGAAATGTCAGAATAATAGTAGAGAGAATGATTTATTTCAGCTTTTATTTCTTTCATCACATTCTCAGCGGGTCAGCAGTTTACATACAATCAATTAGTATTTGGTTGCATTGCCTTTAAATTGTTTAACTTGGGTCAAATGGTTCGGGTAGCCTTCCACAAGCTTCCCACAATAAGTTGGGTGAATTTTGGCCCAATTCGACTGACAGAGCTGGTGTAACTGAATCAGGTTTGTAGGCCTCCTTGCTCGCACACACCTTTTCAGTTCTGCCCACAAATCTTCTACAGGATTGAGGTCAGGGCTTTGTGATGGCTACTCCAATACCTTGACTTTGTTGTCCTTAAGCCATTTCGCCACAACTTTGGAAGTATGCTTGGGGTCATTGTCCATTTGGAAGACCCATTTGCGACCAAGCTTTAACTTCCTGACTGATGTCTTGAGATGTTGCTTCAATATATCAACATAATTTTCCATCCTCATGATGCCATCTATTTTGTGAAGTGCACCAGTCCATCCTGCAGCAAAGCACCCCCACAACATGATCCTGCCACCTCCGTGCTTCACGGTTGGGATGGTGTTCTTCGGCTTGCAAGCCTCCCCCTTTTTCCTCCAAACATAATGATGGTCATTATGGCCAAACAGTTCTATTTTTGTTTCATCAGACCAGAGGACATTTCTCCAAAATGTACGATCTTTGTCCCCATGTGCATTGGCAAATCGTAATCTGGCTTTTTTATGGCGGTTTTGAAGCAGTGGCTTCTTCCTTGCTGAGTGGCGTTTCAGGTTATGTTGATATAGAGCTCGTTTTACTGTGGATATGGATACTTTTGCACCTGCTTCCTGCAGCATCTTCACAAGGTCCTTTGCTGTTGTTCCGGGATTGATTTGCACTTTTTGCACCAAAGAACGTTCATCTCTAGGAGACAGAACTCGTCTCCTTCCTGAGCAGTATGACGGCTACGTGGTCCCATGGTGTTTATACTTGCGTACTATTGTTTGTACAGATGAATGTGGTACCTTCAGGCGTTTGGAAATTGCTCCCAAGGATGAACCAGACTTGTGGTGGTCTACAATTTTTTTTCTGATTTCTTTTGATTTTACCATGATGGCAAGCAAAGAGGCACTGAGTTTGAAGGTAGGCCTTGAAATACATCCACAGGTACATCTCCAATTGACTCAAATGATGTCATGGCTTCAGATGCTTCTGATAGGCTAATTGACCTAATTTTCTGGAATTTTCCAAGCTGTTTAAAGGCTCAGTCAACTTAGTGTATGTAAACTTCTGACCCACTGGAATTGTGAAGCAGTGAATTATAAATTAAATAATCTGTCTGTAAACAATTATTGGAAAACTTACTTGTGTCATGCACACAGTAGATGTCCTAACCAACTTGCCAAGACTATAGTTTGTTAACAAGAAATTTGTGGAGTGGTTGAAAAAAACTAGTTTTAATGATTCCAACCTAAGTGTATGTAAACTTCCGACTTCAACTGTATGTTCATGGGTTTGTGGGTTTTCAGTGCACGTGTGTGTGCATGCATATGTGTGCATAAACTACCGTTCAAAAGTTTGGGGTCACTGAGAAATGTCTTTGTTTTCCATGAACATACATGAAATTAGTTGCAAAATGAATAAGAAATATAGTCAAGACGTTGGCAAGGTTATAAATAATGATTTTTATTTGAAATAATAATTGTGTCCTTCAAACTTTGCTTTCGTCAAAGAATCCTCCATTTGCACCAATTACAGCCTTGCAGAATTTTGTCAATTTGTTGAGGTAATCTGAAGAGATTTCACCCCATGCTTCCTGAAGTATCTCCCACAAGTTGGATTGGCTTGATGGGAACTTCTTACGTATCATACGGTCAAGCTGCTCCCACAACAGTTCAATAGGGCTGAGATCTGGTGACTGTGCTGGCCACTCCATTACAGGCAGAATGTCAGCTGACTGCTTCTTCCCTACATAGTTATTGCATAGTTTGGAGCTGTGCTTTAGGTCATTGTCCTGTTGTAGGAGGAAATTGGCTCCAATTAAGCCCCGTCCACAGGGTATGGCATGGCATTGCAAAATGGAGTGATAGCCTTCCTTCTTCAAGATCCCTTTTACCCTGTACAAATCTCCCACTTTACCACCACCAATGCACACTCAGACCATCACATCGCCTCCACCATGCTTGACAGATGGCGTCAAGCACTCCTCCAGCATCTTTTCATTTTTTCTGCATCTCACGAATGTTCTTCTTTGTGATCCGAACACCTCAAACTTAGATTTGTCTGTCTTTAACACCTTTTTCCAATTTTCCTCTGTCCAGTGTCTGTGTTCTTTTGCCTATCTTAATCTTTTCTTTTTATTGGCCAGTCTGAGATATGGCTTTTTCTTTGCAACTCTGCCTAGAAGGCCATCATCCTCTTAACTGTTGACGTTGAGACTGGTGTTTTGCGGATACTATTTAATGAAGCTGCCAGTTGAGGACTTGTGAGGCGTTTGTTTCTCAAACTAGAAACTATTGTACTTTTCCTCTTGCTCAGTTGTGCACCGGGGCCTCCCACTCCTCTTTCTATTCTGGTTAGAGCCAGTTTGCGCTGTTCTGTGAAGGGAGTAGTACACATCGTTGTACGAGATCTTCAGTTTCTTGGCAATTTCTCGCATGGAATAGCCATAATTTCTCAGAACAAGAATAGACTGACGAGTTTCAGAAGAAAGTTATTTGTTTCTGGCCATTTTGAGCCTGTAATCGAACCCACAGATGCTGATGCTCCAGATTTTGCTTCATTTTAAAAGGCTAATTGATCATTAGGAAACCCTTTTGCAATTATGTTTGTACAGCTGAAAACTGTTGTGCTTCTTTAATCAGCACAACAGTTTTCAGCTGTGCTAACATAATTCCAAAAGGGTTTCCTAATGATCAATTAGCCGTTTAAAATGATAAACTTGGATTAGCTAACACAACGTGCCATTGGAACACAGGAGTGATGGTTGCTGATAATGGGCCTCTGTACGCCTATGTAGATACAGTATTCAATGAATAATCAGCTGTTTCCAGCTACTATGGTCATTTACAAAATGAACAATGTCTACACTGTATTTCTGATCAATTTGATGTTATTTTAATGGACAAAAACAAGGGCATTTCTAAGTGACCCCAAACTTTTGAACGGTAGTATATGTTTGAATACTATTTATCCTCTGGTGTTATGATACAGATGCAAGTAAAAATTGCCGTTTTAACTTGTATGTCATATAAGGCCTTCTGTACATGAAATTATTTTTATTTTTTTAAAGCATCAGGGTTATTAAATATACAACTTATCTATCTTTCAACAGTAGAAATGCATTTGAGGACAGGGCAGGTCCACTTGGTAGACCACTTGAGATTTGGTTTGGGGACTGAATTATATTATATATCGATTGAAGCGGGAATCAATTGCTCTTAATATCCTTTCCGTTTCCTAGTGGCTCCTCGTTGTCATTCAGAGAGTCACGCTGATCTCCCAGCAGGTTCCGATGAAACGATTTCCCCTATCAAACCATCCTGCATGCTTGTATCCTGCGTCACTGACGGTCATGAACACATCATCAACACAGAGGATCTCTCTCTCTCTCTCTCTCTCTCTCTCCTTCTTTAACCGCTGATGCAGTTTTTCTCCTTTGCAATTATTTTCTTTCATCTGGATTCTTTATCTTAGTAATGCAGGACCTCAGCGAGTGGATATGCAGACACTATCTAGCAGACCATGTTGATGGCTGCCAGATCCGATTTTCCATCCGATTATGAAGAACAACCTGCATCATCGAAGCAGACAGTCAGTATCATGGGTCTCATCAGTACGGGAGCACAGCTTGCTGATATGAATTCACCATCCTATACTCCAGATTCATCCATGTTTGAATAGGCTCTCCCAATCAAAATTCTCGGTAATGCTGAAGTCATAACATTAAAGTCAATCTTGATACTTTTCAAACCCAGTGAGGTTTACCTTCATATATCATTTACTATATCGGTATGAAATGACAGACTACAGTATCTTATGCAAAAATTGCATACCCAATGCACCTATACATCCTACAGTGTGCATAGCTTGACAATCCTATTTCTTTTACAAACAAAAATAGATGAAATATCTTTGAATCGGAAATTGTTTATATAGACACTTTAGAGAACTTTTCAAAAGTTAGACGGCTTGGATCAGAATGTCTTTGTAGAGTTGATGAAAAAACCGAGCGAGATGGTCGACTCACAGCATGTTGTTCTACAGTATCTGTCAGCAGCCTCTCCTGACAGCTTTGAACATGTGCACACTTTTATGTATCTGTTCTGGAAGAATGTGGGATGCATACTAATACAGTAGAATCACTTGGGGTAGGTATGAGTTTCACAACTACCACAGTAAAATCACAGTGGCACAACGAGAGGGGTGAGACAGATGCATGTTTCTTCTCACTTCTCACTCTTTATGGGCAGATATAAGGATGCATGGAGCTACATGAGGGCGTATGAAATAATGGAGCTACTTGAGGGCGTATGAAATAATGGAGCTACTTGAGGGCGTATGAAATAATAAATAATGGAGCTACTTGAGGGCGTATGAAATAATGGAGCTACATGAGGGCGTATGAAATAATGGAGCTACATGTGGGCGTATGAAATAATGGAGCTACTTGAGGGTGTATGAAATAATGGTGACACTGGGATAGTAAGACAAGTATGGGGCATAGTGTGTAGGACGGATAGCATAGATTGTGAGACGACAGAGAAAATATCTTGTTAAATGAACCAATCTCTTTCTCTCTTGAGCCATCAGTGTGAGAGGACAAACTCCAAGGGCGTAGGGATCTGATGGGCAAGAAGCAGGAAACAACATAGATTTGATTTTGTTTGTGCATCACTTGGCTGCTTTTGTTGCTTCATGTTAGCACATTGGGAAATGAAGCAAGAGAGACCTCTGAGTGTCAGTCTCATGTCTTGTTGTCAAATGTCATTGATGTCATCGCTATATACCATGGCTTTAAAGCTAGCCTCTTGCTTTGATAAAGTGAGAGGGTACCTCTAAGAGGCTGCATGGGTGGATTAGACCATAAACAATAGTAGTTTAAATGAGAGAAATCTATTTCACTCTACTCTCTCTGCCCCTATAATGAAAGACATCAGTCTATCTCATGTCATTCTTTCTGCCTGTCTGTGTAACCTGATTGTGGATTAGCCTGCTAAACTATGAGCATTAGTACAGTTATCTAATGTAAGTCATTTGCCTTCTAATTCATTGATCACTGATGTGATTACCACAGAGTGGAATAATGTAGCTGTCAGCTGGCTTGCAGTTTCATGTGTTTTGGGCTTTTGGCTCCTCTAGCATAGAACAGCTGTGTACCTTGAGACCAATGAGACACACTAGAGAAGTTGAGGAATGTATTTTGAATATGCAACATGTCAATGGCAGGTTGTGATATGACTTTTCTCTGTTGAAAATTGAATGAGTACCAACTCAGAACGATCCATTTTAATTCAACTATATTGTAACTAGGCATAGATTAGCATTAGCTATAAATGGCTTTAGCTAGAATTGTTGACTGTCCTGTGGAGCTGCTGTAAACAACAGCACAACAACAGCACTAACCTTACGCAATCCAGGCAATCATTTCAATATCACATCAGAATTCACAGCTAAGAGTGACGGTAGCCCACTGAGTTAGTGAGGTAGTGGGATGTTTATATTTTGTAATTATCTGGTGTTCTCAAATCTTCACCATGACTGCAAGCTGTGTGCTACATTGATTAGAATTCTCAACTCCTGGTTGGAGTTTCCACAAAAGTTTGCACAATACCAAACATTGTCAATACACCTCAGCAGGACATTTAATTAGCCGTTTTTCCTATGCTCTTCTTCTCCCTCCTGATTTCCCCCCAAACACCCTGGAGCACTCCAGCACACATTTAAATTCACTGTCTTTGCAGTCCAGCCTTAATAGAGGTGAACAGCTGGATTCCTTGTGTGACTCAACTATATATTATACTGCATGGCCCTGTTTACTGTGAAACAGATGAAGGGCTGAAATAATAATACATTTTAAAAGGCACACTGTCACGGTTGTCGTAGGAAGGAGTAGACCAAAGTGCAGCGTGTGTGTCGTTCCACATTTTATTTACACTGTGGAACTATGCAATACATATAAATAAACTGAATAACAAACCGTGACGCAGCGTTAACAAACACATACTAAAAAACAATCTCCCACAAACCCAGGTGGGACAAACACCAACTTAAATATGACCTCCATTTAGAGACAACGATGACCAGCTGCCTCTAATTGGAGATCATCTCTCAACCACTGAGAGTCAAAAGACTGCGTGACAAAAATCTTTGTGGATATTTAGTGTGAACTCTCAGTGGTTGTATTTAGTGGTGATAAGTAAAATGAATAAGATCAAAGTTCAGTGGTGATAAGTAAAATGAATAAGATCAAAGTTCAGTGGTGATAAGTAAAATGAATAAGATCAAAGTTCAGTGGTGATAAATAAAATGAATAAGATCAAAGTTCAGTGGTGATAAGTAAAATGAATAAGATCAAAGTTCAGTGGTGATAAGTAAAATGAATAAGATCAAAGTTCAGTGGTGATAAATAAAATGAATAAGATCAAAGTTCAGTGGCACCGGTTACATCTGAATATTGAACATTTGCATGCCTTTTGTTAATAAAAAAGGTTTCAATTCTGTTTTCTCCATACCCATTAGAGAAATAATAGGAACTGAAGTTAATCATTACCAAAAGCAGAGCATTTGCTTCCTAACAAGCTACTGCATCACTTTATTCAACAAATCATGAAGGTGAGATTCAACAAGGTTGTCACCTATGTAGCCTGTAGACACTCTGGCCATGCAGTACCATAATGTCAGCTACCCCCCATCTACATCAAGGTTCAGTGGTTATTTGTTCCTGAAGTTCTCTGACCATGCAGTGTGCTCAGGGCTGCTGTCCATGGTCCTGAATTCCAAATCACCATATGTGCTCTCCGTTGTGCTGAAATGCACATACATTCACTTAATCTAAATCAACAGAAGAGCTCTGAATGGTTCTGAAATTCACATACAGTACTTTCATCATTGCATACCTGAAGGAGGAGAAGGAGAGATGGATGAAAAGGACAAGATACTGAATAGGCAAGGCATACATTAGAGGCATTTGTGAAAGTTCATTAAAACCATAATATTCTTCCTTAGCATCACTGACAACGACGTGTAGAACCCTGAGTTAGTTAGGTCGGTAATATGTGTCATTATGAAATATCAAAGGTAGTACTCCTTACACACTCTCTGTGGTCAGAATGATCCCAAGTGTGCTGCAGGGAGAGACAGGGAGAAAACCACAAAGGTCATGTGATTACAGCTGTCCAAGTGTCTGTGCTCAGCTGCCAATCCTGCACACTAACACTTCAGAGAGCTGCCATGTCACTGTTTGTGATTATGAAAACATACTGTTCGACAACTAATGTGACAGTGGTGGGGCAGCCTGTGTAGCCTCACAGACTGGTGTCACCGCATGTATGATGGGAAGTTGCTAGAAGCTAACTAGCAGCTGGTACTGGCAGCTGACTTCAGATTGGGGAGTACTGCAGGGAGTACAGTATCGACTCCAGGCATGCAGGGTTGGTATATATATATTACACTGATTTGTGTTCATTAGATTAGCTGCAATGAAGGAGGAGGTCAATGGAATTTCAGGTGAAGATCTTGCATTGGCCTACCTGCCCCAGAGCCCTGTACCACAGAAGCTGCAAATCTGGTGTACTGGAAAATGACAGTTGACTGCAGAAGGCTGGAGGGAGCATGATATCAACAAATACAGTACGTGGTATAGCATTGTTACATACCAAAATGACACCTCAGAACTAACATCCCAGAGTACAAAGTAGCTTGATGCTTGGCAAACATTTCACCTTTTGACACCAGATGGAAAACAAACTGTGATGCAATGCTGCACAGTCAAATTATCTCTGGCAGCTTCAGGATTTTGGGGAGGCCTGCTTTGATTTTGTTTCATAGGAAGCAGATGCTTGGGGGCTGATGGTATTCGCTTTACTTTGTGCTTGATTTGAATTCATATTGCATTTTTTCCCCCCATTGTTCTCCCTTTCAAATGAAATCTTCTGTAACTCTTGATCTTTCAATCTCTCTCTCTCCCTCTGCTGTTTATCCTGTAGCAGAATGGCGTGGGTGTGGAGAGCACCATGCATTCCCGCTCAGCTCACCTCTAATGGCTGCTCCTATTCTCTCCACTCTCTCCTTCCTGCCCTCACTGATCACGGTCTCCTCTGTAGTCTCCATTACCTCCCACTCTGTGTCAGCGCAAAGCAAACCTCCCCCACATTACACCACCTACCACTCACTATGTAAAATGTCCACCTTAAACCAATTTTATTTTATTGCACCATTATTGGATAGAAACCAATACATAGTCATAGTGAGTGCTTGCTAGCATAAAGCAAGATAACAATAGAGTAGCTAATCACTCACAGACAGGTAGTGATCTCTTAGAGCTGTGGTTTGAGGTTTGATTTGATTAAATCAGGGAAATGACAGCTTGCTTGTCAACATTATCAGAACTTGTGGGAGAAGTCCTTCAGTTCAGAGAGGCCTTCTTTATTATGCGAAGTGTCTGTTATCCTGGAGCTGTGATCAATACGGACATCCTCAGCCTGTCCATAGACTTGGCTCCTCAAATCACATGAATATCAATGCCCAATGGGACCCAGTCAGCACTCAATAGCTTGACCTCAGCTGTCATTTTCAATCAGAAGTGGTCAGTCAGAAGTGGTTTCATTGTCTGAGGGATGCAATATATAATTCATGGATGGAGACCGCCGAGCTAATTGATACAGATGATGAGTTACAGTGCATTTTACACTCACTTAAAACTTAACTCACTCATGAAAACGTACTCATACTCTGCTCTGCTGCCAAACTGGTCACATGATATCACTCTCTCTCTCTCTAACCAGTGGTAAATTACTATGTGCATATACTCAACTCATTGAAATATTGTCCATGATCACACATATGCCCATCAAGAAACAATTACTTTTGTCTCCCGGGGAAGCATACCCTCGGAGTTCTCTGGTCCAGCCTGTCCCTCTGAGTGTAAGGCTGAGTGTGTGAAGAAAGACTACCTCCCCTCCAGGGATCCAGCCAATCTCCCTGTGCTGTAGTTGAAAAAAATGGGATTTCAAAAAAGAGAGATTTGCACGACAAAGGAAGGAATGAGAGGCTGTAGTCATTATTTTCTTTGCTGTATCCAAGGGGCACTCACTTCCGAATTTAATCAAGTAGATAACAGAAATACATTTGCATTCCAAACCATTTGAGCTTTACTTGATTCTTCCATTTGGTCTTCCTTTTTTTCAATTTCCAACATGTAATATGTAATATGTGTGTGTGTGTGTGTGTGTGTGTGTGTGTCTGTGTGTGTGTGTGTGTGTGTGTGTGTGTGTGTGTGTGTGTGTGTGTGTGTGTGTGTGTGTGTGTGTGTGTGTGTGTGTGTGTGTGTGTGTGTGTGTGTGTGTGTGTGTGTGTGTGTGATGCAATTCCACCTGCAGCTTTCTTCCTGCCCCCTGCTCTGCAGAAATATGCAAATCTACAATGCAGCGTAAGATGTTCTTGTACAGCAGGCAATATCAGAAAAAAAACATGACCCCTTGCCCTCCGTTTGTCAGCTGTTAGAGACGATATCAGTGGAAGTAGATTTAATTAGCAGCACATAAGGGACAGGAGCGGCGAGGGGTCACATGGTCACAATGCAGAGGGAAGAGTGGTGTTTCTGTGTCCCTACCAATTACATGCTTGATGGGAGGGGGTGAGAGGAACGTATGGCTGCCAGCTGCGCAGGGACAGGTTCAGTCAAATCTTATTAACTGTGAGCAGAGGATCTGGGTTATCATGGCTCAGCCCCACCGATGCCCCCAACAGCCCAACACAAACAGAGCTGTGGCGCTCCAGCAGCAGGATGAAGAGCTCAGACCTGATATCTGATGAAATATTTACTCACAGGGTGTCCCACAGAAAGACATGAACAACCTATATCAACCTGATCCTTAAGATGATTAGAGGCCAGCAGACTGTTAAAGGTGTGTGGCTCCATGGCTATCCCTCTTGCATAGCCACCTCTATGATTACATTGGAATGGATTCAGGATGCTCTCATTTATGAATCCTCTGTTCTCCAGCTCTCTCTCTCTTTAGCAGGAGGCTGGAAGGTAGCGAGGTGAATGGGAAATGGTCCTTTTGTAGAATTACAGTTCTTACAGCCTGAGCCAGACATTCTTGAAATATCATATTCCTTAAAGCTGTGGAAATCCCAAGAAATCGTGAGAATGATTCCTGTCAGTTCACGCTTTTGACTTATTATCTTATTGAATTGAAGGGAATTGAGTGGAAATGTCCTCTTAGTAATGCATTGGTTTATCCATCATGTTTTAAGATATATTCCCCTCAAAAATGCACTTCATTTCACCTCCATCTCGCTCTCTCTCTCACTCACTCTTTCTCTGGACAAACAAAGAGAGTGGTTGAGGGATGGAGAGTCCCTGAATAATGGCTCAGGCCTGAGCTGGATAAATAATGCAAAACCAATGTATAAAGCTGTTACGTGTACTGTGGTACAGACCACTTATTGAAAAGAGACCTTGCTCTGCTTCTAGATAACGGTCAAATCCTGTCCAGCCCCTTGAACATCTTTCCGCTTTTTGATCTTGCAGCATGTTTTATGTTATTTTCTTATTGACACTGAACTGAAACACATGGGGGCAGAGGAGGGGAGGATGACGAAGAAATATTGCATATATAGTTGGACAGGGAATCAGGATATTTGAAGAAGGATCATGAGGGTTGTTCTGATCCCAGTTAAACAGATGCTGGTGTTTGGCTTTAGAATGATAAGAGATTAATAACGGAGCAAAGAGAGCCTGACGGAGAGAGATAGAGAGCGAGAAAAAGTTTGATGAGCTTACTGTGGACTAGCGAAACAATTGGGAGAAGGAGACAAAAGGATAGAGGAACGACAGCCAAGCACAAGGATTGGTCAAAGTATCCCATGTGACATGATGCATTAAAATCCACTATGTAACACAAATAACTCTGAGCCTTACAAGCCCTCTATCCCTCCCGCACCCTGTCTATATTCCCCTCAGTCAACCTTCCTTCCTAAAATAAAAAAAATCCTGTCACTCCTCCATCTGAGCAGTGTCGCCCCTGCTGATTCTTTGTCATTCAGTTTCAGAGCCAGACATCCTGCTGCGCCTTTGTCTCCTCTGTGGCTTTGTAGTCCTGAAATGAACACTCAACACTGCACTGCACCATGGTACATGCAACCCAGCCCGTAAATATTGCTAGTCCAACAGGCAGGGTATATGGAGAAAATACAGTGAGAAAATTGCAATCCGCAGACAACCATCCCCTTGGTTACAAGTGTTAATGACATACTGTAGCTGTGGGATAGCTACAGTACAGTGCCTTCAGAACGTGTTCATACCCCTTTACTTCTTCCTCATTTTCTTATGTTACAGCCTGAATTTATAATTGATTACATTTAGATTTTTTTTTGTCACTGGCCAACACACAATAACCCATAATGTAAAAGTGGAATTATGGTTTTTAAAATGTTTTCAAATTAATAACAAAAATAAGCAGACATGTCTTGAGTCAATAATTATTCAACCCCTTTGTTATGGCAAGTCAAAATAAGTTCAGAAGTAAAAATGTGCTTAACAAGTCACATAATAAGTTGCATGGACTCACTCTGTGTGCAATAATAGTGATTAAAATGATTTTTGAATGTACATCTCTGTACCCCACACATACAGTTATCTGTAAGGTCCTTCAGTCGAGCAGTGAATTTAAAACACAGATTCAATCACAAAGACCAGGGAGATTGGTAGATGGGTAAAAAAAAGCAGACATTGAACATCCCTTTGAGCATGGTGAAGTTATTAATTACACTTTGGTGTACAGGCTTCCTTCCTAACTCAGTTGCCGGAGAGGATGGAAACCACTTAGCGATTTCACCATGAGACCAATGAAAACTTTAAACAGTTAAAAGAGTTTAATGGCTGTGATGGGAGAAAACTGAAGATGGATCAACAACATTGTAGTTATTCCACAATACTAACCTAATTGACAGAGTGAAAAGAGGGAAACCTCTACAGAATAAAAAATATTCCAAAACATGCATGCTGTTTGCAACACGGCACCAAATTAATACTGCAAAAAATGTGGCAAAGCAATTAACTTTTTGTTCTGAATGCAAGCAGTAATGTTTGGGGAAAATCCAATACAACACATTACTGAGAACCACTCTCTATATTTCCAAGCATAGTGGCTTGCTGCATCATGTTATGTCATGCTTGTAATCGTTAAGAACTAGGGAGTTAAAAAAAAAAAAAAATGGAGCTAAGCACTGGCAAAATCCTAGAGGAAAACCTGGTTCCGTCTGTTTTCCACCAGACACTGGGAGATGAATACACTTTTCAGCAGGACAATAACCTAAAACACAAAACCAAATCAACACTGGAGTTGCTTACCAAGAAGACAGTGGCCGAATTAAAGTTTTTACTTAAATCTAATTGAAAATCTATGGCAAGAATTGGAAATAGTTGTCTAGCAATGATCAACAACCAATTTGTCAGAGTTTGAAGTATTTTGAAAATAATAAATGGGAAAATGTTGCACAATCCAGGTGTAGAAAGCTCTTAGAGACTTACCCAGAAAACCTCACAGCTGTAATCACTGCCACAGGTGATTCTAACATGTACTGACTATGTAATCAAGATATTAGTGTTTTATTTTTTATTAATATTTTACAAATGTTGACGTTTTTCTTCCACTTTGACATTAGAGTAGTTTTGTGTATATCGTCGACATAAAATGACAATTTAATCCATTGTAATACTACTTTGTAACACAGCTAAATGTGGAAAAAGTCAAGTGGTGTGAATACTTTCTGAAGGCACTGTATGTCAGGTGATATGTACAAAACAATACATTACAATACAATGCATCATGCGTTCACCTACAGAATGAGTCAGTAACTTATTGCAAAATAATCTTGGCAGAGTCCTTTACATTAGTCAGGTTTTGGATTGAATTAAATTGATTTGATTGTGTGACTACTGCAGAGGTGCATGATAAACAGTAGCATTTAGGCAGTTCACAAAGGACTACGGGCAATTAGCTTAAAAGGTCATCCTGTTCCTAACACAAAAGCCAAAGACACATCCTGTGTTACAGCTTGACACATGTATGCCCCACACTCTATCAGTGAGTCAAAGTAGAAAATTTGACGGTAGAGGTTTGGAATGTTTCAACCCTGAGAAAACAGCAGGTATGAGGTGTGTTTCTGTAATGAACGAAACATTCTCAGCTAGGACTCCTTAGAATTGAAGATATGAAATAGGACTCATTGGAGAGGAACAAACACATGAGAGAAATCTGATCTGAAGTACATTTTACTTGTGCATTCAATGTCTCAGAAAATATTACCATCCAGACACTAAATCAGACATACATTATAAGATGGTGTTTTTTATTTGATTTTATTTGTTTCACCTTTATTTAACCAGGTTGGCTAGTTGAGAACAAGTTTTCATTTGCAACTGCGACCTGGCCAAGATAAAGCATAGCAATTCGACACATACAACAACACAGAGTTGCACATGGAATAAACAAAACACACAGTCAATAATACAGTAGAACAAAAGAAAACTAAAATACAGTGAGCGCAAATGAGGTAAGTTAAGGCAATAAATAGGCCATGGTGGCGAAGTAATTACAGTAAAGCAATTAAACACTGGAAAGGTAGATGTGCAGAAGATGAATGTGCAAGTAGAGATACTGGGGTGCAAAGGAGCAAGATAAATAAATAAATACAGTATGGGGATGAGGTAGGTAGATGGGCTGTTTACAGATGGGCTATGTACAGGTGCAGTGATCTGTGAGCTGCTCTGACAACTGGTGCTTAAAGCTAGTGAGGGAGATATGAGTCTCCAGCTTCAGAGAGTTCGTTCCAGTCATTGGCAGCAGAGAACTGTTACATGAAACTCGATCATTATTAAGAATTATGATCGTATTTGAAATAGAATATGTACGCTAGCAACATAGGTGTTTGATATACACCGCAGAATACCTTGATATTCTTTTACTAAGGTATTATTACAGTTCATATAAGGAAATCAGTCGATTGAAATAAATTCATTAGGCCCTAATCTATGGATTTCACAAGACTGGGAATACGGATATGCATCTGTTGGTTACAGATACCTTTAAAAAATGGGCCTCACAATGGGCCTCAGGATCTTGTCACAGTTTTTCTGTGCATTCAAATTGCCATCGATAAAATGCAATTGTATTCGATATCTGTAGCTTATACCTGCCCTTACCATAACCCACCGCCACCATGGGGCAATCTATTCACAACGTTGACATAAGCAAACCACTCGCCCACAAGACACCAAACACGTGGTCTGCAGTTGAGAGGCCGCAGACCACGTTGGAGGCGACTTATGGTAGAGAAATGAACATTCAATTCTCTGGCAAAAGCTCTGGTGGACATTCCTGCAATCAGCATGCCAATTGCAAGCTCCCTCAAAACTTCAGACATCTGTGGCGTTGTGTTGTGTGACTAAACTGCACATTTTAGTGTGGCCTTTCATTGTCCCCAGCACAAGGTGCACCTGTGTGATGATGATACTGTTTAATCAGCTTCTTGATATGCCACACCTGTCAGGTGGATGGATTATCTTGGCAAAGGAGAAACGATAACTAACAGGGATGTAAACAAATTTGTGCACAAAATGTGAGAGAAATAAGGTTATTTTATTTAATCTCATGAAACATGGGACCAATACTTTACATGTTGTGTTTATATTTTTGTTCAGTGTACATAAAGTGCATTCAGAAAGTATTCAGTCCTCTTAACTTTTTCCACATTTTGTTACATTACATCTTTATTCTAAAATTGATTAAATTATTATTTTTCCTCAATCTACACACAAAACTCAATGTCAAAGAAAAAACAAGTACATTTTTTAAAAAGTATTCAGACCCTTTGCTATCAGACTCGACATTGAGCTCAGGTGCATCCTGTTTCCAATGATCATCCTTGAGATGTTTCTAGAACTTGATTGGAGTCCACCTGTGGTAAATTCAGTTGATTGGACATGATTTGGAAAGGCACACACCTGTCTATATAAGGTCTCACAGCTGACAGTGCATGTCAGAGCAAAAAAACAACAATAAAACAACAACTCTGATGAAGGCCGTGAGGCTGATACGTAAAGCTTATTAAAGAGCAGTGATACTATCAAGAGCAGTGTGCAGGTTTCTTCTTTTTTCTCAAACCAAAAACCAAGCCATGAGGTCGAAGGAATTGTCCGTAGAGCTTCAAGACAGGATTGTGTCGAGGCACAGATTTCTGGAAGGGTACCACATGACTCTTAGACCATGAGAAACAAGATTCTCTGGTCTGATGAAACCAAGATTGAACTCTTTGGCCTGAATGCCAAGCGTCACGTATGGAGGAAACCTGGCACCATCCCTATGGTGAAGCATGGTGGTGCCACATCATGCTGTGGGGAGGTTTGTCAGCGGCAAGGACTGAAAGACTAATCAGGATCAAGGGAAAGATGAATGGAGCAAAGTACAGAGATATCCTTGATGAAAACCTGCTCCAGAGCACTCAGGACCTCAGACTGGGGGCGAAGGTTCACCTTCCAACCGGATAACAACCCTAAGCACACAGCCAAGACAACGCAGGAGTGGCTTTGGGACAAGTCTCTGAATGTCCATGAGTGTCCCAGCCAGAGCCCGGACTTGAACCCGATCGAACATCTCTGGAGAGACCTGAAAATAGTTGTGCAGCGACCCTCCCCATCCAACCTGACAGAGCTTGAGAGGATCTGCAGAGAAGAATCAGAGCAACTCCCCAAATACAGGTGTGCCAAGCTTGTAGCATCATACCCATACCCAAGAAGATTCAAGGCTGTAATCGCTGCCAAAGGTGCTTCATCAAAGTACTGAGTAAAGCGTCTGAATACTTAAGTAAATGTGATATTTTATTTTTATTTTTATTACAGAAATGTCAAAAACCTGGTTTTGCTTGGTCATTGTGGGGTATTGTGTGTAGATTGATGGGAAATAAACAATTATATTCATTTTAGAATAAGGCTGCAACGTAACAAAATGTGAAAAAAAGGGGTCTGAATACTTTCTGAAGGTATTGTAACTGGTAGGACTCAAACTAGCAAAGATTATCTACACGTAAAGCAATGCTCCAAACAACCATTTTGAAAGACAACATAATATCAAGATCAAATGGAGTGTTCTATCTTAGACAGTTCTTCATGTTTCAGATTGTTGCATGGCATTTCCTCTCACATGAACCAAAGATGGTGGGAATTCAAAGGGACTCGGCATGTCAAAATCATGATTCAACTGCACATCTTTCAGGTAGTTATGATAAGATGAGCTCAGAACCGGATGAAAACAATCTTTTTTTATTCTCCATAGTTTCATCTTCCATTTTATCTCTTCCCCTCCTGAGGGCACCTGCTTGACATGTCACCTGTCAATCTCAGATATGGTCCTTACTTCTTTCTTTAGCTCCAACTTTAAAGAGTACAATTCTTAATGGCTACCAATTATAACCAGATACGGAAGGGCTTTAGAAGATAATGGTCTAAGTCTTGCGGATGAATCACCTGCCAATATCATGATTTTACTCTCTCTTTCCCCCAAGTCTCTAAATCAGCACAGAAGTGAAAAATCCCAATTTTGTGGTTAAAAAATCACAGCTCAAATAGGCCTACGTAACTGACGACAAACAGTGCCACAAAGCACATTTCTCTCAACTAATTTATCTTCACAAACTGACTTAAAACATATAAATGAAAGGGGGAAATGCCTCTAGTATCTAGACGACTAATGATCAGTTGAATGAAGCTCTAGTAATTATCCAAAGACTCTCACAAGATCCCCAAACAAACAGGCAGGGCTTTGACTGACTGGGATCGATGTAGCCAGTATTCCCCCTTCTGAGTAGAGTTGAAAAACTGATAGCCAAACAGATTAATGCTGTTTGTCTCAATTCTCTAAGTGATGAAGCGCATGATCCTCTAAGGAGAGACCATTTCAGCTTCGGTGACCACAGAAAACCACTAACGATAATACTGTTGACTATCTTCTTATGTCCACTTCTTATGTCCACTTTCATGAGCTGATAAAAATATCCCAGAAAATGTCCATAAGCACAAATAGCCTATTTCTCTCAAATGTTGTGCACACATTTGTTTACATCCCTGTTAGTGAGCAGTTCTCCTTTGCCAAGATAATCCATCCACCTGACAAGTGTGGCATATCAAGAAGCTGATTAAACAGCACGATCATTACACAGGTGCACCTTGTGCTGGGGCCAATAAAAGGCCACTCTAAAATGTGCAGTTTTGTCACACAACACAATGCCACAGATGTCTCAAGTTTTGAGTGTGCAATTGGCATGCTGACTGCAGGAATGTCCATCAGAGAATAGAATGTTAATTTCTCTACCATAAGCCGCCTCCAATGTTGCTTTAGAAAATTTGCCAGAACGTCCAACCGGCTTCACAACCGCAGGCCATATGTAACCATGCCAGCCCAGGACCTCCACATCCAGCTTCTTCACCTGCGGGATCATCTGAGACCAGCCACCCAGACAGCTGATGAAAATGTGGGTTCGCACAACAGTAGAATTTCTGCACAAACTGTCAGAAAACAGTCTCAGGAAAGCTCATCTGTGTGCTCGTCGTACTCACCAGGGTCTTGACCAGACTGCAGTTCGGCGTCGTAACCAACTTCAGTGGGTGAATGCACTCCGTGGATGGCCACTGGTACGCTGGAGAAGTGTGCTCTTCATGGATTAATCCCGGGTTTCAACTGTACCAGGCAGATGACAGACAGCATGTATTGTGTTGTGTGGGCAAGCGGTTTGCTGATGTCAACATTGTGAACAGAGTGCCCCATGGTGGCGGTGGGGTTATGGTATGGGCAAGCTTAGGCATAAGCTACAGAAAGCGAACACAATTAAATTTTATCGATGGCAATTTGAATGCACAAAGCTACCGTGACGAGATCATGAGGTCCATTGTCATGCCATCCAGCCGCCGCCATCACCTCATGTTTCAGCATGATAATGCATGGCCCAATGTCGCAAGGTTCTGACGTGTACTACAGAGTGTTCCAGTTCCCACCAATATCCAGAAACTTCGCACAGCCATTGAAGAGGTGTGGGACAGCATTCCACAGGCCACAATCAACAGCTTGATCAACTCTATGCGAAGTAGATGTGTCGAACAGCATGAGGCAAATGGTGGTCACACCAGATACTGACTGGTTTCCTGATCCACGCCCCTAACTTTTTTTAAGGTATCTGTGACCAACAGATGCATACAGTGAGGGAAAAACGTATTTGATCGCCTGCTGATTTTGTACGTTTACCCACGGACAAAGAAATGATCAGTCTATAATTTTAATGGTAGGTTTATTTGAACAGTGAGAGACAGAATAACAACAACAAAAAATCCAGAAAAACGTATGTCAAAAATGTTATAAATTGATTTGCATTTTAATGAGGGAAATAAGTATTTGACCCCCTCTCAATCAGAAAGATTTCTGGCTCCCAGGTGTCTTTTATACAGGTAACGAGCTGAGATTAGGAGCACACTCTTAAAGGGAGTGCTCCTAATCTCAGCAATCAATCAATCAGATTCCGAACTCTCCACCATGGCCAAGACCAAAGAGCTCTCCAAGGATGTCAGGGACAAGATTGTAGACCTACACAAGGCTGGAATGGGCTACAAGACCATTGCCAAGTAGCTTGGTGAGAAGGTGACAACAGTTGGTGCGATTATTCGCAAATGGAAGAAACACAAAAGAACTGTCAATCTTCCTCGGTCTGGGGCTCCATGCAAGATCTCACCTCGTGGAGTTGCAATGATCATGAGAACGGTGAGGAATCAGCCCAGAACTACACGGGAGGATCTTGTCAATGATCTCAAGGCAGCTGGGACCATAGTCACCAAGAAAACAATTGGTAACACACTACACCGTGAAGGACTGAAATCCTGCAGCGCCCGCAAGGTCCCCCTGCTCAAGAAAGCACATATACATGCCCGTCTGAAGTTTGCCAATGAACATCTGAATGATTCAGAGGACAACTGGGTGAAAGTGTTGTGGTCAGATCAAAATGGAGCTCTTTGGCATCAACTCAACTCGCCGTGTTTGGAGGAGGTGGAATGCTGCCTATGACCCCAAGCACACCATCCCCACCGTCAAACATGGAGGTGGAAACATTATGCTTTGGGGGTGTTTTTCTGCTAAGGGGACAGGACAACTTCACCGCATCAAAGAGACGATGGACGGGGCCATGTACCGTCAAATCTTGGGTGAGAACCTCCTTCCCTCAGCCAGGGCATTGAAAATGGGTCGTGGATGGGTATTCCAGCATGACAATGACCCAAAACTCACGGCCAAGGCAACAAAGGAGTGGCTCAAGAAGAAGCACGTTAAGGTTATGGAGTGGCCTAGCCAGTCTCCAGATCTTAATCCCATAGAAAATCTGTGGGGGGAGCTGAAGGTTCGAGTTGCCAGACGTCAGCCTCGAAACCTTAATGACTTGGAGAAGATCTGCAAAGAGGAGTGGGACAAAATCCCTCCTGAGATGTGTGCAAACCTGGTGGCCAACTACAAGAAATGTCTGACCTCTGTGATTGCCAACAAGGGTTTTGCCACCAAGTACTAAGTCATGTTTTGCAGAGGGGTCAAATACTTATTTCCCTCATTAAAATGCAAATCATTTTATAACATTTTTGACATGCGTTTTTCTGGATTTTTTGTTGTTGTTATTCTGTCTCTCACTGTTCAAATAAACCTACCATTAAAATTATAGACTGATCATTTCTTTGTCAGTGGGCAAAATCAGCAGGAGATGAAATACTTGTTTCCCTCACTGTATCTGTATTCCCAGTCATGTGAAATCCATAGATGCTGGCCTAATGAATTTATTAAAATCAGCTGATTTCCTTTTTTGAACTGTAACTCAATATAAAATAGTTGAAATTGTTGCATGTTGCGTTTGTATTTTTGTTCAGTGTATTATTACCACCTAAATACAGTGTGTTACCTAGTATGTTAAAAAACAACAAAATTTGAGCTCCATTCTTACCATCTGTACTGACGCTATGTGCTACTATCTTTTTATTTTCTGAATGTGCATGTTAATCATTCATACAAAGGAAAGGCTTTGTATTTCACAGAGAGAGACAATGGAGTATAACAGCTCATTGGGAATGCCCAAGAGCACACAAGTCGTTATGATGCCGACAGTAAAAGGGAAGGGTAACCTTTCCATCCCATACAACTGACACTATCCTTATGGGAGCTCCAAGTAATCCTGACTGGAATTCACAATGAGACACCATTCCAATCCAATGACCTCTGCAACTTTACAAAAAGGGGATTGATTTATGGAAAGGCCTTCCATGCACAGCCTCTCCCCCCACTGGGCCATCAGATCTACATAAAAACTGTGATTAGAGAGAGCAGGAGGAAGAAATAATCTAACTATGAGGAGGAGAGACTGGAACTGAAGCAAATTTAGTGAGTACATTTTGGTCTTGGTCAAAATAGGGGTTGTACAAATGTATTATTCTAGCAGTTGGGTTCCAAGGTACTAAGAGCAGGAAATATTTGATATGGATTAACTCTTTTGAAAAGGCAAATTGGTTAGTACTGAAATGGAAACCTGCTCCCCAAGAGAAATAGCTGGCTCCAGAATGATTCAACTGTTATTAATATATACTGAACAAAAATATTAACACAACATGTGAAGTGTTGATTGCATGTTTCATGAGCTTAAATAAAATATCAAATTTTTTCTCAAATTGTGTGCACAGATGTGTTTACATCTCTCTTAGTGAGCATTTCTCCCTTACCAAGATAATCCATCCACCTGATAGGTGTGGCATATCAACAAGCTGATCACACAGGTGATCACACAGGTGCACCTTGCTCTGGGGACAATAAAAGGCCACTCTACAATGTGCAGTTTTGTCACACAACATAATGCCACAGATATCTCAAGTTTTGAGGGAGCATGCAATTGGCATGCTGACTGTAGGAATGTCCATCAGAGCTGTTGCCAGAGAATTAAATGATTATTTCTCTACCATAAGCCGCCTCTAAAGTCATTTTAGAGAATTTGGCAGTATGTCCAACCGGCATCACAACCGCAGACCACATGTAATCACGCCAGCCCAGGACATCCACATCTGGCTTCTTCACCTGTGGGATTGTCTGAGACCAGCCACCCGGACAGTTGTTGAAACTGAGGAGTATTTATGTCTGTAATAAAGCCCTTTTGTGGTGAAAAATGTATTCTGATTGGCTGGGCCTTGGCTCCCCAGTGAGTGAACCTATGCCCTCCCAGGCCCACCCATGGCTGTGCCCCTACCCAGTTATGTGAAATCGATAGATTTGGACCTAATGAATTTATTTCAATTGACTGATTTCCTTATATGAACTGTAACTCTGTAAAATCGTATACGATGATGATGTTGCTATACTGTTCTTGTTGCTGCTGTTGTTGATTATGATTATTTTATTTATCCTTTATTTTTTCAGGATATCACATTGATACTACAGAATCTATTTCTCAAATAAGACCACGATGATGATGACTATGATATTTACATCTGAATATGTATATTCCACAATTCAAGGGTTAGGGGCATCTGGCTAATCAGTAATAAGCAGGCACTTTAGCAACTCTGAGGATGCAGGGCTCTCTCTCTCCCTCTGTGTGTGTGTGTGTGTGTGTGTGTGTGTGTGTGTGTGTGTGTGTGTGTGTGTGTGTGTGTGTGTGTGTGTGTGTGTGTGTGTGTGTGTGTGTGTGTGGGTGTGTGTGTGTGTGTGTGTGTGTGTGTGTGTGTGTGTGACAGGCCATTACAGTCAACCTGTCACTGCAGACCAACACATGCTCAGTATTCTGGACAATGCTCAGGACCTCTTCAAAGCATCAGGAGCCAGAAGAAAACACAGAGGTAGGACTGAGATTCCCAAGCATTGACCAGCTGAAGAACAGAGAACTAGCAGCCAGCATTCTCAGACAGACAGAGACAGACACACTTCTGTTCCTCTGGACACAACACAACCAACCATCCCCTCTACACAGCACATCCTGCACGCACTTTCACATGTATTCCCTTTACATATTATGTAAAGTTGACATCCAGTTTCACATATTGATATTCAGTATAAGCATAAAACACATTATCCACATGCATAATTGAGACATTTTCTATAATGTAATTCACATTCACGGATGTGGTAGTTTAATATTCTCTTTTATTTCACCACATATTCTAACAGGGATAACTTTTTCATAGGGCAACTCCAACACATGATGGATCGGGGACCATCCTATGGGACAGAAATCTCTTAACCCCTCCACTGGGATTCTCTGCCTCTTACCCTATTACAGGGGCTGAGTCACTGGCTTACTGGTGTTCTTCCATGCCGTCCCTAGGAGGGGTGCGTCACTTGAGTGGGTTGAGTCACTGACGTGGTCTGCCTGTCTGGGTTGGCGCCCCCCCCCCCCTTGGGTGGTGTCATGGCGGAGATCTTTGTGGGCTATACTCTGCCTTGTCTCAGGATGGTAAGTTGGTGGTTGAAGATATCCCTCTAGTGGTGTGGGGGCTGTGCTTTGGCAAAGTGGGTGGGGTTATATCCTGCCTGTTTGGCCCTGTCCGGGGGTATCATCGGATGGGGCCACAGTGTCTCCTGACCCCTCCTGTCTCAGCCTCCAGTATTTATGCTGTAGTAGTTTATGTGTTGGGGGGCTAGGGTCAGTCTGTTATATCTGGAGTATTTCTCCTGTCTTATCCGGTGTCCTGTGTGAATTTAAGTATGTTCTCTCTAATTCTCTCTTTCTTTCTTTCTCTCTCTCGGAGGACCTGAGCCTTAGGACCATTCCTCAGGACTACCTGGCATGATGACTCCTTGCTGTCCCGAGTCCACCTGGCCGTGCTGCTGCTCCAGTTTCAACTGTTCTGCCTTCGGCTATGGAACCACGACCTGTTCACCGGACGTGCTACCTGTCCCGGACCTGCTGTTTTCAACTCTCTAGAGACAGCAGGAGCGGTAGAGATACTCTCAATAATTGGCTATGAAAAGCCAACTGACATTTACTCTTGAGGTGCTGACTTGTTGCACCCTCGACAACTACTGTGATCATTATTATTTGACCATGCTGGCCATTTATGAACATTTGAACATCTTGGCCATGTTCTGTTATAATCTCCACCTGGCACAGCCAGAAGAGGACTGGCCACCCCTCATAGCCTGGTTCCCTTCTAGGTTTTTTCCTAGGTTTTGGCCTTTCTACTGAGTTTTTCCTAGCCACCGTGCTTCTACACCTGCATTACTTGCTGTTTGGGGTTTTAGGCTGGGTTTCTGTACAGCACTTTGAGATATCAGCTGATGTAAGAAGGGCTATATAAATACATTTGATTTGATTTGATATTTCTCACGTGTGAATGCAAAAGTCAGCTAGCGCTAGTGAAAGCACTCCAGGACATGTATCATATTATTTTATGTGAGCTGGGCCAGTTCGGTGCCATTAAAGGCACAGTGGGATTCTCCTTTTGTTCTCCTTACTTCCAGACAGGCTATTCTATCCACAATTATGGGATTTCTCAAATTCTCGAGATTGACCCTCCATTCAGTAGCTGAGAGCAATATGTAGAATATGAACATTGAGACTATTGTATAAACATTGAGACCATTATATCTGCTTACAACTTAGTCTAGATTGTAGCACCATGTCAATATGTCAACAAAAGGAAACAGCTGATAATGACTTTGAGGAGCATTTTTACATTATTAGTTTTGTTTTCCTTAGGTTAGCCATTAGCCCTGTTGAAGGTCCTCTATGGGTTTCCTTCATTTACTCTAGCAGCTCCTCTGAACCTTTTTACTCTTTCAAGGAAACATCAATGTTGATGGCAGCACCGAGGGAGTAGCCTACATGTGATTCTTTATCAAAGAACCATCTCTGCGAAAACCAATCCTGTTAAAATAGTTACAGAACTGAGAGGTTGAAAGCAGAAGGCTAAACCAACTATTCAAGTCGTAAAAGTATAAGTATTGTTTTAGACAGGTCTACACGTTCATTGATCTTTCAATACTAATCAAAGTCTCAATAGTACAACATAGAATACTAATATAACTCAGACATTGCAGACGTTCAAGGTTGGGATTTTTAATTCTTGCTTTTGTGTCTTTTCTGTACACACAATATGTACTGTACTCTGTTTATAGGTTCAGGGAGTGAAGGTCATTCCACAAAGTCAACTGGAGGCATACATTAAATTGCATGAACACTTGAATGGAAGTGTTTTGTAGACAAAGTAAGAAATCACCCCACTGGGAACATACTGGTGGAATCAACGTTGTTTCAACGTAATTTGTCAATGTATTGTGTGACGTGGACCTACATGGAAAATAAATTGGATTTGAATAAAGTCATCATCGCAAACTGTTGTTCTGAGGGTGGAATTTCAACCACAGGATTATGTCATCATGGTAACCAAATTTCAACATAGGCAAACCAAAGGGCACTACTTCTGTTTAAGAAGTGGGGGGCACCATTTTATTTTTTATATTTTTTATTTTATATCCTCTATGGTATTGGTGTCCCTAAACCGGGACAGTTTTTGCTCAATATGCGATAATGTGACTAGAATGACATTGTAAACAACAGCCAATTCTAGGACATAGACATGTCTTATATGGGCAGAAAGTTTAAATTATTGTTAATCTAACTGCAGTGTCCAATTTACAGTAGCTATGTCAAAAATATCATGCTATTGTTTGAGGATAGTGCACAACAACAAAACACTTTTATCATGGCAACTGGTTCGATACATTCACCTCTGAAGGTAAATAATGTACTTACTTTCAGGAATCTTGCTCTGATTTGTCATCCTGAGGGTCCCCGAGATAAAATGTAGTGTAGTTTTGTTTGAAAAAAAATCTATTTTTATATTCAAATGTAGGAACTGGGTTCTACAGTTTGACCCCACTGCTGTCCAACTCAAAGATAAAAGTTAAAGAATGGGATTAAGCCAGTGGCTCAGATGGAACTATCCAAGCAGTAAATATCAACATTTAAAGGAGATAGGCTATCTATTGCTTGGATATGAATCAGAGCAAGATTACTGAAAGTAAGTACATTTGATTGCGTTGTCAACTAAACACAACTCAATGTTACTTTTCAATATTACTTTTGTAATACAGTAAATAGCCTAACACAGAACCCAAACCGGCTGTGCGCATGCGCCATCGTGCATACATTTATTTTGTCCCCCTACACCAAACGCGATCATGACACGCAGGTTAAAATATCAAAACAAACTCTGAACCAATTACATTAATTTGGGGACAGGTCGAAAAGCATTAAATATTCATGGGAATTTAGCTAGTTAGCGTGCACTTGCTAGCTAATTTGTCCTATTTAGCTAGCTTGCTGTTGCTAGCTAATTTGTCCTGGGATATAAACATTAGGTTGTTATTTTACCTGAAATGCACTAGGTCCTCTACTCCGACAATTAATCCACACATAAAAATGGTCAACCGAATCGTTTCTAGTCATCTTTCCTCTTTCCATGCTTTTTCATCGTTTAACTTATATGGTGATTGGCATTTAAACTTTCATAGTATTACCACGACAACCGGCAACAGTTCGTCTTTCAATCACCCACGTGGGTGTAACCAATGAGGAGATGGCACGTGGGTACCTGCTTCTATAAACCAATGAGGAGATGGGAGAGGCAGGACTTGCAGCGCGATCTGCATCAGAAATAGGAATGACTTCTATTTTACCCCTTGGCAATGCAGACGCTCATTGATGCGCGCAAGCACTGTTGGTGCAATAATTGAATAACATAGATTCCTAAATTTATTTTGCAACGTGAGCGGTGTAGTCAGGGTATAAGGCTATCTCACAAACTGATGTAACATTCAACCTTAAAATGAGTAACACATCCATGGCCACATTTTGATGTTACTGTAAATATACATGTATTTGTATGTAATCATATAAAGCGTACATGTTCAAGGTAGCATGCATAGGTCATCGCAGGTCTGTGGAGATCTTCACAATTGCTGTAATGATCTACACAGAATCTCAAATGGCATTGATCCCTTGCACTATGTAATCTCAACTGCAATCCAGGTAATTTGGTTATACTAATAGATGAAGCACAGTAATAATACATATTCATCTGTTGAACTTTGCTGTGCTTAAATCCCCTGCTTAGGGGACCTGCGTGGTTCTGATACTGGTTCCGACCAACATGTTTGCTTATTAAAACCTCTCCAGCGTCTCATCCCGTCAGCGGGATCAAAATCCAGCGAAAAATCATATCGCCAATTAGCATTAAAAAAAAATCATAATAAAATTTTTTTTTTAATTCATATATATATATTTTTTTTTTATAGATACACCTCTCCTGAATCGACCCACGTCGTCCGATTTCAAAAAGGTTTTACAGGAAAAGCAAATCATTAGATTATGTTAGATGAGTCCATCGTAAAAAGCAGCTTCATAGCCATTTTCCGACCAACCACTTGCATCACATATAATCAAAAAACAGCTAAATGCAGCACTAACCTTTTACAAACTTCATCAGATGGCACCCCTAGGACATCATGTTATACAATGCATGCATTCTTTTGTTCAATAAAGGTCATATTTATATATAAAAACAGCATTTTACATCGGCGTCTGACGTTGACTAAATAATTTCCCCTCAAATGCGTCCCGGTAAACAATGCTACAATTCCCTAAATTACTATCCGATAACGATTTTTTAAATTTATATTGTCAATCTAACATTTATAGATGAATATCTCTTGAGAACACCTGTCATACCAGATTTTAAATTAACTTTACTGGGTAATCACACTTTGCGATAAAAGGAGATGCGATACTCAGAAAATGAGCTAATATACAGAGCTCGGCGCCATCTTGGAAACAATCGCATGTCACATCTCATCTTGTATAATATTGTCAATAATCGCCTACCTTTAGTTGTCTTCATCAGAAAGCATCCCAGGTCCACAACAGATGTATTTTCGGTCAAAAAGTCCATACTTCACGTTCCATTAGCCTGCTGTTGGTAGCGCGTCCTATGGCTCTCTCCAAGCGCAGGGCTGAAGTTCCGGATAAAATGAGATTCTCCCGCCTGTAGGTTCGTTCAAACATGTCAAACGTTGTAAAACATTAATCTTCAGGGCCTGTAACACCAAGAGAGCCAATACGATTCGAGGGGGATGATTTCATTGCCTTTAAAACCGTTTCCAAAGGTGGGGGTAGACATGGCCGCCGGCGTCATAATGGTGATGGCCCATCCCCTGTGACCAATTTCCAACGCGTCTCATTCACTGAGTTTCGACTGTATAAGGCTCAAACCACTGTGAAAAGACTGGCGACATCTAGTGGAAGCAATAGGAAGTGCTCACTGAACCATGGTTAACGGTGTGATTTATAGGGAAAGATGAGAAGTCGAGTCCACAATTCTGAATTCCACTTCCTGTTTCAATCGGTCTCGGGGTTTTGACTGCCATTTGAGTTCTGTTATACTCACAGACACCATTCAAACAGTTTTAGAAACTTTAGGGTGTTTTCTATCCATATATAATAAGTATATGCATGCCCTAGCTTCTGAGTTTGATTAGTAGGCCGTTGAAAATGGGAACGATTTTTTTTCAAAATGCGCTGTGGCGCCCCCTATCCTAGGGTATCCTCTTATTAACGAAGTCACAAATTCAAAATTGGCTATGTCGTAAAAATTCATGAAAACAAGAAATTTGCTTTTTGGTCTTCATTTAAGGTTAGGGTTAGGCATAATGTTAGCAGTGTGGTGAAGATTAGGGTTGACGTTATGGTTAGGTTTAAAATCAGAGAAATGGTAGAAATAGGCAGGGTTTATGACTTTGTGGCTGTGGTAACTGGTGATGACCCCCTAAATGGCTTGAATTGAGCGGTATCTTTTCCACCTGTGTGACGTTGGATGTAAAATCTTTCACCACTTGAAGCTGGGCTGTCCCTCCTACCATTTTATTGGCTCTTCCGACCGTCCATCAACTCCTGGCTGATCCAAATGTCATAGCCACATGGTGCTTTGAAAAAAACTGGGAACTCTAGGGAGAAAAAAAGTCAAATCATGACATCAGTGATCTTAAGGTCAGACAGTTGGAGCTCTAGAAAGAGGCTTGAGTTCCTGACCTGGAATTTCGAGTTGGATGACCGTTCAAAACAATTTTTCCCATGTAGAGTTTGTCTTTTTCACAGTTCCCAGTTGTCTTCGTTCCCCGGGTGCCGATGACATGGATGTCGATTAAGGCAGCCACCCGCACCTCTCTGATTCAGAGGGGTTGGGTTGAATGCTGAAGACACATTTCAGTTGAATACATTCAATTGTACAACTGACTAGGTATCCCGCTTTCCTTTTCTCTTTCTTGAATGCGCTGAAGTTGGAAGTCAGAGATTTTGGAGTGATTGATTCAACTTGGTTCTGGCAAGGCTAATCTGGTGAATCATCAGGCAAGACAAGGCAGGAATGGGATTGGGGTCGGTAAACCCAACAAGGACAACAAGAATTAGGATATACAGTTGAAGTCGGATGTTTACATACACTTAGGTTGGAGTCATTAAAACTCATTTTTCAACACTCCACAAATTTCTTGTTAACAAACTATAGTTTTGGCAAGTCGGTTAGGACATCTACTTTGTGCGTGACACAATTCATTTTTCCAACAATTGTTTACAGACAGATTATTTCACTTTTAATTCACTGTATCACAATTTCAGTGGGTCAGAAGTTTACATACACCAAGTTGACTGTGCCTTTAAACAGCTTGGATAATTCCCCAAAATTATGTCATGGCTTTAGAAGCTTCTGATAGGCTAATTGACATCATTTGAGTCAATTGGAGGTGTACCTGTGGATGTATGTCAATGCCTACCTTCAAACTCAGTCCTTCTTTGCTTGACATCATGGGAAAATGAAAAGAAATCAACAAAGACCTGAGAAACAAATTCTGGTTCATCCTTGGGAGCAATTTCCAAACGCCTGAAGGTACCACGTTCATCTGTACAAACCATGGGACCATGCAGCCGTCATACCGCTCAGAAAGGAGACGCGTTCTGTCTCCTAGAGATGAACGTACTTTGGTGCGAAAAGTGCAAATCAATCCCAGATCAACAGCAAAGGACCATGTGACGATGCTGGAGGAAACAGGTACAAAATAATCTATATCCACAGTAAAACGAGTCCTATATCGAAATAACCTGAAAGGCCGCTCAGCAAGGAAGAAGCCACTGCTCCAAAACCGCCATAAAAAAGCCAGACTACGGTTTGCAACTGCAGATGGGGACAAATATCGTACTTTTTGGAGACATGTCCTCTGGTCTGATGAAACAAAAATAGAACTGTTTGGCCATAATGACCATTGTTATGTTTGGAGGAAATAGGGGGACGCTTGCAAGCTGAAGAACACCATCCCAACCGTGAAGCACGGGGGTGGCAGCATCATGTTGTGGGGGGGGGGGGGTCTCATGCACTTCACAAAATAGGTGGCATCATGAGGATGGAAAATTATGTGGATATATTGAAGCAACATCTCAAGACATCAGTCAGGAAGATATAGCTTGGTAGGCAAATGGGTCATCCAAATGGATAATGACCCCAAGCATACTTCCAAAGTCATGGGAAAATGGCTTAAGGACAAGAAAGTCAAGGTATTGGAGTGGCCATCACAAAGCCCTGACCTCAATCCTATAGCAAATTTGTGGGCAGAACTGAAAAAGCGTGTGCGAGCAAGGAGGCCGACAAACCTGACTCAGATACACCAGCTCTGTCAGGAGGAATGGGCCAAAATTCACCCAACTTATTGTGGGAAGCTTGTGGAAGGCTACCCAAGACGTTTGACCCAAGTTAAACAATTTAAAGGCAATGCTACCAAATACTAACTGAGTGTATGTAAACCTCTGACCCACTAGGAATGTGATGAAAGAAATAAAGCTGAAATAAATCATTCTCTCTACTATTATCCTGACATTTCACATTCTTAAAATAAAGTGGTGATCCTAACTGACCTAAGACAGGGAATTTTTACTCTGATTAAATGTCAGGAATTGTGAAAAACTGAGTTTAAATGTATTTGGCTAAGGTGTATGTAAACTTCCGACTTCAACTGTAAATAAACAAACACAAAACCAACAGAGGGAGGAAGAATTTCTGAGGGATTTTGTTATTTGAGAAATCCTGCAACAAACACCACAGTTAGTTGTAAAATTGTACAACTAAAACATCCTCGGCAAAAAACATAAAAATGAACTACAGATTTATTGAGTTATTAGATTCAGTGACTTAGGCTTCCACGTAGGGTTTGCCAGTATCCAGATTTTCATATTGTCATACTGTTCTTCTCTCATCCCAGGATTTACGGTATTACCAGTTTAGTACACAAGGGGGCACTTGCGCGTCTATTACCAGAATACTAATATAATTTTCACAAGTACTAGCGAATTGCCATGGCGGCTGCTAGCTAAATATGCAAAGCAGCACAAAAAAAATTATACACAAATTGCAATTACAGGCATTCCAGCTCATAAAATTATATATACTGCTCAAATAAATAAAGGGAACACTTAAACAACACAATGTGACTCCAAGTCAATCACACTTCTGTGAAATCAAACTGTCCACTTAGGAAGCAACACTGATTGACAATAAATTGCACATGCTGTTGTGCAAATGGAATAGACAACAGGTGGAAATTATAGGCAATTAGCAAGACACCACCAATAAAGGAGTGGTTCTGCAGGTGGTGACCACAGACCACTTCTCAGTTCCTATGCTTCCTGGCTGATGTTTTGGTCACTTTTGAATGCTGGCGGTGCTTTCACTCTAGTGGTAGCATGAGACGGAGTCTACAACCCACACAAGTGGCTCAGGTAGTGCAGCTCATCCAGGATGGCACATCAATGCGAGCTGTGGCAAGAAGGTTTGCTGTGTCTGTCAGCGTAGTGTCCAGAGCATGGAGGCGCTACCAGGAGACAGGCCAGTACATCAGGAGACATGGAGGAGGCCATAGGAGGGCAACAACCCAGCAGCAGGACCGCTACCTCCGCCTTTGTGCAAGGAGGAGCAGGAGGAGCACTGCCAGAGCCCTGCAAAATGACCTCCAGCAGGCCACAAATGTGCATGTGTCTGCTCAAACGGTCAGAAACAGACTCCATGAGGGTGGTATGAGGGCCCGACGTCCACAGGTGGGGGTGGTGCTTACAGCCCAACACCTTTCAGGACATTTGGCATTTGCCAGAGAATTCGCCACTGGCGCCCTGTGCTCTTCACAGATGAAAGCAGGTTCACACTGAGCACATGTGACAGACGTGACAGAGTCTGGAGACGCCGTGGTGAACGTTCTGCTGCCTGCAACATCCTCCAGCATGACCGGTTTGGCGGTGGGTCAGTCATGGTGTGGGGTGGCATTTCTTTGGGTGGGGCCGCACAGCCCTCCATGTGCTCGCCAGAGGTAGCCCGACTGCCATTAGGTACCGAGATGAGATCCTCAGACCCCTTGTGAGACCATATGCTGGTGCGGTTGGCCCTGGGTTCCTCCTAATGCAAGACAATGCTAGACCTTATGTGGCTGGAGTGTGTCAGCAGTTCCTGCAAGAGGAAGGCATTGATGCTATGGACTGGCCCGCCCGTTCCCCAGACCTGAATCCAATTGAGCACATCTGGGACATCATGTCTTGCTCCATCCACCAACGCCACGTTGCACCACAGACTGTCCAGGAGTTGGCGGATGCTTTAGTCCAGGTCTGGGAGGAGATCCCTCAGGAGACCATCCGCCACCTCATCAGGAGCATGCCCAGGCGTTGTAGGGAGGTCATACAGGCACGTGGAGGACGGACACACTACTGAGCCTCATTTTGACTTGTTTTAATGACATTACATCAAAGTTGGATCAGCCTGTAGTGTGGTTTTCCACTTTAATTTTGAGTATGACTCCAAATCCAGACCTCCATGGGTTGATAAATTGGATTTCCATTGATTATTTTTGTGTGATTTTGTTGTCAGCACATTCAACTATGTAAAGAAAAAAGTATTTAATAAGATTTTTTCATTCATTCAGATCTAGGATGTGTTATTTTAGTGTTCCCTTTATTTTTTTTAGCAGTATATATAGGTAGGAGCTACCAAATGTCATTTTGGGTGAGTTCGGACATTTACAAGTGAATGTGAACAAGAGACATTGTGCAAATGAACAGTACTGGCTCTGGAGCAGCATGTGTACATGTTGTGTCTGTGTGGGGTCTCGAGTCTCTAGGGCAATAGGCCTGCCTGCCTGCTCTGCTCCTAGAAGATAGGGGAGGAGCAGACTGGTGGATTAACTGAGACGAGAAAAAACACAAGGAAATCAAAAGATAGCAGTGGCACCTGTACAGATAACTCATCCAAAGGGCTTTGACTTCTCAAACACGGCAGAAAGCTGTGATGATGCCCCATCACCTTGTAAATGCAGCCACGTACTTAGATAACTGGCAAGTTAAACTTAGAGGTTGCATTAACACAGAATTATTATTTTTTCACGCAGGAAAAAAATATAAAAGGCGTTGGATGAGAATTCGGGAAAGGACATTCTTTCAGCAGACAGCACTGATGTACAGCTACTTTTCTCTGGTACTTTTCTCAGTGTTGCCAGCCTACTTTTCTGCAATAAAATGCAAGATTAACTTTAAGGAAACATTAGGAAATTGTGTGCTATGAATATGGGACCAAATACTTAACGTTTGACTACTTTAATACACATGTAAGTAAATTTGTCCCAATATATTTTTTTAAATAAGTGCTTTCATCAAGATGCACATGCACATCATTCAAGAGCAGAGTGCATTGTTTAAAGAGGTCACCATGGAGATGAAGATGGATGCATTCTCTAAGCATTGTTTCCACTTGCCATCACTTATCCTGTGAGTCAGTGTCACGTCCTGACCAGTAGAGGGTGTAGTTGGGTCAGGACGTGGCAGAAGGGAGTGTGTGTTTTTTATTGTTTCATTGATTTTGGCCGTGTGACTTCCAATCAAGCACAGCTGTAGAGGGTTGTGGTTGATTGGGAGTCACACATAAGGAGCATGTTTTTCCTTTGGGTTTTGTGGGTAATTGTTTCTTGTTTAGTGTGTTTGCACCTGACAGGACTGTTGGCTGTCAGTTTCCTTATTTTGTTTGTTATAGTGTTCTTTCTAATTAAATTGAAAGATGAATACTAACTCCGCTGCATTTTGGTCCATTCCTGAAGACAGCCCTTACAGTCAGGAAAAAATCTACTCAAAAATAAATTGCTAAGAGAAACCCCAGAGACTTATAGGGCAGACTTCATCCTAAAAGTGAACAAGGAAATAAAAGGAGACCTTTTGTTCTACACGGATGATCCTAATGCTGGGCACACAGCTCTCCACAAGCCCAACAATGAACTTAACATGTCAGAAAACAGAACAAATGAGGCAACTGTACATTGATTCCACCCCAAAATGTAAAATTAATATTTAATGGCACTGTGATGGTTCAAGGTTCAGAGGCCAGTTTGGATACATTTGTCCAGTACTTTAATCCAATTATACCTCTTGTTGCCAAACTCAAAACCTCTCCACCAAAATTACCTACAACAGCCTCCATTTCCTTTGTATCCCAGGATGTAGTACCCAGTGTCCTTCTCCTTCCCCCGCCTGCAGCACATATACCCCTCTGCATGTCACTCTCACATGTGACACCTGCAGTATCACAGCATCTCAGAGAGGATGAGATCAGCCTGGTGAGTCAGCATAGGGATAAAATCCGGGAGTTGCCGTCTGCTATCAGATGCTTTGAGGAGGACAACTAGTCCCTCAGGTTGTAAGTGCGCAGAGTACAGTCAATATAAGCTATCTCCAGGATCTGCAGAAGGAGCTAAGGCAGGAATTGGTCAGCCACCACCCATAAAAACCCATCAACCAAGCCAACCAACCAATCCACCAACCCTGCTGACCCCCTCCACCCCAGTCTCACGGCCTGTGATTGCTTCTACTCCAGCCATCCTCCACAGGCCTGATAAGACACCTGACATTGTTTTGATGATGGACTCCAATGGAAAACATATGAATTAGTATGAACTTTAAAAAAAAATAGAGTGGTGGCAAAGTTGTGGTGCCCCACATCTGAGAGAGCCTTAGAGCTTCTGACCATGGACCAGCTTGGCTCACCGAGCCTTATCATTGTACATAACTGGAACCAATGACCTGCATGCTCAACAGGAAAAGGTGGCCACATCACTTGGGACGGTGATGGAGAGGGCCTCTACCACCTTCCCAGATGCTAGGATTGTAATTTCCACCCTGCTCCGGAGGAGGGGTTTTCACCCTGCCACCACCGAGAGGCCAAATAAAATCTCATTTTATTTGTCACATGCGCCGAATACAACAAGTGTAGACCATACCGTGAAATGCTTACTTACAAGCCCTTAGCCAACAGTGCAGTTGAACAAGATTTAAGAAAATATGTACCAAATAAACTAAAGTAAAAAATAACAAATAGGTCATTTGTACATGTAGGTAGGGGTGAAGTGACCATGCATAGATAATAAACAGTGAGTAGCAGCAGTGTACAAAACAAATGGAGGGGGGTCAATGTAATAGTCCGGTGGCCATTTGATTAATTGTTCAGCAGTCTTATGACTTGGGGGCAGAAGCTGTTAAGAAGCCTTTTGGTCCTAGACTTGGTGCTCCGGTACCGCTTGCTGTGCGGTAACAGAGAAAACAGTCTATGACTTGGGTGACTTGGAGTCCCTGACAATTTTATGGGCTTTCCTCTGACACCGCCTATTATATAGGTCCTGGATGGCAGGAAGCTTGGCCCCAGTGATGTACTGGGCCGTACGCATTACCCTCTGTAGCACCTTACGTTCAGATGCCGAGCAGTTGCCATACCAGGCGATGATGCAACTGGTCAGGATGCTCTCGATGGTGCAGCTGTATAACTTTTTTTTTTTACTTTTAAGTTATTTGGTAGTAATATAAAACACAAAGACAGCAATACAGAAAAACAAAGAGTGAGACAGAAATATATTTTTTTAAATGATATTTTGAACGTACTAAATGTATTGTTAATATAGAGATCTCTAAATATTTTAATACCAAGACTAGACCATGTTGAGAAAGCACCATTAACCATAGATGGGGAAATATTGGATTTGAGGCTACCGGAGCGAAAGAAGAGGTTGTCTGAAACCCAAAGTGGCGTCTAAATTAATTCCAGATCTTCAATGTTGTTTTGACACATATATTTTTGGTGAAGAAGGCGTAAGGGCCTGTAACAGAGGAGTGAGCGAGGGAAGACAATGACGCCGGTATAGATGAGGCGGCCTCCATCTCTAGATAAATTGGGGGTGGGAATATCTCTCTGCAACCAGTACTGAAGGATCCTAAGGTTAGCGGCCCAATAATAGAATCTGAAATCCGGTAGCGCTAGACTGCCATCTGGTTTGGACCTCTGCAAAATCTATTTTCGGATCCTAGGGGGCTTTTTGTTCCATATAAAAAGGTAGAATTAGGCCGTCGATCTTTTTGAAAAACGTATTGGGAAGACAATTTGGTAGGCACTGATAGAGATAAGAGTTTATGGAGAGTATTAATTTTAATATAATTAGTTATTGCGACTAAGGAGAGGTGTAGCAAAGACCAGCGTTCCAAATTGTCCTCAGTACGGGTTAAAAGAGGAGCAAAGTTGGCCTGAAAAAGGTTTTCAAATCTGTTTGTGTCGTGTACCCAGAGATAAATAAAACTACTGTGAGCAATTTTAAATGTCAAGTTATGTAAAGGGATTTTTTTTGCAGCCACATTAAGTGGCATCAATTCGCTTTTACTGAGATTCGGATTATACCCTGATAAGTGTCTTAAGGATGTGAAAGTGGCAAGGGCAGCAGGAACAGAAAGGTTGGATGTGTCAAATAATAAATAATCTACATATACAGTTTGTGTTCGTGTCCGTATCTGTCCGTATCTGACTATAACTTTGATGAGGGGTTGGAGCGGAGTGCTATTGCAAGGAGGTCTATGGTGAGGGCAAACAGTAAGGGACTTAAAGGGCAACCCTGGCGTGTCGATCGTTGCAAAGGGAAGCTATCTGATTGTCAGGACTAATAACACTCAAAGGCTTGAGGGGATGAGTACAGAAGTCTTATCCAAGTAATGAATTTGGAGCCAAAGCCACATTTATTTAGAGTGTAAAAAAGGTATTTCCATTCCACCTGGTCAAATGTTCTCTCCGCATCCAGGGATATAATGGCTTCAGAGGCATTGGTGACAGAGGGATTATATATAATCGAAGATTGATGAATGAGTGTCTATTTTTAATAAATGCTGTTTTGATCCGGAGAGATAATTGATGGGAGGACTGTTTCCAGACACGTTGCCAGAAGTTTGGCTAGTATTTTATAGTTGACATTTAGCAGGCTAGTTGGACGGTATGATACAGTCAAGAGGGTCTTTGTTTTTTTTTAAGAATAAGACAAATGGTTGCCTGAGTGAGAGTCTGTGGGAGAGCATCATTTACAAATGCTTCATTGTACATTTCAATTAGAATAGGGGCCATTTTGGAGACATGCTTTTTATAAAACTCTGCCGAGTAGCCATCAGGGCCTGAACTTCTCCCGGATTGAAGGGATTTGACAATATTAGACGATTCTTCAACAGTGATCGGCTGCTCTAATTTTTTTTACCATATCCTGGCTGATAGAAGGCACAGCAAATCATCCAATTCCAATATCCGCTTTACTTTCAGAAGTATATAAAGACTGGTAAAATCTCTTGAACTCATCATTGATCCCCCTAGGGTCTAATGATATCCCAGACGATGTACACATTTTAGGAATCTGGTGTGATGATAGTTGACGTAACTTGTGAGTTAATAATTTACTGACTTTGTCTCCTTGTTCATAATAAGTGCTCCTAGACTTGACAAGCAGTTCAGTAACCTGGTCTGTTAATAATGAGTCAAATTCTTCTTGCACAGTTAAACGTTCCTTATAAATATCTGGAGATGGTGAAACGGCATAAATGTAATCTAATTGGGCAATACAGCGTGTTAACATAGATAGTGTAGCAGGCTCAAGGGTGTGGGGTTTCCACATCGCAAAGTTCAATACCAAAACATGCACCAGTAGCACAAATAGAAAGCAAATGGGGGGTTTATTAGGGATTTCAGTACACAGGGAAAGAAGGGGGAATTCACCATTCGCCTCACAGTCCACAAGCCGTTCTCGTTGTCCATTCCGTTTTCCAGGGATAATCCTCACACTTGGGTCCTCACCCAATCCGGTCCAGTACACAAGGGGGGTAGTCCGACAGTCCAGGTCACAACAGGTAATCACACAGATCTTGATCTCGCGTCTCCCACTCTTCATGAAACTCTTGTTTCTCTCCTACTCTGCCCCTTTATGCAGGCTGTTTCCTCCTTTATCCCCAAGCACTCCCTGGCTTAAATAAACACAGCCTTGCCTTGTTGGGGCAGGAAGTCCATATAAGGCCCAGGAGTGGAGCCAACAGGCTGCCAGATATCTCCCCTCAATAACCACTCCCCTCACCTCACCTCTCCGGTGTCACCAGCACGGGTCCAGAACAAAGTGCTCCTTTTAGGTCCTGGAAGGCTTTCTGTCTCCTCGGTCCACTTCACCTGGGCGGGCAAACGGCTCCTGGTCAGATCTGTCAGGGGGCTGGCTAGGGAGGCAAAGTGGGGAATAAATCTCCGGTAGTAACTAGTCAACCCCACAAACGTGCGTAGCTGCTTCTTGGTTAGGGGGCGGGGACAGTCCCAAATCGCCTCCACTTTCTTCACCTGGGGTTTGACACATCCCCTCCCAATCATGTACCCCAGGTACTCAGCCTCCCGCAGGCCAAGCTGACATTTCTTTGGGTTTGCTGTTAGCCCCGCCTCCCATAAGGCCTGCGCTTACCTGGTTTAGATGGGTCTCCCACTCACTCCCATGGATCACAATATCATCGATGTATGGCGCCGCGTACTTCTGATGGGGTCAGAGAACCCGGTCCATCAACCTTAGGAAGGTGGCCGGGGCCCAGTGCAGTCCAAAGGGCAGCTTCTTGTAATGGAACAGACCATCCGGGGTGGCGAAAGCAGTTTTATCCTGTGCCTCGGGAGCTAAGGGCACCTGCCAATAACCCTTTGTCAGGTCGAGCGTGCTGATAAATCGGGCGGTCCCTAGCCATTCGATTAATTCATCAATTTGGGGCATGGGATAGGCGTCGAACTTTGAGATTTCATTTATCTTCCTAAAATCATAACAGAATCGGATTGTGCCGTCTGGTTTTGGCACCAACACTATGTTGCTGCGCCACTCACTATTCGACTCTTCGATTATATCAGCTTCCAACATTGTTTTACCTTGGTCCTGACAGCCTTTCTCCTTGCCTCCGGTATGCGGTAGGGTCTCTACTTCACCTTTTTCACTGGTTCGGTGATGATGCGGTGCTGTACCAGATCGGTGTGTCCTGGTTCACTGGTCAACACATCCTGGTTTCGGCCAACCAACTCCCTCAGCTCCTGCTTCTGGGCTTGGCTCAGCTGCTCCCCCATTGGTGCCTCCGCCAGCTCGGTCTCTATGGTAGCTTTCTTCGGGCAAATAGAGTAGAGTACATCACGTGCATTCCATTTCTTTAGTAGATTCACATGGTAAATATGGGTCAGATGCCTATGTCCCGGCTGTCTGACCCTATACTTAACTTCACATGACTTCATATGGCCCGTTCCATCGGGCCAAAAATGTACATTCTGAGGTGGGGACCAACACCAACACTTTGTCTCCGGGCTGAAAGTCCCTTAGTTGTGCCCCTCTGTTGTACACCCTCGCTTGGGCCTCCTGGGCCTCCAGCATGTGTTCCCATACCAGTGGCCACAGGTTGCCATCCTATCTCTCATGTCTCCCACCAAGGTTCGGTGGGGCGACGGTTGCTGTTCCCAGGCTTCCTTAGCCACGTCCAGCAGTCATCTGGGTCGTCTCCCATACAGGAGTTTGAAGGGAGAGAACCCTGTTGAAACTTGGGGAACTTCTCGGATCGAGAACATCAGGTAGGGTAGCAGCTGGTCCCAATTCTTTCTGTCAGCCTCCATCACCTTCTTTAACCTGTTAGGGCTAGGGGGCAGTATTGACACGGCTGGATAAAAAACATACCCGATTTAATCTGGTTACTACTCCTGCCCAGTAACTAGAATATGCATATAATTATTGGCTTTGGATAGAAAACACCCTAATGTTTCTAAAACTGTTTGAATGGTGTCTGTGAGTATAACAGAACTCATATGGCAGGCAAAAACCTGAGAAGATTTCATGCAGGAAGTGGCCTGTCTGACAAGGTGTCGTTCTTCTTGTCACTGTTTATTGAAGAGTGAGGATCTTAGCTGTACCGTGACACTTTCTACGGCTGCCATAGGCTCTCAGAAGGCGGCAAAATGCTGAATCGTGGCTTTGCAGGCTCTGGCTGAAACAAAGTAGCGCGTTTGGGTAGTGGCTGGTTACAGTACTGTGAGACTCAGGCTCGTGCCCGCGTCGACCGAAAGCTTTGTTTTCTTTCCTCTGTTTAGCTAAATGGAGATTCCCGGTCGGAATATTATCGCTTTTTTACGAGAAAAATGGCATAAAAATTGATTTTAAACAGCGGTTGACATGCTTCGAAGTACGGTAATGGAATATTTAGATTTTTTTTGTCACGAATTGCGCCATGCGCACGACCGTGATTTACCATTTCGGATAGTTTCTGGAACGCACGAAAAAAACGCCGCTATTCGGATATAACGATGGATTATTTTGGACCAAACCAACATTTGTTATTGAAGTAGCAGTCCTGGGAGTGCATTCTGACGAAGACAACAAAGGTAATCAAACTTTTGTAATAGTAAATCTGATATTGGTGAGTGCTAAACTTGCCGGGTGTCTAAATAGCTAGCCCGTGATGGCTGGGCTATGTACTTAGAATATTGCAAAATGTGCTTTCACCAAAAAGCCATTTTAAAATCGGACATATCGAGTGCATAGAGGAGTTCTGTATCTATAATTCTTAAAATAATTGTTATGTTTTTTGTGAACGTTTATCGTGAGTAATTTAATAAATTCACCGGAAGTTTGCGGGGGGTATGCTAGTTCTGAACGTCACATGCTAATGTAAAAAGCTGTTTTTTGATATAAATATGAACTTGATTGAACAAAACATGCATGTATTGTATAACATAATGTCCTAGGGTTGTCATCTGATGAAGATCAAAGGTTAGTGCTGCATTTAGCTGTCTTCTGGGTTTTTGTGACATTATATGCTAGCTTGAAAAATGGGTGTCTGATTATTTCTGGCTTGGTACTCTGCTGACATAATCTAATGTTTTGCTTTCGTTGTAAAGCCTTTTTGAAATCGGACAGTGTGGTTAGATTAACGAGAGTCTTGTCTTTAAATAGCTGTAAAATAGTCATATGTTTGAGAAATTGAAGTAATAGCATTTCTAAGGTATTTGAAAATCGCGCCACTGGATTAGACTGGCTGTTGCGTAGATGGGACGAATTAGTCCCGCCTAGCCCAGAGAGGTTAACATCTGCTACTGGGTTTGATTGAATCTTTCCACCAATCCATCGGTCTGAGGGTGATACACTGAGGTGCGCAACTTGGTTATTTTCATTAGCTTGCATAAATCCTTCATGATTCGTGACATGAATGGGGTGCCCTGGTCGGTCAATATCTCGTCGGGAATGCCTACTAGGGAGAACAGCATAACCAACTCACGTGTGATTTCCTTGGTGGCCATGGTGTGCAGGGGAATGGCTTCCGGGTACCGGGTGGCATAATCCAGAATCACTAGAATGTATTGGTGCCCTCTGCTGCTCTTGGGTAGAGGGCCAACCAGGTCCATTGCAATCCAGCTAAAAGGAACTAAAATAATGGGTAGAGGAATTAATGGACTGCGAAAATGGGGTCTTGGAGTCACCTACTGGTACTCTGGGCAACTGCGGCAGTATCCCTCCACTGCTTTTGTCACTCCTGGCCAGTAAAAACATGCCTTGATCCTGTCTAAGGTCTTCTCCACCCCTAGGTGAGCCCAAGAAGGAGGAAGTGCGCCAGCTGCAGGACAGATGGTACAAAGGGACGGGGCACCAACAACAACTCCAGACATTCGTAATTGTTCTTCATGACCTGATATAGCAACTTGTTCTTTATAGTGAAATGGGGGTAGGCTATTTGTCTTACCCCCTCCATGGGCTTTCCGTCCACCACGGTAACCTGCAGGAGATCACTGGCCAAGTTGGGATCCTCCAGTTGGGCCGTGCCGAACCGGCCCACTAGAGAGGCGGGCTCTGGTGCCACCTCATGGTCTGTTGGGAACATGTCTTCCAGACTCACCACCTCGTCCTCAAGTCTGTCTTCAGAGTCCCCCTCCGAGAGGGGATCGGTTGATACCTGTGGGTCCACTTCCTGGAATCCACACATCCAGGCATCACTCCTTCTGGTTTCTCTCAAACTTCTCCTGCTTCCTCCTCCCTTCTGGTTCCCTCAGTTCCCCACGTCTCCAGACATACTGGTCCCCAGTTGGCGGAACATCAGGAAATCCCTTCCGATAAGGACAGGTACAGGCAGGTTTGGAACGACTCCCACTGGTCTTGTGTGTTGTCCCTTTGTGGCTGTAGGTGGAGGAGTGTGGTAGGGTAGTCCTTGGTCTCACCGTGTATCCATTGTGGCAGACCAGGGGGTTTGGTCAAGACGTTTACCCATATCAGACACAGACAGAGAAGGATTAGCTCAGTTTCAAGGGTGTTTATTTAACCTCTATGGGCTAGGTGGAAATCGTCCCACCTACGTAACAGCCAGTGGAATCCTGTGGCGCGTTATTCAAATCCTTAGATATGCTATTACTTCAATTTTTCAAAAATATGACTATTTTACACCATTTTAAAGATAAGACTCTCGTTAATCTAACCACACTGTCCGATTTCAAAAAGGCTTTACAACGAAAGCAAAACATTAGATTATGTCAGCAGAGTACCGAGCCAGAAATAATCAGACACCCATTTTTCAAGCTAGCATATAATGTCACATAAACCCAAACCACAGCTAAATGTAGCACTAACCTTTGATGATCATCATCAGATGACAACCCTAGGACATTATGTTAAGTACTTCGAAGCATGTCAACCGCTGTTTAAAATCCATTTTTATGCCATTTTTCTCGTAAAAAAGCGATAATATTCCGACCGGGAATCTCCGTTTAGGTAAACAGAGGAAAGAAAACAAAGCATTCGGTCGACGCGGGCACGCGCCTGAGTCTCACAGTACTGTAACCAGCCACTACCCAAACGCGCTACTTTGTTTCAGCCAGAGCCTGCAAAGCCACGATTCAGCTTTTTGCCGCCTTCTGAGAGCCCATGTGAGCCGTAGGAAGTGTCACGTAACAGCAGAGTTCCTTTGTTTTGGATAGAGATGGCAAAGAAGGCCAAGAAATGGTCAGACAGGGTACTTCCTGTACAGAATCTTCTCAGGTTTTGACCTGCCATTTGAGTTCTGTTATACTCACAGACACCATTCAAACAGTTTTAGAAACTTTGGAGTGTTTTCTATCCAAAGCCAATAATTATATGCATATTCTAGTTACTGGGCAGGAGTAGTAACCAGATTAAATCGGGTACGTTTTTTATCCAGCCGTGTCAATACTGCCCCCTTGCCCTAACAGGTTAACCTGTCTGGGAACCTGGGACGTTTGCGTCCCACCCTAGTCAACAGCCAGTGGAATCGCGTTGCACGAAATACAAATACCTCATAAATGCTATAACTTCAATTTCTCAAACATATGACTATTTTACACCATTTTATAGATACACCTCTCCTGAATCGAACCACGTTGTCCGATTTCAAAAAGGCTTTACAGCAAAAGCAAAACATTAGATTATGTTAGGAGAGTACCCAGCCAAAAATAATCACACTGCCATTTTCAAAGCAACTAGCATGCATCACAAATACCCAAAACACAGCTAAATGCAGCACTAACCTTTGACAATCTTCATCAGATGACACTCCTAGGACATCATGTTACACAACACATGCATTTTCTGTTTGATAAAGTTCATATTTATATATAAAAACAGCATTTTACATCGGCGCGTGACGTTCAGAAAATATTTTCCCTCAAATGCTTCCGGTGAATCAGCACTACAATTTACAAAATTACTATTCGAAAACATTGTTAACCTCTCTAGGGTCGGCGGGACGAAATCGTCCCACCTACTCAACAGCCAGTTGAATCCCGTAGCGCGTTATTCAAATACCTTAGAAATGATATTACTTCAATTTCTCAAACATATGACTATTTTACACCATTTTAAAGACAAGACTCTCGTTAATCTAACCACACTGTCCGATTTCAAAAAGGCTTTACAACGAAAGCAAAACATTAGATTATGTCAGCAGAGTACCAAGCCAGAAATAATCAGACACCCATTTTTCAAGCTAGCATATAATGTCACATAAACCCAAACCACAGCTAAATGCAGCACTAACCTTTGATGATCTTCATCAGATGACAACCCTAGGACATTATGTTATACAATACATGCATGTTTTGTTCAATCAAGTTCATATTTATATCAAAAAACAGCTTTTTACATTAGCATGTGACGTTCAGAACTAGCATACCCCCCGCAAACTTCCGGTGAATTTATTAAATTACTCACGATAAACGTTCACAAAAAACATAACAATTATTTTAAGAATTATAGATACAGAACTCCTCTATGCACTCGCTATGTCCGATTTTAAAATAGCTTTTCGGTGAAAGCACATTTTGCAATATTCTGAGTAGATAGCCCGGCATCACAGGGCTAGCTATTTAGACACCCACCAAGTTTAGCACTCACCAAAATCAGATTTACTATAAGAAAAATGTTATTACCTTTGCTGTTCTTCGTCAGAATGCACTCCCAGGACTTCTACTTCAATAACAAATGTTGGTTTGGTTCAAAATAATCCATAGTTATATCCAAATAGTGGTGTTCTGTTCGTGCGTTCAAGACACTATCCGAAGTGTAAATAAGGGTCACGCGCACGACGCATTTCGTGACAAAAAAATTCTAAATATTCCATTACCGTACTTCGAAGCATGTCAACCGCTGTTTAAAATAAATTTTTATGCCATTTTTCTCGTAAAAAAGCGATAATATTCCGACCGGGAAAGCGTGTTTACGTTCAATGAGAGAGAAAATAAAAGCATGGGATCCCCTCGTGCACGAGCCTGAGTCTCATAGTACTCTGACCGGCCACTATCCAAACGCGCTAATGTTTTTCAGCCAGGGGCTGCCTCGATATCATTCAGCTTTTTCCCGGGTTCTGAGAGCCTATGGGAGCCGTAGGAAGTGTCACGTTACAGCAAAGATCCCCAGTTTTCAATAAACAGAGCCAAGAAGAACAAGAACTTTTCAGAGAGGGCACTTGCTGTAAGGAATCTTCTCAGGTTTTTGCCTGCCATATGAGTTCTGTTATACTCACAGACACCATTCAAACAGTTTTAGAAACTTTAGGGTGTTTTCTATCCAAAGCCAATACTTATATGCATATTCTAGTTACTGGGCAGGAGTAGTAACCAGATTAAATCGGGTACGTTTTTTATCCGGCCGTGCAAATACTGCCCCCTATCCCCAACAGGTTAAAATGTAATATTGTCATTCAAAGAATTATAGATTAACATCTCGTGAATGCAACCGCATTGCCAGATTTAAAAAGAACTTTACTGGGAAATCACACTTCGCAATAAACGAGGTGCTATGCTCAGAAAAATAGGCTAGGCGATACAGGTTAGCGCCATCTTGGAACCATCTAAAATCAAATATACTATTGTAAATATTCCCTTACCTTTGATTATCTTCATCAGAAGTCACTTCCAGGAATCCCAGGTCCACAACAAATGTAGTTTTTTTTCGAAAAAGTTAATAATTTATGTCCCAATAGCTCCTTCTTGTTAGCGTGTTCCGAAAGCTACTCATAATGTACGAGGCGCGCGGGACATGTCATCACGAATGTGCAAAAAATATATATTTACGTTCGTTCAAACATGTCAAACGTTGTATAACATAAATCTTTAGGGCCTTTTTCAATCAGAGCTTCAATAATATTCAAGGCGGACGATTGCATTGTCTTACTAAACGTTTCGGAATGAGAGGGTACCCACGGGCGCCCGTGTCATAGTAGTAATGGCCCTCCCCCTATGACCAACTTTCCAGGCCTCTCGTTCGGTCAGTTTTTACCGGAGAAGACTCAAACCACTTTGTAAAGACTGTTGACATCTAGTGGAAGCCTTAGGAGGTGCTAAATGAATCCTAACTCACGGTGTGTTTCATAGGCAAAGTGTTGAAGGTGATTCCACAAATCAGATTTCCACTTCCTGCATGGAATCTTCTCAGGTTTTGGCCTGCCATATGAGTTCTGTTATACTCACAGACACCATTCAAACAGTTTTAGAAACTTTAGAGTGTATCGCTCCTGAGTTAGTGACCAAATGTATATATATCCTGACCAAGGTTAAATATATACATTTGGTCACTAACTCAGGAGCGATAGGGAAATGCATTCTACATCCTTGGCTTCCAACAGCGCCCCCCAGCTGTATAACTTTTTGAGGATCTGGGGACCCATGCCAAATCTTTTCAGTCTCCTGAGATAGAAAAGGTTTTGTCGTGCCCTCTTCACAACTGTCTTGGTGTGTTTGGAACATGATAGTTCGTTGGTGATGTGGACACCAAGGAACTTGAAACTCTCGACCCACTCCACTACAGCCCTGTTGATGATAATGGGGGCCTGTTCAGCCCACCTTTTCCTGTAGTCCACGATCAGCTCCTTTGTCTTGCTCACATTGAGGGAGAGGTTGTCGTCCTGGCACCACACTGCCAGTTTTCTGACATCTTCCCTATAGGCTGTCTCATCGTTGTTGGTGATCAGGCCCGCCACTGTTGTGTCGTCAGCAAAAAATGCCAGCCTCTCCCGGTACTGTGCTAAATGGCCAAATGTAAAATTGGCCCACCATCCCACCTATAGTGCCGATACACTGAGCTTAGCCCAAGCCATACACAGTCACAGAGGCCCCACTCAGAGTTTGGAGCGTCACTAGCTACACTGCCCTCCACACCACCCACTTCAATTCCCCCACAACCGCCCTCCCATGTTACCAGACAAGGCCCGCCTCATCACAGCACAACCAAACCTAGCCCATCACAGCACAGCTCTACTAGATCCAGCCCATCACAGCACATCTCTATCAGACCAGGCCCACCTCATCTCAGCCCAGCTCTACACAGCACCAACTACTAACCTAGGGTCCCACAACCTCCCACCCAGGCTAGTTTTGGTTGCCCTCTCTATTCCCGTCCCTAGGACAGGCCTGGGACCCTCCTGCCCCTCATGGTAGCCCCAACCCTGCAACAGGAGCTACACCAAGTAGTTGGTTATTTTAGGGGATTTAAATCTGGATTAGCTATCCCCGGTCTCAAATCAGTTTAAGAGTATATGCATTGATTTTAATCTGACTCAATTGATCTCAAAACCCACATGGATAAATGTGAAAAACCCAGTTAATACCTTGTTGATTGATTTAATTCTTACTAATGACCCCCATAAATACTTGTCTAGTGGAATATTTGAATATGATCTCAGTGATCATTGGTCCATATTATGTTATATTATGTATTAGAGATACCAAGCAGCAAAATACTAATCGTTGTTTCACAAGAAAAGTTTTTTTAAAGGCTTTCTCCTCAAGGGTTTTTACATGACCTGTTCTACTCTGATTTAGCCACTGTCTCCTGTATTACTGACTGAGTTAGCTCTAGAAAATGTGTCCCCCATACAGTATAATAACTCTGATGATTTAAACATATGTACTTTGGATGATGTCCATTTTGATCGTGTCCCTGATTACACATATCTGGGCATCTGGATAGATTAAAAGCTGTCTTTTAAAAAGCATATTGATGAGTTAGTTAAGAAGCTGAGAATAAAAATGGGCTTCTTCTATAGGTCATGCCTCTCGCTAAATAATAGAAAGCATATTATTAAGTTGATGTTCCCATCAGTCCTAGACAATGACGTCATCATCTACACTGAACAAAAATATAAACGCAATATGTAACGTGTTGGTCCCATTTTTCATGAGTTTAAATAAAATATACCAGACATTTATCATTGTACAAAAAGCTTATTTCTCTAAAATGTTGTGCACAAATTTGTTTACATCCCTGTTAGTGAGCATTTATCCTTTGCCAAGATAATTCATCCACCTGACAGGTGTGGCATATCAAGAAGCTGATTAAACAGCATGATCATTACACAGATGCACCTTGTACTGGGGACAATAAAAGACCACTCTAAAATGTGCAGTTCACACAGCAGATGTTTTGAGGGAGCGTGCAATTGGCATGCTGACTGCAGGAATGTCCACCAGACCGGTTGCCAGATAATTTAATGTTAATTTCTCTACCATAAGCCACCTCCAACATTGTTTTAGAGAATTTGTCCAACTGGCCTCACAACCGCAGACCATGTGTATGGCGTTGTGTTGGCAAGCAGTTTGCTGATGTCAACGCTGTAAACAGAGTGCCCCATTGTGGCGGTGGGGTTATATTATGGGCAGGCATAAGCTACAGATAACACAAATGCATTTTTTTCATGGCAATTTTAATGCACAGAGATAACGTGGCAAGATCCTGAAGCCCATGGTCGTGACATTCATCTGCCGCTATCACCTCATGTTCCAGCATGATAATGCACGGCTCCATGTCGCAAGGAGCTGAAAATGTCCCAGTTCTTCCATCACCTGCATAGTCACCAGACATGTCATTGAGCATGTTTGGGATGCTCTGGATCAACATTTACGACAGCGTGTTCCAGTTCCCGCCAATATCCAGTAACTTCGCACATCCATTGAAGAGGAGTGGGACAACATTCCACAGGCCACAATCAATAGCCAGATCAACTCTATGCGAAGGAGATGTGTCGCGCTGCATGCGGCAAATGGTGGTCACACCAGATACTGACTGGTTTTCTGATCTACGCCCCTACCTTTTTTTAAGGTATCTGTGACCTATAGATGCATATCTGCATTCCCAGTCATGTGAAATCCATAGATCAGGGCCTAATGAATTTATCAATTTGATAGATTTCCATATATCGACTGTAACTCAGTAAAATCTTTGAAATTGTTGCATGTTGCGTTTATAATTTTGTTCAGTAAATATGAAAGCGGCTACCACTTCATTAAAGCTGTTAGATGTAGTTAATCATAGCGCACTGCGCTTTAAGCACTGCATTCTCAACCAGAAAGTTGGTTGACCCTCTTTGATGTCACGTAAGTTGATACATTGCTATGTTTCATGTATAAAGCTCTTTTTACAAAGACTTCCACTGTACTTAACATCATTACTAAACTTTAGACTTATGAGTTACCACACCCGGTCTCAGGGATGGTTAACTCTGGAAATGCCTTTGGTCTCTACTGAGTTAACTAAAAGCTGAATTACCTTGCACCTTATTTGTTGAACAATCTTCAAAATGTTATGTTTTGGTGCCTCTGGGGCAAGCTGATTGAGGACCTTATTGTGTAACATTTATTTAACTAGGCAAGTCAGTTAAGAACACATTCTTATTTACAATGACGGCTTACACCGGCCAAACCCTGACGACGCTGGGCCAATTGTTCGCTACCCTATGGGACTCCCAATCACGGGCAGTTGTGATACAGCCTGGATTTGAACCAGATGGATTCGAACCTCTAGCAGTGAGATGCAGTGCCTTAGACCGCTGTGCCACTTGAGATCCCTATACATATTTTTGAGGAATGTGTTTGTTTTTTATGGCCGTGTTTTTCTTTGCTTGCATTTTGTATTTAGAATTTCTGTACCACATCTGTAAAATAGACCTTGGTCTCAGTATGACTTCCTGATAAAGTAAAGGTTAAATACAAATACAATGAGATGAAAGGTTAAAGCTCTGTGTGACGTTCACAGCGGTGGGGGCAGATGTTTTGATTAAGAGAGACCTTTAGAAAATATGCAAATGTTCTCTAACACTAAACATACAAATATGTATTTTACAGTTATAAGGAATGTGAAATCTTATAGTTAATAGTTTTAGAATTTGATTATACTATATTTAGAAAGCAGTGGCATCAGTGGCATCAAAGCGTCTCGTTGGCCAAAATCAGAAAGGAAGAGGTAAAGAGAGGCCCAACTCAGCTGAAAATCTCTCCCTCCAGCAGGTGGCATTTTTATTCTTCGTTTTCTCACCCACCAAGCAAGGAGTTTTGAATGGTGGTCAATGAGAGTGTCGAATTTGGTTAAAAAAATAATGTATGGCTTATTTGCTACATGAGGTTTATTTGATTGAATAGAAATTTCGTAATGCTTACGTTGTTACGAGTGTAACAGTACTATTCATGGTTGGAGGCTAGTAGAATAGCATCTCTCCATTGAAGACATGTGGTTGATGTCAACAATCCTCATCGAATATTCAAACAAGTATTAAAATAATTAAATGTATCCACCAATCCAATGAAAGGATATGCAGGAGCTAGACAGCCCGTCGTCTTGCATTGTGGACAACGACTCCCATTGTTAGGGTGGCGAGACAAGTATCTTGTCAGTAAATCCATAATCTTTGCCAAAACATAGCATCAGCAATCCAAGGTTTATATACATCATTGGTCGTAAGGGGGTCATAACTCAACGTCCAATGTAAAATGCGTTCTATGCTGGACCTAAAAATTATACCTGTTTCATTATACCTAGTTGAGAGCAGGCGTAGGGATTCAAATTGGGACTATATTCATCATGATACACACAGAAAATAATATCAATCTATATATATATATATATATATATATATATATATATATATATATATATATATATATGTCTTGTGTTCATATTTCAAAACCTCCAGACTTTTCGAGTTGCCTATGCGCGAGTCAATAGCAAAATTATACACTTGAATTATGATGCTTTATAAACTGGGTGGTTCGAGACCTGAATGCTGATTGGCTGACAGCTGTGGTATATAAGACTGTATACCACAGGTATGTCAAAACATGTATTTCTACTGCTCTAATTACGTTGCTAACCAGTTTATAATAGCCGTAAGGTACCTCGGGGGTTTGTGGTATATGACCAATATACCACGGCTAAGGGCTGTATCCTGGCACTCCGTGTTACGTCATGCATAAGAACAGCCCTTAGCTGTGGCCATATACCACAACCCCCAGGCATTATTTCTTAATTATAGCATGCTAAACATGTCTGATCAGTGATAGATTAGCGAACTAGTAGATTAGCTACCACCTCCACTGATTTTCCCAGCCAGAGATCAAATATACAGACGGAGATACAGTGAAACAAAATCACATTGATTGATTATCAGGCAAGTTGGGGAACTTTTGGTTGGGATATAGGCTAGATTACTAAGCAAGTGGAGAGCAAAAAAATCCACTTGTTATACTAGGCTACGTAAAATGTAGCAAAATGTTCTGAGCAGTGCTAATAAATGAGCAAACTAGGTAGACTAAAGATTATCATCATGAGCACATTTTCCCAGCCTATATTGGAACCAAATATCCAAACGGAGATTCAGTGAAAACAAACATCTGACACCGATTGATTTATCAAGACAAGTCCCCTAGCTGGTTTTAAAGCAGGGCGATGACACTGTCCCAATCAAAACAGTGCTGGAATTATAGTTGACCACACACGACTATTGCTTTAAATTATTTAAAACGGTTGGATCCCTTTGGGAGTTTCAGTAACCAACAATTTGATAGATTCATGCCTTCAATGGCTTTAGCCTACTTTATTCCAATATTTTCATGCATAGTGCTGGGCTTTGTGAAGGGATGGGTGAAGTGACATGCCTTGCAATGTTTCAACCTGCCACGAGGATGGTAACAGCCTAGTAATGGGCGCTGCCTAGCAACCATAATTATGAAGCGTCAAATCTTATGAACGTGCATCGCTTACGACGGATTTAGCTACAACTAGTCTTATTTCTGATTGGTTCAACAGGTGTAAATTCTGATCCCGAAGTCTGAATTGGCTACGCCTGACCTAGCATGTGATAAGACCAACCTTTTTATGTCCAACTGATGCAACTGGCTCGGACTGTTACATAAAATAATTAAGGATGAGTCAAGAAATAGCCTAGCACCTCCATCAGATCAGAATATACAGTAGCTTCTTTTTTTTCTAAGTCATTATTCCTGGTTAAAATTATTCATTTTAGACAGGTTCTTAGAGACCTTAACTACAGTAATGGGTCAATGCCACCTTGAGCTTCTGAGCTCCAGAAACAGTTGCCCTTGAGGCCCTGTGAATAGCACTGTGATGTTCTGAAGAGGATAACGTGTTAGCCATTGTTTGTTGTCATATCTCCTCAAGAGGTATTCTGAGAATGTGTTTAGCCTTGGATTGTTACCATGAAACAAGGTGACAGGGACTTCTTCAGTCTAAACAAAGCCAGGGGAAGTAACAAAATATTTTGAAAATCATTTCACTGAAATATTTTTATTCACTGAATAAAACATATAAAGGACAGACTATGTGAGCAATAAAAGGTATGTTTGTATGTGTAGCCTAAATGTGCATATTGATATTGCGGTTTTCATTCGAGTGTTTCTTGTTGTACCATCTTTCTATTCAGCAGACACATACCTTGCAGTTGCCACATCTGAACCATTGTCACGCTCGTCGTAAAGATGGGACCAAGGCACAGCGGGAATGTGAATACTCATCTTCTTCATTTAGAAGAAAACCAAAATAAACACTTAATCAAAACAACGACGAGAAAACAGTCCTGTGAGGCACACAGCTACACTTGGAACAACTACCCACAAAAACCCATGGAGAAACACCCCTACTAAATAGGACCTTCAATTAGAGGCAACGAGGAACAGCTGCCTCCAATTGAAGGTCAACCCAAAAACTAAACATAGAAATAGAAAAACTAGAACGAACATAGAAATATACATTAACATTGAACATTAACCAAAAAAACCCGATACACATAAAACAAACACCCCCTGCCACGTCCTGACCAAACACCAATAACAAATAACCCCTTTACTGGTCAGGACGTGACAGTACCCCCCCCCCCCCCCCCCCCCAAAAGGTGCAGACCCTGGATGCACCTCAAACAAAAAACACACAAATAAACCCCCCCCAAAAAAGAATCCCAAACTAAAGGGAGGGAAGGGAGGGTGGCCACCGTCACCGACCGTTCTTGTGCTACACCCCCCCTCCCCAATCCTCCTACTATGGAGGTGGCTCAGGCTCCGGCCTTAGTCCCCAACCTAACCTGTCCACCCCCGCTGAAGGCTCAGGGCTAAAGTGCGTCGCTGGAGACCTCGGACTGGAGGGCGACTCTGGGAGCTCTGGACTGGAGGGCAACTCTGGGAGCTCCGGACTGAAGGGCGACTCTGGCTGCGCCGGTTCCGGACTGAAGGGCGACTCTGGCTGCGCCGGTTCCGGACTGAAGGGCGACTCTGGCTGCGCCGGTTCCGGACTGAAGTGCGACTCTGGCTGCGCCGGTTCCGGACTGAAGGCCGTCTCTGCAGGCTCCGGACTGTGGGACGTCTCTGTCGGTTCCGGACTGTGGGCCGTCTCAGTCGGTTCCGGACTGTAGGACGTCGCCGGAAGCACTGGACGGGGCACTGTCGCCGGAAGCTCTAGACGGGGCACTGTCGCCGGAAGCTCTAGACGGGGCACTGTCGCCGGAAGCTCTAGACGGGGCACTGTCGCCAGAAGCTCTAGACGGGGCACTGTCGCCGGAAGCTCTAGGCCTGATGCGTACTGGGCTGTGCAGAGGCCTGATGGCTGCCGTGCGTAGAGCAGGCGCAGGGTAGCCTGGGCCTAGGAGACGCACTGGTGGCCAGATGTGCTGCGCAGGCATACTCCTACCTGACTGGATGCCCACTCTTGCACGGCACTTACGGGGGGCTGGTATCGCTCGCACCGGACTGTGCGTGCGCATGGGCAAGATCGTGCGCACTTCCGCATAGACCGGCGCTCTCATGATCCGCTGCTCCCCATAATAAGCACGGGGTGTTGGCTTAGGGCTCACCCTTGGCCCAGCCAAACTACCCGTGTGCCCCCCCAAACATTTCTTGGTGGTGCCTCTCGTGCTTCCATCGTTGGGCTCGCTCTTCATACTGTCGCCGTTCCTCCCTTCTCAGAGATCAAACTATATACGGAACAATTGAACTCAACATGCAACAATTTCTAAGATTTTACTGAGTTACAGTTCATATTAGGAAATGTAAATAAATTCATTAGGCCTAATCTATGGATTTAAGATGACTGGGGATACAGATATGCATCTGTTGGTCACAGATAGCTTGAAAAAAAGGTTGGGGTATGGATCAGAAAACCAGTCAGTATCTGGTGTGACCACCATTTGCCTCATGCAGCGCGACACATCTCCTTTGCATAGAGTTGATGAGCCTATTGATTGTGGCCTGTGGAATGTTGTCCCACTCCACTTCAATGGCTGTGCGAAGTGGCTTGATATTAGCGGGAACTAGAACACGCTGTCGTACACGTCAATCCAGAACATCCCAAACAATCTCAATGGGTGACATGCCTTGTGAGTACGTAGATGATTGAAGAACTGGGACAATTTCATCTTCCAGGAATTGTGTACAGATCTTTGCGATATGGGGCCATACATTATCATGCTAATACATGAGGCGATGGCAGCAGATGAATGGCATGACAATGGGCCTCAGGATCTCATCATGGTATCTCTGTGCATTCAAATTGCCATCAATAAAATGCAATTGTATTTGCTGTCCGTAGATTATGCCTGCCCATACCATACCATAACCTCACCATCATCATGTGGCACTCTGTTCACAACGTTGACATCAGCAAACTGCTCGCCCACATGTACACGTGGTCTGAGGCCGGTTGGATTCTTTAAAGCAACGTTGGAGGCGGTTTATGGTAGAGAAATTAACATTAAATTCTCTGGCAACAGCTCTGGTGGACATTCATACAGTCAGCATGCCAATTGCATGCTCCCTCAAAACTTGAGACACTTGTGGCATTGTGTTGTGTGACAAAGCTGCACATTTTAAAGTGGTCTTTTATTGCCCCCTGCACAATGTGCACCTGTGTAATGATCATGCTGTTTAATCAGCTTCTTGATATGCCACACCTGTCAGGTGGATGGATTATCTTGGCAAAGGAGAAATGCTCACTAACAGGGATGTAAGCAAATGTGTGCACAACATTTGAGAGAAATAAGCTTTTTGTGAATATAGAACGTTTCTTTTAGCTTATGAAACATGGGACCAACACCTTACATGTTGCGTTTATATTTTTGTCAAGTGTATTTCAACAAAATAATGTTGCAGGAATACTACTCTTATCTCTTTCTAACGACAAACAATTTGAGAACAATCTGAGATGGTGGGTGTTGAAATCCTCTTTCTTCTGCTTTTTGAGGTGAAACGACCCTGTAATGAGTTAACATCATGCCATAAGCTTGCTGGGTGTCATAGGGTGTTGTTGGACTTGCTCTCTTGCATTCATATCAGATTTTCATTCATCAATTGCATAGTTCAATTAATTGAAGGAATGTAACAGAAAGGTCAAAATTCAATTCATGATTTTATTGTAATTTTTATTTCCTGATTAAGAATCATTTTGGTCTCATGTCTTGGGCACTTATTTGGACTCTGTGTTGTTTGATTGGCTGATAAGCATGTGTAGATGGTTGCATAAGCTCGTTATTTGTTTGTGAGGTAGGAACAATGAGTCTCTTGAAAATCACTTAAGAATAATGGCCTGATGTTGATGAAATTGTTTTCATTACCAGCATCATGTCTATTTAACAGTCCCTTTGTGCTGGCCTTTATATCTTAATGTTCAAATAACGCAATTAGTCATATCGATCTTCACATCGCACAGTAAATCCTTATGCATTGCAACATGATTTACATGGTTCAATTTGTCTCCATCTGTGCCCAGTGCTTTACCATTAGCCTACCTGAGTATCTGAGTAGAACGTGTCCTGTTTTGCCTCTCTGAGGAGATCAGGTGATTTAATGAGTCAATATTTCCAAAGGTTACTCCACATTCCTTAGCGCACTCAGTCTTTGGATGTGGACAAGGATTCTGTCCAAATATAAAGGATTTCTTGTCAGTAACAAATGCTCTGCCTAACGACTGCCATTTCAAGCTAATTAAATGGCTATCGGAAAGACGAGACCACACTCGCCCAAAAACAAAGAAACAGAAAACATAGACTTGCCCACCCGAGTCACACCCTGACCTAACCAAACAAAGAGAATAACAAGGATCTCTACGGTCAGGCGTGACAGTACCCCCCCCCCCCCCCCCCCCCCCCTCCAAAGGTGTGGCCCCCCTTTACATCGACGGATCTGTAGAAGAGAGGGTCGAGAGCTTCAAGTTCCCCGGTGTCCACATCACTAAGGAACTGTCATAGTCCAAAAACACCACCACAGTTGTGAAGAGGGCATGACAACGCCTCTTCCCCCTCAGGAGGCTGAAAAGATGTGTCCTCAAAAAGTTCTACAGCTGCACCATTGAGAGCATCTTGACTGGCTGCATTACCGTTTGGTATGGCAACTGCTCGGCGTCCCACCGCAAGGCGCTACAGAGGGTAATGCGTACGGCCCAGTACATCACTGGGGCCAAACTCCCTGTCATCCAGGACTTCTATACCAGGTGGTGACAGAGTAAGGCCCTAAAAATTGTCAAAGACTCCAGCCACCCAAGTCATAAACATTTCTCTCTGCTACCACACGGCACCTGAACAGCTTGTACCCCCAAGCCATAAGACTGCTAAACAGTTAATCAAATGGCTACCCGCCAATTTACATATGACCCCCTTTATTATTTATTTCTTTATCTTAATTGTTTTGCACTGACTCCCTTGAACTGGATATATGCACACTCACTAGACTCTACCCACACACTCACACATACTCCAACTCACACACAGACACACACTCACACACACACACTACATATGCTCACACACACATAAAACACACACATGCATATTGACGCCACACACACACACTCGCACATAGACACACTTTACATACGCTACTGCTACTCTGTTTATTATCTATCTTGATTGCGTATTCACTTTTACCCCTACCTACATGTACATACTGTATTACCTCTATTACCTCAACTACCTTGTACCCCTGCACATTGACTCGGTACTGTTACTCCTTGTAGTTGAGGTAATACAGTATGTACATGTAGGTATGGGTAAAATATTCATGTATTTTTGGCAAATATTTGTCTTAGTTTTTAACTCTGCACTGTTGGGAATGGGCTCGTACATTTGCATTTCACTGTAAAGCCTATACCAGCACATGTGACCAATACAATTTGATTTGATTTTGATAACTTGCCAAACAACTGCATTGTGTATAGAAACTGGGAAAATATTAAGTTAGTCTCCAGTTTTCATAGCACTGTGCACTGTTCCATAGCTACAACGTTATTAGAAAATACTCACCATTGCAATTGTTCAGCTCTTAAGTTCTCCATTATGAGAATGTTTCCCATATCTGTTGTTTTGTGGGCTATCATGGACTGAAGTTCCAGCATGAGAAAACATATAGTAATTACTAATGTGTCTTACTGTATCAACAATCCTGCTTTGATGCTTCTATCCCCTCTGGTGTCCCCCATGATTGATACTATATATGCTCCATTCATCAAACAAGGCATTTGCACATGTTGCAGTTCACAAGGAGGACAACTGGGACTCCTTCCTCTGAACAGAGGCAAGAAGAAGCACTGCAGTGATTGGTACATCGTTCCATAGGAGAGCTCTACTCCCACTCATAATAAAACCTTTCTTAGCTGCCTGCAATACCTACAAGGGCACCTGCAGGTTGTTATAAATACCTGCCCAAATTATTCTCCAGTCCATAGCACAAGTCTTCAACACAACCCCAAGCAGCTTAGGACTCCGAGTATAGGGGACCCAAGTCCCCACCCCATCACTTTTAAATATCGAATGGGGATTCTTGAATCCCTATAAATCACGCCACAGATAATATAACCGGAAGGCTGCTGCATCTAAGATGCTTTGAAACATGGCCAAGAATAGACTGTGCCTACTCTGCCCACAGTTTTCAAGATGCTGGATCGACACCTAGAACATGCAGTAAGGTGTCAGGGGAATCAGATTAGACCAACATTGATAGGCAGTGATTATGAAAGATACTACATAGATTGAATGGATATGCAGATCTTATAATATGTGACTGTCACAAGACACGCTTCCACATGCAGTATACAGTATTTCATCTTCATGCGATTGTTTTCAGCATGTTGAGTTCTGAACGCATACCACATTGTGGTTTTTTTCAGCTAATGTTTCTGACTTGCATGATTCAGTAGGTAAGACTTAATTTAGAACACAAGGTATTCTACTCAATAGACAAACAAGCCGTCTCACAGGCAAGATGTTAGCACTGAGTCTCAGTGGAACTGAGCCAGTCCTGCACGTCTCACCTCAATTGTACAGACTGTATATATTTACTCTGTCTGCTCAGATGCAGTAAATAGCCACTAAACTGTCTGGCTGGGTAGAGTTTAGAAAATAAATAGTGTTCTTGGTTCAGAATTATTTCTTGTTGTAGTCAGTAACACCCACACAGTCTGATATGTTATGGTTATCTAACCCACCATTACAACTTGCACTTTGCCACCTTGGAAAAAACAACAACAAAACACCATTGAAATAAAGGCAGAAATAAATTAAAGGCACTATATCTGTACATTTCCACTGAATCTTGTGCAGCACCTAGAGGTCAATGAGGCGTTACATCACCTGCCTCACGCTACCTTCGACCAGACATGTGAATTACATGTGGTGTGTGTTAGCAATGAGGATTTGTCTTTGACTATGCGAGAGGTCAAACGCACTTTATAATTGGCCTCTAGCAAACTGGAAGAGCGAGAGAGCGTTTCCTTGTAATGGGCAGACAGGAAATGGTACATTTTTATTCTGTAGGCTACCAACCTCTCTCACGAACTCACTGCAAAACTGTGTGTGCAGCTCCTGCTTGCCTGGTTGCACCTCTACAACCTCTGCCTGGCTGCCCACCTCCATCTAAACCGATAGGGAACCCATTTGCCTTTTAGCTTCCATTACTCCTCCCTCCATTCTATCTCCTGAATCTTTCACAATCCCTGAATAGTTTTATATGCTGCCAGTGTTTTTCTGGTCACTATTATTATACTATTTTTGAATGGGTACTACTGTTGTCCGCTGATTCAGTGGGCATTATTGATCGTGAGGGAGAACACAAAATACAGTGCATTTGTGCCGCTGTCATCCTCAATCAAATCAAATGGTATTTATCACATGCGACGAATACAACAGGTGTGGACCTTACAGTGAAATTCTTACTAACAAGCCCTTAACCAACAATGCAGTTTTAAGAAAAAGTGTAAAAAAGTTCAAAATAGATAAGATAAAAATGTTATGGTTAAAGAGCAGCAGTAAAATAAAAGTAGCGAGGCTATATACACTATACAGGGGGTACCGGTACAGAACATTGCAAATAGTCTGGGTAGCTATTTGATTAGCTGTTCAGGAGTTGTATAGCTTAGGGTAGAAGCTGTTAAACCTCTTATGGATATCTTCACGCGCCAATCCCTTTAGCGGGATCGATTTGACAACATCCAGTGAAATGGCAGCGCGCCAAATTCAAACTACAGGAATATCAATATTTAACATTCACAAAAATATATGTGTAATACATCAAAATAAAGCTTAACTTCTTGTTAATCCAGCCGCTGTGTCAGATTTCAAAAAGGCTTTACGGCGAAAGCAGACCATGCGATTATCTGAGGACAGCGCCCCGCATACAAACCCATGGAAATAATTTTTCAACCAGGCTGGTGTGACACAAAAGTCAGAAATAGCCATATAATAAATGCCTTACCTTTGAAGATCTTCTTTTTGCAATCCCAAATGTCTCATTGACACAATGAAGGGTCATTTTGTTCAATAAATTCCTTCTTTATATCCCCAAAAGGTAAATTTCTTTGGCGCGTTTGATTCAGAAATACACCGGTTTTAACTCGCCCAACATGACTCCAATAAATTACCTGTAAACTTGGTCCAAACATTTCAAACAATGTTCCTAATCCAACCTCAGGTATCCTAAAATGTAAATAATCTATACAATTTAAGACGGAATAAACTGTTTCCAATACCGGATAAAAACAACGTGAAGAGCGTTGAGTCCACCTGGAGAGACACTTACAAAGAACAGCCCTACTTCTTCATTTCTCAAAAGAAAAACATCGAACAATTTCTAAAGACTGTTGACATCTAGTGGAAGCCATAGGAACTGCAAACAGGTTCTTTATAAATAGGGCTTCCCATAGAAAACAATTGGAAAACACAATGACCTCAAAAAACAAATTCCCTGAATGGATTGTGCTCGGGGTTTCGCCTGCCAAATCAGTTCTGTTATACTCACAGACATTATTCTAACAGTTTTAGAAACTTCAGAGTGTTTTCTATCCAAATCTACTAATTATATGCATATCCTAGCTTCTGGGCCTGAGTAGCAGGCAGTTTACTTTGGACACACTTTTAATCTGGACGTCAAAATACTGCCCCCTAGCCTTAAGAAGTTTTAAGAAGCCTTTTGGACCTCGACTTGGTGCTCTAGTACCGCTTGCTGTGCGGTAGAAGAGTGAAAAGTCTATGACTAGGGTGAGTGGAGTCTTTGACAATTTCTAGGGCCTTCCACTGACACCGCCTGGTATAGAGGCCCTGGACGGCAGGAAGCTTGGCCCCAGTGATGTACTGGGCCGTACACACTACCCTCTGTAGTGCCTCACGGTCGGAGGCCAAGCAGTTGCCATACCAGGCAGTGATGCAACCAGTCAGGATGCTCTCGATGGTACAGTTGTAGAACTTTTTGAGGATCTGAGGACCCATGCCAAATCTTTTCAGTCTCCTGAGGGGGAATAGGTTTTGTTGTGCCCTCTTCACGACTGTCTTGGTGTGTTTGGACCATGATAGTTTGTTGGTGATGTGGACACAGAGGAACTTGAAGCTCTCAATCTGCTCCACTCCAACCCCGTCGATGTGAATGGGGGTGTGTCCTCCTTTTCCAAAATCATCTCCTTTGTCTTGATCACGTTGATGGAGAGGTTGTTATCCTGGCACGACACTGCCTGGTCTCTGACCTCCTCCCTATAGGCTGTCTCATCATTGTCGGTGATCAGACCTACCACTCATTGTCGGCCAACTTAATGATGGTGTTGGAGTCGTGCCTGGCCATACAGTCATGGGTGAACAGAGAGTAGAGGAGGGGACTGAGCATGCACCTCTGAGGGGCCCACTTGTTGAGGATCAGCATGGCAGGTGTGTTGTTACCTACCCTCACCACCTTGGGGCGGCCCATCAGGAAGTCCAGGATCCAGGTGCAGAGGGAGGTGTTCAGTCCCAGGGTCCTTAGCTTAGTGATGAGCTTTGAGGGCACTATGGTGTTGAACGCTGAGCTGTAGTCAATGAATAGCATTCTCACGTAGGTGTTCCTTTTGTCCAGGTGGTAAAGGGCAGTGTGGAGTGCAATAGAGATTGCATCATCTGTGGATCTGTTGGGGCGGTATGCAAATTGGAGTGGGTCTAGGGTTTCTGGGATAATGGTGTTGATGTGAGCCATGACCAGCCTTGCAAAGCACTTCATGGCTACAGTCGTGAGTGCTACGGGTCAGTAGTCATTTAGGCAGGTTACCTTAGTGTTCTTGGGTACAGGGACTATGGTGGTCTGCTTGAAACATGTTGGCATTACAGACTCAGTCAGGGACAGGTTGAAAATGTCAGTGAAGACACTTGCCAGTTGGTCAGCGCATGCTGGGAGTACACATCCTGGTAATCTGTCTGGCCCCACGGCCTTGTGAATGTTGACCTGCTTAAAGGTCTTACTCACATCGGCTACGGAGAGCGTGATCACACAGTCGTTCGGAACAGCTGATGCTCTCATGCATGCTTCAGCGTTGCTTGCCTCGAAACGAGCATAGAAGTAATTTAGCTCGTCTGGTAGGCTTGTGTCACTGGGCAGCTTGTGGCTGTGCTTCCATTTGTAATCTGTAATAGTTTGCAAGCCCTGCCACATCCGACGGGCGTCGGAGCCGGTGTAGTACGATTCAATCTTAGTCCTGTATTGATGCTTTTCCTGTTTGATGGTGTCCGGGTTAGAGTGCCGCTCCTTGAAAGCGGCAGCTCTACCCTTCAGCTCAGTGCGGATGTTGCCTGTAGTCCATGGCGTCTGGTTAGGGTATGTACATACAGTCAATGTGGGGACGACGTCATTGTTGTACTTATTGATGAAGCCATTGACTGATGTGGTATACTCCTCAATGCCATCTGAAGAATTTCAGAACATATTCCAGTCTGTGCTAGCAAAACGGTCCTGTAGCTTAGCATTTGTGTCATCTGACCACTTCTTTACTGACCGAGTCACTGTTGTGTCCTGCTTTAGTTTTTGCTTATAAGCAGGAATCTGAAGAATAGAATTATGGTCAGATTTGCCAAATTGAGGGCGAGGGAGAGCTTTGTACGAGTTTCTGTGTGTGGAGTAAAGGTGGTCTAGAGTTTTTTTTTCCTCTGGTTGCACATTTAACATGCTGGTAGAAGTTAGGTAAAATGGATTTAAGTTTCCCTGCATTAAAGTCGGCCACTAGGAGCGGCGCCTCTAGATGAGCGTTTTCCTGTTTGCTTATGGCCTTATACAGTTCATTGAGTACGGACTTAGTACCAGCATTGGTTTGTGGTAGTAAATAGACAGCTACAAAAAATATAGATGAAAACTCTCTTGGTAAATAGTGTGTACAGCTTATCATGAGATACTCTACCTCAGGCAAGCAAAACCTCGAGAATTCCTTAATATTAGATTTCGTTCACCAGCTGTTGTTTACAAATATACACAAACCGCCACCCCTTGTCTTACTGGAGGCAGCTGTTCTATCTTGCCAATGCAGCGTAAAGCCCGCCAGCTGTATTTTATCAATGTCGTTGTTCAGCCACGACTCGGTGAAACATAAGATATTACAGTTTTTAATGTCCCGTTGGTAGGCTATTCGTGATCGTAGCTCAGCTATTTTGTTATCCAATGATTGTACGTTGGCTAATAGGACTGATGGTAGAGGCAGATTACCCACTCGCCGTCGGATCCTTACAAGGCACCACGACCTACGTCCTCAATATCTCCTTCTCTTTCTCCTGCGAATGATGGGGATGAGGGCCTTGTCGGGTGTCTGAAGTAAATCTTTTGCGTCCGCCTAGTTAAATAAAAAATCTTTGTCCAGTACTAGGTGAGTATTCACTGTCCTGATACTCAGAAGCTCTTTTCGGTCATAAGAGACAGTGGCAGAAACATTATGCACAAAATAAGTTACAAATAATGAGAAAAAACACACACAATAGCACAAATGGTTAAGAGGCCGTAAAACGACAGCCATCTCCTCCGGCGCCATTCAAAGGTAATTTTAATCCTGGAATGTAGTTTATTCATCATCATCAAGTATCATGGCATACATTATTAAATTACTGTACTTAGATTAACCTTCTCTACAGTTGTCACGTCCTGACCAGTAAAGGGGTTATTTGTTATATTAGTTTGGTAAGGACATGGCAGGGGGTATTTGTTTAGAGTGTTTCGGGGTTTGTTGGGCTATGTGTTTTGTAGAGGGGTTTTGGTTTATGTTCTATGTTAGTATATTTCTATGTTCTAGTCTAGTCTTTCTAGTTCTATGTTTAGTTTATTGATTTGGCCTTCAATTGGAGGCAGCTGTTCCTCGTTGCCTCTGATTGAAGGTCCTATGTATAGGGGTGTTTTGGTATGGGAATTGTGGGTAGTTATTTCCTGTTTAGTGTATGTAGCACCTGACGGGACTGTTTAGTGTCGTTCGTTTTTGTATACGTGTTTCTTTTTTGTTTTTCCTTCTTTTATAATAAATAAGAAGATGAGTATACATTTTCCCGCTGCACCTTGGTCTACTCATTACGACGGCCGTTACAACAGTAACTACAACATGACGACTGAGAGACATTCTCAAAGTTTGCTCTTTATTCTAGTTAGATCAGGGTATTTTGACTTAACTGTTTCATCTTCATTCATTGCAATCATCTTCATTTAACCAGGTGAATGGAATATCGAAACTTGATGATATTGTATTAAGACCAAACTTCAGTAACACTGAAATTAATATAAACTGGAACATTACTGCTGGAAGTAGGCCTACTGTACATCGACTGGAAGAAACCAACCTTGGTTCTAAAGTGGCACCCTGACTGGACCACTGAGATCATGAGACGACACAACAAGGTCACACACCAACATTATTCCCTCACTGAAACCTATAGTAATGTAATGACATGGCCACTAAGCCATATGCAATATGATAGGCCAATTGAAATACTGCTGTAAAACCACAGTCTGATAATCCATGAGAGTTAGATATGGCACCAGGGCATTCTCTCCTTTCTCCATTTTTCACTCCAGCTCTCCTCAGTGCAGTCAGACAAATATAGAATGTAAGGGGTGAAGAACAAAGGGGATTGCATTCCCCAAGGTCCATGAGAGTTGAGAGTTTGACTGTATTTTGGTCTGGCTCTTGATTTGTGGACTTCTTCTGATTGGACAATCCCTTGGTAATGGTGTCATCCTCTAATAGCCCAAAGCAGCAGAGATTTGCATTGGCCTACTGGTACGTTTCCAAAAAACAAAAACTGTGGAAAATCTAAGATTATTGTCAAATACAACATGAGATTTGATCTCCTAGGCCTATCTACACCCAGGGCACAGACGTAATTTGAGTCTAGTTTTAATTTACATTGTATCATATCGCCGACCTAGAGGCAAGGCCTACACTCACCATTGCTGTTTTGTGGACTCTGGACTCGATTGGAGAGCATGCATACAGGTCACGATAGTATAGCAGGTGAGTGTGCTCACTAATGAGAATGTTCTATGTTGAGGGATATTTAATTTCGTCAGGCTATTCTTTGAATCTCTGTCATATTACATCCTCAGATGTTGAAATGTATTATCTATTGTCCATTGAAATGACAACTATTGAGAACTAACTTATTTATTATAGCGTGATTGACTAAATACCTAAATAATTGCATTTTGGATTATCCCATTGGTAGGGTTTAGGCGTTTAACCGGTTGCTCGTTTCAGGCAAGACATTACATATTTTGAACAGAAATATAAACGCAACAATTTCAAAGATTTTACTGAGTTACAGTTCATATAAGGAAATCAGTCAATTTAAATGAATTCATTAGGCCCTAATCTATGGATTTCACATGACTGGGAATACAGATATGCATCTGTTAGTTACAGAAAAAAAGGTAGGAGTGAGAATCAGAAAACCAGTCAGTATCTGGTGTGACCACCATTTTCCTCATGCAGCGCAACAGATCTCCTTCTCATAGAGTTGATCAGGCTGTTGATTGTGGCCTGTGGAATGTTGTCCCACTCCTCTTCAATGGCTGTGCAAAGTTGCTGGATATTGGCGGGAACTGGAACATGCTGTCGTACACGTCAATCCAGAGCATCCCAAACAATCTCAATGGATGATATGTCTTGTGAGTATGCAGGCCATGGAAGAACTGGGCCATTTTCAGCTTCCAGGAATTGTGTACAGATCCTTGCGACATGGGGCTGTGCATTATCATGCTGAAACATGAGGTGATGGCGGCGGATGAATGGCACGACAATGGGCCTCGCAATCTCGCCACGTTATCTCTGTGCATTCAAATTGCCATAGATAAAATGCCATTGTGTTCACTGTCCGTAGCTTATACCCATACCATACCATAACCCATACCGCCACCATGAGGCACTCTGTTCGCAACGTTGACATAAGCAAACCACTCGCCCACACAACGTCATACACGTGGTCTGCGGTTATAAGGCTTATAGTAGAGAAATTAACATTAAACTCTCTGGCAACAGTTATGGTGGACATTCCTGCAGTCAGCATGCCAATTGCATGCTCTCTCAAAACTAGATACGTCTGTGGCATTGTGTTGTGTAACAAAACTGTACATTTTAGTGTGGCCTTTTATTGACCCCAGCACAAGGTGCACCTGTGTAATGATCATGCTGTTTAATCAGCTTCTTGATATGCCACACCTGTCAGGTGGATGGATTATCTTGGCAAAGTAGAAATGCTCACAAACAGGGATGTAAAGAAATTTGTGCACAAAATGTGAAAGAAATAAGCTTTTGTGCTATGGAAAATTACTGTGATCTTTTATTTAATCTCATGAAACATGGGACCAACACTTTACATGTTGGGTTTATATTTTTCTTCAGTTACAAATCAAATCAAATTTTATTTGTCACATGCTGTCACGTCCTGACGAGCAGAGGGAGGTATTGTATTAGTTTTGGTCAGGACGTGGCAGGTTTTTTGTGTGTTAAGTGTTGTGTTGGTGATTAGGACTCCCAATTGAAGGCAGGTGTGTTGAGTTGCCTTTGATTGGGAGTCCTATATAGGAGTGTGTGTTTTTCTTTGGGGTTGTGGGTAGTTGTTCTTGCATTGCGTTTTGTGTGCCTGCAAGACTGTTGCTGTCGTGTATTGTTTTTGTCCGGTGGATGCTTTACTCCTTTTTTTGGAATTAAAATATGAGTATCCACATTCCCGCTGCGCCTTGTTCCATTTCTGAAGACAACTGTCACACATGCGCCAAATACAACAGGTGTAGAACTTACAGTGCTTACTTACAAGCCCTTAACCAACAATGCAGTTCAAGAAATAGAGTTAGGAAATATTTATTAAATCAGCTAAAGTGAGAAAAAATATATATAAAATCAAATCAAAAAGTAACACAAGAAAATTACATAACAATAACGAGGCTATATACAAGGGGTACCGAGTCAATGTGTGGGTGTACAGGTAAGTCGAGGTAATTTGTAAAGTGACTATGCATAGATAATAAACAGTGAGTAGCAGCAGTGTAAAAACAAAAGGGGGAGGGGGTCAATATAAATAGTCCAGATAGCCATTTGATGAATTGTTCAGCAGTCTTATGCCTTGGGGGTAGAAGCTGTTAAAGAGCCTTTTGATCCTAGACTTGGTGCTCCGGTACCATTTGCCATGCGGTAGCAGAGGGAACAGTCTATGACCTGAGTGACTAGAGTCTTTGACCATTTTGTAGGCCATCCTCTGACACCGCCTAGTATATAGGTCCTGGATGTCAGGAAGCTTGACCACAGTGGTGTACTGGGCTGTACGCACTACCCTCTGTAGCGCATTACGTTCAGATGCCGAATTGGGGGTCATCTGCTTTAAGGTCCCTCAATAGGTTACATTTCTGTGTACATTTTCCAATGTTAATCACTTGACATGTTTCTTGTGTGTTGCATGTTTTACATCCATTCTGGCCTGATGAAAATTGTATCCTGCAGCATGTCATTCATTTATACATCATGTGCCCAGGAGAGCAGTTTCACTGCCTGATTGTGCCAAGATAGTCTTTACACTGCCAAACACCTAGGCAGGTGGGGAAATGCCTTGGTAACATCTGCTTAAGTGCTAGAGCATCTCAACTGCTTGGTGTTTCTAATGTAACCTTTGACAATCTCACTGAATCAAATCAAAAATCAAATCAAATCAATAATTTATGGCCAAACAATATGACAATTATGCAAGTTGCATAAGCACACCCATTTCTGCTATACAGTATAACATTCTGATACTTTTTACAAATGATGCACTTCAGACAAAAAAATTGGCATTGCCACCCACGTACATCAGTAAATGTAGTAACATGCTCATTAAGGAAATCTAAATCAAAGACAGTATTAGGAGGTCTAAAACACTGTACATTTCCCCCCAGACATCCTCTGGATCTTCCTTCAGATTTCATGGCTAGCATCACAGAACTTGCGGCTCTGCTGCCTAGAAACAACAGAAGCCATTCCTCTATTCTCTCATCTTAACTAGCCCTGGGGGACTGAGGAAAACAAAGGCTCAGTGGAAAAGCGAGGTGACAAATATGAAAACCCTTAAACTCACTCTTATGTTTATCAGGCTGTAAAAGTCCACTGGATAGGTTGCTGTTGGCTGGAACTGTCACAAGATTGAGAGCGAAGAAAATATTTAAAGCCAGAGAGAATGGGGGGAGAGAGAGAGGGAACGCGCGAGAGAGAATGATTGGAACTTTTGTGAATGTAATGTTTACTGTTCATTTTTCATTTGTTAACTTTTGTTTATTATCTATTTCACTTGCTTTGGCAATGTAAACATATGTTTCACATGCCAATAAAGCCCCTTGAATTGAGAGAGAGAGAGGAGAGAGAGGAAGGGAAGGAAGATAAAGAGGGGAGAGAGCGTGAATGAGAGTGTCACGCCCTGATCTGTTTCACCTGTCCCTGTGATTGTCTCCATCCCCTCCAGGTGTCGCTTATTTTCCGCAGTCTATTTATCCCTGTGTTTCCTGTCTCTCTGTGCCAGTTTGTCTTGTATGTTTAGTCAAGTCAACCAGTGTGTTTTTTCCGTACTCCTTTTCTATTCTCTTTTGATAGTCTTCCTGGTTTTGACCACTGTCTGACTCTGGACTACTTTCCTGCCTGTCTGATCATCCTACCTGCCCTGACTGGTTTTGACCTTTTTCCTGTACACGACCATTCTCTTGCCTACCCCTTTTTGGATTAATAAACATTGTAAGACTCCAACCATCTGCATCTGGGTCTCGCCTTGTGCCTTGATGGAGAGAGGGAGAGGCAGAAGTTAACTGAAGAGCATCGACAGCAGTGAATTATAGAATGAGATGGGCGCTGGGGGTTTGTTTATCTAGAGTGAAAGTCAGAATATGTGTTTGTGAGTGGAATAGCAAGCAGCGTGAGATGGTGTGTCCTAATCACTGATGCGAAGGGGTGGAACGTAGGGGTGGAATGTAGGGCAGAGCGTGGGTAAGTGACACAAATTTAATTACCCCTCCTCACCATTAGCAAGACATGAATCAAATAGATCAAGCTTTAATAGGTCAGGTATAGAAATCAAGCCATCATTCATTCAATAATCCTTATAACTTGAGTTGTGCACCACAGGAGGTTGGTGGTACCTTAATTGGGGAAGACGGGCTCATGGTAATGGCTGGAGTGGAATGAGTGGCATGGTATCAAATACAAACTCATGGTTTCCAGGTGTTTAATGCCATTCCATTCGCGCCGTTCGAGCCATTATTATGAGCCTTCCTCCCCTCAGCAGCCTCCTGTGATGTGCACAGTAGGTTGATGACATTGCTCGTTCGTGACATGAAGCAGGTTCTGGGTATTGATTGTCTGGGTGTTGTTTTTCATGTTATCAGATGTGCTAGGCTCTCTTTGATCCCTGTCATTCAGAGCACTACAGCACTTCTGTCCCAACCACACAGACCCATGGCGTCGAAAAAAAACTCTGTATTATGAGGGGAGCTGCAGAAACATGATCTATAGACAATGGAAATTCACAGCCAAGTTGTCAGTTATGTGCCCAAAACAGACTACAGAAAAAGTTGATATTCATAGGCAAAATAAACAAATGCTGAATTGGTTTGTTTCACTTATTGCCTGCACACAAATAATTGCTAATCTCCTTCGGTGGTGTGAAGAGGAGCCTCTGCTTAGGTAATGTGTGGGAACTGCAAGAACAATGTGTGAGAGGAGGTTTTCCATGGTAACAACACTCAATGACCCCCAAACCAAGTCAGCACAGATTTCCCTCTAATAACCTTTGATAAGAGGTTGAGACTGCCCTGGAAGTTCTCAGAAATCTGGTCCACTGTAGCTTTTATAGAAATTCATCCTGGTGGCCTATAGAATGGCAAACAGCAGTGGTCCTGCCATGTCATGGAGTTTAATTAGACAGCACGTGATGTTAAAAGACTGCGGCAATGGTGCTCCCACAGGGATAAAAAGGCATAGGCAGAGTTGTCCATTCTATCTCTGTAACGATCGTCGTAAGGAGGAGACCAAGGTGCAGCGTGGTAAGTGCTCATGTTTACTTTTATTTAACTCAGACCACTAAACAAAATACCGTTCTGTAGGCTTACACAGAGCTGTACAAAAACAAGATCCCACAACAGAAGGTGGGAAAAAGGGCTGCCTAAGTATGATTCCCAATCAGAGACAACGATAGACAGCTGCCTCTGATTAGGAACCATACTCGGCCAAACACAAAGAAATATATGACATAGAATGCCCACCCCATATCACACCCTGACCTAACCAAACAGAGAAAAACTGCTCTCTCAGGTCAGGGCGACAATCTCAATGGGGATCGTTGTAAGATTTTCTATTCTTCTACATTCTGAATTCCTTTTTTTGTTCAATGTGTTTTTTTTGTTAAATTGTGACAAAATACAGTATATTTCCCAGAGTTGGGTGAGAAAATCTGGCATAAGGAGATGTTCCATTTTACAAGACATTAACAAACAGTATTTTGTCCACCCGGGATTCAAACTGATAACAAATGTCATCTTCTCCATGGCAGACCGAATGGCTGTGTTGGCAAACATGAGAAAGTTAATAATTGCAAAGCACTTAAACTGCAGTGCCACCAACCAACAAAGACAATGCTTTTTGGAGCCCTAGCATGATTTCTTTATTACCACCAATAAAATAATCCTGCAGAAATACAATATAGCACTAATAGTGTTCAATTTAATTATGCGAACACCTCATCAACACATCCCTGTTGATCTTTGGCCAAAGAGTGTCTATCTCTACAGTGAACACCTAGCATCAGCATACATTTCACTATGGCTTGGCATATACATTTTTTCCCAGGTTTTATTTAGACTTGTAAGGGACTCTTGTCAAGGAATCGTCTTGTCTGTGTCACTCAACCTGCATGCGTTCCCTGTCTCTCTTCTCTGAGCGAAGGATCACAGCCACCCATCAACAGCTCTGTTTTACCTGCATGTTCCAACTGAAGGTCAGGAGTGGAATATGCTTCTCCTGATGTGATAAGATTCATATTTACCTAACTACCATAACAAAATGGGATTTGCTTATGGTGTTTGACATCTGTTGGGAGGCAGAAGAACTTCCACTGTTCAAACAGAAATAGGCATATGAATATCAAGGTCCATGGATGCAGTATACACACAATAACACAAAGATAGATATTGACAGAGATTTTATAATTAGATATGAATGCAGGGGAATAGATATGAGCACTAGAGACTAGAGGGAAAGGGTATGAATACAGGAATGAGGTGGGATATGAGTGCAAACGGAATTGATATGTGTACCAGGGTTCTGTAATAGATCTGAACCCAGAGATGCAGGAGTGATATCTGACACTAGAATGCCATGCTGAATATTACAGAGAGTAAACATTGTGGGCTCTCGCTCTCTCACCCACTCAACAGCCTCACCCTGACAACCTCACTGAATGCATCAAATTATGTTTTATCCACCTCCCCAGCTTGATCCACTAAGTTCAGCTTCACAGCTCTTTAAGGAGCATCTATTAACCAAAAGAAAATGAATCCGTGAGTCATGTCATCCAGGGAAAACATGGGAATAGTAATTTGTTGCAAAGCCGAGAATCCAGATGATTTCCTGCAGGAAAAAAAAACTCTGATGCACAACGAATGCAGGCAGAAAAGGAAGCTACAGAGACATATTTGAAACAAATAACTCTTAGTAAATTTAAAATGAGTGCAATTATTTGGGTGTCCCCTTTTAGATTTGATCATTTGCAGCAAATTGTGCACTGTGCGTAACTGATCGATGTGGGCAATTAGGAAGGTCTTTCCAGGGCTGTCTGTTGATCCATGTCCTCCATTAGTTTTCTTCCTGATATAATCCAACAACAAAGGAAGTTGGCCAGAGGTCAGCCTTTGTTCAGGTAACATGTTAAGACTGGAAGCAGGTAACATGTTAAGACTGGAAGCAGGTAACATGTTAAGAGTGGAAGCAGGTAACATGTTAAGAGTGGAGGAAGGTAACATGTTAAGAGTGGAAGCAGGTAACATGTTAAGAGTGGAAGCAGGTAACATGTTAAGAGTGGAAGCAGGTAACTTGTTAAGAGTGGAAGCAGGTAACATGTTAAGACTGGAAGCAGGTAACATGGAAGCAGGTAACATGTTAAGAGTGGAGGAAGGTAACATGTTAAGAGTGGAAGCAGGTAACATGTTAAAAGTGGAAGCAGGCGACATGTTAAGAGTGGAAGCAGGTAACATGTTAAGAGTGGAGGAAGGTAACATGTTAAGAGTGGAAGCAGGTAACATGTTAAGAGTGGAAGCAGATAACATGTTAAGAGTGGAAGCAGGTAACATGTTAAGAGTGGAGGCACACACGGTATGCCTGACAGTGACAGATGTAGTCAAATTCATGCATAATCCACATTTTAAAGTGTATTAACTATTAAGATGTTTTGGTCACAAATTATATGTGAAAAAAAATAAAAGCATTATCAGACCATGTCGGTTTCTAATTTATATCCTAATCCATTATCCATGGTCATTCATTTGATTAAAATTCTTTAAGATATTTAACGCCCCTTTGAAGAGGTCTTTAGGGACCTATTTTGTGTTGGCTATATGTAGAAGCACCTTACTAACACTCAATGCCCACCGTGGTCATTTAGACACAGCTGCTTCATGGCTTAAGGGGTTAATGCACACCCATGCAGTCATGATTATTACCGTGTCTGTGTTTTGAGCATGTATGAATCCCAGTTAACCAGCAATATACATTTTGATCATAAAATAACTATGCTGGGCTGGCCACTGTGCAAGTTTCCATGGTAACCAGCTCACAAAATAGGTTCTCTTCTCCCAACTTCCTTGTGGCAATACCATAGATTCCAGGAGATTTTATTTTTTTATTTACAGTTGATGTCGGAAGTTTACAGTTATTAAAACTCATTTTTCAACCACTCCACAAATTTCTTGTTAACAAACTATAGTTTTGGCAAGTCGGTTAGGACATCTACTTTGTGCATGACACAAGTAATTTTTCCAACAATTGTTTACAGACAGATTAATTCACTGTATCACAATTCCAGCGGGTCAGAAGTTTACATACACTAAGTTGACTGTGCCTTTAAACAGCTTGGAAAATTCCAGAAAATGATGTCATGGCTTTAGAAGCTTCTGATATGCTAATTGCCTAAATTTGAGTCAATTGGAGGTGTACCTGTGGATGTATTTCAAGGCCTACCTTCAAACTCAGTCCCTCTTTGCTTGACATCATGGGGAAATCAAAAGAAATGCAGACCTCCACAAGTCTGGTTCATCCTTGGGAGCAATTTCCAAATGCCTGAAGGTACCACGTTCATCTGTACAAACAATAGTATGCAAGTATAAACACCATGGGACCACACAGACGTCATCCAACATCTCAAGACATCAGTCAGGAAGTTAAAGTTTGGTCGCAAATGGGTCTTCCAAATGGACAATGACCCCAAGCATACTTCCAAAGTTGTGGCTTAATGGCTTAAGGACAACAAAGTCAAGGTATTGGAGTGGCCATCACAAAGCCCTGATCTCAATCCCATAGAAAATGTATGGGCAGAAATGAAAAAGTGTGTGCGAGCAAGGAGGCCTAAAAATCTGACTCAGTTACACCAGCTCTGTCAGGAGGAATGGGCCAAAATTCAAATCAAATCAAATGTATTTTTATATAGCCCTTCGTACATCAGCTGATATTCTCAAAGTGCTATACAGAAACCCAGCCTAAAACCCCAAACAGCAAGCAAAGCATGTGAAAGAAGCACGGTGGCTAGGAAAAACTCCCTAGGAAAAACTCCCTAGAAAGGCCAAAAACCTAGGAAGAAACCTAGAGAGGAACCAGGCTATGAGGGGTGGCCAGTCCTCTTCTGGCTGTGCAGGGTGGATATTATAACAGAACATGGTCAAGATGTTAAAATGTTAAAATGTTCATAAATGACCAGCATGGTCAAATAATAATTCACCCAACTTATTGTGGGAAGCTTGTGGAAGGCTACCCGTAATGTTTGACCCAAGTTAAACAATTTAAAGGCAATGCTACCAAATACTAATTGAGTGTATGTAAACTTCTGACCCACTGGTAATGTGATGAAAGAAATCAAAGCTGAAATAAATAATTCTCTCTACTATTATTCTGACATTTCCCATTCTTAAAATAAAGTGGTTATCCTAACTGGCCTAAGACAGGGAACTTTTACTAGGATTAAATGTCAGGAATTGTGAAAAACTGAGTTTAAATGTATTTGGCTAAGGTTTATGTAAACTTCTGACTTCAACTGGCCAAGTCAGTTAAGAACAAATTCTTATTTACAATGACTATTCGGGAACAGTTGTCACGTCCTGACCAGCAGATGGAGCTGGTGTAGTAGTTTGGGGGTCAGGACGTGGCAGTCTTGTGTGTGTCTTGTGACTCCTGATCAGGAACAGCTGGGAATCGTTGTTCCTGATTGGGAGTCATATATGTAGGAGTTGTTTGTCACTGGGGTTTGTGGGTGGTTGTTTTGCACTGCGTTTGTTAGACTGCAAACTGTTGCTGTCGTGTTATTGTTTCTTGTGGATGCCTTACTTGAGTCTATTAAAGTATGAGTATTCACAGTCTCGCTGCGCCTTGGTCCTCTTCTCTCCAGTACGACATTTTCAAGGATGAGTACGACTTATTCTATGACAGAACCACCCACCAACAAAGGACCAAGCAGCGGAAGAAGGCTGGCGAGGTAAGGGAGACCGAGAGGCACCCCCAATAATTTTTTAGGGGGGGGCACAAGGGGAGTTTTGCGGGGCAAGAATGGAGCCCCAGGCCAGCTCCCCGCACTAGCATGGAGGTGCGTGTTCACAATCTGGTACGCCCAGTACCAGCACCACGCACTAGCCTTCAAGTGTGTAAACCCAGCCACGCCAGTCAACAGTCACCGGAGCTGCCCGCCAGTCAACAGTCGTCGTCGGAGCTGCCCGCCAGTCAACAGTCGTCGTCGGAGCTGCCCGCCAGTCAACAGTCGTCGTCGGAGCTGCCCGCCAGTCAACAGTCGTCGTCGGAGCTGCCCGCCAGGCAACAGTCGTCGTCGGAGCTGCCCGCCAGGCAACAGTCGTCGTCGGAGCTGCCCGCCAGGCAACAGTCGTCGTCGGAGCTGCCCGCCAGGCAACAGTCGTCGTCGGAGCTGCCCGCCAGGCAACAGTCGTCGTCGGAGCTGCCCGCCTGCCCAGGCTGTCCCGAGCTGCCAGGCTGTCCCGAGCTGCCAGGCTGTCCCGAGCTGCCCCGAGCTGCCAGGCTGTCCCGAGCTGCCCCGAGCTGCCAGGCTGTCCCGAGCTGCCCCGAGCTGCCAGGCTGTCCCGAGCTGCCCCGAGCTGCCCGGCTGCCAGACTGCCCCGAGCTGCCCCGAGCTGCCCCGAGCTGCCCCGAGCTGCCCCGAGCTGCCCCGAGCTGCCCCGAGCTGCCCCGAGCTGCCAGACTGCCCCGAGCTGCCAGACGTTCGCGTTATGAGCATACACATCCACCCTGACCAACCACCTTACTTTCGTAACCATCTATCTTATGTAACCACACCTAACGGAACATATCATCCTCATTTGAGTGTCCCGGATTTTCATTTGTGTATGAGACAAGGCTGATAAGTGGGATAAAATAGACCCTCTTTTAGTGGAGATTCACCATGCATGTCATGGTTGCACATTTTCCCCACCCCCTAATATGATCTTCAATTTTACAATTTGTGTGTATTGTTTTATTATGCAATAAAACAGTTGGAACTTTTTTTACTGATACGGATTCTGTATGGTGTTTAAGAAGCTTCATTATGAAGGTGCTACACTGCCCCCTAGCAGCCAACAAATACACTGCTCCTTTATACAGCATCTGATATCATGATGACAACCAAACCACTAACGGAATTGTCCCATAATTTGATTTTCTACCTAATTTCCAGCCACAGCTCTATCAGTATCAACAGCTGCAGTGAGATTGGAAATTTTTCAGACAGAGTGACTTTCAATTACTCTAGTTCAGCACTGGCTTTGTGTGACACTGCAATATGTGCAGAACTTCTGTCTGTCATTGCTCATTAGACAGTTCTGTGGGCTTTGTGTCCTTTCTCTCATTAGTCGGATAAAATGGTGTATTGCAAAAGCACTGAATCTCTACATCATTAACTACAGCAGGCTAGCTACTACGCTGGCTGGCTCAGTGGCTCGGGGAAGCGTGACTCGTTTTGAAAATAATGCTGATCAATGTCTAACTGTCATGGAGAGAAAAGGGGATTATCCGACCAAAGCACTTGAACCATGCCCTGTTTTAATGAACATCGACCTTCATTAGGACTGTGAATGACGATTTGCACACTCATTTATATGCCTTAATCTACTGAATAACAAACATTTGGCATCTTCAGTATGAGAGGACGGGATAAAGGATGTCATGCAGGCTTCAAGAGTCAAACTCAGAGTAGTTTTCAGATTTTGAAAAAATATCAACAATTCTGAGAACAAATTAAACATCTTAGATGTCTGTAATTAGCTCATGGCTGTTATACATCAATGCAATAAGACAACATTGCATTAGGAGTAAGTCAAATATATTTATGTGCCCAGCCAAGTTGTTTAATCCAAGCTGTTCCATGAGTCAGTTTGTAGCTAGGATATAGTATACTTTAAGCAACTCCATAATCGTGTGAGCCACAGATTGACGCCTAGCTCTGACAGGCACTGTATTTCAGGTGTGAGCATTTTCCGACAGAGTTACCTGTATTTGGAGTCAATATTTTTCCTCAAGCTGTAACCCAGGATGGAGTTCTCTCAGACTGGCTGCCAGGGAAGCAGATCGCTGTCCCGAATCATCCCAGCCTCCACTGCTCTGACTCCCACCCTCAATGCACATGGCAGCCATCTCTGCATTCCTCATCCTCGGCTCTCTCACATCCTGTTCCATCTGTATCTGCCCGTACGCCTCCACCTTGGCCTAGAATGTAGAGTTAAAGTGCTGGCAGAGCCTCCTGTCAGCCCCGTTCCACTCCAGGGCCTTGGCCCTCAGCTCAAATCCAAAGTCAAAGAAGAGCAGGTTCTTGAGGTAGAATGAGTTGTAGCTCCCAGGGGTGTAGCTCCCTGGGCTCCCGAGTGGCACAGCGGTCTAAGGCACTGCATCTCAGTGCTAGAGGCGTCACTACAGACCCTGGTTTGACTCCAGGCTGTATCACAACCGGACGTGATTGGGAGTCCCATAGGGTGGTGCACAACTGGCCCAGTGTCGTCCGGGTTAGGGTTTGGCCAGGGGTAGACTGTGATTGTAAATAAGAATTTGTTCTTAACTGACTTGCCTAGTTAAATAGGAAGGATGACTCAAACAGCTCTGACGGGTCTTGTAGGATGGTGATATTGGCAGTGTCTACTGAGAGAAGCTTTGCCACCTCATGCCCGTCAAAGCGCATGTGGTTACATATGATGTTGAAACATGCCCCAGGCTGGTAGTCTTTGACCTGGGAGCAAAGGAATGGGGATGGGTAGAAGAAGTAATTTTGTCCATAAGAAAAGGCACATTTTAATCTGTGTTTCTCACCGAAGCGGAAGAGGATGTTGAGTAATGTTTTGCTGGCAGTCTTGTGGGGCTTCATGAACATGATGTTCTTCATGGGCACCCACTCCCCCGAAATGACTTGTTCAGATGTCAATTCAATATCTATTCCACATTAAAATGATGTGGAAACAACATTGATTGAACCAGTGTGTGACCAGTGGGATGTTTTCATACCAAACATTTAGAGGAAAAATGTTCCACTCCCATAGACAATGATGATGAAGATTTATAAAGGTCAAGATACAGAAAGTAAGCAAAGCAATACGCATCAATTTCCACCCTTGGGACTCGGTTCAGCTGTCAGTCTTGTTTAAGCAGGTAGGGGTTTGTATTTGTCGCTAATTTTTTATTAAATGTTTTGACTACACAATTGTATGAAACAAGAACTTTATTTGCATTTCTTTTTCATTTCAACTTTGAAAGGTAACTGCCACAAAGTTACACACACACACACACACACACACACACACACGTACATACATACATACATACATACATACATACATACATACATACATACATACATACATACATACATACATACATATATATATATATATATATAAAATGATGTGTATATATATGTATATATATATATATACACATATACATACATATATATATATATATATATATATATATATATATATATATACTGCTCAAAAAAATTAAGGGAACACTTAAACAACACATCCTAGATCTGAATGAAAGAAATAATCTTATTAAATACTTTTTTTACATAGTTGAATGTGCTGACAACAAAATCACACAAAAATAATCAATGGAAATCCAATTTATCAACCCATGGAGGTCTGAATTTGGAGTCAACATTTTTGGAGTCAAAACTCAAAATGAAAGTGGAAAACCACACAATAGGCTGATCCAACTTTGATGTAATGTCCTTAAAACAAGTCAAAATGAGGCTCAGTAGTGTGTGTGGCCTCCACGTTCCTGTATGACCTCCCTACAATGCCTGGGCATGCTCCTGATGAGGTGGCGGATGGTCTCCTGAGGGATCTCCTCCCAGACCTGGACTAAAGCATCCGCCAACTCCTGGACAGTCTGTGGTGCAACGTGGCATTGGTGGATGGAGCGAGACATGATG